>NC_091792.1:60285000-61535000 GCF_041296235.1 Equus asinus | reverse complement strand
CAACGGATGTCATGAGACAGCCATGTGATGGGTACAGCAGGAAGCACAGAACTGGGCAGGAGTCCTACCCACAGGCCTTTAGAACCTAAATATCAAGATCTGCACTCTCCAGGGAATGGAGATCTATAAATAGCAGAGTGATGATATCATCACCTTCCAGCCTGTTGCTGTTCAGCTGTCAATTATTTTTTAAAGAGCTTACAAAAAAATTAATAGATGGTGGTAAATTCTATAGCACCATTTAACCATAAACACACACACACACCACAGACCAACAGATTTTAGTGGCTATTTATTAGAACGAAGAGTTCATCCACCCAAAAGCCTGCCCCTCTGATTATTTGCTGGAGCTCTTGTGTCTAACTGGTCCCCAGTGCCCTCTCCACGCCTAGAGGGGCAGATGTGCTCCTCTCAACAATTCACTGGCACTGTCTATAAACAAGGGTTCTATTTCTTTGGATAGTGAGAAACTCGGGTTCAACCTTGAGTGAGCAGCAGCCTGTGAACCTCTAAAATGGATCTAGTGTCTTAAAGGGAACTCTAATTCCTCTTGTTCCTATCATAAAGTGAAGCCTAGATTGAACATCAGGACAAGCGACCCGGGAATGGAGCCTCCACTTTCACATGCCTTTGAACAAATTCCCTGACCTCCATCCTGCTAACCAAGCAGCGACTGTGTATCAAGCAAGTCAATTCTTCATCTGGAGAGAAAGTCTCCAAGAAGACAAGTGATGCTGTGACTGTTTCACAGGGGATGGGAGGAGGGGGTGAGGTCTTTGGGTCACAGCCACAGCCCCTGGGAGAGCACCACCAAATGGATTTCCATGATCTCAAGCCCAGCTCCACTAAGTTCCTGAATGGTGCTAACCCTTAAGCTGACCTGAAGGAGCAAACCACCTTGGAAGGCCAGAGAATGTCACCTTTCCCCAGTGACCTTGGGTCCTTAATACTTCTTTCAAAAATTGGTGTCTGGTCTTTGCTAACAAATAACAAGGAGGAAGAGAAGAGGGTAGGCGGGAAATATAGGAAAGATCCTATTTAAAAATATATATGTGTGTGTATCTACATTTATATAAATAGCAACCAAAATGGAGCATGGAGGGGCTCATGCTATTTTAAGGACAAGCTGCATAGTAAAGTAATCTCCGGAGTGATGCTCCTTTCTGGCCGTGTGCCCTCATGTCCAGGCGAGGCTGTGGTGCTTTTTATTCCAGTCACATTGAATGCCTCTTACGAATCCATCCATCTTAATCAGCACCTACCACTTGCAGCAGCAGCCCTGCAGTCAGGAAGCAGAGGAGCAGACAGCAGGAGGGGATGGGGTGTGAGGGCAGTGGCGAGAGGTGACGTCATAAAAGGAAGGAAGGAAAGAAAAAGAGTGGGCTGGACCCGTCCCTCTGCCTCCACCTCCCTCATTCTGAACGGACACCTCCTTCGTTGGTGTGACTCTCTCAGGCAGGTGGAGAGCTGATCGGTGAACTGGCCAGGGCCTGTGTCTTCAGGGTGGACATGCTGCATTGCTTAGAGGTTCAAGGAGCAGGTGCCCCTGAAACTGAAGCTCCTGACGCAGGGTGGATAGGAGATGTATAGTAGGAGGGAGACCAAATGGCTGTCTCCTGAGTCTTCTCTCTGCTCTGCTCCTTACTTGGCCTCAGCCTTATCCCACTCCATGTTGGGAGTCCCTTTGTGGAGGAGCAGCCCTACCCCTAACCCACCTGACTCCTGACCCATTCAAATGCCCAGGCTCCTCCTCTGTTGTCCTTTGCAATGTTTCAGTCATCCAAAAGCCAGGCTCATCCAAAGGAAGTCTGGGCCTCCCCATCCCACTCAGCCAGAGCTACACAAGCCCCCACCTGCAGCTGCAGCCCACCCTATGCCAATCAGGGTGGGGCCTGGAGTGAATTCCGAGTTCAGCAAACCCCCATGCTCAACTGGCCTCGGTCTGTCCCCATCAGAAGACCTGAATCCTGCTTGGTATTTTACTTACCTGCTATGGCCAGAATACACTATGGACTGTAATATCCTTGGCTGGGCCCCAGAAAGCCCTGCCAGCCCCTGAGCCCTGACCCTAAGCCCAAGGTGGGAGCTGAAGTCCTTCTGCAAAGCACCCTTACTGTAATGTGGCCACCCACCAATGTCATCATGCCAGGGGGCTCCTAAGAAGTAAGCCCCTGGGGAAATCAGCACCAATCTGAATGAAGCCTGAGCTTGTCATACACCTTCAGACCCTGTCATTTTGAGTTACTGCGCCGTCTTCCCTGGGCCAGTTCCCCAGGCCTGGTTCTCGGCTTCGCTCCGTGGGTGGCCCTCAGCTAAGCCCTCTGCAGTTTGATGCTTCTCAGGTAACACCTGTTGGAGGACTTGGCTGGACTAGCGGGGATCTGATCATCTCAAAACTCAGGGTTAGTGGGAGACCAGCAGGAGGCTCCCTGCCAAAGGGTGGGCAGAGGCGGCTCTGCAAGATGACTGTGCTCAGCCTGGTCACGGGGTCACAGCTGCTCTAAGAATCAAATCAGGAAACCAGACTGAACAATCAGAGTGACCTAGGTGTTAATTCCACATTATCTCCACACGCAGGTGCCTCAGAGGCTTAAGGAGACAAAGACTTATTAAGTGCCCATTCTCCACTTATACATGCATTACTCCATTTAATCAGCAGAACAACTATAGAAGAAGAAAATCATACCCACTTTACAGATGAAGAAGCAAAGACAGAGCACTTTGGTACATGGCATGAGCTCAAGAACTAGTAAATGGTAGAGCCAGAATGCAAATACAAATCTGTCTAATCCGAAAGCTCACGCTGCCTCCCCTGGCTCTTCGCCCAGGAAAAGCACAGAAAAAGTGTGGGGGTGGGGAAGAGAAGGTAGGTGGGGACACAAAATACAAACTTCCAGTATCACAGGCCACATCTTTGCCAAGGCCATTTTAAGGGATAAGCTGAGTTGCATTCACCAGGCTCATGGCAAGGCCTCCTTGAGTTTAGACAGCATTGTCTGCAAAAATCCTGCAGCAAGGGGGACTTAGGCTAGACCCACATTGCAAGAAGCCATCTGCCTCAACAAGTAGAGAGCAGGCAAGATGTATAGACAAGAAAGCATTTTTGTCTTTGCCACCAGTATCTGCTGGTAAGAGACGGGAGATAAGAAAAACCAATGTGTGAATGATTAAATTTGGGGTGTTAATTTGCAAGACTGAACTGGAAATCAGTAAAGCTGCCTAACTGGAGGCTGTGGTACATCAGAGGGTGAAATTAATGGAGGTAGAGGATCCTATCTCAGTGGAGGTGCTATGAACGTGAGAGAGGTGGGCCTGTCAGAGGTATGGCCCCTCTCCAGGGCGTAGGGAGTAGGATGGCCCTATAAGATCCTTCTAGCCGTTCTCGAGATCACATGCAAAGACAGGGATTTCAGGGCATCCCATGCTCCCCATGATCAATCTCCTGAGGATTTCTTAAAGTATTTCCTTGTGGTGGACCCCACAGCTGAGTGCCCTGAGGCCCCCACATCCTAAGAAAAGGGCTGCCTCTCCCCCTCCCCCTCACATCACTGCTGAGATACTGCACACCCACACTGGTCTCTAGCCTCTTTAGGAAGCCACTCCCCTGTTGAGCACCCTGGGAAAGCAGTGGGCACTCTCTGCAGGAGAAGGTAACTGGTCCAGCCACCCACAGGTTGACGTTCGATGCTGGAGAAGAGACCCTGCTCTAGAGCACCCCTGGAGCAAGCCAGGCTTCTGCCTCAAGAGACTGTCAGTTTTGGGGGAACTTCATGGGGATATCAGTACCGAATGAGAACAGAACATGATTCCATAACCAGTACTCTCTATCTGGGTAGAGCTGGGTGCTCTAATCTGCTTTTTCTTTTCTTTTCTTTTCTTTCTTTCTTTTTTTTTCCTTGCTGAGGAAGATTCACCGGGAGCTAACATCCATTGCCAAACTTCCTCTTTTTTTCACATGGGCTGCTGCCACAGGATGGCCACTAACAGATGAGTGCTGTAGATCTGCACCTGGGAACCAAAACTGGGCCACCAAAGCAGAGTGTGCCGAACGTAACCACTAGGCCACCAGGGCTGGTCCTGGTTTAATCTGCTTTTGCTCTAACTGTTCAGTGTCTCCTTATCATCTACCACAGATCCAAGCTACCTCCTGAGATGCTCTTGAGAATGAATTTTATTCCAGTCTGGATGATGTTCAGCTCCAGGAACACACTGAGTGAGCTGCAGCAGGGCAGGGCACTGAGCTCTGTGACCAGGGAGGGGTGGAAGGGGATGACTTGCTCTACTTGCTGCATGGGGTAGCTGTGAGGATTAAGTGTAACTATGTCCGTTATTAGTCAAGGTTCTCCAGAGAAACAGACAAGTAGGATAGATACATACATACATACATAGATAAGAGATGGATTATAGAAATTGGCTCACGTGGTTATGGAGGTCAAGAAGTCCCACGAAATGCCGCCTGCAAGCTAGAGACCCAGGAAAGGATTCAGTCCGAGTCCAAAGGCCCAAGAACCAGGGGCCTGATGTCCAAGGGCAGGAGAAGACGGAGGTCTCAGCTCAAGCAGAGAGGGTGAATCCGCCCTTCCTCTGCCTTTTTGTTCTATTCGAGCCCTCAGTGGATTAGCTGAGGCCCATGCACATTGACGAGGGAGATCTTTACTCAGTTCACCAATCCAAATGCTAATCTCTTCTGGAAACATCTTCAAGATACACCCAAATATAATGTTTTACCAGCTATCTGGACATCCCTTGGCCCAGCCAAGTTGACACATAAAATTAACCAGCACAGCCTATAAACCCTAGAGAGTTCGGTTTGCTATAGAGTCGATTCTCCTGTGCTCGTGCTCACTGTGACTAGTAGTATTGGGAGCAATGTTGCTGGACATCATGATGGGGCCCACCGATTAGGAATTTGTATATTATCTCATTGTTTAATAGCATTTTGAGAGGTTCTATTTCTGGACACATTCACACACCCACCACTCATCAATTTCCCACGAGTCTCACATCCTCCCCTTAGTTGGTTTGTCTCCAAGGGTCGGAATCTCTTTGACAACATCTCTTCTCTTTGTGGGACACGGTCAGGTGAGGACTGAGTGAATGCGGTCGCATCAAATGAAAGACTTGCAGTGTAACTGGCCGTGTGTGCTTGGGCAAGTCACCTTCTTGGGCCTCAGTTTCCTCAGCTATATGACAACAGAGGTTGAAATAGATCCTCTCGATGACAACTTTCAGCACTAAAGTTCTGGAATTTTATGCACACAAATATAAATGGAAAGAGAACTTTTCAAGGAAGCAATGCCTAGAAAATTAAATACTTTTCTTCAGTAATCATTATCTGTTACCCACTTACCAGATCAATAGTATTTTTCATAGACATTGACTAAAATATACCTTTGTAACTCGCTGTGATTTCCACTATTCTAGTAAGAGGCGCTTCCAGGGGCGTGTGGAACAGCGGCCATGCTAAGCTTTCTATTAGCTGGGTGCCCAAAGCTCTAGGAGGCACTTTCCTCATTTGTCAGGGATTTCTGTCCTCTCTTGACCATACTTTCTGAGTGCTCCCAGCTGATTTGAGGAAAGGCTTTGAGTTGCTTTTCTATAGTCTCTACTTTTTCCTTATGTTCTTCGCACACAGCAGAAGTTAGTGCAAGGGAGTAGAACGCATCTCTATACTGCTGAGAGTGAGAAATCACATTTCCCAATTACAAGGTTCCTCTGCAACTTCCCTCTTTGAAGAGGAACAAAACACACACACACACAAACCCTATCCTCTTGGCTTTTTATCTTCTGTATTCAGAAAGGGAGTAAATAGCAATGTTCATATGCTGCTGGGTGAAGACTGCTCTGGTCCGTAAGAAAGGGCCTGGCCTTAGCAGAAAAGGAGATTATTACAATCAAAGTCTTTGCCCACCAAGCAAACAGGCAACAAGCATGCATACACATGTGCACACACACACGTGCACCCTGAAACCTTGCTAATCATATGCACTTTCTCTCCAAGGAGGACAACCACTATCTTCATGTTTCTTCTCTCAAATCCCCTCATCTGAACTGACTTTCACATCTTCTCTACACACTTTGTTATAAATGGCTCCATTCAATATAGACTTATGGGGCATCTGGTATGGGTCAGGCACTATGCTGGGCCAAGAGACTGCAGCAGCAATGACAAGAAGTGTCCTTTCTGTGTGTCAGATGCTGTTCTAGGAGCTTTACATGTTGCAGGTCACTCAACCCTCAGAACAACCCCATGTGATAAGTGCTATCATCTCCACTGTGCACATCGAGGAGACGGAGCGCAAATTCACCCACGGTCAGATGGCCAGCAAATGGAAGAGGCAGGATGTGAACCAGAGAGTGGAGCTCCAGAGTCTATGCTCTTAGCCGCTTCAGAATATTGCAGACCCTGTCCTCTTCTAGCTGGTGAGGTGGCCATTTGAAAAGATAATTAAGGTGCCATGGGTAGGATTTCCTCTTACAGATGAAGGTTATGAAAAGGAGGTCATTCCAAGTGGAAGGAATAGCACATGCAATGACCTATAGACATGAACATCTGTAGGGCAGCCACGGAAAAGCAATGAGTGTGTGGGTGGGGGAAAGAATATTGGGTGGTGTGATGGTTAATTGACTGGGCCACAGGGTGCCCAGACATCTGGTCAAACATGATTCTGGGTGTTTCTGTGAGGGTGTTTCTGGATAAGATCAGCATTTCAATTAGTAGACTGAGCAAAGCAGATTGCCCTTCCTAATGTAGGTGGGCCTCATCCAATCAGGTGAAAGCCTGAATAGAACAAAAAGGCTGACCATCCCCCAAACAGAAAACTCTTCCTGGCTGACAGCCTTCCAGCTGGGACATTGACTTTTATCCTGCCTTCAGACTTGTACTGAAACATCAGCTCTTCCTGGGTCTCAAGCCCACCAGCCTTCAGACTGGAGCTGCACCATTGGCTTCCCTGGGTCTCAGGCCTTTGGACTCGGACTGGAACTACACATTGGCCCTCCTGGGTCTCCAATTTGCCAAATACAGACTTGGGGTTTGTTGCCCTCCATCATTGCATGAGCTGATTCCTTATGATAAATCTCTCTCTCTCTCTTTCTCTGTCTCTCTCTGTTTTTCTGTCTCTATCTCTGTCTCTCTGTCTCTGTCTCTGTCTGTCTCTCTCTATCTCTCTATATTTTTTTCTATTGCTTCTGTTTCTCTGGAGAATCCCTGACCAACACAGGTGGGAAGTGCTGGGGTAAATGAAAATAAAAAGCGAGTTGTGTCCAGATAATGAAGAGTGATTGAGATCATGAAGGACGAGAAGCTAGACAAAGCTGCCACTTGCCCCTCTCAGAGAATTCCACATACACAAGCAGCCAAGCCATAAATTCTCAGATTAGAACATCAGGCATGATTAGGGCAAGCTGGGGACGACCAGGAAGGGACATCGCAATGACCATAAACTCATGTGCCAAGAGGCATTCTCAGTCCCAATCAAAGGACGCGTCCTGGAGCTGGAGGAGAAGTTAGAGAGGTCCGAATCCCACCCTGCAGTTTATAGCAGAGAAGGCTGAGGCCGGGGAGGGAGAGGCCACAAGTCTGGGTGATGCCCATGTGCACAGCAGAGCGGTGTCACCAGCTCTCCTGAGACACAGCCCAGAGCTCAGGCCCAAGATCACCCATCCTCCCACAAGCCGGCTGGCCCTGCCCAAGAGATGCCTGGCAAAGCTTCCCACAATATGAGGAGAAGGAAGAGGACCAGCCACACACACACACACACACACACACATCCCTCAGTTGTCATTTTGAGCCTAATTGTTTTAACACCAGCTGTCAGGTCTGCAAAATTCTCCTCTGGTACCAGTGACCTGCAAGATCTAGAATAACGAGGATGTGTTTAAAAATAGTCCAGATTCCTCGAATTCACTTCTTCTCACCCTCCCTTCTCCATCTTCCTGACAGGCCTGGTAAGAACTCCACTTCAAATTTATGAGTACAAAGCCAAACACTGTGATTCAGATTTATTAGGAGTGGTAGAGAAAAGTGGCGGACAAGAGCAGGGCTGAGGAGGCAGGGACTCGGGCTGTTTTTCCAGCAAAGCAGGAAAGAAAACCTAGGCAGACGCTCAGCCCCGAGCCCCAGAGGATCGACTATCCCCAGGTCTGCAAGCTGGGAGCTCATTCCCTCCACTGCCCCCAGGTGGGCTCCAGTTCCCCTGGGTCCTGCACAGACAAGCACCCTGACTCTATGATCTGAGCACCCCTTGCTGGTGGTGGGCCCACCAGCTTCCTGCAGCCCGGCCCAGACCCCCACACTCTGCCTCCAAGCAGCATGGCAGTGAGGGGCAAGCCGACTCTGCAGCCGGACAAACGCAAGGTCAAATCCAGGCACGGCTGCTAACGAGCCATGTGACTTGACAGTCAAATTCCTAAATCTCTCGTGGTCTCAGTTTCCCAACTGTAAAACCTAGCTTCTATGCCTGTCCTAAGAACAAACACAAAGTATAAAGTACCCTCCACTCCATGCCTGGAAGGAACCGAAACCCTTAAACATGTGTTCCTCTTCTTCCCCTCCCTATGGTCAGCTGTCTTGGTCTTTCAAACCCATCAAACATGCTTTGGTAACAGTAGGTAAGGGAAGTTTCAGTCTGAAGGAGCTACTGTGTTCATGAAGGGGTTCAGCCATATTATTTGTGGCATTGAGACTGGAGGTAAGTTCCAACGTCCAACGTTGAGGAAATGGCTAAGTTATGATTTGTCACGTCTATGAAGTCGCGTGCAGGCATTCAAGTTCTATTTTATTGACATGAGGAAATGCTTGTAATATGATGTTAAGAGAAAAATTCAGCACGCAAATTGTGCTTATAATATGTCTCGTTAATATTAGTGAAAACACTAAAATAAAATTAGGCCAAATATTGACAGATTGTTTCTGGGTGGAGGACTTATCAGTGAGAGTTTTCTCTTTCTTTGTGCTTTTTTTATTTCCAGAAGAAAATGTTTAAAGCAATAAATCAACGGTGGCCAGATTTCTAGTTTCAAAAGAGAAGAATTGGGCTGACATTATGGGGGGACAAAAAGTCTTGTCCTAGACACAAAAATAAATGAAAAGTTTTGAAACAAGCTGTTTCTCATATTTAACCAAACAGGGAGGTAGCCCACAGAGATGGCGGAAATGAGTCTTGCTCTACACCTGATTTGGTCAGTAAAAACGAGTTGAGAGGAATTCGCTCTCCTCTAGCAGATGGGGCGGACATTAACGTGTGCAGACAGAGCCCCACTCTTAGGATGCATGAGACGCCCAGCTCCAGGCCCTGAGGCAAGTCATGGGGCAGGTCAAGAAGGCCTCTCCAATGACTCCAAGATTCAAGGCCAACCAGGAGAACTCTTGGGTTGCTTATAAACTAAGCATTTAGAGGATTAAGAGACATCTAAGAGAGGAAGGTGTCTGACTGCTCGGTCGCCATGTGACTGTTCAGACCAGGGGTTTAGTTAACAGAGATTTCCATCTGTGAGCACAACCAGACATCTCCGTCCTCGGAGGAGCGTGGCGGTACACCTAACCCAATACACTCACGTTACAGATGAAGAAACAGACCCACAGAGGGGAAGTGATTTTTCCCAGGGTCATCGAGCCAAGGAAAGGCATACTTTGGATAAGAACCAAGCCCTCCTGACTCGTGGTCCTGACTTCTTTCCACCAATTCTGGATGGTGGAATTTGAAGTTTGCTTGGAGCTCTACGGGGACAGAGAGCCCACCCACAGCCTTCCTGCCCTAGCGCCCTCTAGTGAACAAAAAAGGTCACTGCCGCTAAACAGTTTGCAAGGCTGAAGAGATGGCCAAAGGAGAAACAAGTGACATTGCATCACAACACATTGCTTTCTCCCTCGCTGGGTACATAAATGCATTTTGATATACTAATATTACATGTTTTGGAGCATCATTATTCTTTAGATATTCTCTCTGCTGCTTCATCTCCGCAAGCCTTTGCTTTTCTGCTTAGGAAGATGCACACCTCCCCCAACTTTAAACAAACCCTATATCTGGAATCTGGATTTAGGAGGAGGAAAGAAGAGAACAATTGCTGGCTGTATATAATGATTTAGCAAACAGGAAATGAGAAACAGAACTAACATCTATTGAGCAAATGCTGTCTTCGATGCCATACAAATATTTTCTCCTCTTGCTTGAAAACAACCCTGTGAAGGATGAACCTCATTTTAGACAGGGAAATTGAAGCTCAGAGAATTAAAAAGTAACCTGCTCAGATTCGCCCAGTTAAAAAGTGGCCTCTTTGTAACATCCTGCCCTGAGGCTCCCTCGAAGGAAAGCTGAAGAGGACAGCTAGGAAGGAGCAGAACCTGGATTCTCATACCTTCAAACTACTATCTCTTTGACAATGATACGAATTTATTCCAATTGAGCGGCAACTTATCTAAAAGTTCTCCTCTGTCTCCTGGAGCCAGCCCCTAGATGCCAATTCCAGGTGGGTTAGGCCCCTCTGACACTCCCTCCAGGTGCCCCCTGCGTCAGGCTGTCAGTGCATCTCAGCAGCTCAGCAGAGTTAGGAAACAAGAGCAAAGAGAGCCTGTGTGTGGAAGAGAAGCCGGGACAAGGTAGAGAAGGCACTCCCTGGCCCTGCCTGCCTCAGGACCTCACCGCCCCGTCAGCAGAGCAGCCCCAGCGGGGCGCTCACAGCCAGTTGGGGCCCGTGGGCTCTGGATCTGGTCCCACCCACCACCTGGAAGTCCTTAGAGCGCTCATGTCCCTTGGCACTCAGGCCTCCCCAGTCCCCACTCACCCTCTCATCACCCCCTCGCTCCCCACAGCACATCCTTTCAACAGACCTAGTTTTCTAATCAGACCCGGGATTACAAGGAGAATTCTGCCTTTCTCCTCCAGTAGATGCCCCAAGAAGACAGATCCATGTTGCTACTGCGTGGGTTCCAAAAAATGGAGACTGATTCTGGATCCCTGCCAGGAAAGCACAAATCACCTCACGCCACTTCTCCCTCTTTTTGCAGACTGTGCACTTCGTTCAAGTTGCCCCCTGCCGAGAATGCCTCGTCCTCCCCTGTCCTGGGACGGCCAGCACAATCCTCCACAAACACCCCCCTCTCTGAATCCCAAAAGCTCTCTATGGCATGCTTGCCTCGTGTTGTAACTACTCGTGTCCATATATGCTCTTCCCTCCCAGACTGTGAGCTTTTCAGGGGAAGAATCATTCAGCACACACATGCAATAGCTTTATAATCCTTGAAAAGACCAAGTGCTAAGCAGTGTTTGTGGTTCTCTTCATCACTAGGGGAGAAAGGAACTGTAGAGAATATAAATTGACCAATATGTACAGGAAGTAGAAAGGAATGAGTTGTGGTAAATGTCTAGATCCCTAAGGCTGTCCCTTCTTCCCCAAAGCACAGGAGGCCCTCAGTAACACCCCCAACAGGTGATACACAGGTGACAACTAATTGCTCTCACCACCCCCTGACCATGGACAGCCCAGCCTATGGTGGTGGTGTGAGTTCACTGACCTCGAGCATTGTCTTCTCCCATCCAGCCCCACTGCCATCACAGCCAAAATGCAAGCTCTGGGCTGAGCACAGCCTTCGGAGCAACAGGAAAAAGTGGAAAAGAGAAATGGAACACAGTCTCCATCCTTAGGTGCTGGTGCTCATTCCAGCAGAAATGTAAAATTCATTTGTAGAAGTAATCTGGGTATGGTTATGGAGCAAGGCATCTTTGGATGGAAACCAGTGTTGAATCAGGATCTGAACAGGAAGCCCTCATGGGGCTTCAAAGCCCAAAGAAGGGAGGTGACTGGCTCAATTAAGGGCAGTGCTTGGGGAAGACTCCAGCTTTTCAGCTCCCAATTGGGGGCTTTACTCACTGTGCTGCCTCAGCTCACAAAATTCACAGCCAGGGAGGACCAGAAGGGAGATCTAGCTGGTACTGAACAAGTTAATTCAGGAAGGACCCCCCTCCCAAAGCAAGTTTGCCTTGAAGTAATTAATTTACTTTTACTCCACATTTTCTCTATGCCAGACACTGAGGAAGCAGAGATGAAGCTACACAGCACCTGCCCTGGTAGTGATCACAACCTAACAGAGGGACATGTACATCATTGTCATTATCATCATCATCATCACTACCATAATCATCACCATCACCCCATCTTTATCTCTCCTATGATCATCAACACCATCGTCACCATCACCATCATCATTATCATCATCATCATCTTCATCACCACCACTATCACCCTCACTGCCACCACTATCACCATCACCATCACCAGCACCACCATCACCATCACTCACCATCAACATTGTCATCATTACCATCACCATCAACCCTGTCATTATCACCCCTATCATCACCAACACCACCACCATCATCATCATCACCATTAACTCTGTCATCATCACTCCCATCTTCATTAACACCATTATCATCACCACCATAACCATCGCCATCAACCTTGTCACTATCACTCACCCCATCATAATCCTGACCACCATCATCACCACCACCAGCATCACCATCAACCCTGTCATCATCACCTCCGTCATCATCACCACTATCATCTCTACCACCACCATCACCATTAACACCACCATCATCACCGACATCATCACCCCATCTTCATCATTATACTATCATACTGACACTAATACTATAATATCTCATCTGCGTCAGCACTGTGAATTACATTCATCATCTCTAATCCTCAAATAGTTCTTTTAAAGTTGGATTTATGATCTTCATTTTACAAATGAGCAAAGCGAGGCTCAGAGAAGCCATGCAGCCTGGTTGAAGTCGTGGTGTAGGAACTGAGATTCTGGAGCAGGTCTGTTAGTCTGTGAAACCTTCCCCCTTTCTGTGTTCCAGGCTGCCTCCATCAACAAATAATTATTCTAACATGTAATAAATACTCTAATAGGCATAGGTAAGGAGCTTTGGGAGCACAAAGAAGGTTGTGGTTAATTCTGCCTGTGATGGTGAGCAAGAAGTTCACAGGGAGGATACAGTCAAGGTGAACGTTTGGGGAGGCTTTCAAGTTCTAGAGGAAAGAGGGATGGCCATGTGCTTCAAGGAGGAGAAAGCATGTACAAAAACAGGGAGTGGGAAGGAATGTTATGCAGTTGGTGTCCAGCAGGACCTGGAGCATCACAAGGCTGAGTGATTAGTGAGTGAAGGAGAGCGGTGACAGCAGGGATCAGAACTCGAGGGCCTCACGCCCTGAGCCACAGGAACAGAGTTCAGCCTGTGAGTGAGGAGGAGTCTGGGAGTCTTGGGCCAGGGCAGTGAAATGCTCAAATCTATGTTAAAAAGCTCGTCATGGGATAAAGATACAGTGACAAGGATGGTTATTATCCTCAGGTTTATAAGAAGCAGCAACTGCCTATGAGGCCAGCAATAGGGAACTGGCTGAATAAACTTGTTGCTCATCCATACAACAGAATGCTCTGCAGCCATTAAAAATGATGATATGGATCATCCAGCAATTCATCTTCTGGGCATGGACCCAAAAGAAGTGAACGTAGGGACTTGAAGAGATATTTGTTCTCCCATGTTCACAGCAGCACTATGCAGAACAGTCAAAAGGTGGAAGCAACCCAAGTGTCCACGGATGGATGGATGGATGGATAAACAAAAGGTGGTAACTCCATACAATGGAATATCATTCAGCTTTAAAAAGGAGGAGATTCTGACACATGCTACAACATGGATGGACCTTGAGGACATTATATTAAATGAAATAAGCCAGTCACAAAAGGATAAATACTGTATGATTCCACTTTCATGAGGTGTCTAGAGTGGTCAAATTCATAGAGACGGAAAGTAGAATGGTGGTTGTCAGGGGCTGGGGGGAGGGGGAATGGGGATTTGTTTAATGGGGACGGAGTTTCAGTTTGGGAAAATGAGAAAGTTCTGGAGATGGATGGCACTGATGGTTGCACAACAATGTGAATGTACTTAATACCACTGGATTTAACCCTTAAAAATGGTTAAAATGATAAATTTTATATTATGTGTATTTTACCACAATAAAAAAATGATGATATGGGTGTGTATTAACACGGAAATAGGCTATAACGTGTTGGTTAATGAAAAACATACATGTTATGTTATAAGACTATTTTTAAATATATATGTATATGCTAGCAAAAATATTAAAACACATGAATCAAAATGTTTACACTGATTATTTCTGAACTGTGAGATTACATTTCATTTTCTTCCTTTGCATATCTATGTTTTTAGAAGTTTCTACAATGGACACATATAACATAATAAAAAAATCTTTTCAGTTAAAGAAAGAAGAAAAATGCACAAGACAGAGACGGATAGAGTGATTGATTGACTAGGGAGTAGAGTGAGAAGTGGGCTGAGGAGGGAGAGACGGGAAGCAGGAGAGCCAGCCAGTGGCCTCGGCAGCAGGATGTTGATTCATTTGTTCAGCACCCACTGCAGGCAACCCTGGCTTGGAGAAGAAGGCCGCAGCTCAGGGACAACCGGGGCAGTGGGAACAGCATGTGGTCCCCATGATCACAGTTTTCATTGTTCATTCCTTACCCCTGTGTTGCATGCCTATGACACGCCAGTCACTGGAGATACAAATACGACAAAGATACTTTTTCTGTCTTCCGAGAATGTATGTTCTATCGATGAGAGACGGAAAAATAAGCCGCCATGGGGAAGAAAGCAAGGCATCCGTGGATGTACAGAGTGCTGGGGGACACAGCAGAGGGACACATGGGCCGGGTAAAAGGGGACTTCTTTGTGGAGCTGGTGCCTGCAGACTTATGCAGGCCAGGCCCAGGGAAGCAGAGTCTGGTGTTCCAAGCAGAGGGAACAGCATGTGTGAAGGCTCAGAGGCCACAGAAAGCCTGGCAGTACACTACAGACAGAACTTGTGGGGTTTCTTTCCTTGAAGATCTTACAGGACAAGCAGACGTTCTGTCTAGCTGCACGTGGGGTTTTCTGTGGCTGCCTCTGTAGGTTACCCATCCAACAGCTATCTCCCTCTTCTTCCTTAGTTTGTATAAGTCTATCTCTGTTCAAGCTGCAACACAGAGAAAGTAGGCTCCTCCTCTAACCCAGGGGATGAAGATGACAGGTCAAAGCCAAGTGGTTAATCCTATTTCCCTTTTCTGGTGATTAGTGTAGAAGTGGACATATGATCAAATTCTGGCCAATGAACCTAGAAAGAACCATGCTAGGTGGCTTCTGGTTAGGATTTTGCTCTTCAATAAGAAGAAAGAACTGCTAAGGAAAAGGCTCATTTTATATCTGTCCACTTTCTTCCAGCTGGGGATGCAGCTCTGATGCTTGGAGCTGTGGCAGCCAATTTATAACCATGAGGAACAGGCCAGGGGAGTCACAGAGACAGGGGACCAACATCATAACATTTTTGAACTGCTAGGCCATTGTTGGAAATGCCCATCTCCAGCATCTTGTCATGTAAGATAATCAAATGCCTTTGTTATTAAGACTCTGTTAGTTGGGTATTCTGTTCCTTGCCACCAAATGTATCTTAAGTAACATGCCTTCCTTGAGACCAGGAGATAATGTGAGAGCTTCTGCCAGTCTGGCAGCAAAGCCTGGGTCCCAGTGATCATCTGATGCCCAAAGTCAATATTTCCCTTACCTCAGGTCAGAGTGCCCCTGCGCCTTTGACACACACAAAGAAATAAACCTGTTAACATAGTTTCCACCCAGCTATCATCATTATTGCCAACAATATTGATGAGTCGGGTCGGAGCAGATTATTACACCAAACCCACAGAGGAGAACAGGCTGGTGGGGTCAGCTCTTCCCTCCCCCTAAACAAAGCACACCAGGTGAAAGACGCAGGAATCAAAACAAAAGGAAAAAACCTCTACCCAGAGCTCATCCACTCGTGGTTGATGCAAGGGTGGGCCAGGGCACACGGCGGGTACTTGAAGTCCATCTCCAGAGGCCCTGCCTTCCTCCTGGGCCCCTTCCTGGGGGCCGCTCCCATTCCCTAGAGATAGAAGAGGTAAAACTCAGGCGAGAGCTGCAACCGACTGGAGAGGAGCTTGAGATCACAGAGGCGGAGGGCCGACTGGGCGTGCAGGGCCCAGAGCAAAGCTTCCGGGACTGGGAGCCTGTGCCTGCCTTTTTCTGACGCTGCATCCAGGGACTGAAGTGCTCTCTGACTTGCATTCGCCCAGGGGGCAGGGCAGCAAAGCCCTGTACCAATCAGGTCACGCCGGTTCCCCGTCTGCACCTCACTTGTGAAACATTTACGAAGAAGCTGCCTGGTTTAACCCACGATTCTTCCAGTTTACTCTCCTGATGCCTTGTCTGCTCAAACACCCTCAGTGGCTCCTGCTGTCTACAGAATTGAGCCCAACCTCTTTAGCCCAGTCCTCCACTCTATCATCCCACCACACCACCCTTGTCTCCCACTTGGCTCTGATGCGTACCCAAAAGGCCAGAGGCTGGCCCAGGCAGTCAGGCAGGTGGGTAGCCCATGAAAAAACTGCTAACTACACCAAGGATTTCCTTGCTTCCCTCCTCCTCAGCTTGGCGCAGCCCACCGCCTCCTGTCCTCAGCCCCCGCAGTTGCTCCACGGGCTTTCCCAAGAGTCTACCCGCAGGACGTAGCACATCTGTCTGGGCCGAGGTGCTGCTGGGAGCCCAGGGCGAGCCACAGGCCACACTGCTCATATCATGCAAAGGAATCAGGTCAGAGGGCCGCTGGCGCGGTGGGAAACAGCACCCGCGTCCACTGCGGCCTGGTGGGGCTCTCAGAGCTTGGGTTCTGTCGCTGTGCTCCCAGTGCTGAGGAACACCCGTTTACACGCACAAGGAGCTCCAAGGGCCTGAAGGATTCATTCCTATTAAACTGCTGTCTAACGTTGTGTAAAGGGGTTTGTTAGCACAGACAAGGAGCCAGGCCCCAAATTACACCTCTCCAAGAAAGTCAATAGATGTAGGTTGGTCCTAGTCTGTAGCTTCTCGGCCTTTGGCAAACCGCTCCACAGTAAATCAATCAATCTCTCTCATTGTCCCTCTCCATGTAAAGAGATGGGGCCCAGTGGAAACAGCAGGAGCTTTGGAACAAGACAAACTTAGAGTCAAAATTGGTCCCGGTCATTCTACAAAATGCCTGACTGTCAAGGTCATCAAAAAGGAGAGAAGTCTGAGAAACTGTCACAGTCTGGAGGGGGACATGATGACTAAAAGCCATGTGGTGTCTTGGACAGGATCCTGGAACAGAAAAGGCCATTAAAGAAAACTAGGGTAATTTGAATAAAATAGGGACTTTAGTTATAATAACGTATCAATATTGGTCCGTTAATTGCAACAAATCTTCCATCCATTTAATGTGAGGTGTTAATAACAAGAGAAACTGGGTACAGAGGACCCACAGAACTCTCTGTAACAACTTCTCAGTAATTCTGTAAATCTCAACTGTTCTAAAATAAAATGTTTATTAATATATAATAATATTAACTGGTCCCAGGCACTTAATAGTGGTGTGACTTGGGGAAAGTTACTTCCCTTCTCTAAGCTTCAGTTCCACATTTATGAAATGGGATAATAACATCCACTTCATGGGGTGCTGGAGCACATGTAAGACACCCTCCCAACACAATGCCGAGCACACAGTTGGCATTCATTAAACATTCCTTTTTAAAATCCCAACCAAGAAATGTATTTATGATCCAATAATAGCAAATATTAACTAGCGCATATTCAGAATTTCCCACTTTCACAAAATGTCCTTTATAGCTTTTTAGGGGAGGGGGGATCCAGTAGTCTAAAACAGTGGCCCCCTCCCATCTTTTTTTTCTTTCATGACATTGATGCAAAGTTAAACCAGACATTCCAGGAGGTCAAAGAACACAAGCTTCCCACCACAGTGGCGGTACGAGTGAGGCCGAAATCTGGCTTGAGTTATGTGGCCGTTTTCCATTGATAACCCTCTGTTACGCTATGCCATGCCTACTACACACTGGGCATCGTGTATAAGCACACTGTATACCACTGCCTCCACATTTCTCAGCAACTCTATCAAGTCAAGATTATTACCCTATTTGACAGATGAGAAAACTGAGGCTCAGAACAGTGAACAGACTTGCTGGAGTCCCATAGCAGTCACCAGGAGAGCTGAGATTTGAGCTCTGGCTCCAAACTCATGCTCCTTCCCATCCACCATAGTCCCTTCCAGGAGCCCCAACTTCCTGGGAGAGACTGACTTGGAAACAACCGTTACAACAAGACAATGACAAAGTGCCATTACACAAGTAAGTGGGGGATACCACAGGAACCAAGAGAAAGGACGCATGGACTCTCAGGGGAGACCAGCAAGGCTGCCCAGACTGGGGGCCCAGGCAGGGCCATGCGGGGAGGTGGCATCCTGCCCTGCCACCACAGAGTGGGTAGGCATTTGCCAGAAGGGCACAGGTGCACAACAGATGAGACTGGAAAGCAGGTGGACACCAGCCGAGGAGGGTCCTGAAAGTTTTCATTTATTCTTTTATTCGCTCATTCATTTGCTCATCATTCAAAAAATATTTAAGGAGCTTTTACTAAGTGCCAGGTCTGTCCTAGATGCTAAGGATTCAGCAGAGAACAAAAGGTACAAAGACACCTGGCCACATGGAACTGACAGTCTAATGTGGAAGGAGACAATAAACAACTCAGTGACATAAATGGAGATACACGTTAGGGAGAAGAATACAGCAGAGAGGGACAGGCAATGGCTGGGGTCAGAGGGCTGGGATTTTCAGTAGATGGAAAGGCTTCATTGAGATATTTGAGTAAAGATCTGAGGGAGGGAGTGAGGGGGAGCTGGCGGTGAGAGTGGCAGAACACTCCGATGGAGGAAGTAGCCAAGGCAAAGGGTAGTGTGGCTGGAACCAAGAAAGTGCCAGCCAAGGGTCCACTGAGGGCTGCACATGGCACCAAGGGAGCAACACGATATGCCCGTGGGTGTGCTGGAACAGGTCAGGATGTTCATGCCAGCACCGTGCTGCCAGCCTCGGGTCCATCAGTTGTGTTATTCGCATGCTCATTAAGGACCCTGGTGGGTAGAATTTGAAACACAGCAGCCAGGGCCTTGAAGCCTCTATCAGAGCACATGGAGAAGGAGCCTACCCACTTCAACTGTGCCTAGGGCCAGCCTGCAGGAGCTAGCCCTGGCCTGACATTCCAGGCCCCAGGACCCCCATACCTCAACCCTGACTGCTGGCATGGGGACACGTGGCAAGGTAATGGCCCGAGCCTCTCTGGGATCTCTCAAGCTGGGGGACTGCTGGGCAGGTAAATTTCAGCTGGCAAATTACTTAATCTCTCTGTGCCTCCTTTTTCTCATCTGTGAAATGGGGATGATAATGGCACCTATCTCATAAGGATTACATGACAATAAATGTAAATGTTCATAACACCGTCTGCACATAGTAGGAGCTCAATAAAATGCATGTCTATCATTCTTAGTGCAGTTGTTACTGCTACTATTGTTGTCATCATCATTATGATTGACAGCAGCCCCAAACTACATTCTTGGTCTACCTAAGAGTTTCCAGCATCACAAAGGAGAAAGAAAAGCTCAAGAAATGTCAACAACGGAAAAGATACCCATTTTCCCTCCACTTGTCTTCCACCCACCCACCCCAGCTCATGTGCCCCTCTCCACCTTCACTCCTTCTCTTCCAATCCAGTGCCCCCCTTGGCTCTGGATTAATCTTGGTTTCGATAACCTTTCCCTGTAACTCATCTGTAAGCACACCAGCAGCCAATTCACTACCACAAACAAATACCTTTTGCCTCATATCAGGCCACTTCTAAGCAATTGCTGTAATAAATGTAAGTCCATCCTAATAATCCTCTGCACTTCCAGGACATCTTCCATCCAAAGCCTCGCTGACATCCCCTGGTCCCCAGGAAAGAGGTGGTACCTTGCTGAGTTGCAGTATCTTGGCTTATAAGAGCCATCATACATTTGTAGACCATCCTTACCCTCAGTTTGAAGATAAAAATGAGGCCCAGAAAGGGGAAGTGAATTTCCCAAGGTCACACAGCAGATTGGAGGCCAAGTTGAAGTGGGAACCTGGGTTTCCATTTTAACATGTATTAAGCATTTACCAGGCATTTAAACCTCACAGCGACCCTAAAGGGCAGGTACCATCAATACCTCTGTCTTATAGAGAAAGCCATCAAGGCTCAGAGAAGTTAAAGAACCTGCGCAAGGTCTCCTGTTAGACGTAGGTAGATGCAGGAGGAGAAGGCTGAGAAGACTGACCTTATCCACCGTGTGGTTTTCTAGGAGTCTCTCGTCAAGAAGGAGGAGAGGAAAGGAGGGCTGTGGAACAGGAGGGAGACGAGGAGAAAGATTTACCCCAGCACTTCACAAAGGGAGGTCAAGGAATGTGGACTCCTAAAACCAAAGAGGTGATGCATCAGGAAACAAGGCTGTGTGTATATATCCGAGACATGTGCTCATGGTCCCCAGCTGCCTATAAGGGCTCTGTCTGGGTCAGCCCAGCACAGGCAGGCTCCAGACAGCAAAGGACTGACTTCATACCAGCAATTTGTTGCCACAGATTCATTAAGAGAAACACTTAATATCTGGCCCCCTTTTCTGAAATTGCAGTGCCCAGATCTGGCCCCGGATCTGTGTTGCTGATGGGAACCACGTCATCCATTAATCCAGAACTAGTAGGGAGGGGAGCACCTCCCCTCAATTGGAATGGAAACCAGCGCCTGCATATTTATATGGATTCTCCACCCTTGCTTTGCAGAATGAATTAAACAAAAATCAAAACCTACTTCAGAGGGGGTTCCTTAAGTAGTAAGGATTTGCTATATGAAGTCCGGGGCTGCAGAAAGACCTCTAGGGTCATCCACCCATGGCCCTGTCTTCCAGCCCACCCATACCCAAGCCATTCCTGGGGGGGGGGGGCACTCCCTGTGAGGCCAGCATCTGCTCACCTCCTCCAACATCCAGGCCTGCAGGGCAGACCCCAATCCATCCCAGGCCACTGTGTGAAAACTCCGCTTTGTCCAAACACTCCTTTACTCCCACAGCAGACAGGCCTAACGGGCCAGAAGGGATCTGTCAGACTCTCCAGATCCATCGTAATCTGAGTGTTTAAAGGTCCCCAAATGCCCATTTAGACAATTCACATTTTCTAACACCTAGTAAATACTCTGGGACCCGGTCAGCATTTTTAAAGGTCCTTAAATAGCTCATTTGCATAATCCATATTTTCAGAGCCCCTAAGCGTTTGTCCTACCTAGTAATCTCAATCTTTATAATGCGTGAGGAAGAAAAGGCTCCCAAGGAGTGTAGCAGCCCTTCACATCCCTTCTGGGAGAATTGATTCTGTTTTTAAAAACGACCACATTTTCAAAAGCAGGCTCAGGAGCTAACCACAAAAGGAAAATATTTAAAGGGAAGCTGTTAAGCTGTGTAAGCCTGCAAATGTTCTTTGCTTGAAGGCAGGAAGAATCCCCCACAGGCTCCCAAGAATCCTAATTACACACGGGGCCCCTGCAGACACTTCAGTTCGGGTTGGAGCCCTCCCGTTCTTCTTCCCCTTCAGTTCCCTCCTGGAGGCCATGAAGAACACGGGTTCACTTGAACATCTTTTCCAGCATGACTTCTCCAGTTTTCGTCTCAGCTCAAAGCCTTTCCTGGGGAAACGAAAGGCAGTTTTCTAGGAGAAATTTAGGTGTCAGGATTGTAGGCCATTCAGCACAGATCTGAGGGAAAGCCTTTGCCCGGTGGGCAACAGGAAAGTTAAGTCCTGCATTCACCCAAATAAAGCCCCAGAGGACAGCAAGAAAAAGCCCCTGTGAAATGAATCCAAGATGAGAAAGACCCACACTGCTGCCCCTGCACTCTCTTGGATGGAAAAATGACCTGTCCTGTTACCAAGAATATCCAAATCTCGAAACATCTACAACCGCAAGCAAAACATGGACCACCCTCCCCAACATAATGTTGAGCCAAAGAAGCCAGGCCTGAAAGAGTACATACTGTGTGACTCTGTCCCACAGACTTCTAGAACAGACAAGGCCAATCAACCATGAGAGAACCCAGGACTGTGGTTTCCCTGGGGACAGGGCTGGCAGGAAGAAGTGGGAGCACTTCTAAGGTGCTGATAATGTCTTGATCTAGGTGCTATTTACCTGCGTGTGTTCACTTCAGGAAAATGCACAGAGCTATACACTTTTTTTTTTTTTTGAGGTAATGCAAACACCCTTAGTTCCAGTTTCAACTTCCCCACAGTTTCTCCCAGCATTGCTCTTGAATCCGCCCTGTGCTGCCCCTTTATTTGTACCTTCTGAGCATATCTGGGAAGCCCAACCATCTGTGAGAAGCGGTTTTCTTCCTTCGTCCAGATTTTTGATTTAGGAAAGGTCTGAGGGAGGAGAATATTTACAGTAACAAGGATGTCTCTAAATGGACTGGGGGCTTCTTTCCTGTTCTTTGCCCCTTAACTCACCACCTTAGAGAGGGCTACCAAGTGAGAGTGGGGTGTCTCTGGGAAGTCGGCAGAGAAACAGCCAGGTCTGGCAAAGACAGATGTCTCCCCATTGATCGTCTTTGAAGCTGGGAATGGGCACCAGGCCAGGTGGCTCTGGGTTTCTCCAGCCTCAGGCAGGCTGCAGGGCTGGCTGAACTTGAGACCCACAGTCTGGCCCTGCAGAGACTAGCTGAGCCCAGAACCAGAAGGAAGGAGAGGGTAGAGAAAGCTGGGGAGGAGGGTGGGGCAGGGAGATGAAGGGAGTGAGTGCCAGTGGGGGAAGGAGGGAGGAAGAAGGGGTAACACTGGCCTGTATTGAGGGTGGGCTGGGCGCTGGTGGGTGGCGGCGCAACAGTTCAGACCTAGGCTTCGCTCTAAATCTCTATTCTTTCTGACCAGGCGGTTAGGGAGGGCAAAGATACTTCGACAGTCCGCCTCTCGCAGATCCTTGGCTAACAGCCGGCCCTTCCTGCCCCCTTCCCTTCCCCCCGCAGCCCGCTGGCCCGGATGCAGCCCGCCCGATCTTCTTCCCCTGCGGGCGCTGAGGGCTCCCCCCACCCCCCCACCCCCCCACCCCCGCCCCGGCCCTCAGTCCCGCGCGCCCTCCCCGGGGTGGGCACCTCCCCTGGGCGCCGCGGGCTGGCCGAGGGACGCGCGCTCCGGCGACGGGGAAGGGACGAGGAGTTCGACGAAGAGCCCGATTCCCGGGTGGGACCTTCCTCCGCCCCCACCGCGTCCCCTTCACCCCCCGCCTGGGACAGGAAGAGTCTGAGCTCCAAGTGGCAGGGCAGCGCCGCGGCCGCGGGCAACGTCGCGCCCCGGGCCGGCGACCCGGGCGAGTGGGCGCGCGGGGCGTGGGCACCACGCTGGCTCCCGAGCTCCCCGCACCCGCTCCGCACAGCGCTCCGTCGCCCTCGCCTGCTCCCGCCAGCCCCGTGTCGCCCGGGCTGTCATCGGGAAGTCCAGTCCGCGCCCCGAGAGCGCCGCCCGCGGGCCGGCGGCGGCTGCACCGAGCCCTGGCGGGGGCCTTCCGAGAGCCCCTACCTCCCTAGCCACCGCCGGGAGTGACGTCACCCCCCTGGAGCCCTCGCCCCCGCGCCGGAGTCTCCTGCAGCCGCGTCCGAGCTCCGCGGGCGCGTCCCTGCCTGCTCTCCACCCGCTCTCCGTCCCAGCCCGGCTCGAGCCGACGCATCTCTGCCCGCCACCGCCTCACCTCTTCCCGCGCCGAGCCGGAGCCGATCTAGCCTCCTCTTCCTCTATTTTCCCAGTTCCTTCCTCGCTTCCACCTCCTCTCTGACCCTACAGCGCCCAAATCCTGAGCAAGTCACCTTTAGATGATAGATTGATAGATGTCGATAAATGAATGGCTAGATATACAAAGATGATGTTATGGGTAATAAAAAGATATATATGCATGATAGATTGATGCATATAGACAATAGAGATAGATAAATGATGGATATAGATAGATGAGAAAGAGAGAGAGAGATGATAGATGGATAGACAGATGATAGATGGATGGATGGATACATATTTATAGACATATGCATATGGACTGAAGGGACAACCCAGGATCCCCATCTTGCCAGTATAGTACCCAGGCTTTCCTAACCTGCATTGTAGAAATGAAGCTGCAAGCTTCTAGCCACATAAGCTGTGAGGGGCTGTAAAGTGCTTTGAGCCCCTCTGTAAATGAACCACAACTGCAGCTTAGCCTGGACACCCAAGTGCTGTTTGCAGGTGGTTTGAGCACAGCTCCAATGCTGCCGGGCTTCCCTGCCGGCATCACCAGATTAGTTCATCCATTCTTTCAACTAGCATCCACCGACCCAAAAGGAGCCACACACTGCTGGGTCCTGTTACCCAGAGACCAACGGGGCCTGTGCCTGATCGCTAGGGGCTGACATTCTGGTGGGCATCAGACCCCACACAGTGACTCCGTGTGATAGGTGCCTCGGGAGAGATTAAGGATGGAGAATAACGAAACGCACAGGAAGGAAAGCATTTGACGTGGGTCTTGAAGACCCACGACGTGGGGGTTCCCGGGAGAAGGAAAGGCATTTCAGGCAGAGGCACCAGGATGTGCCCACAGGAGTGGAGGCCCCGATCCCTCCTGGGATGGGGAGTAGTCTGGTGGGACTGGATCACAGTGCCCTGAGGTGATGGTGGGTGCTAGGAATAGATCATGCTCAGAGAAAAGAGGGTGGTCGAGGCCGGGTCGAGAGGGGCCCTGCCAACCAGCCTATTTCTTCTGTTCCTGTGTCCTCTGTTAGACCTGTCCTCGGGCACCTAAGGTGACATAGGGTGAACCCTCAGGCCTCTTGGCCAGATCTTCAAACTATGGACACGTGACAGCCCGAGAGTTAATCAGCCCTCCTACAGGAGAAGCTCAGATGTCAAAGCAGGCCCTCCATCTGTCCCACCTAGATCCCCCCACCCACCCAGGGACAGCCTCCCCCGCAGGGTGACTCAGCTCCTGGCTCCCTTCCTGCCACCAGCTCAGCTGCGTAACCGGTTACCATAGCGATCCCGAGGAGCTGGCTTCACACCGCTCTTTCCTGATGAGAGCTGGATGTCTAAATTGCTCCTGAACTGATGCCCATGCCCAGCTGCTTACCTGCAGAGGTATTTGACAGGCACATCTCAGAGCCTTCCTCACCTGAGCAGCCTCGGGATGGGGACAGTGGTAGAGAGGGGGAGACCTGATGACAGATGCCTGCCTCGTGGGAACCCTAGGCTGGTATTTCTCTCCATAAGATTTGGGTCTCCAGAGGGAAAGGGACAAAGACTACAAAGGCAGGAGCTGAGAATTACCATCCGAGTTTGGTGTCTGTGGAAAAGCCAGGACTTTCCACTATTCCAGGTCATGACACATGTGTACCCTTCAAGAATACACTTGAGAGAGATTCATGCTTCTTTGTCAAGTGTTATCGTTCTCATCAAGATTACACACACACACACAGAGCACCAAAATACTCTTCCTGAAACATAGTCCCTTACTCTCCTGCCCCAAACCTTCAATAACTCCCCAGTGACAAGAAAGGAGACCCAAGCTCCCCACCCTGGCCTCAGCCTCCCTTTTAAATATCCCTCTCACGATCAAGCTAGTAACCATCCTTGCTGCCCTGACAGAGCCAATCACCCCCCCCCCCAATGCCATAGCCTCAGCAGATCACTTCCTGCTTCCTGAAGATTCCCCAGCCACCATGCTTGTCCCAAGCTGTCCCTCTGCCTGGGCCGCCTTCACTCCATGTCCAGTTCCTCAAGTCGTCCTCACCCTCAAGGCTCAGCCCCACTCCTCAGGCCCTACCGCTTTCTTACCTCCAGTTAAAATTTCATCCCTCCCCTCTTCTTCTGGTATTTTTTGGAGCCCTATAGGAAGACAGAGTCTGCTATGAATTGTATAGACTCAAGCGTATCTGTCACTCCCACAGCACATGGCCCCTGAAAGGCAGACACACAATTTTGTTTATTTTGGTGTCCTTCTACCCCTCAGAGGGCCTAGCGTGGGGCCAAAATCAATGTGAATTGCATGGCACTGACTCCCCCTCCCCCGCCCCCCTGGTTTTGAAGATCTTCACTAAAGGTAAATGAGGAGACTCTGGACGGGCGGTCATCCCACACTCACCCATAGAAGCCTCCATCCCCTGGTAAAGAGTCCGGGGCTACAAGAGCAGAGGGGCTGGATCCTTCTTCTGGACTTCTGAACCACCCATTAAAGTGGCACTTCCTCCACCCCAGCTCTTCAGAGCTCAGCTGCCTGAAGGGAGGACTGCTGTGCCTTCTCCTCTGGGGAGGGAGACAGGGCTCCCCAGCATCAGCAAAGGCGGCAAGAGACTCAGGGACAGGCCGCTAAATGTGCAGATGGTGCTCCAGCTACACCCTGGCCAAGCAGCGTGGCAGCAGGCTCTGGCCTCCAGGACACGCTGGCTGAGGCTGCAGGCTGTAACTCCGACAGGCCCCAGCCAAGCCTGCAAACATGGCCCTTGGAGGCAAGGCTAACGCAGTTAATTGGTTGTAACCTTCAGCTAAGAGTATGAGCATTGATTGGGCACCCCTGAGGCTCAGAAACTGTGACCTCTGAGGATGCTTTACTTCCTTATAAGCTTGAACCCAGAAAAGAGAAATTCGATCAGAGGTCGTGGCACTCACTTCCCAGCTGGGCTGAAGCAGGGCAGAAAGGCGGTGGGTTATAAATAGTGGAGCAGCAACCACGGAGAAATCAATGGCAAGGAGGGAAGATGGCGCTCTTCCCCTGGGCAGGGCAGGGCACGCCTCTCCAGGTAAGAGCCAGGCCCAGTCAGAGCAGAAGACAGAAGACAAGTCACATTCCTGCTCACCCCAGGCGCAGTCCCCTCACCTGTGTCAGAAGGACTTGCATCTACCCTGCCTCCTGGAGCATGGGACTTACAGGGATGAGGGAACGTCAAGTAAAGGTCTCCGCAGATGAGTTTGGGCTTTTGGTGGAGCCAAGGGGTGAAGCCCTTGACTGGCATTTATGGGCTGGTTTCTCAGGCCAACTTCATGCTTTTTTTCTAATATGAGGATTTAGAATATATTTTCAAGACCTTCAGAAAACATGCTCCCCCAAAACTTATTGTATGACCTTAAACGGGTCAGTTGACATCTCTGTGTGTCAGTTTTCTCATCTATAAAATGGGGATAAAAAGGGTACTTATCTCATAGGATGCTGTGAGGATCTGAAGAGTTAATATATGGGAAGCGCTTAGAACAGCGGCTGGTACATAGCAGGTACCATGTAAGGGTGAGCTACTTATGACCGGGAGGCAGTCTGCTGGGGGAAGGGAGGATTCAGGCTAATCTTTTACAAAGGGCCTTGGGGAGCCTATTGGACAAGGGCTTCTGGCTTTAAGACACATCAAGCCCTAGTCTCCCAGGCCTTAACCCACCTTCATATGACAACACCCTTGGGGAGGAGACTCAGGGCCTCTCTTACAAACTCAGACTAGAGACTTTCTGTGTTCTAGGACACTGCAGCCCTGAAAGAAGACCCCACAGGGTCTCACAGGGAAAGGAAGAGTGAATAAAGAGCCCTGTCTTTCCTGTTCTTACAATCAGGTGGGTGAAAAAGTTGGACTTTCATTGTGATAAGGAAAAGAACAAGGTGTACAACTAAAGTGATGGACAGTTCAGAGTTTCTAGATGCTGTGGGCTTCCATTACACTCTGTCAGATTAAGGATGCTCTTAGTATACAAACCAATGGGCAGAGGCACTGCCTTGTTTAAGTAATGTTTTCCACTCTTAACATGAATATTAGTTGATAGTTATTTACTTCTTCAGAGCCCAGCACAATTTATAGTAGCTTCTAGCTTTCTGCCCCTATCAAGCAGAAAACAGTCCCCGCTCAAAGAGAGTAAGAGGAAGCTGTGATGAGGAGCCCAACATCACACAGGATCCCCAGAGCTCCAAAGTCCATGGAGACTTTATTGTCAAGCACATCAGAGTTCATGACTGCTATATCTTCTTGGTCCTGCTGTACTTTGTATTCCAAAGAATATCCAGAGTCTCAGATCTTCCCTCCGTGCTTTACTGCTTCATTCCACTGTGCTAAGACTGAACCAACCTGCAGAGATACCAATGTGATAAGACACAATCGCTGCCCCCAAGGAGTTCTAGGGCAAGGCTATCTGCTTGAACTTGGCCTTGTTCCATACAGACCTCTTTCCTCCTGCCTGCCTCCCTCGCCACCATCATTACTGGCTGGTACTGACTGACTGCTTCTGTGTTCCCGGACTGGACACTGCAGACAACAAAGAAAAGAAATAAAGCCGCCAGCCTTAAGGAGGCCACAGCCCACTGGGGAACTTTTCAAGGAATGTGACCAAAGCAGCCCCTGCGCTGGAAAGCTTGCAGTCTACAGGTGGTGTGTCCTGGACAGAACACCCCTCTTTGAAAGAGTCAAACCCTTCTCACTCATGTGATTAGGACGCGAGACAGACAGTAGGAGCCAAACCACAAACAGGCTAGAAAAAGGCTCCGTAGAATAGCATTACCATAAGCACTCCTGGGAAAGGCTCACAGGTCATGACCAAGCCCGCTGTCCAGACACGGTTACTGTGGCCATCGCCAGGAGGAGCTGCATCTTTAAATGTGGACGCAGGTATTTGCGCTCTGTGTGCAGAGAACCCAAACTCCTTGCTGATAAGAAGTGGCCCAGTGGTCCCATTGGGTCCAAGGCAGAGGGTCCACCCCAAGTGGGAGGGCACATGACATTAGGCAAATGCCAGAAGTCAGGTCCTGGATGCCATGTATGGGACAAAAACTGAGTGTCAAAATGCCAACCTGAGTCATCGCTCAAAGGATGAAACCGCAATAGGAGCAGAGGAGAACTCATGAGCTTCCTCCTGTGTTATCTTCATCAGTCCTTACAACTACAACTAAGCTTGATTATTCCCCTTTTACAGATGCAAAAAGCGAGGCTCAGAAGGGTTTTCTTGCCCAAGGCTCTGCAACTAAGTGATAGAAAGATAGCTTTATTCCTAAAGCTAGGGCTTTTTCAACTAGACCACGCAACCTATAAAAATAGAAGAGATCATTTCCACTTCTATATTTGTTATTAATATTTTAATTAATCATGCACCTCTTAAACATCCTCAATGTCCTGGGGCCGCAGCTAGGGTCTCTAACCCAAGGCTCCTCCGATTGGGGCTCCTGCGTTCCCAGGCCCAGGAGAAAGACCTGCCCCTCCTCCCTTCCCTTTCCGTGCGCAGCCACGTTGGCGCTGACAGTACAGTTACCCCGCTGAGGCAATTTCAGCTCCAATTTGTTCAAACTCCAGACCAAAGGCTCAGCCTGAGCCTCTGATGTGCTGAACAAAAACCAGAGACAGGAACTTGTCTCAATCAGTGAGTCGGGCCGGCGGTGAGAAAGTGTTGGGGCGGGAAGGACCGATCACCCTCTGCGTGCGGTGTCCCCATTTCCCTCGGCTGCACAGCTCCCCGCAGTTCTGCCCTCGCCACCGCCTGGGGGCGCTGCTCTCAGACCCAGCGCGCACTAGAATCTCCTGCAGACTCCCACCCACCCCGCTCTGCCCCCGAGGTGGCTGGGGTGCCTCACAGGTCCCCAGAGGCATCTGATGCTGGTGGCCCAGTAGGCCACACTTTGAAAAACACTGCAGGTGGCAGGGGGCGGGGTTCCTAGGCTGCGGCAGGTGAGTGGGTGGGGATTAATTGCTAAAGAGATTCTTTCCATCTTAGAATCTAAGATGGTTCCTTGGGGATGGGGGTGGTGGGAAGGGTCTATGCCTTCAGCATCTTTTACAGCCACTTTTCTTTCAGTTACCGTTTCCCAAAGGTCCCCTCTCGGTAAAGGCCCCGTCCTCCAGCTGAGAATGTCCCTCTGCCTCTGTGCCACCTGAGCAGCACTGTTCCCCTTCTAAGGTATGCGAGTCACTCTAGACCTTTCTTCATTACTGAGGCCCATCGTCTTTGCCCAGCTAGGTGGGGTGGGGAGGTGGGAGCATTTGCAGAAGGGGAACTTACAACCATACAAGGAGAACAGGGTGGGGAGAATCACGGTTGCAAAAGCACCTAGGAAAGTCCTCAAAACTGTATCTTCACCTACGTTACAACTTACGCCTTACGGCATACAAAGACAGCCCTCAACCAAAGGCATTTTACACATTGGAAAGTGCATAAAAAACAACGTCCCGTTAACTTCCAATTTCCACTCTTCACTCCATAGAAGCACTTCAGGAATCCTTTCTCTCAGAGTTTTAAATGAAATGTTAATAAATTATTTTGCCTTGTTGCAGACAACATGCCTGTTAAGAAGGGTGTGTGTGTGTGTGTGTGTGTGTGTGTGTGTCTGATTTTCCATCCAAACGTTTACTCCTTTTCTGATTCCATGACTTTGGGTTGTTGACTCCTGTCCCCCTGCCCACCAGCCCCTGCCCAGCTGGGTGGCCTGGGACACGTTACCCAACCTCCAAGTCTGTTCCCTCATCAGCGAACTGGGGATATGACAGAACCCATGTTGTAGGGGTGCTCCATGGATTAAAGATGGTAATCCAGGTAAAATGCTTAGTGAAGTGTCTGGCACATAATAAGCATTCAACAAACGGTAGCATGAATTTGTATGATTGTTATTAATGAACTCAAACATCGCTCCCTACCACGTATGCGGCTGTCCTCAGCTCCCCCCTCATGCCTTGATCCCACAAAGACTTCGTCCACTTCCATGCCAGCACTATCACACCTCTGCCCAAGAGGCCAAATTGCCTAGACGTCTTTGAGGTACCCTCCCTCCCACATTTTGTCCACCTGCTGAAAGGGGCCTCTGCTGGTCCCCACAGCGGCCTAAGAGATGAGGATGAGAGTCTAGACTTGATGCTTCGTAAAGAGACAGTACAGATGAGCAGACGGCTGCAGAGGGTGCGAGCTGTGAGCCCCGAGAGCACGCAGCACTGGACTGTCCCTCCTTCCCCAGGGTTGCAGGCATGTCCTGAGTTGGGGTAGCAACTGTGGCTGGCCCAGCCACACAGTCATCACTAAGCTGGTCAAAGCTTGCTCCCTAATGTGGTTGTGTCTGAGTCCCTGTGGTTGCAGTAACTAAAGCCCACAGGAGGGGCCAAGGGGCCACATGTCCCCTGGAAGAGGGCTCTTACGTGAACAGGGAGAACAAGGTGCTCCCACCTGCTATGAGCCACTTGAGCTGACTGGAGCGTGTCACATGGGGGTGAGACAGAATTTATTTCATCAGAAGTTCAAATGCCTGTGACAAATTTCCAGACACTTTTGTTCTGGGCTCATCTCCCAAACACACACCCGTCAGCTGGGACCCTGCACTCACCTCTGCCGGATTGATTTCTACTCGAATAAAAACTTCAATTCAGAGGTTACATTTGATGTCCCGGCTGCCTTTCAACACATTTTTACATAATCTGACTTTAGAGCCTTTTCTTTATAATATGCTTCTCTTCTAAAAGGAACCGATACTTTGGTTGATGGAGTCTATTCAAAAACTGCCTATTGAAGACCTGCGAGGGCCAGCTAGGAGCTAGACACTTGGGGTGCAGGGAGGGGCTGGCGGGGGAGAGAAGGATGCTGCAGACACATCCTTTCCCTCCAGGAAGCTTAGAGTCAGGGCGGGGGTAGGGAGACGGAGATTCACACAACTACTCGGAACGCACCCAGGCTTGGTAAGCACTCTGAAAGAGGTGAACACAAATTGTTCCAGGAACAAAAGACTAATTCCCATGTTTGCATGAGCCTGTGATTGCAAGCTTGTGAATTCATGAGTTAGAATTTATGAATATACAATCATGGTGCGTGAAATAAAGCTCTTGATCTAATAATAATACTAATACACGCTAGATCGAGTGTGACCGGATGAGTAATTAGTGAAGCTCTGGGGTGTGATATTGTTATCCCCACTTGTAGAGGGAGGGATAGAAACTGCCTACGTCTATAAACAGCTGCGCTCTCCAGGATGGCAGCCTCTGGCCACACGGGGCTGGTGAGCACTGGAATTGTGGTTGGTCCAACTGAGATGTGCTGTGCATGTTAAAGCACACATCGGATATCAAAGACTTAATGCAAAAATTTTAAATATCTCATGAATAAATTTTACATTGATTACATGTTTAAAGGATAATATTTTTGATAGATTGGGGTAGATAAAACATCATTGTATATATGTTATTAAAATTAATTTCATCTACTTCTCTTTACTTTTTTTTTTAAAGATTTTATTTTTTCATTTTTCTCCCCAAAGCCCCCAGGTACATGCTTGTATATTCTTCGTTGTGGGTCCTTCTAGTTGTGGCATGTGGGACGCTGCCTCAGCGTGGTTTGATGAGCAGTGCCATGTCCACACCCAGGATTCGAACGAACGGAACAGTGGGCCGCCTGCAGCGGAGCTCGCCAACTTAACCACTCGGCCACGGGGCCAGCCCCCTTCTCTTTACTTTTTTGAATGTGGCTACCAGAATATGTAAAATCCCAAATGTGGTTCACATTTATGGTCCACATTTCTATTGGCCAAGACAGATCTAGAATATTCCAATCATTTCATTGCTTAATCCTCATTGCAATTCTCCAAAGTATATATTAGCCCCATTTTAGAGATAAGCTAACCAAGGCTCAGAGAAGTGGTGCATTGGCCCCTGTCATACCTCATTAGGCTTCAGCAACTCATTTGGGTCAGTGGCTCAAGGTCTCACCTGTTTCCTCACCTGTGACATGGAGTTCACACCCGTCTGATATGGTGCAGTAAGAACACAGGAAGAACAGGTACTCGGCTGCCAAGTGGGTACAGTCATGGTTAGATCATGCATCCTAAAAATCACCCCTCCATCCAGTGCCTTCTACTTTCAAGGGCCACAGTTATAGCTCCTGAGGCTGGACTGGAAGCCCCCTGCTCCCTGGTGCCATCCCCGGGCCTGGCATCATCTGCCTGCTCCCCATGCCCCTGTAGCATTGTGCCCCCTCAGTGGCTGTCATCCGCACAATGTGAGCGCCTCCTAAGGACAGAGGCGCCTCTTCCTCCCCACGTGCCCTGTGCCTGATGCCGCAGTCCCTGAACAGGCAATGCTCAAATGATCGCTTAATCAATTCTCTCTCTGAAATGAAATGAGGACTGGGCTTCTGCACAGCCATGCTTCTTTTTTTAAAAAAAAATAATAGACTTTATTTTTTAAAGCAGTTTTAGGTTGACAGCAAAATTGAGTGGAAGGTACAGAGAGTTCTTCACACACACAGCCTCCCCCACTGTCAACAGCCCCAACACGCGGAGGGTTACATGTGATACAACCAAAGAACCGACACCTACACGTCATTATCAGCCAGAGTCCATGGTGTACATTAGAGTCCACTCGAGTCATCACTAAGGGTTGTACGTTCTGTGGGTTTGGACAAATGGATAATGACATGTGCCCACCAATACAGTATCATGCAGAACAGTTTCACAACCCTAAAAACCCTCTGTGCTCTGCCTGTTCATCCCTCCCTCCCCTCTAATCCCTGCTAACCACTTTTCATTGTCTCCATAGTGTCGCCTTTTCCAGAATATCATACAGTTGGAATCATACAGTATGTAGCCATTTCAGATTAGCCGCTTTTACCTAGTAATATGCATTTAAGTTTCCTCCATGTCTTTTCATGGCTTGATAGCCCATTTCTTTTTAGTGCTGAATAATATTCCATTGTCTGGATGTACCACAGTTTGTTTATCCATTCACCTACTGAAGGACATCTTGGTTGCTTCCAAGTTTTGGCAATTATGAATAAAGCTGCTACAAACATCCGTGTGCCGGTTTTTGTGTGAACATAAATTTTCAGCTCCTTTGTGTAAATGCCAAGGAGCACAGTTGCTCGATCGTATGGTAAGAGTGTGTTTAGTTTTGTAGGAAACTGCCAAACTGTCCTCCGAAGTGTCTGCACCATTTTGTATTCCCACCAGCAATGAGTGAGAGACCACACTACAGACGGTCCCTGACTCATGATGGTTCTACTTATGATTTCTCTACTTTACAATGGTGCGAAAGTCATACATGTTCAGTAGAAACTGTACTTTGAATTTTGAATTTTGATCTTTCCCGGGCTATCGATTTGCAGTACGATCTTCTCTCGTGATTCTGAGCAGCGGCCGCAGCTCCCAGTCAGCCACCCAATCAGGAGGGTGAACAGCCGATACACTTACAACCATCCTGTACCCACGCAGCCATTCTGTTTGTCACTTTCAGTACAGTATTCAATGAATTACATGAGACACTCAACACTTTAATACAAAATAGGCTTTGTATTAGATGATTTTGCCCAACAGTAGACTAATGTAAGTGTTCTGAGCACGTTTAAGGTAGGCTAGGCTAAGCTTTGATGTTCAGTAGGTTGGGTGTATTAAATGCATTTCCAACCTACAATGGGTTTACTGGGACTTAACCCCAATTTCGATGAGCTCATACCATGTTATTCTTGTTTTTAGGAGCTCCACCTTTGTGCCCCTTGCCAATGAAGCCCAGACCCCAGCTGTCCAATCTTCCTGGGGCTCCTGCAGGTAGCATTTGACTCTCAGTGTATACACCATTGCTCCTTAATAATAATTATGCTAATGGAAAGCACTTACTATCAGTGCTGGGCACTGGGCAAAGCCCTTCCTGTGTGTAACCCCATTAATCCTCACAGCAACCCTACGGGGGGTACTATCGTTATCGCCATTTACCCATGTGGGAACTGAGGTTCCAACATGTTCAGTGACTCACTCAAGGTCACACTGCTGGTGGGTGGTAGGGGTGGGATTTGAACCCTCTGTGGGTGAGCCCTGGGTTGGGCTGTCCCTGGTACATGTCTCTCCAACCTACTCAGCTGTGAGTTCCTTAAGAGCCAGGGCCACACCTCACTCACCCCATCTGGTGATGCCCCCGCACCTGGTGCCACCCCAGCAGCCATCAGTGAATTCTGGCTGAGCCCTCAATGACCCTCCCAGTCCTGTGTCATGGGCAGTGCTCTTTCCTCCAAGAAAGAGCCATTCCCAAAAAACCCATCTTCTCTCTCTGCCACCCTCTCCAGGCCCCTGCACCCTCCCAGCCCCAATTTTCCTTCTGGGCTGATGACTCACAAGTCTCACACCCAACCTGTCCTTGTGTGAGGACCTCCATCTCGCTTTTCCCTTCTGAACATAGTCAGCACTTCTGCCTTTAGGAGGCCCTCCCCCTCATATTCACTGTTATGGACTGAATGTTTGTGTCCCCCCCCAAATTCGTGTGCTGAAGCCCTAACCCCCAATGAGATGGGATTTGGAGGTGGGGTTTAGAGGGTGATTGGGGTTAGATGAGGTCATGAGGATGGGGCTCCCATGATGGAATTAGAGCCCTTATAAAGAGGTGAAGGGACCAGAGCTTGCTGTCTCCACCAAATGAGGACACAGCAAGAAGGCAGCTGTCTGTCAACTAGGAAGGTCCTCACCTGAACCCAACCACACTGGCACCCTGATCTCAGACTTCCAGCCTCCAGAGCCCTGAGAAATAAATGGCTGCTGTTTAAGCTGCCCAGTCTGTGGTATTTGTTACAGCAGCCCGAACGGTCTGAGACATTCACCATGTCAAAGAAAGGACCTTGTTGTCTCCCCTAGCCAAGCCAACCATCCCCATTTCCTCATCTCAGTGGTATGTCCGTTTGTCCTTCTGCCAGTCCCCTGAAACCTCCTCTTTCTTACTCATATTCTTACCTTTACCTTTCAATTTTCCCTTCAAAACTTCTCTTAGACTAATCCTTTCCTTCCCATCCTTGCCTCACTATGCTGATTCAAGCTATTTTCCATCCACTTTAGAACAATTGTTATAGTCTAACTGGTCTTCAGACCTCTATTCTCCTTCTGTCCCATCCATCCTACACACAAACCTGCAACAATAATAGTACCAAACCTGTGAGTCAGAGGGATATTCCTGAGGGGGAGGGGGTACAGCTCAGTCAATGTCCTTGTGGCTGTAAGGACACAGGCCCAGCCCAGCCTCCTGTTGGGCAAGGGTGAGGCACCTCCTGTGAGGGGCATCAGAAGACTCATGGCACAGCGCTAACCAGCCAAATCAACCATCTCCTAGGCACAGAGGGTGGGGATGGTGTAAAATGAAACCTCCCTACTTTGGTACCCTCGTCTGAAAGCCCCCAATGGGAAGACCAGCCAGAAGGGCTCCCTTCGGATCCACCATGTTGCTATCACTTAACAGATGTGAACCACGGGCCGGGCCTGTGGGAAGTGCTCTAGGTGCTGTCTCATTTAATTATTACAAGAATCCTAAAAAGTAGGTGGTTTTGTTACCATCTTAAAGCTTAGGCAACTGAGGCCCAGGGAGGTCGCACAGCTGGTAGAAGGCAGTTGGTAGAGGGGACAGTGAGAGGCCATCTCCCCGGCTAACAGTGAATTCCTTCTCTAATTGCCCCTCCCCCCATCACAGGGGTGGGCTCTGCCAGCTTCTGTTCATCGGACCACAGGCAGACTCCTGACTGGAGCTGGGCCAACCAGAAGTCCTTCCTCAGACCCCATTCTCTCACCAGAAGAGCTCCTGGCCATCAGAGTCCATCAATTGAGACCATCGGAGTTTGGTATTGGGAGGGAATCTGCAGAGATTGAGAGGGGGGCGGGTGGAGAGAAGCGCCTGTGATCCTTGGGACTCCCACCTCCTGATCCGCCATGATCTCGAGGCTCAGCTGCACTCCTGCCTGGGTCTCATGTGACATCTCCAATGCGCCATGCCAGCTCAGTGGGTTTCTGTCACATCTAAAATGCTGCTAAGCAATAAGGTCTGACTACATACAGCCCTGGGGCTCCAAGAACAAGGGTAGCCCCCAGGGGCTCCACAGGGGAAAGGACCACTCCATTCTACCCCTGCCATGAAGGTAGGCCACGAGAACAGAACAATGAGGCCATGAGGGTCCAGGAGATGAGCCCAGAAAAGCAGAGACCCAGGGACACCCAGCAGCTGTCTGTTGGCAGCTGAAGGGTTGCCATACACGGAAGGGAGATTCACCCTGAGCTGGGCCAGGGAGAGAGGGCCAGCGGATGCAGGTGTCCTGGAGGTCGATTTTGGTATGTTAGAGAGGACCTCACTGGAAAGTTCGGACTCAGCTCCAGAGCCACCTCTTCCTCCAAACCTCCCTAACTCCCCTGGCTAACACGAACCTCACATGTGAAACAAGGACTTCGTTCACACTTTCCAGTCGATACAGCTCACTTTTTCTACTCAACGTTCTAGCGATGGACTATACAACTCTTCACTCTGAACTAGACTGGAAAGTATGGAGGCAGAATCCAAAGCACCTGACCCAGTCTCCAGTCTGTAAACAGAAAGTCCGGCAGGATGTTTGTTGAATGAGTGCACCCCGGGACCCCCAGCAGGCAGCCTGTGCCCTGCCATGGCTGTGCCCCCACCCAGGGCTTCCGAGAAGGGGCTCCCACGGCGCAGGAGACGGGCTGACCACTAGGTCCCTCACAACTCCTGAATTCCAGGGTGCTGGTGCCCCTCTAGGAGAAACTTGCCTTTGCTCATCTAGTTTTTCCTCTGCTTCCTCCACAAGTTGGCACTAGACGCAGGGCTGAGAGCCAGATTAGCAATGAAAGCTGTCAAAAAATATCTCCCCTCCAGAAAAAGCAAAGGAAAACAACATCTTGGTGGGTTTTTCCAGGGTAAGAAAAAGTGAAATAGTCTCTTTCTGCCTTCTATGTGTTGCCCTAAAATGGCAGTTTTGCAGAGCGAAAACATATTTTTCCTGAGCAAAGCTGTTTGTGGTGTGAAAGATGGAGTACGTGTGCTGAGCACAAAGATACAAATTGGCCCGAGGCTCAGCTACGCACGCTATTTTTGCAGGAGTTTAGATTGGGGAGGAAGGGGTTGAGGAAGGAAAAAATAAAATCTTTGTTTTGTGAAAATGGAAAAAAAATGTTGGCCTGGATCAAATTCAAACCTGGCATCTGGTACAAAGGAGGCCTGTGATAGAGACGCGCTGGGCGAAGCAAGGCATGTCGAGAGGACAAGCACCCTTTCTGCTCTCTCCAGGCTCTCCGCAGAAGGTGCAGGCTCACTCCCACAGCAGGATGGCTTGGCACCTGGGGCCATCTGCAGACTGGAGCACCCAGGGTCTGCTCTGGAGCCTGGCCAGGCATCCCTCTGAGCCCTACCTCACAAGGCTCTTGAGAAGATTGAAGGAAATAACACCTATAAGGGTGTTAGCATGAGCCCTGGCCCCTAGTGAACACTGAGGATGGTGGTGGCTTTGCTGGTGATGGTGATGGTGTGATGGTGGTGGTGGTGCCGATAGTGATGATGATGATGATGATGAAGATGATCATGATGATACTGATAAGTGATGGTGATGATGATCATGGTGGTGGTGATGACAATGATGGTAGTAGTGAGGACAGTGATGATCATGATGGTAATGATGGTGATGGTGAATATGATGGTGATGGTGATGAAGATAATCATGATGGTGATGGTGACAGTAGTGGAGATGATAATGAGGATAATCATGATGATAATGATGGTGATGATGATGATGGCTCCTGCCTCCCCGACTGTGGGCACTGCTCCATAGCCCCTTCTTCTCCTCACAGCTCTACCAGCCCCTCAGACTCAGAAAGGACCTGCCTCAGAGTCTACTTGGACCAGAGTTGCTCGAAGAGTAGTCTGAGAACCACCTGCCACCGAAAGCTCCCTGGATGTGTGTGAATTGTGCAGATCCCCAGGCCCACCTGACAGCCTCAGACTGTGACTCCTGGGAGAGGCCTGGGAATATACATTTTAAACAAGGTCCCCGAGTATTCTTTTCTTTTTTTTTTTTGAGGAAGAGTAGCCCTGAGCTAACTGCTGCCAGTCCTCCTCTTTTTGCTAAGGAAGACTGGCCCTGAGCTAACATCCGTGCCCATCTTCCTCTACTTTATACGTGGGACGCCTACCACAGCATGCCTTGCCAACTGGTGCCACTTCCACACCTGGGATCTGAACCAGCGAACCCCAGGCCGCTGAAGCAGAATGTGCGCACTTAACCACTGCAACCCCAGGCCGGCCCCTCCCCCGGTATTCTTATGTACACAGAGGTGGTGAAGCACCCATGGAGTCCAACTCACCCATTTTACAAATGAGGAGGGCTGGAGAGGAACAGGTCAGCTGGCCAGCGATGGCCGAGCCAGGACTAGACCCTGATTCTCAAAGTCCACGAGCAGCGGGCTTGTCACCCTAGCACGGTCTGTCATTTATTCAACAGTGATGTGTTGAGTGCCAGCTGTCTGCAGAGCACTGTCCACGATCAAAACCAAATCAGAGAAACTGCCTGCCCTCAACAAGCACACACCTGGATGGGGGAAAGAAGAAGATGGGAAAGTGGTGAGCGCCATGCGAGAGGGACAGAGGAGGCTGCGTGGGAGGGCAAGGCGGGAGGCATGGAGGATCTCAAGGTGGCAGAGGATGAAAGATGGTATGGAGGGGAAGAACTTTAACTGAGCTTTGTAGGATGAGCAGAATTTGCCAAACAAAGAGAGAAGGACACCGCAGACAGAGAGAACAGCATGAGCAAAGGCACAAAGGCAAAAGGCTGAGGACATTTATGGGAAATGGGAAGGAGGTCCATGTCCAGAGCTCCAGTGGGCCAGGGCCACATGCGGCCCAGGCTGGGGAGCCAGACAACACGGCCCGATGCTGGGCTCAGCAGCTTGGCTTTTACCTTATAAGGAACAGGGAGCCCTGGGAGGCTTTCCAGGAGGGGAGTGGCGTGCATCTGAGGAAGGTCAGCCCGACAGCAGCTTAAAACTGGATGGAATGGGAGACGACCTTAGCCCTGAGCTCAGGCTCCTAAAGATGCCAGCAGCTGGGGAGGCCAATGGTTGCCAGGCCCCGGGTGCAAACTGCCTAGGCCTGTCCACCCTCCCTCTTGCCTTTGATGGGGACAGAGGTGACAGGTTGAAAGGGTGTGTATGTGACATTAATGGCCAGGGCTGCTCTGTGCTCTGTCCTGAGCCAGCGCACCCATCTCTGTACATCCCAGGCCAGCCTTGCCTGTTTCCTTGCAATAATGAATATGACGGGCTTCTCCCAGGGTATGTTGCTAATGTGCTGGCCAAACCTTGAGAGGCAAGGTGGGAGAAGGAGGTAGTAGCACCAGCTGGTGCTCCAAAGACTCCGAGTTTCAGATCCATACACATTTAGTAGCAGCGTCACCTTGGGCCAGTGACGCATTCTCTCCGAGCCTCAGTCTCTGCATCTCTAGACTGGGGATGATGATACTTACCTTCAGGGGCTGCCCTGAGGTCCAGAGACAAAGGATGACAAGCACAGCCCAGTGCCCAGCCCAGCATGGGGACAAGCTACCTGGTGGCTGCTTGGATGATGATGATGACGATGACAACGATGACGTAGCACCCCATTTCCAGCTCGCACCATTGGCATCACCGCCAGCATCAGCAGTATCATCAAATCACCTTCATGGGGTGCAGCAGCTGAGGCCCCTCCCCAGGCCCGCAGGAGCCAGGAGATCAAACAGATGGAGTGCTTTGCTTCAGACCCTGAGTGAAGTGCGCCCAGGAGAGATAGAGGACCAAGGCCAGGTCTCTGCCCCTAGACAGGCTCGTCCAACCTCCAAGGGAGAAAGGATCCTAAGGAGGTGAGCCGAGGCTCGGAGCATCCACACAGAGGGCACCCTGGAGAGGGACACAGAGGGCTGAGAGCCAGTTCTGCTCTGGAGCCAAACTTTCGGAACCTGAGCTGCAACTTGGGGTTCTTGCTGAAGAATTCAGAGGCCTGAAATATCTTGTTCTGCCCAGAAATAGCATGAATAAGGATTTCACAGATATTGATAGTAACGGCTCCTTCCATGTGTGCAGACAGTGATGGGTTATTTACAAAACACTTTCAGATCCATCATCCTGTGGGGGAGGCAGGGAGGAGATGAATGAGTTGATGTGTTAGACGAGGAAACTGAGGAAAGAGAGGTAAGTGGCTTCCTTGAAGTGCCACCGCTCACAGCAAGGAAAAAAGGTAGGTCTCACGCCACGTCTGGCGCTCCTGTGTCTGCTGAGCAGTTACCTGCGAAAGTGCCTTCCTTACGGGCAGGGAAAAGAGCATGTCAGAGCTCATGGGATTCTCAGAAAGTTTCTAGTCCCAATCCTAGACGGCCATCTGGCCTAGATAACAGGAGGGGACGAGAGGAATCCACTCTGGATCCTGCCTCAGCGAATCACACGTTTAAAGTAAGTGGCTGAACGTGAATCTCACTACTGAGTGTGGACCAGCAGTGTCAGCATCACCTTGGAGCTGGTTATGAATGCGAATTCCCAGGCTCCACCCCAGACCTGCTGAGTCAGAATCCCGGGGGCTGTGGCCCAGGAATCTGTATTTCAACAAACCGTCGGAGATGGCACACTACATTTTGATAATTTAGCTCGGTAAACCTGACGCATGCTAAAATTTGAGAAACATTGCTCTCAAGATTTTAGGGGATTCTTTTGGGGGTTCAACAGAAGTTGGAGGCAAGTTTTATTAGGTTGATATAACTATGTTTTTAGACCACAATAAAAAACAGTCCTTTCGCTCTTAGTTATGTTCCAAATTTTGACACCTTGGAAGCCGCCAGTACCATTAACTTGGGCCACCGGCTTATGCCACATTTGTGCAGGCCAGGCCTGGAGCCTCTCATGTTTGAACTCCCTGGAAGACGGCTGTGACTGCACGGAGGTCTTCTGTGTGCACAGAGCTGTGCACGCCCAATCCTGTTAGACGCGTTGCCAGCACAGGAGGACAGCTCCTGTGGGCTGTGCTCAGTGAGTGCCAGGCGTGTGTACGCTCGAGATGCCTCCCAGACTGGGTGTGAAAGCCAGCTGTGCAATCACAGAGAATGTACAACCCGTCACGCGTCATCATCTCACAGATAACGTCAACGCCTTTTCTATTTATTATTATCCCATTCACATTTATGATAAGGAACGGATGTCATTTAGTGATGCTAAAAAATTATCCACTATTCCTCTGTCAAGTTTCTGGATCTGTTTCACTGAAGAGGAAACAGCTCAACAATTATAAGTTGAGCTGCTGGAATGGAGCTGTAACGTAAATGGAGCTCTCACCATTTACAACTATTGACTTCAGCTGATCAGAATTTTCTTGAAACTGGGTTACACACATGTAAAATGGAATAATTGAATGCCAAGACTGATAAGTATATTATTATAACCCAAGATTTCAAATCTGTGTGTTGTCAGAATAGATCCATTTTTTTCTCATTTACCTATTTAATAAAAAGTGAATATTCTAAGTTTTAACTTATGGAGCCCTTTTTTATACAAACAACATTACTCGTATCTATTTTGCATTTTGGAACTTTGGGATTTAATTTGAGAAAAAGATCCCTCTGCTTTTAAAATGTTAGAATTAATAATTTGGGCCAACCCTCTCATTTTATAGATAAGGGATCTGAATCCCCATGAGGTCATGGGATTCACCCAAGGTCACACAGGTATTTTAAGTATAATTAAACCAGAGAGCAGGAAAAGATTTGTTGGGGGGCGTGAGGACACTAATAAATTGAGGGGAGAGGGGAAGAGGATATTTCAGGAACTCAGAGAAGTAGTTTTAGTCATTTAATAAATTTAGTGATTTTCGTCCTTTGCGGATTTGGAGAAATAATTAGTTTTGTTCAGTTTGGCCAGAGGGCGTTAGGCGGGTTTCTGTTGCTTTAGCTCCCTGGTTCCGTTCACCCATTTTCCAGTAAGGAGCCTCCCCACACTCCCAACTCTCAGTTCACCCTCCACTCTCCACTTCAGGGAACACAGGTCACTGAGATGTGGCCGCTCGGAGCTCACGTTCCCCTGGCCACGGCGGCTGGTTCAGGGAGGACCCAGAACCCAGCTGGAGCGAGCGAGACCCAAGCAAACTCAAGCAAGAAAAAGCCTGAAGAGTAAAAGCTGCCACAGAGGTCCAGGAAGGAAAGGACCCGCTCAGCTCACCTGCTTCACCAATGAAAAGCCAAGAGGAGGAAACACGCCAAGTATTCAAGTCATAAAAATCCAGTTCAGAGCTACCTTAACAGATCTGAAACAGAAAGGAGGCAAAGCATGGATTCAAAAGGCAGAGGGAGGCACACGGAAGGAGAGAACTTGAGGACCTGTGAGGGCAACAGAGTGACCGGACTGATAAAGCCCGGAGGCAGAAGCTCTGCAGCTTTGGAGGGCCTACACAACCCTGGGTGGGCTGAGGCCACGCCCCCGTCTTACCACACACGGCCTGTGTGTGTTGGACGAGCGCTTACTGGAGGGACCATGAGGGACCTCTGCATACCTTTGTCCTTTTACAGATGAAGACAATGGCGCCTAGATGGCGACATGGCAGGTGCCAACAAAGGACTCGGAGTGGAGACCACCCCAACGTCCAAGGTGAGGAGGAGGAATGAGATTGTTCGGTGTGAGGCGGGGAGATGTCGGCACTGGTGGCTGGCTGGGCCCCCGTGATGACCACACACCCTCCCCAAGGACTTGCACCCAACTCTTATTTGTATTCACCCCTCCCTAGCACAGCCCCCAGGACAGCAAGTGGTTGCATACATGTTTGTTGAATGAATGAGCAAATGTCCAAGGCCCTACCTGCGCGGACAGCTCCCGCTCAACAAGCAGACCAAGGCAGCTCACGCCAGAGTTCCATGGAACACGGAAAAGCTGCTCCCCAAAGAGCAAAAGGATGTCAGCCCCTCAGCAGAACAAGCTTCCCATTCACTCCTCAAAAGCATAGGTTGCTGACTGCTGATACACTGAATTATTCACGCCCCCAGGCCTGGAGTTTCCCCGCCCTTGAGTAAGCGCTCACCTTTCCCACCCCCGCTCCAGCCAGGCCTCCGCCTCCCTCAGTTGAGGGAGGTGAGGAAGTATGAAGAAGAACGAGGCCGTGCAATGAGAAGCCCAGGAGAGGTGGCAGACAGGCAAAGGTGCCCCCCTTTCCACTTCCCTTCCTCAGAAACGGGCCCCTTCCTTCTTTCCTTCCTTCTGGGCTCCAGTGGCCTCCTGTCGGTGGGAATCACTGGTCACAACTGTCACTTTCTCACAGGGAACACCAGACCTTAGTCTTGGGGGCCTGAAGAAGACTCCTAGATTCAGGTGGGTGTATTGGTCAAGAGGATCCGCAGGGCATTTTTCGGACGTCTGCTCCAGGCTTGATGGAGGTCCAGGCCCTTTATGGACATCAGCACGTTCCATCCCCTCCACAAGCATTTGATGTATGGTTACTGCCCCGGCCAGGGTCGGAGTGTAAACGCTGTTTAGAAATTAGGGAGTTCGATGTATGTACATCTCTATGATAAATTTTAGAAATGCTATTGACGAGGAGTTTATAAAAACTTGGAGAATGCTTATAACAATATTCAGGGAAAACAAGCAAAACAGAAAATTATAGGAAGGGCATGATATCAACTTAGCTTTGAAAATAATGTTGACTTTGCAAATGTTGGCAAAGCAAAGGAGAGGAACGAAAGAGTTGACAGTTGATCTCGGGGTAGCGGGCAGTTGATGGCGGGCCATTTAGAAATGGATGTTTTATCCCATGAGAACGGATTACTATCAGGGGTGGGGGTGCTGTCTGGTTGACATGTGTCATCCACGGCTGTGAACATCTCAGAACAAATGGATTTGACAGACCTGCTGAGCAGCCGGGTGGAGGAGACAGGTGAGCACGGGGGTTGGTGTGGAAGATGCAGGTCAGAAAGCAGGAAAGGTGGGGACCTGAGTCGGGGGACAGGGAGCTGTGAGGGAAGCCAAGTCCCAGGGGACAGACACAGGAGGCTGGAGGGAGAGGAGTGGGCCCAGGGCCCAGAGCCCTGGGCAGTGGGGGGGTTTGGCAAGGCTTGAAGGCAAGCCCCCTTCCACCTGGCCCAGGCCAGGGCGCGGAAGCCCCGGGGGCCTCACACTATTGGTGAAGAAGACAATAAAAATGGTTTTAATGTACTATTTAATATAATCAAATTGTTCAAAAATTTATATATATACCTACATATACATGTTTGAGTGTACAGACACACACATATTGTAAATATATATGTGTGTGTATAAAGTCCTCTGGCCACCCCACACCCCGCCCCCATACTCTGACTCTGCAGAGGTCCTTTATGCGGATACGAGCAAATACGCATACACTGTCCCACTTTCCCCTCTTTTTATCCCTAGGACGTATTGGAAACACACTGTTCTGCCCTCTGCCCTTTTCACTTCACACCATTTTGTCGATTTACTACTAACACTAGGGTCCCCGAAGTGGGTGCTGTCGCAGCCCCTGCCATTGCAGAAGTGGGAGCAGCTCCCCCAGGAACGCCTAGCCCCGGGGGCCTGAGGAGGAGGCCCCACAAGATCCTTCCCCTGACAGGTCTCCGGAACTCCGCAGACATGGGTGGAGACCGGCCAGCCCTGCCAGCTAGCCCGGGGCTGAGCTTGGCCCAGCAGCCAGACTGCAACGCAGAGGCTGGGACAGCCTGTGCGTCGTCCTGCCAGATCTCTGGGCATGGCGGTGCCCCCTCGCCAGCCCTGGGCAGCTGAGGCTCACCCAGCAGAGCTTCTTTTCAGTCGGGACCTCCATGGAGTTCTCGGAGCACTCTGGGCTCCCCAGGGACTCCGTGCATTATGGGAGAATGAAAGATTTAAGCCTATAAAATATAAAATATTAACTTAATTATCATAATAATACATGCCCAGTGCACCTCTGCTGAAGAAGAGGAGGAAAAGAAGATGACCGCTCTTAGCAGGAGGACTCCCAGCAGAGACAAGGATGAGAAGCGAGGTGGGGGATCGAGTGTCCAGAAGGCTCTTCAGGTGATCCTCATTTAGACTTTCTTGTCAGCTGGGCCTTTCCCGCCATTGCACACACCTGCACATGATTGTGGGCCCCTCGAGCTCATGGCTGGGCAGGGACGTGGTGGCCCCTCCCCGCCCAGCCCAAAGGCCTAAGTTCTCCCAAGATGAGGTGGAGGGCAGAGCCCCACAGAAGCAGAGGACCTTGGGGCTCAAATGGCTCTCCATTCCACCCTCACGTCACTGATGAGGACATCAAGGCCCAGAAGAGAGAACAACTTGTCTATGGTCAGGTTGCGCATTAAGGCCAGGGCAGGCACAAATGCGGTGGCCTCCTCAGTTCCAATGTGGAGACGGAGGACCTGGGTTCAAATCCCGACTCTGCCCCTCACCAGCCACAGGAACACTGGCTCCTCCCCAGTTTTCCTGGGCCTCAATTTTCTCATTTGTACATAGACTCATCACTTCCTCCAAAACACGGTTACCAGGAGGAGTAAATGCCCAGCATTGGGTCTGACAGCTCATTGGCACTTGATAAATGCTAGTTCTTCCTCCCAGACTGATGCCCAGTCCGCCCAACACGCACTCACGGGGCAGCCGCCACACGCCTCCAGCAGTGTGCACTCCGCATCAGTGTGCGCCCTCTACACCTTCCACAAATTACGTAATACTTAGCTCTCGATAAATTACACAGTGCTCCTCCCATCCCGTCTTCTTCCCGCTCCCCTTCTTTACTGAATTTCTGTGGTCTCCACCACACACGGTACACTGGTATGGCTTAGTGGATCCCACCAAGAAACATGGAAAAAAAGAAACATTTACTATCTCTCAACACTAGTAACTTAAAAAACAATAGCCATAAGATGACTATTATTTTTTTAGAAAAACAGAAAATAAGTTTGGGCAAGGATGTGAAGAAATTGGAACACTGGTGCACTGTTGGTGGGATGGTAAAACGGTACATTTTGTGGAAAACAGTATGGTGGTTCCCCCAAAAGTTAAACATAGAATTACGATATGATTCAGCAATTGCTCTTCTGGTATAGACGCAGAAAAATGGAAAGCCAGGACTCGAAGAGGTATTTGCACACCTGTGTTCATAGCAGCCTTATTTGCAATAGCCAAAAGGTAGAAGCAACCCAAATGTCAATCAAAGGATGAATGGATAAACAAAATGTGGTATATCCACACAGTGGGAGATTATTAAGCCTTAAAAAGGGAGGAAATTCTGACACATTTCAACATGGATGAACCTCGAGGTCATTATGCTCAGTGAAATAAACCAGACACAAAAGGACAAACTCTGTATGATTCCACTTGTATGAGGTACGTAGAGTAGTCACATTCATAGAGACAGAAGGGAGAATGGGGGTTGCCAGGGGCTGGGGGCAGAGGGCACTGGGGAATTGTTTAATGGGGACAGAATTTCAGTTTGGGAAAATGAAAAGTTCTGGAGATGGATGGTGGTGATGGTTGTACAACAATGTGAATGTACTCAATGCCACTGAACTGTGCAGTTAAACATGTTTAACATGGTGACTTTATGTATATTTTACCACACACACACACACACACAAATGATAGCCATAGCAAGAGCAAAAACAGAGTTACGTGGTCCCAGGAACTCTGCTAAGTGAATACTTTTCTGTTACTCCTCACAACACCCCCATCACTGGCGGGCAAGTCCCAGCTGTACCGATGGGACCCTGAGCTTGGAGAGGTTAACACCTTCCTCAGAAGGTTCTCAGAGGGCGGCCTGGACCCCAAGCCTGGGTTCTCCTGACTCCTGAATGGAACAGCACCGCCTCTTCCACAACCCAGTGATGACAACGGGACTGTCTCTCTCTCTTTCTCTCTCTCATACACACACACACACACACACACACACGCACCCCACACTCAGGCACAGCAGTAGCCACATGCCACGTGTTGCTCCAGCGACACTCAGCCACGTGGAAATCTAGCGCCTATGTGGACTGTAGGGCTGAACTTGGAACCTTCTCAGTTGCTCCTAACACCCCATTAGCAACCGGTATTCTGTCTTTATTTTCAACTTTGCCTGTGGTTCTGCAAAACAGGCTGTTGAGAGTACATCAGGCAGAAAGGAAGTTGGGTTCTCCCTGGCGAGAAGGGAGACCACCATCTCCCATCTCCGTGGCGGTCTCCCCCGCTCTCTCACTCCCCGCCCACCAGCACCTCTGCGCCCCGTGACGAGATGGTTTCAGACTTGCAGAAGCCCACGCAGAGCTCTCTCCACGTGACTATCGATGTTCAGCGAGTGGAGGTGTGGATCGTGGGTAGGGCCTAAAGAACGTCTCTTTGTTCCAGGAATGTCGTCGAGTCAAGACTTGAGTAAGATATACATAACATTTTGCAGGGAGACTCATTTTAAAAACAACCAAACAAATAAAAGCCACCCCCCAGGGCCTGTGGGACGCCCTGTCACTGGGAGGAGCTGAAATGCCCTGGCCTCCGGAGGGACCCCCGCCTGCTCTCGCTAAAGAGGGGCAGAGGGACAGCGAGTGCCGGTGCTTCCCTGAAAACCCAGGCGGCTCTGGGAGATTTCTGGAGAGCCTCTTGTATCTTGTAACCCAAATCCAACACACAAGCAGGGATAGAGGCCCAGGGACATGCCAGCTCGTTTCTGGGTCTTAGGCAGACAGCAGTCAGCAGCACAGAAGAGGCCACTGCTTTTGTGGAAACACAGTTTCAACGGCGGGAGATAGACAACTAACCAGTAAGCAAGTAATAAAGTGTTTCAGAGAGTGATAAGGGCCACATATATATTAACACCAGGTAATAGTGAAACCCAGAACGAAAGAGTTGAAATTTCCCTGGATTCAGGTGAAACGGAGCCTCCTACCAACAAGGATGACGTGGAAACAAAGTATCAAAGTTCCTGAGCTCGCCTTGCAGAACAGCAGGTGGACAGCTGACAGCCCCCACCTGACCCAGCATCTCGCAGGAGCACTGAGAAGCTACAAGGACTGACTGTAAACTTAGACATCACAGACCAAAAATCCACCACATGTAACACATAGACCGCCCCCCACACACACCGCCAAATTTGCATGTGCGGCCGGTGAAGAAATGTGAAAGTCGTGCCTGCGAAGAGGACTTCTAAAACTTCAGCCCCCAAGGCCACATGCTTCCCCTCCCCTACCTAAAGCCCTAAATAAAAACCCTTGCTTGTAGCTTTTCTGGGAGTTTGGCATGACAGCGTTAGCTGCCCATTCTCCTTGCTCAGCACCTTGCGGTAAAATTCCTGCTTTCTTCCATGACACCAGGTGTCACAGCTTGGCTTGCTGCGGGCAGGTGAGGGACCTCGCTTCGGGTTTGGTAGCAATAGGATCGAGAGTGACAGGGCAGTACCTTCTTGGGCCAGGGGTGCACTGTACAATTTTCCTACCACACCCACAACGAGATGGTTGCAGGATCGAAACTGAAACGATCTGTAGGTCCCAAAAGTCTATGCCCATGAGCAGCTGTAGAGTCCGGTAAGTTTCCTAGATGGCTTCGACTTGAGTCCTGCCTTGGCACCTGGAAGAGGGTGCAGCCTCTACAGTGGTCCCCAAAGGCCAGGCCAGGACTGCACGGACCCTGAGAAACATCTGGAGAATGTGTTAAAGATACAGATTCCTGGGGCCAACTCCTCAAGGGCGCGTTTTCCAAGTGGGACTTGGAAATCTGTATTTTACAAGCACCCCAGGTGATTCTCACGAGCCCCAAGGTTTGGGAAGAACTGATCCAGTCGTCCCCAGAGGCCTTTTGCAGGCCCAGGAAGCCACGGGCGGGGGTACCCTGTCTGGGTTACTCTTGGATTCTTGAGCAGACCTGTGGCCTTCAGGAGTTGGGCTACTTCCCGTCCTGTGGAGCCCCAACCTGCAGGTGGCCACCCCTTGGCCGATGCATCTGGCTCACTTAGTCCTGGGCCAGACCGGGGCCTCTGCTCAGCTGCTCCCTCGCCTGTGTCCTCCTGCACCTCCCTACCCCACTCCCCCTGACCCAGCCGCCTGTCAGTGAATGAAGCCCTGCTTGGCTGGCTGCCCAGGCGCACAGTGGCGGCGGTGGCTGCGAGCTTTTATCAATGGGATCAACAGGGCATCTGCTGGGGATGAGTCAGGACAAGATCCTTGTGACTGCCACCCCAGCTGTCATTTTGGAGGTCACGCTGCAGAAGTGGCTGGCTTTTGTGGCAGGAAACTTTCCTGGGGAGAGTAAATGGCTCTGGGCTTTGGGGAGCTCAGAAGCTGTCCCTGGGAATGGACGCTCTGTTGCCCGGCTTCTGTGGGGCAGCTTCTTCTTGTAAAAGTCTCATCTGGGGTTCTCATGGCTAGAACGGAACGACTAGCTTCACGAAATCTTCTCTTGGCCTCCCTCACTGCCTCACTTTATTCTTACTTGGTGTAGCCAAAACCTCTATCTGTTCCCCCTTTCTCAGGATCGGGCAGAAGGGCTCAGAGCTGGTTGGTGCTGTGCATTATGTATTTGCAGAGAGATCGATGCCTGAAGTGGAACCAGATGCTTAGAACACAGCCCTGGGCTGGGGGCCGGCTGCTGCTCCCTGTGCCTCTCTGCAGGGGTTGCGGTTAGCACCGCCCAGGGGCAGCCCTGTGCCCAGGAGAGAGAACAGCCTGAAGACCCAAACCTGGCAGGGCCGGCCGGATCTGCCAACACCAACGCCACCCATTCTTTGCTGGGAAGTCTGAGAGAAGGAAACTAAACAACAGGCCACAGAGCAGCCTTGGTGATCAAACCCTCCTCTGCAGGACAGAAATGCAAACCTGTGGATGCTCCCACCTCTCTGGCGGCTTGCAAGGGCGGCTCCAAGGGACACACTGGCCTGATAAAACCAAAATGGAATGGCTAATACCTTCTTCTAGTAATGGATGAGAAATAAGAAAGAAAAAGAAAAAGCTAGCCAAACTGATGGGCAGATTCTTCTATCATCATTTTCTATTTACCTTTAAAAATCCTTTAAGAATCACCAAGGGACAACTACAGTCAACACAAGGCAACCACAGAAAGACTGAGTCCTCCTGCCTGGTGCCCCCACAGGGCCGCTGAAGAGGCCGCTTTCCTCTTCTGTGCCTCAGTTTACCATTGCCAACTAGGAATTACAGCATCTGCTGCCTTCTCAGGGCCTGTTGCTGTAGCCATCGAGATAGCAGGTGTCCACCAGTAGTTGTTCTGTGACCTTGAGCAATACGTTCTGTTCCTCAGGGTTTTCACTTGCAGAATGTAAATATCTGCAAAGGAAAGCCGGAAGTAGTTTCCCATCCCCTCCAGGTCTGGGGCTGCAGTGGCTAGCTTGACATCCACGGTCTGATCTATGAGATCTGTAATATAGGCCTCGTCCGGGACTGGTTCACTGATGCTGGGCTAACTAGGATAGAGAACATGCCAGGTACAGGTAGGGCAAGAGTGCAGCATCAGCAACAGAGCAATGACGTCATTCCAGGCGTACGTCCAGCCATCGGCTGGTGTTGCGATTATGGCTGAACTCAGCAATAGTGGTGTTCACATCAAAGTCCTGGCTGGCGAGAGTCACTTGGTCTCTCAGAGCCACGACTCCTCATCTGTAAAAATAAAGGGGTGGAACTGGCTGGGTGGCCTCGGAGGTCCCTCCAGCTCTGCCAGTCTACAACTCTATGAAGAACAATGAGAAAAAGACAGGTGTGTTGACAGAAACGTGTTTTAGGTCCCCAGCTGAGTCCAAGGGACAGAAAAGTGACGGGATGGAGAGGAAAGGAGGGGGGAAGCAACTTTCTCTTTATAAAAAAATGCACCCCGCCTTTTGGGATCCCCAACAGGCCATTGAGGAAGAGGAGAGAAGCTCTCAGGGAAGAGGCAATAGACAGAGACATTATTCTTTCAAAGAGAAGAGCTGTTTGGTAGAGAACTACCCTCCTCCCAAGACCACATCTACCAACCACTCACACATGTACCCTGCACTCCGCCTTCCCTCCTGTCTCCGAGGATGGACAGTCACGCTCCCAGCTGGCCCTGTTCCCCAGTGCCTGTGCAGGGACTCAGCAACTCTCCCCACTCTTTCCTGCACCATCAATGGCTCTCTCGTCTGGCTCATGCCCATCCGCATGGAAGCATGCTGTGGTATTTCCCACCTTCAAAAATGAGAACCACCTTTGACCTCACAGTCCCTCCAGCTCCCACCCTTTATTTCTCAGCTTCCCCTTGGAGCAGATCATCTGAAATAAACAGTCAGTAGTCCCTGCCATCACCTGCCATTCTCTCCAGTCAAGCTTTTGTTCATACCTCCCACCAAAATCACTCTTGTCAAAAGTCAGCACAGCCCTTAGTCATCCCAAGTCAGGGGTTCAGCTCCCAGCACCCATCTTACTTGGCCTTGTAGCAACATCTAATTCAGTTGGTCACTCTCTATCTGTTGGAATCCTTTCTTTCCTTGGTTCCCAGACACCCTTCCAGGTTTCCTCTGGCTCGGTGACCAATCAGATCTCCCTGCTGCCTCCTCTTTATTCTTCCCCTAAATGGTCTCATCCAGACCATGGCTTTTAATATCATCTACACACTGAAGACTACCAAGTTTCTGTCTCCAAGCCCTACGGCTGCCCAGGTGTCTTAGCCCATTAGGGTTGGTTGCTGTAACAAAAATACCATAGCCTGTGGCTTACCAACAACAGAAATTTATTCTCGCAGTTCTGGAGGCTGGAAGTCCAAGATTAGGAGGTCGGTACAGTTGGGTTCTGGTGAGAGCCCTCTTCTGGTTGGGAGACTGCCGACTCCTCACTGTATCCTCACATGACAGGGACAGGAAAGAAGCTCTCTCCTGACTCTAAAAACAGCACTAATCCCATTCACCAGGGCCCTTCCGTCATGACCTCACCTAATCCTGATCACTTTCCAAAGGCGCCACATCCTAATGCCATCACACTGGGGGGTAGGGTGTGGACGGGCATCATCCAAACCGGCGAGGGACTGAAGAGAACAGAAAGGCAGAGGAAGGGCGAATTCACTCTCTCTGCTTGAGCTGGGACATTCACCTTGTGCCCTCGGACATCAGTGCTGTTGATTCCCAGGCCTTCGCACTAGGACTGAATTCTATCACCTGCTTTCCTGGGCCTCCAGCTTGCAGATGGCAGATCCTGAAAGTCCTCAGTCTACGTAACTGCATGAGTCAGTCCCTCACAATAAACCTCTTTCTATGTATCTCTATATATCCTATTGGTTCTGTTTCTCTGGAAAACTCTAATACATCTTCCTGTATCAAAAGCCCTCCAGCATCTTCCTGTTATTCTTGGCATAAAATCCACAGTTCTTCCCATGGCCTGCCTCCCTACCCCCTACCATTGTCCTCCTCACTCACTCCTCTCCGACCAAACTAGCTTCCTTGCTGGCCCTCACACATTCCAAGCATGTTCCCACTCTGGGACCTTCATATTTGCCGTTCCCCTGCCTGGAAGACCTGTCTCCCCGATCGTCTCAGATCTGCTGTGCTCCTAACCATCCCCAAGCCCTCTGCTTAGATGCCACAGCACAGCCAGCCTGCCCCCAGCCACCGAATCTGAAGCAGCACCGTCCCCCTAGGCGCCGCCCCCGTCCCCAGCCTTTTCTCTCCATAGCACTTGTTATCGTCAGAAATTAAAACGATTCATTGTGCTGGTTTATTGCCTTCCCCATCAGAATGCAAACTCCGTGAAGGTAGAAATCTTGTGCGTCTTCTTCACCACCAAATCCCCAGTGCCTGCAGCAGAGTCTGGCACGCAGAGGGTGCTTGGTAAGTATTTGTCAAACGAATGAGTGAGTGAGCGAATGAACGGACTGCCCAGGGCAGAGGGGCCTCTCCTCCCGCCCGCCCGGCTCTCGCTCTCACTCTGGTTTTCTGCACCCATCCCTCCCTCTTGGGTCCCAGTTGGTTTCCCCTCCTCCCTTCTTTCCATTTCCAGTCAAGATTGGACGCTCCCACAGAAGAATGTCCTCTCCTCCCTAGTTTGCAGGCACATTCCTACCCACCCTGTCATTTGCAATGCTCCTCTGAGGCAGGCGGAGCTCCTGAGAGTACCCATTTTCCAGAAGTTCAGGTAGGTCAACCTTCAGTCTTCGGACCACAGGGCCTGGAGTCTTACATCCAGTCCACGATCAGAAATTGGTTCCAGCCGGACGTAATCTAACAGCAAGACAGAAAATTCTGGACCTCTGAAGGGAGCTGAAGGGGTAGGGAGGAGAGGCCTGAGGCTGGAGCAGATGGGAAAGCCAGCAGGGGTACACTGTGTGGAGAATGCCCTGGGACCTGTACCCACCATTGCTCACCCCTTGACTTGGCTCCCTTCCATCCATCCAGCCTCCTCACCTGGCCAGAGTTAGCTCACATTTTGCATTCACATTCTTTCATGCCTCTGTAACTTTGCATATGTTGTTCCCTCTGCCTGGAATTCCAGTCTCCTGGTGAACTTCCATCATCCCTTCAAGACTTGGCTCAGCTGTGACCTCCTCTGAGCCATCCCTGAGGCACAGTCTGCCTCTGCTCTTACAGCACCTCCAGAACCCTCCCAGCACTGTAGAGAGATTAGACCTACAGAGGGGTCTTGGGGGGAAGGGCGGGGCATGTGTGGCTGACACAGGCTGGCCCAGAGTAGGAACTCAGCAAATGGCTGAAATTGACATCAAGTCTGTCTCCTCTGCTACCCTGAGTGGCTTGAGGACAAGAACTATGGGATTTTGGTTTTTGGGTGTTTTTTGCCTTTCATTTGGACAGCGTTTGCTGAATGCCTCGGTCCTGTGCTCAGGCCAGAACTGGAGATATTGAAGCAGTCCTGACCCCCACCCTGGAGAGCATGACAGACAGTGGGTGAATGTCAACAGCAGAATGTCACACACTGGAGTCATGACTGGCAAGCACGGGGCGTACAAGGACAGTCAGGCAGAACTCCCTGGGGAGGGACGCCTGAGCTGGATGGTCAGGGCAGTTGCAAAGACGATAGAAATGTCCACATAGACGAAAAAGCAAGACACCCGAAACAGTGTGGTCTACGCCCTGTCACAATGCCCCAGTGACCTCGGCCAGGAAAGCCCTGGGGCGGGAGCTCTCTGTGCCTGTCTCCAGCCTGGGTTTGCTGTTTCTGGCCAGCTTCACCCTACTCAACCCATTTAATCATAACAGCCCTGGGAGGATCATAATCCCCATTTCACAAATGCTCAGAGAGGTTACATAATTTGCCCAGGGACACACAGCTCAGTAGTAGCAGATGCAAGGTTTTGATTTATGTCTGCTGCCTGTCCTTTCCACTCTGCAGCCACTGCAGGAAGGCCACGCGGTCCCAGCCCAGGACGGGGCTACCCTCCTCTCTGTTCCCTTTCACACACCTCCACCTCTTTCCAGTATAGCTCAGCTCCACGTTCTCCCCTCCCTGCACTGGCTGAACGAGACAAGGTCGTGTCCACACATCCAGTGACACATGCTTTGTCACCAAAGCTGGCAAATCAAGAGGTAAACAGGTGTGGGACCCAGTGCCCCAGACAAGAGCAGAAGGAGGACAAGAGGGAGAGAAGGGGGAAGGAGACGGGAGAAGGCCTGGAAGAGGAAGGGAGGGCGTGAGGTCAACCAGGGACCCAATCTCTCCGACAACAGTGCCACCTGACTAAAAATGAACAAAATGCTCCTGCCTAGCTAGAAGCCCTTGGAAATGACCGTGTCACCATCACCTCTAGCAGCAATGACGATGCGCATGCATGTGCATGGATGTATGCATGGGGTACATGTGCATGCCGGTGCATGCGTGTGCATGCATGGGTGTGTAGCTCCTCTGTCCACAAGCCCTTCCCTGCACACCATCTCACTCCCCGCCTTCCTGAACCCAGAGAGCTGCCAGCCTGGCCCAGAGCTGCAGGGACAACCTGCCTACCTCTGCTGAGCAAGGCCCCTCTTTGAAAATCAGAACTTCCGGGAGGGCCCAGACTCTGCTGTGTGGAAACCACAGGCTGACCTCCTGCAAGCTACCAGCCCCGTTCACAGCAGCACCTCCCCCAACCCCCTTCTGGATCACCCACCCCCAGGGCTCAACTCTTACAGATATTGTCATTCCCCTGCCCACGGGAGTCACCCCGGGGCCATTTCAGGCCACTCTTCTGGTCTGGACTCAGGGAATGCCAGGTCACAGCGCTGAAGGGGCTGCTACGTCAGGGTGGGGAAGAGCTTCAGTGGGGCCGGCAGAGGCGTTGAAGGGGCTGACGCCCAGCTTGCCCTTCACCTGCCACGCCCTACGCCGGGGTGGGCGGGGTGTCACCTGAGACAAATCTTCCTCCTCCAGGCCTCCCTCCCTCAGTGACGATAAAAGGGAGGGGGCCAGGACTGGGGGCATGCGGCTCATTTTATGTCTAAAGTCTCTGCCTTAAGGAAGCTCGCGACTCCAGCTCGGCACGCTCGACCCTCTGCCCTGAGTCACGGTCCCCGCCGGCCTGGGCGAGCCCACCCATCACGGGCAAAGATGGGTCCTGATCCTCCTTGCGCTAATTAGAAAGAAAGCTGGCCCTGAGGAACTGATGTCTTCCTCATTCCCAGACAGCGCGGGGGCAGCCAGGCGGCAGCGCGTCCCAGGGAGGACCGCAGCCCGGCCGGCACCGTCACCTGTGACCTGTCGCCCTGCTCCCGCCGGCACCGCCCCTCCGCCCCTTCGCGGCCCCACGGGTTCCCGCAGACAGGTGCGCCCCCACCGACCGCGGGCAGGGCAGGAATTTACCGATGGCGCGTCCTCTCTGGAAACAGCTTTCACTGATCGAATCTGTTTCTAGCCGTCTGTTCCTGAGAATCGCCACGGGACCAAGATCCACTTGCTCTGCCTTGTGGATAAAAAATAAAATCACCCCCAAGACCGTCCACAAAACTTCACTTCTCCCCTTTGGTTCCCGCCAACAAACACATCCCCCTGAGGAGAGGCGGCAAGCCCCACCCCACCTACGCGGGGAGCTGGGAGATAGTCTCCAGATGCTTCCGCTCTCCAGAAGCCAGGGATTTTAAAGTGTGTGTGCAGCAGGTCTTCAACCACGCACAAACACACGTGCACACGGGCAAGTGCCCCCGGGAACACGGGACATGGAAAGAACCATTGGACAACTGTGCTACAAAGATGGAACCATGGCGGATGGTTTTTCTTTAAATTCTCCCTGATGTTGCAGCAATACTGTTTTATGAGAAATAAAATAGATGGGAATGGCGGATGGGGAATGAAAGGGTACCAGTTCCAAGAACAAAGGCTGTGATGGCGGCTGGTGGGGGGGGAGGGGCGGGTAGCCCTCAGCAACGGATGTCTTACAAATCAATATATTTTAATGAAGTTAGCAGTCTAAGGGAATAGAACTGCCCTTCTCCTCCAGAGGGAAGAAGGCGCTCTGAGGGGAGCCGTATCTTCCTCCCTCCCCTAGACATGGCCTTCCCCATTGGTCCAAGGGAAGCTACATCTGGGCAGTGAAGGTGGAGCGGGATCAGAGAAAGAGGATACAGCTCAAGATGATTTAGTCTTAAGCACTAACTCTCTAGTGAGGACCACTAGAAGCCATGAGGCTTGTGTGTGAAGCCTAACTCACAGGCTGTGTGACCTGGACAAAAATGCCATCCATGAACAGGTGTTCATGTTGTGAACTGCCCAAGGATGCAATGTCTTGGGAAGAGGTGCTATTTACATTGTAGACATATGCCAACTTATCTGAGAGTGTGTGGGTGGGCACAGAGGTTCCAGGCCTCCTGGCTGAGTCCTACAGCAGTAGAGGAGAGAGCCCTCCTACATAAATTCGCCTGGCACACTCATTAGCACAGGCCTACATCATGGCACCCTATCCCAGCTCTGCTCTGGAAGGGACCTGCAGTCACTTCTCCTTGCTGCCTGCCCCTTAGGAAGCTCAATTCCTGGCCCCACAATGTGGAACAGTTGCCTGACCTTGGTGGTGGGTGGGAAGCAGGAAAGGGAGGGAGGGGTGGATCGGATGTGACGTTGCTGGCCTCTTTGCTGGGTCAGAGGGCAGGGGTTGCTAGGGTTGCTGCCCACTGGGGCCTGAGAGCTCCCCAGGCAGTGGTGGGCTGAACCGTCCAGGGTTTCAGGTGATACTAACTTAAAAGAGTTACTCCAGGAAGGGCCCCTGTTATTTTCTCCTTTTCTTTTTTTTTTTTTTTTGTAATAAAAACTGTTTATATTTAAGGTACATGGGCCCGTTTTCTAATTCATGCAAAGGCTCTGTGGGCTAGCAGAGGCCTGGGTTGGGGATAGGTTATGTGTTCTCCCCTGTAAAAGGGGAGTGTGAAAGGGCCGCCTGAGGGGCTGGAAAGGCAGATGGGCACGTCCAGGGGTTTTAAGGACGTCTGTGGGCAGAGGACTCCCAGTCGGGGAGGACTCCGGACACACCGCTCTCCCACCGGCCTGAGCTCTGCTCTGTGGCTCGGGCGGTCACCTGACACGGAGGTGGTTCCTCTGTTAAAAATAGACGGGCATCCTCCGGGAGGCATCTCTCCTCAGAGTCGGGCGAGGCAGAACCACGCCGAGCCTGATTGCTATTCCCGGGAGATCGCCGCCTGCTTTTCATTTGCGCGTTTACTGGGAAGTTCTTTATTTACATTGTGGTAATTTACATTTCCCACAAGGCCTTCGGTTCCCAGATCCCTTCCCTTCTCCGTGTTGCCGTGCTGAGTCGCGCCTGCCCGCCAGCAGCTCGCAAGGCTCTGCTGAGAACTGCTGGGTAAATACTCCCCAAGTTCCCTGGGAAAGAGGCTGAAGAGGGGGCCGAAGTTCCTCCGCAAATAACCGGGCTCTTGACACTTGGTTTAAGAGATGAACAGCCACCCCGAAGGCAAATCCGCCCAGAGAACGCACCTCTCACAGTGAGACCCCCACCTTTCCCACGACAGGGCATTGAGTCCCCTGAGTTCCAGAGCCCAGGTGGTCCACAGAAACGGCCATACTGGTGCAATAAGGACTAGCTCTGTGGATTTGGAGGAAATCTCAAGATGACTCCTACTCTTTGCGTACCCACTACCTTTTTGCCAGTGGGAAAGAGAGACATTCACTTTGTTTTCATGTCCCTCCAGCCTCCTGTGTGTCTACTTTCCTGCCCCTCTCACCTCCCCAGGCTCCAGGGAGGTGATCAGCTGGGAGGATAAAGTTTTCTGAGTCCCCTGTCACACCTCTTGACTCACGCCTCTTGACTCACACCTGCCTCACTTCTCCCAGCCCAGGCTGGCTCCGATCGATCGGGCCAAGAAACCCACAAGCAGGGTGGATTCCGCCCCACGTTGGTGCTCACCAGCTCCGATCTGAGGCCTCCTCCTCGGCTGGCTGGTTCCCAGTCACCTTCGCTCTCCTTTCCCATTGCCGGTGCCTCCCTGCTGCCTGGCCCCTTTGACCCTGGAATCAGGGGCAGCCACCTTACCTCCCCAAAGTACAGTTCAAGCCACCTCACCGCTCGAAGACCCAACTTAATCACAGAACCATTGTCCTTCTACTCTCCGCAAATCATATAACCTGTTTCCCACCCAAACTAAATGATAACCAATCGTAACACCTCTTCCCCTCTGTGGCACCCGGATACATCTCTATCCCTGCTTTATTTGTCCTTATCACACTTGTCACTGCCTAACTGTAGTTCTTTTATCTCTCATATTTTCCATCCCGCCCCGCCACACTATAACGTAAGCTCGACGAGGGAGGGATTTCCGTTGGTTTTGTTCACTGCTGTGAAACGCACAGGGCCTGGCACAGCGGGGGCCCAAACACCACGTGCTGAATGAATGAATGGATGAACAGTCACTGAGAAGCCACGTGGGTCCCGAGTCCTCCCCTCTTCACACACATCATCTTAGTTCCTCCTGGGGACAGCACAGCGAGCTAGAGGTTTTTATTACGCTCCTTTCACATGTGTGAGAAAGTTCGATGAATTCCCAAGGTCACAGGTCTGGAGAGGGGGGAGCAGGAGCCCACTGCAGTTTCGTTCAGCAGGACAGTCCCTGCGCACAGTGGGGGACCCAGGCCCCACTGACCCCAACGCCCAAGCTCTTGGACGTCATTCTGTGCTCCCCGCCCCGCACCCCGGATGCTGCCTCCTGACCCTCTGCCCCTCCTAATCCTCCGTCCTCACCTTGCCCACCCTTCAAGGCCCACCTGTCTAACACCACTTCCTCCTTGATGCTCTTCCTGATCCCTACAGCTGAGTTTTGGGCTTTTTAATCCGTTTTTTAAAAACTCATTTTTTTTTTTTTAACATTTGCTGATGACCCTGGATCTTCCATAGGATGCAGAGCAGGGTTTTGAATTGATCTTATTTAGATCTTGTTTTGTTTTTCTCTCCCAAAGCCCCAGCGCGTGGTTGTCTATCCTAGTTGTAAGTCCTTCTAGTTCTTCTATGTGAGCCTACCCCACAGTATGGCTACTGACAGACAGGTGGTGTGGTTTTGAGACCAGGAAAAGAAGCTGGGCTGCCAAAGCAGTGAGACTATCAAACTTTAACTGCTAGGCCATCAGAGTGGGCTCAAAAAAAAAAAAAAAGAACTTTTATTATATGCAATCTACCTTCTGCAATGAAATGGTAAGTTCTCGAGGACACAGTGCATGGATCTGAAGCACCGCCCAGAGCACGTGCAGCATCTTACGAATAATGAATGTGCAAGACATACTTGTTAAATGAATGAAGGGGAAGAAAACAACTTTAAAATTGCTTTGTCTGAGTTGATGGAGCCATAATGGAGGCAGTGCTTAATAGCTTTTGAAGCTAGAAAAAGATATGATGAATGGATAAAATATATGAAGAATTTTTCATAAATATACCTAATACTTTTCCACAATTTTCACTTATTAAAATTCACTCTATTGTTGAAATGTTATTAAATAATCTCTTAAAGATGCTTATACTATGGTTTGTGCCCACGGCCATGCATGACACTGTCCCTTTAGTTATTTCAGTCCTAATATTCCTCTTCAATATCCAGGTATTTCTCTTAAGCTCATATTTTGGAAGTCAATGTAAGTAATGTCTGTCTTGATCAATAGCAATAAAGTTGCTTTGAGCCAATTAAAAAGAAATTCACAGATGGGTAGGGGGTGGGTGAAATGGGTTGAAAGTAGTCATAAAAAGGAAAAAAAGTTCACCTGTGCCTTGTCATTTGCTTGTGGCACACGTGTTGTCCTCAATTCTAAATTCTTCATCCCTCTGGCTTATTTTATTCTCGCGCACCATCCTAGAATATTCCAAGACTGTAAGCTCCTTGAGAGCAGGGAGCGTGTCTCCCTCATTCTATTTGTGTTCCAACAGCACACAGCGTGAGCCACCTGGTAGGGGCAGTATCCTTCAGCTGAATTGGAGGAGTCTTTAAATACGGAGGGAGAGTAGATATTCTGCAACATTTTTCCTAATTTTGAAAGGAATGGATGTTCCCTTTAGGACATTTAGAAAACACAGAAAAGCATGTAGAAAAAACAGAAATACCCCGCCGTTCCTTGGATCCCATCAGCCTTAGATGGGAACCAGCACACTGATGTCCTCGCACTGCGCATTCTCATTCGGCCTCTAGACCAAAGAGACCCATGTGGATGGCTGCCTCAGTGCATGCCAGCCTGGATGGCCACAGCAGACACCAGGAGGTCCTGAGGACACCTGGCCTCTGGTGAGCTGACTGTCAGATAGGAGCTCTGCTGCTCGGAGGTGCAGGAAGCACAGAGGACGTGGGCATCGTTGCAGGAGGCCCATGTTTTAAAATATAGTGCATTAACAGAAAATTTGAGTTTCCAACAGACCAGCGATGACTGCCATTGAAAAGATAGTTTGTTGCTCACAGATCCCAATAGGAGGGGGTAAGCCACGCTGTGGGGGGGCCACCTGGGGAAGCACTAGGGTCGGTCAGGAGGTAGAAAGAGAGGGGGAACTATGGACAAGTCCCACAAGGCAGGGGAAGCAGGCGTAGGATTGGCTAGTCCAAATATTTTGAGCTGGCTCTGGGGCACAGAGGCGGTTCCTAGTTGTCTGGTACCTGGGGTGATTAGGACAGGGGGACAGAGGTCCAGAGTGTGAGAGCCCAATAAAGGAGGTGGTTAGGGGTGCAGGTTTGTATCTGAAAAGTGCAGTAGCAGGTGGGTTGTTTACTATCTGTAGGAATTGGAAGTCCTGGGAGGGCCAGGCCCTCCAGGGTCAGTGAGGCCCCAGATGTCATAGCATCAAATACAGACAATAAATGACACAGTTAATACAACCCAGCTGAGGGAGGACATGCCCTCCGGCTCAAGGAGTTGATCGTTAGACCTGGGCCTCCAGACTTCTTCTCACACCAGGCCTGGGGCTCACTTTCCTCCAAGAAGATGCTGCCCCAGGCGTTCATTCCAGGGGCAAAGCGATGCTGGTTCACTCACCTGCTTGCAATCCTCAGACCACCTCTGGGAAGAAGCAGAGGCCGAGAGAGGTGGCGGGACTCTCCCTGGGTGACCCCGTGGATGGCCCCTGGGTTGAAACACAGGACTGGTGCTCCTGGAGATGGTGAACTGGGCTGCATAGTCTAGGGCCCCTTAGGGAATCTCAGACTGTCGGATTCGAGGGTCCGGGAAGTGCATCCGGCCCAAGTCCCTCATACCTCAGGAGAGCAAACTGGCTGAGAACAACTCACAGGATCAGGATCAAAGTCTCGATCCCCTGTTAACTCAGACTGTGCTCTTCCCACCCCGCCATGCTGAGTTATTCAACAGAAAGTTGTTATTTTATTAATACCGGTACAGTCATCATCATCATCACTTCCTGATTTTCGTGCAAATGGAAAAACCCAACTCCTTTGTCCCTAATGCAGTAGGGAAGCACTGAAAACCCCCAAACCCAGATGGAGACTGGAGTTTTAAAAAACCAGGTCAGGCAACCAAGGTCCTTGGGGCTTCGACTGGTCTTAAGCCCTGATTAAAGCCTGCCTCTGAACGAGCAGAGCGTCACGTCTCCACAGGAGGAGGAAGGAAGTGGGGCTCAAAGGCGCGTGGAAACCTAGCTCTCCTGAGCAGAGGCCACAGAAGCCCCTGGGGCCAGGCCAGGGCTGGACAGCGGCGGGGGGACAGTGACGGGGTGCGCGGGGGAGCACAGACTCAGAACTCACCCACTGAAGGCTCAGAACTGCTCTACCCCCAGGCCGTGTTCTTCCAGCTTCTCCATCTTTGCACTGCCGGCTCCCTCTGCCCTCCTCACACCTCCTCCCTGGTAATCTCCTCCCCAGCCTTCAGAGCCAGTTGAACCGTTCCCTCCTCTGTGAAGCCCTTCGAATCTCCTTGACTCTGGAGGAGAACCCATTGAGCCCTCCATGGTGCTCTGTTCATCCCTCCAAGATAGACTTTAGCAGAGGGCATGGTGAGGAGTTCCTAAAAACAACCAATGCTGGCAACTGCTAGGTACCCGTCATTTAGCGTACTTTATTCCTCATCAGCACAAGTTCCCTGCAAGGTAGGGGTTAGTGGCCCCACTTTACAGATGAGGAAAGTGAGCCTCAGAGAGCTAAAGATACCTGCCCGGAGGCCTTCATCCAGCAAGTGAGGCAGAATCTGGACCCCCATCCAGTTTTGCCTGAATTCCACGTGCAAGGTCTATCCTGGTGGCCAAAATGCCTGGCTTTCTAGTTAGGTGGTAAGATGTCTAAAGGCAGGGACGTGGGCTAATAATGTCTGGCAAATCATCAAAATTTTTGGATGAATGAGTAAACAAACAAGTGGATGCATGGATTGTGGAATTTTCCACCTTAATGCAAGACTATTCCGTATTGGGTAGGTTTTCTACCAGACCAGACATGTTGACTTGATTCCTTTTATTGCCATGAATGGTAAGAAGATTCAGTGGGATGCTATATCAGGGGGACAGCTGAGCTGCTATATCAAAAACACCCCAAAAGGCACAACAGAATATGATTTGGATTGTGATACTCCAGGTGTGTAGGCTGCTCTGTTCCAAGAGGTCTAGCAGATGTAAAATGGTGTGGCTTCTCTGGAAAACGGTCTGGCCATACCTCAAAAGTTAAATCTAGAGTTAAATGTGACTGAGTAACTCCACTCCTAGTTCCACACCCCAGAGAAATGAAAACACATCTTCACAAAAACTCATCCACGAATGTTCACAGCAACATCACTCATAATAGCCAAAAAGTGGAAACAACCCAACAGTCCATCACTTGATGAATGGATAAACAAAATGTAGTATATGCATGCAATGAAATATTATTCAGCCATAAAAAAGGAATGAGGTACTGGAGCATGCTACGCCATGGATCAATCTTGAAAACATTATGCTAAGCAAATAAGCCAGACATAAAAGGCCACATATGGTAAGATTCCATTTACATGAAATGTCCAGAACAGGCAAATCCATAGACAGAAGGTAGATAAGTGCTTGTCAGAGTATGGGAGGAGGGGAGGAATGAGAAGTGACTGCTAACGGATATAGGGCTTCCTTTTGGGGTGATGAAAATGTTCTAGAATTAGGTAGTGGTGATGGCTGCACAACTTTGTAAATATATTAAAAACCATAAATTATACATTTAAATTTTTTTTTAATTTAAAAAATAAACTAAAAAAAAGAAGTCATCCTATCAGGACACAGGCTAATGGGGCATCTCCGCCCCTCTGGGCCCTCAGCTTCCAAGGTTGCTGTATTTGCTGCCTTTCCCAGGCGGCGGAGAGCAAGGGCAGAGACATGCGTCTTTCCCACGTGTGGAAGTTGTGTGCATCACTCCTGCTCGGGTTCCGTGGCGAGAACTCAGTCACATGGCCATACTGTGCCCAAGGGAGGATGGGAAATGTGGTCCGGTTGGGCAGCTATGTGCCCAGGAAGAAGGAGAACAGGATGGATTTGGGGGGGCCTTGGCAAGATAAGAATCTTTGCCAAAAATGGCAAATTAAACTATGGTAATCAATTCTCATTTGGTTATTTATTCTGCAGATATTCATAATAATAGCTGGCACTTGTATAATGCCAGGCCTTGATTTAAGTTCTTTATGTGCATCGTTTCATTTAATTACATTAAAAACGTGTGACATATATTATTACACCTACTTAAAGATGGGGAAATTGAGGCACAGAGCATTAAATACTCTGCCCCGGGTTATACATGTGGTATGCAGCAGAGTTGGGAGTTGAACCCAGGCCTCTGAGAACCACGACTATAGGAGCTGTTTCTTACTGTATGTAGAAATAGTGAGATGGTGAGCAAGATCCGGCAGGAATCCCAGGTTTCGGCCATTCTTGCTTTTGCTCTCCTTGGTGCCACTGGTCGCCTCCAGCTGGTGCTTTCACTAGGCTGACCTACGGCAGAGGCCGTTACACAAGAGCCCAGTGAACTCCTTCAACCAATGGCAGCTTGTTCAGCGTTCTCGAACTTCAGTGAGTATCAGGAGCATTGGTGCAGCCTGTTGAAACGATGAAGGCCTGTGCCGCTGCTGGCTCCCAATCCCCGGGGCAGGGGCGAGGACAGGGCGTGCTCCAAAGCTCCCACAGGCGGTCAGACGTGGCCCAGAGTCTGAGAGCCCCTGGCAAAGCTGACAACCAGCCAAGGCTTGCCCACATCCTCAGAGCATTCTCTGGTGTCGGGCTCCTTCAGCTACATTCCCGGATCCTCCTCAATACTCCTGTGAGGCGGGGTCATCATCGCTTGATGAAGCAGAGGCCCAGAGAGAGAAAGCTGGGCTCCCACCTGCACCTTCAACCTGTGCATCCACAGCTCCGGCCCCTCTGGGATGCTTTCCGGGGACAGACACCATTGCTTTGTGGACGGCTGCAGGCACTGACCACCCCAAGAATCAGTGGACTCTGCCCATAGTTGCTCTGTGGATCGCTTCATCCAACAACGTGACTGCTCGCCTGGTTTCTGCCGTCTCCTCAGACCGCTGGATCTCAAGCCTCAACCAGGAGTCACCTGGCAAGATTATTAAAAGCACCGATTCCAAAGCCCACCCTTGAAGGTTCTGAATCAACAGGTCTCGGGGGGGAGGGCCTGGGAATTTGTATTTTATTGGACTCTCCAGGCCCGGCCTGTTTGGGAACTACTTTGTGGATCATCTAGTGGGAACCCAGACCCAGAAGGGGCCCTGACTCACCCTGTGCATTAAGCCCTAAATGGCTCCCTATTGCTCTCAGGCGGAAGTCCAGCTCCTCCCATGCTAATTCCTCCTCTTAAGGATCCTGTTTCAAATGTTCAGAAAGCTCTCTTAACCTCCATCTGCAACAGTTCTTCCCTATCCTCCTCCCACTTTGCCTAATTGCTGCTTTTTCTGTCAGTCCCACAGCACCTCCTCCAGGCAGCCTTCCTTGATCCATTAAATGGTGGGCTACTGTTCTCTGGCCGCCCACAGGGTCAGTTCTCCACCATGGCACTCCCCACGCTGAACTGCCGTGACCTGTTTACTTGTCCGTCTCCCTTCAACGTCGTGAAGGCAGGGCCCTGCCCAGTTCTTGCACATTACAGATCTTTGTTGAATGAATGAATGAAAGAACAAATGAATGAAATAAACAGAATGAGCATCCCAGAGGCCCCTGGCTCAGCTTCCTGTCTCCAGCCCCTAGAGAGCAGGAGGAGGTGAGACGGTGTCCCTTGGGCGTCAGGCACTGGGCGGCGCCACTGGCCCCGCGCATCCGTGTCGCAGCGGAGAGGGAGGGACCGCCCGGCCGGCAGCTGCGGAGCCATCTGCTGCGCAGGCGGCGGCGCCCGCCCCAGAGTTTGTTTACAAACCCCGCTCTGCGTGCGAGAGAAACACGGCTCCCCTTCCAGGCGCGCGCTGCCGCTGCCAGCCCGGGACGAGGGGCCCCGGGGACTGGCCGGGATGGGGAGCGCGGACCGACCGGCGCGGAGGGCGCGGCCAGCACGGCGCCCGTCTGCCTCCGCTGCTGCCCTCCCTCCAACCCCACCACCGAAGGCCTGGCCTCCCGTCCGGCTCCCCCGCTAAGTAGTTGGGCGACCCCGGCTAGAATACGGACCGTGGTAACAACAGTATCCATGTTATTAGGGCGCGTTAAGGATTAAATGAGGTGATGCACACTGTGGCACTTAATAAACATAAGCTATTGTAGTGTCACCTGGGTGATGGGATGCGTGTTAGGCATTTTACGAAGTGTCTCTCCAGTCCAATTTCTCACCCAACACAGGAACCCCCTTTCAGACAGTCCCAGGTACAGATAAATGATAAGGGGTGGATTAAAATTCATTCGGAAGAAAATTCGTTTTGAAAAATAAAGCCATTCTGATGTAAGTGCACTTCTGGTGTCACCGTTCTTACTGCCATTCCCCCTGCAGCCACAAGCCCCGCGGCGGGCGGGGCGGGGGCGGGGGACGACTAACCCCAGGCAAACTCCACCCTCAGTCCCTCTCAGGGGGGCTGGCTTCCACCCCAAAGGTGAAGGATGGTCACTCAGGCTGCAGAGGGCTTTGGGCAGTGGTGGCTGAGAGCAAGGCTTTGGAGGGACCGCTGGGAGGATGGGGGGCAGAGCTGGCAGCCCCCTGCCCGCCCCACTGCAGCTCCTCCATGCCTCTGCTGCAGACCTCCGCTAGACCTTGCCTGTGTCTGGATCTCCTGCTTCCTCTGTAAATCCACAAGGCTACCATCTTGCCAGGACCGGCGTGAGCTGGGGGTGCTCCCCATATGTTCTCCAAGGGACGGTGGTGGAAAGCGCTCCTCCTGGATTTCCCAGTGCCCAGGGGCTCGTTTCTATATGCTTATTGGTCTGTTCGGATCTTTTCCCGGATACAAAGGATTGAAGAGGGTACAAAGTGATGATCAAGAAGAGGTCACACTTTCTGCCCATAAAGGAACTCACACTTTAGGAGGCGGAGACAGAAACAAGAATACCACTGTTCATTGCCTCCCTACTCTCTGCCAAGTTGTAAGTTTGATGTTTCTCTGGCCATTCAGTAAATACTTATTGCACCATGAACCCATCAACTGGGTCCTGAGGATGGAGTGGAGAACAAGTCTTACAGTCAAGGAGAAGCAGTTAAAAATAATTCCAATGACAATGCACATACCATAAGGAAAACACCTCTTTTAATCCTGACACTAACCCTAATAATTCTGAATGGTAAATATGATTATCCCCATTCTACAGATACAGAAATAATGGCTCAGAGAGGAGAAACAACTTGTCTGAAATCTCGGAGCCAGGGTCTGGGGGCAGGTCCCAAGCCCATGTCCTGACAACAGTGGCCACTCAGGGAGGGGCTGGAAATGGCCGGTGTCCAGGTTCCCGATGGAAACAGTGAGCTATAGCACCATTTGCAAGCTGTGGATGGTGAGGACTGTTTGCTGAGGCGAAAGCAGAATAGGAGTCCACTTGGAGAGCCCCCGTTTTAAAATTCCAAACCAGTAAAAATGTGCACAGACGCTGACTAGGAGCCACCATCTGACAATCCTATTTGGCAGAAGCAAAGGCCCATCGGGGCCACCCTGAGTCAGGGTGGCTGAAGAGCAGCCTCTCCCTACTCGCCCTCAGGGCAAATCCACTCCTCCATTCGCTCTTCCAACACACCCTCAAAGAGGGTCCTGCCCTGAGGATGCCACACCCCAGTCAGGGCGATGGAAACACCCCACACGCTTCCAGATTAGGACAGGAAGGGCCCAGTCCTGGGTGCTGTGGGCACACAGAGGAGGCAGGAGGATTAAAACTCCAGGCCCCTCTGTGGGGAGCAGGCTACAAGGGCAGGGTGAGCCCATTCAACCTCCTTGGTCCATAGATTGGGGAGGAGGAGCGACACTGGGGGGAAGAAGAGGGAAGGTGGGAGGACAGCTGTCGGCTGGCAAGCGAGGACTTCACCCGAGGCCATTAACACTCGTCTGAGTTGGTGCGCATGGGTCAGGCAAGGACACAGCCAGGAGTCGATGCTGCTGCTCCCAGCTCCCCGGTCCATGTCCCTCAGCCTCGCTCTGCCCTCTGAAGCACAGGCAGGAATTGTAGCAGGGTGAAACCAGGACAGCAGCAGGCTCATACATCCAGGGAAAGCAAAGCAATCTGAAAACAGAATTCCACGGGACAGACAGGCTGGGGTAACCAGGATGCTGAGAGAAACCAGACCTGACAGCAGACAGGAAGTTGGATCCAGTCTGGAAGTGTGACAAGGTGGGAGGAGCAGCTGCCTGCACTGGCCATGCTGCATTCTCAACCACCCCAGCCCAGGCTCACCTGGGGGGCCTTCGGGCCGGAAAGGCACCCTGCCCAGGGCGAACGAGGGGCCTGCCACAGACTGGGAGGTGGGCTACAGGGAGCCACACCAACTAAGGTACCCCAGGAAATCTGAGGAGCCAAGGCCAGAGGGTGGGGAGGAGCTGCGGGACTTCCCGAGAGACCCAGGGGGTGAATGTGTGATCTAGCAGCCACATGTTTACAGGCAGCATCACATCCCCAGGTAGGTTGGTGCCTTGATTTTTCTGCTCCTTCATTTAGGCCCACTCTCCCCCATCCCCCAGTATGGACTTAATCAAATGTGCAGACACCAAGATCTCGGCGTCGTGAAGTCAAGAGTGATGTCACCACCACCACCTCTCCTCCTCATGCCTGGGCCAGCACAGGACCCAAACAGATGCTGCCTGAGCGCTGATTAACATGCCCTATAGGTGGAGAGTTTCTATCTAAAGCAGTTTTGCTGAATCCTTCAAAAGAGCAAAGAGTCCCACGGCAATAAACATAATTTCCTTCTAATGAAATCTGGCCTTAAAGTGTGAGTTTCATTTATTTTATGGAATAAACTCTTTTTTTAAATACGGTGACATAAACAGCTGTGTATTTACCAAAACGGTTCCCTCTTTCTTCCTGGGCACAGAGCCAGACTGCCTTTCCCAGTATCCTTAGCAGTCAGTGTGGCCACGTGACCGAGTTCTGGCTAAAGGGAAGTGAGCGGAAGTGGGCGTCCCTTCCAGGTCTAGCCCGTAAAATTCTCCCATGGGTAACTGTCCATCTTGTTTCCCCCATGCACTGGCTAAAAGTGAAGGAATCCAGCACCCCTGGAAATGGGAGATGGAGTAACCTGGGTTCTTGAATCGCCACATGGAAGTCTGCCCCTGAATTACCCCACTGCAGTCTTATGCGGACAAGAAATAAATTTAAATCCTGTTAAGCCACTGACACTCCAGCATTTACCTATTACAGCAGCCCACATTAGCCTGACTCACAGAAGCACTGACTATGTGCATAGCACATGGCAAGCCAGGCTGGGGCGCGGTATGTACAGGTAAGAGTCAAATTTGAATATGTGGGGAGGGGGACACGTCAGGAACATCCACAGAAACGTTTGGCTTAATGTAAATTTTTGGAACATTCCCCACCCCAACTTGTCCCCAGCTGCAATCTGGTCCGGGCCACAGAGACTCCCTAATCACCTCTCACAACTCTCCCCTTCGTGGCTTATTCTGCCAGACGTTTGGACTTAACCGATGGCCCCAATTTTTTTTCAGTTAGAGATGGAGTGAATACATCTCTTTCTCTTCAAACTTTTTCCTTGAGCTAATAATATCGCTTAAAATCTTCTGAACTTGCCGTCGGGTCTGACAAAGAGCTTACTGTGTGCCTTGTTCCAACCCTCTACTTCACTCAACCTTCTAAAGTTCCCTTTTATGTCAACGCCCATCGACCCTTCCATTTATACTGTGTTTTTGGTCGTATCTCTTTCACGCTTCACTTCCCTATGCTGCCTCTTCCAGTCCTCCAGTCTCACTCTCCGCTCTGCCCTATTTCCTATTTCTTTTCCAATAAATGGTTTCCTTCATCTTCCATGCATTCAGGTCTTCAAATCCCCACCTCACACTTTTGCTTCCAGTGAGCTGGGAGAAAGCATGAGAGGAGGCTTTCCGGACTCCCGGTCTCCCACATGGAGCGACGGGGAGTTGTCACCTTCCCCCCTCCCCGGGGCTCTCTCCCACTATGGGCCCAGGAAGGAGCCTCATAACCTTCAACCACAGCACAGGAAGCTCATTGGTCCTGGCCTAGGACAGTCTTTTGTCCCCAAGATCAGGCTCCCCTCCCCTCCGCCTGGCTCCTGGCTGCATCTCTTGCCTGCAGTGCCCTCACACTCTGTGGGTGTCCTGCCATCACCGGCCCCCACACCCAGCCAGCCCGGCTGGCGTCAGGCTGGGGTAAGCACAGCGGTCACCCACACAAGAAGTGCTTCTCCCGCCTCCTGGTGTGTGAACAGGTGCTCCCCCTTCCTGCTCTGCTCTCCCCGCCTCCTCCGCTGTGTTCCTTCTGCAGGACTCGGTTTAGCTGGCACCTCTCAGGGAGCCTTCCCTGGTCTTCCCCGTGGAATTAAATTGCCCTCGTCTGGGTCCCCACTGAGCCTGCTCCCCACCTGGGGCTCGTCACGCTGCTCTGTCATTGCCTTTTCCTGTTGGCCTCCTCCGGTAGACCCTCAGCCCCCAGAGGCAGGCAGGAACCAAGAGGGCCCCCTCGCCTCCCACCGCGTGGAGCTGCGAAGCAGTGGTGTGAGATGAGGCTGCACAGGTGCGTGTGAAACTGCGAAGAAAGAGGGACAAGACCCCAGGACTAGATGAGTGTGGGGACAGGGCTGCGTGGCACTGCCTCGTGGAGCAGAAGACAGCGCCTGTGTGAGCCATGACTTAGGGCACTGACAGCGGCTGGGAGGGAAGGGGAGAAGCAGCTGTCTGTGTGGAGAGTATGATGCAGACATCTGAGTCATTCGGCGGAGGTGGCGGGGCTCTACTCTCCCAGCAGGGGCAAGGGCGAGAGTCTGGGGTGACAGCTTGAGGTTCTAGAATAAACCTGCACATGTGGCTTGAACTTGCATCCTTCTCTGGATTCTCTCAAATCCCAGACACCTGGACCAGCCACTGTGGCAGCCTGGGCAGAAGCCCCCTACCTGGTGATCTTGAGCAAGTCCCCTCCCCTCTGAGCATGAGAGTCCCCTTCTAATATCCAAAAGGTTGAAATGGATGATCCTGGGGTCCCTTTGAGTATTAACATTACATATTCTAAACTCACAATATTTTATTAGGTTATTAATTATGTCCAATATAGCGAAGCATTATTTATATGAGCCAAGAAATAACAGCTGTTTCTTTAAAGGGAAACTTTCCCCAGGTGAAAAATCCACTCAGCACACCCTCCCCGGGCAGCGTCTCCTCCTGTCCTGTCCTAACTGGGGTAGAGATGGCTGGCAGTTTGCCAACATTCAGTTTCCTCTTCTTCCTGGACCCCGTTCCTCTGCTTCCCTTATAGCTGAATGTGGCCACGTGGCTGGGTCTAGAGAACAGAACAGGAGTAGAATAGGTGTTCGGCACTTCCAAGGCAAAACTCAGGAGGTGGACGTGCTTCTTCCTGATCTCTTTCCCCACACGCCACCTGGATGCAGATGACAATGATGGCAGAGATGCAGCAAGCTTGCATTCCTCCAATTACGGAAGAGGACCACCCACCAATAGGAGTATTCACCCCCAACCACTCCATGAGCAGGAAATAAACTTCTATGGGGTTGAGTGTGAGCCTGCAGGCCTATTTGTTACTGCAGCTGCACCTCCACTACCTGATACTTTCATATTCTTGCACTTGTAACTCTGTGTTTGAGTGTTGTATGGCTGTCTGCTGTCTGCCTGCCTCCCCTGCTGGATTCTGAGCTCCTTGAAGTCAGGTTTTACTTCTCAAGTCTCCAGGGTCTGGCTCAGGGCCTGACTCAGTAGCAGCTGCTTTATTTGGGGAAAATGTCGCACCTTGAACAGCCTCTTCTAGCCCGTCTTCTTTGCGGCCCTTAGAGTGAGGGAGGCTGAGGCCCTAGTAGCTGTCCTCAGGGGAGGGCACTTACAGCTCCATCACTTCAACAGTCAGCAATAACAGGGGCCTTAGTGACCATCCTCAACCAGAGGCGGCCTGGGGGGCACTGGAAGATGTGTGGGGTGGCTTTGGTAGTCCCGATGACTGAGTGAGGGGCATTCCTGACATAGGCAGGGGGGACGCCTGGGCAGGCTAAACCTCTCTCAGGGAACAACGGTCCCTGCAAGGGAAAACTATCTTGCGCAAATGCCATTGGTGGCCTCACATTGACACTTATGACGCTGACACTTCTTGGAAGTGGCACTGTGCCATTTCCTACTTTTTCTTGCCCTCCTTGCCCTGCCATCTGCTAGAACCCTCCTTTCTTTCCCCTGCCTGCTCCCTGCCTGCACAGCGCCTTCTTCCTCCCACTCTCTAGCAGCCTCTGCAGGGGGCTGGCTGCCTCCAGCAGCCCTGACTTGGCAGCTAGGCCAGTGTCCTGAGTGGACGTGGGGCAGCGTGGGCTTCTTGCACAAACACAGACTGCCCATCATGCCTCTCCCTCAGAGAAAGACTTCACAAAACAGCCCCCACCCATAGCAAGTAGGTGGGCAGGAATCCTACGGGAACATGAGCTCCTACGAGGACTGTTGCTGACCCCCAACCCAGCTGGGTGCTGGTGGGGCTGACACCCACATGGGCTCCCGTCAGCAAACAGCCCACGCCTGGCTAATGCAGGACCCTGCTCCCCTTGTCACCTCCCACACACACACACACATTCACGTGCTGCCAAGAAGCACAATTACTTGCAGTGGATCCCTGAATGCCCACTACACTGGTAGTAAATGATTTCTTCCTTCAGAAAAGGCATCCGATAGGCAGTTAACTCCTACTTGTGCCCTGATTCACGCTTCATACCTATAGTCTCTCATCTCTCACTCACCCCAGGCTACCACTTTTCAATGGAGCAGTTATCCCATTGCTCCATTTCAGGCTAAATTTGGTGTCATGGCTAACTTGGAAGAGCAACTTCCCGGCCTCTCGTGTTGGTCTCCTCCTTTCCTCCATCAACAGGGCTGAAACCAACACCACTGGCTAGTTTCCGTAGTGTCAGAGTCATCGGGTTCACCTCACACAGTCTTTGCTACCAACTGTGTGACCTCAGTAAGTAAAAATGGGCCTAGGGTTCCTCCTTACTGGGATAAAGAGTAGAGGCCCACTGTCTTTTATGAAGCAAGCTTATTCTTCTCTCTTACCGTGGCTGAGAAGTCTACATTTGGAGGGACCTCACTGTGTCCCTCCACCTTGACAGGGGCCCTGGGTTCCTTCTCTGTCTGAAGCAGAAGAAATAGCCCCAGCTCCCAATGGAGGAAGCCAAGTTTGCCATCTGCCCCAGACTCCGCCTGCAGCACGTGTCCTCTGAGGCCCTCCCTGGAGCCCTGGCTGGAGCTGGTATTGACAGAAAGGACCTCAGGTCACGCAGGATTCAGGGCAGATGGCTGCACTTGCAGTTCTTTCTCCTTCTCCACTTCCTCCAACGACTCTCTTGATGGGTACGTGTCCGAGCCAGAGCCCCAAACCCTAAGCACCACCTTCCCTGGCCCTAACCCTGAATGTAAAGGAGAGTGCCCCAAAATGGCATCAGCTCCTTGATGTTTCCCAAATGGTGCTCTGGAGAGTATTGATAAGCAAAGGGGAGTGGAGAGAGTTCTGGGGTCAAAGTTTCTTCACTGTTGAACCTCCCAGAGCCTTTAATACACTGATGTGCACCATGAATTTCCAAGGAGGGGATATGGCATATGGTGTACCCCAGACTCACTGGCAAGCTTACCTTTGTGACACTAGAGTTCCTAGGAACACACTGTGGGAAATACCATTCTGAGTCGACCTTGGGAATTTGAATCCTTTCAGAAGGGCCTAGACATGGACCCTATGATTAGTGAAACACAGGCTAGACTTTCACCCTCATGCAGGTGCTTCCCAAGAGGTATTTCCCAAAAGGATCTTCTGAGGTTGAGTCATGAATTAAACCAAATCCTTCGTTCCCCCTGGATTCCTACAAGTCTCCCAGCTTCAGCTTCCAAGTACTAGATATGGGAGTCCTGGCAACACAAATGTGGAGGAAATGGAAAGAAGATACACAGAACAGTGTTGGAGTTCAAGAGTTCTTAGCCTGGGGTCCCCTAATCCACATTACTGTCATCTACTCATATATTCACTCTGTGTCTTGGCTTACATTTCTGCAGAATATAGATGTTATTAATTCATGCCTCATAAGTCCATACTATGAGATTTAAGCAAAATATGGAGGCTGGGATTGTGCCAGTACACTTCATTGAAAAAAAATTATTTCCTCGATGACACTAAAAGAATATGTTTGCTAGATTTCACATACATATAATTGATAACTCTGGGGATTTAGGACCTATTTTTGGGTGGGTGAGAGGATCAGAGAGGGGCAAGCTGAGGTGGTGATGGTAACAGTGGTAAAAAAAAAAAAAATCCCAATCAGAATCTCGATGACATTCTTCAAAGAAATAGAACAAAGAATCCTCAAATTCATATGGGGCAACAAAAGACTCCAAATTGCTAAAGCAATCCTGAGAAAAAAGAACAAAGCTGGAGGCATCACAATCCCTGACTTCAAAACATACTACAAAGCTATAGTAACCAAAACAACATGATACTGGTACAAAAACACGCACTCAGATCAATGGAACAGAATTGAAAGCCCAGAAATAAAACCACACATCTATGGACAGCTAATCTTCGACAAAGGAGCTGAGGGCATACAATGGGGAAAATAAAGTCTCTTCAACAAATGGTGCTGGGAAAACTGGACAGCCACATGTAAAAGAATGAAAATTGACCATTCTTTTTCACCATTCACAAAAATAAACTCAAAATGGATCAAAGACTTAAAGGTAAGACCTGAAACCATAGACTTCTAGAAGAAAATATGGATAGTACACTCTTTAACATCAGTCTTAAAAGGATCTTTTTGGACACCATGTCTCCTTGGACAAGAGAAACAATAAAAAGAATAAACAAATGGGACTTCCTCAGACTAAAGAGCTTCTACGAGGCAATGGAAAACAGATTGAAATGAAAAGACAACCCACCGAGTGGGAAAAAATATTTACAAGTCATATATCCGACAAAGGGTTAATCTCCATAATATACAAAGAACTCACACAACTCAACAACAAAAAAATCAAACTACCCGATCAAAAAATGGGCAGGAGATATGAACAGACATTTCTCCAAAGAAGATATATAGATGGCCAATAGGCACATGAAAAGATGCTCATCATCACTGATCATCAGGGAAATGCAAATCAAAACCACACTAACATATCACCTTACACCCATTAGAATGGCTATAATAACCAAGACAAAAAATACTTAATAATAAAATAATAGTAATAATAAAATAATTAATAATATATAATAATAAATAATAATATATTTATTATATATAATATAATAAATAATAATATATAATAATAAATAAAACAATAAATAATAAAATAATTAATTTGGAGAGGTTGTGGAGAAAAAGGAACCCTCATGCACCATTGGTGGGAATGCAAACTGGAGCAGCCACTATGGAAAACAGTATGGAGATTTCCCAAAAAATTAAAAATAAAAATACCAAATGACCCAGCCATCCCACTACTGGGTATCTACCCAAACAACTTGAAATCAACAATCCAAAGTGACAGGTGTACCCCCGTATTCATTGCAGCATTATTCACAATAGCCAAGACATGGAAACAATCCAAGTGCCCATCGGCTGACGACTGGATAAAGAAGATGTGGTATATATACACAATGGAATACCACTCAGCCAGAAAAAATGATAAAATTATCCCATTCACAACAACATGGATGGACCTCGAGGGTATTATTTTAAGCAAAATAAGCCAGGCAGAGAAAGACAAACTCTATATGATTCCACTCATATGAGGAAGATAAATAAACACATGGACAAAGAGAACAGATTAGTGGTTACCGGGGAAAGGAGGGTGGGAGGTGGGCACAAGGGGATGAAGGGGCACACCCATAAGATGACTGACAAATAATAACGTACAACTGTAATTTCACAATGTTGTAAACTATCATAACCTCAATAAAAAAAATACTGAAGACAAAAACAAAAACAAAACAAAACAAAACAAAACAGGTAATGAGTGAGCAGGCTCTCCACACAGCTAGTCTCTAAGCTAGTCTCATCCTGAAAAATGGCAGTACCCACTACTGGACCTCAAGGGAAAAAACACAGCAGAAATTCAAACAGGATAAAAATGTGAATATAGTGGCTCCTCATATTTATATAGCACTTTCTAGTTTACAAATCACATTCACGCACATGATTCCATTTGATCTTCATAACATCCTGACATAACAGGCAAGGAAGAAAGAACACCTCATTTTATGGATTGGCAATCAGTAATTAAGTGACTTGACCAAGCTCTCCCAGCTTGGTGGCATATCAAGGACCAATATAGAAGCCTTCTGCCTTTCTGTCCATTGCCTCTCGTTTCTCCTACTGAACCCACTAGGCTGAGAGCATCTGGAGGACAAGGACATCCAAGAAACAAATGAATGAATCACTCAGGTGTCATCCCAAGAAACTCAGTTGTCACTGGCACACAGGGTACTGGCTGTGATGAGAAGCCAAAGCTTCAGTGACACAGACGGTGGCCATCTCTTCCTGGTAAGTTCTTGTCATTTACTGGAACAGGATCATGGTAAAAGCAGAAGTTTGTTAATGGAAACCCATGTCCACATTCTCAAAGGTGGGCCCTGGTTGGACAATAGAGGGAAATGGGTGCAAGTTCTCAGAGGGTAGGTCCAGCTTCCTTCTAGGCATGTGTTCCTTGTTCAGTAGTTAGGGTCCTGGAGATACGGAAGGAATATTAATAAAGACAAGGATGAGGCCTATTATGGGCTGAATTGTGTCCCCTCAAAATCAAATGTTAAAGTCTTAACCCCCAGTATCTCATTGTGATTGTATTTGGAGATAATATCTTTAAAGAGGTAATTAAGGTTAAATAAGGTCAATTGGGTGGGCCCTAATCCAATATGACTAGTGTCGTTATAAGAAGAGGAGATCAGGACACAGGCACACAGAGGGAAGACCATGTGAAAACACAGGGAGAAGACAGCCATCCTCAAGTCAAGGAAAGATGGCTCCAGAGAAATCAACACTGCCACCATCTTGATCTTGGACTTTTAGACTCCAGAACTGCGAGAAAATAAGTTTCTGCCATTTAAGCTACCCAGTCCTTGATACTTAGTTATAACAGCCCTAGCTGACTAATGCAAGGCCCAAGGTCAGTCTGGGTCTCAAGAAGGAAATGTCTCAAGAAGGGGCCCAGCACCCTCTCTCCGCTGGGCAATAATCCAGGTAAACGTCTTCTCTGTTAACATTATGGGGCATTCATGCTTCCTTCCCTAATATTGTGTCTACTGAATATATGCATTATGCCAAAAAAATTAGACCAGATATATCATCTGTTCCATCCCTCCAAAAAGCTTAAAATGTAGCGCAAGAGTAAGATAAAAACACATTACGAATACAGAGAAAACATTCAGTTTTTTAACATAATGTGTCCAAAAGCCAGTTCGTGAGTTAATTGTTTGAACCCAGGACATGTTTCCCCAGAAGCAGTGAGCTCTCTGTGGTGGTTCTGCCTCCACATAACCCACCCAGTCACCCTACATCAGTGATAATAAATAACCTTTACAGCCAACACTGTCCTTTCACAGACACCACCTCTTTGCATTCCAGAAACACCCCCTGAGAGGCAGAACTACTCAATAGCCATGTTTCACAAGGGGGTCTGGATGCTCAGAGAAAGGTCACTGGACTTGCCCAGAGTGGACCCTGCAATGGTGGAGCCAAGAGTCAAATGCAGGGTTTCTGTCCTCAGGTCTCATGTTGAGTGGAGAGAGAAGGGAGGGAACTCTGTGCCCTCCCCAGGTCCCCCTCCTCACCCTGCTCTGCCCCAGGATCTCTGGCAGAGGAGAGTGGGCCATACCTACCAGGCAACCACATGTGTGTATGGGAGCAGGCAGACGTTGGTGGTTAGAGGGCAGGACGGCTGTGGCCAGAATATTTGAATTGTGTCAGGAGCTGCCTGCTAAAGTTGCCACCAAATGCTAAAGGAACCTGTGATTACCACATTCTGAAATGAGGGTCCTGTCTGTATTTTCCCGAGCAGGGTAATCGTTCATCAGCTTGTGTGACTGATATTCAGGACCTTTCCCAGAATTCTAGTCCCTGTGGAATTCGTGCATTCTTGAGTGGTTTGAATATTGGGATTCCCGCCTGACAAACAATAATTAAGGGTTGTAATGAACTCTGGAGCCTGTGTTTAAACAAATGTGCTTAACAAATGTTGGCTGAGAGTCAACCACGTGCCAGGTACTGTTTTGGGTCTGGAGTTGGTTAGAAGGGTAAATCAGAGACACATCCTGAACGCAAAGATCTCACAGTCAAGCATGTGGGGAGAAGACCAGTGCATGAAGGACTGTGGTAAAAGGCAGAAAGTGAGGTGTGCCCTAAGGTGACAATGGTCCTGCTCCTGCACCCCAAACTTAGACACTCTGTAACACCATTCCCTGTTCATCTGTAACAGCCCGGATCTCGTCCTCCGCTCGAACATATGCACTGATCAATACCAAAAAATCAATCCCAAAGACAGTTTTTTCTTTCCAGACCAAAAGTTTTCATCAATAATAGAAAATTAAAAGATGCCACTAAATTCTGATGCTTGCATTGCACAATCACAGATTGTGAAAATAGATTAAGAAGTAGAAACACTTGCCAAGAAGCTGTTCTGCTGGCCTTTGGCAGATGGAGAGGGACCAGTGAGGAACAAGGAATTTCAGAGTAAAGCTAAAGGCCCTGAGGTGGACTGTCCAACCTGAGTGGCACAAGTGAGCGGCTCCCAGGTGGGTGACCCAGGGCTCTATGGCCCATTCAAAAGGCTGGGAGTCCAGTAGGTTCCGAACACCACCAGCAAACAACCCAGACACGCAGAACACCCAGGGGTCTGTCTGGCTGGTTTGAAGAAGAGAACTGGAAAAAAAAGTGTTGACACAGATTTGGGTGACGTCAGGAAAGGTTAGGAATTTTAAACTTTTAGTTGCTGAGGACATTTGAGCAGAAACATGAGACTCCTAAAAAAGTAGTTTGCCTATTCTTGGGACATGGGGAGCCGGATGTTTTTTCAAATGTCTTACCTCTGAGGTTCATGGCCACAGCGACAGGTAAGCTCTGTATCAGCTCCAGCAGGAGCAGAAAGAAAGGAGCCGGGCACACAAAGCTACGGTTGGCAGAAGCTCTGCTGAGTTGATCCCTCTGCCTCATACACCCTTTGTCCCACCTTGGGTCTCCCCCATCTCAGCAGCACCCACGCGGCCCACTGTCAGATACCACGTCTGATGACGTGGCAGCATGTCCAGGCTGCCGCACTGCTCTGCCCTGCTCCGGGCTGACAGAGGCTTCTGGCCTCAGGACTCATTCATTTATTCACTTATTCAATCCCTCTTTTCCTGGGCCTGGCTATGTACCAGGATCTATGCCAGATGTGGGGGATGGAGAAAGAAATACAGGTGATTATTGAATCACAGGCCCTGCCCTGGAGACTATAATCTAGTAGAGGAGAGCTGCATTCCACCTGCGAACATGCTCTGAGCACTCGTTATGTACCAGAGCTATGTTAGGCACTGGAGACACCACCCCGACCCAGGAAGCTCACAGTCCTCTGTGGGAAATGGGCAGAAAGATGGCAAAGCGGTACATGCTACACGGGGTGGGGGTGGAGGGTACATGCTACAGGGATGCCTTGGGGCCGTGGCCCCCAGGGAGAAATTGCCAAGTAGAGGCTGCACGCCAGGCCCCAGGAAGGAGATAATGAACTGTTCCTGAATGAAGTTCTAACCACTGCAGCATCTGTAGGCAGTAATCTTCTGGGAGCAGGATGAGAACAAACAGTGCTGAGACCCAGGATGATGGAAGAAGGGTGACAGAGCACTGGGAAAGACCGCTGGAAGTTCAGCAGAAACCACAGTGGTGTTCCCATGGGGCAGCGGGCCAGCCTTGGGCTCGGAGCAGAGCCTGGGGACATGAGAGTTTCCAAATGGCCCACAGGACACAGACAGTGGCGCCATCCTGGGAAGTTGAGGTGCTGGGCAAGGCGGAGAGGGAAGGTTGCAGAGAGGGCCACTTTGATGCTGCCCTAGCCCTGCAGGGGGTCCCACAAGGTGATCTGTCATGTCTGGGGCTGGCAGGGGAGGATCCCTGCCAAGGTTTGTACTCTGGAAAGAAAATGGTGGGCCCATCCACCAACCACGGGGCCCTTGGTTGGAAGTTTGAGCCAGGTTCCCCTTGTTTGATCCTCTTTGGGAAGTTAACAGAGAATGGGCATAGACAAAGAACCTGGGCTTGAATCTGCCCTCCAAGGTGACCCCTTTACTGGGGTCTAGGTCAGCTTCCTCTTCTGCCAAATGAAGTCCCTCCCAGGGTTGGGATTAAGGAAAATATTCCCGGGTTGCTTCCTCTTGGTGAAAGCTGATTCCTCCCAGTCAAGGTTGATGATGGGGAAGGACTCTAATGGCCCCCCAACATCAGATAGTCCTCTACACTTCACAAGGCACGCTACACACATGCACAACTTTATCCTTGCAACAATCCTGGGAGGTAGATAGAGCAGGTTTTATTGTCCCCAGTTAACCGGTTAAACAAAGTGACTTGAGATATTTGTACACCCATGTTCACAGAAGCACTATGCACAATAGCCAAAACGTAGGAGTAACCCAAGTGTCCACTGATGGATCAATGGATAACTAAGATGTGGTATATCTATACAACGGAACGTGAGTCAGTCTTAAAAAGGAAGGAAATTCTGACACATGCTACAACACAGATGAGCCTTGAGGACATTATGCTAAGAGAAAGAAGCCAGTCACAAAAGGACAAATACTGGATGATTCCATTTATATGACGTTCCTAGAGTAGTGAAATTCATAGAGACAGAAAGTAGAGTGGTGGTGGCCAGGAGCCGGGGGGAGGGGAATAGGGAGTTAGTGTTTAATGGGGACAGAGTTTCAGTTTTGCAAGATGAAAAAGTTCTGGAGCTGGATGGTGGTGATGGTTTCTCAACAGTGTGAATGTACTTAACACTACTGAACAGGACTCTTAAAAATGATTAGGATGGTAACTTTTATGTTATGTGTATTTTACTACAATTAAAAATTTTTTTATAAAAAGCGACTTTAACCCAGATGTCTTGACTATCAGGTCACTGGTCTGAAGTCTACACCATCAGCTAAGGAATGATGGCACCATGGGACACTAGAAAGAGCACACAGGCTGGAGTTAGACCAGCCACTGGGTGACAGTCTCACTGGCCACGTGACCTTGCCTCCTTCACCTCTCTGAGTTTCAATTTTCTAAGCTATAAATTGGAATTAAAACATAATAATGACAGTAAAGTGCCCCAAGCAGAGGGTGGGCAGCCAATGAAAGCCCCAGGGGGCATTAGGGAAGGGTGCAGCTAAGTCCAGCTGGGACCCAGGGCCTTAGTCAGCACGGGTGTTTGCTGCGCATGAGCGGATGTGCAGCAGAGTGTCCATTCACCCACTGCAACCTGACTGCCAGGCCTCTGGGACGAGAAGTCCAGGCCTTTGTAAGTGATAGACTCACTCACTTGACCTTCAAAGAGTGGATAGCTGCATGCAGCTTCCAGAAGCCCAAGCGGCACCGTGCAGTGGCCAGAGCACAGGCTCAGGGTCCGACAGGCCTCGGCACAGCCTCCTCTCGCTGTGTGTGACCCTGGGTGCATCACTTCATTTCTTCAAGTACTGCCTGAAAAGCGTGGGGGATCATGGCCCCTCCTCAGGGTGGCTGAGAGGGTTGGAAGGGATCCTGGGCTTCGAGGGCCTGCACGTAGGAGGGCTCAGTGAGGTTGCCTCCCTTTGGGAAGCACCATGGAGAGCCTCCTAGAAGGTTCTGGGGGACGTCCAGGGCCCACAGCCACAGCAAGGAGGGTGTTTGGGGCCAGATGGTTATTACCACATACTGCCAACCATGTGCCTGAGCCAGGGGCAGGAAGAAGAGCCAGGAAGAGACCTGCCCTTGAGAGACGTCCCCTTGTGCTAGCTGGGCAGAAAGGGCACCCCTGATAAGGGTGTGCTATGGACTGAATTGCGTCCCCCCAAAAGTTATTGAAGCCCTCACCCCAATATGACTGAATTTGGAGACAGAGGCCTTACAGAAGTAATTAAGGTGAAATTGGGCGATCAGGGTGGGCCCTAATCCAACATGACTGGTGTCCTTATACAAAGAGGAAGACTCCAGGGATGCACGCACACAGCAAAGGCCGCGTGAGGACACAGTTTGAAGGTGGCCATCTGCCAGCCAAGTAGAGAGGCCTTAGGAAAGAATAACCTTGCAGCCACTCTGATCTTGGACTTCCAGGCTCCAGAACTTTGAGAAAGTTTGTTTAAGCCACCCAGTCTGTGCTACTTTTTATGGGACCTCAAGCAGAGTAAGACAGGACATCAGCAGCCCCAAGTCACTCCTCTGCTCAAAACCCTATGTGTCTCTGCCCCGCTCCCTCCCTCACTGTGTCCACTAGCACTGGCCTTCTCTCCATCCCTGAACACCGAGCACACTACAGCTTAGCAGGCACCGTCCGCTAGAAGCATAATGCCAGCCACAAGTGGAGCCCCAAATGTCAGTGTTTTTTCACATATATAACTCAACCTTACATTTCACATATATAAATTTAAATTTTCTAGTAGCCATATTTTTAAAAAACTCTTTTAAGAAGGTGAAATTAGTTTTAATAATATACTTTATTTAACCGAATATATCCAAATATTATCATTTCCACACATAACCAATATAAAAGTCCTTCATGAGAAGGTTACATTCTTGTCTTTCATTCCAAGTCTTTGAAGTCTGCTGTGTATTTCACACGCAGAGCACAGCTCAGGTGCAGCAGCCACATTTCAAGAGCTCAGTAGCCACACACAGCCAGGGGCTGCCATGTTGGAAAGCACAGGCCAGAAGTGCTCTTCCTCCAGATATCTACACAGCTGACCACTCTACTGAATAAACCCCTTCTGTCTCAGTCCATCTGGGCTGCTATAACAAACAACCACAGACTGGGTGGCTTACAAACCACAGACATCCATTTCTCAGAGTTCTGGAGGCTGGAAGTCCAAGATCAAAGTGCCAGCAGATTCAGTATCCGGTGAAGCCCTCTTCCTGGTTCCTGTGTCCTCACATGGTGGAGAGGGCCAGGGAGCTCTCTGGGGTCTTTTACAAGGGCACTAATCCCATTCGTGGGGGCTCCATTCTCACGACCTAATCACCTCCCACAGTCCTACCTCCTAACACCACCTTGGGGGTTAGGATTTAACACATGAATTTGAGGAGGACACAAACATCCAGTCCACAGCACCCTCCACACACACACATCCTCTCACACCCCTCCCCTGCTTCACACTCCTTAGCACTTGCTACCTTCCAGCACACTCTAGAAGTTTCCCATTGACTACATTTGCTGTCTCTCCGTCTATCTCTTATCAGGAGGACAAGCCCCATGAGGGCGGAATCTTTGCCTGTTTTGTTCACTGAGGCGTCCCAGGGCCCTAGAACAGCGCCTGGCACACAGCGTGGGTGCTCAATCTGTATTGCTGCCTAAATGAATGCATAGGTATGCGCCATAATATTCAACAGGCACTCTTGTTGAACACCCCTCACTGCTGTGCATGACAGTGCTCAGGCCCAGAGAAGGTGGGGGCATCCGCAGGCCAGATAGCTGGCTGGAAAGGATCAGACCAGGATTCCAATTCTAAGCCCAGTGTTCCTTTTGTTCGTTTGTTTTGTTTTGCTTAGCTAACATGTGTTGCCAATCTTCTCCTTTTTCCTTCTTCTTCCCAAAGCCCCCCAGTACATAGTTGCATATTTGGTTGTGGGTCCTTCTGGTTGTGCTATGTGGGATGCCACCTCAGCATGGCCTGATGAGCGGTGCCGTGTCCGCATCCAGGATCCCAACTGGCGAAACCCTGGGCTGCCGAAGCAGAGCGTGCGAACTTAACCACTGGGCCACGGGGCCGGCCCCGAAAAGCTTTTTTTATTGTGGCAACAATATGTACATAAAGTAAAATTTACCATTTTCACCATTTTTAGGTGGTTTCAGTGGCATTAAGAACATTCGCATTGCTGTGCAAACTTCACCACCATCCATATCCAGAATTTTTTTCATCTTCCAACTCTGAGACTCTATACCCTTTAAAACACAATTCCTCATTCTCCCCTCCCCCAGCCCCTGGCAATCACCATTCTACTTTCTGTGTCTATGAATTTGACTTCTCTAGGTGCCTCATATAAGTGGGATCAAATATTTGTTCTTTGTGACTGGGTTATTTCACTTAGCATAATGTCCTCAAGCTTCGTCCATGTTATAGCACGTGTCAGAATTTCCTTCTTTCTTACCACTGAATAATATTCCACTGTATGTATATGCCACATTGTGTTTATCCACTCACTGTGATGGACACATGGGTTGCTTCCACCTTTTGGCTACTGTGCCAGTGTTCTTCTAACACAACACAAACGGACAAGAGCTCAGAGCAAGGGGCCATCCCCGCTGGAGCTCAGTGGGGGGATGTTTCACAAAAGAGGTGGCCTTGACCTGGGTCTCAGAAGAAAAGAGGTGCTTACACACAGGCCTGGGGGAAAGGAGTTCTAGGTGTCAGTCAGCTCAGCCTGCCATAACAAGAGATCATAAGCTGGTGGCTTAAAAACAAAAAATTGTTTTCTCATAGTTCTGGAGGCTGGGAAGTCCGACATCAAGGTTCCGGCAGGCCTCGGTTTCTGGTGTGGACTCTCTTCCTGGTTTACAGAGGGCTGCCTTCTTGCTGTGTCTTCCCCAGTGGAGGGAGAACACGACAGAGATCTCTGGTGTCTATTCCTCTTTTATAAGGACACCGGTTCTATCAGATCACAGCTCCATGCTTATGCCCTCGTTTAATCTCAATCACCTCCTTAAAGGCCTCATCTCCAATACAGCCAACAGGAGAGTTAGGGCTTCAAATATGAATTTGGAGGGAACACAATTCAGTCCATGGCAGAGGTCAAGGGAACAGCGTGAACACTGAGCAGGAAGTTAGCTCTGGCAGTTATAGGGGGCAGGAGCATGCGACAGGGAGGCCAGCGAGGGGCACAGGCAGGAGGGCCTGCACCAGGTATTGGCCGTGAGCCTGAGAGAGAAGCAAGAGATGGGAGAGCCAGGTGAGGCAACACTCAGGACCTGCCGGACTTGGAGAGACAGAACTCCAGCCCCTCTCTGGCATGACTCCCTCAGAGGGTAACCTCACCCTTAACTCCAAACTCTTCACCGGGGTGTGAGAGGTTTATTCGTCCCCACATGAAGATTGCATGCCTGACCAATGCCAAAAGCAGACTGGACCCAGGCTGGTGCTGCACCTCTGGGGGCTCCCTTGTGGAGGTTAGAGAAAGGGATCATCCAGGACAAGCCTGATATTCCAGGGTAAGGAACAGTGCCCCCAAATAAAAATGGGGACATGGACAGGTTCATTGTCACAACCCCTCATCCCACATTTGGCGTCACCTCCTGCAGCAGAGCCCACCACAGCCCAGTGCAGAGGCCCAGGGAGAGCTCAGGGTGGGAAACGGTCTCTGTGCATCTTCGTCATGTCAGACCGTGGTGACAAAGGGCACAGAGTGGGTGGCTTAAACACAGACACTCATTTCTCGGTTCTGGAGGCTGGGAAGTTCCAGATCAAGGTGTTGGGAAGGTAGGTTTCATCCCAAGGCCTCTTCTCTTGGCTCGCAGGCCGCGGCCATCTCATTGTGTGCTCACGTGACCTCTTCTCTGTGGGCACATGAAGAGAGAGAGCTCTCTCTTCTTCTTCTTACGAGGGCACCAATCCCATCATGGGGACCCCACCTCCAGGACCTCATCTAACCCTGATTCCCTCCCAGACACCCCATCTCCAAATACCATCACATCAGAGGGTAGGGCCTCAACATTTGATTTTGGGGGGACACAATGCAGTCCACAGCACTGTGCTTCCTCAAAGCCTTGACTTCAGGCTCGGGTGCTTCTGTTAGCCCAGCCAGAGTGACCACGCACGCCCCTCATGGTGACTGGACATCTCCGCTGGATTCCACTATCTTCTCCAAAAATCATTAGCTTCTGGCAGTAAACACAAGACGGGGGTTGAGCCCACGGGCTCTGGAATCACCCAGACCCCAGCTCAAGTCCTAGCCCTGCCAGGCACCAGCTGTGTCCCTTAAGCAAGTCACCTAGCCTCATGCTGCGTCCTCATCCAAAAAGTGGGCTGGTCGTGGTGTGGGGCTGCTGTGGGGCTACATGAGGTCTCCACCCAAAAGCAATGAACACAACGCCCAGCTTGTCCTGAGTGCTCTATCAGGGTTAGCTACTAGTCTTAATTGCTACTATTATTATTTGGAAACAAACTACTTCTCTGCCAAGTTTCATAAAACCTCGTATAACTGGAAGAAACTGGGCTTTGAACTTACATGTCCCAGGTTTGCGTCCTGACACCAGGACTCACTTGCTGTGATCTTACAAGTCCCTAATCCTAAGACCCACTTTCACCATCCGTTAAACAGATGTAGTAACACCCAGGCTGCGGGAGAACAAAGCGAGATGACGAATGTGAAAGCACGGGCCAAGTTGGACCAGCTGCGGAGTGCAATCCCTTATCCACCACTCCCAGATCCAAAACACCAAAAGCTTTTTCACGATTCCTGGCAGCGAGATCGGGCCCCGAACCGACAGGAGGTTATTTACAATCCTTACGTGTGTGTGCATTGTTGTGCTTTGCTGTGGAAACATGCACATGCTTAATTACGAGGTGTTGCCCGGAGCTCCACTGACAGCATCATGCAATACACACGTATGCACGACATGACCTTTCAAAAACGCTACGACACGATTGGCCCCAAGCATTCTGGGTGAGGGACTGTGGACCCGCTGAACGGTTCATCTCCATCCTCACGGTGCTCCAGGAAGAGGGTGGCTCTGGCTGAATGAGTGAGAGCCCTACTCTTCACTGTGTGCTGGCAGGGCCCCGAGACACAGAGCGTCAAATCTCCTGGAGGAGGTGACCTTCCAGGCCCAGTCTTCCCTGGGTCACCCTTGGCTGAAGCAGCTAGAACAGCCAAGGAAGGAGCCCATGGCTCTACCTCCCTCCAGCCCCCTCTGTAAACCAGAAGCCCTCCAACCTCTCAGGAGGAGCCCCACCTCCCTCCCAGCTCCAGGATGAATCCGGGCACAGACTCTGGTCCCCATGGCAACCGCTCCAATCTGTGTCAGCACAAATGTAGTTGCTGCTGCTAAAATTAAAGGAGGGGGGAACCCTCGCACGCTTAGCCTTTTCTGCTCCTCAGAATCGGGACCCCAGGGGGTTCAAAGGAGAGATGCTGAACTCCGGAGCAGTCTCGCGGCGTTCAACTGCACGGGCCGCCCAGCTGGCCCTGGGGGGCGGGGGCAGGGGGTGAGATTCTGGGTGGGCAAGTGTGAGGAGAGCACTTAGCCTCAGTGGAGGGGCCTCACCATTGACCATGAGCTTGACCCCACACCACTCCAGACAGCTGTGTCGTTAAAGCTCTCTGGGGAATCCTATTCTGCAACAGCTCTTGGTACCTCACTCTAGGATTTATTGAGTCTTGCTGAGTCTACTGGGAAGATAGACCTATTTTTAAAATTTCGTTTGGAAGGCTAAAGTAGGGGAAGGAATTCCAAGGGGAAAGGAGAACTGACACTTATTGAATTTCTTACTATGCGCCCGGAGACTTTATTGACATCGTCAACTTTAATCGGCATGGCGCACCTGTGGATTGTAGTCACCGGTTGATGGATGAGGAAATGAAGCCCAGGGAGAGCTAGTTACTTTTCCAAGCCCACACAGGTTTGGAATCCTGCCTTCGGCCTGCCTTTCTATGGGCGCCTTCTCCACTATTCCACCAGCTGCCGGCCACATGTGAGCAAAGTCCACTTCCTGTCACTAGACACCTTGAGATTGAGTTCCAAGGAAGCAAAGGTTTGGGGGAGGAAGTATGTGCCTCCACCAGGGGTGTACGACCGGCAGCCTCGACAGGACCTGGGTGTCATGACTCCCTTCCCGTGAGTCCTAGGACAATAGAGCACCTGACAAAGAACGCTGGTCAGATTGCCAGTTCTTTCTCCTTCCACCCCTTTGCCCAGAAAGGAAATGTTCCCTGGCTGCAGGGAGGGTCGTGCTGGAAGTCCTCTGCAGGGCCTTGGCGAGGAGGTTCCCCTTTGGCAGTTCCTAACCAGCCTGGATTCTTCAAGGGCCTCATCTGGCCAGACCCTGGGGCCGGAGACAGGTGGCAGCCTAGGGACCTCCAGGCCTGAAGGTTTGCAGTTCAGGGCAGGGTCCCAGCTGGAGTGCCTCCCCTCTAAATCCTGATGGAGTGAAATGGAAGCTACTGGCTTACCTGGCTACAAACACACACGAGCAAGACGAGGGCCTCTACTCCCTCCCAAACCGGCTCAGAAGAAAACAGCTTGCCCCAACCCCTGTCCCACAAAATCGAGAGCACACACCTCGGCCTTCGAGGCTCCCTGCTCTGGGCCCGGATGGATGCTTCCACCTTCACACGCCTCTCTTCTCCTTCACACATCTCTGCTCCAAACGCTGTCCCCCACACCTGTGCCTGCTCCTGAGACTCTGAACTTTGTGGCATTGCTCCCTCTGCCAGAAATGCCCCCCATCGTCTCTGCAAGTCTGGGGGGCTATCCTTAAAGTCCTCGCTGCCTGCCCTGTCCCCGAGCGAAGGTACCACTGTCCCTCAAGCACCTCACACTCTGACCAGCCTCGCGCAGCACTCAGCATTCTCGCTGCAGAGTAAACAGATGTGTGTTTTTCTGCCTCCGTGCCCAAGACCCCCCAAATGAAGTAGTTTTGTCCTAGAAGAAGTTTGATATCCGACAATTTGTTAAGGTGTGGAGATGCAACTGGGACCCCCACAGTTGATCCAGGCACGTTGGCGCCCCATACCATCCGTCTGGCCCCCTTGAGAGCTCCTCTCCTGCTGCTGTCCCCTCCTCACTTACTGTCCAATGCCCTGCCCTGCTGCTGGTTCCTAGAGCTGCTCCATCTTCCCAGCCTAAGGATCTCACTGCCCCGGGCCCTTTTCACTCTCAATTGCCATTCCTGGAACATGCTTTGCTGAACTCATCTCAATAGGGCTCCTTCTTTTTCCTCCGCTGACATGTGCTTCTTCTGACCTGTATTACCTAACAAAGGTCCCCACCTCAGTGTCTTCTGATATAACACCTGCTGATTTTCCTCAAGCTCTGCAGGCCCACTAGGGATGGTATTGATGAGCGCTCGACTGATTAGTGAGGAGCCACTCAGCCTCTCTCTCCCAGGGCTTCCTGTGCCCAACAGAGGCTGCCGCCAGGACAGGAGTGATGGCTGGTCTCAATGGCAATTCAGGAAGGTCCTAGCAAGTTGGCCAGTGACAGCCCATTTGGAAGTTCTTGGCAGGTCAAGGAAGGTGAGAGGGGAAGGGGATGCCCACCCAGCCAGCCCTGCAGGCCTCCAGCCTTATCACTGTGGGATCGCAGAGCAGACACCTAGCCTTCCCATCTAAACCCCAAGGCAACCAGAGCCCCCATGGAGGCCCTGTCCCTGTGAGCAGTCTATTCCAACCAACTTAGGCTGATGGCCATTGGACCTTCCATGGCCACGGCAAAGGGGCCCCGGGGCCGGAAAGGAGAATGAGCAAGGACAGAGAAACAGGGCACTGGAGGACCTGAAAAGCTCCAGCCATTCTCAGCCTGAGCTCTGCTCCTCCGAGGGCAGTAAGCAGGGCACGAGGACCCAGGGCTGATTTCCAGCCATCTGCTCACAGGGAGAAAACGCCTCTTCCCCATCAGAAAACTGACCTCTGAGCAGAAGATGCCCGAGGTGTACAGCTGTGTGGGGGCATCTTCTCCTCGCTGGTCTGCAACAGCAAAAGGAAGTGATACATTGGGAAGGGGAGGAGAATATGACCTAAATGTCTATCAGTAGGGGAATAAACGAAGAAATTTTGGTGCTTCACCAACCTTTTTGATTATGGTTACATCAGACAATGGAATAAACGCAGCTTTTAAAAATAATGAAATAGATCTATATTTCTGACTTGAGAAATGTCCGTGGTGAAAAAAGCAAGCTGCAGAACAATGCATCTCCTATTACTCATATTTGTAAAATGAAATCTGTGCATCTGCACATGAGTTTGACTGAGCACGCACATAAAATAGTCTGGAAGCCTATGCGACACCAAGAGTTAAGAGCCATCACCTCTGGGAGGGGGTGGCAGGACTGGAGCCGGGAAGAGGGGTGAGGAGGAAAGGAGATGATATGGTTTTACTTTACACACTTCCTTTAATTTTGTTACAAAGACCAGGTCACATTTTGTAATAAAAAACCAATAAAGGTCAAAAAGAATAAATTCAACAATCACAAAAGTTGCCAATACCCCTAAAGGAGAGTGCACGCTCCAGAGCAGCGTCCTTCTACGAACGAGCGATACCCTGAAATGTCTGCAGAGACCCACCCCAAAAATGCCCACTTACATTTTTTAATTGATATTATTTTTTGTTCTTTGCCTAATTAGAAGGGCCTCTCCAGTCATTTTAGCCGCTATAATAAGATAGCGTCCTGGCCAGCTGACAAAAAGAGATCTCTTCTCACGCAATGTGTCCAAGCCACAGAATATGCCAAATCAGGGGGTTGTCTCTTTATCAGAAAGGACAGATTTTAGGAGGATGGTAAGGAAGGAAGAAAAAAGAAATCAGAACATGTCAAAAGAGATATCTTTTGCAATTCCACTGACCTGATTATGGGACCCATTTTAGCACTTTAACTATTTATCCGTTTCTCCCAGCAAATGTAATGATCAAAACTTTGAAGAGGAAAAGTCACTGCTCACACTGGTTCGAGTCTGTCCCCAGCTCACCGTCCTGGTGACAAGCTGGGCAGGCCTCCCTGGCTGGTCTCCAGAGCCGTCTGCACAACCCACTTCTGCCCAGCGGGTGGCCAAGAAGTCTCTGCTGAGCATTGGCTCGTGCCGGGAAATAATCTGGGGGAGGAGACAGGCAGCCCTTCCCCTAAAAAGCATATAACCTCGTCGGAAAGAGAAGGCCCCGGATAGAATGTGATCATCATACCAGAGACCATTCGTGTCTGGTTGTTCTCTTCAGTCTGCACAGGCCTCTCCAGGCTCCGGTGGCCCATTTGAGCTGCCAATCTCTTCGAGAAGGAGAATGGAGCTATTACCACTCCCATTTTACAAACATGAGGAAACTGAGGGTCATAGAATAAGATACGTATAATGAAAGGAGAAGACGCACAGGACATCCCCATGGTAAATAATCATGTAGGAAACTCAGTGGTCTGTAGTTATTTGGGACAGAGCCCTCCATGGCAAAACTTTTGGTAAAGTTGAAACCATTAAGTTTAGGTAAGTTAAATTTAACTTAGATTAAGTTAAGTTTAGTAACATAGAAAACTTTTACAGGCCTGGGAGAAGTAGCCCCTACTTTCCAGGCTTCCTACCTCAAAATGGCAGAGTTCCAATGATCAGAAGACCAAATCATGAGAAAAATAAGGATTACTGAGAAAAGCATTAAAATCACACTCTACAAACTGTTGCTTCCACAGAAAACCAGAAGGCGCTAGAGAAATCCAGAAGATGGACTTTACCTTGAGTACGCCCTCAGCTTCCCAATGCATTAAGCACTCAGATGGAATAAATCTATTCCTGCCGGGGCAGAATTACACAGCTCTCTGTGATCCAATGTCAAATAGGTTATCCCTTGATTAAGGTCTTAGCAAGGATGAGAGTTTTATTGAAATGATTTCCATTATCTGTACAGCAGTTCATCACAAATATATTTGGCCCAGTGTATTTCAAATATGATTTGATCACACATCAAAATTGTGGGCATTTAACTCGTTTTAATGGAGAAATTAAATGCATCTGCCTTGCTTCCTCTCCTGGGGCTGCTGCATCCCAGGAATGCCCACAGCAGCGGGCTCCCACGAGCCCTTGGTAGTGACTTTGCTGAGCCTGGATTCTCTCTCCCCTCCCCAGGGCTCCCCACCCCAAGCTCTGACCATCAGGTTGAAAGGGAACCTTACAATCAAAGAAGATGTAAACAAGAATAAGCCCTGTCGGCTTAATGGAGAGAGAGAGAGAAGCTTTAATACACATTAATTAGCAGGGGGCTTTTGCTGCAACTGTTCCTGAGGAGTCAATGTAAGTCCCACTGTTTCCCCAGTGACACTCGGGCTGCAGCCTCATCGCCTCAGTCAAAGGCGGACATGCTCCTTGTCCTTCGAGGCGGAATGGGGCCCCAACTGGCCAGAGGCAGGCCCGGGTTCAGTGAACCCGCGTGAGGACACTCCTGCCTGCCTGCCCTCTCTACTAAGACCTAGAAGGGAATGAAGGCCTCGGTGGAGGGGAGCCAGAAGTCAGACCAGGCAGCTGTGGCTGTGCCGACAGCCACAGCTCCTTTCACTGCCAGAATATGCCCCTGTGAGGCCAGGAGCAGTGCCCCGGGCATAGGAAACTTGAGAAGATGATTTCTGCTCCAAGCATAGAAGAGGTGGTCCACCCCTGCTTGTGGGGGTGTCTGCGAATCCCAGCTTCACTCTTTGTGAGATCCTGCTGACAACTAGGAGACCAGAACATCTCACAAAGTCGGGGTGGGGCTCCAATAACAGGGGGCAATCACTTCCTACCATGTTGTAATGGCAGGAGCAAGAGTCAGGCAAAGTTGGAAGAGGTTAGTTAAGACAGCTGGTGAATATCAAAACCTGAGCTGAAATAATGTGGGTTCAACCCACAGCCCCGGGGAAGGTCAAAGAGGAGCCCTCTGCTCCAGGTCCTTCGGCTCTTGGCGCCTCGGCTTTCCTGAGTTCTTCTGGATTGGGACACTCAGCCGAGACTTGCCCAATCCCACAGAGGTAGTGGACACATTGGGCTTTCCTGAACGGGGACTGGGCCATGTTGCTACTCTGATAACTTACGGCTTAGGAACGGAAGAGGAGCTAAAATAGCCAGGAAGGAAAAGAGTGGGTCCCTCGTGATGGCCTGTCGGATGTTTCTATTCTCTGTAGAACTGAGCAGGAGCCCGAGGAGCTGGCTCTGCGGCCTCGGGCCCTTTCCACACAGCCGGTGGGCGGGGCGATGCTCTTCAGGATTGCCCTGCTCTGCGGCTTCTGATCCTTTCAGTCTCCCCCGGAACTCTTGGGCTGCGCTGCAGAACGAGGCCGCTCTGGGGACCTCCGTCTCCGAGTCCCGGGCGGCCGGCGGGAGCCCAGCTGCCTGAAAGAGCCCGTGGGGCTCCCCCGCGCTCTGCAGCCCCCCAGCCGCAGCCGCATCGGGCCGGGCAGGGCTGAGCGGGAACTCAGTGCTCTCCTTACCTCCCTCCTCCTCCTCCCGCAGACCGGCCGAGTGAGTTCCTCCCCCTCCCAAGAAGGCCCCTCGGTCGGCAGGCAGGGCACCGTCCTGAAATGTCATCACCTCTCTTTTATGCCCCGCCTCCTCTCCGGGATTTGACAGGCTGTAGCATCCTCGCTGAAAATTTGGGCTTTATTTATTTATACTACTTTTACCATTTTATTTTATTTTTGTTACTTATTTGTATCCCCCAGCCTGGGTCAAAGCTTTCCCCGTCAACCTGCACGGGCGGGAGTACAAAACTCCACCAGCGCTGGGTGCAGCTCCCCCTTAGGGCCGGGAAGGTTGTGGTGGAGGAGTGGGCAGGGACCGCTGAACGGGAAAAAGCCAGATGCGTCAGGATGTTCACGCCAGCGTTATGTGTCAAGTTAAAGATTCGAAAGCAACCTAAGTGCCCAAACAAGAGGGAATGTGTAGTATCAATGAGAGCGCTGGTGGCTGTCGTAAAAGGAGTTCTGAAAAACACAGAACCTTAAGGGGAAGTGATTTGAATATTATATTAAGAAGGGGAACACAGAATTGTATGCCCAATATGATTACAAACACGTATTTTAAATTTTTGCAGGCAAATACAGAAAAATATATATAGTTTAAAGCCTCTGAAGTAGGGAGATGATAAGATTGTTTTTTTTAAAAAAAAAAACTCCTTTAATAATATACTATTTTTGCACAACCAGAGGCGCTCACAACTAGGATATACAACTATGTACCTGCGCGGGGGGGTGGGGGGGGGGCTTTGGGGAGAAGTAAAAGAAAAAAAAAGGATTGGCAACAGATGTTAGCTCAGGTGGTAATCTCAAAAAAAAAAAAAATATATATATATATGTTATCATTGAATAATCATTGAAAGAAAAGAAATAAGGAATCCGGTGAGAAAGGGGTCCTAAATGGGGTCCCTGAGTCCTGGCTCCATCTGACCACGTGGCCGTGGACAAGCCTCTCTGAGCCCCAGTTTCCACAACCATACACTAAGGAATAAGTTACACAGTGGAATTGCCAGCGTATCTTCCAGATCGGATTTCCTACAGTTTTGTCCACCCACAAACAGTGCTTACCAACCTAATTAGACTACGACTTCGACCATCCATATTTACCCGACCAAGGGTTGGAAAGCTGGCCCAGAACACCATCTGTGTATACTGTGCTCTCAATAGCTCAGAGCAATTTGCCACATCCCATTTCAGCCGCGCTTCACTTTCCTGTGCACAAATAGAAACTACTATATTGCTTCAAGCCCGGATCACTTGGCACTTCCTAGAATTTAGGTATGATTTATACCGTCATTTAAAAATAAAATTCTCCTGTCTCTAGGAATTGCACTATTTACCATAGAACATATCCTAATGTGAGGGGGAAAAAGAAAATATTTATTCAGAAAGTACTTCGTATTTACATAGCACCTCACACTAATGAAACATCTACCGGATCTTAATGATGAGATGAAGGTGTAAATTTAGAGCTCTACCCACCAGCCTGGCTTATTTCTGATTCAGTCCAAATCTGTTTGAAAGAAGTTACCAGACTTCACCAGCTTTCAGAGTTAATGTGTGGGATCTATTTTTTCCCTTTTACAAAGAGGCACTTGCCAGTAACAGTTTAGCTATTTCCCAAGACTCAGAGAAGGTTCTCCGTTCTTTTCCATGTCAGTACTGGGATGGTTGCCAGCTTCGAGGGAAGTCGGGGCTCCTCAGACACTAGACGGAGGAGACCTCTAACACACTTTGTCTTCCTCACAAACGCGCCATCGGTCAGCTCCTACGGAAACATTGGCGTATGCCTGTGAGACAAAGTGTCTGCTGAACAATGGAGTCCGAGGGACGCTCAGCATCCATCTGAGAAGCAAATCCCGATCTCCTTTGCCTCAAAAACAAGCCTTTGGGATTTGGTGCCCCAGTATGCCCGCTGCACCCCTACACTGCTTCTCACCTCCCAGCTCTCCCTCTGTCCCCGTGGGCACCTCCTTCTCTGTCTTCCAGGCTCCTCTTGCCAGCTTTCCTGGCCCTCCAGGCACTGCCTCGCCTTCCAGTCAGCCCAGAGCAGTTGGCATAAAGCTCTGTTCACATCAGTACTTTCCTCAGCCCATTACCCTGACAAGTGTAGCTCTCTGGTCCCCGGTGCTGAATGGTGAGCTATCTAGGGGCCGAGGCCATGGCTTCATCGTCTCTATCTCCCTAACAACAGGCAAGGTTCCTTCTTTGATTTAACAGGGGTTCATGGCATGCCTGCTCTGTAGACCGGCTGCTCTGCAGACCAGGTGCCACGTGGCATTATTCCTGTTCTCCAGGAGCCCACAAGGCTGTGCAGGGAACCCAGCCTGGGGAGAGTGCCTGAGCACATGTGTGCTAGATGTGAAAGGGGTATGTGTGTGTGTGTGCGTGCTATGTTTGCATTAATCCTCATACCAATCTTATGAGAAGAGCTAGTTTTCTTCATTTTATAGATAAGATCACCAAATATCCAAAGGGGTAAATGACATTGGCCAGGGGTGGAAGAATGGAAAGTGGAAAACAATGGAAGAACGTGGGATGCCAGGGTGGATAATTACCAAGTATGGTGCCCAGGAAAGAGAGCCTACCAGATGTCAGGCTGTTGGTAACCTTGGTTGGCCATAGGAGCAAGCTGCCACAGGGCAGGCCACCCACAGACTTCTCCTCGAAGATTCTCGTCCTCAGGCTGCCAGTGTGGCCCTGGGAGCAGCAGTGGCCTCCATTCTGCCGTCTTTCCCCCACCTCCTTCATACCTCAGCTCAAACTCTCTCTCCCAGAGGAAGGTTTGTTGGGAGCAAGTTGACTCAGCTCTGTTCCCTTTGCCATTTACATTAGTCCCCACCTCTCCTGAGCACTTGGTTACTCAGTTTGTCCTAATTCAGTTGATCTGTCAAAGGTCTTTTCTATTGCTTCCATGGGCCGGAATTCTGCTCATCAGCGAGATGGCTGTTTCCCAAACCGGGGTCCATAGATGTTCTGCCTCAGCATCGCTTGGGGAGCCGTGAGAATGCACATGAGCCTCACCCCAAATCTATTGGGTCAGAATGTGTGCAAGCAGGGGCCCAGGAATGTGCACAGGGGTGACCCAGGAGTGTCTGTAGGCAGGGACCCAGGAATGTGCGCAGGGGCAACCCAGGAGTGTCTGCAGGCAGGGACCCAGGAATGTGTGCAGGTGAGGACCCAGGAATGTCTGCAGTGGGGACCCAGGAGTGTCTGGAGGCAGGGACCCAGAAAGGTGTGCAGGTGGGACCCAGGAATGTCTGCAAGTGGGACCCAGGGTTTCACAAACTCCCTAGGGGATTTTTACACTCACTAAATTCTGAGCAGCACCATTGGAAGGGACTGAGTCTCCTCTTCGGTGGGTGGGCCTGGGTCCCCTGGAGGACACTCTCCGTGGGTACTCACAACACTGCCAGCTGTCCACAGTCCCTCAGCTGAGAATTAGGAGCAGAAGCTAAATGTGTTATAAAAAGAGAAGTAGAATGCATGTCCCTGAGCCAGACTCTCACTAATGCATGGACCCGGTGGTGGTTTACGAATAGCTGCTTACATATTAATATGTTATTTGAGAAAGGAAATCACACTACAGAGGTAAACGGAGGTTGAACTCAGCTGACCTGGGGAATATTCTGGAAGTCTAAGCACTAATGAGCCAAGGCCCAAGTCCCTGGCTGCAGATACAGCTAGCATACAGTAGGTACTCAAGCAGTGCTAGCTGTTACTGTTGTTACCCATAAATGTCAGAACTGTATCCTGTCATTTTATTACCGCCATCACTGAAAAGGACCCCAATGAGATGAAGACACTGTATCCTGCCCAGCCCACATCAGGACAAGCCGAGACTGACACATCTAAAATCTCAGAGAGATTAGAAAGCTTTCAATGGCATGAAGTCGAGTTGCACACACCACAGAGCGGACGGGTGAGGTTAAGCGACTCACGTCAGCTACAAAGCAAACTCGCAGCAGAGGCAGCAACATGCCCAGCGCTCCAGTGTCCCGCTCTCACGGTATCTCTTTTCTAGATCCTGCTGCCTCCTCAGTGAAAGCGGAGACTTCAAATAAAAAGTCAGCACAGTAGTTTGGTCTGCTGCTAAAAGAGGCAGTGGTGTGGCTGCTGCATCCTCTGAAAAGATGTAACGCCAGAAATATCCGACACAGAGCGGAGGTCTCGGAGGTCCCCTGGCCAGGCCTGTCCTGCAGGGATCACCCCAGTCCTTCTTAGAGATCTCCAGGGAAAGGCTCCGTGGCTGAGACTGCCTCCCACAGACACCTGCCTTCACTCCAGAATAGAAGTCCACACGTCTATTCAAGTGGAACCCATTAACCCCCCCACACACACTCGTCCTCCTCCGTCTTGCTCTCACCTCACTCTGTTTCAGGTCTGAAATCCTGTACCTTCTAGAAGTCTTTCTCTACAGTGTGCCTCTTTTGCTCCTACCAAATCCTGTAAAACCATAATGTGGGACTTCAGTGTTTAAATATTAAATCTACCCTTTAAGGAGACACTCAACAATTGTCTCAGTGAAGGAAGTTTTGGCTGCCATGACTGATAAACCACCCACATGCATTCCTCCCCTCCTTCCTTGCTAATAGGACTCTGATCCTGACGATTTTCCTCCCCTTGGGGAAAGCGACTGATCTCAAGTTCAGGTTACATTCTCATTTCGCCTTTGTCGATCTCAGCAATCCCATTTCTCTTACCAGGGATTAACTTTAGGCACAGCAACATGATGGATTCTGGCCAATGAGACATGGTGGAAGCCCACTGGGGGAACTTCCGGAAAGGTTTCCTCCTTCTTAAAGAGAGACCCATGGGAAGAGACCTTTTCTTCTTCCTCTGGACATGATCATCTCTCAAAATTACACTGGGATCACTGAAAGCCAGTCTGCAATCACAAAGGGAGTCAGCCTGATGTTCTGAGGATGGCAGAGCAGAAAGATGGAAGAAAGCTGGGTCTATGATGTCATCTGTGAGTTACTGAATTAACAATCCTAGAGTCACATTACCTAGTTACATCTTGTTCAATGACATGACATATTTTCCTTATTATATAGGCTACGTTGAAGTGTGTTTTCTGTACCTGTCCCCAAATCACCCTAATTGACTAGCAATCTCTCTTCTCAATATTGCTTAACGCTTAATTGATGAGACAGAATATAACCAACACCAATTTCCAAACTACACATAGGACCAACATATTACATATTTTTAGCATTTCAGAAATTCTTCTGGCATGACTGGAATGTAAATTGAACTCCCTTGATTTCTAAAATCTAAATCCATGGTGGAGCCTTTTACATTTAGATCAGGATAAATGGCCATTGTAAATGGGAAGAGTTTTCACGATGTTTAATGGCTTCGGGGAAAGGACAATCATGTAGTATCATTGTGTGTATCACATAAGCCGGCAGGCTCCCTTTCTTTCCAGACTGTGAGGTTTTGGAGGGCATGGACCATAGCTTACATTTCTTTGTATCCCCTATCCTACCTTGGGGAAGGTCTGTATAAATAGACATAATAGTAAATAAATGACAATTGACTGATGCTATATTTATGAACTCTGGAAGAAATGGATGCATTTCACTAGTGGATAGAATATGACCAACCTCCTGCTCACCTCAGGCACCTTATCAAATTGAGCTAACAAGCGGTATCATTGGAGTATTTGGGTGAGTGAGGCCAATTTACTCATCTCATAGGAGGAGAGTTCGAGGGTGTCTTGACCATCCCTTCTATACTAAAGATCATACTATGACTTCAGTCTACAGGTCTTTTTGGTGTCAGGAGTTTAGGTTGCAAATACAAGCTAGTGTAGTCAGGATCTAGGAAAATAGGGGTAACGACTTAAATCTGAGGTTTAATAGCTTCCTAACCTTGAAAAAATCAGCAGATCCACTCGCAAGAGCAGTGGAGGCCAACCAAAGTGGTTCCACCATAAGCCTCTTTCCTGGGGCTTTTTGGAGCATCTGGAAAGGAAAACCAGAGCATTTCCACCAGCTGCCTGAGTCACATGTGCTTCTAGGAGAGAAATGAAATAATCAATGACTCTGTGGCACATTGGGACATGGATATGTGAACCGCCCCCATGAGCTAGATGGTTAAAGTCTAGGTCCTGTCCAGTGGGAGGAAGGCCCAGAAGACTGCCAGGTCTGCTATGATCTTCTAAGAGGGTTTTACATGAACCCTCAAAAACCTGAGAGGTGGCCATTCGGCTGGAGGGATGAGATATTTAGTTCAAGGAAGTCACCTCTAGATATAGGAGCGCCATGCACAAGGAGGGGACAGGGACAAGCTTTCAAATCGCACCTCTGCTACTTTCCAGCTGGATGATCTTATGCAAATCACTGTTATTGCTTCCACAAGCCTTTCTTTTCTCATCTGTAAAGTGGGGACAATGATGTATAATGATAGCCAACTCTTGCAGTGCACCTGCTATAGGCCAGGCAATGCCCAAGTGCTTTATATAGATAAACTGTGCCTACTTCACACGGCTGGTGAGAGACTCAAAGGAGATGACTGTGAAAGTACTTGTTAACTCCTTAGGCACAAAGAAAAGGGAAATTCATTCAAGTAGGAGCCTATCCTCCTGGTTTTTCTTTCTCTAGAAGCTAGATTGGTTTCAGGGGTTCCCATGGTGAGAGGTCTAGCCTGTTCTAATTGCAAGATAGCATCCCAGAAAGGGATATAATCTTTATCTGGGCATTTTGATTGTTTTTCTTGTCTTCCTCAGGGATTTTTGTTTATCTGATGCTTCATTTGCTCATTCATTTATTGCACAAACACATGTCGAGTACCTTCTGTGTTGTAGGCTGCTTCCTCAGGAGAAATTGAAGACTTGGGAGAGGTGCAAACGAGGACAACACAGAAAGTGCCAGTGAAGAACGATGGGAACTGGGGGTGCTGAAGCAATGGGGTGAGCCTGAGACCAAGGAGAGGGCACTGGGCCGCAATGGAATGAGCACTGTGCTGGGAGTCCTGAGAAGACTGATTCTAGCCTCAGTTCTGCTGACAATGAGGGGAAAGCACCCCATCCGTGGAACCACCTTGCAAATCTGTAAAGTGGGGGAGGCTCTAAATCCAGTTCAGTTCAGCACTTCCATAAGCTTTTTTTCTCTTAGCCACATCCTCACTGACTATTCACTCAACAGATGCTATAGCAATGAGAGTTCACAAGGTACTGGGCACTACAGGGACACAGTGGGGAATGAGATTCAGTTCTTGCCCTCCAGATGCTCATAGCCCAGTGGGAGATGTCACTGGACCAAGGTGGTGAGAGGAACAGGCACCACCCAGGCTGAAAGGGTCAGGAAAGGCCTCGTGGAGGAAGCTATGACCGGCTACAAGAGGAATGGGAATGAGGCAGGGAGAAAGGGTGGGGTCTGTCCCACCCTATCTGAAACTGCCAAGCAATGATGGCACATCCATCGCTTAAGAAGCTCAGAGGGCCACATTTACAGTGCAGAACCAGGAGCCACATATATGTCTAACCACGATCAACCAAGAGAAGCCTTCCCTTTCTCTGTTTCTCCAGATCAGGGACCAGAGGGCACCTGCAGGGGTGGCTTCTTCTGTCCTCTCTCTTGGAAGAAGGTGCTAATTACAGTCAGAGAAAATTGTTGTTCAGATGTGAACATCGGTCCCGGACTAGTTCTCAGAGGTCAGCTCACTCAGTCCCTGCTCTGCCCTGACAAGGACACTGAGGTGCCACAGCTACTGAGAAGAAGAGCGAGGACCAGTTCTGACACCTCGTGCTTCCCAGCTGGCTGTCCTTTCCCCTCTTTGGTGGTGTACAGGATCCTTTCACAGGGAGCATCATACTTAGGTGGAACATAAGACACAAAGACATCAGTTACGAAGCTCTTCCCTTGCATTAGAGTGGTACAAAAGCCACTTCATTATTTTATCATTAAAATATTGCTGGCAGCAGCTATTAGCTGTAACCTTTTCATCTGCCTACTTTTTATCTTCAACACTTGAGAATGCATTTTATATGAGGCAATGGTTTGTTAAAAATCAAATTCATATATATTTTTCTTTTGCTTTTGAAATTAGAGTGATCCGTTCATGAAATGATGTCTTCTATGTCAAGACCTTAATCAGGAAAATAGGATCTATCCATAAATCTGAAAGCCTTGTCTGGCAGCTATTCAAGCCCTGCCACCACCACCCTTCCGAGCTGAGAAGGAATTCCTGGGGTGGGGGAGCTGGGAGCTGCCGCCTTCCAAGCTTGGAGCCAGCACAGTAAGATCAGCCATCCCCCGATCTCCAGCCTCAGGGATATCAAGTGCTCCTCAAAAACATTGTCTCTGCAAGTCCCACCACTACCACTACAGCCAAGGGAAGGAAAGACATGACAATAATTGCTCCCCTCTACTGATCTCCTCCTATGGCGGTAGGTTTGTGCTAGACAATTTCATATATCATTTCCATTAATCTTCCTGGCTCCGTGACACAGGTATGAATTCCATTTTTAAGACGAGGAAACTGAGATTCAGAGAAGTTAACTTGCCTGACATTACACAGATAGCAAATGGCAGCGTTGGGATTCAAAGCCAGTTTTGTCTTCCTTGAAAGGCCATGCTCTTTCCAGGATAGAACTGAAGTGGCTGGCACGGTGCTAGATGGTTCAGCTATGTCATCCCATCAAGTCCTCACACTGCCCCTAAAAGGGAAGTGCCATCCAGCCCACTTTACAGAGGAGGTTAGCGGTTTACACGCGGTCACACAGCCACCGTGTGGAGGAGGCAAGGTGGTCCCATCTTTCTCACTCTGGAGGCTGTGCCCCTCTTAAATGGAAAGACAAGACTAAGACTGGCAAAGAGAGAAAGTGCCTTATGTGTAGGCTGGCGATACAATCCAACCATCACCGACCCAAACAGCATAAGCAAACCAAGGTTTTTTTTAAAAATCCCAGCTCCCGGAAAAAGAAGCATTGGACATACAGGCCGCATCTCTGTCGCTGTTGTCCCACAAGCAGGGCTGATAAACTGAGCACAAGCCGGTTTTCTCCTGCTTGGTCAACTATCACCTGAGGGCTCCTCCTGCCCTCAGCCTGGAACTCCCAGAACTAGTCAGTCCAACAACTAAAGGGTTCTCCCGGCCCAGCAGGGGGCCCAGCCCAAGGGAGCATCCGTTCTGACTCAGGGGCCTGTGCCTTACACGTCTTTCTGGAGTTTGAAGATTATTCCTGCCTGTAAGATCCTTCCACTCAGTCAACTGTGGGTATTAATTTTCCAGCAACCAGCTCCCGCTCACTCACTCACGCTGGCTGTGAATCCATTACTTACTCTCAGCTTTTAAGCTCTAGTTGTGTTTACAATGGTCGTCTTTAAAAAACATCATGAAAAGGACACCTACTATTTATGTTCACATTCCTTAGAAAGTCAAAACTAGGGAACGGGGCTCTTTCCAGAATCCAAGCCGCCATCCTTGTCGCACCTGAAGACCTCTCTGTTGGGTCAAACGGGTGAATCGAAGACCTGGGAGGCCCAGAGCAGAAAGGGGTGTGTGGTCAGAAAGCACGGGAGTTAGGTGGGCGGAGACGGGAACCCAAGGTAGAATGTGTGTGGAGCCCAGCACAGGAAAGGGCCCGGCCAAGGGGAGGGGGCATCACAGCAGGCAGGGGCTGGGGCTCCTGGGGCTCCAGAGGCTCTGTCACACCACACACAACACAAAGATGGAGAAAACACACTTCTGCGTGTTACGAAGCTCACATCAACACTTAAATTTCAACAACAATGTTGACCGCGCTTTGAGATGACTCAAGAAGGAGCGATCGTGCTGTACGCATGAGATGCCTACAGTCATGGAGGAACTTGAGTAACCTTTACAAAACAGCTCCTAATGCCGGCTCCAGCCTCATCTTGGCAAACGGTCGCGGGACCCTATAAGGCAGGGCCAAGCTGGCACTGGTTCCATTACTAACTCACATTTACCTCCTCAGCCAATAAAATAGACATGCCAAAGCTTAAAGCAAAGAACCGGGAAGAGAAAACCAATGTAGTTTTTCTTCTTTTTTAGATGGTGTCATAGTCAATATGGTGACTTCAGGACTTCCTCAAAGTTTCTTACTGAAAAGGAATCTCTGTTGTCTTTTTGACAGTCCAGCAGCCCCTCTCCGTTCACTGGGGCCCCAGGCCCCGGTGTCAGCAATCTTGGTAGCAGGTGGTGGCCACTGCCCACCCTGGAAGTGGAAAGCCCCATCCAGAGCCTTCTCTGCTGAGAACACAACTGGAGGGCGGGGCAGGCACAGGACTCTGTCTCAGCAATCCCACATGCTGCCCAGGCCAGCGGACGCTGGAGGTTCCAGGGTCACGCCTGCAGCACTGAGCAGCTTGTTCCTGCTGGGGGTACTGTGTCAGGGTCCCTACAGCTTTCCCCTGGTCATTTGGTCTCCTGTCTAATCTGTATGCAGGCGCCCAAATTCTCCCTATACCTTCATACTCATTCTTCCCACCCCTCCCCCTACTCAGACAGCCAGAGTGTATTCTGTTCTTTGCCCCTCAGAGGACAGACACATCATTCACATAATCTTAAAGGAATATGGCCAGCCTTCTTGAAGTCAGGACTCCAACAAGATCATGACTCCAACAATGTCATGACTCAAAAGAAGCTGCGATAGATCCACTGTCCCAAAAGATTGGGATCTGTCAGCAGATCCGGAACCTTCTGAGGAGGATTGAGTCTTCCTGGAATGTTATGTGGGCCCCACTGCTGGGGACAGCTCAACCCTCCCACTGCATCCGGACAACCTGAGAGTCTCTAAGCGCACCTGTAAAGGTCATCAACAGTGAGAAATGGTGAGTTCCTCATCTCTAAAAATATTCGAGCAGAGGCAGAAGGCAAAGAAGGGACTTCTGTGCTGGCAAGAGTGAAGTCCACATAAAGACCCTTTCCAACCCGAAGTTTTCAAATAGCCTACCTGGATAAAGAATAACCATGAAAACAAACAAACAAACAAACAACCTCTGACTGATGGTTGGGAACATAAAGTGTAGCCACTGTCAGATGGAAACAGTTTTCCAGGAGTGGACTGGAAAGGAAGTGGTGCAAGGAAGGTTAGTAGCTTTAAGAATTCACAGACACCTGTTTTGAAAAAGTGCTAAGAAAATTCCATTCAGTGTCAGGTCAGAAAGATATTTCAGGCTCACACCTGGTAAAATTGTGATATCAGAAGACATCTTCAAATCCACACCTGTGTATCAGCTTACATATAACAGAGATGCCGTTAAGCATCTACTTGAGCCAAAAACGGGGACTTCACAGAAACCCAATCTGACATAAAATGATAATTCTGACCCAGATCCCTTTGCAAGAGAATGAATCTTTCCAACCCAGACTCATGCAGCCACGCATAAAACAAGCTGTAGCATTAGGGGCGATTTCAGATCACGATGCCAGCACCATTTATTTGACCCACACCTCACACTGATTGTCATGGTACTAATTTTTTGTGGCACTGCCTTCCTTCTCTAACTAAATGCGAAGTCCCTAGAGAGGTGAGATCATGCCTAGTTCTCTGGAGTCTGGCTTCTCAGTGAATGTGAAGGCAGAATGGCCGCCGTAGAACGTCCTTCCCTCTTTCAGGTGACAAAGATGGAAGGGAGTATACGGTACTCTTATTAAAATCAATGAGCTAAAGACACTAAATATTCAGATTCAAGTGATGAGGATTAAACTATAATCTTAAGATTGTTTCAATGTTTTGTATATACAATCTGAAACTCATTTATTTCTTCAACCAATATTTAATGAGCTCCAATAAGTGCAAGGCATTAAAAATGAATGGGATGGTATCTGCCCTTCAGTGTCTAGTCTAGCAAGATAAAATAAACTTTAATATGACAAATATCATATTAGAGGTATAAGGCATTTGGGGGATTTTGTGAAAGTTGTGATTATTTGTGGCAGGGCAAATCAGAGTTTGTTGTATGTGTCTTGCACATAAAAGATGCTCAATAAATGAATGAATGGGTGGATGGATGGATTGAAGTATGTGGATGGAGAAATGGGTGGATGGACAGATGGATGGAAGTGGCTGGGTGGGTGGATGGATGGATGGATGGATGGATGGATGGATGAGTGAGTGAAAGGGAGATTGGGTTTGTATAACCAGAGAAAAGGGATAAGGAAATTCCAGCCAAGAAAAGCACACAAGCCAAGACAAAGGGGCAGGAAAATATCAAGTAAGACCTGGGACCCCATGGCTGAAACATCAGGTCCACTGAGGGAAATGCTAAAGCCTAAGGCTAGAAATAGAGGCTGGAACCGGGGAGCGGAGAGTCATGAGTGCTCACCAGGGAGTTTAGACCTTGTCTGATCTGGAATGCCAGACGGAGGAAATGGAACTTGACTAGTCGGGTAAAAGGAAATCTTAGAAGCCATCTGAATGGGACAGAAGGAATATTTATTATACAATCACTGAGCACCAAGCTGGAGTTGAGTGCTTCTTAAAAATGAAATATTTCAAGCACATAAGTAAAGAGAATAATAGAAGGAACACATATACACACCCAACTTTGTCAAATTTAATATTCTGCATCAATAGTTTCATTTTCCTTTTGAGAAATAAAACACTTAAGATACAACTGAACCCCGCCCCCATATTCTCCTCTATTCCACTCCCCTTCCTGAGGCAATCACTGTACTGAATTCATTGTTAATCATTCTCATGCAGATTTTAACATTTTTGCTAGACATACATTTATTCATAAGCTAAATATACATTAACTCATACATATACAAATATATGCACACACATATATGTAAATATATATAATATATATAAATAATAGTTTGACATGTTTTAAAATTTGATATAAATGGTTTCTCCTGTAGATATTATATAGATATTACATATACTGTAGATATTACGTAGATATGTAGGTTTGCTTTTTCTGCTCAACTTTTTTCAGATTTATCTGTGATAAATAATATAAATGATACAAATGTAGTTCTAACTTACTCACTTCAACTGCTGTATAGTATTCCATTGAATGAATATCCAGTTGCCTTTCAAGGGATTTTTTTGTTATTTCTGACGTTCTTGTCATTAAAAACAATGCTGTCAAGAACATTCCTGGAAATGGAATTGCTGAGTGGTAGGTACACCCCTCTTCAACTCTATCAGATACTGTGAACTTGCTCTCTAAGGAGGGTGGACCACAACACACGCACCAGCAATATGAGTTATTATTGCTTGACACCCTTGCCTACATTTTGTGCCATATGACAGAAGTGAAACAGTATTATGTTGTTTTAATTTGCATTTCCCGGTTTGCTAATGAGGTCAAACATCTTTTAGTATATTTAATGGTCTTTTGATTTCCTCCTTAGGAACTGCCTGTTCATATCTTTTGCCCACTTTTAAAACTTGAGTCTTTTTTTCCTAATTGGTTTGAAGGAAGTTCTTTGCAAATTCTAAATACTAATCCTTTGTTAGTTACATGCCCTACAAACATGTGCACACAGTCTGTGGCTTATCTTTTAATACCAGTTTTCATGTGGATACTTTTATTTCTAAGTACAACTCATGAAATATCTACCATCAACTCCATTTCATAGATAAGGAACCGATCCTGTGTGACTTGCCTACGGCTGCTCAGCAGGATGGGGAAGAGGAACAACCGGAGCCCAGGTTTTTATGACTCTAAGACCCTTGTTTCCCCAAACTACACTTCCAGACCATTCTGTCATTCAGGTAAGAAGCAACAATTCACATCTGTACCAACAGGTGGCGCTGGGAATGGAGAGAAAGGAAAGGAGGCAAGGACAACTGGCAGGAAAAAATCAACAGGTATTGACCGATGACTGGATGACAGAGTCAAGGACAAGGATAAGGCTGTGTTCAGGTGAAGGAGAGAGCAGTACCTCAAAGGATCTAGAAATACAGGAAGAAAGAGGTTGAAGTCTGTTTTTTAATGTGCTGAACTGAAGTGCTGGTGTGATGCTGTGTTGGAAATGTGGGGTAGGGACTTAGAAGCCGTGTACAGAGAAATCCCTGCAGCTGAGGGTCTGGGTAAACTAACAGAGAGAAAGACCGTGAAGGGAGAGAGCTGAAGTTCAGCTCTGGTGGCCCAAAATCTATCCCACCCCTGGGATTGTTAAATTCCCCAAGAACTCATCTCACATTAACTTTTCTTCCTTCCATATCTGACACCTAGCACAATACCCAACTTACGGTAAGCATTCAATAAATAATTGCTGAATGAATGAAAACTCTTATTTCCCTTATACAGGTCTACAATCTCTATGGGTCAGAATTTTTTGGCCCTTAGGAGAGTAATTAAGTGCAACATGCCCACTGGGGTCAAAGGCACGACTCCATTCTGCAGTTAAGTGTACAAATACTCACAGTAAGTGGGATAAAGAAAGACTATTTATACCTTTAAACCACTTAGGTCATGTTTTGCTGCCAAATGAACCTGTGCCAAACTTAAGAAAAAACTTTCATGTTTTGGAATGTGCAATTGCAGATAAGAGATTGTGAGCCCATAGTATTGTTTTTTAAGCTTTCCTGACTACAACACAGAGAGAGAAATATATTTTCCACTGAAACTCATTACAAACATGTATGTACACACACCTACAAATGTAAAACTCAAGCGAACATTTTATTAAATAATACTTAGCCTTACTATGTGTGGGGCACTTAGATAACTTTTATTTTATTCTATTTGTTTATTTTTAGATTTCTGGTTGTAGCCAATTAAAGTGAGATCAAAGCCCACTGATAGCTGGTGACCTGCAGTTTGAAAACTACTGCCCAAGAGCCCAGCACAGCGCTTTGCACATCATAGATGCTGGCTAAGTATCTGTTGAGCAAAACAGTAATTGTGCAAACAGCTACTGTGGACTTTGTACACGGAATGCTTTGAGCTTGAGACGTTCTCTAAGTTTTGGGTGATTAGGTGGGACTCTGGCTGCAAAGATCTGTATCCTCTCGAAGCCATAACATGAGGGACACTGTGCTGGGGGGCGGGGACATGATGGGTGATAAAATATAGGAGGAGAAATTGCTTAGTTCACAAATTTGCCAAGAGCTGGCCATGGTCCTGCCCTGCAAAGATTAGCAAGAAGACTGGAAAGAGGTCCAAAGAAAAGCTCTTCCTCCTGGATGGTGATCAAGAAGCTCATTTTGCTCTGCTTCTGGAGGAACCTCAGCCAGAAAAGAACTCAAGATCCCTTTCAACCTCTTTCAATTTTTCTGGCCTGCAATAATGAATAAATTGATGTTTCATCATGGAATGTCAGAGCTGAAAGGTGACTGAAGACCACACAATCCAGCCAGTCGCTTCCTCGTCATACAGGAGGCAGTTTGGGGCAAGGAGACTTTGGGCAGCTGGCCCCAGAGCTCTCAGCACAGGGAGACCCGGCCTGGCTGCTTGACTGCCCATCCTACAGCCTCTGAATGCCCACAGTGGCCAACTCTGCTGCACAGTCTGCCACCCCAGCATTCTCGCCCACCGTTTATCTCAAGTCAAAGCCTCAACCATGGCACAAAGATGGTTATACAAGAAAAACTCCTCTGGCATAAAATTCAGTGCCTCCTTTGCTCTCTGAGCTCTACCACAGGCTGGGTTTCACCCTGTGGGCACTTAATCCCCTCTCACAGACTCTTGGCCCCTTAGTTATAATAGAGATTTTTGGTGACAAGATCTTTTTCTCTTCTTCTTCTCCTTCCTGAAATTACCTAAGATGTGTTCAAATCTGGTTTAAGCATTTTATACATGAAAATTATTTTTAAAATAATGTAGTAAATACTTCAGGCCACATCTGTCTCGCCCTTTTTTGACTTCTTATAAATAATAAATGTATTATCTGTAACATAAAATTTGGCACTTTATACTTCAGTGTCTTCATATTATCGACTTTTTGGGGTGGCATATGTAACATCTCTCAAGGTGATCATGGGACCTTGAACATAGGAAGGGACCTCTCCTTGGAACCCTCTGCCTCCTGTCACTAACCCTCAAACATCCTCCTTCAAATCACCTGGTGCAGTGAACAGAGTTGGGGATGGTGGGACCAACATTAACAGAGTAGCTACCACCTGCCAGACACTTACATTACCATGCCTACTCCTCCTCACAGCCCTGTGAAGCCTTGGCAGCACCACCATCATCACCATCATTTCTGAGGCTCTGAGATGCTAAGTTCCTGCCCAAAGCCAAGGCCTGTCTGTACCTTCCCTCTCACTTCCTGGGGGTGGGCTGGCTGCTTCATAAAAATGAAGGATGCTACTCATGCGGTGGACACCAAAAAACATAGGTTGACTTGCAGGCAAATTTCCTTACAAAATCTCTAATGAGACAACTCCAGGCTAGAGAAATAGGAATGTATTACTCAAAGTTAACTAAAGAGTATAGTCCAAGCTTGTAGAGAGACACTAAGCTGACCATTTGTAGTTTGACTTTCTTTTCCCAAGATGCAAATACTAATTAGCAAGGTCTAGACCCCATTTAAAATGAGATACTACTGTATGTCAAAGAGTAATGAATCTTGGTTAAAAAATATACACAAATGTAAGGTATTACATGGCTAACTTGTAATTACATTGTATCTTCTAATGTATTCTGTGTATTCTATATATTCTTCAACATATTACATTTGTAAATATATTTTATCTTCTAATTAAAAAAAAGCCACTTGGCCTTAGTGTAGTGACACCTAAGTTAAGCATGAGAATCAGCCATGGGACTCAGAAACAAGCATGGGCACATCAGATAACCGCCAGCTCACGAGGTTGGCACTTTCAGAAAACCTCGGCCATTTGGCAGGGGGCTCGTTGTTCTGAATCCCCTTCCCCATGAAAGCTAGAGCAGCACTGCACCCTTCATTGTTAACAGACAGTAATGGGTATGACAAAACACACCTACTATACTAATAACATTTAACGCTCAAAGCAAGCGCACACACACAAATCACAAGCAACTTGGCTCTGCTCCTTTCTAAGTCTGCGGACTCACGTAAGGTTTTCTGTTTTGTTTTGTTTTTAAATTTCTGATTCAGTGGCTCTGGGGTGTGACCCAGGTATTGGTAACTTTTAAAAGCTCTAACAGACAATTCTGGTGTACACATATTGTTAAGACTAGATCACATTTAATTAGTGGTTGTATTTTCCTCAAAACACTTGCTGTCAATTCTTAATTCCAGTATCCTCCAATTAAGTCTACAAATAAAACTAACTTTAACAGTCATTTTATTTCAGGACTGGGAAGACACTTTCAAGCATAAAAGCAGAAGAAAGCATAAAACAAAAGATTGAAAAATTTGACTAGGTAAAAGTGTAAAACTTTCCTAAGGCCAAAAAATACTGTAAAGAAAGTTAAAGAACAAATGAGGGAAAACACCTGTGCAAGCGACAAAAGTTAACATCTTAATATAGACAGAGCTTTCAGGCACTATTAAAAAACAAAAACAAACAAAACAAAACAAAACTCCAAGAGAAAAATGAGCCAAGGACCTAAGAGGAATTTCACAAAAGCACAGAAAGCAGTATAAGAAATTCAGTCTCACTGGAGATCAAATATATGCAAACTAAAAATAAGCGATATCATTTTAAACTGTCAAAGAGGCAGGTTAAAACAACACCCCAAACAGCCAGAGAGCACTGTTGGTTAAGGGTATAAAGTGGATCAACCATTCTGGAACAAGTTTTGTTGGTATTTATCAAAAAGCATCATTCATCCAAAAATATATGTTTTTAATTTTTTAATTTAATTTAACTTTTGGTGAGGAAGATTGGCCCTGAGCATACCAATCGTCCTCCACAGCATGGCCTGATGAGCGGTGTGTAGGTTCACACCCGGGATCCGAACCCGGGATCCGAACCCACCAACCCCAGGCTGCCAAAGTGGAGCGCATAAACTTAACCACTACACCACCGGGCCGGCCCACCAAAATATTTTAAATGTATCTTTTGAGTTGGTAATTCCACTTTTCAGTATTTATCCTCAGGGAAGAATCAGAGATGTGTACAAAGATTAGATTTAGCACAAGGATGCTCCCCTTCAGCATAACGCATTAAACAATAGGAAACACACTAAATGTTCATCAACAGGGATGAATGAAGAGACTAGAACATATCCATGTGATGGAACAGTAGCCAAAAAACCAAAAAACCCTCAAATAATCTTTCAAAATTTGGGAAAACATTCATTCTAATACTCTTACGTGAAAGAGTAGGTCACAAAACTTTAACAGTTAAAAAAAGAAAACTTTAGTAGTATTATCATCACAGTTTGTTAAAACATGTTCATGAATGATACTCACCAAAGTGGCAACAATAGCCATCAGCAAGTGATAGGAGTATAGTGATTTTTTTCTTTATACTTTCCTTTAATTTCCAAAATTTTTGCAGCGAACATTTATAACAAGACACTGTTAGAACACTGCAAAGTCAAGCTGAATAGGACATGAAGTGAAGCAAATCTTTCTGTGCTCCCATTGGCTCACTTAGCAGCGAATGCCTGAGAGAGACAGTGTGGAAGGGGAAGGAAGATGGGCCAACACCGATAATCAAGCAGCCCTTTCCTGGAAAAAAGTAATTGTGAAAGTAAAGGGCCGTATGAAATTCCCTTTGCCTCATATCTCATGGACCCAGGGCCAGCTGGGCCTCCTCTCACCAGCTGGGGCCCAGGACCCAGGCTGGCAAATGCCACACTGGATTTCCAGGCTCAAGTCTTTATCTTTGTTTGACAGTATTTCACTATTTCTCGGCATTTACCACATGAAGAATATGCATAATCAAGAGCTCACTAAAAGTTACCCAACGACCAAATTAAAATCCAGCTGGAATAAAGACACTGTGTTTCCTGTTGGCAAATTTTGATGAGATTTAATGCACTTGCATAGGATCTGCACGCCCTTTGTACCATGTGGCAGGAATGGTGCTTCATAAACCAATGCCACAGAGCTCTCAAGTTCTAGCTTCATCCGGAAGATGGAAGGCAGCCTCTAGTCGAGACAAATTCAATTTTTCCAAAGATCGTCAGGTAAGTTTGTCACCACAGGACATTCACCATCTGCTATGTCTTCTTGTTGTCTACAAATGGCAAGTCTAAGAACGCTCATGGAACCATTGTATCTCCTTAGTCCATTAGGTTTTGCTTATAAGACCTCAGGAGACATCATCACAAATAATAGTAACAATATTAATAATAATAAAAGTATGTGTGTATTACTCTATTGCGTTTCCCAAAATATCATTTTAGCTCCACCTCCGTGTTCCCCACTTCTACATTCATGATGCAACAAGCAAATTAGAACTAGTGAGATAAAAACACTCCATGAGGACTTAGAAAACTTGGGTTGCAGCATGACGTTATGCAATCTACCTCTTGGCACCTGTTTTATTATGTGTAAAAAGAGGCAACATCAGCACTGCTCAACTCACAGGGTAGTTATAAAGTTTCCACGAAAAAAAATGCCTGTGAAAGGTCTTGAGCTAGAGCCTTGCTATTCCATGTCATCTGTGGACCAGTCGTACTGGCTTCACCCATGAGCTGGAGAGAAAAGCTGAATCCCAAGCCTCAGTCCAGAAATCCTGAATCTGAATCTGCGACTGAACTAGGTGGGCCTCCGGGTAATTCACACCCACGCTCACACACACACACTTTGAGAAGGACTGAGTTGGAGTGTTATTTCTGAGAGCTGGCATGAGAGGGAAAGGAGCAGGTGGAGAGGAAGAACATGAGGTCCTATTTTACCAGTTTGGGTTTTTCCTGATGCTATGAGTGCTATGTGTACTTGCCACTCTTAGAACATTATGTGTCAGAAAGCATACGGTACAACTGTATTTCAGTAATTTCATAAGTAGAGGACAGAGATTCTGTCTCCATGCAAATCCTCAAGCTATGTACAGGTTAGGATTTCATGGTCATGCATGTTTGTACTATGTTCCTTTTCAATTAAATATTCCTTACAGAAAAGTTCAAGATGTCTCTTTTAGAGTAGTTGAAGGATTTATTTATTGTTTTCATAAGTGAGAAAAATCACTCAGAAATCCCTCTTCCTTAAATTTTAGTCTATTTGCATTGTCAGAGGAATAAAGAGTTTTGTTTTTTGTCTTTCTTTTGAATCTTAAGCATTTGTACTGTTTGTGTTAATTTGTATTGAGAAATACAAATTCCTTGTTTCAAAAGTTGTTTTTAAGTAGACTTTATGGCCTTAGAACTTTCTGGAATATTCATGCATAGAAATATTTTAAATTATTATTAGTTTCTGAATTCAGTCCACAGACGTGTAACCTAGAAAGTGGCAGTCGTCAGAACTTTATTTATTGATGTGGAGAAAATCTGAGTACGCACTGAGGGCTTCCTCACTCTGCCCTGAGCCCAGGGGAGCCTGCCAAAGCCCTGAGGTGGCCGTGTTGTTGCCCCCTATTTCTGCCCTCCTTCTGCCCAAAGACCACATACTACACCCACAACCTCCTGTGAATACGGGCTCCATATTGTAGCTCCTTCCCCACTCAGCAACCTCCCCCTCCTTCAGAGCTCTTCTCTTAGGTGGGGATGGCAGAGGGCCATCTCATCCAACCAAAAGCACTCCGAAAACAGCCAGCCCAATGAGTCTGTCCAGTGACTTGTAACCCCGGACTCCAGCACAATGCCTCACCACAGCTCTTGCTCAGTAACAACCTATTGAACGTACTAATCCACCAACATGTTTACAGCCAGTGTTTGTCATTAGCATGGCACCCTCCCATTGGGGGAATGTTTGGAGCAATGGTTTCAAGTGAATATGAAGACAGAGAAAGAAGAGCTGGAGGTAGGGATGGTGCTGATGGACTGGACAGCCTGCCTGGAGGTCAGCTCAGCAGTCAGCTCCTCTAAGCTGCTTTTCCATAAGTCCTTGACTTCCTTCCATTCTTTAAATGCTCCAAGTTTCTTCACAACTCCCTATGTGGGAGCAGTGGGAGAGTCATTCATTCACTCATTCCACTATTATATACTATTTGTTGAGTTTGTAATATATGTCAAGTTTTGCTCTGGGTTTTGAAGAAACAGTCAGGAACAAAACAAAGACCCTGCTCTGAGTTTATATTTCAATGGAGGAGACAAATCTTTAATGTCAGGTTGTGAGAATTGCAAGGAGGAAATAAGGGAGAAAATGAAAGAGATGCTACTTTAGGCAGGTTATTAGAGAAGGTCCCTCTGATGAGGAGACACTTTAGCAGAGAGCTAAATGATGCAAGGGTGTGAGCCACGTGTGTACCTGGGGAGGAGCATTCTAAGCAAAGGGAACCGCAACTGCAAAGGCCCTGAGACAGAAGGAGTGAGAACACACCAAAGGGGCTGGCTGATCAGAAGAGGTGATATAGTTACAATTTTTAAGTAGCACTTTTTTTTTTTTGTGAGGAAGATGGCCCTGAGCTAACATTTATTGCCAATCTTCCTCTTTTTGCTTGAGGAAGATTGTCCCTGAGCTAATGTCTGTGCCGGTCTTCCTCTATTTTGTATGTAGGACACTGCCACAGTATGACTTGATGAGCAGTGTGTAGAGGCACTGCGAACCCCAGGCCACTGAAGCAGTGCCCGCGAACTCAACCACTATGCCACTGGGCTGGCCCCAAGTAGTGCTCATTTATAAGAAGACAGAATAGAACTTATGACTTCAACCTAAGCCAAGTCTTCCACATAACAGGACACTGAGTCCTTAACTCTTTGAGTCCCATTCATTGTGTTTAGCGCACAGTGGTTTAATCTAGGAACCATCTAGAGATCTTGAGAATGAAAGTGGCTTGGGAGGACAGCATGGATGGAAGACCACCATCGGGTAATCCAATGAGACCTCTTCTAGAAGGCGCATTCCCCTGGAAAAGCTAAAATGGGTATCACTCACACTTAACTCTCGTAAAGACTTCCTACACTGAGAAATAGATCAGAATTTTGCCGTATGATTTTCAACTTCTCAGAAAAATGTGTTGTCTCCTTGATCTGCCTAATGAGAACAGTAAAACTTGGAATCAAAGCAGTTTCATGGGAGGAAGCTAGAAAGTTCCATTCTTAGTTTGGCTATATGTGCTAATCACCTTATATTCCAAAAGCTTCTGTCGGCACTGGCCTGGGAGTCAGTGCTCTGAGAGCTGCTTCATGAGCAGCAGGTGCTCCTGGTGATGCAGTGGCAGCACCCAGGAAGCGGAGAAGCCCCAGCTCCCTCACCTGCCCACAGGAGAGGTGCCCTCTCCCCTAACCCACCTTGCAATGAGTGTCACTGTGCAGATCTGAATAGAGAAGCTGTTGCTAAAGTGCTTTAAAAAGCACACACATACACACACACACACACACTGCTCAAAGGTAAGGTCTTGCAGTACTAAATCCCGGTATTGTGTATTTCAGTTACAGGCATCCTGATTTTTTGAAATGTCCATAATTTATAGCAAGGAGATAATTGGTAAGTGCACATATTATACAGAAGGATAGTCACTGAAACTGAGTTTATAAGAATGAAAAACCATAAAGAACCTGAATAATGAGAATTGTAAACCACTGAACATCCAGCAATAGGGAGCCGGTTACATCCGCACAGAGCAGCCACTACAAAGGATGCTGTCAGCACTGATAATGTGTGCTGCTTGCTGCTGAGCACAAGGAAGTCTAAACTGGCGATGATCAGCCTATTAACAGGAGTGAGACAGTGGATTTTGCTATTTTTCTGTGCCATTTGAAATTTTTATGAATCATATCATTTTTCTGAGAAAAAAAGTTAACTGCATTTTGGAAAAACAGGTAGAGAGATGCAAGAGGAAATTATCCCTCACCACCTTCTTTTCTGTTCCTCACTTGCCAGAGATTACAAACTGAGAACCCACGAGAGCCGAGAAATCTTTGCCCTACTCAGTGGAAACTCCCATGGGGAGAAGCTCCAGAGGACAGCAGTGGCCTCTCCCGCCTGTGGAATCGAACCCTTACTCGCTAGCGTGACATTTGGGGTGTTCCATAATCTGTCTTGTTTTAATCACCCAGAAGTTCCAACCAGCTCCTGCTGGCCTGCTTCAGCTCATGGTGCTCCCTCAGCCTGGCCTGGCATCCTAACCCCCCTTATGAAACGTGGCCCATCCTTGAGGGCCCCATCTAAAAGGCCACTCGTCCTGGTGGGAGCTCTGCACTCTTCGAGTGTCATATTCTGCCATGCTGTCTTATGGCCACGCCTTCCACCACAAACAATGTCATGGAGATGCCATCTGGGCTGGGCCCTGGAAAAGAAAAATGTAGGCAGGAGGAATGTGCACAGCTGCATTTAGATGCAGTGAGAGCTTCTCGTATAGGTTAAGAAATGGCTGGAAAAGCAGTAAACATTGTTGGAAATTTTTCAGTATTTTATATTTTCTCTTCCTTAAGATAAACCTGTTGGTCAGCTCCCACTTACACGGACAAATCTCACTTTCCCAACGAGGACTCCTCTGATGTCCCTATTTAAAAACTGAGACCCGCTCCTCCCTCCCATCCCCACGAGCTGAGCACACTCGCTCTGCTCTTCACCATCTTCTCCAGGATGGCAATTTACTTATGGTGTGTTTCCCTCTGCTGGGACTTAGACGCCACGCTTTGTGTGTTCGGTTTCCCAAGAGGTCAGAACAGCACCCGGAACACAGTAAGCCTCCTTCGATATGGTGCAGGAAGGAATAATTTAAACACCGTGCCTGATTGTACCCTGCTTCTCAAGTTCCCCTACCCAGTAGCTTTTTGAGAAAATCACTTTGCCATGGACTGTCATACTGAGAAAGGTGGGGAGAACTAGGAAGCAAGAACGGCGAGCGACAACTTCCAACTGTTGAGAAACGTCATCTTCATTCATTCAGCAGGGTCTAAGGAGACGAGAAACTGCCCACTCGTAATTTGATGCCTACCTAGGCACCAGTGTAATCGTGTGCAAAAACCTTTCATTCGTGCAAATGCAGGTGTCCAGCAACAAGAGGAAGACGAGCGTGCAGAGAGAACTGGAAGAGGCAAGAGCCACTGCGCAGCACTCAGCCCTGACCCGCTGTCATAAAAACGTACGGATACCCCACCAACACCTGCACCCGGGCCAGGCCTTGCTGCACGTCAAGGACTTCTTACCCCATCCCTGTGCCGCTTCGCTTCTATCACCTCTTTCTGATTCTTGCTCTGAATTTCCAGCCTCTAAGGTGGTCATCAACTTCACCACCAATGGGGGCCAGAAAGCTCTCAGGGGCAGGAGACCAGGCCGGAAAGGTGACAGAAAAGGCTTTTACAGGGTCCTTTACTCCACTCGGAACAAATGTGTCATTTTTTGGGTCAAAATTTAGGACTTACGTATTATAAACAATACTGAGTACAAGATGGAATTCTAGGTCAGCTGCTGGTGGCAATTTTTTAGAGGAAATGGCAGCTACTGGATTAGCCCCACTTCTTAATCTCAATTTAAACAAATCTAAAAAATAAGATCCAGAGGAAGGGAGAAACTACAATTTGCTACAAGGATTTCCTGGAAAATTGTTATTAAAAAAATGCAAACAGGCATTTCTTATGCTGGTAGATGTGAAAAACAACGCTCCCCCATCTGGCCTAGACTTCCTAAAATCATCAAGAAACTCAGCTGCTCAGAAATCGAGCCGCGCCACCCGGCAGCTACAGCACAGAGACGTCGGGCTGAATCCGGCCGAACAAGAACTGGTGGAAACGTGGACTGAGCTACCCGTGAACCACACATTCGCCTGCACTTGGCCTCATACTTAGAAGAATTCATTTCTGAAAGTGGGAAAACGGTCCTACAATCATGTGAATATTTTAATATTTTCTAGATGATTCCACAAATGAGGTTTTTAACATTGCATTGTAGCTCATTCTGCGATGTGGTTTTCTAAGGCCAAAATGGGGCCTGGAGGGGGCCACTGAGAGCCACTCAAGAGCTAAAGAAAATCCTCATTCCTAAGGGAAAACGTCTGAGGTATTAGTGACTAAAAATGTAACTTGGTTTGGAGCAAGACTGAGATACTGGAGAGAAAAAAACCAAATTCCCTGCTTATAAATGTGTCGGCAAAGATCCATAGTCAGAAACTTAGTGCTTTCTCTTCAAAACAAGAAATTGCAAATCTACCACAATTTCTGGTTATCATATTTTAGGTGAAATGATTTCAATCACTGTGTATCGATTTATAATCTTTTCTCTGCTACAAAATTGAGGCTGCTAAATGTATTTAATCCAAAATTATAATGGCAAAGTATTTCCTTCCAGTATTGAGAAATTTAAAGCCCTTGCTGATAGTTTTGTACCCGTGGGAAAGAATACACAACATGCAGCAAATGAAGTCCAAAATATCCCTCAAGCCAATTTCATTTTATTTAGTAATTTCATTCTTGCTTTCAAGTCCCAGTGAATACAGAGAGCAGGTGTCTGCCTCACTAATCACAGCCCTGGGTTTAATAATTCAAAGTTGAGTCTCCTCAGAAAAAGTCTCTAAGGAAAACACTTAATGTAGACTATGGCAAGCTTTCCCTAATGAGCAATTCAGCAGGAATTTTGCAACATCCCCGGAGGTAAAGGGAGGTGCTTGGAGTATTGTAAACCATGACTGGAGATCATCAACTTCCTCTAAACTCGCCCACAAGTATCCATTTAGCAAGGATACCAACCTTCATGTTCCAGACGCCAAAGCAAGAAACCTCAGTCTCTTTCTTGGAAATTAATCCCTTGACACATTTTATATATATCACTTAGCACAGTGGCTAGCAAATAAGTGGATGAGATATAAAAATTGGTATTGTATAGCTTAAATTTTTGTAAAAAAATGCCCTTTCATTGGGAATATGAAGGCAATCACTGAATTGATCCTTAGTTTCTCCTCTTCCAGGATCCTTTTGTCTAGTTCTTTAAAGCTAATTAACAAAAGTACAGTCGCACGTCGCTTAACGACAGGGACATGTTCTGAGAAATGCATCGTTGGGTGATCTCGTCATTCTGCGGACATCCTTGAGTGTATTTACACAAGCCTAGATGGTATAGCCTACTATATGCCCAGGTTCTCTGGTACTAATGTTATGGGACCACCATCATATATTCGGTCTGTCATTGACCAAAACGTCATTATGGGGCACATGACTACAGTCTAGTCGCACAAGACTATGGCATATAAAGTCAATCTTAAACTTGACATTAAAGATAAGCAGAAATGGAAATGAAACAAGTTCTAACAATTGCATCACTTCTGGTCATTTATTAGTGTAGAATTTTTTGCAGGTTGGTGACTATTTTGCAAGTTGAAAACTTATCTGTAAGGTAGTGTAGATGATTTCCTCAAAGTTGGTGTTGTACTGGATCTTTGAATTATCTGAAGTTTCAGTTCATTTTCACACACAACTGTTGGAAATCTGCTCGAGAGGTTTCCAGACAACCACTGGTTGAAACAAGATGATACTAGCCGTCCTTTTAACCGCTACCAGGCTAAGGCTTTTAAGACAATGACTCCCACCACATAGCAATGCTGAAGGAATTACCTCAACTTTCCCAAACTGTTCTCTGGCACCCTATTCAGTGTCCTGTGAGTTATGGGTTGTGGGATAAACAACTGGGACCTTAATATGCTAATATTGCACTGTTCCAAGAACCAGCAGCTCCCAGCCTTTTGATTTCACAGACCAATAAAAAATTTTAAAAATATCTTTAGAGAACTTAGGATGGCAAGCTTTTTTTTTTTTTTTAATCAAAAAAGGGCACACAGTAGAGCGAAGGACATAAAAGTCTAAAGGACATTTTTTTAAACTGAGAAAACTTTCTAAAGTCCCTACACTGTCCTTGTTTTTCTGTTTCCCATTTTGCCTCAGATGGGCACCCATCCTCTGCTGGCCATTCAGGAACTGTGGGGATAGACGTCTACCATCAAGCTTCTTTGACCCTGAGTTCAGTCCACAGGGCACAGCTTACACACACTGACCCACACCACTGCTGATCCCAGACGAGCGTCTTTCTTTTCTCTTCCAACTACAGATCCCCCCAAACTCAATTTCTAACTTACTAACACTCTTAAAAGGGACAGAAACAGATTGCAAACCACTAATTTAGACCATCACATTCACAGATCTTTTTGTTCATTTCCTTTCTTCTAACTCGCCTGTATTTTATTTACCAAAAATGTAATTACTAAAAGCTCCTTCAGAGTACAAAGCTACTTTATTTGCACAAAGTTTGCTACACGCACAGAAAAGCTCAATTTGCATTTCCAGCCAGCTCAATCCCAAACACTTGGTAATTATAGCCAAAGGTCTAGAAACTCTTACTGAAGACGTGGACTCTGTTTACAATATTTTTATATGTGGAAAACAAACCCACATAGGCAGCTTCTACGAGTATCTGTACATTACATGAAAAGTAACGATAGGATATGCTGTAAAATTTTACTCAAAAAATTTAACTATTAGGTTTTAAATAATGAGACCACTTAAGTTTAATATTTATTAGAGCAAGAGTCAGAAAATTATTATATACAGTAGATACTCTTTTACACAAAACATATTTGCACGTGTTTCTGAAAACTAAGTGTAAAAAATTTTTAGAGTAATATCACATTTTGAAAATGTCAGGGAAATTACCCGACATTACCAAATTAGGTAATGTTTTTTAAGGACGAGGTCGATTTTTTTTTTTTTAAGTAAGAGATACCTGGAAATTCAATGTGGGTTCACGTAGGTTAACCTAAAATTTGGCCTTTTTTTTTTTTTGACAAATCTTACATTAAAAATCATATTGACATGATCACTTTTTCTGCACGATTTTTTTTTATTGAAGTATTATTGATATACAACATTACGTTAGTTTCAGGTGTACAACATAGTGATTCGATATTTATATGATGAAATGATCACCACAATAAGTCTAGTTACCGTCTGTCCCCCTATAAAGTGGCTATAATATTATTGACTATACTCCCTATGCTGTATATTACATCTCCATGGCATATTTATTTTATAATTGTCAGTTTGTAACTCTTCATCCCCTTCACCTGTTTCGCCCCATTCCCCACGGGCCTCTCTGCACATGATCTGTTTTTACCAGCATCCAGGTGGGAACACATGGATCTCTTACTACCTCGTTAACTCAGGACCCCAGGAACCAGCAAGCTTACAGGAAGTGACTTCTGGTTCTTCTGATGCCTGAGGCATGATGAAGTTCACTCCTGGCCTCAAGAGAATGGAGCAGGGGAGACGAAGAGTGGACAACCACACCCGGTAAGGCGCCCAGCACAGAGCAGATGTCCACTGGGGACTACTGTCAACACCACAGCTAAAAAGCTGTGTTGTAAATACAATGCTGTGAATTTTTACAGGCAACCCTTAGACAGCTAAGAGCCCGAAGTGTAGATCTATTCTATTTCCCCACCAGAACATGCAGGAAGGCAGATGGAAACGAAAGGACACGAGTGGACTCTTTCACAGTAAAGTGACTGAAAACCTCCCACTGCAGGCAAGACCAAACGTGACAATGGGAGGAAGAGGCCTGAACAGTGCGGCTGTAACTCTATCCTGACCTAAGAAAGGGCCCCAAACTTGGCATCATTTACATGAGCCGGGAAGGACATGCAATAAAATTACCTGGAAGGGTAAGCGGGATAGATTTCATAGGATTCTGACCAATTCTGGAATCCTATATGCTTGATGTTTTCCCCACACTGAAGTCAACAGTACAGGAAAAAAGAAGGACAGAGAACGAGTGTCAGCGCAGAGGTACTTGGGCTCCTCTCTCAGGGCATGAAATTGTGAGGCTCATGTTGGAAAGATCGAGACACCACATTCCAAAAGGAAATACAAAATCACCTTCAAATCCAGAACACACGACGTCTACTTCTCAGTCAAGTTCAGTGACCCAGGCTCCCCTTCAGCAGGGGAGTAATCAGGAGCACACTGTACTGACAGAATGGTCTAGAGACTGGAGTGGTGTTCTTCTTACAGTAAAGGTACATTTTACGAGGTTATTTTATCTGTCTATAGGTCCAATTCACAAAAGACAGTCACATTATGGTCCATGTACAAAGGCAATGCAGTCTAACGTTTCCAGAACGTGCTGGGCTCAATCTGATGACGCTCTTCCATCTCTCCACTCAGTCCCAATTCTTGATTTTCCAAGGACGACCTTCTCAGTGAAGCTGTATTTTGCAGAAAAGTCCCGATGAGTGATTACAAGCAGGTGATCTGAGATTCCAAAACGAAGATGAGAGCTACTTGAAAGCAAACTTTTGTCAAAACATATTCCGAATAAGATAAATCAAACACATCCATTCTGTGTCAAAATATAAACTGAAGACAGCTTTCTCTAAACTTATAAATGGATTAATAAAATTCTGAAGTAATTATACATTTAGGAAACTTGAAAGGAATAAAGAACCAATTATCTGGGGATCTGAACAATCTTCTCGAAAATGTGCTACAAATTTCAGTCAAAAAATAACAGAATCCTAAATTTCCAGTCACTATGTTAATCTAAAGTACACATTTTACACCATGAATTTGATATCTTAAGACATGAGAAAAAGTCACAGTTAGGTAAAAAAAAAACATTTATAATAATAAAAAATATAGAAGAAATATGCTCATTTTTAAAAAGAAAACATTAACATTCAACTTGACTATGAAACAAACACCCCTAAACCAGCAGGCGCAGGTCTTACGAGGAGGGCAGTGCCACCCCTCAACGTCTCGGGCTCTGTTCTCAGCACCTGGACGCTGAGGGCCCTGTGCAGAGGATTTCTGCTCCATTACATGACAAAGCTCGGGACAGGAGCTTCAGTTCAATGTGTAAAGCAGTAAGCGTCCTTCGAGATTTGACGCTCCTTTCAGAGGCGAGAGAGAACCTGACAGAGAGCGACAACAAAGTCAGAGCAAGGTCAGAAGTAAAATGAAGATGATCTTTTCGATCAGGGCTTCCTGTGCTGATGATCAAGGGCAGTCCCCCTCCCTCAGAAACCACAGTCTTGTCGGGGAAAGGAGCTATAGCTTTCTTCAGATTTTCAAAATGGGGTTAAAACTTCCAAGATGCAAAGAGCCATTATCCTAGGCGTTCTCTGTCTGTCCCTATGCACTTACTGTACCCAAACTTACAAAGATCTGTTCATCCCTGAGTAAACTGAGTCAGATTTCTGCATTCTCACAGTGATGTGCCAGACTATGAAGGGCAGTGACCCAAGAAGGTACAGATTTTCCATGAGATAAACACTAAAATGCTGCTATGGTACCACTGAGCCCAATGGCAAACAAATTCAAGGTTTTATTTAAAAGTTTTTAGAAAGCAACCATCAAATACTGATTACATTCATGCCATCAATTCCCTGCTATGCTCAGTCTTGTATGTTATTTTCTAAAGCTATGTAACAGGGACAAAAAACCCATTTTTATAATATTTTTCCTAGTATCTAAGATAAGTATTTTGAATTAAGTTCATCTTTGAGCCACATATCCATTTACAGCATACCAAAATAAAATCAAATTCATTGTTAGGAAATGCATTAATATTTCCCAAGATCACCTGCCACTATCCTTAAACTACTAGAGCAGGCTAGTGTGAATGCCTAAATTAACATGAGAATGCCCACTGTCACTTCCACACGCCTCCTCACAACCCCCAGTGCCCTCAGGTTAGCTATATAAGAGATCACCCCCGACCCTCCCCACCGCTTTTTATTCTTAGGTTCTTAAATCTTTCCCTCTCTTGGGTCTCTTTCATTTGTACTCAAAGTGTTAAGAATCTAAGAAGGTCTTTAAAATATTCATTCTAGTAGGAACCAAGTTTTTTCCTGCCTGCCTAAATCCTTCTGGGTATATTAGATGCTGAGGTCCAGTCAACATCGTGGCTAGAACTGGCTAAGAGGAAACACCTCTATTGACAAAAGTATCACAAAAACAGCTTTTAAAAAGCCAGGTGTAATAGAAAAGCAGCTAAATAGGCAACAGATTTACATTGATATAACTTGATTTTTAAAAACCTATCTAATGTTTTAAATGTGCCACCTATTAAATATATATCAGCCTATTCCTCTTCAAACAAAGCAAAGTAAGAAGATTGGGGGGAGGGGGTGCAGTTACAATATAGCCTATTTAGCTTTTAAAAGCCTTCTAATAGAAATGTTATGAAAACTTCTATTATACACCAATTTCGGTATTACTGGATAATCTACCAATAATAAACCTTAGAATAAACGAATACATTAACATTCTACCAAGCTACATTCAGTCTCTCTAGTTTCCTGAATTCTCCTCATCCTTTCCCTTTGATTCTTTTTCAAGTTGCTCTGAATATGGTCTTAAAAATCAGTCTTTCCCCAATTTTGGTCAAAAGAGTAGGGAGGCAGTCATATTTGACCATCAAAATAACAATCTGCCCCAGAACGTTCCAGTTTCCTAATCCCAGCAGGAACAGGCCAGAGAAAATGACAACCACTGATAATGGCGCCCCAGTGGCCCAGGGACTGTGTGACTCTCCTATCAAATACAGGTTCTCCACCCACTCCTATGGGCAAGAATCCCCTAGCTCACATTCTAGGTCTACATGAAAGTGGCCTATGGTTTCAGAATAGCGTGTTCAGGTACATGGAATATAGCCAACTTTCAATTTTTTAAGGGGAAATAATCTTTCCTGGAGATTAAAGTTTTGTTCCTTCTTTTCATTCATACCGTCTACCTCTTGTCGATTTTACTTTCCACTAATTCATTCACCCAACAATAGGGAGGGGGGAGGATGTGAAACTAAACAGGTCTTTTCCCTCCTCATTAGCACCCTGTCCTACATAATAACATCTAATTGGAAAATTGGCAGCATTTTGCCACAAGTGTATGTATATAACTTGGTCGAATTTGCATTTTCTGACACAGACCATGCTCAGGTCATTTCCAGGTTGAAATTTTGTAATTACTACCTTTAGGATTGTCACTTCATGATTTTTTTTCTCTTCTCTCTTCCTGATGAATAATTACCTCTAACCTAAGTAAGCAACACTGCAAGGCAGATAGAAAGGAAAACAAGCTGACCAAACCGGCATGGGAGGATTACATAGGAGGACCACAAAAACCGCAAATCTTCAAAAGATAACTCTGTCTAGACTATGACACTAATACTGGTAGGAGAGAATTCGAAACATGCATGCCAACTTAGAAACACAAATTATTATACCTACTCTTTTATATACTTTTGATTAAGCCTACTGATCCACCTAGTAAGTCATTATGCATACAAAAACAATTTCCAAGGTTCCTAAATATTTCCAATATATTCAACTTAGGGATCCAAGATTCTGAACATGCCATCACCAAAAAAAATTGCAAACCTAAAAAACAAAAAGGAAAAAAAATTAAACAATGTCAAAATGAAAAGATTTTCTTAGAAAAGGTCAATATTTACTTTCATAATTTTCAAAATGACATTTTAAAGTTAATGTTTATTTTCTCATCTTACAGTTATAAGTTCTTAAGTCTAATATTAAAGTTTGCTTAAAAACAAGTTTACTTAACAATAAAATAAATATTAAACTATGCTCATACATATCACCTATTTAATATCTACTGGGTCAAAATATCTTCACATTTATAATTTCAGGCTTTAAATTAAAGTGGAATTGGTTCTGTATTTTCTTTTAAAAGCTGCCATTCTGGTGACAGAGAATCAGACACATAAATGAAATTACTGATTTTCTTCTTGTATAACTCATACTTTAGAAACTACATTTTTTAGCCAATTAACAGTGGTTAAAAGTCTCTGCATTTCTATCACACTACCTTTCAGCACATGAAATAAGAAAGATGACATTCAAAGTTCTTCTAACCCCCAAAAGAGTCCATCTAGATAGGCTTTATTTAAAAATGAAAAAATTTTCTTTGGCTAAATATAAGAAATGAGAATTTCTAAAAGTAAAAACAATCAGTAATTGTCTCTCATTAAAACATTAATATACAAAAGTGAACCAAATGAACAATTCTACCACAGGCTTAAAAACCATGCTCTTTAAACCAGCCTATTTAATTAATTTTTCCATAGAAAAATCGAGGTCAGAGTTCACACTTCCAGAAGAATAAATGAACACATCAGGAGATATGGAAAACAAAGAAACAACCCATTGTACACTGTTTTTCTTTAGAACAGGTTAGGCTGGCTTATTTAAGTGTAAACTGAGATCCAGATATAAAATCATTGCCCTAAACAGCACCTGGATTTACACAGCCCATGAGTAAGTCTGTCAGCACAGAAAGTCACATACAAATAAAAACAGTATTTATAAGTTTAGGTCGTCTCAGTATCTGAGAAAATACTGTTTGTAAAATACTATCTGTAATACTCTTTGTAAGAAAATCCTATCTGTAGAGAAATGAGGTGTTGTATAGAACTATAGCAACACCGACTCCCTGGAAGAAAACAGGAAAACAAGGAGGACTTTAAAACAAAACATTCCTGCGGATGCTGCCTTAGAATTTGCGCTCTGTACTACCTTCCGGAATGGGATGACAATTTCATTTTCTCGGCATTTGTCAATTAAACAAATGCATAATTTAGGCTAAATATAAGTAAATTTGTGATACTGTATTTGCTATAATGCTGTCACAGGTAGTACAGGAAATGAAACACCATAAAGAACCACTTATTCTGAAAAAACGGCTTAGCATAAAATCTGAACTTGAGCGAAGAACCTATTGGAATTCTATTCCCCAGGGGAATTAAGCCTAGTAATTGACTTATAAACACACATAAACATATCAACATATTTAATGGAACAGAGCCGACTGGAATAAACCTAATAAACAGAAGCCTCCCCCACAAAAAAGTTTTACTATAATGAAAACAAACAGTGCTATATTACCTTCAACTATAAAATATATTTTGAACTAAGACATATGTAATAATTAAAGCAGAATTAACTGACAACTAATAATAGGCAGTTCACATTTTAAAAGACTAAAAAAACACACATATAAAACATAAAAATTCTTTATGACAGAAAAAGAAAGTTGCGGCAAGAATTCTTACTTTCTAGTCTGAAAACTTACTAAGTCCAGAGTCCCTTTTAAGAGCAAATTTTATCAGTTTTCAAAGGAAAAAAATTATTTCAATCCGCAAATTTCTAATGGCTCAGGTAGTTTCATATAATAAATATTTCGCTGCTAGTTAAGTACCTCACTTCAAAAACAGTGGGTTTAAACAACTCTAAAAGGTTTAAGAAATATGTGGACTTATACAATTAATCCTTTTTTTAAACATTTGAGCCAGTTTAGTTAGGATATGACAGTAAGTAATACCTTTTGTTCACAACTTAAAATTTTTTTTTTAATCTTAAAAAAGAAGGAATTGGGGTAGGAGAACAGACATGGAAAAACATGAAGGCCTCTCTTTTACTTAGGTTTTGCCATTACCATTCTGTTTGAAGTGGTTTCAGGACGAGGCGATCGCACACCTTCTAGTCAGAAATCAGATGGCCTCAAAACAACCTCATTTCAGTCTTAGGCCTCATGTCTTTCGCTTAGAGCTAAAAATAAAAATACATGTGAATGAACAAATGATCATGGAATGAAATCTCTAACATGACACTAAAATATAAAATATTTAAGCCATTTTTACCACAGAAAAATGCAAATGTACACATTGCCACCCAGAGCATCGCAATTCTATCTAGAATGGAAGGCAGCTCTTTTCCCCTCAGCTGCTGGGTATAAATAATAACAATGACAACTTAAATCCAAGGTGGGTCTACAAAGCTAGAGGAGTATATCAGTCATCTCCTAAGATTAGGAAATGTTCATTTTTTTTACAGAGTTAAATATAACAATATCATTAATGAAGCCAATGACATTAGACAGCAACTTAGCTCTCTGTATGCACATAACCACAAGAAGGAAAGTGCAACGCTGATCCAGAACAATGGTCTAGCCTTGAGAAATGTATTTTTGTGTATTTAGAACTTTAGTTCCAACAGCAATTCTTGTAGTACATGAAAACTGACCTGCTTCTACAATCAAAGTAAGGCACCCAACAAATACTGAATGTTTCTAAGCGCTGGAAGTCAAATGTGGATAGCAAGACGGGTTCTGAACCTCAGTGAGCGGAGTCCTAGCCTTCTACTTCTTAATTTTTGTCCCAAGCCTGGGCTATGATGCTCAGGAGACAGAAAGTAAGGATTGCTGTCTCCACGAGACGGAGGAAGGCAGTATATATTATATAACAACAGTATGAGACTGCCGGATTGAAAACAAAATCCCCTGAGAAGCCTAAATCTTCTGCTGCACGTGACCTCCAGTCATCATTTGGTCTCTTTAGTGTGAAGCTTATGGTTTCAAAACCCTACGTTAATCCTGAAAATTAATTCTCCTTCATTTGGAGAGCACTGGTAGTTTCAATCCCAAATATAAATGTCTTAGACTATTTTGTAAGGTTATGTCAGCCAAGCACCTTAAAAAAAATCGTTTAACATAAGAGTACTTCATTCAGTTGAAGCCATAATTTAAAATTCAGAAATTATGCTGCCAAAGTTACACTTAATGAACGGGCTCTAACTATAGTGTAATGAAGACAAGTATCTTATGAATTTTTAAAAGTATTCACATACATTCATTAAATTAAAGAGAATTCATAAATTATCACTAGAGTCTACAACTAACATTATTGTTTAATGTTGTACATTTCTCTGCCGGATCTATATATACCAATAAAATCCTTTAATTTTGTGGGAATATGCTACATTACCAAAAGACATGAAAATAGATGCATTTGATTCAATTTAAGCTCTATGTTTACCTTAAATCAAGAATAGTAAACACATTTCTGACTTAGCTTATCTTCCATAATTTTTCATGTGAAGTCCAACTAAATTTAACATGTAGACAAATGTTACAAAGTTAAATGGCTTGACTCTGAAGTTTATAGGTCTCAGAACCATACTTTAAAGTAATAAACTGTAATTTACACTTAAATATTTAGAGGAAAGAAGAAAAGAACTGTGTTGAGTCATATCTGGGTTTTAGGTTATAGTTTGCCTCAAGTGAAAATATTAAAAACAAAATCAATAAGCTCTGAAAGCTCATTTCCCACTGACGTTCATAAGATGATTCTAAAAGTCAAATTTTAATCCAGGAGAACTGTACGCTGGTCTGACGCGGAAGCAGTCAATCTCCCTCCTTTACCACATACGTCATAGATCCCTGCTCTTCTCAGTTGCAATAAATTTCAGAGAAAACATAACTAATTGATAGCTACATTTTTTCTACGTTAAGCCTTAAACATCCACGTATCTGTAAATCTCAGGTTTATCCTGGGTCAACAAGGAGAACCTATCATCTAGCCCACAGTTCTTCTCGACTCACATTCGCTACCATTCTTTGGCAAAAACTAAAAGTAGCTGAGAGGTTTCATTTGCTTCTCCGAAACTCAGATCTTTCCCTTAAGTAACTGTTCTCACCCATGCTACAGTCACAGCTCATTTCCCCCTTCTTGCTGCCATCAGAGCATGTTTCATTACACAAGTTACAGTCCTATCGTTTTCCCTGAACCAATCCATCCAACCCAGAGGACGCAACAACAAATACTGCGACAATATCTTCAAATTCCACAGTTGTCACTACTTCCACTTTGGTGAAGGCCTTTAATGATAAAGGAAGGAGACTGGAATACGCGGAAGACATGTGTTATAGCTCGTGAGGGCAGTGTGAAGTTCTGCGAACCAGAAAACTCCATCTGTCACCTCAGGAACGTTACACTGAGGTCTCCCATTTAATAAGATCAATGAGTTCCAGTGAGTTAGTTATAAATTTCAACAAACCATAGAACCAAATTTCTATAAAAACAGTGTCTATTTACTGAAGAACATTCAGGGTAAAATACATGCTCATGAAAAGTGTTTCCCTAGTTTAGGCTGATACTCTTTTACAGAAAGGGTTAAGCCTCACGATACACTGGGGGCAAACCCGCTCCCAGTCCTTACAGACACTAAGACCTCCTTTCTGACATGTGTTCCTCTCATCTCATAATCCAAGCAAAAACCATAAGCATTCCTTTTTGTTTTCCTCAGAAGCAGTTTATTCCTCGGACTGTTGTGTCGTAGTACCATTCCTAATTTACATGGGAACCCTACAGCACCACACATGCAGCGTTCCCAACTCAACTCCATCTTGTTTTATCTAGATGGTATTATAAACACGATACGTTTATCAGTCATAAAATCTCAAACTTAAAGATTCTATGAAAAAAGAGAGTGCTCAAAAATGGCGTTGAGACAACAGTTAGCCATTTGGAAAACTTAAGGCTGCATCTCTACCTTCATCCCTTAAGCAAAAATAAATTCCAGATATACCACATTTAAAGTTAAATCATGAAACCATAAAAACATTGGAAGAAAACATGGGTCAATTTTTTTTTTTTTTTTGTATGAGGAAGACTGTCCCTGAGCTAACATCTGTGCCAGTCTTCCTCTATTCTGCATGTGGGATGCCGCCACAGCATGGCTTGAGGAGGAGTGTGGAGGTCTGCGCCCAGAATCCGAGCCTGCGAACTCTGGGCCGCCAGAGCAGAATGTGCGAACTTAACTGCTGTGCCACAAGGCTGGCCTCTGAAACTTTTTAAAATAAATTTTGAAGCACAAGAAGGACTTTAATCATGACATAAAATCTAGAAGCCAAAAAGGATACAACTGATTTTTTAAAAAGGCACAAAAACTCAATTATAAACAAAAAATAAACAATAAGGTGAGGAAAATATTTGCAGCAAATATTAATATGCACTGAGTTTTCACAAACTGCTAAGAAAACGACAAACAGCCCACTGAGAAATGGGCAGGGATTACCAGCCGTCTCACTGGGCACCAACAACGACCTGTAAGCACAGGGAAATATCTTGAAACTCACCCAAAATTTAAGAAATGCAAATTCAAATGAGATGCTAACAGATGGATCATCATTTTCAAGAGTGTGGGGGACAGGGCACTGAAATATCCCATTGGGAGAGGTGTAAGCTGGTACTAAATTTTTGAAGAACCATGGCAATATCTATCCAAATTTAAAAACACACGTGCTTTTGACCCAGAAATCTGACTTCCAGGACTACGTCTGTCAGATTTCTTCTCACATGGAAGCAAAAATGTTTGCACAGGGAGACTATTTATAACAACAATACTACAGCAGGACTATTAAGATGCAAAAACTGAAAGAAAAAAATCTGGAAAAGAATCCTGATGTCTGTCAAAAGGAAGCTGGTTAAAAAAAATTACGTTCTATTTCATTTAGCTGTGGAAAGGTGTCCTAGGTGTATTATTAACTGCATAAATGACACTGCTGAACAGATATATAATGTCACTCGTTTTGAAAGTAATATTTTCTTAAAGGAGTACAAGAGATATGAGGAAGGAAGGAAGGAAATGAAAATTATGGAAAGTTACCCCAAAACTGTTAAAACATGAGAATCCCAGAAAGCACTTTTTATTTGTCACCTTATAATTTCTATAGTATATAATTTTTGTACTGTGAATAATTATTCTACAATTAAAATGTTTTTCTAGGATGCTTTTCTATTTCAGCATTTCAAAACACTAGGGCTTGACGTCTCGAAACAGAAAGGAACTTATAGCCTTGAATCGGGCCTCACGAGCCACCCTGTGAATGTGAGAATTTGTTTGAGGCCAGAACCACAGAGGGGCTCGGCCATCACCACTGAGGTTAATGTCAGTGTGGCCTGGGCACTGTGCTTCTCGAACTTGGCCACAACTTGCTTCTTTCACTGTTTTTAAATCTGCACACCACATTGTGGCATACAAAGCACACTTTCACTCCTGACTCCTATAAGTAGGGGCATGTCACAAGGTTTTGCGTTTACTTTTAAGGACTTAACGGGCTATCCAATAGCTTGGTGTGTGCCACGGCTAGTCACCGTTTGTTTAACACACCCTCTGTCCAAGAGAGACAGCGCCAATGCAGTAAAACTGCGCTGTTACTACAGAATTCCCAGCGACCTTATACGCCAAACCCAGCTCCTTCAAAACTACGATCTCGCCATTTTACGGGACATCCACTGTTACAGACAGAACATGAAACTGGTCAGGCTTCCCCATAAAACATCACTGAAGAAAATGAGTCTTCCAAGTAGGAAACAAAGCAAAATGTGCTAAAAACTGTATTTGTCCATTTAAAAAATGATATTAACTCTACAATTTTCTCACATTTGCCCCAAATCAGCACTAACTGGAGATGGATTTCCTCAATTCTTCAGCAGAACGATAGGAGCGTGACTAGATTCTGGCACTTCCAGGAGCCCTCCCCCGCTACAGGTGACAAACAGGAATTTCAATGCATTGTTTCTGGGAGCCACAGAATGTTACCACGGGTACGTACACGATTTTGAACCTCTTCCATAAGCATTTTTCTTTAGATATTAAGCCACTATAACTGAAAGTGTTGTGGCACTTAGCAGCAGCTTAATTCATATTATCTCATTTTATTTGAGCCCTCACTAGCAGATTATTACTTCCAAACCCTCTCTTTCTTCTCTAAGAGTAAACAGGATCTTCTTTCCAGGGCTCTTTCTCTATCACGCACTCCTGTAGACCCTTCCTCCACTAATTATTCCCTCATTCATTCACATCTTCAGTTTCTCTGTGAATGCCTCTCTTCCTTTTCCTACAGACACACTCAGATTTCCTGATGCTGAGACCAGCCCATGATCCATTTCCTTGAACGCATCACTGATTTTAGCTAATGTCCTTCCTCTTTTTCTTTACTGACAAACTGCCAAATTTGAAGAGTGATGTACATTTGTTCATCCACTCGAAAACACTTCCTGCAAACTGACTGCGTGCCAGGGCCTGGGTATACAAACTGACATGGCCCTTCCCCCAGGGAGCTTATTGTTCCATTACACAGATAACCAGATACGCTCACGTGTTCAAAATTGTCACGAAGGAGAAACATCTGAGGCTACAAGAGAGCATCAACAGGGGGACATAATTTAGATTGGGCTGAATTCTCTACAACCTTAGCGTGTGCCCTCCTCTTTGTAGGCTAGGTGTTGCGGGGTGCACAGCTTGTGTGGTCTGACATGACGTGGTGGAGTCTCCTGGAAGAAACGACATTTAAGCTGAGATCTAAAGCCTGAACAGGAGATGACTAGGCAAAGAATAAGAGACAGAGCATTCCAGGCAGAAGGAACTAGATATGTGAAAGTCCTCAGCCAGAGAGAACATGGCGACTTGGAGGATGAGAAAAAAGGGCAATGTGGCGGGAGTACACGGAAGAAGAGCCAACAGGTGTCGCCAGATCAACCAGTCTCACATGGTACCAGGAGGATTTTGGACTCGATCCTAAGTGCGAGGAGGACTGTGTTTATCTATCACCCTTATACTTAGCTCTTTGCAGTGTGACTTCTACCCCTACCATTCTCTGAAAGGCCACCGTGGACTCCTAATGCACACCATCTTCTCGTTCTCAGCAACCCACTATTCAGCTTCTGAAATGACTTCTATCTTGAGCTTGAAAGCACAGCTGTCCATTGATTTTTGTATCTTCCATGTGTCTCAGTATTTGGCTTAATGTTTTGTATAGAAGGTGTTCAAAACTGGCACAATGACAAATTAGTCTTGGAAGAAAACAGACTGATGAAAAGGTAATTACAACAGTACAAGAATGCAACCATATTTAATAAGATTCTCTATTAGATGTACATTTCAAATTGCCTTAACTTATGAATTTGCCTTATTTTCTCTCGTAGCAATGAAATATTTATAAAGTCAAACAGGAAATTTCTTTAAACAAATGCCCTGTTATAATTTGATTAGTCCGTGAACACGACATTCAGATTACACTGCCGTTCTCTGTGCTTACCACAGTAGCTGGCTGTATGGCAGTGGTCTAGTTCTCCCATACTATAATTATAACAATCAGACAGCTGACATTCAGCTAAAATATACACTTAATTGAAAAGTATGATTACTCTGTTACAAAGAACACAAGCCAATGGCATCCCACACTAACTAGCCATTATATCCTGCAAGTTATTGTATGTATGCTTCCCTTTACATACAGGCTATTCATTTTGAAACTTTGTAGAATATGCTCTTCCTTCCATTTTTGATAATTTTAGCAAATGCTAAAAGTCAATGGCCACCACACTTATAGATTTCAGCAGGAAATTACTATACTTATGTTCTATTAAATGAAAGTAAGCACGGAGTATTTACACCTTATTCCAGCAGGCAGGGCAAGATGTCAAATTTGCTAGGTTCAGCATTTAAGGGCTCTGCCCACACTCCATTAGAATTATTGGTACAGACTTCAAAAGAAATGTCAGATTTGTTTATTGTAAAAAGTTACATACTTCCTCTAACATGAGCTGTTCGCAGCTCCTGGCGGATCTTTTCTTTATGTCTACAGGATGATCTGAGTTGTATCCAGAATCAGTCCATCATATACAATTAAGCTTAATTAGATATTTTCTATACAAAGCAAATAAAAATGTACTTTCATTGTTCTTGCACTATACCCTCCATATTATGTCTTTTATAACAAAGACAAAGAACTTCATAAAATTTAAATGTTACTGATAAAAAACATTCTCATCTGCTTCATCCTGTTTTAAAATGGCTTGAAGACCAGAGTCCGTACATTTTGAAGTTTAGTATGTACACAGATCAGAATGTTTGTGCTTTTCCATGCCTAGTTTTCCTAGTAGCAGATTAGGATGTTTATAGGCCTTTGATGCCTTAGTTCTGCTAACAGAAAGAGACTGCGCTGTCTAAAAGAGATGATCAGACTAATAGCCGAAACATCTAACAGCTGGCAGGGCACACTCTGACCATGATGGAAAAAAAGGTGCCTGTGTTTGAACTGAAACAGAAATAGAAAAAAGCGCCTGTTGGAAAATAGAACTATCCTGTCTTAATGAAGAGATGTCTAAGATAAATTCATGCTCCATCAAGTGCAGGCCATGGGATTTTTAGTATTAACTTTACAATGTTGAATAACGGTGTCATTTTTTTGTAGTTTTCAAGAACACAGGCAAAAACACAACCTCATTTGGGCTCATCAGAAGTATATAGTAATTAAGAATACCGATGTACAGCAAAAAATTTTAGTATTTTCCTGGTCTAAGTCAGAAATTGCTGTAACAAAAGGAAAGTGGTTGAGAGGGACTCATGTATCTTAACTTCCTACGATACTCTTGCTCTCTAAAGTTACGCCCCTTTCAATGTCCTTTCTGTGAAAAGCAACATCATTCCTCCAGACAGAAAGCTTCAGTCTGTTCTGTTCCTCACTAGCCACACCGTCTCTATCACTGGAAACGCCCATTCATTTTGGAGTTACAGCAGCCACTAGAAACTCCTGATGGAAAAAATCAGTCTTCTAAACCGAATGACAAGTAATCACTTTTTAAAATGTTTTATTATGGGAAATTTCAAATAAATACAAAGTCAATAGACTAACGCAATGATCCCTCATGTACCCTCACTCAGTTTCAACAATTATCAGTAGTATTAAGTACAGTCACAATTGTTGCGCCACCAGCACCATCCATTTCCAGAGTTTCCTTCATCTCACAAAACTGAGACCCCAGAGCCACTGAACAATAATTGCCAATTCCCCTCCCCACCTCCCCCCGCAGCCATCATTCTCCTTTCTGTCTCTGTGAATCTGACTACTCTAGGTATCTCACGTAAGTGGAATCATACAGTATTTGTCCTTTTGTGTCTGGTTTCTTTCACTTAGCAAAACGTCCTCCAGGTTCCTCCAGGTTCGTGTGCTTGTTTGTTTTTAAATGTGCCCTTCCTTTTTAAAGCTGAATAATATTCATTTGTATGTAAATATCACATCTTGTTTATCCATTTATCCATCAATGGACACTTGTGTTGCTTCCACCTTTTGGCTGTTATGAATTACAGTGCTATGGACATGAATGTACAAATATTTCTTTGAGATTCTGCTTTCAATTTTGGGAGGAATAAACCCAGAAGTGGAAGTGCCGGATGATATGGTAATTCTATTTTTCATTTTTTTTGATGAACGAACACACTATTTTCCACAGTGGTTGTATTAGTTTACATTCCTACCAACAGTACACAAGGATGATAAATATTTTTAAGACAATTGGCACTTGACAAAGATTTAGTTTACAAAGTACTTTCATACACATGATATTACACAATCCTTCCAACACAACTGACTCGCTAGGAGTCCTCATCTGTTGGCAAGTATTCAAGATCCTTAATAATCTATCATGATTCTTTCTGTATTTTCAAATACATGCTTTCTTCTAATCAGCCCAGCTTAAGTAGACTATATTATACAGTATTAGACATGTAGCTAGCTAAATGCTGAAAATATTAATACTGCAGGACTTAGAGGACCCAGATGAAAATGTAAATAAAACAGAATACTTGCGGCTCCCAAAGGAAGACTAACCTTACAACAGCTGTGAGTGTCCTAATGAGCACCTTGACAGGTCCCAGCTCGACAGTTATGTCAGATTTGTTGTTCTCATCAAAGGGGAAAAAAAGATACCAACCACTTCCAAATAACAAAAATGGCATGAAAGAGTATCAGTAAGAACTCAAAAGTCAAATAAAATTTTTTTGAAAACTCTTCAAACATCATCCAGCTATAACATCCTAGAGGAACACGCCCGATACGGCCGCAATCTACTCCTGCAGTTCCCTCAAATAAACAAATAGCCTCTTGGCATAATCTTCAAAAGTTTTAGCGTTGACAATGTTAGCTTCCCAGGGAAAACCTAGGCAGGAAAAATAAACACACAATTATTTTCCTTATCTAGTAATGAAATAAACAAATCCACTAATACTGTAAAATTTAAGTGATTAAACTTTAAAAGTATATGCCCCACACACAAACATTTACAATATTTTTCTTGACAATTTGCTTTAAGTTGCCGACAACCTTCTGATTGCAGAACTTAGGCTCTTGCTGTAAAGTTAACCTAGAAAAAATGCTAGTCATTGTCTTTTAAAAGTGAACTAAAGATTTTTTTATGAGGGAATTCTGTTTTGACACATACTCTAAGCCAGAAATCTGCTTTTCTGTTTCATATTGGATGGTCAACTAAAGCAGTCAAATTGCATAAAGACATGCCCCACCATCAAGCCCATCTGCTACAATGTGAAGCTTGATGAAGTTTCCTCAACAACACCGACACCAACACAAACTGGAACTAAGAATAGAAATACTCATCAATTAAACATTCAAGTACAGGGCCCGGCCTCTGCAGCGGCCCAAGGTTTCACCGGTTCGGATCCTGGGCGCGGACATGGCACCGCTCATCAAGCCATGCTGAGGTGGCGTCCCACATGCCACAACTAGAAGGACTCACAAATAAGAATACACAACTTTGTACCGGGGGGCTTTGGGGAGAAAAAGGAAAAAAACAAAATCTTTGGGAAAAAAAATTCAAGTACACAGATAAGATACGTGACCATCAAAAAATATATCTCCTCCATATTTTACATGTTTAGAGACTGAATCTCCTGAAGAAATTCAATGTGTCCCCCCTGCCTCACAAAAAGATCTCCCTTCTGTTTACTGGCAGACATTATTAGGAAATAAATACACTGCACTTCCTGGACTATGCTCCACACGTGCTACCTAAGACTATCTGAATTTGTGTTTTCTCCTCTGGGGCCGCTCTTCTTTCATAACTGTCATGGCCCTCCTGCTTCATCTCAGTAAGGTTCCTACTCAAATGCTAACTCCTCAGGAGGCCACCATGGCCAGTCTGTCTAAAATAAAATAGCCCTTCCCACCCATCCCATCGCAGTCAATCCAGGGCCCCTTCCTCATCCCGCAGTTTTCTTCCTACCACAATTTAGTGCTAGCACTACATTCTATTTTTCCGTATTTATTTTCTATCTCCCCTACCAGAATGATTCTAATTTCCTGACATTTATGTCTGAAACTATATTCTATAGTGTAATCATTCAAGGAAGAAAAAAAAAACTTTAATACTATTTTATTATCTAAAGTGTAGCTCATTTATTTTACTCTATCTGCAAAATGGCAAAGCAGGATACTGCTACAGCTAAGTTTCTACCCTAATCTCATAGACTCCTGAGATCATCAACAACACACTCATCTCCGGGACCAACTCAATACCAAGGCAGTTACACCTCAATTAAACACAGAACGTAACTAACCAGAAACAAGCACATATTTTGTATCTTTTTTGAAGTATAGAAGTCAGAGGCAGAAGCTGAAGAAACTTACTACAGGGGTTCCTCAACAGAATTCGAATCAAGTCTTTGTCAAAGCTCAAGGAAGTACTAAAATTGATCAGCAAACTGATCAAACAATTATAAAAGACAAACCCTGTGAGTACAAGAGCACTTGAGGGTTGATTGAGATAAATATAAGTTAGGAGTTAGAAAAGAGAGTTAAAAACATGACAGGGAGTGGTGGGGTGGGTTAAAAAAGTGGGGAGAGCAGAAGATGGTGAGCTCTGAGGCAGCACAGGAAGCCCTGTGGGAAAGCTGGAAGCAAATGGAGGAAAAATAGTGGACAATGAATTGGAGTTTATCAATAGGACAGCTACATAATTTCCAGGGCCTCGTGCATAACAAAAATGCAGAGCCTTTGCAAAAAAAAAAAAATTAAGAATTTCAAGATGGTAACAGGAAAAGGTTAAACCAAGCACGGGGCCCTGTACAAGTGCACAGGTTGTCTGCCCATGAAACTGGCCCTGCGTGTTGAGCTGAAGACCCAAGGCAAGACAGCTACTAGTGCTCCAAGCAGCAAGATGGCGAAAGGCAGAATGAATCCCCCACCTCTACGTACAGCAAGCACTCACAGAGGCCACTGGCACCCAGGGTACACTTAACAGGGCATAGCAAGGCCAAGCTAGGTCTTCAAGCATTCCCATGTTTGTTTACTTTTTAAATAAAGGGGAGAGAAGGTAACACATTGACATCTATTAACACAATTCTGTGGCTGAATATGAGATTGATCACTACAGAACAGGTGGGAGCTTATTACTAGGCAGGAAACATACAGAATTGATACATTTTGGTGAAGGGGCATAATGAAAAAGATCTGGAGTCTATCACTACCCATGAAAGATCAATATGGCTGCCTGAGAGTAAGAAGAACCCTATAAATTATATGTGAAACATGTAACATAAAGAGGGACAGGAAAGGCCAAAGACAAATTTTCCCCATTGACCAACTGCTCAGGGTTAGCATGGTTTTAAAAAAAAATCCTGTTAGGCAAGGAGATGGAGAATTCTGGGATGGGACAGGTCTGGGGAGAGTTAAAATAGAAATCTAAAATGCAAAGGAAAAAAGGGAACCTCGCAAACCTACCAGTTGCGTCACTATTCCAGAAGACAAATTTGTCCCTTTTGAGTTCATCTTTCAACTTCTGAAATGTGGTAACGTGTTAAGAGAAGACTTTTTTTCACATGTATGTTAACTTATTTTCCTGATAGCTTAAGCCAAATACGCCTTATATGAGAAAAGAAAAACTAAGTTCAAAAAGAAGCTTCACAAGACTATGTGGACAGTCTCTCTTTCTATATCACCTTTGGGTCATGTTAGGAAAGGAAACCTAAATTCAAAGCTTTTTTGCCTTTATTTCTCATATAAAATAAGACAACCCAATTAAACATTGAGAATGACTTAAATCTGACGTTTCTGATAATGTCCACAATAAATAAAGGGAGATTCATTTGTACTTCATTTTTGTTTTTTAGATTACTTAGCTTCTCACTACCATCTTGAATTCAAAGGGCAGAGACACATCGATTTAATAATGAACTACTTGTTTGACCTCAATATAATAAAGAATGCACTCCCAACTTATGAATTCAAATAGCACAAAACACTTCTAATAAATGCCTACCACTACTATTATTTCCCAAAGCATTTTCATGTCATTGTGTCCCTAACAACATCCTCTTCTAATAAGATGGATTAATGGGTACATATTCCAAAAGGAAAAAACTAAGAGAAAAAGATTAAGATTTAAATTGCTACAGTAAGACAAACCTTCTGACATCTACTCTGAAGATACTTCTCTCCCTAAATCAGTGCATCTAAACAACAGAAAAGGTCTTTTACACTCAAATAGAATTACGTCCTACCTCCTTCCCCCCTGGAAACTATAAAGCAGCAGACAACATATTCAAAGAAAGGAAAATGGGCTACCTAAGATGATTAGAAACCATGCTCCACATTCATCCTTCAAAGTAGAGACCCTAGGAGAACTAAGAGGGCACAAAATGGAGAAGCTAAGCAGATCCCAACATTTTTCTGTCTCAACTGTGGATTGCTTCATTGTTTTGTTTTTAGAATGGTATAACGCCTGAATCATTTAGTTAGAAAAGATCTAAGGTCATGTAAGTCCAAACTTTCACCAGTGCTGGAATCCCAAGTCTATCAAGTGTTTATTCAACTTTTGCTTAAATATCTCCAAGGACAAAAAGACTGCTTCCTCGGAAAGTAATCTTTTCCATTTCAGAACAGCTCTGTTGGAAACCATTTTGGTCCTACACAACTGAGGAAAAATCAACAGTATCAGGATATATTAGCATGTTGGTTTAGCAATCCTTACAGCTCCCATCATTCCAGGCTTCATATGCAGACGTAACAATGTCCACTGTAAGATTATTTCTTCCCTTCTGAATCTTTTTATCAGAGAGGAATATCTGTGTCTGAAGACCCCTAGCACACATCTTGCTGGCCAGAACTACATCTGGCCAATCACTGGCAAGGAAAATGGTTTGTCATGATTGGCTGAGACTGATCACGATTTGCCCCCCTGGAGCTGGGATCTGCCTCTCTTGAAAGACAAAGTTGTGCAGAGTGGGGAGATTACTTAAACAGAATCAAGATTCCCTTGGAAGGAAGGGAGGGGGAAAGGACAGGGAGATGTATACGTGATCCAATACTTGCTATGGGTGTATGGCGTCAAAATCTTGTTTTTCAGTAATGTCTATCTACTGGCACTAGTTCTAACGTCTAGATCTAACTGGAAAAATCCGTACCTTAACTGCACTACAAATTCTCTACGTGCAAAAAATTGTCATGTTTCCCTCCTCAATCCCGAATTCCTCTCCAGGTTAAATATTCCCATTTCTGTCTACTGTTCTACAGACAGGACTTCACATCTACGTTAATTTACCACCTTGATTACTCTTCAGTTTACCAATGCCCCTCATAAAATGCCAGACCCTCTTAAAATGTGTAGTACCAGTACAGCCGAACTAACTATCTCCCATGTTCTTAATACTACACTTCTCTCAATGCCATCTAACACTATGTTGCTTCTCTGGTACTATCCTTCTCCGGACTTTCAATAAACTTGCTAGAAACTATAAATCTCTCCGTCTTCTATAACCTATACTGTGGCACTTTAAAAAATGACACAGTGCAAAACTTTACACTTAATTATGCTATATTCCACATTATTTTTGGCCTATCTTTCCAATCTATCTAGATGTTGAAATTTTTTTAATTCTAAAAACTAACGTGTTTACCATTTTTTTTGGTTTTCAATGACAGAAATTCAAACTTAAGAAAAGCTCACTCATATTTATTTCTCAGCTTCGCAGAAGCAGGACTATGTCACCGGGGGAAAACATCTTCTGTCTCAAAAGAGGCCTTCTGGGATTACATTAACTTGTTGAATTTTCCAAGATCTGTAGACTAATCCTCACAGGGTCAGCAAAATGATCTATTAAGTGTATTCAATAGAGCCATTTCCCAGAGATGGACTGACTTTCAATGGACTAACTAAAACCAGAACGCCAATTCAACAATGTTAAGGGAAAATTATAACAGCCAAGGGACCAACAGAAATTAGAGTCCTGTGGCCAATGTATTCCCACCCACCCACCCCTGTCCACAGAGAAACCATGTTGAAAACTGATATACAATCAAAAGGAACCAGGTAACTGAAATCATCTGCTCAATGAATTCTTTCCATGTAGGCAACCACACAGGAAGCCAAATTATAATCAAACGTTTGTTTAGTGAGCATAGAAATCAACGCAAAAGAATCAGTTATTTAACATATATTAAACACCACCAGGGTAAACAGTCTCATATATCATTCTCTACAACAGTGTAATTACTCTCGTACAACAGAGTACTGCTAAACAGGGTACTCTGCTTGGTACTTGGACAAACATTATTAAAAACTGCCTTGATTACTTGACTAACCAACTCCCTTCCTGACATTCCTACTTCTTAATTAGATGCAATGCACTCCAGCAGGCTATGATCAAGGTCAGCTGGCCTGCAAGTTAGTCTGTCTTACACGCTCTGGAGTCCTATTTGTTGAGTTCAAGGCCAACTCTTCCTTCTGGGGGCTCTAGGGGAGAATCTCTTGCCTTTTCCAGCTTCTAGAGACTGCATGAGCTCATGGCCTCTTTCTCTATCTTCAAAGCTAGCATGAGGGACAGGGTAACATCTGCAAATCTCTCTCTGACTCTCCAGTCTCCCTGTTTCACTTATCAGGCTCCCTTGTGATTATACTGGGCCCACGTAGATAATACAGGATAATCATTCTATCTCCAAATCCTTAATCATATCGGCAAAGTCCCTTCTGCAATGTCAGGTAATATACTTACAGTTTCTAGGGATTAGAATGTGACAGCATGGGGGGATCGTGATTCTGCCTACCAGACAGCTACTGTATCATAGTTTTTTTTTTTTTAAAGATTTTATTTTTTCCTTTTTCTCCCCAAAGCCCCCCGGTACACAGTCGTGCACTCTTCGCTGTGGGTTCCTCCAGCTGCGGCACGTGGGACGCCGCCTCAGCGCGGTCCGACGAGCAGCGCCATGTCCTCGCCCAGGACTCGAACCAACGAAACACTGGGCCGCCTGCAGCGGAGCGCGCGAACCCAACCACTCGGCCACGGGGCCAGCCCCTACTGTATCATAGTTTTACCACTGATTTTATATTAACCAGTTTAAATTCGGTGAAAAAATTCAATTGTCATCTTGAAACTTCAATACTATTAACTAAGGAGGACATGGCTATTTCCGTGCATAGTTCATGCTAAAATTAGACTAAATTTTTCTATTTCAGTTTTCACATACAAAATGGCAGGTGTTCGATTTATCAACAGAGGAAAAAAGAAAATGAGTTAGGCAATCATTAAAGCCCTTAAGGCTTGTACCAATTAATATGGGACAAATTAAACAAATAAGAAATTAGCCAGAATGAAGTTAATATGCAAAAATGCAGTTACTATGTAAAAAATGTTTTACTGTATTCTTCCTATTAAAAACAGGAAATATGCAAAGGACTGAAATAAGCTACTGAGTTAATTGATCATACCCTAAGCTCTGTCATCACCAACAACTGCAAGCTTTCCAATCATCTCAATTTCAAGCACGCTAATCTCCCAGCACCACATCCTGACTGTTGCTTACTTCCTGGAGATGCTAACTCCAACAATTCCTCAACCCTAATGGGTCCTCCAAATCACTGATCCTATCACCTTTTCTTTATCCCTACCCCATTCTCATCCTCACGTCCCGGCTTAGATAATATAGTCCATCATTATAATCACTCCCTTTGCACACACCCTTGCCCCTTTCTCGTCTCATGATAACAAAACCCCAACACTCTTATACCCAACTTTCTGCTTACTTCATGCCAGCCCAAGAACAGTTTAACATGGTAGGAGGAAAACCTCCACCACTAGTCTCAAATGGGCCCTTACGGCTCCCATCTAATCAATCTACATTTCCTTAATCCATTAATTCCACTCTCCCAGATACTTATTTAGCACCCTTTCTCCCCCAATCCTCACTCCCACCTGATAGCTGGTGCTTCCTATTTCACTCAGCATATAGAAACCAACAGACCCATAAGATCCTACCTCATCATCTACCCACTGACTTGCGGTGTACCCATATCCTCTCCTTTCCCTGCTGTTGGTCTGGATTAATTGGCAGTTTCTTCACTTCTGCCTTAGGATCTCTTCCACTCTCTTACCAACTCAAAGCTGCAGCCCTAGCTCCAGCTCCTCTCTCTCCCACTTTATCACACTTTCCCTTTCCTGTGGATCATTTCTATAAACATACAAACAGGCTGTAATTTTTCCCATTACACTCATTACCTCCGATCACCTCCCTCCCATCTTCTCCTGAGCCCAGGTGCTCATCCTCAATATGCTGCAGAAACTTCTCATCAAGGTCATCAACAATCTTTATGTGGCTAATTTTAATGGTTAATTCTTGGTCTTCATATTACTTGACCTAGATGATCAATCCCTCTTCCACAGAACACTTTCTACATTTGACTTTCAAGACAGCATACTCTTCTGGTTTTCCTTCTACCCTACTTGCCAGGCCTTCTCACTCCCCTTTCCTGGATTCTTCTTGTCTCCCTAACCCTAAAAGTTAGCCCCAGGGTTCAGTTCTCAGGCCTCATTGCCTACATTCACTCCCTTGGGAAAGTCATTCAATCTCAGGACTTTAATTACTATCTGTGCTGACGACTCCAAATTTTATATTTCCAGTCTGGATCAGATCCCTGAACTCCAGTCTCCTATATCAAAACTACCTACTCGATGACTTCCCTTAGATGTCAAACAGATATCTCTACATATCCCAAACCAAATTCCTGATCTTCCCTACAAACCTGCTCCTCACACAGTCTTTCTCAGCTCTGCATATGGCCACTACATCCCATCAAAAACCTAACCATCAGGGCCTGCCCAGTGGCGTAGTGGTTAAGTTCACACACACTGCTTTGGTGGCCCGGGGTTCGCCGGTTCAGATCCCGGGCGTGGACCCACACACTGCTTATCAAGCCATGCTGTGGCAGGCGTCCCACATATAAGGTAGAGGAAGATGGGCATGGATATCAACTCAGGGCTAATCTTTCTCAAAAAAAAACCTTAAAAAAACAAACAAAAAAAAGCCTTACCATCATTCTTAACTTACTTTCCCTCACATCTAACATCATATCCATTAGCAGACCAAATTGGCTCCACCTTCAAAATATATCCAGAATCTGACCACTTCTTACCACCTCCACCAGTACCATCTTGAACCAAGTCACCATCATCTCTTACCTAGGTTACTGCTAAGTGATCTGCTTCCACCCTTGTCCCCCCAAGTTTGTTTAATATATGCTATTTTGAATGTTTGTGTTCCCCAAATATTCATATGTTGAAATCCTAACCCCTAAAGGTAACAGTATTAGTAGGTGGAGCCCTTGGGTGGTGATTAGGTCATGAGGGTAGAGCCCACACGAGGGAGACTCCACAGAGCTCCCTCACCCCTTCTACCATGTGAGGACACAGCAAAAAGGTACCTGCTATGAACCAGGAAAGAGGGCCCTCACCAAAACGCAACAATGCTGGCACCTTGATCTTGGATTTCCAGCCTCCAGAGCTATGAGAAATAAGTTTCTGTTGTTTATACACTACCTGGTCTATGGTATTTTGTTATGGCAGCCTGAACAGACTAAGACAACACAGAAACCAGAATTTTTTTTTAAATTAAGGGTCATAGTTTGCTCTATTCTCTTCTTCTTCACTCTTTTAAAATAAGGTTAAATTTACATGTAGTGAAACTAAATAGATCTTTGGTTTCAATTCTATGAGTATGTGTGTGTGTGTATATATCCATGTGTATATATATATATATATACACCCATATAATCAAGATCCCAATGAAGATACAGAATACTTCCAACTTTGGGCTATTATGAATAAAGGAGTTATAAACATTCCTATACAAGTCTTTTCATGGATATATGGTTTCCTTATGTAAATACCTAGGAGCAGAAGTGCTGCGTGACAAAGTAGAAACATGGATGTGCATGTTCACAGTAGCACTATTCACAATAGCCAAAAGGTGGAAACAACCCAAATGTCCACCAACAGATAAGTGGTTAAATAAAATGCAGTGTCTCCATACAACGGAATATTATTCAGGTATAAAGAAGAAGGAAGTACTGATACATGCTACATTGTGGATGAACCTTGAAAACATTATGCTAAGTGAAAGAAGCCAGACACAAAGATCACATTTATGAGAAATATTCAGAATAGGTAAATCCATAGAGACCGAATGCAAATTGGCGGTTACCAGGGGTTGGGGGAAAGGAAGATGGGAAGCAACTGCTTAATGGGTACCAGGTTTTCTTTTAGAGTGATAAAAATGTTTTGAAACTTGACAGAGGTAATGATTGCTCAACATTGTGAATGTACTACATGCTACTGAATTGTTCACTTTGAAATGGTTTATGCTATGTGAATTTCTCCCCCCAAAAAACCAGACAGTATTTTATTTTATATTATTTGAAACAGAACTGCACTCAGGCAGTTTAGAACAACACAAAATCTAACATCAACACCACTGTATGTGTGGGAGTCAGGCTGTCTGACTAAACTACGCGGTCTGGAGCAAGTCTCTCCAACTCTGCAGACTTCGTTTTTTTCACGTGTAAAATGAAGATACTTTACTGGACTGTTGAGAGGATCAACTGAGATAATCATGATGAAAACACTCTGAAAAGTGCTACGTACAAAAAGTTAACCATCTTTATATTAGCACCAGGTAGAGGATATGTTCAGACTGGGAGGCCAAGGGTGAATACAGGTACAGTATTCTCAGGGAGGAAGCTAAAAATATTTTGATTAGCTAGTCTTGTAGGGATGGAGAGAGGAGGATCCAAGTCAAGACTCACAAGCAAACTGTCCACTGTTGGCTTCTCTGATGACCTAATTTGTCAAGAGTCATACTCAAGATTATCCTCGCTGCCCCAGTCAATGATTTAACAATGCACTCAAGACTGACTTGAAAGTGTTGCTATAGTGAGATGGGCTGCAGAAAGATTACAGGAGATAAAAGAGGCTACTTTCCTGAAGCCATAAGCTTAGGAACCAAAAATAGGGAGCTAGCCAACTATTATGGCATCTCAAAGTTTAATCCCAGTTAACAGAGGGTAATCAACTGGAGTTTGACAACAGTAATTCGCTTACATCTTACACAAGGAAAAACACCAACCAACACATATCTAGCCATCTAGAAGTAGCACTAACTAAAGTTAACATGTCCAAATTTAAATATTCTCAAAACTCAATATGCAACAGCTATGCAAATTAACAAATATGATGAAAATTACTCACTTAACTAACTCCATGACAGGTACTGCCCAACATAGTTTACAAATATTATCTGCACTCTTCACAACATCCCCATTTCGCCAAGCAACTTGTGCTGAACCAAACTAATTAGAGGCACCTCCGAGACTTGACATCAGATGGCACAAACTTCAAAGCCCACGCTCCATCCACCATACCCTGCCTCTAAGCCCTAAAAGAAACTCTGGGGTCCTAACTCTTCTGAGGTTCTAAACCCTACTGAATGCACTTCAGAAGGCGTATGACTAACTAAAGGTCTTACTGTTGGAGATAACATTGGGGAGTGCTAACTAGACACACCACAGGGACTATTTCCAGAACGGAGTCATGTTGATTGTCCCTAGTTGAGGTTCAATTATTGGTTTAGGGCTAGTTTGGGCTGTCAGATCACAATCAGAGCCCCTTCTAAGGGAGGCCAGGAGAGCTAAGTTGCTGCAGGAGAACGCCAAGACAGAGCCTACATCTACAACAATTCTTTTGATCTCTGCAGATGCCCATGAGCCTCAAACAAGTAAAGGAATACATTTACAGAAACACCAGAGTTCTAGGCACTTTAAAATTTAATTAAGGGGGCTTACAGGTCAGTTATGTAATGTAGCTTCCATCTGGTCTTTTTTCACATACACTGCTCTCGATTCAAAAGAAGGGAAAAGATAGGCTATAACGAAAGACTTCTTCAAGCATGCTGGCAGGAAAAGCCATCCCCACAAGGGCGGAAAAGAAATCAGGTTGGCCTCAGACTTTTCCACAACAACATTCCATCCCAGAAGGCAACGGAGCAACCTCTCAAGCTCTGAGGAAAAGAAAGTATGACCCAAAAACGTTACAACCTCCTTTCCAAGAGCTCATCTGAAGCTAAGGGCCACAGACAGGAAGAAAGGAGGAGGAGCACGGGGAGTCCAACACCCCTAAGTCTTTCTCTTGTGAGAGCACTTCCTTCACCTTCCTGAGCTAAAAGGGAAACCTGACTCCTGGCGACGCAGCTTGCCCTGCAGGTGTCAGGAGTGAAGGCTGTTTTCCTTGCACATGCCACATACCTAAGCCCTCACAGGGAATTGTCTCTTGATGATCTCAGTGCCACTTTTTTTCCTTCTACTGTCACACAGCCAGGCTCTTTGAAGCCCCCATCATCAGACTCAACCATCCTTTACCTGTCCTTGCTGCTGGCATCCACCAACCTCTTTCTCTGATCACTGAGAACTTGGCTAGCTGTCTCCCTCTCCACCACAATTCCTATGATCTTTCTTAAGCATTTCAACACTCATCACATTGGTAAGCCATCCCAGCAGTCTGGCCTTTCAAGTCCTGGACTCCTCGGCTCCAGTCACCTTTTCCACACTTGACCTCAGCTAGCCATTGCTGGGATCAGAGTCTGCCATCACCAATATTGCACTCCCTCCAAAATCGAGATTTTAAGCATACCAATGACTCTCCACCCTCACAGAGGGCTTCTGACGACCACTGTTTATACTAACCATTATTCCATTCATTCATTCACTCATTCGACACTCATAAAAATGCCTAATATATGACAGGACTCTTCAAGATGTTTAAGACAAAGAGATGGCAGAGGGGACCAAGCATCTCCTCTGCTCTCTCGAAGTTAACACTCTAAAGTGGGAGGCAGACCACAAATGGCCAAGAAACACTTGAGTGATGTAAAGTTAAGAAGCAATGGGGATAAGAAGTCAGCAGACTAAAGGGATAGCAAGGGACGGAAGATTACTATAAGGTTGTCAGAGCAGGTGTCTCTAAGGAGGGTTCATCTGAGCAGAGAACTGATGGGACAGAAAGATATACCACAAAAAAAAACTAAAGAAATAGGTCTATCACTGTTAGTCTCAGAATAGAACTTAAGGTAAGGAAAGAAAAAGACAAGACAAAAAAGAATATTTCACACTAATAAATGGAATAATCCACTAAGAAGATAAAATTAATGACTTTTCTGTACCCACTAGCATAGCTCTGGTAAAAATATCAGAAAACTTGACAAATGAACACTCACTGAAGGAGGCTTTAATAAGCCTCAGTCCATTCAGGCTGCTGTAACAAAATACCGCAGACTGGGCGCCTTATCAACTGCAGAAATTTATTTCTCTCAGCTTTGGAGGCAGGAAGTGCGAGATCAGGGTGCCAGCATGTCTGCGTGAGGGCCCTCTTTGTGGTGGCAGACTTATCGCCACCTCACATGGCAGAAGGGGCAAGGGCGCATTCTCAGGCCTCTTTTCTAAGGGCGCTAATCCCATTCACGGGGGCTCTGCCCTCATGACCTCATCACCTCCCAAAGGCCCCACCTCCTAATACCATCACCTTGGGGAGGCTAGGTTTCAACATACGAATTTGGGGTGGACACATTCAGACCACAGCAAAACCTTTCTCAGAAATCAACATATTAAGCAGGCAAAAAATAAGTAAAGATAGGAAGGATTTGAAAGACCCATTAATAAGCTAGATTATATATGTTTGCACCTAACAGAGAATACACATTCTTTCCAAGTATACATTTGAATATTCACAAACACTGATTATGTATTAGGCCATGAAGAAAATTTCAATATATTCCAAAAGGAAAACCAACACAAGCCAAATCTACTAGCCAGACTGCAAGGGAACAGGGAATGAACAACAAAAGGCTAAAGACAGCTATTTACTTGGAAATGTAAAACACCCTTTTCGAATTCAAGAGGATATAAAACTGAGTTTTTTTGCTTTTGTTTTTTTGCTGAGGAAGATTCACCCTGAGCTAACATCTGTGCCAATCTTCCTCTATTTTGTATGTGGGTCACCATCACAGCATGGCTGACAAGTGGTGTAGGTTCCCGCCTGGGATCCAAACCTGTGAACCCGGGCCACCAAAGCAGAGAGCACGTTAACCACTAGGCCATGGGGCCGGCCCCAGAATTGGATATTTTTAACTAACTAGAAAAGAACAGTGCAAAGATGACTCCAGATCAAATACTGTGGAATATAATCAAAGCCACAATGCAGGTGCCTTTTAGGAGTTCAATCTACAGTGAACACATCAAGCAATTCAAAAATAGTACTATTACCTAAAATGTCCATCTTGCTAGCATTGCCCTGATTTCTAAATTGTAATGCAGAATCATCAGGTGAAACGCACACAGGTAAATACGGCGGAGACTCTGTCTTAGCCCTGAAGCAGTCCACAGCACACTCGAGAGAGGAGCTCTGGCTCCAGGGGCAGCTTTGACACCACCCTAACAAGTCATGTGGCCTCATCAGCTACTAAAATGCTCACAGTCTCAGTTTCTGTGGCTATAAAATTAGGAGGATGGACGAAATTAGATTATCTCTGAGGTCTCTTCTAACTTTAAGACTTAAGTGATTCTACACACCGAAACTCTTCGTGTTAACCTATTCTGAAAGCAAGCTCTCGTGTAGCACACACTTCCCCGCTCCACAACAGAATACTCACTCCCCATTAACCTTTTCTTAATGACACTCACCCTAATGAATATTTCCTATTGTACCATGTGCTTAAAACAGATCCCTCAATTCAAAAGCAAGAGTAAGATAAACTTCTGCCTTCAAGGAGTACTTCCTTTTCATTTGCCAAGTGATTTCTCAAGTTTGTAAAACAGATTGCTGGGGGCAGGGCGGGGGGAAGAAGAACAGAGAAAGACTCTTCTTTCTGTTGAAAATACTCTTGGTGCTAAAAGCTAAAAAGGTTTATTATCACTGCAGATATTGCAAAATCAGATATTTAAGTGATTTTTCTCTGTTCCACTTACGGGACTCCTAAAAAAATGTGATCATCAAACCTTACTTGAGTGGTTCACCCTTGGCTTTAAATATTATCAACCATTTAGATCCGCTTTCCACTTCCACAGGAAGACCACCTGATGCCCAAACCACCTCTTCTCTAGAGTTAACAACTGACTCTAGAATTCAATGAGAATATTCACAGAACATGGACAACCATAAAACACCATCTTTTAAGGGATTACATACATATAGTGTCAATTCTACCCAAATTTTAATTCACCCTAAATCTATTGTTTTTGGATTTTGCATTTAAGTCTAATTTTTTTAAATCAAGGTGAAATGGAAGACAGGGAAACAAGATAAAGAGGAATATTTTCCATCCAGCCACGTCAACTGTCTCAAAGGATGATCCTTCCGTTTTTCTGTCAGTTCACAATAAATATGAGAAAACAATTCAATCTTCACTTTTAAAAATCACATCTATTTGATATATAACGGGATAAAAAATGGGGATATTTGAGGTACAAAGCTTGCATCAATCTAAATTCTCAATTCCAGATTGCATGGGAAATCCCTGATCACATTTCTTACATAAAAGGTCTGACAATTGTGGGGGATGGGAATTGGCCACCCTAAGAGATGTCTCTTTGGCATGAGGACTATTTTGGGCTGGTTACTTTTAATAAACTGCAGACAACAAAGAAACTCTGAAAAGCAGAGTTTACTTACGCTTTGTTAAGAAACATTTACATTGTAAAGGAAATCTCCATCTGTAAAGGTGTCTCCCTCTCTGTACCAGGAAGGAGAGATGACCTTATCTCTAGAAACTCTTAATGTGGAAGGCAAGGATTTAAATTTGCATAATAATCTTACTCTTGTTTACTGTACTTGTCTGGTAACCTCCTGTAACTGACACCCCCCCACCCCCAAAATCCCCCTTTGTCTTTAGGTGAAGATGATATTTAAGGTGGTGGCTTCGGCCATTTTGGCAAGTTGCTCAGTTTGCCTGAGCCTCTCCCATGTATACATCTTATAAAGCTTTGTTTAATTTTCTCCTGTTATTCTGTCTCTTGTGAATTTAATTTGTTCTCCAGCCAGAAGAACCCAGAGCAGGTAGAGGAAATGTCTTCCTCCCGTACATAATGAAGTAGTAAAATTAATTCTTCAAAGCCACAGAAAAAGCAATTGTATTATGTATTAAAACATACCCTTCTAGAAAGACAAGAAAGTCTTTTCTGTTCTAGAACTAAACTAGTATTTTGCAGTTAAGATAAAGTAAAACTACTGAGTGGCTGGCTTGATTTATTTATTTTGGGGTGGTTGTTAACTGTTCACTCTCAGTTTACAGTTTAATTTTTTTTAAAACTTCTAAAATGATATATTTTTCAGCAAATAGTTAAAATTCAGTTCCTCTTCACTTTTCGGTCAAAACGTGAGTTTGAAGTTTTTAAGTTTCCCAAAGAACCGGTGTTTACACTGCTATTTACACTACAGCAATGTAGTAGACTGTAGGTCTTTAAAGGGAAATTCAGGATTCCTCTCTTCTTTCCTCCCAGTACCCATCCAGCCTTCTTGGATTCATCAGGACCTGGGGCAAGAACCAGAATCTGTATGTTACACAGAGACACACCAACGGCACTAATATACAAAGGAAGGGTTCATTCAAAGTCTGAACCCAAGTGGTGTGATCTCTTTAGAGTTCTTTAGGATAATGAATTAGGGCTTAACTAGGCTTAACCCCACTATAGCTAACACTTAGTCTTTTAAAAAAATCTTTCAAGGCTACTTTGCAACTGGTTCTCATTTCCAACCAGTTGGGATCTGCTCTGACCCAACTCTGCTCTGGGTACTTTGCCTACAGTCATTGCGAACCTTGTATGAAACACTACATATATATCCTTTAGACCAAGACACAGATTCTGGACCTTCCATCACAAGCCATGAGACGTTCAGACAAAGTGAGAAATAACACGGGAGTAACATGGAAGCAAGAAGTAAAGTTAGGGGACCTTTATAAAGAACACTGGATCCATGTATGTACACAACTATTAGAATCACCATAACATCAGAACTTCAGTCCTTTTTATAGTCCACTTTACTGCAGCAATGTTAACACTAATCTTATGGAAAAACAAATGTGTTCCTAAATAGTAGGTTCTATAGTCAATCTACCTGAATTCTGAGCAGAAGACCAAGCAATGACGTCACGACATCACACAACGTAAGTATATCTCGGACTACACAGGTATTCCCTAGTTCCCTAAATCCTCTGTCAACCAGTTACTTTGTTTCATGTATTTTCAAGTCCACCCTCTCTCCTGGCTTGTCTTCTTTCACATGTCTCATTTCAAAGTGTCTTCCATCTTAAAAACAAACCCTACAGGGAATTTTCCATTTCAGTATCCTCCAAGCCCACAAAGTGCCAAACAAAGTTCCTTGAAGGGTATTTGTTGAGTAAATGAAAAGTGAGAGAGATATAGTTAGAGAGCTATTCAAAGGCTATCAGTAATTCATGGGAAAATAAAAAACTGAACATTAGACACAATCAAGACTACACTGAGAAACTATTTTTCACTGACCAGGTTGGCAAAAATTCAAAAATTTTTCTTGGTGAAGCTGTGAAGAAATAAGCACCTTCTTAATTTGCCGGTGGGAGTTCAAATTGGTATAGCCATTATAGAGGGAAATTTGACAATATCAATCAAAATCACACATGCACATACTCTTTGACACAAATAGTAAACTTCTGGAAATGTGTTCCACAGATATACTAACACAGGAAGGTTACATGTGTATGCGCATATGTATGCATGTGTAGCACACATATACACTTACATTATTACAGCAGTGATAGCAGAAGATTTCAAAACGTAATTATCCATCATAAAAGGTATAGTACGCTACCATTTACGGTAAAAAATAAATATACATATACAATTAATTTATATACAAATGTGTGTGTGTGTGAGTATACATATATATAAAAGGACAGGCAAAGAACACTGGCTACCTCAGGGGAGGAGAAGCAGCGGCGAAGGGACAAGGATGAGAGGAAGACTTTACCGTACACCCTTGTTCACATCGTTTGAATTTTAAGCTACTAAATCATTTAAAATAATTTTTAAATATTAGCTTTAGTAAGATCATGAAATTTAACTATGTTTCTAAGGAATTTTCCCTTTCCATATCATAAATTTAAAAGAAAAACTCAATGTTTTCCATCATGCTTTCTACTTTAGAGAATTAACACTTTCTTTCTTGTATCTTACTTACATCTTTCAAGTAAATTTCAATTCCTAAATACACACACACATTTCCACATAGAAATCTAAAGAGGCATAATCCGGATTAAGAACCTAAAAGAAACAGAAAGAGGGTATAGTTGTACCATCTGTGTAACAAATGCAGAGAAAGACCGAGATCTGTAAAGCTATAGAAAATGAAAGGCGCTCACTGGCTGGAACCGGAATACAGAAACGCTCAACTCAATACAATGTCAAGTCTTTGGAATTTTTTTTCACTGAAATTACAGCTACAAATAAGGATTATCACAGCAAAAAGGAAGTCCTGGGAGAATGAATCTCTAAAACAGGGTACTCAAATACATAACTAGAGTTATTTCTTAGCATTCTTAACCCAAAGAGCCAACATTTGCTCTACAGTCTAAGCTCTAATACAGTGTATCTTAAACTTCAGCATTGCTGGCCCCCATCCCAGGGATCTTGGTTCAGTTGGTCTGGCGTGGGGTCCAAGAATTTGCACTTCTAACAAGCGCCCAGGTGATGAGACACTGCTGTGCCAGGGCCAAACTTTGAAAAGCAATGATCTCATCCAATCAAGTAATCTACAGACACCAGATGTCTTCAAAGTCCAAGGGCGCTGCATCCCACAGCCACAGGTGGTGGCTCCAGAGCTAGAGAGGAAGCAATTCTATTCTACAGTCTGTAACGATTTCCCCTCAACTAACCTTAGTCAAACCTCTCTGTCATACCTGCTAATCGCCTGATCTTCAACTTCTACTTTCTTCATACTGTTTTTTCCCTTCTTATACACATTCTTGGTAGACTTTTTATTAGTTTCTGCCATTACACTTCTCTTCACCTATAATGTGATGTGCAAAGAAAAAAATCTTCCAGAGGAAATACCAGAAATAAATGCCCCAAGGACAAAAGTCTGCTTGAGTCGGACTAAAGAGATTCAAGAAAAAGAAGGGTTAGAAGTAAATTTACACACTGTTGAGATCAAAAACCTCAGTAAGGAAAATGAGGGAAAGAAATTCTTTTGACATCTAATGTTATAGCAAAGGGAAATATGAACTGCAAACATGTGAATATAATTGGCTTTCAATACAAGAACACAAGGAAGAGAGCACAAATGGGTATGAGGAACTGAAATTTAAATGCATGCTTATTAACAGCTTTATTGCTTTTAGGCATAAGAACTAAAGTATTATTGCTAGGCTTGTAACCAGCTGGAATCACATTTTGACAAATCTATAAAAATATGGTGCCAGCTTCACACAGAGCATCGCTCTGTGAGAGGCAAGTCAGAAGAGGACTGGAGCACTAAATCACTACTCTGAACTCTGGACCTAACTCAGATCCTTGGGCCAAATGTGAACAATATCAGTAAGATTCCCCTCCTGGAGAGGGGGCAAAAACTGAGGATTTCAACTTTATCTTGTGAAACTGCAAAGCAGAGCAGACCCTGTGCTGGACCCAGAACTATCCAGGGAGATTTGAAAAAGAACAAATGCTAATACATTACAGGCTAGAACTCAGCAAAGGCCTGATTCCTGGAAGAACTGTGTGCCTAAGAAGAGACCAACCTTTACTGGGAAAAGCATTATGGTAAGGCTAACGGCTTTCCTTTGGAAATAAGGAGGCAGCTGAAACACCCTTTGCTCAAAACTCTCCCAGTCCCCAGTAGTCTGATTCCTTTCAAGACCAATGTTATTTCCCAAGGAAATGATAAGTCTTAGAACCATCCCACACCCAAAACATAATTAACTCTATGCCTTCCATTATATCATAGGCCTAATCAGATCATGTCATCTCTTATTTTAAAACTTAGCAATGACTTCCACTCACCTGTGGAATAACGTCTAAATACCTTGACTTTGCCTATGAGGCCTATCAGGCCATTCAAGACCTGGCCTCCCACCGTTTTGCCCTGGTCTTCTACCAAAAAGCCTCATTGCCAGATCACCTGTACTTCCACAAAAGTATCCTTTAGGCTCTCACCTCTGTGCCTTTGCACATGCTACTGTTGTATGTACATGTCCTTCACTACCCTGGTTCCTGAGTGTAAGAACTCTTACACTCAACATTCAAAACAGTCCTTCCTTTATGATGCCTGCCTTGTCGACCACCCCTGAGACCCATTCCTCCGTGTCCCCAAGCACCTTCCCCACACCTCTTTAACAGAGCTTATCAGAATGTGAGTCATCATTTGTCTCGATTATACTCCCTACCCCAATACTTTAAGGGCCTTGAGGAAAAGGATTTTTGTCTTACTTATCTTCAGCCGACATTAGCAAAACTTAAAACATCTGAAACTATTAAACATAAGCAAGGATGTAGAAAAATGGGTAATCTTGTAACTGTTGGACAATTTGGCAGTGACTACTGTAAGTAAAAAAACTACATGTATGCCCTCTGACTCTTATTTCTGAATCCAAGGCACAATGGCAGGCATTCACTGTGTGCTATGTGACTGTGTGGAATAAGATCCAAGCTAGTGTTTTCATTTGTTAGATTTTTTTCTTTTTTTAAAGATTTTATTTTTTTCTTTTTTCCCCCAAAGCCCCCCAGTACATGGTTGTATATTCTTCGTTGTGGGTCCTTCATAGTTGTGGCATGTGGGACGCTGCCTCAGCGTGGCTTGGTGAGCAGTGCCATGTCCGTGCCCAGGATTCGAACCAACGAAACACTGGGCCGCCTGCAGCGGAGCGCGCGAACTTAACCACTCGGCCACGGGGCCAGCCCCCATTTGTTAGATTTTTATGGAACTGAAACAGAGAATATGCACCTGGAATATTTTTATAATTTTTGAAAAGAGAGAATTCTATGGTCTTTTAACTGTGAGTATGAATGCAAATTGGTACAATCTTTTATGAAGACTATTTGAATATACACACACACACTTGTGTATTTATCCTTATTCTCTAGCCCAACACAATTTAGCCTAGGGAAATAATCATGGATATACACAAAGCTGTAGTTACAAAAATGTCTGCCAAGGTGTTATTTATAATAGCAAAAATTGGAAAAGGCACAAATGACCAATAATAGATCAGCTAATTAAACCACAATACAATCACAATAAAATGCTATACAATCATGAAAACTTATGTTGTAAAATGAGATTTAACGATACAGAAAGATATTCCCATTACACTGTTGAAGTAAAAAAGCTGTCTACAGACTATTTGATAGCTTTTTTGTCTGTTTGAAAAAACGAAGTATATATGTCAATACGTGCATTGAAAAAGTAATAGATCTTTTCAATTGAAAAACATTAAGTTTCTCCCATCCCTTTATTTAGAATCTCCCCAACGATACATCAGCAATCAAAGGTTAACTTAATCACGATGCATAGTTTAATGTTGCTATCTTTTAATGCCAAGGCAACAATCAGAACTTGAAGACCCAAAGACGGAGCACTTGCCCCTATCAGATATCAAACTATATTTTAAATCACACTAACTAAAATAGTGTGGTCTTAGCACAGAAACAGACTAATGGATGAATCCATGGAATAAAAAGTCTGAAAACATGTACTTGTACATATGTAACTTTTAATATGACAGAAGTGGAATTTCAAATTAGAGGAGAAAAAATTCAAAGAAGAAAAAGTGAAAAAACCACCATACACAAAAATAAATTTCAGATGGATCCGAGATCCAAATACTTAGAAAGAAAGAAAAAAAGGGAAACTTTAAACTAGACAAAAATACAGAAAAGTACATTTTAAAATAGGAGAAATCTTTCTCAAGCCCAAAATGCAAAAACTGTAAAGACTGATAAAATTTTAAAAGGAGAATAGATTCATATATTACTACTTCCATAACTCAAAGTTACCAGTATTTCAACAATTCTAAGACATTGTTTTATCTATGGAATTGGAATATTTCCTACAATGGATGGCATCTTATAAACAAGTGCCATTTTTCCTTCTTAGAACATAAAAGCCAGTGTGTCCTTGTATCCCACAGTCGACAGTATCTGAGAGCCAGTGAATGAGGGTCATTTTTTTAAATGAGAGGGAGAAGACTGACAGACTCACAAAGAGAATTTAAATGCTGATTTCCTCCATTATTTCTCAGCACAGGAGAACATCTATGGACACTGTGGTTATGGGTCTCATCATTTCTTTTCCTTTTTGCATATTTTTAATTGTATGAATTTTCTATAATTATCATATGGATTTTTTAAAAAGAAAAGCAGGTAACATTTAAACAGAATATTGCTAAGTGTTCATACTTAAGAGGAGTAAGATGGCGAAGATACCAATTTGTAGTGGACATATAAATGTAAGTGAAACATGTAAACAAAAACATGGATTTTTTTAAATGTCTCCACTTTACACGCTGATATTTTTGAAACTAAGGCAGTGCATAATCAGTCCTGCTGCTAGCTCCAGTCCAGTCAATCCATGGTCATGCTAAAAAGTATGGTTGCACGGTAGCAGAAAAGAGTCATCATTCTGTCATGGAGCTTTTCAGAAGAGCTGTATGCAGTGAGGAAACGTCTACTGAAGTTATGCTTTAATTCCTTCAACAGACCAACACATATTTGATAATAAAAGAGAAAAGAAACAACTGTAAAGAATACAGGGGGTCCAGGCTAATAGAAATCTTTATTCACTCACATATTCTAGCCAGAATAGGAGAAATTCTCTCTCAAACCTAGACAGTATGTCTCTCATCTTAAGGCCTCATAAAAGTCTCATTTAAAGCCACTTATGTGAGGCTAGGTTCTCTACCATCACACCCTAGGTGAGGGTCAGGCAAACCGCCACCATATCTCCACCACCTCCAATTTTCTAGAAGAAACGGAGAACAGGAAAAAGATCTCTTTAAAACTTGCTCTTCTAGATCAAATGGACTCAGGAGACAAAATATTTTTTCTAAGTGGAAAAATACCATTCCACAATGGGAGCAATATACGTATGAAGCACAGGCAGCATAGAGATTTTGTTGAAGAAGTTAAACTGAAATAAGTAAGAAAACAGTTTGGCTCTGAATCTCCTTCCAGTCTTTTTTTTCTTCTTTATTATCTCCCCTTAAATCTCAGGCTTTCTGAATTGTATAAGAATCCTAAGACTTTTAATTAAGGTAAATAAAGAAATACGGGAACAAGATGGACATATTAAACAGACCAAAAAATAAGACGTCCAAAATCCTATTTCTTTCTTTCTTTCTTTCTTTTTTTTTAGGAAGATTAGCCCTTAGCTAACATCCACCGCCAATCCTCCTCTTTTTGGTGAGGAAGACTGGCCCTGAGCTAACATCTGTGCCCATCCTGCTCTACTTTATATGTGGGAGGCCCCCACAGCATGGCTTGACAGGCAGTGGTCTGTGCCCAGGATCTGAACCGGCAAACCCCAGGCCACCGAAGCTGAGTGCACAACCACCCGCTCCGCCACCAGGCCAGCCCCCAAAATCCTATTTCTTGACACAACTCTCCCTCGACACATAGTAAATGCACTGAGTCCCTTCTAACGGCCCTACCTGAAGCAGGCAGCAAGCCCCTTCCATCTTTGAAGAGCAGTAATGTAGGGTCTTCCTGTCACTGTATCCAACATAAACAACATTCCCAAGGAGAATGTCTGCCTCTGCCTTAGCAACTGACTACATGTAAACACATGCTAAAACCCTGCCCTTAATCTACCCCAGAAAAATGTTACAAATTGCCAAGATTATATGGAGATCCTGCAGGTACTTCCCATAATGAACTGCCTGTACTTGGGACAGATCTGTATCAGCCTTATGTCGAAGTGTTGGCAGATAAGGCTTTCCCACCACCTTCTTCCATTAGCACGAATAACCAAGAGTTAGGTCAGAACCATTTTATCTGAACAGAACACTGGTTAGGCATCTAATATAAGAAAAGAAAACTACATTTTTCAAGTAAGTTTCTACTGTTAACAGTTATCATTCAATACAGCATATCATATCAGCAGAGCTTCCAGACCTAAGACAGACTAGGAACAAGGACCTGGCCAACTACTTCTGAAAAGACTGGCCATGAAAACCCTATGAATAGCAGCAGAACATTGTCTGCTATAGCACCGAGGGTGAGAGAATGGTGCAAACAGCCGGGGCAGGATCTGCTCTGCTGCACACTGGGTCAATAGGAGTTGCAATCGATTTGACGACATTAACAATAAAGCATATCACAGATACCCAAACTGCTACTGAATGAATACTGTGATCCAATGTCTAACTATACTATTGGCTCTCAGATGGTTTGCCTACATTTGTTTTCCATTCTATATTTGATTTCAGATTCTTACTGAAATAATTAAGCTGAGAAGATGTTAAGAAGCAGAACTATCTTACTTTTAGTTCTCCTTCTTGGCCCTCCCCCACTCTATGAAACAAAGGAGGTAGCCAGTTTAAAAAAAGATCAAAATCAAAATCCTCTTACGACCAAGGGGGTCTTCAAGTTGATGAAAACAGGAAATTGAGGATTGATATAGCAAGAAGGACAATTAGATAAATTCCCAGTTCTCTGAATCCTCATAAAACAACTAATTTTATCTGAAGTATTCTGTATTCTCAAAACAGGCAAAACCATATTAAAGAAATAACTTATTTCCAAGTCAGAAACATTTTTTTTTACATTGAGGTATCTGTACCACTTCATTAGCTGATGATAAAAAATTGACCTCAAAATGAAATTTTCAATAACATACAGATATAGAGTCAGCTAGACGCCACATTCTGGATGAACTTTAGTTACTTGTTGGTGATTAATAAAAACAATTAGTTCTCTAACCCACTCTATGGTAATTTCACAATAAAACCATTATGCTTTAATATTAAATGCAAACTGTAAAGCTTTAATTGATAATTTACCCTCTTAGCCTTCATGACAAGCTGTTACTTTATAAAAGTAGATTCTTTTCTGTGAAATAATATATAAAGTTCTTCTCTTTTCTGTACAGAAAACTAAAATTTTCTCTAAATGAAATATAAAAACAGACTACAAAAACAGTTTAGGTAACAAAAGCAAAAATTCTCAGACAACATTAATGACACAACTAGATGACAGGAATCCGCACTGGGGGCCAGCCCCGTGGTTAAGTTCACACGCTCTGCTTCTGCAGCCCAGGATTCACCAGTTCGGATCCTGCGTGCGGACATGGCACCACTCATCAGGTCATGCTGAGGTGGCGTCCCACACAGTACAACCAGAAGGACCTACAACTAGAATATACAACTGTGTGCTGGGAGGCTCTGGGAGGAAAAAGAAAAAAGACTCCTCACGAATTCCAAAGCACAAGCAGGCAAGAACAAAACACCAGCAGCAATAAGACCATGTTACTAGTTTCCGTGCAGAAGAAAGCAGAGAAAAGCAATGAGATGTTTGCCAGCTCGGGTCACAGAACAGGAGAACCGTCAACAGCCCTCGGGTATTCTTAGCTGGAAAGCATAAGAGACCAGTTTCAGATTAGCAGCTGAAACCGGGAGGGGTTCTGCCCACTCCAAACGCAGGTGAGTGCAGGCCCGCAGGGGCTGGAGCAGTCTAGCCCCCACAGACTCCGGAAACTGACCCTGCAGGATCCCCCTTCCAGGACAAGGACCCACACTAAGGAGAAAATGCTGTGCGTGGAATCAAAATTAGACAAAAGAGGGACAAGAGAGGTCAAAGAAAGAAGAGGTCTAGGCAAAGCACGGAGAGGGGAACCAGGAAATCTCAGAAAGCAAGCTTTCTGCGCAAAACCACAACAGAAGGAACATGATGAGGTGGGGGAAACAAACTAAATAATCCTCCTTCTAAGAGTCGTAGAAAACTATCTTCCAAGCAACAGCAAGTACTGAAGTCAGATCCTAGACAACAAAAGCACGCCAAAAAGAAAAGGTTTTTCAAAACCAGCTAAAACATATTAAAATGATAAGGCATGAAAGAATGTAAATCAAAATTTTTTTAAAAAAATTCAGAAAAGAGGTGATAAAACTCAAGGAAGAATAACAAAAGAAAACACCATTTTAGTAATGAAAATTATTTTAGAGGACAAGAGCGAATAAACACAAACGTGCTTTAAGAGAAACAGATGGTTAAAAGGAGAACATTTTTTAAATAAAAGAAAATGAAGAGATAAAAAGGACGCAAGAGAAAATAACAAATATTAAAGATGGGAAAGGAAGATCTAACAGAAAATAGGAGTCTCTGACAAAACGACAACAAAGCAATGGAACAGAATGCTGAAAGCTATAATGCAAGAATATTCTCCTGAAAGAAAAAGACGAGAAGCTACATACTGAAAGAACACAGCACATATCTGAGACTACCAAGCCCAAATGACCAACATCAGACATATCCTAAAAAAATTACTGGACTTTATAAAGATGCAGTCTCTTGGACTTCTAGGCAAAAAGAGCACAACTTACAGAGGAAAATATCATTTGACACTGTCAGGAATATTTTATGCCAGAAAAAAACAAAGCAACATATTTAAGATACTTACAGAAAGAAAATGCAAGCTAAGAATTTTACATCCAGCACATGTGACCTACAAGTATCAAGCAGACAGTTATCACTATGCAAGAACTCAAGAAAAGTTGTTCTCAACTTCCTGAGGAATAAGCTTCGGAAAACTAAAATGACTACAGAGACATATAAAGACTGGTATGAGCATAAACTATATAAATACCTGCAGAACTAAGATTAAGTGAGAGTTAAAAGAGAGAGATTATAAGGGGCTAGCCTGATGGCGTAGCGGTTAAGTTCACAGGCTCTGCTTCAGCAGGTTCAGATCCCAGGCGCGGACCTACATACTGCTCATCAAGCCATGCTCCCACATACAAAAAATAGAGGAAGATGGCACAGATGTAAGCTCAGCAACAATCTTCCCCACACACACACACAAAAATTCAATGGTATTGCTATAATAAACCAACAATGAACAACCAGAAATTGAAACTAACGAAACAATACCATTAACAATAGTATCAGAAAATACGAAACTAGGGATAAATCTGACAAAAGACACACAAGAACTTTACACTGTAAAGTACAAAATAATGCCGAGAGAAATTAAAGAACACCTAAATAAATGGAGAGATGTGTATCATGTTCACGGATCAGAAGGTTTAATATTAAGATTTCAATTCTTCCCAAACTGATCTACAAATTCAACACAATTCCAACCAAAAACTCTGGCACACGTCTTTGTAGAAATTTACACGTTGACTCTAAAATGCATTTGAAATGCAAACGACCAAGAAGATCCAAAGCAGCTTTGAAAAGGAAGAAGAATGTCTGAGGACTTAAAACACATGACTTCAGGACTAATTTTCAAAGCTACATTCATTAAGACAGTGTGGTATTGGCATCAAGATACTTGTAAAAAGATCAATGGAATAGAATAGAGCTCAGAAACAGACTTACACATTTATGGTCAATTGATTTTTGACAAAGGTGCAAAGGCAATACAGTAAAGAAAGAATAACTTTTTCAACAAATGGCAGGAGAACAACTTGATGCTGACATGCAAAAAAAAAAACCCAACTGACCCATACTTCATACCATATACAAAAAGTAACCTAAAATGCATCACAGACCTAGACATAAAAGCTCATGCCATAAAACTTCTGGAAGAAAAATAAGAGACAATCTTCGTGTTCTTAGGTTTGGCAAAGATCTCTAAAATACGACACCAACAGCATGATCCATAAAAGAAAAAACTAGTAAAATTGACTTCATCAAAATTTAACACTTCTACTCATTAGAAGATACTGTTATAAGAATGAAAAAAGACAGAGACTAGAAGAAAATATTTTCAAAGCACGTATCTGATAAAGAACTTGTATCCAAAATGAAAATTTCTTAATACTCAAGAAACCAAACCACCTCAGTTAAAAATGGGCATGAAATTTGAACTTCATCAAAGAAGATATATGGATAGCAATAAGCACATGAAAATATGCTCAATATTATTAATCATTAGGGAAATGCAAACTGAAACCACAAAGAGATACCATTATACATCTATTAGAAGGGCTAAAATTACTGATCATACCAAGTGTTGGCAAGTGTTATGAACTATGCCCTCTCAAAATTTGTACATTGAAGCCCTAACCCCCAGGACCACAGACTGTAGACCTATTTGCAGATAAAGCTCTTAAAGAAACAATTACGTTAAAATGTTAGGGTGGGCCCTAATCCAAACTGGCTGGTGTCCTTATAAGAGGGGGAAATTTGCAGACAAAAAGGGATTACAGAGAGAAACGAAGTAAAGGGTCAGCAAGAGGGCAGCCATCTAGGAGCCAAGGAGAAAAGCCTCATGAGAAACCAACCCTGCCAATACCTTGATCTTGCACTTCCAGTTTCCAGAGCTATAAGAAAATAAATGTCCGTTGTTTAAGCCACTCAACCTGTGGTATTTTGTTATGACACCCCTAGTGAACTGATACAGCAAGGATACGAAGCAACTTTAGTTCTCACGCTGCTGATGAGAATGCTGAATAGTATAAGCGCTTTGCAAAACGGTAACAGTATCGTAAAACTCTAAATATATGCCATATGACCCAGCCAATGCATTCTTAGGTATTTAACACCCCCCCAAAAAATACGTGTCCACACAAATCTTGTACAAAAATGATCACAGCATATTTATTTGTAATAGCCCCAACCTGGAAACCACCAAAGTATCTATTAACAGACGAATCGATAGACAAAGTAGTGATTTCATACAATGGAATACTTCTGGGCTGTAAAAAGGAATGAACCTTAATACACAGAACAACACGGGTGAATCTGAAAATAACTATGCTGAGTAAAAGAAACTAAATAGAAAAGAGGACATAGTATATAATTTCATTAATATAAAATTCTAGAAAAAGTAAACTATAGTGAAAGACAGCAGATCAGTGATTAACTGGGGACAGGAGGGTTAACAAGGAGGGGTTATAAAGGTGCACAAGGAAACTTTGGGGAGTGATGGATATGTTGATTATCTTGATTATGGGTCTCACGGGTGGGGATATATATTTCAAAACATATCAAATTACAGACAGTCGTGCGCTGCCAAATGATGTTTCAGTGACGAACCACACATACGATGGTGGTCCCACAAGATTATAAAGGAGCTGAAAAATTCCTATCACTAGTGACATCATAGCTGTCATATGTCTCAGCGCTATGCATCACTCATGTGTTTGTGGTGATCCTGGTGTAAATCTACTGCACTGCCAGTCATATAAAAGTATAGCACATACAATTACGTACAGTACATAATATTTGATAATGATGATAAACAGCTATGTTACTGGGTTATGTATTTATGATACCATACTTTTATTGTTATTTTAGAGTACTCTTTCTACTTAGAAAAAGAAAGTCTACTGTAAACCAGTATGCTGTGTTACACTGGCAGCAGCCTCATACATCTATCTCATGTTTACTATGTCTCTTAATTGCATCATTTTCTCTTGTGCTTAATTCAAGCTCGTGTTTATTCATATGGCCCCTAAGTGTACAAAATCCACTGCTAATGTTGCCAGTAAGAAGCTAATCAAGTCACTGACCTGGAAACAAAATCAAAAGTGACTAAGGACTATGAAAGTGGAAAATTAGTGATGGTCATTGCTTTCTATCAGGCGTGTCCCATTCCACCATAGCTACAATCTTGAGAACAAGAACAAAGTGACAGAAGCTGTTAAAGGACCTGCTTCACTGAAGGCAACGAGACTAACAAAAATTCAAGAAGGGCCTATATCAGACCTGGAGAAACTTCTAATGACCTGGATTGAAGACCAGACACAGAAGCGTGTCCCTCTCACCACCAGGATGATCACCACCAAAGCAAAAAGTTCGTTTGAGATGCTCAAAGAAAAGGCTGGACCTGACTGTGACGTTGAATTTACTGCTGGCTCTGGGTGGTTTAAACAATTCAAGAATCATTACTCATTACATAATGTGAAAGTGAGTGGTGAGTCTGCATGTGCTGATGTGAAGGCAGCTGAAGAATCTTTGGAAACTCTAGATAAGCTGATTGTGGAGGGAAATTACCTGCCAGAGTATATTCAATATGGAAGAAACCCTCCTATTCTGGAAATGGATGCCTGAAAGGACTCTCATCCACCAGGAGGCTACATGGATGCCAGGTTACAAGGCTTTTAAGGACAAGGTAACAGTCTTTCTTACAGGCATGTCGCAGGCTACAAATTAAAACCCTTTGTGATCCAACACAATGAGGACCCCAGGGCCTTCAAGCACATCAATAAGCACACAGTGCCAGTGCACTACAGGAGCAATAAGAAGTCATGGATGACCCAGCTTCTCTTCCAAGATGCCCTCTTGAATTGCTGTGCCAGCGAAATGGAGAAGTACTGTTTGGAGAATAACATAACTTTCAAGATTTTGCTTACTGTTGATAACACTCCTGGACGTCCTCTTTTTATTGATGATCTTCATCCCAATATGAAAGCAGCTTTTCTCCCTTTAAGCATCACCTCTTTGATCCAACCAATGGATCCAAGAGTTACAGTAGTTTTTAAGGCCTACTACCTGAGGAAGACCTTTGCCCACACTATTGCTGCAACTGAGGAAGACACTAAGAAGACACTGAAGCAATTTTGGAAGGATGACAATTCTATAACTGAATCAAGAACTTTGCTTGGGCTTGGGGTGGTGCCACCAAGGAGTGTATGAGTGGCACCTGGAAGAAGACATTCAAGAGGTTCGTCCATGACGTCAAAGGATTTGCCAGGATGAGGAGGCTGCAACAATCAACAAGGCTGTGGCTGAGATGCAAATAACTTTAACCTGGGTGTGGATGAGGACGACATTGAAGAGCTCTTAGAAATGGTTCCTAAGGAACTACTTAATGAGTTGTTGTTGGAACTGGAACAGAAATGCATAGCCAAAGAAGAGGGAAGAGAAAAGGAAACTGCGGGAGAAGACAAAGAAGAAGAACCCCCTAAGAAGATTCACAGTGAAGGGTTGAGCAGAAGCTTTTTTAGACCTCAACAAGCTCCTTAAACAGTATGAAAACACGGACCTCAACGCTGAAAGGTTTTCATTAATAAAGAGGAATGTTCACAGTGCCTTATCTGCTTACAAGAAAATCTATGATGAAAAACAAGAAACAAACCAAGAAAACCACCATGGACATATTTCTGAAAACAGTCACACCTCCTCACGAAGAGCGGCAGGTCCCTCAGGAGGAACTGACAGGGAGGTGGAAGACAGTGATAGTGATGATCCCGATCCTCTGTAGGTCTAGGCTAATGTGGGTGTTTGTCTTAGTTTTTAACAAAAAAGTTCAAAAATTAAAAAAATAAAAAAATTTAAGAAGAGAAAAAAGCTTACAGAATAAAGATATGAGGAAAGAAAATATATTTGTACAGCTGTACAATGTGTATTTTAAGCTAAGGGTTATTACAAAAAAGTCAAAAAGTTAAAATTTAAAAGTTTATAAAGTAAAAACATTATGGTAAGCTAAAGTTAATTTATTATTGTAGAAAGAAAAACATTTTTTTATAAATTTAGGGTAGCCTAAGCGTAGGGTTTCTAAAGCCTATAGTAGTGCACAGTAACGTTCTAGGACTTCACATTCACTCACCACTGACTCACTCAGAGCAACATCCAGCCCTGCAAGCTCCAGTGGTGGTAAGTGCCTATGCAGCTGTACCAATTTTTATCTTCATACTGTATTTTTACTGTACCCTCTCTATGTTTAGATATGTTTAGATACACAAACACCATTGTGTTACAACTGCCTACAGTATTCAGTACAGTAACATGCTGTGCAAGTTTGTAGCCCAGAAGCAACAGGCTATCCCATATAGCCCAGGTGTGTGGTAGGCTATACCATCTAGGTTTGTGTAAGTACACTCTGTGATGTTCGCAAGATGAAATCACCTAGGGCTGCATTTCTCAGAACGTATCCCTGTTGTTAACTAACTCATGACTGTACTTCAAAGGTGTGTGATTTTCTGTAAGTCAACTATATTTCAACAAAACTTAAAAAATTAAATATGCACACACCACACATTTAAAACTACAAAGAAGAAACTGACACAAAATTATCAGTCAATAGAGGTTTTAATAAACTTCTTTCAGGCCTTGACAGATCAAGTAAGTAAAAAACTAAGAACACAGAAAAACATTAAGTTGGGACACCAAAGTACACACTCACACATCTAACTCTACATCAGGAAAAGAGAATCATGCTTCTATTCAAGGATTCACAATTCTACACAAAAAGCGAACACATAGTAGAGCAGTAAAGAACATCTTATCAAATTATAAAATGAAGAAATCATTCAAACATTCTAATCATGACACAATGAAACTGGAGATTTACGACGACGACAAAAACTTAACTAACCTATTAGAATTTAAAATACTCTTCTCTTAAGTGAATATTAGGCCAAAGGGGAAATCAAAGACACAATTATAGATTATCTAGAAAATTATAATTAAAATGAAAACCATGTCAACAATCTATGGGTAACTGACAATCTATAACATGAAAAAGCTTATATTTTAAATATCTATGTTACTAAGAAAGAATGAAAATAAATTAATAAACATACAAATAAAGAAGTCAGGAAAAGAATATCATGACTCTAGGAAGTCAGAGAAGAGGAATTAATAACAATATAAACTGAAATCCACACAAAAAAGGAGAACAAAGGCTATATCTGATAAAACTCACTACAACCTGTAAGTCACTAATCAGTCTACTCTAAATTTAAAGAGAGAAACCATAAACACAAAAACTGAAAAAAGAAAAAAAACGAATAGGAAAGTAAAAAGAATTACAGAAAACTATTTTCTTAACTCAATGCTCATAAATCTGAGAACAAGGTCCAGTGAATAGTCAGAAAAACTGACTCAAGGAATAATAGTAAACCTCAATAGATAATACCATGTATGGAACTGAGAAAGCAAGAAGCTACATTCCAAAAATCAAGTCCAGATATTTCATTTATGATCTTTTATACAGTCAAGGAACAGGTTGTTCTAATGCTATTCAAACTGTTCCTACAAATAAAATTGGCCAATTCCTTTTAGAAAGGAGAATAATAATAATAAAATGCACAAATACACACACAAAGATGTTAATTTCAGTTATGAAAACTGAATACTCAAAATAATATCCAATGGGAAGACTATAGCAAAGCATTTGAAAAATATACCTTATCAAGGTTTTTATTCCAATTAGAAGATAAAAAAGAAGACAATACCATATTCAGACTTTTTAAAGCATGACACAATGAGGTATCCACTTACGAATAAATCTGAATAATCTATATAAACTACATAACTCAACTGAGGGACATAAAAGAATCCGTGAATTAACTGGAAAGTCATGTCTTATTCTAAATTGGAAGACTCAATATTGCAAGTTGCCAATTCACATTAACATAACTCATAAAATAAAAGTCTAAATAAAAATCCCAACATATTTATTTTGTAAACTGCAAAATGATCCTAAAGTTCACCTTGAGGAATAAAGAAGACTGACCAGGAAACTCTGAAATAAAAACACTACCAGATATGAAATCAAACATACAGGTACACAAATAATGGTATGAAGTTTTATATGCTCAAAAGAATAGGTAAAGTGAAACAAACAGTACCAGCAAGGATGTGAAGAAAACTGTTAGTGGGAGTGTAAACTGACACAACTACTTTATAAAAATGTCAGCGTCTACTAAAACTGATCATAAGACAATATCCAGAAAGAAAAAAAAAGAAAGAAAATGCCAAATAAAAATAGTAAAGAATAACATGACAGAAAACTAAACCAAACATAAAAGTGTTTGAGTTGATGAAAAATATATTAAAACAAACTATAACATGGCAATTTTACTCTTAAAAACATACCCAACAGAGTGTGACAGATGTTCATCAAAAGACAGATACGATAGCAGCATTATTCCTGATAACCAAAAACTAGAACAACGCAAACACCCATCATTATTAGAACAGATAAGTAAATCGTATATTCGGACAATGGAACACCACAGAGCAATGAGAAATCATAGTCTACGAATATACACAACAACATGGTGGAATCTCAAAAGCAATGTCGAGCTAAAGAAGTCAGACACCAAAGTATCTGTATGTTACCGTCCATATAACATTCACACACGGGTAAAACTCCTCCATGGCGTTAGAAGCCAAGATCAGCGGTTACCCTTAGCGGGAGGGGACAGGGAGGAAGAGTAGTTTTAGTAACTACAGGGTATTTCCATGGTTCTGGTTTCTTGATCTAGATGCTGGCCACATGGGAGTATTCACTTTATCAAAATTCACTGAACTAAAACATAAAAAGGACACATGGACTACAAATTGATATACCTGTTTTGGCTATCAGATTAAAGAACTGATAACACTTCCTTGAAGGAAACACAAATTAGTACCTAATTAGAGTGTTTTTTATGTTTGTATCCTGAGATCCAGAAATATTTATCCTACTAAATACTAACACAAGTACAACCTGAAATCTGAAAAAAGGAAGTTGAATAGAATGATCAATTAAAATTCCTTCCAACCTTGGAATCCTTTATTTTTTATCTTCCCTTTTCTTCTGTCTACCTCCTTTAATCATAGTACAGATGTAAACTGTCCATGGTATTCACTGATTGGAGTTTTTATGTTCTCCTTCCTTAATCTAAAATTATGTTAGAATTTTTCCCAAGGAAAGGAGAAATGCAAAATAATTTGATTCACATATGAGTCTCTGTGAGTAGCTCTGAAAAAGCTCATTCCCTAATTTCTTAGGGATTTTTTTCTAGTTCCTCTTTCCTTCCCCCAATGTTATACTCATTGGATATTTGGGAAACAATTTTTGTGCTATGAGCTGTGGGGTACTGCAGTAGGGGGAATCCTCCCTGAAAAACTTGAATAACAGCATGGCCCCTTGCTGTCTATGGCGGTTCTCTCTGAAATATTCTGGAGAAGGCCCTTAGCTTTGCTTCCTTAAAATATCCGAGCATATATCGCTGGTCTTATCTGCATGATTCAAAGTTGAACACGTTTTTTTAATGTGCTAGGCTAATATTATATTTACTTTTTTTTTTTAAGATTTGAATCAAGATATATAATAAATTGTGGGAAGGAAAGAGGGAGAAAGGGAGGGAGGGAGACAAGAAAAGTCAATGTAAGCCATCACTTAAGAATGATTTGTCAGAGTCCACCCAGTGGCGTAGTAGTTAAGTTCACACACTCCACTTCAGCAGCCCTGGGGTTCGCAGGTTCAGATCCCAAGCATGGGCCTACACACCACTAGTCAAGCTACACTGTGGCGGCATCCCACATACAAAAAGTACAGGAAGATTGGCAACAGATGTTAGCTCAGGACAATCTTTCTCATGCAACAAGAGGAAGATTGGCAACAGATGTTAGCTCAGGGCCAATCGTTCTCACCAAAAAAAGGGAATGATTTATCACTACCAGGATGAGATTTCTTGCACCTGAAGAACTTTAGTTGAACCTTTTTCCTAATAAAGTATATATCTCACCACAGACTTCCATTTTCTCTTTATTTTTTTAACTTCAGTAACACCAATGTTTTATTTCACTAAGGTGTTTGCCTTCCAAAACAAAAGAATAGAATTAAGTTAGGAGCCCAGAGAACTAGACCAGAGTAGAAAGCCAAGAAATGATAATTTGATCCTCAACTTGCTTTTTAACAGAATATTTCTTTTCTAGTTATTCCTTTCAACTGTTAGAAACAAATTTAAATGTCATTAGAATTGAGTTCATCTAGTCACAATTCCCAATGATAATAAGTTTTCCTAAGCAGTCTTAAGCAAACTTTTTATTTTCCATAACGCAACAAAGATATTACTGAGTTACTGGGGCTTGAGAATAGCACAAACTCTAGCTGACAGATTTGTCAGATGACAAGTTGTGTATTGATAGAGATGGATAACCAAATGGTTTGGTATTATTCTGATCATCAACAGAGAGTAACACTAACAAAACTTTGCTGTTCGAAAGAATTTTTTTAATTACCAAATTTCTATTCTACAGCAGTTGGCGAATTATAACTACCAACATTCACAGTTTAACTCAATGAAGAAACTGAGCACATATAAAAATACCCACCATCAAAGCAGATGAAAGCTACATGAAGACAATGAACACAGGAGTTCAATACGAACCATTTTTTTAGATAAGTGCTCTCAACTGACCCAAAAAATCAACTTACTAGGTCAAGAGAGAGCATGAAGAAACTACTTCCTCTGTTAGAAATGAAGAAATATGACATGTCATGCATGTAGCATGTCTAACATACAGAGCAAGAACTTCTGAAGATGTGATCAGCTTCAACAGGTTGAATAACTTTGGGTTCAGAAACTCTACTGTTGCTATTCAGAAATAAGTAATAATATCTAAATACAGTTTAGATCACTTTGATAATATTATTAGAGAGGAATCAATATAAGAGTATTAACATCACGTAAGCTGGTCTTTTGCTCATTTGGAGGCCTGATATGAGGGTTATAAAGTACCACAGATTTTTTTTTTCAAGTATCTGGATCACACAGAATGATTTCCTTTTAATGACTTGTAATATACTATCAGTACAGGACTGCTTTTTATGATTTCTTCTTAATTGGCAGTAATGGCAAGAGCCACCTAATTCTTATGATGGACAACTGACTTTCCAGTATCTCAGTAATGGCATCTCCATCCTTGCAGCTGCTCAAGCCAAAAGCCTCAAGAGGTATCTTGGACGGCTTCTCTCTCTCTCATACATACATCCAATACATCAACAAATCCTGTTCCTCCTTCAAAATATTTCCAGGCTAGAACTATTTCTTATTACCCCGCCACTATTACCTGGGGTCAAGCCAACATTCCCTCAAGACTTCTGCAAACAGTCTTCCTAACTGGTGTGCTTCCACCCTTGCCCCTATTCAAGATCAATCTCAACATAAAACTCAAGGCAATCCTTTCAAAATCTAAGTGTGGAGTAAAGTTGGTCTTGCCCAAAGAGAGGTCCAGCCTTTCTCTCAGCTTCTGGGAGGTAATCTATGTCTCATCTGATAGAAGTGTCCTTGTTTAGGGCAAGAGCCAATCACAATGGATCTCAGGGTAGGGTTGGTCATACTCAACAGTCTTAGGGCAGGGGCTGACCATGCCAGAAAGACCAATTCAGGGTGAAGGCTTTGGGTCACTCAGTATCAGGAGACCTGGAGACTGAGTTCAACTCCATGGGCAATCAATTAATCAATCAATCAACCATGCCTAAGTAATGAAGCCCCAATAAAAACTCTCGACACCAAAGCTCAGGTGAGTTCCCTGGTTGGCAATACTGCAGGTATACTGTCACACATTGATACCAAGAGGATCACCTGTCCTAACTCCATGGGAGAGAAGAGAAGCTACACATTTACAATTCTCCTAGGCTCTGACCTATGAGTCTCTTCCTTTGGCTGATTTTGATCTGTATCCTTTCCCTGTAATAAACTGTAACTGTGAGGATAACAGCTCTTAGTGAGTTCTATGAGTCCTTCTAGCAAATTATCAAACCTCAGTGTGATTTTGGAAACCCCCTGAACTTGCAGTTGCTGTCAGATGTGAGGGCAATCTTGAGGACTGCATCCTCAAACCTTGCAGTTTGGCTAACTTCGGGAAGGTATTTTCCAGTGTGTTTTGTATGGTTTCTAGAGTACATGTAATCTGTTCTTTTCTGTTGGTTCCTTCTCTGCCTATAAATATGGTCTACCCTCCCATTCTTTTTTTTTTTTAAAGATTTTATTTTTTCCTTTTTCTCCCCAAAGCCCCCCGGTACGTAGTTGTATATTCTTCGTTGTGGGTCCTTCTAGTTGTGGCATGTGGGACGCCGCCTCAGCGTGGTTTGATGAGCAGTGCCATGTCCGCGCCCAGGATTCGAACCAACGAAACACTGGGTCGCCTGCAGCAGAGCGCGCGGACTTAACCACTCGGCCACGGGGCCAGCCCCCTCTACCCTCCCATTCTTTAAGAGAAAACAAAAGTACCCTTCCCTCCATCCTCTACTCTTTCCACTGACTGCTTCTATCCTTCTCCTCAAATCTTCTCAGTAAGGTAGTCTACACTCCTTTAGGGACTCAAAATTGAATTCTAAAATTTTCTCATCATATTCTCATAAATCTGCTATATAAAGTTTTTACTCCTCCTGGAAGGAAAAGACAAATAGGGAATACAAAAGATTTTCTACCGGCACAGCTTCATATTTATCTGAGCTGCATTAGAGATGAAAACAAATAAAAATCTTCTGGCCAGGCCCATGGCTTCATCCTGAGGCCCCCAACCACTGGCACCTGCTTCCCCGTCTTGATATGACATACTCCTGGAATTGTGCTCATTTTACAAGCTTATTTTATTACTCAAAAACAGTGTGCTTGGCTTGGCTATGGTCACCACAGTCTTATTGTCTTGCTTCAGGCTTCCAACTTTTAAACGGCACTATTTCACATTGGAGCAGACTGAATTCCCTGCCTTACTAGTTAATTAAGGGTCAAGTATTCCAGAGTGGTAATTGGATATGTTTAAAACCGAAAAGAAAAATCTGTTTTAAAATCATTATGACCGAAGACTTCTTAAGTTGAATATTAAAAAGTTTCATTTTATAAAATAAACAAGAGATCCCCCCCCGAGAAATAAATTAATAAAGATTTCATGATAGTTGTATATTATCTTTAGGATACATCCTTAATAGAATTCAAGATCCTTAGATGAAATTCAAGAAATATATGCACATAAAGCTTTACACCTCTTGAAAGAGACATAAGCTGTTTTATTCACGTACGCAGTTTTCACCTATTTCAGTGGTCTCTCAGAACATAGAGTTTAACATCAAGTTCTCACAATGCACGCATTGTCATCCCTTGCAGAGACTACTACAGAAGGCTAACTGGCCTCCCCACATTTGCTCAAACCTCCCAACAATCTATTTTCCACTCCACCCCCCCCAACTCCATTGCAGAGTGATCTCACCCAAAATGTAAATCTCATCTTCTCCCATCAATGGTTTTTCTGGAGCCTTTAGGATAAAGTCAAAATGCTTACAAGACCCTGACCCTGTGGCCCTAGTCACCATGTCCCGCTCTCCCCCTCATATGTACACTTCAGCCTCCAAGGTCTGCTTCCACGGGACCCCCACACTCCCCGGGCACACTCTCTCACAGCTGTTCCCTCTGCCTCATATATCCTTCTCCCAGATTCTGCTCATCCCTCGGGTTGCAGATTTCATATTACTAAAGAGGTCTTTGCTGATGCCTTCCCATAAAACACGGCGCACTCCCCACAGACGCTCACATCAGACACCTTCCTTTCGCAGCACTGACCACCTTGTTCAGTTCCTCTCCACTACGCTGGTGGCGTGAGAGCAGGCACCTTGTCTTTCTTAGTCACTGCTGACTCTCAATCACTCATTCAGTGTACAAACCCACAGTGCTTTGCACATATTTGCTAAATGGATGTGACCAGAGGCATAAACTATACTGACTTTAAAGGTTTCAAAGTCAATTATTCATAAAATGATGTAATTTTATTAAAATTTCTTTTCAAAAATCCATCACAACAGGAAAACATTTCTTTAAAGTGAAAGCTGTTTATCATTACAATACTAGACAGTTTTTCAACAAGAAAACTTTGGTATACAGTTTTTGAGTAAAGAGCATACACTTTCACTAAGGATTTAGAGCAGAAAGAATATAAATGCAAGAGTAATGGTTGCCTAATGAAGCTTCATTTTAAATTAATTTCCAAAGTCAATTAATACCATGCCCAAAGGGCATTATAATTATGACCAGAAACCTCCTTTTGTTAAGCATAGAGTCAACTCTGCATTCAAACATATGCTAAATTTTAATGCTTTATTTAGGAATAATTTCCTTCATAAGAGGTTCAATTCTTTTATAAATAGTATCTATCAGATTAGAAACTAGCGATTAACATTGTGGCCTAAGTTAAAAGAAAAGAGGTCATCATAAAAATTAGTCCTTTTCATAGCTTATAGTTAAAATTATCTAAGAGGGGAATAAAAACGCTCAGTGAGGATTTACTAAGTGTAGAACCAGCTGAATTCACTTCTAAGTGAGAAACTATCTAGAACAAGATAAACTACCACATACCCTACCTTCATTTTCCCCAGGACCCCCCAAAAAAACCATGAAGACAGAGACTGCTCTGGCCGAAACCTGCAGCCCAAAGCATGAGAAGGAACTGTAGAATTTCTCACATTACACTTATTTTTTAACCTTTTATATATCTGCCCTATATTCTTCATTACCTCAACTAAATTCATCAAGGGTATGGATTCTCTGATACTTTTTCCTATCAACAGAACTAGCAAAGACCCTAAATATATTAATATAAGGAACTAAATAAGCACATTGAATACAGTAACAGCAAGACAGATGGCCAGGCCACAGCCTGAACTTACCTACAAGCCAACGGTAAGTCTTACATAAGTCTGATCGCTCTAAACACAATATACACAAGCAATTAAGTACAAATTAGATTACTTCTTCACTCTTCCCTGATGCAAACGTTCCCATTCTGTGTTAGATCATCCTTCCACATTTTCAGGAGCCTTATTTCAATTACTCACTTTTCTTCTCTACCGGTTCTTTCCTTTCATTTCAACACACTCAAGTCTCTCCCAACTTAAATCAAAACTTCTCCGGACCTCACAATCTCTTCTAGCTCTCTCCCTCCCCAAAGCTGCTTCCTATCAAAACTTCTTGAGAAAGTGGTCTGCACTTCTTCACCTCCTACTCACTTCTTAACTCACACACGCATGATGCAATTAAAGCAGTAAATTACTGAGTCATAAAACTAAAGATGACAATAATCTGTGTAGAAAACCATTACACAGTCATTTAAACATTCCAAAATGTATGAAGTGAGAAACTTATTCAAGTCTCTTTCCACTCTATACCTTCTCCTAGCTCTCCAACTTTATATCCAACCCACCTTCCACTTCATCTATACCCTGGCAAGATCAAATCCTCACCAATTCCCAAAGATGCCACGCATTTTTTGCACAGGTCTTCGTTGCTTGTGTTCCCTCTGCTTTGAATGTTTTTCCAGAGGCCAGCTGGTGGTGTAGTGGTTAAGTTCGTGTTCTCTGCTTCAGCAGCCTGGGGTTCGCTGGTTTGGATCCCAGGTGCGGACCTGCGCACTGCTCATCAAGCCATGCTGTGGCAGGCATCCCACATATAAAGTAGAGGAAGATGGGCATGGATGTTAGCTCAAGGCCAATCTTCCTCAGCAAAACGAGGAGGATTGGTGGCAGATGTTAGCTTAGGGCTGATCTTCCTCAAAAAAAAAAAGAAGAAGAAGAACGTTTTTCCAATCTTTTGTTGATTTAACTCCTTCTCATTTTTCACGGCCAAACTCAAATGGCATCTCCTCTCTGTAGCCCTCCCTAGGCTATCACCCAAAGTAAAACTACTCCCTCAGCTGTGTTTCCGTAACACTTTACCTGTATTTCCTTAACAGCATGCAACACATCATATTCTATTTTCTTACTTGCCTATCTCTTCAGCTGGACTGCACTACTGGAGGGCAGAGATTGTCTTCATTGAAGTCATAAGAGTTTCAAAGATCTGTGAAACCCATAAAATTGCATGCAAAGTTTTGCACATCTTATGTTTTTGTAGAGAAAAGTCTATGGCATTACTAGTTTCCCAAAGAGGTATGAGACCCCAAAGTTAAAATTATCACTCCCCAAAGTAGCACTGTATCTCTCACATAGTAGACACTCATTAAATGTCTATTAAATTGTCATCAAGATACTTATAAAGTGACTGCACAGTGATAAATCTAAATATTTATTTTGGGGGAGAGAAGAAACAAATCTTGCTTACAGAATTCTTGCTTACAGAATGTAGATACTGCCCTCTCCAGGAGGTGGAGCTTAACCTCCCCACACACACAGACGCACGTGCACACACACAGTCCTTGAGAGTGGGCTACTTAGTGAGCTGCTTCCAAAGAATAGAGTGGGAAAAGAGAAAAACAGTAACTCTACAGTAGAGAAACCTGGCAAACATCACCTTAATCAAGTGATGAAAGTTAACCTCATCCCTGGTGTTGTGTAGGTATCATGCACCCCTTGATATGATGTGACAAGAAGGGCACTTCAGCCCTGTAGTATTCTTTCTAAAAATCCATAACCTCAGTCGAACTATGACAAAAACATAAGACCAACCCAAATTGAGGGACATTCTACAAGATGCCTGACCAGTCCTCCCCAAAACTGTCAGGGTCATGAAATACAAGGAAAGACAGAAACTATCACAGCTCAGAGGAGACTACAGCAATGTGACAACAAAATGCAACTTGGTACCCTGAATTGGATCCTGGAACAGAAAGAAGACACAAAAGGAACAACTGGTGAAATCCAAATACAGTCTGGAGTTTGGTTAATAGCAATGTACCAAGGTTAGTTTGGACAAATGTACCACGATAATGTGCGATGTTAACAATGGGGGAACACGAAAACTCTCTGTGCTGTCTTTACAGATAAAAATTATTCAAAAATAAACAGCTTATTTATTTATTTGCTGAGGAAGAGTCGCCCTGAACTAATATCTATTGCCAATCTTCCTCTTTTTTTTTTTAACGTGAGCTGCTGCCACAGCATGGCCACTAACACACAAGTGGTGTGGTTCCACGCTTGGGAACCAAACCCGGGCCACTGCAGCAGAACACGTCAAACTTTAGCCACTAGGCCACTGGGGCTGGCCCATAAAAGTTTATTTTTTAAAGTCGTTATCATCTAATTACAAACTTCTCCGATTCCTCGTTTCCAAACTCCAAAGAATTATTAGCAAACAGATCAGTTGTCCAATCTCCATTAAGTTACATTAGACATGCTCTAAAGGGTGTTATACTCAAACCAAAGCAAAAATCTGTCAAGCTAATTATAATTACAAAAATTATAAATTACAACTTGGAAGCTGGTGATTGGCATCTATTTTTTCATAATGAAGCTTCAAATGCGTAATTAGTGACTTTAAATCTGAACCACTCAACTCCTTTACATTCAAGTATCATACTGTGCTAGGCACTGGGATGCAGTGAGGAGTGGGGAAAGCTAGACCAACGAGCAGTAATAAATGGTTAGGAACAATGACAGGGGAATACAGGGTGCAGAGAGCAGGAGCATCTGACTTCTGAGGGAAATTAAGATGGCAGGATCAGTAAAAAAATTTTCAGTAAAATTTAGAATGAAACCCAAAGGATGAGAAGCACTAGCCAAGAAAGAGGAGGACTGACTACACCAGGCAAAGGGAGCAGCAAGGATCTACACGGGAGAGAACATGGCCAGTTGTTCCGTATGGCTACAGCTTACACCGCTAAGCAGGGCACGTCACAAAATGAGGCAACTCAGTTTTTCAGTCTGCTTTTGGGAGTCAGGCCTAGAAGCTTGGCCCAGAGATTCTTTAGCTTTCTCAACAATTCTGGAGTAACTAAAAACCTTTGTGCTTAGTTTGTTACTCGCCATAAAGACTGACCAACACAATCCCTCTTACGAAGATAATTAGCCTCCACATCATAATATTCAACAACAACAACAAAAATTAAGTGTTTAACCGTAGGTCTCTGCACTCAATCCTATCTATAGAATTTTCTTTCCCCTACTACATGCAAGGCAGGTAGGTTTATAAAACGCATAGATGGCAAAAAGCTGGCAGACACTGCTACCATCATGTTTTAAGTTCTACACTATGTTCAAATGTACCAATAACACAAAAACAGGTAGAGATCAACAGGGAAGAAGGGAGGGAGGGAGGGAATAATTACCAGAATGCTAATCCCACCATACTGGCACAAGCCAAAACTACAAAAGAAACCTCTCAGCCTTACCCTTCCTGCAACAGAGGACCCAAGTGACAGAATTCAGTAGAATATGTGGTTAAAGTATGGGTTGTGAGGTCACACTGCACAGTTTTGAAACCCAGATCTACCATTTACTACCTATATCACACTGGGCAAATTATTTAACCTCCCTGGGCCTCAGTTTCCTCCTTTGTGAAATGTGGCTATTACCAGTACCTATCTGACAGATGTTTAAATGAGTTAATACACATCAGCTATTAATATGTGCCATATACTACTCAAAAGTATACTCAATTCTCTGTATTGTCACTGAATAGCCACCCTTTTCTCTCCCCCTCATGAAACCATGTCAGAGAGTAACACTATCTTCAATCTACTTGATCTACTTGATATGATTCAAGTAAACCATTCTCAAAATTTAGTTCTGAACAAGCCACAGTAATAACCACACTTCCGTGTGTTGCAACACCTAGGAGTATTACTGATCTAGACTGTGACATAAAGGGACAGATGCCTACCTCACACTGCCCCCCTCACTTCTTGCTAACAAAACCCTGATTTTGTTTGGATACCAGTTGGCCATGCACTTAAGGGACACCGGGCCCATCTCCATTTCCTGGACCAGCAGCATCAGGATGAACCAGAAACCTGTGAGAAAAGCAAACTGTCAGTCCCCGATCAAACTTACTAAACCAGAAACTCGGGGGGTGGGGCCCAGCAATCTGTGTTTGAACAAGTTCTCCAGGTCATTCTGGTGCACACCAGTTTGAGAATCACTGATCTAGAACAACTGAGCTAATAATGGTACTCCCTATCTCATTAGTGACTGCTTAGGAATGGGCAAGTGACCATTCTGACCAAGGAGGGGCACTAAATTTTGCTTTTTCTTAAAAATGAACACAAAGAAGAAGATCCAAGATGGCGCCGTGAGTAGTCCTCTTTGTCTCTCCCCCTTCGAGTCTACAATTATTTGGACACTTATCGCTTGACAAAGGATATCCAGACAGCATCTCAGGACGTCTGAGAGACCCACGTGACTATACATCGGAAGGCGGACGGACTTTCCTCCGGGAGGATGTGGAAATAGGTGAAAACTCTCCGACCCCGACGAGCAGCCTAGTACCCGCAAGCGGCTTTCTTCCAACGGACGCCCCCAGAGGATCTACACACATCTAGGGCAGGAGCGAGCACACAACAGAGGAGCGACGGTGGAAACAGGTGACCAGAACCCTACCTAAACCCCCCACAATTACTCCTAAACGCAGAGGGAAACTTTGGAGTTGCACACCTGAGCCCACGGGGAGAGTCTCTCCCCACCATTGGCGGGGAGTCTCCGCCGGTTGTTTGCGGCGCCCGGAGGGTCTCAGAGAGAGTCGCTGAGGGTACGGAGGTCTCCCAGCTGCCGTTGCCCACCCCGTGGGACTAGGGATTGCCGGAGATCTCGGAGAGGACCGGGGCTGGGGGAAGTTTCAAAGGCCGGCTCTGCGACCCGGACGGGAAGCGCCGGAGTTCCGCCCGGGCAGCAGACAAAACTCTCCGTCTGCCATTAGCAGAGGGGCCATGCGGAGCATTCACGGCTCCAGGAGAGGCCCGGAGAGAATCCCAGAGGGCGAGGCGACCCCCAGCTGCCGTTGCCCGCCCCGTGGGACTAGGGATTGCCGGAGATCTCGGAGAGGACCAGGGCTGGGGGAAGTTTCAAAGGCCGGCTCTGCGACCCGGACGGGAAGCGCCGGAGTTCCGCCCGGGCAGCAGACAAAACTCTCTGTCTGCCATTAGCAGAGGGGCCACGCGGAGCATTCACGGCTCTGGGAGAGGCCCAGAGAGAATCCCAGAGGGAGGGGCGACCCCCAACTGCCGTTGCCCGCCCTGTGGGTCTAGGGATAGCCGGAGATCTCGGAGAGGACTGGGGCTGGGGGGAGCTCCAGAGACCCAGCTTCGTAGCCTAGGGGGAAACCCTACAGGCTCACAGCAGCCTTAGGGAAAGCCTCTGCACAGCACCAGTAGAAGGCACCCAGCCACCAGCCACAAGGCTGGAAGACCCCAGGGCAAAAGCAGCATAGCTAGGTGAACTAACCATAGACTGTAGAAGATGCCAATAGCTCTCCTGCAACCCATAGAGGACAAGTGAGAATTTGTGGGTGCCGACAGCAACGGAGCGACAAATATAAGTGATCCCACCCCTGGCCGCTGGAAAAGCCCATAACACCGTTGCAGACCCCAAGGAGAGAGCACATCTAGGTGGGCTGCAACAGTAGGCACCAGCAGCCTGAAGCCCCCCTGTGACGGCCCCAACAGCAGAGGAGGGAATCCAAAGGGCCACTGTGGCTACGAGGAGGGGCCCAGGCCCAGTTAGCAACTGCGGACAGGGTTCCTGGTTGGTGCAGTATAAACAGCTGCTCCCCCACCGCAGCAGCTGAAACAAGTGAAAGGAGCAACTAAACTCTATCTCCATGGGGAGGCACAAATCAACAACATCAAGCAATATGAAAAAATACATTAAATCTCCAGAACAGAAAGAAAGTAACAAATACACAGAAAACAATCCCAAAGAAAATGAAATATATAACCTAAATGATGATGACTTCAAAACAGCCATCATTAAAATTCTCAATGAGTTAAGAGAGAATTCAGATAGACAACTCAACGAGTTCAGGAGCTATGTCACAAAAGAGTTTGATACGATAAAGAAGAACCAAACAGAAATATTGGAAATGAAGAACACAATAGAGGAGATTAAGAAAAATCTAGATGCTCTGAACAGTAGGGCCGATAATATGGAGGAAAGAATTAGCAATTTGGAAGATGGCAATATAGAATTGCTGCAGGCAGAGGAGGAGAGAGAAGCAAGACTAAAAAGAAATGAAGAAACTCTCCGAGAATTATCAGACACAATTAGGAGATGCAACGTAAGGATTATAGGTATACCAGAGGGAGAAGAGAAGGAGAAAGGGGCAGAAAGCCTATTCAAAGAAATAATGGCTGAGAACTTCCCAAATCTGGTGAGAGAGATGGATCTTCAGGTGACAGAAGCCAATAGATCTCCAAACTTTATCAATGCAAGAAGACCAACCCCACAGCATATAGTAGTGAAGCTAGCAAAAGTCAACGACAAGGAGAAAATACTAAGGACAGCCAGGCAAAAGAAACTAACCTACAAAGGAACCCCCATCAGGCTATCAGCAGATTTCTCAGCAGAAACTTTACAGGCTAGAAGAGAGTGGAATGATATATTCAAAAATCTGAAGGACAAAAATCTTCAGCCGAGAATTCTCTACCCAGCGAAAATATCCTTCAAATACGATGGAGAAATAAAAACTTTCCCAGATAAACAAAAATTAAGGGAGTTCATTGCCACAAAACCTCCTCTTCAGGAAATCCTCAGGAAAACCCTCATTCCTGAAAAATCCAAAAAAGGAAAGGGGCTACAAAACCAAGAGCAGAGGAGATAAGTAGAAGGACAACAACAGAGAGTAGCAGCTCTACATCAGAACAGATTAAACCATGGGACGAGAAACAAAGGAAACTGAAGAAAAGCGGAAAACAAGACACAAAATGGGAGTGGTAGGCCCCCACATCTCAATAATCACTCTAAATGTAAATGGATTGAACTCCCCAATCAAAAGACACAGAGTGGCAGGATGGATCAAAGAACAAGATCCAACAATATGCTGCCTCCAGGAAACACACCTCAGCCCCAAAGACAAACACAGACTCAGAGTGAAGGGATGGAGAACAATACTCCAAGCTAATAATGAACAAAAGAAAGCAGGTGTCGCTATACTAATATCAGACAAGGTAGACTTCAAAGCAAAACAGATAAAGAAAGACAAAGAGGGACAGTATATAATGATAAAAGGGACTCTCCACCAAGAAGACATAACACTTATAAATATATACGCACCCAACACAGGAGCACCAAAATTTGTAGTTCTTAACAGAACTAAAAGAAGACATCAACAACAATACAATAATAGTAGGGGACCTCAACACAGCATTAACACCAATGGACAGAACATCCAGACAGAAAATCAACAAGGAAATAATAGAATTAAATGAAAAATTAGACCAGATGGACTTAATAGATATATATAGAACACTTCATCCAAAAACAGCAGGTTACACATTCTTCTCAAGTGCACATGGAACATTCTCAAGGATTGACCATATTTTGGGAAACAAAGCAAACATCAATAAATACAAGAGAGCTGAAATAATATCAAGCATCTTTTCTGATCATAATGCTATTAAACTAGAAATCAACTACAAGAAAAAAGCAGAGAAAGGTGCAAAAATGTGGAGACTAAACAACACACTTCTCAACAAGCAATGGATCATTGAAGAAATTAAAGAAGAAATCAAATTTTATCTGGAGACTAATGAAAATGAGAACACAACATACCAAAACATTTGGGATGCAGCAAAAGCAGTCCTAAGAGGGAAATTCATCACAATACAGGCCCACTTCACTAAACAAGAAAAAGCTCACATAAGCAACCTCAAACGACGCCTAACAGAACTAGAAAAAGAAGAACAAACAAAGCCCAGAGTCAGTAGAAGGAGGGAAATAATAAAAATAAGAGCAGAAATAAACGATATTGAAACAAAAAAGACAATAGAAGGGATCAATGAAACAAAGAGTTGGTTCTTCGAAAGAATTAACAAAATTGACAAACCCCTAGCCAGACTCACCAAGAAAAGAAGAGAGAAATCGCAAATTAATAAAATTAGGAATGACAGAGGAGAAATCACAACAGATACCAATGAAATACAAGAGATCATAAGAGAATACTATGAAAAACTATATGCCAACAAATTGAACAACCTGGAAGAAATGGACAAATTCCTAGACTCCTACAATCTCCCCAAACTGAATCAGGAAGAAATGGAGAATCTGAATAGGCCAATCACAAGTAAGGAAATAGAAACAGTAATCAAAAACCTCCCCAAAAATAAGAGTCCAGGACCAGACGGCTTCTCTGGAGAATTCTACCAAACATTCAAAGAAGACTTAATACCTATTCTCCTCAAACTGTTCCAGAAAATTGAGAAAGATGGAGAACTCCCTAACACATTCTATGAAGCCAACATCACCCTGATCCCCAAACCTGACAAGGACTACACAAAGAAGGAGAACTACAGGCCGATATCACTGATGAACATAGATGCAAAAATCCTCAACAAAATTTTGGCAAACCGATTACAGCAATACATCAAAAAGATTATACACCATGATCAAGTGGGATTTATACCAGGGACACAGGGATGGTTCAACATCCGCAAGTCAATCAACGTGATACACTACATCAACAAAATGAAAAACAAAAACCACATGAGCATCTCAATAGATGCAGAGAAAGCATTTGACAAGATCCAACACCCATTTATGATAAAAACCCTCAGTAAAATGGGTATAGAAGGAAAGTACCTCAACATAATAAAGGCCATATATGATAGACCCACAGCCAACATCATACTCAATGGACAAAAACTGAAAGCCATCCCTCTGAGGACAGGAACAAGACAAGGGTGCCCACTTTCACCACTCCTATTCAACATAGTACTGGAGGTGCTGGCCAGAGCAATTCGGCAGGAAAAAGAAATAAAAGGAATCCAAATAGGTAACGAAGAAGTAAAACTCTCGTTGTTTGCAGACGACATGATCTTATATATAGAAAACCCCAAAGAATCCAAAGAAAAACTATTAGAAATAATCAACAACTACAGCAAAGTAGCAGGGTATAAAATTAACGTGCATAAATCAGTAGCATTTCTATACACTAACAATGAACTAACAGAAAAAGAACTCAAGAACTCAATCCCATTCACAATCACAACGAAAAGAATAAAATACCTTGGGATAAACTTAACCAAGGAAGTGAAGGATCTATACAATGAAAACTACAAGACTTTCTTGAAAGAAATTGACGATGACATAAAGAGATGGAAAGACATTCCTTGCACATGGATTGGAAGAATAAACATAGTTAAAATGTCCATACTACCTAAAGCAATATACAGATTCAATGCTATCCCAATCAGAATCCCAAGAACATTCTTCACAGAAATTGAACAAACAATCCTAAAATTCATATGGGGCAACAAAAGACCCTGAATTGCTAAAGCAATCCTGAGCAAGAAAAACAAAGCCGGCGGAATCACAATCCCCAATTTCAAAACATACTACAAAGCTACAGTGATCAAAACAGCATGGTACTGGTACAAAAACAGGTCCACAGATCAATGGAACAGAATTGAAAGCCCAGAGATAAAACCACACATCTATGGACAGCTAATGTTCGACAAAGGAGCAGAGGGCCTACAATGGAGAAAAGAAAGTCTCTTCAACAAATGGTGCTGGGAAAACTGGACAGCCACATGCAAAAGATTGAAAATTGACCAGTCTTTTTCACCACACACCAAAATAAACTCAAAATGGATCAAAGACCTAAAGATTAGGCCTGAGACAATAAGTCTTTTGGAAGAGAATATAGGCAGTACACTCTTTGACATCAGTTTCAAAAGAATCTTTTCGGACACTGTAACTCCTCAGTTGAGGGAAACAATAGAAAGAATAAACAAATGGGACTTCATCAGACTAAAGAGCTTCTTCAAGGCAAGGGAAAACAGGATTGAAACAAAAAAACAGCTCACTAATTGGGAAAAAATATTCACAAGCCACTTATCCGACAAAGGGTTAATCTCCATAATATACAAAGAACTCACATGGCTTAACAACAAAAAAACAAACAACCTGATCAAAAAATGGGCAGAGGACATGAACAGACATTTCTCAAAAGAAGATATGAATATGGCCAATAGACACATGAAAAGATGTTCATCATCGCTAATCATCAGGGAAATGCAAATCAAAACTACACTAAGATATCACCTTACACCCGTTAGATTGGCAAAAACATCCAAAACCAAGAGTGACAAATGTTGGAGAGGTTGTGGAGAAAAAGGAACCCTCATACACTGTTGGTGGGAATGCAAACTGGTACAGCCACTATGGAAAACAGTATGGAGATTTCTCAAAAAGTTAAAAATAGAAATACCCTATGACCCAGCCATCCCATTACTGGGTATCTATCCTAAGAACCTGATATCAGAAATCTCAAGAGTCCGTTGCACCCCTATGTTCATCGCAGCATTATTTACAATAGCCAAGACGTGGAACCAGCCTACATGCCCAGAAACTGATGATTGGATAAAGAAGATGTGGTATATATACACAATGGAATACTACTCAGCCATAAAAAAAAGACAAAATTGGCCCATTCACAACAACGTGGATGGACCTCGAGGGTATTATGTTAAGCGAAATAAGCCAGTCAGAGAAAGACGAACTCTATATGACTCCACTCATAGGTGGAATTTAGTATATTGATAAGGAGATCTGATCGGTGGTTACCAGGGAAAAGGGGGGGTGGGGGGGGGCACAGAGGGGGAAGTGGTGTACCCACAACATGACTAACAAAAATGTACAACTGAAATCTCACAAGGTTGTAATCTATCATAACATTAATAAAAAAAAAAAATGAACACAAAGAAGGGAGCTTCTTGCTTCTGGCTTTTTGATGTTGCTCACTGGTGATTTGATGGTTAGAGCTGCTGCAGCCATCTTAGACCCTGTGAGGGCAAACCAAAAGCTTCTCTGCCTCGCTGGAGCCCTGTGTTAATCAAGGCAAAAAAACAACCAATTGTGGGTCCACTCTATCCACAAAACCTCCTGATATTTGATGTAATGTCATGTTTCATCAAATTCAATACATATCAATGGGAAGATACATCCTTATTTTATGAATCATCAAGGGGAAATAATGCTGTCAACTAAATTGATGTGCTATTCACTTAAATGTTCAAAATGTCTCAAATCCAGGAATATTCAAATATGAAGAAAATGTACATCTTTGTACGGAAAACTGCAAATTCCTTATTGTTTAAGCCAGATAAGGAGGGGCTATCTGTTACTTGCAGCTAAAAACATCATAATTGATTTTTTAAAAGGATATTATTTCAATTCTGGGTCTCCACTGAGAAGTAGAATACACAAAAGATGGGCAAAAATAATGGTGGGGAATCTTGACATCCAAAATAAGAGAAAGTAAAATATTTAGAAAGAGAAAAGAAAGTTCAGAAGATGGCATCATAACTGTCCTCAAATACCTGAAGGGCCAGGATACTGAAAAAGAATTAGACTTTGGGGCCAGTCCTGGTGGCCTAGTGGTTAAGTTTGGTGCACTCCACTTCAGCGGTCCGGGCTCAGTTCCTCAGACATGGACCTACACCATTTATCTGTCAGTGACCATGGTGTGGTGGCAGCTCACACACAAAAAGAGAAAGATGGGCAACAGATGCTAGCTCAGGGTGAATCTTCCTCACGAAAAAGAAAAAAGGAATTAGACTTTGTATAGCTCCAGATTAAAGCTAGGAAAGGCAGACTTTAACCTTACAGAATGAAATCTACCAATGGAAAGAGTTGTCTTAAAAGACGCATTCCAGCAGCAGCAGAACAATCACTTCAAAAACCAAGAGTATGATTCCTGCACTGGTTGGGAAGGTGGATCAGATTATCTCCAAGGACCCTTCTAACTTTAAGACTCTAAAATATTATGACCAGATTAGAATATAGCAAAGGTAAGAAGATTCATTAAAGCATACAATTTCATTAAAACTGCCAATAGGACCTGATCTAGGCAGGGTACCTAGGAGAAATTCAATTCAAGAAATCAAGGATATGGGAGGGAACTCACAACACTCACAGGGTCTAAGATGGCTGCAGCAGCTCTAAGCGTCAAATCATCAACCAACAATATCTAAAGGCTAGAAGAGAGAAGGTACCTGTACCTTCTTTGCATTCATTTTTAATAACAAACAAAGACTTCCAAATACCTGCCTACCTCCATCTAAACTCCTCTGACTAGGATTTAAAGTTGTCTCTCCACCACCACTACTGACCTTGATACATCTTCCACTCCTTAAGGAATCCACTCAGTGTCCACATCCCATAGCTATCCATCACCCTCCTCTCCCACCCACCCCAGCCCAATTCCTGTCTAGTGCCTTTGTTCATGATGTCCCTACAAACCTAGGACCTTTTGCCCACTGGAAATTTGCAAATCTCGCCAAGTGCAACCAAAATACCCAGTTCCATGGTTAGGGTGGATCCATGATTCTTCTCCTAGTAACTGCCAACAACTACCCTAATGCACACATCCTCCTCTACACTGGCATGGCCCTACTCAAGAGAGCAAGATTCAGCACCTGACTGTTCTTTCTTTCAGATGTTTTTATTTTTCCAATTATAATGTAAACACGTTCAGCAACCCCTACAGTTCTTCACAATGTTGGGAGTACTTTAAGCCCTTAATAAATATTATTGATTAATCGATCACTTTAGAAGCCTCCACAAACCTCTCTCAGTCAGAGTTTAATATTTAATATACTTATATAAAGGTAAAATATTTATTAAACTATATCACCAAGTGACTGCAACTCAAAATTCTGGTTGGCTTAACTAACAAAGCAGGGAAGTAAAGAATAAAGGGTTAGCCTGCCTTTGTAAAGAGGAACGGTACTGAGTTACCTGGGTCACAGCAAACACATGGAGCTGAGTAAAACAAAAAAGAAAACAAGTGAAAGGTCTAGAGAAGGATCAAACTCCTCTTATCCTACTTCACAGAATGTCATATGTGGAGAGTAATCCAACTCCCATCATATTCTATATATAAAAACAGTGATCCAGAAAAATGAAGTGCTATGCCCAAGGTATAAAAAGTCCCTTTCGGTTTTCCGAGGTAAGGACCCATCTAATTACAAAAGGAAGCTAGAAAAGAAAGCCTCCAGAACATTTTAAAAGAAGGAACAGAGAAACAAATCCAAGAGTTAAGGGTAAAAAAGTTGACGGGAGAGAAGGAGAAGCAGATAGTGCAGGTGGGCTGTCTTAAATTAAATGGCAATAGCTACGCCTACCACACAGTAAACCCAGAAAAAAGTCTCCTTCTTCTCCTAGTGCACAAGAGCTACACTCAGATACCCTGAACTTGCTGAAGCTCTAGGGCCTTAACACTCCAGATGGTGAGTTACGATTCACCAAGGTCACAACTTAAGGTAGAGTGGTCCTGATGAACTGTGCAAGGGAAAAAATTCTAATTGTTTGTTATAATCAAGTAGCATGTGGTTTCATTTCAAATTTCATTTCAAGGCAGCTAAACTGTAATTTAAAAATGGGTTTTTTTATAATTTTTATTTTTCTTTTTTGCTTGAGGAAGACTAGCCCTGAGCTAACATCTGTGCCAGTCTTCCTCTATTTTGTACGTGGGATGCCTCCACAGCACGGCTGATGAGTGGAGCAGGTCTGCACTCAGATCCAGACCCACGAACCTGGGCACCGAAGCAGAGCGTGCAGAACTTTAACCACTCGGCCACAGGGCCGGCCTCCTGAAAATGGTTTTATACGACACTGTAACAGTGAAAAATTATAGAACATACTTTTTTCTCCATAAATTACAAAAGACAAACTTCACTTTTAGTTGTTGTTTGGGCTTATACGAAAGCCTAACTTTTGACTAAAAAACTTAACACATTGTTACAAAAGGTCTATTAGTTAACCTAGTGAGGTACTGAACCTCCAAATTTTAAGATGGTCCATCTGGCTGACACTTGAGAGCCAGAAAAAGAACTTTGTTATGAGCCACGATGTTTTCGGTAGCTCTTGAAACCATTATCCATTAACAGCAATGTCCCACCCAATGGCAGAGTGCTAACAGAACATTTACGCCCTCGTAGACAACTTCATGCATTCATCACTTACGTATCCTCCTCAGTCCAGCTAATCTTTCTTGGACCATGGGCCTCAAAAACATCACTTTAGTAAAAAGAAAACAGCTCTTCTGTAAAAAGAAACAGTTTATTCTATCCCATTGGTTTCCCCTGCACATGAAAACAGGGAATATAGAACCCTTTATTGATACGTTACCATACCAAAAACAAGTGATCATAACCTAAAATTATTTTCTAATAAAATTAGGCAATTTAAAATGATCAAAAATCAACAAATTTAATAAAAATTGTCAGAAAACATTAAACCATATTCTGCGAGGGTCAGTCCCAAAAGTTACCATTCTTTCAAATATGAGAGGGTTTTAAAAATATTTTTGTGTAAAGTATAAGGATTGCACAGCAATTATTACTTAGCATAATGTATTATCAAGTCTATTTCCATATGTACTTAATTCTAATAAATAATTACTGTTGCCAGAAAAATGTGCCCGGAACATCAGAGACTCTGTGTCTTTTGCTGCCACTGTCATTTTCCAGGTTCTGATCTAGTATAAAAAGCCCAAAAAACCCAAATCTGTATGTACCATATCTTTCCTTGGTCAGTTAATTAACTATGTCCTGTATCCAGTGGAGATAGACATCCACGATAAAATTAAGTCCCATAATAAAATCTAAGGGCAAAAATTAAAAAACAAACAGTGAGTAACAAAATACACACTGAATTTAGTAGAGGCGCTTATTCAGGTGGAATAGAATACATATTCATTTTGTTGTTTACATGGCCTGTCATTCATTTTTTTCAGTTTCTGACAACATTTATATGGCACTTATTTTGTGCTAGGCACTGTCTCAGCACTTCAGATACATAAACTCACTTCTTCTACCCATGAGGTAGGTGTGCTACTGTTACCTCACTTCACAGTTGAGGAACGGAGGCAGAGAGTTTGCTGACGTGCCCAAGGTATCCAAGGTCACAGAGCTAAAGGAAGGTTTAAACTCTACTTCATTCTAAATCTTCCCTGCTGCCCCTGCCCAGCCCTCACTGGAAAATGCATGTAAAACAGAAGGATAAGCAGACGTCACAAAGACAACCAGTCCTCAGCCCAGCTGTCCTGCTAAGTTACAGACACGTGCTTCTGAATGGTGACGTGGAAACAAGCTCCTGGAGTAGTCTCTCATCTGAGTTTTGCCCTTCCTATCTCCTCCGTCTCAACTGAGGATGAATAAACGTGAGCAGGCCAGCACTGTTTCCTACTTGCTTCCCTACGGAGTCAGTGTATTCACAGCCAGAAAGCCAACCGTCCCGTCTGCTTCAATTCAGGTAGAGTAGTGAGGTTTGAAAGTGCCTCAAGCGGAGCCAACAGTTCTCTGATCCTTTATAATATGAGACTCTGCAATTGTGTGTCATAGCAGCCATGCTGGAAGGAGGTCAATTACTCCAGGCACTCGCTAGACTTTTCCCCTTTCTCCACCCATGGTGTTCACGCTCTCTTCCCAGCACTTACTCAGAGCTGCCGTTAGCCTTTTCCCCTTGGTTCTACTGCCCCTACATTTATGTTATTCTAAGTCTTCTCCCCTATGGATTCCTGTGGGGAAAATGAAAAGTCTGAAAGGAAAAAAGGAAACAAATGAAACAAAAATTCAAAAAGTTCTTGTTTTAGGTTGCTGATTTAAAAGGTATGTGCCTTTGTTCCTTTCAAAAGAACCAAGCAATAAAACTAAGAAATACGGCCTAAATAAAATAAACACCCCCACACAGAAACATATATGCCATAATAGGGAGGGTCTTTGATTCTTAGGATCCCCCTTTTCTATCCACTGATTTCTAACTACATTGTTCTCTAACCACATAGTCAACTATTTCTGAAACTCTATTTGTTAGATATGAAATATCAGAAAGAACGCTAGCCTTGGAGCCTTGAGACCTGGCTCCTAGAGCAGCACCATTAGCTACTTAAGAAACAATGTCACTGTAGTTTTGTTTATGAATCTGTAAAATAAAGGTAACCCCACCTCTTCTCACCTCCCCAAGGAGGTTTCAAAGGAGACAGTGCGTGTAAGTACACCAAAGAACAAGAGGTACCAAGAGGGTTAAGATACACCTCGAAGTCAAGAAAATCCCCTGAAGCAACCTGTCAAGACTAAGTAATCCCACCTTTCCCTTAGCAATAATTATTTGGAGCAGAGAACCACAGATCCACTAACTCCTACACTTTTATGAAGAATTTTAACCAAATTATGCTTTGAGTTGATGCCTGGACAAACAAGGTATGGGGCAATGAGGGACAGCTGGGAAGATGGCATGGAGTCTGGGTTAACAGCAGCATCAGGTCTCCTTACTACAAACCATAATTTATTACCAACTGTCTTTCTCTTCTTCCCCAAGTCAGTCTTTGGAATAAATGCAACATGTTAACTCCTAGGTCAAACTCCTCAAAAATTAACAGTGAATCCCAATCCAGTATCAAAATGACTGATCAAGGACAAAGTGGCTAAAGAATACCAAAAAGACATTAGACACTCCTACATCCAAGGGCCTCAAACTCTTATCCAAATGGTCATTTCTAGTTCATGTATAATGCTAGAATTTGTCTTCTGCTGAATACACTCTGTCTTATACTACCTCATACTACAGAAGAGGGCAGTAAGGTCTTCAAAAGCCACATGTAGCGGTCCCTGTCTAATGCTCTGCCAAATGATGCCGACTCTCCAAATTTGCAAGCTAATTATAAACGCATACTACTCACCAAATAGATAAAAGACCATGTCAGTTGCACTTCAATTTTGTTAGTAAATGCATAACTATAAAACTGTATAGAAATCAAATCATATTTACCACTGCTTGGGGTTATTTCAGAAGTGCATTTGCTCAGGGAGAAAAAAATCCAAAAGCATGGCCTTAAGATACAAAGATCACAAGGCATCAAGGCTTTTTAACAACCTTATATTTAGTAATTAATCTTTCTTTAATCTAATATTTAACAGGAAAAAAACATTAACACTACTACTGAGTCAACAACAATACTGAAAACAGCATAAGAGAAACTGTGGTGACTGCCAGGGAGCTACAGGAAGAGGGTCTGACAAGCAGTGAGGAATCTCTTATCTTTGCAGCGGTGGCAGAACGAAATGATTTCTGTGGGTGCTGAACTGGACTGCCACAACAGAACCAAGTCTGGCAGGGTGATGTCAGCAAAATGCCGCCGTAGGCAGCTCTAAGCTCCCATCCACCACCCCACCTCACCATAACATCAAAAAACAAGCACCAACTGTCAGAACCAACTTTATCAAAACTGTGGAAAACAGTCAAACACTTACAGCAACCAACTAAACAGTGAATCAAGGAAAAGTCAACTTAAAGTGGTAGGAAAGCTTTGTGGCATTTTTACTTGTCCTTGCTAGACCCCGTCCCCGCCGCAACAGGAGCCTATGTTCCCAGAATGGAACCCTAGTCCCTGGTTCCAGAAAAAGCAGAGTAGACCTTATTTATGAATTATTGTGCAACTCTGTTCAAACCTGTCTGGAGGCCACCTGAAGCACTGACCAAAGTGCAACGTGTTTGGCCTAACTCAAACTCACCCAGGCTGGAGAAGTGGCTGTCATCACTCAAAGCTGTCACAAGGTGGAGGTACAATCTGCAGACATCTGAGGTAAACAATTACAGTTCAAATATGCAATAGACTTCCTGAGGTCTAGGAGGAAAAGTCAAAAAGAGAGTTTCTCTGGGAAATTACGGCAGTCAAAAGCACCCATGTGTACGGGGGCATTTAGAAAGCTGCATGCACACCCATGGCAGGATGCACGCTCAGAGAAAACCTTAAGCTTTCACCTTGGGCTGAATGCTAGGCTAGCTGCAAGTCTGGTTAACTTTTGAAAATGGGCACCTGCCAAGAGCCAATCTGCAAAGACTAGGAGGAGTTTGTCTATTTGTTTTTTTTTTTAGTTCCAGGTATTCAAGGAAATTGTGAAAACACTTGCTGAACACAAGCTAAGATGCAGAGACATCAGTGACCACACATGACAAGGAATACAGTCACTGAAAAAGAATAATTGGGGGAAGTCACTAGATACAAGGGATACTAGTGCCTTCGACAATCAAAAACACAGCAAGCCTTGCAGAAGGGGGAGAATCTAACTTCCAGAGATACGATATTACATTATTCAAATGTCCAGTTTTCCACACACACAAAAAAAATCACAAGGCATAAAAAGAAACAAGACAGTATGGTCCATTCAAAGAAACAAAATACACTGACAGAAAAAGTCCTTGAGAAACCCAAACAGTGGACTTACTGCACAAAAACTTTAAAATAATTGTCTTAAATATTCTCACAGAGTTAAAGGAAAACATGGACCCAAAAAAACAAAAAAATCTAAAGGAAATCAGGAAAATGATGTGTAAACAAAAATGAGACCATCAATAAAGAGAGAAAAATTATAAAAAGGAACCAAACAGAAATTCTGGAGCTGAAAAGTACAATAACTGAAACACAAAATTCACTAGAGAGGTTCAACGGAAGATCTGAACAAGCAGAAGACAGAAACAGGAAAATTAAAGATCAGACAGCTGAAATTATGCAGTCTGAGAAGCAAAGAGATAAAGGACTAGAAAAAACCGGTGCTAAGAGATAGTTTCAAGGACACCATCAAGTAGATCAACCAGATTCATTATAAGTCTCAGGAGAATAGGAAAACAAAGGGGAAGAAAGAAAATTTGAAGAAATAAAGGCCAGAAACTTCCCAAATTTGCTAAAATACACTAATCTAAAATCCAAGAAGTTCAACAACTCCAAGTAGGAAAAAATCATAGACATCCACACCAACACACAGTATGATCAAACTGTCAAAAGACAAACAGAATCTTGGCATAAGAAAAGCAGCTGTCATGTACATGAGATCCACAATAAGATCAACAGCCAATTCTCATCATAAAACCATAGAAGCCAAAAGGCAGTGGAACAATGTACTTAAAGCACCGAACAAAAATAAAATATCAACCAAGAATTCTATATCTAACAAAACTGTCCTTCAAATATAAGAAATAAGTTAAGGCATATTCAGATAAACAAAAGCTGAGGGGATTTCATTACCATCAGACCTACTTTATAAGAAATGCTAAAAGAAGGAAATAAAAGGACACTAAACAGATCTCTGGTAAAGATAACTACATGGGCAAATATTATTATTATGATCATTATTATTCTGTATTTGTGACTCAAGTTTTTATTTCCTACATGATTTAAAAGACAAATGCATAAAATATTACCAATCTATGTTATTGGGCACACAATGAATAAAGATGTAATTTGTAACAACAACAACAACATGGGGGGGGCAGCACTGCTACACAGGAGCAGAGTTTTTGAATGTTACTGAAGTTGAGTTGGTATCAGTTCAAACTGGACTGTAATACATCTTGGATACTAAATCTAGTCCTCCTGGGAACCACAAGTATCTAGAAAATATACACAACAGGAAATGAGACAGTAATCAAAATGGTTCAACACAAACAAATGAACTAAACACAAAAATGGGAGGTATGGGGGAAAAGGTGTTAAGACAAAGAAAACAGTAACAAAATGGCAGAAGTCCTTCCAATCAGTAATTACATTAAATGTAAATGGGTTAAACTCTCCAATCAAAAGGCAGATTGGAATGAATTAATTAACTAGTAGAATGAATAAAAAAATATGATCCAACTGTACAAACTGTTTATAAGAGACTCACTTTAGATGCAAATATGATGAAAGTGAAAGGACGGAAAGAGATATCCCATGCAAATAACAAAAAGTGAGCTGGGGAGGATATACTAATATCACACAAAATAGACTTTAAGCAAAAAACTGTTACCAGAGACAAAGGATATTATATACTAATAAAAGAGTCCTATCAAGAAGATACAATAATTACAAACATATATATAACATAGTCCAAAAATATACGAAGTAAGCCTAAGACAGAATTGAAGGGAGAAAGAGGAAGTTCTACAGTAATAGGTGGAGTCTTCAATACATCCCATTCAATAATGGATACGACAATTTGACAATAAATATACAGAGCATTAGAACAAGACATAAATCAACTAGACCTAACATACATATACAGAACACCCTACCCAACAACAGTAAGACACATATTCTTCTAAAGTGCACACAGAGAGACCAAATGTTAGGTCACAAAAGAAGCCTCAATAAGTTTAGAAAGACTGAAATCACACCAAATATATTCTGCAACCACAATGCAATGAAGCTGGAAATAAACAAAAGACAGAACACTGTGAAATTCACAAATACATGGAAGTTAAACAACTCAAACAATCAATGAGTCAAAGGGAAAATCACATGGAGAATTAGAAAATACCTTGAGATGAATCAAAACAAAAACAAAACATATGAGAAAGAACTTACAGGAAGCACAAAAAGCAGTGCTCAGAAGGAAATTTATAGCTGTAAAGCCTACATTAAAAAGAAGAAAGATCTCAAATAAATCACCCAAATTTGTACCACAAGGAACTAAAAATGAAGAAAAACCTAAACCAAAAGCTAGCAAAAGGAAGAAAACAATGAAGATCAGAGAAAACACAAATAAAATAGAGAAGAGAAAAACAATAAAAATCAATGAAAACAAAAGTTGCTTATTTGAAAACATCAACAAAACTGACAAACCTCTAGCCAGACTTACAAAGAAAAAAAGAGAGAAGACTCAAATAAATGAAAGTGCGTATATTACTACTGACCTTACAGAAATAAAAAGGATTATAAGAGAATTCTATGAACAACTGTACATCAACAAATTAGTTAACCTAGATGAAATGGACAAATTTCCAGAAACACACAAATTACATAAACTGAATCAAGAAGAAACAGAAGTTCTCAACAAACCTGTAACAAGTAAAGAGATTGGATTAGCAATCAAAAACCTCCCAAGAAAGAAAGTCCATGACCAGATGGCTTCACTGGCAAATTCTACCAAACTTTTAAAGAACTAACACCAATCCTTTTCAAACTCTTCCAAAGAACAGGAGACAATAAAACATTCCCAACTCAATCTACGAGGCTGCAATACCCTGATACCAAAGCCAGATAAAGTTATCACAAGGAAAGAAAATTACAAACCAACATCCCTTATGAATATATACACATAACCCTCAACAAAATACTAACAAACCAAATCCAACAGTATATTTAAAAGATTATACACCATGACCTAAGAGGAACTACTCCTGGAATGCAAGGATGGTTTGATATATGAAAACTAATCAATGTAATACACCACATTAACAGAATGAAGGAATAAAATACATGATCATCTCAACTGATGCAGAAAAGGCATTTGACAAAACACTTTTCAGGATAAAAACACTCAGAAAACTAGGAAATGAAGGGAATCTTCTCAACATGACGAAGGCCTTTTATACAAAACTCACTTTTAACATCATACTCAATGTTGAAAGACTGAAAGCTTCCCCCTTAACATCAGGAACAAGACAAGGGTGCCCGCTTTCACCACTACTATTCAACAATGTGCTGGAAGTCCTCCTAACCAGAACAATTACACAAGGAAAAGTAGTAGAAGCCATCCATTTGGAAGGAAAGAAGTAAAACTATCTCTGTTGCAGACGACATCATCCTATATAAAGAAAATCTCAAAAAATCTGTAAGAACATTACCAGAGCTAATAAAAAAATTTAGCAAACTTGCAGGAAACAAGATCAACACGCAAAAATCAACTGTGTTTCAATATCCAGTAATAAACAATTTGAAATGGGGATTAATAAAACAATTCCAGGGGGCTGGCCTGGTAGCGTAGTGGTTAAGTTCACACACTCTGCTTCAGCAGCCCAGGGTTTGCTGGTTTGGATCCTGGGTGCAGACCTACACACTGCTCATCAAGCCATGCTGTGGCAGCATCCCACGTACAAAAAATAGAGGAAGACTGGCACAGATGTTAGCTCAGGGACAATCTTCCTCAACCAAAAAGAGTAAGATTGGCAATGGTTGTTAGCTCAGGGCCAATCTTCATCACCAAAAAAAAAGAGCGAGAAAAGAAAACAATTCTATTTACAATAGTATCTTTAAAAGAATAAAATACTTAGGATACAAAATTTAACCAAGGAGTTGAAAGACACATACACTGAAAACAGTACTGCTGAAAGAAATTAGAGACTTAAGAGTTGAACGTGTCCCCCCAAAAGTCATATGTTGAAGCCCCAACCCCCATGGCAATGGTATTTGCAGGTGAGGCCTTTGGGAAGTAATTAGGTTCAGATGAGGTCACGAGAGTAGAATTCTCATGACGAGACTAGTGCCCTTATGTGAAGACAGAGACAGTGCTCTATGCACACACACAAATGAAAGGCCATGTAAGTACACAGCAAGAAGGCAGCTATCTACAAGCCAGGAAGCAAGGCTCACTAGAAACCAAATCTGCCAACACCTTGATCTTAGATGTTTCCACTTCCAGAACTGTGAGAGATGAATGTCTGTGTTAAAGCCACTCAGTCTACGGTATTTTGTTACAGCAGCCTGAACAGACTAAGACAAACATCTAAATTACTGGAAAGAGTCCCTGCGTTCACAGGTTGGAAGACAATGTTAACACGGCAATACTACCCAAAGCAATCTACATATTCAATGCAATCCCTATCAAAACTTAACAGCTTTTCTTCCAGAAATGGAAAAGCTGATACTCAAATTCATATGGAATTTCAAGGGACCTTGAACAGCTAAAACAATTGAAAAGAAAATTGTAGGACCCTCACTTCCCAATTTCAAAACTTACTACAAACCATAGAAATCAAATCAGTGTGCTACTCACATAAGAAGAGATTAACACAGATCAACGGAATAGAAACCAGAGTCCAGAAATCCACACATCTATGATCAACTGATTTTCAACAAGTGTGCTGAGTCCATTCAATGGTGAAAGAATAGTCTCTTCAACAAATGGTGTAGGACAACTGGATTTCCACATGCAAAAGAATGACATTGGGCCCTACATCACACTATACAAAAATTAACTCAAAATGGATCAATGGCCTAAATGTAAAAGCTAAGACCATAAAACTCTTAGAAGAAAACATAAGGGTAAATCTTCATAACCTTGGATTTGGCAATGGATTCTTGGATATGACACAAAATGCACAAGCAACAAAAGAAAAATTAGATAAAGTGAACTTGAAATTAAAAACCTTTGTGCATCAAAGGCCGTTATCAAGAAAGAAAAGAACAATCTACTGTATGGGAAAAAATATTTGCAAATCATATATTGTTAAAGGTTTAATATCTGGAACATATAAAGAACTCCTACAACTAAATAACAAAAAGACAAGCCAATTAAATAAAGGACTTGAATAGACATTTCTCCAAATAAGGTAGACAAATCGCCAATAAGTACATGATAAGATGCTCAACATAAGCAGACATCAGAAGAATGGAAATCAAAACCACAATGAGATACATACTAAGATAACTGCAATGAAAAACAGTAAGTACTGACGAGGATGTGGAGAAATTGAAATACTTGTATATTGCTGGTCAGCATGTAAAATGGTGCAGCTGCTGAGGAAAACAGTTTTGAGGTTACTCAAAAAGTTAAACATAGAATTACCATATGATCCAGAAATTCCACACCAAGATATGTACCCAAAGGAAATGAGAGCAGGAACTAACACAGGTATCTGTACACCAGTGTTCACAGCAGCATTATTCACAAAAGCCAAAAGATGGAAACAACCCAAATGTCCATCAACTGATCGAACATAGTGTATAAATCCACACAATGGAATATTATTTAGTCTTAAAAAGGAATGAAATTCAAATACATGCTAAAACATGGATGAACCATGAAGACATTATGCGAAGTGAAATAAGCCAGACACAAAAGGACAAATTTATGATTCCACTTATATGAGGCACCTAGAATAGGCAAACACATAAAGACAGAAAGTAGACTAGAGGTAACCAGGGGCTGGAGGGAGACAGCAATGAGGAATTATTGCTAAATAAGTGCAGAGTTTCTGTTTGGGATAATGAAAAAGTTCTGGAGATGGATAGTGGTGATGGTTACACAACACTGTGAATATACTTAATGTCAGTGAACTGTACACTTAAAACAATGTTAAAATGGTAAATTTTGTTATGCATATTTTACCACAAGGAAAAAATGGTTATAATGGTAATTTACATTATGCATACTTTACCACAATGATAAAAATCTTAAAACAGTTAAAATAGTATATTTTATGTTAATATATTTTACAATAGAATTCTTCTAAGCATAAAACAAGAGAAAGCAAGGGAACAGTCTTTGGGATCTCACAGATGTATACAATAAAATTTCTCCTATAGAGGCATGAAAATGAAGTCTGCAACTTCTAGTTGGATCCGATGTTAGTCTGGGTTAGTGACTTGAACCCCAGGATAGCATTAAACAAAGGAGACTTGAACAAGCTCCTGGTTATTAGAGGATGTCTTCAAGTGAACAAAGAATAAACTACAGTGCTAACTCAGTACCCTATGCAGTTCCTCGAAATGCTAAACGTAGAATTATCCTAGGACCCAGCAAGTCCACTCCTAGGTCTATGCCCAACAGAAACAAAAACACAGTCCACATACAAACTTGTACACAAATTTTAGCAGCACTATTCATAACAGTCAAATAGTAGAAACAACCCAAATGTCCATCAACTGATAAATGGATAAACAAAATATAGTACCTCCACACAATGGAATATTATTCAGCCATAAAAAGGAATGAAATACTAACACAGGCTACACCATGGAAACCTTGAAACATTATGTGAATGTGAAAAAAGCCAGCCAGAAAAAACTACATATCGTACGATTCCATTTACACGAAATGTCCAGAATAGGCAACCATAGAGACAGCAAGTAGGTTAGTGGTTCCCAGGGACTGGGGGAAAGGGAGAAAGGGAGTGACAACAATGGGTACAGGGTTTCTTTTTGGAGGAATGGAAATGTTCCAAAATTAGATTATGATGATGGTTGCATAACTCTGTGAATATGCTAAAAACACGGAATTATACACTTTAAGTGGGTAAATTTTATGGTATGTCAATTATGTCTTAAGCTGCTAAAAACAATTGCTGCCCTTTAACATTCTGATCATCTCAAACGCTGAAGCAAAATCTCAGAGGGGAAAAATGATAGCATCTGTACACACAGTACGTTCTCAAAACTCTTGTTTGTTTTTTAAGTCTTTGCAATATTGGAAAATATTCTTAGATTTGAGTAATTTACAGAGGAGCATTAAGTACTAAACTTTGGTGTTAGAATGACAGACTGTTCTATCACCCTTCATGATGGCAACTCCAACTTAAAGATTTAAATTAGCAACCTTGAATTCTTGATTCTTACTAGTTTAGAAATCAAGGGGAAAAAAACTGAGAAAATATTTTGTCCTCTTTACATACACTATTTTTGAGTTCCTGAAGTCTACTTTATCATAAACATCACATGCCTGCTCAGGTGAGGGGAGAGAACAGCATAAGGAAGAAAGGATCTGCTGCAGTGTGGGCCACCAGAGAAGTCAACTGTATATGGTGCGCCTCAAGACAAAAACTGCCATTAAGAACTCTGCTAGAATTCAGGGCACACACACACGGAGCTACTTCAAAAGATGGCTGAGTGGGACCAAAAACACCAGTCCAGGACATATTGTGTGTTTCACTACTAATTACCAGAGATGAGCTGCAGCCCTCAAAATGCCATTCCTTCACCAAGGCACATACTTGGGTCAGTCTGGCCATCTTCAGGGGTTTTCTCCACATTTCACACGCGCACAAGTGCACTTTCTCAACAATAGCTCCCCACAGGAGTCACTTGATTATCAGAGTGGCATTTACCTCCCTGTTCTGCGTGCTTTCCACACACTCATGCCTGCTCCCCAAATAAAATGGTTTTGGCTTGTTGTAGACAGGGACGATAATATAGACAGGAGGGGAGGTTTCTTTTTGAACCACAGAGAAAGCTTCCACATAAATCAATTTTAAATTGCAAAGCCTTCCTTTTCCTTTACTCCACGGCTCTCTCCAGATATGTTTGCCTACTCAGCAGGAACAAAAGCCAGAAAGCATGCAGGCCCCAAAGAAAAACACCAGGAATAAAACACTACAAAAGACGCGTGGGGAAAAGGTTTACCCTAACAAAGCACAACCAGGAGGAGGATTCCGGCGAGCAGTCTGGCAACAGCGGAATTGTTTCAAGTCATATATTCAATTACTACACAAAACTTCTTATCCAGTATTTAAGTCATGAACATATCTACAATTTCCATTTACCTCATTTTTGGACCAAAAGTATGATTTAAAAATATAACAACTTCCAGACAACAGAGGTGTGTTTCCAAAAGAGGGCACAACATTGTGAGAATATGATTCTGGAGTCAGACTAGCTAAATTCCAAACTCTTACTAAGCTGTACGACACTGGGCAACCTGCTTCTCTGTGCTACAGTTTCCACACCTGTACGATGGGGATAAGAGTACTCACCTCACTGGGTTGCCGTGAGCATCAATAAATAATGTATATGTAAAGTGCTTAGTGCCCACACTCAGGAGCCCCTCAGCATGCTAGCCACGGTGATGGCGCTCATTCCAATTATGAGTAAAGACCCAGACAACGGGCTTCCTGGCTGCTTCCCGCTGAAGTAGGGTTGTCCTTTACTCAACCCACCCCTACCAGTCCCTTAACGCCTCTGCTGCCTTCAGAGAAGAAATGCGTGACTGCCATTATTAACAGCAATTAATGTTGTTCTGACACGACCATAAGTCACTACTAGAAGAATTCTGCTCATAAATCACTCTGATATCTAGTTAGTTGATGAGATACAGAAAGAAAAAAGAAGAGGGATGAATGAGGCCCCTTCCTGCTGACTGACGGCGATTTGGGATGAGAGGAAGACTTTCACATTTCTTTTTTTGACACACAACAATATTTTTGTCTGACTTGTTCACAGTATCATATTTCTTTGTTTAAAAACACTAACTTTCAATAAACGCTATGAAAAGCATTTGCCTCCAAATTAAAACAACTATTAGCCAGGTACCATTCAAAACATATTTCTATAAATCCTATCCTACACGTAGTGCTTCCCAAGGATCTGACAGGACGAAATAATTACAGCTGTCAATGATCTCCTCTCAGTGAATGAAAAATGAAGGGGGACCTGAAACTGCATCAGGAACACATGCGGAGATTCCAAACACTTCCTCTCCACAAGAGTAAGTCGCTCCTCTCTCTACCAGATGGCAAGCGACACTCCAACAAAGCCCACATATTTAAAACAAGTGTAGAAATGTTTATTGTACATTCCTTTCCAAAGCAGCTGCTCAAGAGAATGTACTCGTGCAGCAATAAGGAAATCAAAGTGTATGTCCAACTAATGAAATCTTTTACGAGCTGAGCACTGCACAGACTCCAACGCTGGTAGCTGCCAGCTGCTGCCTAAATACTATTTTCCAACAACTTCTGAAGGCTAGTAGTTACTCAAATAGATTTTTAAAAGAAAATGAATGCAAAATATTGTAATTATTAGAAGATTATTATAATTAGACATTCTGTTCTTTTCTTTGATTCAAGGAACAAAGTGGCTGTGACTGTAGCAAGGAACACAAAGTGCCTTCCTTTGGTGGCGTTTTCATCCACTCAGAGGTTAGACTCACTGAGCGAGGGGAGACCCTGCCCTTAGCATGCTTCCGGGCCCAGCTCTCACCTCCAGTCTCCTGAGCAGGTCCCACAGCTCCCTCATCAGCTCACTCCCCAACATCCAGTGCAACCAGAGGATTTTTTCACCTTCTCAGACTCCCCAAAGTCACATTCTGGATAGGAGGATATTTAACCAAAGTCCCAGAGTTTAGAATTATTAGGGTCCCCTTTCCCCTTTCTAAAGTAGGTAAGTGAAAACTTACTTTACAAAAATACACGGGGAGAAGAGAAGTAGAAAGGATTTGTTTGCTAGATCTATTCCTTGGGTCCCTCTGTTGTACGTTCTCAAAGTAATTTTTTTAACTTCTGATTATCTACCTGAAGGTAATTATTTCACTTTGAAAGCAACATATGATTTTTAAACCCTGTCCACTATGCTTCCCTCCCCCCAGACCAGTGACATCCCAACACAATCACTGTACCTTCACCAGTCTGTCAACAGCACCAATGGTGCTAATCAGCATTTTTCATGATCTCTTTTGACTGTACAAATAGCATAAGACAATTACAAAACTATAGGTTTGCAACTTTATCCTTCTCAAAAAATTAGAGAAACGTTAATTTGCATGTAAAGTCTGACAAATTAATACTAATTTTCAACCCCTGAGAAATAGGCCACATAATACACTATTCCGTGAGTGTAAAACAAATAGACCCTGTAAAACTCATCTTACAAGGTTCCCAACTTGCAGGTGGAGTGTTTCCCAACTGATATCATCATCATGGCCCTAGACATTTAGCATCTTTAAAGCACTTTTACAAGTTACCAAATTTCAAAAAATTGAAGAATCTCACAATTGAAATAAACCTGGGAAATGACCTAATCTAATTGATCAACACATCTAAATCCTGTTTTGATGCTTACAACCATTTTAAGATTAGTAAAATAGGTACCATCATTTCCATTTTACAGAATCAGGTACTGAGGGTGAGCTGAATAAAATGGCCTAACATAACAGATGATAAGCAAGTACCTGATATATTTACTACATCAAGAATAAGTTCCCCCCAAAAGAAAACTTAAGCATAATATTGATACTTGGAAGGAAGAAAAAATAGTTTGAAATACACTGGTAAACTGGTGTTTTTATTATAATATCACTTTATTTATGAAATAAATGTACATACTTTCTAAAAAGTTATGTCAAGCCAAATTTTATATTCAACTCTTTTCCAAAATATTAAGATACTGCCCCACAGTATTCCCCACCATCCCCAAATCCAAGGACTATTAAAAACCTGGAAGAGAAGGGAAGTGAGATCCACTCCCAGGCACACCGTGTGTTATGGTGCCCCAGAGCACTGCATCGGCTGAGAATAAGACCCACAAGCAATGAGTGCATCTTAACAAAGAGTGAATATCTTTCTCAAAGAACCCCCCACCCCCACCCCAAAGCCTCTAAATCAGAGCAAAAGACCTCCTCTGGCCTTCTTCCTGGTTACTATTTTTAGGCAGTTCAACACTGGGCAAAGTCTGGCACCACTGGCAGCAAGATGTTACTGCTGGCAGCGAGACGGACTCCAGCTGCTCCGCTGACAGCCACTTTGAGTGTGGCCAAGGCTAAGAGAAGATGGAGAGAGAAGGAGAGGGCAACTCCCACAGAGCGAACACGCCATGTATGCCAGACACTGTGCCAACATCATCTCATCCAAACCTGGAATAACCCTACCAGGGAGGCAGAGTTCTCATTCCACCATTGGGCAAACTCAGGCTCTGAGAACTCAGTAATCTGTTCCACAGCCTAAGTCCACGGCATTATGGAAACTGAGAAAAATGCATTAGCTGCAGGATTAGAGTAATGGATAGGGAAGCCCCACTGTATTTGTACCTGTTACAGTATGAAGCCAGGTGGCCAAAGTACCTTCATTTTTAGTCAGACTGACATTGGGCTGACTATAAAAGAGAATTTCAAAACCTGCTAGGCTGAAGAAAAAATCATGGGTGTTATGGGTTGAACTCTATCTTCCAAAAACATACGTGGAAGTCCTGACCCCCAGTATCTGAGAATGCAACCTTATTTTGAAATAGGGTGGTTGTAGATATAATAAGTTAAGATGGAGTCATACTAGAGTAGGCTGGACCCTAATCTAATCTAACTGGTATCCTTATACGAAAAGGAAAACCTGGACACAGACACAGAGGGAAGAACACCACGTGACAACAGAGGCAGATAATGAAGTTAAGCAGCTGCAAGCCAAGGGATGCTAAGGACGGATCGCCCCCACCAGAAGCCAGGAAAGGGCACGGAAAAAGTCTGTCCAGAGTCTCAGCAGGATCCCAGCCCTTCTGACACTTGGTTTCAGACTTCCAGTCTCCAGAACCGACAGAAAATAAATTTCTGTGGTATTAAGGCACCCAGTTTGTGATACTTTGTTACAGCAGCCTTAGGAGGAAACTAATGCAATGGACCAATATACTCCAAGGTACCGCCCAACTGAAGACCCTCTGACGCTGAAAGCCGGAAGTCTGAGGGCCTTCTTAACTGCAAACTACAGAGAACTGATCCCATCATACCTGGTTTAATAACACACAAGAGACCATTACACCACAGAGAGCAGGAGACTGAGCCATAAAGGCGAGGTGGGAAGCAGTCTTCCAACCAATAGGCAGAAGCAGCAGGAAACGGTCCAAAGGAGAGAGAGCTTATCCTAATGAACACTATTAAAAGCAAAATTACTGAAAATAGACTACAAAAATGTATTCGGGTCAAATCAGAAATTTCACATGCTCAACAATGAATAAGTCTACTCTAGTATAATCTTTTGAAAGTTTATCAGCTATGGGTTCGACCTACAGCAACCTCAAGGATTAATAATATTATCAAACTCTGAAAATTACAAACGGGCCAAAAAATTAATGTACTAAAAACAGATGATGGGGCTGGCCCTGTGGCCAAGTGGTTAAAGTTCGCGCGCTGCCCTTCGGCAGTCCAGGGTTTCACCGGTTCGGATCCTGGGCGTGGACATGGCACCACTCATCAGGCCATGCTGAGATGGTGTCCCACATAGCACAACCAGAAGGACCTACAACTAGAATATACAACTATGTACTGGGGGGCTTTGGGAAGAAGGAGGAAAAACAAAAAGAACAAGACTGACAACAGATGTTAGCTCAGGTGCCAATCTTTAAAAAAAATTTAATTTTTTAAAAAATGGACGACTTCATTAAATACTCCTATCTATGCAACTTCAGGAGGTCATCAGGCAGTTATGAAAGGGTATAACCTGAATTTCAACTGGAAAGGAACTTTCTTATCCATACACATTAAAGTTAAAAAAAAAAAAAAGGATACAAAAAATCCCAACCATGGAGAAATCACTAAAAGAATGCCAAATTTTTATGTATAAACATCTGAGAGCTTAAAAAAATAAGAAGTGGGAGAGGAGCTTGTATCAGAAAACTTCTAGGGGCTGGCTCCGTGGCCCAGTGGTTAAGTTCCCACAGTCTGCTGCAGCAGCCCAGGGTTCGGATCCTGGGCGCGGACATGGCACCACTCGTCAGGCCACGTTGAGGCGGCGTCCCACATCCCACAACTAGAAGGACCTGCAACTAAGATATACAACTATGTACGGGGGGTTTGGGGAAATAAAGCAGAAAAAAACAAATACAACAAAAAAAGAAAACTTCTAGTTTTACTGTAACTTTGGCTGTAAACAAAACTGAAATGAAGCAATTAAAGACAGCTGCTAAAGTATCAAGTGAACTCTTCCTCTCTTTAATTCTCCATTTTCTGACTGGTTTTGGTTCTGTCTGAGCCTAAAGAACAGGAAACTAGCAAGAGAAGACCCATCTAAAGGTGACAGCTGGACCACAAGTTGACAGATGCCACCTTCATAAAAAGCAAGTAACTGATGATTAACCTACTAATTCCTACTGGATACCTGGACTTTAGCCACCATACATAGAAAACAGATCAAAATAAATCTCTACATACTTTCAGTTCGTGTTAACATTTCAAAGGCAAGAGATTAAAACCACCGGCTGAACCAACCAGACCCTGGGGCACTGTCACAGCAAACCTCCCAAGTTGGCTGCTGCTGTTTTCAAGGTAGCATTAGAACGAAGTAGTTCCCTGGTGTGCCTGTGTGTGTGTGTTTATCTAGACTTATATTTGCCTCACAGAGCCCTGTGTCTCCCCTCTCGAAGCTCTGGTGTTTAAGGCCTATCCTCCACTGAAGCCTGACTCAGAGCACGTGTTCAGGGACTCCCCTTCACTCCCATCGTCTAATGTACTCACCACCTATCGCTCAGGTGCACCTGGCTCAGTTGCCCTCTGTCAACACAGTGCGACGCTTTATGCCATGTTTGTTCATTCATTCGAACAGATAGAGCACTCTACTATACGCAAATTTCTTTGCAAGAAATGAAGATGAATCAGACACAGAACCTACTCTTAAAGGAGTTTAGTAAGGGAGAGAAGAACCAATTATAAATAACTAAGATAAAAAGATAAAAATACTTTCCTGGACAAGTTCAAAGTCAAGAGTAATTATTTTGATGGAAAGACCAGGACCCACTTTCATGAAAGAAGTAATAAAAAAAGAGGTCAGAAAGAATGTTAGAAGTTGAACAGAGAGCTTTGCAAAGCACTGTCTAGGTCGGGGTTTCTCACCCTGGGCTCTCTGTTTTTAGATTGAGTAATTCTCTATCATAGAGGAGAGTCCTGTGCATTGCAGGATGTTTAGCAGCATCCCTGGCCTTTACCAGTAGATGCCGGGAGCATCTGTGACAACCAAAAAGTCTCCAAGACAAATGTCGAGCAGAGCAAAAGTGTCCCTGGTTGAGAGCCAGGTGAAGGAAACAGCAGGTGCAAAGACATGGAGACAAACAGTACAGGGCATGAGAACCATTTGGTTGAAAAACAGAGTGTTCTAAGAATGTTTCCTTATGAAAGTCTGGGCTAAAAAGTAATAAAGTAATGAAACATGGGGTTAGAAAAGTCTTCTGAAACCACAAGGCTTTATACTTTGGGTTTAAAAATTTGAGGTGTACTCTGTGAACAGAGAGGGCCCACTGAAGGTCTCTGATCTGGCAGCAGCAGGTTCACACACTAAGGTCTGTTGATAACATTGTTCGGAGAGGCTGTAACAATGGTTGGTTACCATCCTTTTTCGCTCAGGGGATTTTAAAGGGCTGGTGCTTAGTTAAACCATTTATACTCAATATTCTCCTCATCAACTAAAGGGTGGTGAATCTTTTTCTGTCAAAAGTTTACACATACATGACAATACTTCATAACATTTTTTTCTTTGAAAAGTTCATATAAACATTTTTACTTTTTTTGGTGCTAGATAATACGTTTTGACTTTTAGACAGACTGTATTTCAAAAGACATGCCTGCCTAATTTTATTATTGAATATGGATAACCCGCTTTTGACACAAGCATTTATCAATATGTAAATAAATTACCAAGCGACTCTAGTTTTCTCCTTGGCTTCACTTACAATAAGAAAAATCATTTAATAGATACATGTTTATAACTGATTTAACATTATTAAATCTTTATTTGGAGAATTGACTTTGAACACCTAAGCAAGGCACTTTTATGTATCTAGAAAGAGGACTGGAACCAGATAACAGAGGAAAATTTGGCCAGGCAGAACCTTATCCACGCTGGGTTCCATTTTCAACACCGTGGGCCAGGTAGGAAAGGCTGTTCGTTAGTATCTAACACTTGGTGAGCAGTTGCTGTGTCTCAAGAACTATTCTCAGTCTTTACATGTATTAACTCTTCATTCTCAAAACAACCCTGGAAAGTAGTAATATCCTCCTCCATAAAGCTGTTCCTGCTCTTTCTACCCAAAATAAGCACTGTTTTACCAACGAGGAAACTCAGGGACAGGGAGAGTAAATAACTTGTGCAAGTTAACAAGTGGCCCCAGCCGACTGGAGAGCAAGCGCCGGGGCTCCAGGAGGGCACTGAGGCCCAGGCTTGGCTACCCCCACCCCCCAGCAGGAGGCAGAGCCGGGCCTCGCCACCTCGGTCACGCTGCACGAGGCAGAACTCGGAGGAGCACTCTGTGGACTTAAAATACCACCCATCTCTTATTGGAAGAATTTCAGATTTCGTGACACTGGGGTTCTCTTTTTCAAATCTGACACTACAGGTATCATTGTGGAGACTAACACTAGGACTGACTTTTTACCTGACAATGGCCACACTGCGCTGAGAAAGTGGAAGTGACCCATGTTAAAATAACGTTTTTAGGTAACACAGTGGAGACTAGCCCTCAGCTGGACAGTCCGGCTAGAACGCTGAGAAGAACTATGTCTTGATCTAAATGGGTTGGCTATGGCGACATAATTAGTAGCGTCTTTGTTTTTTAAATTGGCAACAGTCCTGGGCAAGGAAGGTGGAAAGATTTTGTTTGTTCATTCACTTGTTTGTATGTCTGCTTAAGTTGTGAGTAGGGCTAGGAAGAAACAAAAATGTCTGAACGGTTTGTTGGGGCCGGCCCAGTGGCACAGTGGTTAAGTTCACGCGCTCCGCTTTGGCGGCCCGGGGTTCGCAGGTTCAGATCCCAGGTATGCACCCAGCACTGCCCGTCAAGCCATGCTGTTGTGGCATCCACATAAAATACAGAAAGATTGGCATAGATGTTAGCTCAGCGACAATCTTCCTCACCAAAAAAAAATATATCTGAAAGGTGTGTTCATTGATTTTTTTTTAATTGTGGTAAAATACATATAACAAAATTTACCATCTTAACCATTTTTAAGTGTAAAGTTCAGTGGCATGAAGCACATTCACATTGTCGTGCAACCATCACCAGCATCCATCCACAGAACTCTTTTCACCCTCCCAAACTGAAACCCTACCTAACTCCCCATGCCCCTCCCCCCAGCCCCTGGAAACCACCATCCTACTTTCTGTCTCTATGAATTTGACTACTCTAGGTGCTTCATAAAAGTGGACTCAAACAGTATTTGCCCTTTTGAGACTGCCTCATGTCACTTAGCATAATGTCCTCAAGGTTCATCCATGTTGTAGCAAGTGTCAGAATCTCCTTCCTTTTTAAGGCTGAATAACATTTTATTCTATGTATATGCTACATTCTGTTTATCCACTCCTCCATCCATGAACACTGGGGTTGCTTCCACCTTTTGGCTATTGTGAATGATGCTGCTATGGACATGGGTGCACAAACATCTCTTCAAGTCCCTGTTTTCAGATCTTTGGGGTGTATACCCAGAAGGAGAACTGCTGGATCATACGGTAATTCTGTGTTTAATTTTCTGAGGAACCACTACACTGTTTTCCATAATGCACTACTTTACACTCTCGACAACAGTGCACAAAGCTCCCAATTTCTTCACATCCTCACAAATACTTGTTATTTTCTGGTTTTTTGATAGCAGCCATCCTAATGGGTGTGAGGTGCTATTTGTTGGATTTTTAAAAAATTATTATTCAAGGTTATATCTGTGTCAATCAAGAGTAACTATTATATGAAGTTAAGTAATTTGTTTTTTATTTGGTCTTGAGAAGAGGTCTTAAGATCTATGGTGATTAATATTACTATAATTCCACTAAGTAAGGTTTTTGGAGAGGCTGCCCAAGTGGGCTTATGAAAATTGAAAAAGCTTGTGAATAAGGTTTTAAATACAGCATAAGCACTATAACATCTGCCGCAGTATTACATTCCAAAATCCATGAATGTAACAGTACTTATTTTGATCAAGCTCAGACAGGATCACCCAGGGGCTTTACACAACACTGGGGAGTCAGGTCTGTTCGTACTCTGAGCAACATCCCCCAGCTCCAAAAGACGGAATAGTGGGAGGAAAGACTAAGCCAGCAACAGATAATATAAGTAAATATATTAAAAGTATTATGGGCCGGCTCCGTGGCCGAGTGGTTAAGTTCGCGCGCTCCGCTGCAGTGGCCCAGGGTTCGGATCCTGGGCGCAGACATGGCAGCGCTCGCCAGGCCACGTTGAGGCGGCGTCCCACATCCCACAACTAGAAGGACATGCAACTAAGATATACAACTGTGTACGGGGGAGTTTGGGGAGATAAAGCAGAAAAAAAAAAAGATTGGCAACAGTTGTTAGCCCAGGTGCCAATCTTTAATTTAAAAAAAAGTATTAAAATTACTTTAATAAGATCAACTAAACAATTTTATCTCATATAGTGTATATTTGACCTATAACATCATATAGCTTCTGTTAAACATTTTAGTGTATAGTTTTTACTCTAATTAAAATTTTCAGTTTTATGTCTCAAGTACAATAGTTTAAGAAGATATTAATTACCTATTAGCCATATAGGTCACAGATTTTGGCTTTGTAAGAAAAAAGACAAGGATCCTCATGCAGGCCCCGACACAGTCTCAACTGGTAGTGATATCATATAGAGGAATTTTAATTATTAAATAGCCTCTAAGTAAATACATAGGTTTATTATTTTAATGCTTTAGTAACCTAATCTTTAGAAGCCAATTAAGAATATCAGAAAACGTAACAAATAATATTCAGATCAACAGAACAAGTATCTTAGAATGGCTGACTCTTAAACCTTCAATACTAGAGTCACAGGTCTCTTTTTTAGTTATTTTATCTATTTCTACAAGAATTTATGAAACAGACTGACACGTTTTGATGAAAACATTTTATTTCAGTTTTACATTAAATCATATTTAGATGCTTTAACAACTTTATAAAAAATTTTTAGATAATTTTAATCCATTTCCAGTGGTTATTAACACAAAAACCAAATAGAATCTATTAAGTTTTAGTAATATAAAGTTTTAGCATAAATTTCCAAATTTAGGTATGAATTTTGAACATTTTTTAGGTTATATATTTGGTGGCTTGTACAATTAACAGATGATAAACAAGGAGTGACTTTTGGGAGTAGTTACTTGGGAAACAGCGCCCAAGTATACAAGACACGATTTTGTTAAAGTTACATCAGCTGTGGTCACATATCAAGATCCCAAACTGTCCTAAACCAGTTTTTTTAAGACCTGAAACACTGACAAGGCTTAGATACGGGGCTGCAACACTTTTTATTTAGTCTATGAAGGCTATTTTTACCACAATGAAATTTCATCTGAAGAAAACTATTTAAAACTCTAGTTGTATTATTTCACCATGTTTTAATTCAGTATATTTAGTATGGATCATACTTAAAATACTTAAACTTAGTTATTATTTTTTAAAGCTAACTTAAATAGTTACTTGTTTTATCTGACCAATTAAAATAGGGGTTGGCCTGTTTTCATATGACCCTCAGGCTAAGAATGGTTTTTACATTTTTAAAGGGTACAATCAGATAGAGGCCTGACCTTGCTCACAAATCCTAAAATATTGAATTAAAACATAAACCAAAGTTTTAAAAAGAAATTGCGTCTTTTATACTTTACTCAATAGTAATTTACATTACACACACCCCTCCCTTATCTGAAGGGTACCTGGTCTCAGCACAGAATTCTTTCTTTCCAAGTCTCCACCAAAGTCAGCACAAATGATGTGTGGCATTCAAGTTAGGGCTTTTAAGAAGCAATTATGCTTTCTCCATATACTCTTTCCTTTCACTGGCGTTCAGTCTCTAAAGGATGTCAAAGCCACTACCAGCCAGGACCACCTTGGACAATACATTTCTACTATGTTAAGCCACCAAAATTTTTGTTACTACAGTTACTGAGGAAACAAACCATAATAGTCACTAACAAACATGTTGTATATTTGCTGCCTTTCACATTTAACTAACTTCTACTTAATTTGCAAGTTCTCCCAATCACCCTTAACAAAAAACTAAAAACCCTATGAAAACAGATTGTTTAGACTGCTGAAAGGCCTCTGTTTATCCTATCCATCAGTCTTTTCCTTGACAACTGGCTACTGTTGCTCTTTTTTCTGTTTACTGTATGCTCAGATGAATTTTAATTTAAAACCTCACCACAACCACATTTCAAATGAAATGAAATTTAAAATCATTCCTGCTCCATATATGTAGTTCAAGTGCTGATGTGGCATTGAGACATTATCACATTCCATCCAATGACTGTGTCACAGAAGCAGAAATTTAAAGCGGGGTGGAACAGGCCCTTTCATTTCTTTATTGTATATAAGGGCCAACAAAGCACGAGAAGAATACTAAGTTTCACTTAACCCTGAAACACGGTAGTGTCTCCAAAACTCGAACTTCCCCAAACAGAACCTTGACATTTTCAAGAGCTGCATCGTGAGACCACCACAGGTTCAAAAGTAAGGTCAGTTACGCCACAATGCATGCTTCTGCAACATGGATTCCTTCATACACGACTGGCAAAATGGCAATGAGGACAGTGTAACGGGGAAGTAGTGTTGGTTCGTGAGTCATTCTTCCCAGCATGTTAATGTTTTGAAGCTATCAAGAACGAGATTTTTTCACAAATAATGAGAAAGACATGGGGGGCTGGAAATGAAGACGTTAAGGAAAACAATTAGAATCGTACCAAAGTACCTCCTTTGGTACAAGCAGTGGCGGTTGGTTTAGTGGCTTCAACAGCATTATGCTTTCCGCTACCTACTGATGCTGTGGGCACACATGAAGTCTATACCTGATCACAGCTTTAATTCTGGCGAAACTAGGTCTAGGCAAACCCTCCCATAGAAGCTAATACCTAGAAGAATCTACATATCAAAGAATAATCTACATATCAAAGAATCTACATATTTCATCCCAGGACGAAATAAGGCCGAGAATCATCTGCGGATGATGCCGAGTGCAGATGTCACCCATACCACCATGCTAGCATTTCTATTCGGATTGTCAGTTTTCGTTAGTGCTCTGGTTAGAGCTACATAGTTTTAAGCAGTCTAGCCTTAATCCTATTTTTTCCATAGCCCTGTTGTTTTTAGTACATGATTTTGAGGAATGAGAGGTTTTACAGGAACGCATATATCACATTACAGTAGATACAAGTGTACCATGAATTGAGATAGCGAACTGCAAATGCTAATAAGCAAAATGACACACTGCAACCCCAAAGGGCCCTATTCAAATCTTGTAACGTGCCTGACAAATACCAGCTCCTTTAATCCTATACTACTACATCTCAGAAACTACCTAAAAGTTATGTGGTCCCTATCAAATAGCGGAAACCAAAAATACAGTTCACAAATGCTACAAACACATTCTAATTCTCTATTTTCCCAAATTTACAATGTAACTGCTTTGAACTTCACCTTCATCTTGACAACTTTTGTTTAATCTGCAAGCGGAATTATAAATCCTTTATGTAGCTTCTCTCTTTTTCCAACCCAAAGGCATGCATACCATCACCCTTGGTCTAAGCAAAACCATCTGAGATTGCTTAAACTTTGAATACATAATTTCTTTACTGGAAGGCATAATCTTTTCCTTCAGAGTCAGCTTTGATGAAAAAACTGCCTCACAAAAGGCAAAATGGCAGCATCCTAAATAGACAGAGCTATATAACTACTATTTAGTTGACTACTCAAAAACTGCTTTCCTTATGACCAAGCAAAATGACAGATTTGGAGTTTTGCTCAATTGGATCCAGAATCACAGAGGATCCAGCCCGCTCGCTCTACGCTGTACTTGAGCATACACCCTGTGTCCCATCTCTGCCAGACTCTCCTGGAGTTTCTGACTCTGAGCTTCCCAGTTACAAGGTTCTTGGGTCTTCCCACCACTGCTGCAGAACATTTCTAGATGGAGCTCAAAAGGATGTTATTATGTGTATGTAGATTTCAGGTGTCCTTGCTGATCCACTGTCCTAATATCTCACCAACACAGAGTGGTAAAGGAACACACTGATGACCTCTCTCCTAGGCCCTCCCCTAGCTATTCCCTGCCATGAGCCTATCAAGCAAAATGTAGTTAAATCATTTTTCTTCTCTGCTCCTTTCATTTCTGACTCTAATGACAACCATTTAATACCTAGTACACTTCTCCCCTTGCATTCACCAGTTTCTTTTTAGGAATCCCATCCTTAGCACCAATTTCAACAAATATAACATTTCTGAAAATCTGACACATGAAATCCAGTCTGGATTGAATATCAATTTTCCCAATAAAATGCCTCTAACCTGGCACTTCTGGAACACAGTGGTGATAATTCGTATTAATAATGACCTTGAAGTACTTCAAACTTCCAAAGAAGCTTCTGAATCAAAGGCATATTCAATTATATGCCACACAGTTTTAATGCTAAATGTCTTTACAGTATTCTAAATCTTAAGTACAGTATACGGCAAGCCACATGCCATAGTATAGCTGTGGCAAATGTAGGCAAACAGAGCTACTATTTGATTAACATACCTTAGCCAACCCACTCCAGCTAAGAGTAAGGCCCGATCAAAGTTAAAATACGGATGCTCCATGAAAATCGTCGTCACAGCTTCCTTCACACATTCCACTCCTCTACATCTGATACGCCTACTGCTTAAGTTTACAAAAACAATTCCAAGTGATTCGAATATAAATGCCTTCTCCTTGAGAACTATCACTGTAAATGCTGGTAGAAATGAGCTATACAACCGCGGTTCTCATCCCTGTCTGTGCACTGCTTGGGGAACTTGCTGAAAACTAAGGCTTTTAAAATATATAGATCTAAGGCCCATCCCAAACCTACTGGGTCATAATCTCTTGTGGAAGCCAAATATCTGACTCCGCGGTGATTCTGACGCACACACCGTTTTGGAAACAAATGCTTTGTAACCTTAAGGAAAGAGACACTGCTTTCGGTGTTTCCATCAGGTCAACAGAAAAGCAACATTTGGGTGCAGCATTTAGGTGGGACCTGCAGGAGTAAAGAGCGAACAAGAGGGCACTGTCAACCCTAGATATTCTTTCCTGTAATGTGGAAGTCACAGGGTGGGAAGGTATATCTACCCTGAGAAAGAGACTGGGTGAAGTACTAAAAGTAATTTCCAAAGGATACAGACTCAGTGGTGCTACTCAGCTGTTTGAATCACACTAGCAGTTACAATCAACTCAAAGAGTCACAAGCCCACCTATGCTCTGCAGAGTTTAACACATTTGACTAGCAATCAGAGGTCTCAAAGAACCTCAGCTTGCACATCAAGAGGTCCTAGTGGTTCAAGAATACCATTCCTCAACTCTCAGTAAGCCAAAACTGCAAAGTCCCAAAGTAAAGCAAAATAATTAGTGAGGCGAGTCCCCTGGTCGCCACAAGAGAAGTCTGATGTAGAAAACCACATATTTGTCATCAGTGAGCTCTGGCTTCAAAACCTTCCTCCACCAGTCACCAGTGACTTATCAGACTGCTCTAACCTCTCTAAACCCATTTCTTCATCTGTAAAATGGACACGAAAAATTTATGAAGATTTAAACGAGACAATATTTGTAAAAACAGAATTTTCTATATGGTTTCCTTTCCTCCTTAGTAATTCCTATATGCCTCCTCCACTCCCCTTTAATCTCAGTCATACATTCTAGCATGTTACGTATACTTCTATTAGCCCCCACCTCACTTTACTGCTGTTACATGAGGCATACATTAATTCTGTTCCTCCCAAACTCATGTGACACTTAAACTCTGTCTACTGACAATCCACTGAAAACCCATCAATGCCTGGATTCATAGTAACTCTTTCAGGACAGAAGTCTTTTCCTTTTACTCTCAGGTCCCGATTCCAGTCGAGCGATGGCTCTCAAACTTTAGAGAAGGAAGAATTACTAGGGAGCTTGTTTAAAATACAAATCTCACCTCCCACCAACAACTTCATAATTGATTCAGGCGAGAGTTCGCACTGGTCACTAAAACTATTAGGTAAAAGCTTGCTGGAAACAAGACACTGATACTTTGCCTAAGCATTATCCCACCAGTTACCTACTGATTGCAAAGGGGAAAATGCACCTTGACACAAAACAAATCTGGCAGTGAGAATCTTAACTAAGAGAGAAAATTGAGCATCACGAGTAGTGGGATGAACCAGGGACCATGAGCCTGTTGATACAATGCAAATATGAACTAGGAAGCAGTAGTTTTGACAAAAATATGTAGCCTGAATATAATGAAGCCCCTAGATGCACCTTAAAGTTTGCCCAGAATACAGAGGGCACACGACACTTGGAGGAAACAATTAGGCAGTCCAAAACGTGGAACAGACAAAAGAACTGGCCCAGACTCTGCAAAAGTTAGTGCCACAAGAAAAAAAATGTAAGAGAACTGTTCTAGAGTTAAAGAAACATAAAAGCAATGCATGAATTTTGATTAAATCCCTGTTTGGAGCAGGGGAAACCTATGAAAGACACTGTTGGGGACAAATGGGAAAATTTGAATATGAAGCAGCTATTAGCTGATTCTATACAATTATGAAATAATTACAGAGCTACTGTTAATTTTCTTAGATGGAATAACGGTATTACAGCTATGCAGAAGTATTCCAATTTTTCAGTACTTGAGGTGAAGTATGGAAAGGTATAACCTCAGGATATATGTGAAACACACATACAGATAAAGCTATCTATGTCAATTACTGAAGCAAGGTAGATGGTGACAGGTGCTCAACACACTGCTCTTTCTACTTCTCTGTAAGCTTAAAAGTTTTCATAATAAAGGCTAAGCAAAGTACACATTCCTTGACCCAACTCCCTGAGGCTCTGAGTCCTTAAGCCTGTAGCAGGCGCACAAATCTGCATTTTAACAGGCCCCAGGCCCATCCTAATCCAGGAGGTTCTCTGGCCACTCTAGGAAACACAGCTGGAGAGAGAAAGTGGCGCGTCGGCTGTCTGGAAGGGCCTGGGTTCTTACCTCCCTTCCAGCTCTAGTTCATTGGCAGGCTTCCCAAGCCAAGGATTTGGAGTTTTCCTCAACTTCTTCATGTGTCCAGGATATATAAGATGCAATGAAAACACTAACTTTTCAAAGTTAGAGAATACATATCAAACAATAAATTGCAGTAGGTGATTTTGAGGTTTTTTTCCCCAATAAAGAAATTAATCTTGGTAAACAATTCAGAAAAATCTCCAAAATACCTGAGATATATACATTGCTTTAGCTTATTCTAACAGCAAAAACTTTAAAACAGATGAATGAGCACTTTAAAATGCTTTAATTTTAGCTGAAATAGCAAATTCACAAAATTAGCTAATAAACCAGCATAACTAGTTTCTCAGGAAGTCTAATCTGCTATAAATTTTAACATTAACTAAAGAGATATATAAAATGCCTCTACAGGCAGCAAAATGACAAAAAATAAGAAGAATTTGTTTAATAACAAGTCAAAACAACACAAGACAGTTCCTGGGAAACTTACACATTTTTAAACTTTTTAGTTGTTCAAACTAGAGTCTGAAACTCCTTCTTTAAAACTTCCGAGAGCTAATACCTATAGAATAGTAGACTTTTTAAAATGGAAGTGACCTTAAAGATCAACCAATTTAACTGCTTATTTGATAAATATGAGGAAACTGAGGCCAGAGATTTTTTGTAACTTGCAGAATGAGAAACGTTGATTTCTTAAGTCAAACGTTCCCTTTACACCATATCTCTAAAGAGTGGTAAACAGTGGGTTATCTTTAGGCAACAGTCAAAAGTCACTACACAAATTTAGTTTTAAATGAGGCTATGTTTTCAAGATTTAAAAAAATTTTTTTTGACTCTTTCAGAGCCAAATAAGAAATTCAGAATTTCTGACTAGAGAAAGCAAGTAAACAGAACACCACAGGGAGTAAACTACAGTTTGCAGAGAGCATGCTGTAAAGCAAACCAGCCCACGCGGAAAGGAAACATTTAAGACAGTTTGTTTCTTTTTACATCCCACAGAACCTTTCCAACAAGCCAGAATTTATCCATTACAGAAGCCTAACTAATTGACCTCCCGGATAAAGTTTGCAAAATAAAGCGAAGGATGTTAAAAGACAGAAATGAACTGCTGGTGATTTCTGACGAGCCTAGTAGATTGTCAGAATGCTAGACTTCTGTAATACAGATTTTGATGTTTTGTTTCTGGATCATTCTGTAAATACTATCCTTCATCACCAGTTGCAATTTTACTCAAAGTATGCCATTTTTTCATCACCTTCCCTTGAAAATTCACCATAAATGCCAAGTTTTTACTGTTTCGCTTCACTCAAAAATGAGAAATAACCTTCAGAGATGCTCTCTTCATAGTCACTCTCCTTTAGGAAGGAGCTCTTTGTCTAAACGTAACTCTGCTGTCCTCACAGCTAATCTTGGATTTCTATGACTATTCAGGTGGAGGGAGGGGGAAGCAGATAACTAGATGAGACAACTTTATATTGTTCAACTTGTCCTTTTTTTCCTTGAGGATATCAAAGGGTCTTGTCTACTGCAAGATTATAAAATTATTATCCCACATTTTCTTCTAGTGTTTTTACAGTTTAATATTTTATGTTTACATCTTTAATTCTTTTAGAATTTTTGTTTATATAGGGTAGACATCAATTTTCCCCCCAAGTGGGTAGTCAACTGCCTCAATATCATGTTAAATAATCCTTTTTCCATTCACTGATCCGAAATGCTTTACTAACTACTAAACTCCCACAAACCTGTCAATTTATTTCACTCTCTCTTCTGCTTCACTACTTATTTTCTCCATTCCTCCGCCTGCCACACACTGTTCTAATTATTGACAATTTATAGCAATCCACTTTTGATAGGGTAAGACTCAAGAGCTTCTTTTTTCAAGGTTTTTTTGACTATTCAAACACATTTACTTTTCTCAGATCAATTTTTCTCAAGTCTCCCTTCAAAAAGTCCCAATCAGTTCCTTTTGAAGCATGATTCCATTAAATTTATGGATAAAATTTAAAAAATGCTATTTTACAATATTGAGATTTCCACCCACTAACAAGCAGATATATAAAGACCACCCCTCCACACACACATATAACCTTTTAATGTGACTGTGACTGGTACCCTAGCCACAGACCAAATGAATTTCCTTATTTGTAAGGTAACATTTCCATTCTTAAATCACCAAATCTTAGAGCTAGAAGGACGTTACAGACCACTTAGTCCAACACCTCTTTAATCTCAGTTATGTTTACCTCGAGCCTACCTAAGAGAATCATTTCAAAATTAAAATGAATATCTCTTTTACATGCAACACGATAAAAGTACTATCTGGATCACATAAAAGGCAAAGAAGTGGGCTACATTTATTGAAGACTGCTTTGAATTTAGGAATCCTTTGAGAATTCTTAAGAATTCTAAAACAGTAAGATCCATATTTGGGCTCACAGAAGAAAACAGAGTACCATAAGTGCATACACTTGAGACAGCTCCAAGTACTGTTAGACACTCGTGCTTCCAAGTTAAAGTCATTTTGTCATGATGTTGTCCAAGAACCAAACTTCCTAGTACCAAATCATTCCATTCCCAACTGTTCCATCATATTTATTAAGAACACAAATCCAATAACAATCTCCAAATGGAATAAGCCTGAAAGCCAATTCTAAAAGTGTTTCTCAAGCCTGGCTGCCCATCTGATCACTTGTGGAGCTTCTAAAAATAAGACTGCTTGGGTCCCACCCTGGGATTCTTCCTCAGCAAGCCCAGCGACACTCGGCCATTTCTTTTTTTTTCCCCCAAGCTGAAGTAGGTTCTCTTCTCAGCCAGAGTTAAGTGTCACTATTCTAAAATATTCAACAAGAACAAAGCCCTATAATAGACCAAGTATGCCTACATACGAAGAGGGAGGGAGGGATGCAGAGGGAGGAATTTTAAAAAAGCGTCTTCACCAGCCCAACAACCTTTGCTGCTGATGATACACAGAGCTGTGCCCCTATATTATACCGCAGTCTTGAAACAGAAAAAACGCTAAAACAAAGCTTCAGACTGCTCACAGACTGACAGTGCCATGATGATATGTGAAACACCATTTTCTTTTTTTCTCCCTTGGAGGCAACCCTCCACACCATGCCCTCTCCCAAGAGAAAGAACAGCTGACATTCACTTTAAAAATGGCAAATACTACTAAGATTCTGAGTAAATTCCTCTTTCACTCTATAAAATAGAGGGCTGCAAACACACCCATAAAAGTAAATAAAAGGGTGATTAATGATTTGGCTGTGACATCATGACATTAGGTGAAATTTTAGTCGAAGAACTATTGCTTCATGACTGCAGAGAACTGCCAACACACTAAGCACTTTCTAGAAGAAACGCAAAAGCAAACATAGGCCAACACACGGAAGGGAAACTTACATACAACAATGCAATAAGCAAACTAAATCAAAATGTTCCTAAGGTCTAAGCCTCCTAGAAAATGATCTCACTTTCTCATAACAACACATTGTACTCAACTGAAGCCCAGTGTGACTCATATTCCTGGTATGACTGCCATCCCTGGGAAAGGCGCTTGAAAGATAGCGCAGGTAAAGCTACACAGTGAGTTTGTGTTAAGTAATTAGTGAGGGTAAAGCAGGCATTAAATAGACCTTAATCACACACCAGTGTTCCTCAAAGGAGGTGCATGAAACCACATCATCCTACAGACAACTACTCTTCCGTGCTCTAATTCGGGCCCCACCACAAATATTTTCAACATTCTTTAGGCATTTGGTGAAAGAGATGTCAAGTATTTTGCATCTTGACAGGAAAGGCAGCACACACAGAAGTTTACCACTCTACTATCAAAGCAACTACATTTTCTTAAATAAGCACTGTGCTCTGTCCAAGCAAGAGTCAAATCATTTACACTTTAAAAAAAAAAAGGCACATGAAAAGACAGGTCTTCACGGTTTAATGGAATCAGTTTTGACAATGTACAACTTCACTGACATCTTTTCTTAGAAATGTGGCCCCAATCAATGATATAATTCCTAGACCTTAACCTTTATGTCACGTGACCCCGTGAAATAGCAAAATTTTAGTAGCAAATATGATTAAGGGAAAAACTGTAACCCCAAAAGATCAGCACAGTAAAAACTGAGATGATGTATGTTCATACACTTAGACAAGAAATTTTTTGCCAACAGATTAAAACAAGAATAAAAACCTTTCTCCAGAGCTTTTCCATATGAATGATTTCCTCGCAAGCCCCATGCCTAGCAGGTGCTGAAGAGCAGACCCTGTTCCTGGAGTATTTCAAGCAAAACCAGATTAATGAAAAAAATTAAAATAAAAAGATAAAATCCTTCCTCAGTAAATATTTCTTTTGAAGTACAACCATGTTGTAATAAATAACTTAGCTGAATTAGCATGTCTTTTAATACCTTAACTTTATGAAACATTTACACATATATTCTAATCTTGAAAAAAAGACTAAAATAATTTAGACATAACAAAGTCACAGACATCTTTTAAAAATATATATATACCACTGCAGACCTTGAAAGTTCAATGGAAATCTGGAAAAATAATATACTACCGTATTTTAAACAACTATAAAAACTAAATTTACACTTAAAATGTACTTTTTAGTTTGTCCCAAAATCTGGACTTCTGCTTTGCCCAAACAGAATTAAGGTTTAAGTCAGTGGAGGAAAATTAGTCTGCCTAAAAGAATTTGTGAAACTGAACTCCAATTTCATTAGGTCCCAAAAGCTTACTACTAATAAATATCTAGGATGGATTACATTAGAGACAATTCTCCTAGGAATCTTAACCTGACACCAAACTTAGGGTTGCCCACACTGAGGAGACTAAGATACAGAAAGACAGGCTTCTTCAGGAGAGACCTAGTTATTAGATACATGCTGTGAAATTTTACTAGAATTTCAAAATCTCTCTCTTCCCCATATTTTTTGTCCCTCTCCCGGCTTCATGCCTTTGCATCTTGCCAACCTACAAGAAACCAAAAAAAGTATCCCCAATATCAAACACACTACCTTTGATTTGTATGGATTTGGATGCTGAGCAGTGTTTTTAGATCTAGATTTCAAATTCAAAACATATTTCAAACTTCTACTTCACCCAAAGCTAAGCTCCTAATAGCTAAAAGTTAATCAATTTCCATTCTTTTCTACTTTACGCCCCCTCTTCTTAGAAACTTATCAGCAGGAAACAAATTATCTGCAGACAAATACAGCTAGAAAAAAGGCTGCTTGGCTCAAGCTGGGAACACCAGTAAACAAGCCTGGCAGGACCCAAACATCAAGAAACAATCACATGGCCCCCTTCCTGAATGTGCATGTAAATTCTCCAGGACAAAGTTCTGGAATTCACTTTCATGATCTGACAATTCAATCCCATCCTTTCTGAAACGTTTTTATTTACAATTCTGAAAAGAGATCTGGACAAACAATTCAAAGACAATGAACTTTATTTCAGTTAACCGAAACACCCAGCAGCTAAAGTCTCCTACTAGACAGGAGTCGGAGCAGTCTAGGCAAAATGTCTTCTCACAGGAGCAGGCGACCTGAAGAGCTCCGTGTAATTTATCTTCAGTAAGATTTTTTTTCTCTCGCAAACGCTCTTGCCTACAACTCACTGTTTCCACAATACACTCAAGCTGATTTAAGTTGGAGGGCAAGATTTACCAAGGATTTAACGGGCTCATTTCCTTAGTTTAGCCAGTTAAGGCTGGTGGCAAAAAGAACGTCTGCAAGTGGTTTTTGCGGGATTCACCTGGCACCCGGGAAATTTACAAAGGGGAAAGGGCCGCAGGGCCAAGCTCGGGTCTTTGTAAACGTAAACCACCTACGCACTGGCCTGGACACCAGGAAAAACGTTCCACCAGAACAGGTGCCCAGGTGGCTAACTGATCTTCTGGAGGTGAGAGTTAAAAACAAACGCTTACACCCAACACAGACTACACAATTTTACCTGCCACTGAGCAAAGGGCACGTCTAATCCAGCAAAAAAAGTCATTTGCCTTCAAGGAGGGCAGCGTTTTGGTCATTTGAGGGGATGGGGTTGCAGGAAGGGGGGAGGGGGCGTGGAATAAAGGAGTGCTCAAAGGAGAGGCAGCGAGGATTTTTGCACAGGGCCCCAAACAGGCCACTGCGGAGAGAAGACGGGGGAGAGGGGAAGCTGTCTCACCGGGGGACAAAACCGAGTGCAAACCGGCTAGAAGGAGGAAGGTTCCCCCCAGGAGGCGAGAAGGGGTGCAGAAGAAAGGCGCCAGCGGCTGTTACCTTGGGTTACAGGGGCAAGGGACAACGGGAATAGAGGTCTACAGAGATGGAGAGGAGGGAAGGGATGAGGCAGGGGCTCCGCTAAGTGCGAACCAGGGATGAAGAGAGACCAACAGCGGGACTTGGGCGTCCCTGGGCCAAAAGGCGTGGCCAGGGATCCAGATCAAACGATGGTCTTTCGGAGACGCCCGGGAAGTGCGCGGCAAACCCCTCCTTCCAGACCCCGAGCCAGGCCGGGCCGAGGGGCCCACCGACGAGTCACCTCGAGGGCGGAGCGCGCTCCGGAGGGCTCCAGCTCGCCCGCGGGGCCCTCCGCAGGGCCGCCGGCCCGGCCCCCGCCCCCACCCCCGCAGTGCTCTTACCTCCACACCTGCCCCATCTGCAGCAGGTGGATGACCGTCTGCCAGATCCACACGGAGAGGCGGCACAGGCGCTGCGCCCCTGGCGTCGCAGGGCCGCCGCGGCCGTAGCCGGCCCCCATCATGGGGGGACCCCGGCTGCTGAGCCCCTCCACGGCGCCCAGCCCGCCGCCCGTGTAGTCCTGCACGAACCAGCGGAAGCTCAGGCTCTGCACCAGCAGCGACGGCACCAGCACGAAGAAGAGGGTCAGCCCGAAGTAGCCGTAGTCCCCCTTGCGGTAGTAGTCGAGGGCCAGCCACAGGTCGGTGCCCACGTCCCCGAAGAAGACCAGCAGCGCCAGCACGATCCACAGGCAGTCGAGCCACGGCCGCTCCACCTGCGGCGGCGCGGCCGAGGGCGTCGGGTAGCGGTCGGCGTCGGCGGCCGCGGGCGGCTGCAGCGGCTGGTCCCCCCCGTCGGCGGCGGCGGCGGCGCTGCGGCGCGGCTTCTTGCCCAGGAGGGAGCGCAGGCAGGCGGAGCGGCAGCCCCAGTAGCACGAGGAGGTGTTGCAGCAGTGGCAGATGTGCAGCGAGCTGCTCTCGCCGGGCTCGTCGCCGCCGCCGCCGCCGCCGCCGCCGCCGCAGCCGCCTCCCCCGGGCTCCCCGTCCTCCTCGCCGCCACTGCCCACCGCCTCGTCCAGGTTGTGCAGCTGGGCGAAGCCCACCCCCACGCCACCGCCATCGGATTTCGCCGCCATCTTGACTCTCTTCCCAGCTCCGGAGGTTGGGGGGGAGGGACGGGGGGGGGAAGAAGGCAGGGAACGGGGAGGGGGGGAAACGAATGGAGAGGAAGGGGGGCGGGGAGGAAGCGGGGGAGCAAACGAACGAGGGGGGAGTGGGCCAGGGAACCCCCTCCGCTTCCGGGTAGTTGGCGTCACTTCCGGGCGAGCCCCCCAATCGCACGGCGCCCGCAGCTCCCCAGCCCTACCCTCCCGGCCAAGATGGCCGCCCTCCTGTGCCTCAGCTGCTGGGCGGGGGACCGGGGGGTTCTCCCCGCCAGGGCTCCCCTTCCCCTCTTCCGTTGACCCCGAAACCCATCAGGTTGACCCCTCGGCGTTTCTGAATCCCGCTGGGCCGAGTGAGGCGGTCCAAAGTGATCCCTGGAGGGGGCAGTGCCAGACGTTTTGGGGTCCCCTTCCTCAGCGTCGCAGCTCACAGCTTTCCTCCTGGAGAAACGCCCCCTAACACCCTGCCGGCTGCTGGCGGAGGGGCGGGACCTCTGAGGGAAGGGGCGGAGCTAGCGCAAAGCAGGTGATTACGTGTCACTTCCGGGAGATAGGATGACCTCATTGTAGTTAGACACCCCCCCCATCAAAATGGCTGTCTCACCTCTTTGCCTGTTTCTCTTCTTTTTCTTTTAAATTTCTCGCCTATACTTTCCTTATTTTGAGGGTCTTTAGAAGTTACATAAGTCAGGTTGGATTCCCACACACAACTTACTGATTCTCACTGCTGTTTAGACACCTCCCTCCTCTTTTACCTCTGTTGACCCCCTGATTTTCTTGTCACTGACAACTTTACCATCTTGTGTAAGAAAGTTTCTACCATTCCTTTAAGAAACCTCCCGGCAAAATCCAATTAAAAATCAGCCTGATTGCATCTTGAGTATTAGGGCAAAGATTGAATTGGCATAGAGTGACCTTGAGTGCATTTTCTTCACCATTGAAATATTTCTACCATCTTTTTTTTTAAGTATGCAATTTTAAAATTCTGACCTTAATTTGGAAAATTCAGAACTAGCCAGGGTTTAAGCTGTGTCAATTAACTTGTTCAGGCTATTTGAATGTGTGAAGATCACCTTTTAGAAGTTTTTGGTGTGAAGACTCTGTCAGTAAACATGGCTTTAAATGAGCGAAAATATTATCAATGTGCTATATCATTAAAATAGGTGCAGGGTACACTACTTAATCTTAACTAACAAATTACAAAAGTGAAGCAGCACTGAATGGATTTGAATTACAATGATCTCCCAGTGAAAGTATATTTGAAGCCGGATAGAGCAAGCTAGATGGTTACAGGTGTTTCCGATCAGGTGAAAGGAACATTTTGAAGTTAAAAACAAAAAATTTTTTAAAAGCCTGAATTTTCTCATTGACCTCCCTAGGTTTTTGTACTCGTTTTCCGATTCTATCTACTTCTCCCTTCGGTAAAACTTTCTAATAATGCCAATAACTTTTTTTTGGAACGGTGAGGACAAATTAGGTAGTATTTGTATGGCACTGAGGTTCTGTGTAAGAAACGTGCCTTTGAAATTTTCAGTATTGTTATTTTGAGGTATATGATATTTAACACCATAGCACCTAGTTAAGTTTTGGGTGTGGCAGGGCAAGACAAGGACTCCACATTTTAGGACACAACTTTTCATGAGTATTTATGCCAAGGTAAAACCTGTAAATAGTTTACAGAAAGTGCTCATAGAGAATTTTACCCCAGCCATTGGGAGGCGGGGAGAGTAATTCCAAAATCTACTTTTGGAAACAGGTCACACAACTGTATCCTTTTATTTCATAATATGATTTAAACCTCTTTGTTCCTGTGGTAGTAAAACTTATAGCCGGCAGGTAAGGATTATTTCTGCATACAGATGGGATGCTATTTCTTTCTTTACAGAATTTGAATTAATAACACCTTAGAGATATGGCGTAAGTGTACAGTAGGACTGCTCAGGTTTGGATCCCACTAAAATAACAACATGAATAATGTGAGCAAGGTAGTTAGTGTCTTTGAACCTGTTTCCTCCATTACACAATGGGAATAATAACCGTAACTTCTTTGAAAAGTTGTTGGGTGGATTAAAAGTGGTAATCCATTCAAAGCTCTCAACAAGATACATGCTAGGTAGTAAGCACTAAGTAAATGGTAACTGACATTATTATATTATTGCTATTATTGTTATTGTGTTTGCATACTACCAAAATATAGTTACTCAACTTCTATCATTCAGTAGATTTGGTATCTCTAATTCGTGAAAGCATTTTGAAATACTTCTAGGAAATATGTACAATTAATTTGTGTTCTTAGATATATTTCCTCTATTTAAGCCTGTGAGGCTATGAAATGAGATACAAAAGCAGGCAGCAATGGCATATTTATGATTCCTATTTCTCTGTGCCCTGAAAGAACATAATATACTGTGAAATTAGCTAAGTAAATTACACTCACTATATAAGGCTGATGAATGAGACTGAGTCAAAAGGGTTTATCACAATTGAAGTTTCAAGTAGATATATAAGATTCACAGACTGCCAAGTGATTTCATCTTTACATTTGCCATTTCAACAATTATATCATTCTGCCTTCTTTAGAAGGGATACGTTGTAGAACTCACGAATTTCTAAAATTAAGATCAGTTACAATTATAATAAAGCTATCATGAAGACTCGCTGAAAGGTTAACATAAAGTTGGACTGTGCTATGAATGGCACTTTTTTTTAACCTAGAACTTTGGGGCAATTGAGTGTTCCAAGTAAGTCCAGCACTTAGCGCAGTGCTGAGCACATAGTGAGCATTCAATAAATATTGGTTAAATGAACAAATTAACTTTCCAGATAACTGAAATTTACCCTTTCAAGTGCCCCCCTGAAGTTATATTTTAAATTTTGTGATGTAAATCTTCATAAAACTCATGGATGAATTACAGAGATACCTCAATTTTTTAGTGAACAGAGGGGAAAATAAATAGAAAGAAATTCATTGCCCAGTGGTCTGATTTCTCACCAGCATACCAGCTAACCCTTTCTTGATGAGTTGACCTTAAGGTAGCCTATGCTAAGAGGCTCTGACTATCTTCTGACCTACCAAGGAGCCACCCCAGGCCTACTGGACACTTTTGTTGTTACTGTTTCTAAATAACAATTTTTTAAAAATCTCTGCTTTTCATAATTCAGTCAGTTAACAACTCTGGCTCCTGTTACTTCTGCTTTGATATAGTGGGAAGTGGATATTTGGAAAGCCAAACCACAAAGCGTGTTGGAATTACATCTAAAATAATAGTAAAGAGATTTTTAGAGGCTCTTCTATGAGTAAAGTAAGACATATTTAATATGTGGAAATTGTGGCATTTAGAGAAGAGGAGAGAGCTGTTTAGAGAGAACTTTGGGGTTTTTCTTCCCAATTCTCTGCTATTTTCAGAAAGGGAAAGAGGAGAAAGTCAGTGTTGAATGCTATTATATATTAGACACTGTCCCAAACTTTATTTCACTTAATCTTACAGCAGTCCAAAAAAGCATAGTGATTAATATCTCCATCTTAATGGTCTAGAAAACAGCCTTGGCCAAATGACTTACCCAGAGTCATACCCATAGGAGGTAGGGTAACCATGGATTAGAATCCAGGCAGGTCTAATTCCGAAGCCTAAACCACTTACCCTACCATTGCCCTGGACCAGGCAGCTATTGGCCCCTGAAATGAAGTTAATGTTACTATATTAGTCACTGGAAGGGTGCTGTTATGATGCTGAACCACATCCAGGAGACAGAACACTTGAATTCCAACATGGGAATTTACCTCAGCAAAAGCATTACAAAGGTGCTTCTTCATACATTCTTCACAAGATTTTCCTAATCTGAGCCTGGGTAAAGCCTCAAAACCAGTAGGTGGACATCATCCTTATCAATTCTATTTCTTGTTTCTTACTATCTTCTATAGGAATAGGACTTCTTTGAGCGCTACAGAGTAAGCTCATAGAACCCTTTATCCCTAGAAACTCCATTTCTATATTTCATATTAAGAAGCGAAATTTTAGCAAGCACTCATACATTCCTGCTAGTGTTACAAAATGATACAATCTCTGTGGGAGGGAATTTGGCACTATCCATTGAAATTGCAAGTGCAATCACCCTCTGAGACAACAGTCCTTCTTACGGGAATTTATCCCATAAGAATATTTATCCCGCAGATAAATATGCACTTGTCAGAAATTACATGTGAACAAGGTTGTTCATGTAGCATTGTTTATAATAGCAAGAAAAAAATGGAGGAGAAAAAAAGGCAAGTGTCAATCCAAAGGGAGGCTAGTTAAATAAGTTGTGGTGCATCCACATGACAGGATATGATGCAGTGATACTGAAAATTTAGTTTTTTTTTAAAACTTATTTTTTATTTATTTATTTTATTTTTTTTTTTGGTGAGTGAGGAAGATTGTCACTAAGCTAACATCTGTGCCAGTCTTCCTTCATTTCTTGTGTGTAGTTCACTGCCACAGCATAGCTTGATGAGCAGTGTATAGGTCCACACCCAGCATCCAAACCCGCGAACCCTGGGCCGCCAAAGTGGAGTACACGAACTTAACCACTACACCACTGGGCCAGCCCCCTAAAATTTAGTTTTCTTTTTAGTGATATTTAAAGAGTTGCAAAATTCTTTGTTAGACAAAAAGAGTAAGGTGCAAAATGATAGAGTGTGCTACATTTTCCATAAGAAAGAAGAAAGGCTAAGATTGTCTGTTTCTCTTTGCTTATATTTGCATAAGGCAGCTCAGGAAAGATACCCAAGAAACAAATTAAAGTGATTACCAATAGGGTGGTGGTAGTGGTGGGACGAAATGGTGTGAACAAGGGCAAGGATGGGAGAAAGGCAATAAATGTTTGGGAGAGGGTTTTTTTGTCAGGGAGGAATATGCATACACATGCAGTGTTGCAGAGAGAGGGAGGAAAGAAGGGGCAGGCACATGGCATTTCTTTCTGGACAGTAGCACCACTGAGGATATTTTGTAAAGATTTTTATCTCTTAAGAACTCTGGCATCAGTGAATTGACTTAAATGCTTCTTGAACTTCCTTATATTTTTATTCACTATATTGTCTAAGTAAAGATAATGAGCTCCATGAGTTAACACCCTAAAGAGCAGAGTACAGTGTAGGTTTATCATACATACACTTAACTTCTGTGAAGTCAACTATTCTTGCTCAACCAAAAGAAAAGAAAGGGCAAGCAATGACAAATCAAATCATACAGGCCATTGCAGAGAAAGAGCATCTGCCCCCAGGTTGAGTGTGAAATGGAAAATGGAAATATGCTATTTCCACAGCAGACCTTGGTTCCTTAGTTTCTCATATGGTTGTCCTGCCAGGTCAAGTGAGATTCTAGAAATTAAAGATTTGTACTTGTCCTACAATATGGCCCCCCAAGTCAAGCCAAGTCCTTTCTCTGGGTCTTCGACCGAAAATACAAGATTTGACCTGATGCTGAAGAAAAGCTGGCTGAGTTGGTCTCTTGGCAAACTGATATGATGTCTCCAATTCAAAGAAAATTTTCAGCATACACAGCTCTTACAGTCAGTGCTGACCTCAGATCCTAACTATTACCACTAGCACCCCAAGTAATATGAAACCCCACAGTGGTGTCCCCTTCAAATTTTAGACAAGTTTCCTGGTTGTAGTATTTCAGAATGTGGCAGACACTAAATTAAATTGAGTCTAACTTAATTCAGCAAGTGTTTATTGAAAACCTCCTATCATGTATATATCTAACTTCCTTTAGCGCAAAGAACCATGAGATATAGTGTCTACCAACTACAGTCCCATTGAAGAGAGAAAATAGATACCTACAAACATCAGTAACAAAATAGCATTATAAATAAGTCATGAAGTGCTGCTAAAATTTTTAGAACAATTAGCAATTAGCATAGTATAGGATATTCATTTATCAGGAAAATGTAGGTGCCTAATACACATCAGGCACCCTGGCGTGAAAGGGTGAAACAAGGAAACAAGAAATTATTTGTAAAAGCTTTAAAAAATACCCAGGAGGTATTGTGTGTGTGTGTATGTGTGTGCGTGTTTGTGTTTTAATAAGGAACCTACTTAAACGTGAGAAATCAGGAAGCCAACTCTAAGGCAACGTTTAAGTTGAGACTGAAGGATAAGGAAGGACCAGCCTTGGTTGACCATGGGGTAGGGGTGGAAATGGTACTCGGAATATGCTTTCCAGATGAAGAAAATTCCCTGTGTCCAGTCCTCAGCTGCGCACTGCTTGGCCTGTTGGAAAAACTGACAAAAGGCAAGTGTGCAGGCACCTAGTGGGCAACTGGGAGAGTGGATCAGAGGGAGACGGATGCAGCATTTCAGGTTTGTAATGTGAATTCTGGACATGGATGGTGGTGATGGTTACACAACAGTGCAAATGTACCTAATGCCATTTAACTGTACACTTAAAATGGTCAAGCTGGTAAATTTTATGTTATGTGTATTTTACCACAATAAAAAGAACGGAGGAAAAAAAGAAACCATGAGATTGAAGAAAGAGGCATTTGAGCCACCCTAAGGAATTTTGACTTTATTTGAAGTGTAAATTACACAGTACAGGCAATAATAACGAAAGAAGTAGAGGAAGTGGGAGAGAAGAGCTAGAAGAGTTAAGGAAGGCATTGTGGTGGAAGGGAGAATTAACCAAAAATGTTGGCACGATGGACAAAGAGGATCTAGATAAAGCAGAGTGGTTGGCGTGAGGCAAGTTTCCGTGGGCTCCTGTCAGGGCATCAGGCTGACCAAAGAATGGTTTGTGCAGAAAAGTGGTAAGGCTGAGAAGGAAAGATGAGAGAGGGGTATGGGGACCCTAGAAACTTATAGGGGGTTGGGGAGGGGAAGCCATTGCCATCATTGCAGCAAGAAGTAAAGTGCAAAACTGAATGTGATCAAGTGCTCAAGCTCTTGGGTCTGACGTATGTGCTTTGGGCAATCAGGAAGGAGAAGAGAGGAAATTCCTGATGGATGGCGTAATGGGGAAAAACTTTGGTGGGCAGGGAGGAGTTTGTTACATTTGGGTTGTCAACCTTCATCTTTCCAGACTTAAGGGCTCCAGTCTTCTTAGTAAACTTATACAGAAGCCCCTCTATCCCACTGACTGATTTCACTTAACAAGTATATGTTGGGTACCTATAATATACTCAAGACTGTTCTAAGCACACTGGAGAACAAATGATTCCATAAACATCCGTGACCTCAAGCCAATTACAATCTTCTGTGTGTGTTTAGAGGGAGAGGGGGTCATATCTTGTCAAATGATGATTAAATTGTGCCTTTCTCTGGCTCTTCCTCTTTTTTTAAATAAAAATGTTTTGTTTTTTTGATCACAGGAGATCTACTTTGTGTTTAAATCACAGCTCTGTCGTTAACCAGCTATAGGATTTGGAGGAAGGTACTTTCTTGTTTAAGTCTCAGTTCCTCAATCATAAAAATAGGGAGAATACAATTTACTGCATAGTGTGATTTGTGATGGTTTGATGGAATAATGTACATAAAAAGTACCTTCAACTGAATGAGCAGTCAGTGGTGGCCTTTCCCTGCCTCGTGTTGCCAAACCTTAATCAAAGTCTTCCCCGTTCCCAAGCCCCTGGTCAGTTAATTCAGACCACATTTTTTCCCAGTTTTCCAGCACTGTGTGGTTAAGTAACTGTGTAGGCTTCTTGTGGACCTTGCCTTTCTTACTAGAAATTGTATGATGGACCAAGCAGTCACGCAGCCTTGGGTCTGAATTCCCAGCTCAGCCCCTTACTATGTCACCATACAAATCACTTCAACTCTCAGACGTATTTTCCTGATGTGTGAAATGGTGAGCATTCTGTTGCCCAACAAGCTTATTGTGATATCAGTGCCTGGTATGCAGCAGGTGCTAAATAAATATTAGTCCTCCCTCCCTGCACCTGTTTCCTACAGCTACCATAACAAATTATCACAAACTTAGTGGTTTAAAACAACACAAATTTATTGTCTTACAGTTCTGGAGGTCAGAAGTCCAAAATGGATCTCATGGGTATGGAAGTATCGGCAGGGCTGTGTTCTGCTGGAGGCTCTGGGGAGAGTCTGTTTCCTGGCCTTTTCCACATTTAGAGGCTGCCTGCTTTCCTTGGCTCATATTCCATCTTCAAAGCCAGCAATCACTTTGCCTCTGCTTCTGTCATCACATCTCGTTTTCTCTGACTCTCTGACTCTCCTTCCTTCTCTTTCCCCACCCAGAGAATCCAGGATAATCTCCCTATCTCAAAATACTTATTTAATTACATCTGCTATTTCTTTTGTTATGTAAGGTAACATGTCACAGGTCCCAGGGATTCAGATGTAGCCCTATTTAGGGGCCATTATTCTCTCTACCACTCCCTTTTAACTTTTTCCTGATTATGCAAACCTGAGCCCATCATCCCTGGCCCTCAGGTCAACTCTGCCCTCCAGTTTTCTTATGCCTTGATACCAGCTCACTTGGTCATCAAGACCTCCAGCTGATGGCTCGCTCACAAACTTCAAGACCAATGAGCCAGAATGAATTGAAAGAGCATTTTGTGTACAACTCCTGTGTTACAGATAAGGAAGAGGAAGCAGACCACAGAAGACATTTATTTAAGGTCACACTAGTTCATGTTAACTCAAGAATTCGGACTTAAATTTCCTGATGTTCAGGCAAGGACTCTTAATGCCACATAATGTGAATTATGCTGATTCACGTGCCTTATAAAGTTGCGCAGATCATTCATTTTCAGTTTTTGGTATCTCCTTTCATCTCTGTTTCTTAATGACAGGGACACTGGGCTTAGAGATTTAAAAGGCAAAAAGTACATTTGAATTCCAGTGACACCATTTACCATTTCTTAGACTTTGGACAAATCCCGTTTGAATCTCGGTTCTCATGTAGAATAAGAATATTAATATCTGCCCCATCTTCCTCCAAGACTTGTTGTGAGAACCTCTCTCATAGGTTTATTGGGTGCTTTCTAAATCATAAAGAGATGTAAGAAATCTAGGGAACCATTTTTACCCAAGGTGAGGCCTCCTACATAATCTCCCTGACTTTATTCTCTTCTTTTCCCATCCAGCCTGCTTACGATCATCAGACTATTAAACCTAAAATACTATCAGGCTATCGTGAGAACATGCAGTGGCTCACTATTGCCTACCATACCAAATCCAAACCACATTCCTTAGTTTTTGGATCTTCCATAATCTTGTTCCCAACCTATATAGCCAAAATTAACTTTTGCCATTGGCCAGAACACACCCTTATCAGAAAAATTTCCTCATTGTCCACACGTCTGGCTTATTCCTGCAATGGAGCTTCTAACCTTGCTTTTTATTCATTCATGAAGTCTTTTCTCCTCGTCTTTGCCTATCATTCAATTCAAAAATTCAAATCAATAAACTTTCAGTGAAAGCCTACTATGAAGAAGGTGTCATGCTAGCAATGGCTCAAAGTCGTTCTTACCTTTCAATACCTGTTTCGAATCCCACCTTCTTCAGCAAAAATGTCCTTGACTATCTAACACAGAATGATACCTTCTTCCTCTGAAATCCTGTGCTGTTTAGAATCTCCACCACACATTTTAAGTTATTTATATGCAGTCTTACATTCTTTTAGTTCATGTAATAATTAAAACAAAATTAGAGGAGCCAGCCCCATGGCCTAGTGGTTAAGTTTGGCATGCTCCACTTCGGTAGCCTGGGTTTGTGGGTTCAGATCCTGGGCACGGACCTATTCCACTCATCAGCCATGCTGTGGCAGTGACCCACATACGAAATAGAGGAAGATTGGCACAAGTTTTAGCTCAGGGCTCATCTTCCTCAAGCAAAAAAAGAGGAAAATTGGTGACAAATGTTAGCTCAGGGCAAATCTTCCCCAGCAAAAAAAAGAGCTATAGGGAACCATCATTTCATCCAATCCCTCATTTTAAATAAGAATCTCAGACTCATTTATTCAAGCAATATTTATTGGGTACTTACTATGTATTAGGCACTTTGTCCAAAGAATCCTAGTGGTGAGCAAAGCAAAGTCTCTGGAACTCCCAGAGAAGAGGGTGGACACATGCCAAGTAGAGAATATAGTGTATAGAGGTGGTGACATGAAAGAGCAGTGGGGCTTACGGAGCTGCTTAGCTTGTCTGTGGCATTGGATGCAGGGAGAAGTGTGAAAGGAGAGTAAGACGGTTAGTGTAGACTAGGGCCAGTTTTTGAAGATTCATAAATGTTAAGCTTAAGACTTTAAAGTTGATCCTGTAGGCAGTGGGCCATCATCAGAGGCTTTGATTCAGAGAAGTGATAAAACCAAGTTTGTGTCTTAGAAAAGTAGCTTTCATGACATCATAGAAGTTAGAGCAAACGTTGACAATGAATAGGTGTCCTAAGCTGACTAATTAATTGACGTCTCTATAAACCAGTATTTTTTGGTTCAACATTTATTAGTGGAGACAGAAACTAATATTCTTTTGATAAAAATTATATTCAGAAATAGATGAAAATTTCCTAGCCCAAACAGAATCAACTGTCTTTTTAAAAATTGGCAGAATAGTTCCTTCTTTTTTATAGTTCTCTTTCACTCATCGGTTCTATTTTATGATTTTCGAAACTAAAGCACTTTTGGGAAGCATATTAAAGAATTTAAAATTTAGATACTAAAATAAGTCACTCTTTCCAAATTGTTAGCACTTTACAATGCATTATTTGGTTTTAAAATTTCAACAGAATGCCAACTTTCAGTTATTTATAATCACACATAATCTTTGGGAAGAAACTTTAACAAAATATATATGCCTGACTGGATTTTTTTTCTACTCCAAAGCATGGTTTACTTAGGCATATGAAGTGGACAGACCCTAAGATGACCCTCAAGATTCCCCTCCTGGTTTTCACACCTTTGTGTAATCCTTTCCCTTTGAATGTGTACAGGAACTGTGACTTGATTCTAACCCATAGAATACGGCAAAGGCAACGTCATGTCGCTCTCCTGGATTACACTGCATTAGATAAGACTCTATCATAGCAGTCTGGAGCTGAAGACTCTCTTTGTGGGCTGGATGAAGCCAGCAGCCGCGTTGGAGGAGCCCAGGTGACAAGGTGACCTCTAGAACTGGGAACCCACCTCCTAACAACAGCAAGAAGCTGGGACCCTCAGTAATATAACCCCAAGGAAATGATTTCTACCAACTTGAATGACCTGGGTAGCAGATTCTTCCCCAGCTGAGCCTCCAAATGAGAATGTGTCCCAGCCAACAGCTTGATTATAGGAGTGTGAGAGCCGAGCAGAGGACCCAGCCAAGCTGTGCCTGAACTCCTGCCCAACAGAAACTGTGAGATAATAAATATGTGTTGTTTTAAGCTGATCAGTTTGTGGTAATTTCTTATGAAACAATAGAAAACCAATGTAGCAGGTAAATAGAATCAATATACATTTTGCTAGTTATTTAGAGTTGTATGAAAAATCACTTACTTGGCAGTGTATTTCTAATTGATTCAAACACTTTCCTGCCTCTTAGAGACTGAATCCCCCACCCATAGCTGCCCTACTGGCCTGTTCCTTCATCCAGCTGCTGGTTCAACCTTGGATGAAAATGGAGACAGAGAGAAATATGAGAGGGCTATTGTCATGGTCCAGATGAGCTCCTCAGGGCCTGGGCCACAGAAGTGGCATCTGGGAAGAAGAAAAGGTAGCAGGTGCAAGAGACAACTCAGAGTCTTATTTTGTGTTTTTTCAAAAGCATTATCCTGTGCATCCATAGCATTGTCCAGTCATAACTGATGTGCACAGTGACGATCCTAAGGCAAGACTGGCAGGCATCCAAGAAGCACTAAGTAAAATACAGGTGCTTCGATAGCGTTTTTAATGATCTAGTTCTTGAGAGGGGGCTTTACAGGTATTCATTTATTATTATGCTTTATAATTTACATATTATATAGGTTCTTTTGTATGTATCAGTGCACAATTTAAAACTATAAATAAGCATTAAGATCAACCTACTTCTTAATTGTTAATCTATTTCAATTACCTACCAGAAAAGGATTGTGCTAGCTGAAGGGGTGGAATGTCAGTTAAACACAAACTCTGCTAACCGGAATATCACCCTCCCTGAGGATATAATTTGTTGAGACTGTTTTTATCACTGATCTTTTGGAGCATAGATATAATGAGAAAAAGGGAAAGGTAACAAGCAAAACAAACCAGGATGAGATGACGGAAAAGGAAAAACCAACTGAGAAATTCCTTTTTATATTGCTAAATAAGGGAAGAGAAAGATCTGAGATGAAGACAGGCCGAGCTTGGTGGGAGGAGCGGACAGAAGAGAAAACGCAGTATCATACATAACAGGGACAGAAATAATTTACACACCGCATGCAGATGAGGCACCATGAGTCTGAGTCAAGCACAGAGTGGGCTTTTGGGCCCACTCATGAGCTCTTTTAGACATGCAACTTCAGACACAGCAGCCACCGAGGAACAGGCACAGCAATCATCAGTAGCATTTTCTGCTATCTACAGCATAGAGCTCCTTCACTGCAACATTTTCAACCAATCCTCACGAAGCGAAGCACCATGCTCAATGCAGTGCAGGATACGAGATTGAGTAAGACACAGCTCCATGCTCCAGGGTCCCTGAGATTAGGAAGAAGTCAGAAGAGAGGCACAAATCAGAACTTTCTAAGTCAGGGATCCACACTGGTGGTCAAAGAGCTGAATTGGGCAGGCAGACATGTTCCGTTGGGCCACTGTGGTGTGTGTCTGTGCGTGTGGGTGTGAGAATCTGAAAGTCTCGAGGCACCCTCCGCTCTGACCCGGTTCCCGCCATTACCCAAAGTATCACCATGACAGCTCACGCTGTTACCACCTCTTTGGTCCTTGATGGCATTTGAGTTTGCATCCCTCCTATATAAGTGAACACATTTGATTCTTGGGCTTTTATCATTCTTCTCTCACCTTCTTGTGTAATAATGGCTAACATGATGATATTCCTGACTAGACAAACAAGCTCTTTTCAAACTAACAGGTGCCACCTCCACTTTCTGTGCTTTCCCTTTGCTAACTCTGTGTTTGCCTTTGTTCCCAGAACTATGAACTAGACTGATAGTTTTAATGACTTTTCAAGAATAATCCTAAATCCTTTTCTTGATCTGTGTGTTAGAGGATTATTTTCTGCCTAGACACATCACTGGACTGGCCTCCTTGCTCCCCAATTAATTAGTTTGTCTACATTAAATTACTCTTGCCATTTGCAGATAAAATCGCAAAAGTCTCCAAGCCTTTTTCCATTGCTTTCACTATTTATTACCGGTTTATTCTGCCTTCTATCAGCTGAATTGGCTGCAAACCGGGAGATGTGGTTTCCAATTCCTTGTCCCAAGTCTCTTCTCTATCGTGGAATTTCTTTGTAAAGATTTCCCACGGAAAAAAAAAATGTATATGTATATGGATTTGAACACTTAACACAAAAATCAATATAACCAAGCTTCCTGGAAAGAATAAAGAAGTGAGAAATGTACTAGGTGATTTTGAACAACTTCACAGTGGGTCATAAAATAACGAGTTCTAAGAGAGACACATAAAAAAAGAATGGATAATAAATAGTAGAAATGAAAACAAGATCCCTCCAAATATAAGACAGCAAAATCAACATGAAACAAAATAGCATGGGTAATAAGTTTGAATAATAGAGCTCAAAATTAGGTGTGGAAGGAATAATTAGTTTCCAATAAACAATTGAATTTCCATTCCAAGCCCTAATCCTACAAGATTGGCAAGCTTTCTGCCTCCATTATCCTGCGGTGGTCCTCCCTGGGATGTGATAGGGGCCTGAGGTCTCACATGGGGTCAATGCCTGTGTATTCCTGTGCTCAGGCTGCTGAAACAAAATGCCACAGACTGTGTGGCTTAAACAACAGATATTTATTTCTTGCAGTTCTGGAGGCTAGAACTGGGGTTTAGTTTCAACAAATGAGTTTGGTTGGGGTAAGGGGACACAACTCAGCCCTTAACATCCTAGAATGGGGTAACTCCTGGCCATCAACCAGTCTTTCCCCCAGAGGTAAGAGCCTTACCTCTGGCCATGAGGTGCCAGGTCCATTTAGGCCAAATGATTTCTGCTGCTTTCAAGCAGTGTTGGGTATCAGGATGAGTCCATAAGGCTAGCATCCCCTAGCATCCATGGTTCCATGTCCTGAGCACCTCTTGCAAGACCCCCACCACCACTACCCTGCACCCCAGAGGAATGATAGAGAGGCCTCCGCTACTCCAACACCCCCAGGCCTCGTTTCTGTCATCCAAATGGGAAATTTCTCTTTTTCACTTTGAAAAGACCCTCTCGACCTCAGACTCTATCATCCTTAATGAATTAGACTTTTTGAAACAAAAACCTGAAGATATGATAGTCTCTTTCTACTTCCTGCCTGCCACTGCCTTCCCTAAGGTGATGAAACATCTACTTGAATTGAAAGAAACCAAAAATGTAGAAAACATTAGAATCTCAAACTACAATTGTTAAATATGGTTAATACATGTATCCATGAGTGTTTGCACTTTTTCTAATTCCAGTGTTGTACGACTTCCATTTAGTATTTTGTAATTGTATGATTTTTTTCAATCAAGAATGACAGGGTCGGGTCTGGCCCCATGGCTGAGTGGTTAAGTTCGCGCGCTCCACTTCAGCAGCCCAGGGTTTCACTGGTTCGGACCCTGGGCGCAGACATGGCACCGCTCATCAGACCACGCTGAGGCGGCATCCCACATGCCACAACTAGAACGACCCACAACTAAAAAATATATATATACAACTACATACTGGGGGGATTTTGGGAGAAAAAGCAGAAAAAAAAAAAGAAGAAGATTGTCAACAGTTGTTAGCTCAGGTGCCAATCTTTAAAAAAAAAAAAAAAAGATGACAGGGTCTTATAGAAATGGAATATATGATTAACAAATATCAAGACAAGTTTTTATTAAGTTCCTACATTAAACTTTACATGGGGGACTCATGAAATATTTCCTGACCTTGGAGTATAAAACACAAAAACCAACACATGATTATTATTGCACCTGAATACCCCTCTTTTGAAACACACTTTTTTTCTGATTTAAAAAAGGGGATACATGTTCTTGGTTAAAAACTTGAAAAACACAAAGTGAAAATCATCTATAGCCCTGTCACCCAGAAATGGCCGATTAAGTTTTAGATCCTATTATACATTTAGACAACCTTTATAACCAGTCATTGCTCATTTGTTTATTCATCAATTATTTATTAGATGTTACTAGGTGTAAGGCAATCCTTGTGCTTTTGATAACTCTCTAAATGCAGAATATCCTACGACAGAGTTGATCAGTGCTGTTTGGATCCAACTTGGGTTTTTGCCAACAAGCTCAGACTGGACAAATAAATACTTGAGCTCATGACCCGCCATGAGCAGATAATGGCAGCAGGTCTGAAACAACCTTCCCTCCCCAAGAGGAACCCAGTGATCCTTTGGGCTTGAGAAGAACTGCAGTGAAGGATCGTATCCTGCGTCCAGTCATAAAAAAACCATGTGCCGTGGACAGGAAGAGCAAGGACTCTGGAGCCAGCTGCCTCGGTTTGAATCCTGATTCTAACCCTACATTTTACTTGTGTGACCTTGAACAAGTTACTTAGCCTCTCTGTGCCACAGTATCTTCCACTATAAAATGTGGATGACAACAACTGCTTTGACGTAGGTGATTGTAAGAATTAAATGAGTTGGTCCACGTAAACACTTAGAACAGTGCATGGCACATAGAAAGCACACGATGAGTATTAGCTATCCTTTCATTTTTGACTTTGAAATATCGTGCTCAGATGTCCTGAAAAATGCACACAAATGTACACTTTCTGTATTCTGATCCTCGCCCAAAATGATTATAATTATCAGTGGCATGGGTCAGTTAGTTGACAAATAAGAAGGCAGACAACCCGGTAAATAGTTGATTGCAGGCTGTGATCTGCAAACTTTTAAATAATAACCTGTGGTGATTGCGGCATTGGGTTATGAGTAGATTGGCTGATTTAAAACCAGTTACCTCCAGAGAGGATTTTCCCAAAGGAGAGAGGACTTAATTTCCCTTCCTCCTTTTTCCCTCTCCCACCTCTGCACTCGAAATGCTTTATCTCGGAAATAAAGAAAGTGGACCCCCGAGGTCTGCAAAGTGCTAGGCAATTACAAGTTCACTTGGGATGAATGTCTTGACCAGCACCTGAGACTTCCAAGACTCACTCTCCATCCTTCATCTCTGTTTGCCTGACCAGATTTACCTGTGTGGTAGGAAATATGCCAGCTGTTGTTCTCGAGTTTCCTATCTTCTACTTTGTGCCACCAGAGAAACGCTAATTGACATCTTTTCCCATGAGACCAAAAATCTAGGGAAAGAACTCATTGGCTCTGCTTCCACGTGCCCTCTCCTGGGCCAAGCAATTACAGTTAGGGCAGAAGGCAGAGTGAGTCAGCTAAAGACGTTGCAGAGTAAGCCCCAGAAAAGGGGAATGCTGGGCAGAAAAATCCCATAAAAGTCCAAAACAAAGAGATTTGTCATTTATACCCATGGGTGGTTGCCCAACTGATAAGAGCATCCATCTTTAATATTCACTGTTAGAAAAACAAATAATAAAGTATAATCCTAACTTACTTAAATGTACTTAAAATTGCAGCCTAACTGACATTTAAAATGTATGTTTCAAACTCCTGAGATTCTGATTTCTGAAGTGAAAGCTAGCGTTTCCCAATGGAGAGGAGAGTTAAGATAGCTGCTCTTTTTTCTAGAGAATGCAAATAAGAACCAATTCTCATGGCATGTACATTTGAAAATGTCTGATTTGGGATGAAGAGTCTTTGAATGTGATTTGTGACTTAAAACAAAGAGGATCTAGGAAGGGAGGTGCACAGGGTAAGATTTTTGTTTCTCTATTTATTTTCAGAGACAGGAAAACTCACCTCAATTAAGAACTTGACTCTGTACCAGGTATTAGGCCAGGAGTTTAACATGCATAATTATTTAATTTCTACCACTCACGTGAAAATAAGAAATTATCCTTATTTTGCCTATGAGGAGACTGAGATGCAGCGAAGTTAAGAGATTTCCCCAAGTCAATATCCAAGAAGGGGTGAAGCTGGGGTTTTAATTCTGGTTCATCTGAAAGTTGGCAGCAAGAGTTCACACTCTTTGCAGGATACCCAGCAGGCAAAGTGGAATAAGGCAAGAATTGGTCAGAATGAGGCTAGGAAATGGACTAGAGTCCTTAATACCACTGTGGGTAAACTTCCAACTTTGAAAATGTAAAATAAGAAGTTAATAAATTACACTTTAGCTACTTAGATTAATTTATCAAAACCACCTCTACCATGCAACGGAAAAAGAGAGACATCGCATGGAGGAAGAAAACAATATAGGAGTGAGTAAAAAGGAAAATGTGGCTATTTCTGTGTCTATTCAATAGCTCAGAAATTTTGCTATTGCTTTTTTTTTTTTTAATGAAGCTCAGAAGTGAGTTGAGATGTAAAGAATTACAGGATGCCTTAAGGATATAGTAAGAATTTTTAAAGGTGTGAAACAATGGTTTGGGTTAAACCAGAAGAATTCTTGGTAGTCTAGGATTTTGATATTTTGCTGTTTAATATTTTCAAGGTAGTTCAAAGTTTTAGGATAGTTATGTGAAAATATAAAATCATCATCATTGTTATCAGTGCCCTTAAAATTTTTAAAATGCAAGTACAAATCACATGGAATTTAACAGTCTGTGGCTCAATTAATACTTTTTAATGGTTTGTGATTATAAAAGGATTTTGAGGAAAATGTGTCATTAAAACATTAAAAATCTTTTTAAACATTTATTAAAATGTTTCATTAAAACATTTTGTTCTTCTCCAACAGGAGACAGGTAAGGATGAAGTATTTGACTCCCTGTATTAAATGACTGCTTCACCATGTTCTTTTCAGTCCATGTTTTAAAATCTCAGAACAATGGTACAGAATGGAAATGTCAATTTTTCCGTTACAGTCATGTAAGCTATCAATTGCCACCACCTCCTCAGTACCTCAGGGACTACTGAAACACGTCAGGTAACGTAAGGATTTGGTCTGAGCATCACTCCAAGGATAGAATGACCAGGGAACTGCTCCTGTTTCCCCTTGATCATTACCCTTAACCCTTCTGGACCCCAGTTTCATTATGTAAAAATAATCTTGTCCCCTACTTATATCCTAAAGTTATTAGGAAGATGAGATGGGATCAAGGACTGCCTTATTCATATCTACCCGCCAAGGGGGCCTGGTCTATGGTGGGTGTTCAGTGAACGCGTGAAGGGTGCATTGAAGAAGGAAATCCATCTGAGGAGTCTAAGAATAAAGTCAAACATCAGTAATCCTCAGGTCCTCAGTGCTCCTCCCCACCAGTGAACTTTCACTACCAGCTGGAAATAGTGTTTGTGGTTGTGTACTTCATATTAACGGCTATGGATTCACAGAAGGAGAAGAAAGAAAGAAACACACAATTTAAGAACATACCCATAAAAATCAACTTAAAAGTTTTAAAAAGGGTTAAACATGAAATTTTATCCATCCACTTTTGTGTTTGTGTGTGTGAGGTAGATTGGCCCTGAGCCAACGTCTGTTGCTAATCCTCTTAATCCTCTTTTTCTCTTGAGGAAGATTGTCACTGAGCTAACATCTGTGCCAATCTTCTTCTGTTTTATGTGGGGTGCCGCCATAGCATGGCTTCATGAGTGGTGCTAGGTCCATGCCCAGGATCCGAACTTGTGGACACTGGGCCACCAAAGCAGAGTGTGCAAACTTAACCACTACACTACCAGGCCAGCCTCCTATTCATCCACTTTTTAATTTCAAAACAGAAATAAAATTATTTTGTAAAAGCTAAGAACAATTCAAATAAACTTCAGTTTAATAGTAAAGCCACTTATGGAAGACACAGCAAGAAAGGACAAAGAAAAAGGACACAAAGCCCACTGGCAAGGCTCCACTTGACCCAAGGGGAAAGGTCCACGTCATTGTCTAAAACTGCTTTTAAAATGCCTGCCTTTAAATGTATAAGACATGTATGCATTGCATGAAATTGTTACCAAAAGTTAGGGTAGGGGGTTTAAACTTCTAATTTGGAAGGACAGGCAAACTTGAAATCACTTCTTCTCCTAATCTTCAATGGGGGTAAGGGAGAAAAACTCCCACTTTGGTACTTTGGAGGGGAAGTGGGCCCTGACACTTTTAAGACAATCATCTTTGTGGCTATCAAGCATATTATTTTCGAAGACTCACTGACCATTGCTTTATCACAGCTATAGACAAAAACAGGTCCTATAGCCCAAAGAAATTAAGCCAAAGTTTTTTACGTCTCTTATTATCCGTCCTCACTCTCTGGAATTGTTATAAAATATGTCTCTCTTATGATTCTTCTAAAAAACATGTTGTCATAATGCTTTCAGGATGATCTTCATCTTCAACTCCTTCCCTCTCCTCCCCCCTTCCTCGTCTTCCTCCTCCTCATTCTCTTTCTCGCCCTCCTCCTCTTCCTCTTCCTCTCTCTCTTCTCCTCCTCCTCCTTCACCATTGCCATCATCTTCACAATGCAGCCCCAGCTTACCTTCCCAGTGCTTCCCCCTCACTACCAAAGTCCTGCTGCACTAAACTCTTCCCCACTCTCCAAACAGGCTACTTACACATCTCTGTGCCTCTGTCAGTTCCATGACTCTTTTTGCCTAGAAAACATCTACTCCTTCTTCAAATGGCTGGGGTAATTTTGATCTATAACAGCTATTCCTAACCCTAGTCGCTCTAGAATCACCTGAGGAGCTTTTAAAAAATACTGCTGCCCAGGCCCCACCCCCGAGGAGGGCCTGATTTAATTGGTTGTTTGAAATGTGCAGCCAGGGTTGAGAACGACTCATTTATACCTTTTTGTGACCTCGTCTTCTCCATGTAGGATGAATCATTCCTTCACATAAGTTTCCAGAGCTTTCTCTACATACCTCCATCATACCATATAGCACAGCACATTGCAGTTCTGGTTTACTGTTTACTTACGTGTTAGACCTAAGCTTTCCTGAGACTGGAAACCACCTGGGAGCTTTCCTCAATACATGTGCAACCCCAAGAAAGCCTATCTGGAATCTAGAGAGGTAGGTATGAGAGCAGGGTGGGTGCAGAGGATGAGGTTTTTGTCATTCCAATGAGTTCTTAGATGCCTCTGATTGTCAGCCTCCAACATACCTGCCCACACCCCAGCTACTGCTCTAAAGACAAGTGTGACTCTTTTCTGTCTTCCTGGGAGTTCATTCTGTCACTAAGTCCTTTCCCCTGACCCTCTATAATGTCTTCCAATTGGACACCCATTTCCCCCTTTTGCCTGGCTTGGCGTGCCATGGAATCATCTCTCTCAAGTGTTTTGCTCCTGTCACACCCCTTCATAGAGACTTCTGCAGGCTTCTGATTGCTTCTTGAGTCAAATTTCAACAAATCATGGGCTTTGAGGTTTTTCACTAATTTCTCTAAGTGCCCTCTCTTGCCACCACTCCATATTCACTGTGTCTTCAGTTTCTCTCCTGCCTCTATAACTCTCCACATTCCATTCTTCCACATGAAAAAAAAGGCTGCTTTCCCCTCACTTCCACTCAATTATGCCGTAGCTTCCTTAAGGAAAAAACAAAACAAAATTTGTTTAAAAGTCACTGCTTAAACCTCTGTAAAGCCTTTCCTCAGCATTTCTAACACTGGTTTTTTCCAATTGTTGTGTATACATCTTTATTATTTTTCTTGAAGTAGTTTGCTTTTCATTTTGGTATGTTTCTTTTAACAAAAAATAGATTTGAAACCAGAAGACTTTCCATGCTAGCTGTTTTGCTCAGACCTTTTGACTTGGGGAGCCTCATTCTTCCTGTCTATGAAGTAGAGACAATCATCATAACATTCATCTACTTACCTGAATTCAGTGCTGTAAGACCACAGAAGATGAAGCTCATGGAATGCACTGTGTGAGTTCTAAACTGCTTTACAAATGCTAGACAGTTATTATTACTATTATTATTTTCGGCCACCCAATTTTACTTCAGCAGTTCTACACAGCACTATACCAGTGAAATCCTTAATTGGAAGCATTTTAAGCTATTTTGCAAGGAAGATGATACAAAATTTTTATGTTCTACCTTCATTTCATTGTTACTCTAATGGTATTTATTTAGTCCCATGTTTCCAACATGGTTTGAGCTATTTGCAGTTCTTTATGTGTCTTTCCAAAACTAAGCTTAAAGTTAGCAGCTGAAGCCACATGAAGCCACAGCAAGGCACCGTATGTAGACCAGGGTCTCTCGGAAAGGCAGGTGCATTGTGGGAAAAAGAATCCAGAATATGTGCTCTATTCTCCTTGGGGTCTTTCTCAGCAGTCGTTCTGCTTCTGAAGCAACTTGGAAGCCCCAAAAGAAAAACGCTGCATGCAGTAGCCAGCCTCCCGCCCCCATCGTTCCTTCAGCTCTGCCTAAGAAAGTCACAATAATATTTGGAATTGGCAAAGCAACTTCTTTCCAGGGCGTTCACAGTGCTAAGACATTCCCGCATTAATTCACACAGCACTCCTGTGGAGGAGGTGGGTGGCAAGCAATTTCAGATCCTTTTCTTCTATACCTAACAAAGAGTCTTTGCTTTCAATAGCTGACACAAATGAGTAAACCATTTTGGTTATAAGATTATGATTCGCCCATCACCCCCCATTAACGCTATTAAAACAACCTTTGTCCTTCTTAATCTGTGCAGCCAAGTGTGTGTAGAGTTTAAAAAGGACATAAAGACTGTCGCGGACGTCTGTGTGTGAGACCGGGCATTAGATCCGATGTCCTTTGTTTGGCTCTGGAAAGCTCCCATAGAACAAATAGGATTAAACGTGACGCTTCTCTTTCTCTGGCAGCCTGCTAAGCCTCAGCCCTTTTCACAACCTTTTATCCCCGCACACAGCCTTCTCGAACTCTGCCCTGGCTGTCATGGCAGACATCCAGAAACTTCTCTGTCTCCCTCACCCTCTTGCCCAACCCAGGCAAGGATAAATTGCTTCCATTATGTAAGAGAGGGTGAGCAAGCCAGAAGTCACACTACCAAACTTGGAGCACCCTTAGGGTCCCTGTTTCTGTGTCCATGCTGGAAGCCCAGAGCCTTCATGCTGGTCCTCCCACAGTTCTCGTGTTAACAACTCATCTGGGCCACACTTAGAACAAGTGTAGCACCACAAGTTCTGGGCTTTTTCTCAATCCTCCATCACAACTTCTACTTTGCTAAATAACTGAATTTACCAGTGGACGGTTTAAAGTTCACCACGTTGGACAATAGAAGAGGAGATGGGAACTAGCATTTAGCAAGTACTTACTATCTGCCAAGCACTGCGTGGGTGCTGTAATATCGTTTTATTGTTGCAATAGCCTGTAAGGGAGGTATTAACCTCCCTGTTTTGTGTTTCACTCACCAAACTCCAGGCTTAACACAACAAAGCTTTAGTTCTCACTTTTGAAGCATATCCATCATACGTCTGCTCCACGCCGTTACTCAGGCACCCAGCTGACGGGGGCACTGCTGTTTCATCACTATTGGACCCCTTGGCCGTCTCAGTCACCACAGCAGAAGAAGAAAGCCTGCAGAGTCACGAATGGGGTTTTCATTGCTTTAGTGGAATCACTTGTGGTCACATTCCATTGGCTGAACACTCACATGGCCTGAACTAACCCACTGCAAGGGGACAGGGAGGTGCATAACAGCAGAGGAAATGTTCTGTGAGTAGTTGTGGTCATGCCACAGTAGTAGAAATGTAAATGTCAATAGCTATATTTCTGTATCTTTTAAATACACATATTACATTTTTAATGGTTGCATAAAACCCCACTCATGGCTGTACCATACCCGACTCATCTGGGCCTTTGTTTGGGGACATTTAAATTGTTTTCCACCAATTAACATTCTTTGAACACTTATTACGTGCAGGGCACTGTAGAAGGAGGATCAAGAGGGTGTTTACAGATTCAGAGGGGCAGTCCGACACATTCACAAATAAATGTCATTTTAATAAAGGCAGATTTTGATGACTGGAACAGGAAAACTACCCAGTGCTTTGGGACTGCAGAGGAAGCAAGCATTTCCCCCCGAGGCGCAAGGAAAGGACTTAGAGGGTATTTATCCATTTCAACTGGGCTTTACAGGCTTGATAAGTACTTCCCAACAGATAAGGAAGGGGAGGGGGCAGAAGCCCTCAGGCAATAAAGCTCTGAAGGGGTTCAGGCACTGTGACCTTCTGCTGTGTGGCTTTGGGAGGGTGCAGGAGCGAAAGACAGGACACAGGAGGCCAGAAAATATGTTGGATTAGAACAGAATGGGAGGGTCGTATGTGTCGTGCTGGGGAGCATGGATATCCTGGTGAAACTGGGAGCCCCCCACCGAGGGTCTCTGAGCACGGGATGCCATGGTGAGCCCTATCTAGACTCCCCTAGAGACAGCAGCCGTCAGAGTATTAACTAATGAGTTTTTTCTCCTCCTTCCTTTGGGAATTCCCAGTCTTCATGACATATTTATTTTGCTTCTATCCTGGGGTTTGTAATCAAACATGAATTTAATCTGCCTAAACACACATACCACAGAAGCGAAGTTTCTATTTTATCCAAAGAAGCCTGTAATCAGGCATTCACACTCCTTCAGCTTTTCGGGTGTTTCTTTTTATCCTCTTTGAAATAAACATTCTTGTAAAATATTGCAACTTCAGAATAAAGATCAAGGAATAGAGCCCCATACTGTAGTTTTGCTTTATCATATTGAATTTGGCTGTGCTGAATTTGGACCCCTTGTAGGACTAAAGGCCAGTTTACAATCTACTTGCTGTGTGCTTTTGTCAAGTTGCTTAGCCTCTCTGTGCTTTAGTGTCTTGATTTAGTAGGAAACAGTATTTACTGATTATTTGTCCCTTTTTTGAACAAATGTTGACAAAGTAACTTCTACCAGCCAGAAAATGTACCAATCATAGATGACCTTAGTAAAAGCATTTTCTCCTTTTCTGAAGAAAGGAGTCAGGGAAGGAAATGAATATGTATTAGTTGCACACCTAGTGTGTGCCAGGGCACCTGCTTAAGGTGGTACACGTGATATGTCAATTACTTCTAACATGACTCCCCCGAGGGAAGTATTTCCCCTGTTCTGCAATGAAGCAGCTGAGGGACACCCACAGTGACTTGCACAATGGCATTCAGCTGGTGAGTGGCAGATCCAGGCTGGGAGTTATGCAAACTGGTGGATCCCAAGGCCCATGCCAATTCTACTTCACCACAGCACGAGGCGCTGGGAGCGGAAGCTTGTGCTTCCCACACAACCTTCTTCTTCTCAAAGCTATCGCCGGGCCTCCGGGTACCCATGTGAGGGAAGAAAGAGTAATTTTTTGGCTCTCCTGACGTGCTTTTCTGGATCACCTTCAGCTGTGATGGACCAGCCTGCAGTTTGGGGCACCAGGCCACATCCCCAGCCATCAGATGCCCCTTGCTATCCAGCCAGACTCTCTGCTTCCACTGGCGTTGTCTCTAGAAGATTCCTCTGAGTCACCATTTGCTCACTCCCTCTTAATTGCTCACAATTACCCAAGTTCCTGGTCCTGCAATAAGCAAGGAAAAGGGTAGTATTTTCTAAGACATATGTGTTTAGTGTTGCTGGCAGATTTGTAAACTTCTTAGTGCCTCTGCATACCATATAATTAAGAGCAAATTATCCAAGACTTTCAAATAGTTCCTACTGCTATTGTGCTGCTGAAAATGCTAAGGAAAAAATATTTGCCTTTTTTTACACAAACAGCTCACCTCTCCCTCCTTTTCTCTGAAATTCCCATCCTCAAAAGGAGCCACAGGACCGAGTTTAGCTGGACTGGCAGAGAAGTTCACTAAGCTGAAACACTTCACTTTTAAAAATGTTGCCCCATAGACACATAGGGGCACATCCTAAGACGTCAGCTGTGGCGGCTTCTTGAAGTGGTTTGCGGTGCCAGGCAGGTGAGCACACTGGAGGCTAATGCCTAACAGAGGGAAAGGCATCCTAGGGAAAAGGAACAGCCTGAGCAAAGCCTCAGAAGCAGCAGAGAGCAGATCAGTGAGTAGTTCTGCTCAGTGTGAGGCCTTATGTGGCCCCTAAAACAAAGCTAAAAATGCTAACTGATGTTTAGGCAGGAGAGAAATACGAGCAGATTTCTATTAAAACAACAACAACAACAACTCATACTGGTTGTAATTGAATGACTTGGAGAGTGAGAGCTACGATCAATGGGCACAGTGATTCTCTAAGTGTGGTGCTTGGGTTAGCAGGAACTTAGAAATGCCAATTCTCAGGCCCCAACCCAGACCTGATGAGTCACTCTGGGGGTGGGCCCAGCCTTGCGAGTTTTGGCAAGCCCTCCAGGTAATACTGATGCAGGCTCAAGGCCTAAATGAAGCCACTGCAGTAGACCCAGTGAACCACGATCCGGGTGAACGATGGACCAACGCAATGGTGGTAAGAACGTAGAAAAGGCAACAGATGAAGAAGAGATTGGGGTGGAATCCCTTTGAACTTGTTTCATAACATCTTCTCACTTTCTACTATGTCTCATCTCCTCCCTCTGTGTTTTACATCCCTGGTGTCTTGGAAGCAGAGACCTCATTTTTCCCCCCGGGGTCTCATAGCCCTCTGTGTGGGCCATTGAACACAAGTGGAGCCCAGGTGATGGTTGGCTGAGCAATATGCATTGTCTCCTGTCACTACTGGTCCTGGGGCCCTGAACCCATGAAAGGGCTACAGAGTTCTCCCAAGGGAGTGGAGGCTACAGGGAGATGCAGCTATGTTCACAGCAACCCAGACCTCCCAGAACAGGTAGCAAGAGAGGCAGAGAAGAGAAGATCAAGAAAGAATTAGGGTAGGGAAAGGGTACTGAAGAAGGAGGAAGAGAGGCGAAATGAAGGGGAGCAGGGAGGATGAGGGAAGAAGAGAAAGAGAAGAGAAAGAGGAGTTTGGGGAAGGTAGTTGGATTTGAACGTTAACTTCAACAGAATAACATTTCCACCACCCACTGAAGCATTGCTTCTCAGCGGGGTGTCAGAACCACCTTCTTCAAAACCATCTGGGACAGAGGCTGAGTAGTTAAAGGTGTCAGAAAGGGAGCTTTCTTGGCCTTACTTCAAACCTATTAAAAAGGAATCTTAAGGAGTGAAGCCTAGAACCCTGAGTTTCTACCTACTCCTCAAGTGATCGTGAATCCACACTAATGTTTAAGAGCTCTGTATTAAGTTTTTAATTTAAAAATTAAAATATAGAATCAACACACAAAGATAACAGTTCACAGTTGAGAACATCAGGCTTCAGGTTGGACCCCTCTAGAGTTGAATTTACGATATAATGAAAAACCGTAAGTTCTGTAGTGGGGTGATAAACGTGTTATCTTAACACTTGGTACCAGACTTCCTCTTGGGGAGGGAACTGTCTTTGATAAGCCTATTGGTAATGGACATTGATGTCCAGAGGGCATGACTTAGCCTTCTAAAGCTGAACACCCACCCCCCATCAATTCCTGAACTGTTCTGCATTTAAAATGAATAAGGGAGAAAGAAAATAAGAAGGAATAAAGGGCTGAGCTACAGAGAAACAGAGAAGGAGGCTGGAGCTGTGGTTCGGAAACAACCTGGGGAATGTTGGGGAACTGGACCTTATAGACTTGAATTTCAAGTTTGCATTATCGTAACTTAAAAGCCCTGTTTTCCCAAAACCACTGCAAGGGCTCCTATCCCTACAATGTTAATGTGAGTACCTGTGTAACCTTTCCCCAACAGAGAACTGCGTAAGAAAATAGTGCAACCTTTATGCATGGTTTATTCATTGACTTGTCTTTCTCCCTGCTCCTCTCACTTGACTCTCATTTGAGTGAATTCCACATCTGGTCCTCTTAGTTCAGTGATGTTGGTCAAATCCACCCCTTCTCCATTCCCATTTCTGTTGCTCTATTTCAGAAATTTACCACTGATTACTTCCTAACTCATTTCTCTGAATTTTCTCCCATCACAGGCTCAAACCAGCCCTCCTACTGCTGCCAAAGTTAACTTGCTCATGAAGCTTTAATAGTGAAATGCATCATAGATTGGAAACTAAAAGTATATACAGACTCTGGAGCCAGACTTCCTGGGATCAAATTCTAAGCCTCGCTTCCTATAGGCTATGTGTCCGATTGGGTTAGTTACTTGACCTGTCTTGTTTTACATTTCCCATCTGTTAAATGGGGCTGATAATAGTGCCTACCTCTTGGGATTGTCATGAAGATTATGAATTAACATGTGGAAAGCATGCTATTCCTTTGCTTAGAAAGACTATGTGGGCAATTTATAGAATTAGATAAAGCTCATATTTTAATTAGAATTCTCCATGACATTCAAAGTCATTAACACTGAGGCTGTCAATCTACATTTTATACCTCATCTGTCATTGTATTGTCCTCAACCTGAGCTCCAACCACCTCAGGTTATTTATGTTCTTGGAATATCCTGTGCACATTCTAACCTCCATGATATTATGCGAACTCTTTACTTCTTTTGGAATGATCTCCAGTGCTAGCTCTTTCTTTTCCTCTTTGGGGGAGAAGGATGTTCTCCCATTTTTCTGTTCACTACTTGGAGAGCTCCTATCCATGCACTGATTGACTCAAACACACACACATCACACATACACACATACACACCTTGCTGGAATTTTAATTGGGACTGCATTAAATGTTAAATCTTTCTATCCAAGAACATGGTATAGCCTTCCATTTATTTAGGTATTTTTACAATTTCTCAATAAATTTTTGTAGTTTTTGGTGTAGATGCCTGAACATTTAGTTGATAGTTTTTGATGTCACTGTTAATGATATTATTCAAAATTTTCTATTTTCTTGTTTGTTGTCAATATACAGATACACAGTTGATTTTTTACATATTGATCCTGTATTAGCCTCACTAAATTTACTTATGAAATCATATTGTCTGCAAATAATGAGTCCTCTTTCTTCCTTCCCAATCTTTATTCCATTTCTCCCTCACCTTATTGCATGGGCTAGGACCACCAGGACAATGTTGTGTGGAAGCGATCTTAGTGGATAACCTCACCTTGTTCCTCATTTGGGGAGGACAGTTTCAAAAAACAGCTGGATGGCTTACACTTCCAGTATTAAGACCTATTGAAACCTGCAATAGTTAAGACAGTGTGGTATTGGTGCAAGAATAGACAAAGAGACCACTGAAACAGAATAGAGAGTCCAGAAATATGCTCATGCACATATGGTCACCTAAAATACAACAAAGGTGACACTGAAGTGGAGTGGGAAGGCTAATCTTTTCAGCAGTTGGTGCTGGATTAATTGGATCTTCATATGGGGAAAAATGAATCATGATCCTTACCTCACACCAAACAACCAACTGTTCTCGATGGATTGCATATCTAAACATGAGAGGTAAAGCAACACAGATTTTAGGAAAAAAATTAGAGAACATTTTCATGGCCTTGAAGTAAAGGTTTTTAATAGGGTGCAAATAGCAAGAGCCATAAAAGAAAAAAAAATGGATAAACTGGATTACGTTAAAATTGAGAACTTTTTTCATCAAGCATCACTATTAAGAGAGCCAAAGGTGACCCATAGAATGGGAGGAGACATTTGTGATATGTATATCTAACAAAAATTCTTATCCAGAATATACTTAAAAACTTCCTACAAATCTATAAGAAAAAGGAGTATCACTCAATAAAAAAATGGGCAAAAGACATGAATAGTCACTTCAAAGGAAGGACATCCAAATAGCCAATAGACCCATGAAAAGGTGCTAAAACTCATTTGTCATCAAGGAAATGCAAATTAAAACCAAAATGAGATATTACTTCTTGCCAACTAGAATGGCTAAAATGAAAAAGACAGAGCATACTAAGTATCAGAGAAGATGTGGAATTGGAACTCTCATACACTGTTGATAGGAGTGTATGTTGGTATAACTATTTTGACAAACTGTCTCATAGTATCTATAAATCTGAACATATACATACTCTATGACCCAGCATTTCCACTCCTAGGTGTATACGCCACATAAAAATGTACGTATATTCACCAAAAGACATTTACAAGAATGTTCATAGCAGCACTATTCATGGTAACCAAATGGTAGAACATACTAGGATGGATATTTTACTCTAGAGATTATTATATAACAATGATTAGGAACAAATACAGCCATACAACAACATGGATAGCTCTCATGAGCATAAGGTTGAGTGAAAAGAAGCCAGACATAAATGAGCACATATTGTATGATTCCATTTATATAAAGTTTAAAGACAGGGAAAACTGTTCTACATTGTTAGATGTCATAAGAGCATGCTATTAAGGATTTGGTGGCTGGAAAAGAGCATGTTGGCGACTTCTGGGGTGCTGGTAATATTCTGTTTCTTGATCTGGGTATAGGTTACATGGGTGTGCACTTTTATAAAAATTTATCCAGCTGAACACTTATGATTTGTTTATGATTTATGTATTACATGTACATTATATTTCAATGAAAAGTTAAAAGGCCAACCATATAATAAAAATAAAAGTGAAACAAATAAACAACCAAAAAACAACCCTGGGGCCTGCCTAAGCATACTGATTTAAACCTTTGGAGATAAGGCCAGCCCCCAAAATAAATCCCTGTGGTTCTCACCTTCTGGTATTCACAATCTTGTGTAGTTATCTCCCACATCAAATAGAGCTGCCCTGTGCAACCAGAGGATATTGTGGAATCATGCAATGTGACTTCTGAATCTGGATTATAAATGACATTTCAGTTTCTGCCTTGCCCTCTCTTCTGGATCACTCTTCCTGGGGAAAGCCATCATATTATGAGGACACTCAAGAAGCCTTGCACTGAGGTCCATGTAGTGAGGAAGTGGGGCCTCTTGCCAATAGCCAGCACCAACTTGCCAGTCAAAAAATATATATATGTTTTGATCTGTATTGGTTATCTATTGTTGTTTAACAGATCACTCCAAAGCTTAGCAACTTCAAACAACAAAAGCAGCAACAAACAACTTTCATTATATCACACTACTTTAGGTGGGTCTAGAATTTGGGAGCAGCTTATCTAGGTCATATCGATATTGGCATTGGGGTTTCTCATGTAGTTGCAGTCAAGATGTCAGCCAGGGCTGCATTCTTCTGAAGGCTTGACTGAGGCTGGAGGATCCACTTCCAGGATAGCTCATTCACATGACTTTTCAATTCAACATATGTCTTAAAAGAGTCTCCTTTCAGTCATACACTGGACTGATGCTGGGGTTGCAAAGAAGGGAAAGGTCAGCCCTTGTAGCCAGGTGCTTGGTCAAGCAGGGACGACATCAGAGACTCCCATGGGCACGTGCCAGGCTTGGTGGAGGAGCCTCTGATGAAGTGATCAGTTCTGCATGGGTGGGCCTGAGACATTTCCAAGAGTAAGTGATGCTTGAGCCACATCCTGAAGAGCAACTAGGAGTTTGCCAGGTGGGCAAGGAGGGGAAAAGAATTTCAGGAAGATAGAAGAGCCTTGCACGTGAGTAGAACAACTTGAAACCAGATGGAGTGTTGGAGGAGAAAGGCAGAAGACTGAGATGTGAATGGCTAGATAAGGAGGTTGGATGCATCCTGTAACTAAGGGGAAGCCACTGAAGTATGAACAGGAGAGTGGCAGGACCCAGTGTGCAGTTTTAGAGAGATCACTTTGCTTGCAGTGTGGATGATGGATTATAAGGCAAAACTGAAAATCGCTGGACCACTTGGAGAAGGTGAGGGTATTGTAACAATCCAGGTGGGAGAAGCCCAGGGCCTGACCGAGGCAAAGGCAGTGGGGATGGAGAGGCAGAGAGAGGTATGAAGGAGATTCTCCTACTGGTAAAGAAAGGAGAGAGACTGAGTCAAAAATTCTCCACTTTCTCCTGCAGAAAGGTTGGGAGAAGGGAGGTAAGCATTGAGATATTGTACAGGTAACATTTTCTTTTCAAATTTTCCTCTTTGGAAAAAGAAAAAGAAAAGCAGAAAGGAGAGAGGGGGTGGGATTCAGGAGGAAATGTGGCACATATGCTAATGTCACTTGGGAAATGTAACCAGCTTACAACTTCCATCTATTATCTTAGGTGAAAATACATTTTCAGCCAAAAGAATTATTTTAAAACATGAGTGTGAAATAAATGAGCACATGAAACCATGTTGTCCAAAAGGCCTCAACAGAATGTTTTCCTTAGATAGCAGGCTGAGGGTAACACTGCCAGCATTCCGCAGTCCCAGTAAGAATCTGCTTTCGTCACTCTGTGATTTGCAACGGGGGAAAAAACCCAGTTTATCTAAGAAATGCTTCTGAAACTCCATGGCTGGCAGGTGCTTAAGAGCATTGAACAGATGTCTGTTTGATCCACCAAAAGTCATGTATGTACATTGGAAAGCACATGAGCACCAGTTTCCTGCTCATGTCGTGGAGAAAATATACCAGACGTGCATCGAGGGGCTCTGTGCCTTTCCTTCCTGACTTCCCTCCTGCGGGTTATGGAACCCACGTTGGTGGTTACTCAGAGTCCTCTAATCAGTGGCATTTGGAAAGGTCTTCACTGACTCCATCTACCTGGCCACATCTGAGCAAGACTGAGCCCAGCTAACCAAGTGTATCTGCGTGACTTCTGGTGATCTCCTGCATTCTTGCAAGCCTTCCATTCCCTGGTGTTAATCCTTCATCCTGGATGCTGTTCTCATCAGTCTTCCTTTCACAGATTTTGGGGCAGTTACTTGTCGCTTCTCAAGCTCCCTCTCCTCCGAGCCCCCAGTCATAGTGATGGGGTGGGGTGCCCCATCACTGCCCCTTGGCGGTCCTCACATTCATTCTCAATTTGACTGCTGACCACTCCCCTTTCACTTTTGGCAGATAGATGGCATCTCTCTACTCCAGGGGCAGAGGAGGAGAACGCCCAGTGTCAGAGCCCTCCTTTGCATGGGGTAGCGCTCAGAGGCAGCCTCATGCCCTGGGGAGAAAACGCGGCTGGCAATCAGAAAAATATGGGTCTTTATTGCAGGTCTTCCTCTCACCATTTGGGGGATCCTGAGCTGGTTCTGCATCCTCTCTATCCCTCTGTTTCTTCCTGCAAAAAATGAGGGCAAAACCCCCTTAAATAAGACAACACTTTCCAAGCATCCAGCCATGGAGGACACAAGGCAAACACTCAGCAACGTGAGTTGCCTTCTGTGGGAATCTTTACACACACGGTGACCCCTTGGACAGGGCAGCACTATCTGTATCTCACATACGAGGAGGCTGATTGGGCAGAAAACATGAACTGTTCAAAAGCATGCTGCAGAAAGACCAGAATCTGAACCCAGGCCTGCGTGGCTCCAAACCAAACTCTCCCTCTACTCTGCGTGACCCTCCCCGTCCTCATCTTCCAGATTTCTTCACTGTTTTCTTTCCTTCTGCCTGTAATAGACTCGGGGCTGTGCCACTATTAGAAATAAAATCCTGGAGTCTTGAAAAGGAGGGAAATACTGACACATGCTACAACATGGGTGAACCTTGAGGATATTATATGGAGTGACATAAGCCAGTCACAAAAGGACAAATCCTGTATGATCCATTTTTATGAGACTCCTAGAGGAGTGAAATTCATAGAGATGGAAGTAGAATGGTGATTGCCGGGAGATGGATAGAGAAGGGAATGTGGAGTTGTTGTTTAGTGGGGACAAAGTTTCAGTTCAGAAAGATGAAAAAGTTCTTTGATGGAAGGTGATATTGGTGGCACAAGAACATGAATATAATTAATGCCACTGAACTGTACACTTAAAATGATTAAAATGGTAAATTTTATGTTATGTGTATTTTACCACAATAAAAAAATAAAATGAAATAAATACAATAAAATTCCCATGGCCTTCTTGACCATCTCTCTCCTTTTCCCCAAGCTCCTAAAAAGAATACTCTAAACTTGGAATTTTCTTTCCTAAACTCCTTGCTACTTCACCGCTTGGCAATCAGGTTCATGCCCACCCCTCTGCCATAGCCCCCTCTCTGGAAAGGTCATCTGTGAGCGCTTTCCTCCACTTCTGGCAGGATGGGCCCTGGGCTTCAGCACCCAGTGCCTGGCCTCTAGGACACAATCCTCTGTATTTCTGACCGTTCCTTCTTTGTCTCCTTGATGCTTCTCTGCTGTTCCCTCTGAGCCTGCTTCCAGCCTTCTGCCTGTGCACTCACTCCCAAGAGGGCTTCATCCATCCCCCTGCATCAGTGCCTTCTCCAGGCTCAAGATTCCCACATCTGCAGCTCCACTTCCAGCAAGGCTCCTGCCTTTAGATGAACATTTAAGGCCGTGTGAAGGCCAACTCTGCCCAGACATCCTACTCTCAACTCCATCTCCCGATCAAAAGCAAACATCGTTTTCCTGCTTTCCCATTTCTGTCAGTGGCTCCATCATGCTCCCAGCCATCGGGCTTGGAACCTTTGCTCATCCTTGATACTCCTCATGCCCCAATACCCGTGTCCAGTCAGACAGCGTCCTGTGGCCAGCCTTCCCTTAGGTGTGTCCTCATTATTCTCCCTCCTGGGCTGTATTAGTTTGCTGGGCTGCTGTAACAAAGAACCACAGACTGGAGGGCTCGGACAACAGAAATTTATTTCCCCACAGTTCTGGAGGCTGGAAGTCTGAGATCAAGGTGCCAGTACAGCTGGTTCATTTTGAGGCCAATCACGCTGGCTTGTAGACAGTCATCTTCTCCCTGTGTCCTCACACGATCTTTCTTCTGCCTCCTAATCTCCTCTTCTTATAAGGACACCAGTCAGATTAGATTAGGGCCCACTCTAATGACCTCTTTTTAGCTTGATTGCTTCTTTAAAGGCTCTGTCTCCAAGCAGTCACATTCTGAGGTAATACGAGGTTAGGACTTCAACGTAGGAATTTTGGGGTATCTCAATTCAGCCCGCAACCTACACTATTGTGGTAGCCTCCTAACTTTTTCCTCCACCATTTTCCTCAAATCCCCTCTGGGTATCATCACGCTGCCCCGCTACAATCTTTCTTCCGTGCAGTTCAGAGTACACCGCTCTCCTACTCAACACCCTGCGGAAACGTTTCTGACCCCCTGGTTTGGCACTCAGGCACCCTCTCACTGGGACTCCAAGCAGCCTTTCTCTGTAGCTCTGCCACTTACTGGCTCTGCTCTCTGACCAAGCCCAGTGGCCCATCATGATGTGGACACACTGTGCATGTCCCGGCCCCTGGGCCTGTACCCTGCTGTGTTCTCAGTCAGGAATGCTGTCTCCACCTCTCTATCTTCGTAAAATCTACCTGGTTTTCTTGGCCTGGCACAAATGTCACTGCCTTTATCAGGCCTTTCCCGGTTCCCCACTGGAAGAAGCCTGTCCTCTCCCTGAACCCCTGTCATACTTGATCTGTGCCACTAACAGCACTTCTCGCCTTCTAGCTTTTCACTGGGACACATTTGTCTTCCAGGAGGCTCCCGCGGGCCATAAGTCAGGTGGAAAAGTTCACAGTATTTTTTCCTAGCTTCCCCCTTGCAGGGTCACTGTAGGCTGGCTGTGCCCTTCAATCAGAAGGTCCCAGCTCTTGTCAGGTTTGCTCTCCACACATCCCTGTCTGTCTCCAGGTTCTGGTAAGCATTCCTTCCCTTTGCCCCCTTCAACTCTACAGATGGCGAGAAGCCCAGCTGGTACTAGACCCCGGATACTGCCCTGTCCCTGTGGCTTCCCTGTATCTTGTCCATATCTTTGCAAATAGTCCTCCATTAGACACTCCTTGATTATTCTAATTTGAGTGTGCCATCTGTTTCCCACCGGGACCTTGATGGATATGCCATTTTCACCCAGACTCAGCAATTGCAAATCGACCTGCTTCTCTTAAAAAATACTACATATTGAAATACTGATAAGTGCTGAGTTCTTAAGACACTGCAAATACAAGAAGATGAGGTTGTTGCCTCCATCATGTCCACAGGCTGATAGGAAAAGTGAACAGTCACCTCCTACGGTGATAATGTCTGTGTGGAGGGAGACCACAGGGCACACGGTGAGGAATGGATCAGAGTGACTTGCCTTGACTCCTGGTACTGCTACTCACCAGCTGCTGGATCTTTGGCAAGTTCTTCAAGGCTCAGTTTCCTTGACTTTAAAGAGGAGATAATAATGGTAGATAGTTCCTGGGGATATGATGAGAATTACAACATAGTTTCTTAGCACATTTTGGCACATGGCAAAGACTACAAATGCTATCCTTTAGGTAAACACGGGGTGGTACGGAACCAAAGAGGAGGATGAGCTCTTCCTGCTAATGAGGTTGGGGTCCTGGGATTTGTTTCTTACCTGTTCCTTTGGCCTTGCCTGAAGGACTAGCTATCTTAGAAAATACCATGTCTGGCTTCTCAGAAACAGAAACCCTCCTGGAAAGAAGGATGTCACTGAGCATGCCAGGGACGGATTTTCTCTTGCAATTTACCAGAGCATCAAGGCTGGAAAAGATGATGCGCAAGGTAAGTCTTGTAAAAAATATTTATTTTATTTTATTGATGGACTTTATTTTTTTAGAGCAGTTTTAGGTAATTGGTTAGGAGGTGCAGAGATTTCCTATGTACCCCTTGTCCCACATATGCTTTAAACTCTCCCATTATCAACATCCCCCACCAGAGAGGTACTTTTCTTACAATTGATGAACCTGCTTTGACACATCATTATCACCTAAAGTCCATGGTTTACATTAGGGTTCACTCTTGGTGTTGTACGTTCTATGGATTTATACAAATGTGTAAGGACAAGTATCCACCATTAGAGTATCATACAGAGTATTTTCACTGCCCTAAAAATCCTCTGTGCTCCCCCTATTCATTGCTCCTCCTCTCTAACCCTGGCAACCACTCATCTTTTTACTGTCTCCATTGTGCTGCCTTTCCCAGAATGTCATATAATTGGAATCATACAAATGTGTAGCCTTTTCAGATTGGCTTCTTTCACTTAGTAATATGCATTTAAGCTTTCTCCTTGTCTTTTCGTGGCTTGATAGCTCATTTATTTTTAGCACTAAACAACATTCCATTGTCCGGATGTACCACAGTTTACCCATCACCTACTGAAGGACATCTTGGTTGCTTCCAAGTTGTGGCCATTATGAGTGAAGCTCCCTCCCAAGGCAAGTCTTAATGAAATCATGCAAGTGAGGAAGGGGAGCAGGGGGCGAGCAGGCAGAGGGAAGAGGCTGTGCAAAGTCCAGGAAGCACAGAGAGCACGGTAACGGGGGGACTGCAGGAGTTTGGGGTGGTCCAGTGAATGGGCGTCATCACAGCCGTCCATAGATGGCCAGTGGACATGCTTAGAGCAAGCTTGGGGGCTGCTGCCCTGTCCTACCACATGGCGATGGGCCCAAGGTCCAGGGCGCTCTGAGCACTTCCTGCGTGTTGGTAAGTTCCTCTGTGCACCTTCCCCACACATGATGTAGAGGAAATCTGGGTGCCCTGCTCTTCCCTGCAACATAAGGTACAAAGTGGGCAACGGCTTTCCATAGGGAGACGCTGCAGCACAAGGCGGTGACTGGACCGGACAAAAACCATGGAGAAAATTGTAGGGAACCCAACTCGGAAACCAAAAAGGGCTGCCAGTGCTTCTAAGTCCTTCTCTCCATTTGTCTTCCTCCTCTTTCCCCAGGTAGATGGTTTAAGATGCTTGATCACGAAAATGAGTGTGAATGTGGCTGAACTACCTCAAAGCTAGTTGGATGCTAGTGGACTGAATTGTGTCCCCCTCAAAATTCATACTCCCCCTGCCCCAACGTGCCTGTGTTTGCATTTGGAGAGAGGGCCTTTAGGAAGGTAATCGAGGTTAGATGAGGTCATAAGGATGGGGCTCTAATTCAATAGGGCTGGTGTCCTTCAAAGAAGAGGAAGAGACACTGCCTCTCTCTTTCCGAATGCACAGAGAGGGAAGACCACGTGAGGGCGGAGCAAGAAGGTGGCCATCTTTGAGCCAGGAAGAGCACTCTTATCAGGAAATTAACCAGCCAGGACCTTGACCTGGGACTTCAGCCTCCAGAACTGAGAAAATAAATTTCTGCTGTTTCAGCCGCCCAGTCTGTGGTATTTGTTATGGCAGCCCGAGCTGACTAACAAAGGGGTTTTCCCAAAGGGAGTTTTTTCTGTCACCTGGCTCTGTGGTGGGGGGGCCTCTGTGGCCCAGTTGTCAGTGACTCTTCTTTTGGGTCAGCACAGGCAGCCTGGCTGTGACTTTTCCTGATGCCTGTCCCATCGGAGGTGGACAGAGCAATTCCTCACGGAGACCATCCTCACTGACCCGTGACAGAGGGAAGAGCAAGCAGGAGCAAGACTCCTTCCCCCGACCCGGGAGACTGGTGTTGCTTAGGGAGCGTCAAGAACCGAGGAGGGTCTAAGGTTTTGCCCTACTCACAAACGAACAATTAGCCCAACACAGTTTCGTGTTTGCCGGCAGAAGACACGAGACTTCTGGATCTTATTACTCAGGACAACAGCAGTACCCAGAGTATCAGCACTTGTACTCATTTCCCGGCCCCAGTTCCCAGAGGGCCGTGTGCTGAGGGTCCCAGTTCCCGGAGGGCGGTGTGCTGAGGGCCAGCGCTGCCTGCACAGGCGGTGGGGGGCTTTATGCAGCAGCAGCTCCCGCTGTGTGAGCCCAAGTCTTGTAATGGGCAGTAAGCTTGTCTGAGCTTTGCTCCGGGAGAGGCGTTGTCCTTCTCACCTTAGACAGTAAACAAACATGCTGGCTGGTGCAGCTGCTGTACACTGCTCTCTGCCAAGGCAGTTTGCCATACAAACGCCCTGGTAGTCTACACAGCGAGACACAGATTCCAGCGGCACTGCTGCTCCGATTGACCCTGACTGAGACTGGACCCTGCACATTCTCAATAAGCTGAGCTATTTATCATCCACAGTAAATACTTCTAGGTAACGGAAATTGTCCTGGAACTTACACTTGCATGTAAATGGGTCTGATATCCTGTGATTTCACAATATGTCTGCTTTTAAAATCTAAGCGTTGTTCTTATCCAGGTTTGATGAGGTCAACAGACCAGGAGACGACTGCCATGGAAATGACAGTTTGTTACTCACAGTTCCCAAGAGGACGGGGCACACCATGCGTGTTGGCCGGGGGGAGGTACAGGGAAGCACCAGGTTCCATCAGGAGGGAGAGGGAGTGAGGGGCAATGTGGGCGAGAGCCTTGATGGTGGTTTCCACAGGAAGGAACAGGTAAGACTGGGGAGCAGGCTTAGGATTGGCTAGGCTGAATAATTTCGTGGGCTCTGGGACCTGGGGGCTGTCCCTGGTTGTCTGGTACCCCGTCCTGGGGTGATTAGGACAGGGGGGACAGTGGCCCAGAGTGTGAGAGCCCAATAAAGGAGGTGGTTGTGGGCTCTGGATTGGCTGGTTTACATATGAAAGTTATGCTCATATCCGACTCCTTCACTGTCTCTAAGAACTGGCTAGCCCTGCAAGGGGCAAACCCTCCGGGGTCAGCAAGGCCCCAGATGTCAAAGCATCAGAATAAAAACACACACTTAATACAAAGTCAAGGAAAAAAGCAAACCCTCACTGTGAAGGCCTAACTCCAGAGAATGTGGAAACTGGGAGGTATATCGGCTAAGACACCTCTAGAACTAAAAAGCAAACCACTGTCTGGCCAGCCCATCAGTCAACAGGTGTTCCTTGGGTAGTTGCCGTGCTGGGTGCTGGGGAGACAGTGGTGAACCAAACACACCTGGCCCTGCCTCATGGAGCCCAGGGTCAAGCTGCCGAGGTGACCGGGACCGGCTACATGAAGTCCCCAGCTGTTGCCCGTGGAGCATAATGGCCCCCCAAGAACACTCACTTGTCATCTGAAATTGGAGGTGCATTTCTCTGGGCACATTTGGGGCTGAAGATATGGTATCCCCTGACCACGCGGCCTGCTGGCCAGGAAGGAAGACCCTGCCTTTTAGAACTCCTTGTCCCCATCAGAGGCATTTCCAAGTCTTCTCGGCAGCCCTGATGGGCTGTCTGTATCCTTCTATCAGGGCCTTAGCATCGTTTCTTTGCGAGATTGGACACACCATGTCTGCAGCTGGCACAGTCCATCGCTGGGTTCTCTGGTGTGCTCTTTAGGGAAAAAACGCTCTTTAAAGTGTTTCTGTAGCTCAGAGGGTGTTTATCTTAGTCCATTTGGGCTGCTATAACAAAATGCTATAGACAGGGTGGCGTATAAACAACAGAAGTTTATTTCTCACAGTTCTGGAGACTGGAAAGTTCAAGATCAAGGTGCCAGCAGATTCAGAGTCTGGTGGGAGTCCATTGCCTGGTTCACAGATGGCCGTCTTCTTGCTGTGTCCTTATATGGCAGGAGGGGTAAAGGAGCCCCGTGGAGTCTCTTTTAGGAGGGCCCTATCCCGTTCATGAGGGCTCCACCCTTGGGAACTAATGACCCCTCAAAGCCCCCCTCCTAACACCATTGGGGATCAGGATTTGACACATCAGTTTTAGGGGGACATAGTAACCCTATAGCAGAGTTCTGATTTGGGGTTCTCCTCCGCTATTCATCTCCCTCCTACCCTCTCACACCTTCTCTGGAGGTAGGCTAGAGACTATTTTAAGAATTGCCCTCTGTTGTATTGGGCCGAGACCGGGATGGCTTCAAGCCTTTGACTAAGACACAGAGATGGATGGGCCCAAGAAAATGCAGACGCTCGTGATTATGCAAATACAAACTTCTGGTGGGATGCACATCAATGCCCTAGTTTTTAAACTCGAATGCAATAAAATGTCTCAATTTGGGTTACTGGCAACTACTATGATCATCTTAAGAGATGTATAAATACATGTAAATAAGATATTAACCATTTCAGACCGTTTCCTCATCTGGTTGGGTCCTGTAACTGTGTGGAAAGGTACAGTTCTTGGAATCCGGCCTGAGCACGAAAATACGTAAGGATCACTCTAGGTTTGCAGCGGCCTGTAAGGAGCTTACTTTTGAGAGCCAATTTCAAATTAACCTATAACAGCTTGGTAGTACCCATAAACATTAGTTCAACATTTTATTGTTGTTGTTGGGGAGATGCTCTTCAAACCTGGTTAGTTACCAAAGATCTCTGGAGAGCTTCTAAATTCCACATTCCGGGCTCTGCTTTTAGAGATTATGAGAGCATAGGACTGCAGAGGGGCTGGAAGCTGTATTTCTCAAAGCTGCTCAGATACCTGTGGTGATAAGCCTGAAACCAATGTTTGAGGATGTCGGGTTTAGTCTGAGAGTCTTGCTGTTCTAGACGTCCCTGTTCCAAGGGCCTCAGCATCACCTGGGGGCTTGTTAGAAACACTGACTCTGCATTTTCGTGGGATCCCCAGGTGATTCTCACGAGAGCTTGAGAAGCACTGGCGTAGGGTACCCACAGCCCGGGTCAGGCCTTTGGGAGACAATGATGGTCTCACTGTTAGCTGGTTGGGAAAGATGTTATGGAGAAGTTGGGCTGTTAAGAGGGTATCAAAGGCAGAGCAAACCACTGCGTCTATCTGACCAACGCAGAGCAGAGGAGGTAACAGGAAGGCAGGGAGGGTGCCGGGAATGCAGGCAAGGGTGCTGCCTCCCCGGTCTTACCAAAAGAGGAAGCACAAACTTGATTTTATTGGCACGTTTTTGTGGTAGTAGATTCATTATCTATGGTTGACCTTCATACATAGAGCCCTGTCCTAAGCATTCATTGAGAGTGTTTGCAGAGCACATTAACATATCTTTTTGGAGTTTTTACTCAACTGTGGCTGCTTGGTGCTAAAGAACACCTTGGGGTCCTAGGAGGTTGAGCCTGAACCAGCACTCTGTCCAACCCTTTCACTAACCCACTGTGACCCTGAGAGTCACATGGGCTCCCTGAGCCTCACTTTCCTCATCTATAAGACATCTGTGGCTCCCAATCTCATCCGATCCTAAGGCCCATTTTGAAATAAACATTTGTAACATCTTCTTTGCTATTCTAAAATGAAATCATAGATATAACTACCTACAGGTATAATTTTTTAAAATGACCCTGATGCTCCAACTCTAGTTTAAATGGGAAATTCAAGTGAATATGTTATTTAAAAAAATACACATTTTAATACAGAATGTCTTGGGTAGTGTATCAGCCATGTCTTTTATTGTCTGTATTTGATGCTTTGACATCTGGGGCCTCGCCGACCCTGGAGGGACTGCCCCTCCCACGGTTAGCCAATTCCCAGAGATAGTATGCAACTTGCCCAAGGGTGGCTTCTAAAATTTAAACCCACCAGTCCAGAGCCCATACCCCACAAACACCCTGTTTATTGGGCTCTCACACTCTGGGCCACTATCCACCTGCCCTAATCTCCCCAGGGCCAGGTACCAGAGAACTAGGGACAGCCCCTGTGCCCCAGAGCCCATGAAATTACTTAGACTAGCCAACCCTAAGACTGCTCCCTCCGCCTCACCTGTTCCTTCCCATGGAAACCACAATCAAGGCTCTTGCCCACGTTTCCCCCCCGCCTTGCCCCGTCTCCTGACAGACCCTGGTTCTTCCCCCATGTGCTCCCTCCCACCCCCATGGCATGTTGTGACCTCTCCTCTTGGGAACTGTAACAAACTATTGTTTCAATGGCAGTCATCTCCTGGTCTGTTGGCCTTACTATACCTCAAATTTTCTATGAATAAAATATTTTTAAAACAGACAGAACCACATTGCAAGACGTTAGGAAATGGTTTATTGCACCTACTTAAAATGAAGAAACTTTAAGAAAAGTCAGAATATCAGGAGCTATTTTCTAGAAGGACAGAGAAGAAAAAGGAGAAGAATAGCTAGACAGAGGGATAAAAGTTAGTGTTAAGTATTAACAGAGCTGACTGATTGGAATATGACAAGAAAGGAAAATACCTTAGGTAGAGATAAGATGCCAAGATAAATTACAGATTGTAAAGGCAAATAAGAGAGTAGGACATTCTTGCAAATCATCCAGGCCTTATTTATAAGGGCAGTGTCAAAATAATTCCTTGTGATGACACTGGATGTGGGAGTGATGAAACATCACGGAAAAGATATCCCAGACCTTGAAACCCCATCACAAGTTGAAGCAGGCATTCCATCTCAGAATGTCTTGGAAAGTCTTATGGGACCTCTTCCTGCTGTGACCTGTCCTGGGCATTGTGGGACATCCAGGGCCCCTCCCACTAAACATCAGTAGCACCCTCCAATCATTGTGACAACTGGTTTTCAAGATGCCTACATTGTGAAATCACCAAATCAGATAATGCCTAGGTCCTTGCAGAACTGGCTCGTTTTAACTCTATGGTTCTACGATTGTTGGGGCCTCACAGATGAAGCATATTGCTAACGTTCTTTAAAGTTGAGAGTTACTATTGCTAGACACGGATGACCATTGCCATGAACTGGCCAGAACATGTTAAGACACAAAAGGAACAAAAATGTAAGAAGAATATAATGACAAACCAAGCCACAGTGGCTTACTTTCAAGAGCAAATCACAACCTTTAAGTGAACATCAAAAAACTACTTTTAGATCTTTCCACCACAATTGTGCCAGTAACTATAGTTCTGGAAGCACAGTTTGGGGTGAGCACTCCTCAAGCCCCCAGGCTCTGAGGTGCAGAGACGGTAGTGTGTCCGCAGTGGTTAAGAGTTTAGATTCTGGAATAAGACAAAACTCTGCAAATCCCACCTTTGCCACTTGCTAGCTGTGTGGCTGTGGTCAATTTACCCGGTCTCCCTGAGTTAGTTCTATCACTGGCAAAATTGGAATCAGACGCCTAATTTATAGGCAGTTGTAAGGATGAGATAGTGCACGCACAGGGCTTAGCCCAAAGCACGGCTCTTAATAAGCAATGTAAGCAATTATTTATTTATACAGCATCTGATAGGTCTATTTTAAAACTGTCCACAAGAGGGCGCCAAACACTCTTCTGGAACTTGGAAAACCCCGTTCATCATTTTTTCCTTCAAATTCTCAATTTGTAAAAGATGCTCTAAAAATCCTAAGCATTTATGTCTGAGAAAAAGGATTTAGCAGACTTTCCGTTTGTTCGCCCTTTCGCTCTCGAGAGGTCTTAGATCTAAAATAAAAACACTCAACTTCAAGACTGTTAGTTTAAACGGACAGACGTAGAAGCTTGCAGCGTTAAGTCCGTCCTTTAAACCACGGCAAACGAAGGACGGAGTCGCGGGCCCAGCCCGCCCCTCGTGCAGGCAGTAAAGGACACATGGTTTGTAGAGAAGTTAAACACAGGAATACAACTGACTAGAAGTCAGTTCATTTTTTTAGATCACCATGTGTCTGCAATTCTGAATAATGTCTGTGACAAAATACTCCACAAAAAATCCTGTGTTTTTCGTAGTTCTAAACAATTTCTGCAGGTACAATTGCTTTTTAATAGTACATATGTAAGCTTCAATTTGACACATTTTCTTAGTTATCCGTTAGTAATTGTATTCTATCAGGAAGTTAATTAGAAAACTCTCAGTCGTGCAGAAGTTCCCGCTGTGTAGGCTTAGGGCGAGTTCCATTTGGTTCAGAAACACTGCGAGTTTGGGGTTTGCTTCTTGAACAGCAACTGTCTCCCACACCTGTTTAAATAGGAGATTCAAAACAAAGCGTGTGATTATAAAGACAAAGAAGTGCGCTTTATTTCACTTTTGTAATTCTACGTGATACAAACTTGGAGTTTTTGTTTGTGTTTAAAATTTAAAACCGTTCCAGTTATGGGATAAATAAGTCCTGAGGATGTCCTGTACGGCATGGTGACTATAGTTAACATCACATTGTATATTTGGAAGCTGCTAAGACAGCAATCTTAAAAGTTCACACCACAGGAAAAAAATTGTAACTACACACGGGCAATGGATGTTTTGGGGCCCAGGACAGGCCGTCCCCAAATATGCCACAATGGCATGTTGATTATTCTAAACTAAAGTTACTTGTTTTGACTTAAAGTTTTGATCCTCCTCTCTGTTTCTCCTGAAAGCAGGAAATAAATCTCCCGTGTGAAAGCTACCCTCCCTACCTGGGGAGCTAGAGACGTCCTCATCACCAAAGCTGGGGAAAGCAGGGCCAAGTCGCCTGTGTAAACAAACCTTGTTACTTTTACTAATTTACCACCTCAAGCCTAAATTCTGCTCAAATTCCTCACCAATCACGTACCCCAAACCTAAGCTTCTTTATCCCATCATTTCCTCACAAATTTATTGTTTCTTTGCGTAAAAAGATGTATAAACCACCTGCTTTGTTCACCCAGAGGGAATCACTTCTCTATGATCTCCTGTGTGCACATACTAAATTGGTTTTTCTTCTGTTAATCTGGTCTTATGTCAATTTTATTATTAGTCCAGCTGTAAGAACTCAAGAAGGGTAATGGGGGGAATTTCCCCTTTCCTGACCGTTTTGGTGAGCCAGCCAGGAACACTCACTGACTGGGAAATTGCTTTCTCCCTTCTCCCTGAGGCTACTGCAGATGAAGGATCCTGGGACGACTGAGAGAAACCATCAAAAAAAGTAAGCATTTCTTACCACATCACCCTCCCAGATCTCTGTCTGCGCGATCCTATGGGGACTACAGCAGTGAGAATCTCTCTCTCTTTTTAAATTTAGATTAACAGGAGAAAATATTTGTGAAATTAGTTTCTTGGGCAAAAGTGACTCAGGTAAAGATTTGGGATGAGTAATCTTATTTTCTGTTGATTTTGTTTCTCTGAAAGATGCCCATTATTTTCTTTTTTTTCCCCAGAAGCTGGAGGATGTATATGTATCTGGTAGGCAGTCAAGTAGGCTGTGGATCAGAGCTTAGGGAATCAAAAAAAATTGGGTGAACTTTTGGCTTGGTACATTGCCCTGTTCTGTTCAGAAGTGGGGGAAACGTGACTGCTTGTGTTTTAGAATGGTTTTTTAAAACAGAGGCCCTCATAGTTACTGCCTTTGCTTTTTCAGGCTAACTCCGGGAGTAACTGTGGTCTTGCCAGGGCTGCATCCTTGGCACTCTCCTTTGGGGATGCCTTTTGCACTCATGGTGAAGCCATAAAAGGACCATTGATCTGAGTCACTATTAAGACCCCATTTGCCAATGACCAGATGATGGAGCCTTTGAATTGGACAAACTTCTAAATGGGAAAAAACATCCTAGAAAGCTCTCATATTGATATAACAGCTAGCCATTAAGACTCTTTTAATAAGATGGAAGAACAAAATGAGAACAAAAATATCAAAGTCCATTCCCATTTGCCTTCAGACATTTGAAGATAGTCTAAAAAATCAGGACGTTGGAAATATAATTGTGTGGCACTTAAGTAGAAAAATAAAAATATAATGTAATAGCTAGATTTAGGGACACCCTAACAAGATGAAAGAACAAAAATGTAGCCTTAAAACGAAAATCCAGTGTAAAACTCCCTTCTTAAAATGTGGGCCCATCTGGCTGTTTTAGCTTCCCTTTGCTACAAGATTTACAGGGATTTTCTCCAACCTAATCTCTAAAAGTAGATAGATTACTCATGTAAATACTGAAATGCAGAAAATGAATTCAGCAGAAGCACCTGGGACAGGCAGTAGGGCTTGCTTTGCTGGGCTCTATAATCAGGCTCTGCCAGCTTCCGGCCTTCCTATGCAATGTCCTTTGTGGATACATCCTAGAACCCTCTCCAAGGGAATGTATGTGCCCGGGACAACAGCCCTTTTACCTCCACTCAATGGCCATTCTGTAATACCCAGTCAAGAGAGGAAAGTAAAATTTCATATTGTCCCTTCCTTTCCAAATTCAGACCCATTGGTTATTGACGCTTTCTCTCTCAAAGATAGCTATGGCCTTCTTGCGTGTCTCATTTTGCCTTGCTTGTCTAAGGGTTGGCTTGGCTTTCCGCCCGGCTGGGGAGGTTCAGGCTGTTGGTTCTTTCTTTTGGCTATCTTTGGGAGTGACTCTGGATCTTGGCAAGGTAATGACCTTTGAGGATGCCTCTTGGGTGCATGCGGTCGTTTAATACTGCCAGAAATATTTACAGTTTGTCCCAGCAGAAAAGTGATAAGATATTTAGAAGGACTTTTTTAGTAGCTCTATGGCCAAAAATTGGCCAAATTGGAAGCTGACATTCAGAGCCCAGTAGGGATTTTTTTTATAGGTCTTCTTCCCTAAATTAAAATAAAATTATGTATCCAGAGTGAAAGAAGCAAGTTAGGTATAAAGTAGTTGGATAGGTAGATAAACATATGATGTCATTTAAGTTACAACCCAATTTCTGAGGAAAACATATGATGTCATTTAAGTTACAACCCAATTTCTGAGGAATTGAGGGCAACTGTACTTATCTTACAAATCTTTGCCAAACTGGAAATACGGCTCTGGAGGAAGTTCAGATTCCACCCATTCCCTTTCACCAATCCCCAAACCTCCGCTATTTATCTCAAACGGCTTGTAACCTCTCCAGGAACTCTTATCTAGACCATCTCCAACTCCTGAGACTGACGGAAAAATTTGAATAACAATCACCCTGAACCGCCCAGGGAAAAACTTGCATTTTCTTCTCTTTGTCCTTTGAAGTGGTAAATTTTTTTACCCCAGGAGATTACAGGCCACAGTCACACGAGACTAAGCCCTGCTAGCCCAGTCAGTAAGGCTTGAGGTTAAAGAAGAAAAAGGAGAAATGGTCATGTTAAATTGCAAGCTACTGGAAAAGTTCTCTTGCCCAAAATCTAATTCCTTAAGATTACTTGTCTAGGGCAAATATAAATCTTAAAAGTCTTCTCTACAAATATTAACCAGAAAAAATTTAAGCAGGTAAAGTTAACTTGTTCTATCTACTAGAGACACAACTATTTGTAAACTAGTGAGTTTTGTATTATACCCGATTCATGGCTGAAATTTTAAAATAAAGGCTATAAGATCTTGTTACCGAACCAGATTTGTTTTTGCCCACCACCCAGAAAGCCAAACACCAAGATGATGAGACTGTAGCAGAAAGAGAATTTACTCACAAAGCAGCCACATGAGGAAGCGAGAGCATGAGCGTCAAATTTGCTTCCCCAAAAATAGGGACTCAAGGATATTTATGGGATGAGGGGCAAGGTGGTCTGAAATGTGGAGGTAGGTCATTGGAGATGAGGAGAGGTGAGGTAATTGATAATCTGTGCAAGCATAGTCAGACTTCATGCCTCTTCATAGGACACAGGTTCACAAAATGGCAAGAGTTAGCATGACCTGAGGGTGGAGTTTTTAGCTTCCTGATGTCAAAAGGTCGCTATCAGACATCTGCCGTGGGCTGGTTGATGAGTTGATGATCTCAACTGGCCTGAAGTGTTCCTGAAGAAAGCTCACACAATCGTTACCATGGTGACTCAGGCTCCAGGGGGTTGTTATATGTAGGAACCTAGTGGGAGTCAGACAGCATATTGCCTAAGCAGCATAGTTAACAATGGGTGAGATAAACAGCTAAAAGCTATAATCAGTAATTGCAAAAAGGAGAAAACTTTAGTACCTAGATACTTAATCATCAACGGCTGTTTGCTGGTTTCAATCTCTGTTTGTTTTGTTCTATATATATCTATGTCCATTAGAGATATGATATTTTTCAACCACTGGATGGTATTACCAAAATTAGTTTCTAAAAGAGCTCTATATAATTGGCTTAAGGTAAGTCCTTATATAAATTATTTCTAAATGTAATAGAAAATAACCAAAACGTTTTCAAGATAACATGATGTAAAGTAATTTTTGGTAAATAAAAACATTTAAATTTGTTTTAATTAAAATAGGCATACCTTCAGAGTTATAAGCTTTGGATATAATACAGACATGCAACTTTTATTCTACCTGGGTTATTAGTAAAATAAGCTCATGTTATCTCTGTTCCAAAATTTGTCAGCAAGAAAAAGTAACTTAAGATGATGGCTAACTGCTTTAATGTCTCAGGAAATTTTCATGAATAATTGAATTGTTAAGAGCAAATGAATTATAAAGATGTTAATGAAATACGAATTTTTAGGTGCAATAATTACGTTTAATGGTATGTGTACTTAAAAATAGCTTCCCCAAATCCCTTTGCTAACTTGAAACTTTACAGTTTTGTTAAATTAAACTAAGTGGTGGGAAATTCATTGAATACCTAGATCATTCCAAGATAAAATAGTAAAACATTAATTACTGAACAAAGGTTTACCCACTTTTGGCTTCCTATTGCAGAGAAACTACAGATAAATTTGGGTCATGTCTTGTGCAACATTGAAAGATTGTACTATGAAGAAACACGTGTTTCTAGAAAGTATATGATATATTCATAAATTTGCCAATCTAAAGAATATAGGTATAACATACCATTCATAATTGCTTACTTCTTAGTTTTCATCTGAAATTAAGGCTTCTAAGGGTTAAGAATTCTAATTAATATATGTAATTAAAGCTACTAAAAATAATAAGGAAAAAAATCTTTGTATGGAAGGAAAATCAGATATAAGGTTTTGAAAAAAAGGTATGAAGAATGGAGATCCATTTTTGTTGAGGGAAAGAAAAATAATTTTGTTCCAAAATAAAACAGGTTTATTTCTGAATGGCAAAGAGGAAAAAGGGCAAACTAAAAAGTTAGAGAACCTTTATGAATAAGGAATCTTTGGAAAGAGATTCAGAAACTCTTAATGAGTATTCATATTTTCTTGACAACCTGTTCTCCTTGTAACAGGACACAATTAAAAATATTGCTTATATTACCAAGGCTTTGACTCAAATGTCATGTTTGAGAGAAATATGCATAAACTCAAATATGACCAAACAGCTTTAAGGAACTAAGGTTAACTCTATAAAGCCAATAAATCCCCTTGGAAAAACAGCCTGGTACCTTACCTACAGGATTCCTGACAGCCTAACCAGGTGATTAAAGAAGGTCATCTCCTGCCTGGTGCAGAAACCTCAAGATATGTTGGGAGTCTCAAGAAGAGAGGCATTCACCCAAATCTATAGGTATTACAGGCAGAGTGTGATGGTAAGTATTTGGTTTGGCTTTTTAGCTTTGAGAAGCTATTAAAAGTTCAGTCTAGAGATTCTTTATGAAAAGTTCTAGCAAAGCAAGTTTAAAAGCACCTATAGGATCAATTAGTATTCTTGCTGTACTTATGTAGATAACTAAGGCAAGTTTATTAAGACTAGACTTATTTTGCAAACAAATTAGTGGTTTTTTTTTAAGATTGGCACCTGAGCTAACATTTGTTGCCAATCTTTCTCCTCCTCCTCCTCCTCCTCCTCCTCCTCCTCCTGATGATTTTAGACAGAAAAATTATGTTTCAGTAGAAACTATAATTCACACTTGTGGAAATTAGATTCTAGTGCTGTTAATTTTCCTTGAAGTTTTATTTACCTAAAAACTGAACTGGATCCTAATTTCTTCTAGTTTCCTCCAATATCTAGCTACAACTCTCCAAACTAACATTTCCGATTTTTCTCCCACTTTTGACTTAGAATCATTGAGAACTAAAGCTTCCTTTTCCTGGAAGCCCTGTGAGCTGAAGCTGAACAAGTTGATATAAACTTAAGAGCGATCACCACAATAGCCTGTGTTTAGAGAATCTCCATGCCTGTTTCTGTGTAAGTCACTCAGAAAGTTTGCCTGAACACCCAATAACATCATCAGAGACATTTCAAACTGCAAAAGATGCTTCAACCCTGACATCTAGAAATCTTGACTGACATCCCCCTAGGTTCAGAAACTTATTTACAATTTGCTCCAACCATTAACCACTGTTTTTATTTGTTTCCATAGAAATGCCTCTTATTAAATACCTGATTGCTGACATTGTAGACCTAACTTTGAGAATCTACCTGCATCACCACCTCCTGAAATGAGACACAATTGTTTAACTTAACTGACTTATTTTTAAGACTAAAAGATTAATTTAATGACATAATGGAGCAGTCTGCCAGCTCATATTTTAATATGTGAAACTTCCAGGGAAGTTTCAGAGGGGGGAACTGTTGGAGCCCAGGAAAGGCTGCCCCAAAATATGTCACAACAACATACTGATTATTTTAAACTAAAGTTACTTGTTCTGGCTTAAATTTTTGACCCTCCTCTCTGTTCCCCCTGAAAGCAGGGAATAAATCTCCTGTGTGAAATGTACCCTCCCCACACCAAGAGATAGAGACATCCTTATCACCAAAGTTAGGGAATTCAGGATTGAGAAGCCTGTATAAACAAACATTGTTACTTTTACTAATTTACTACCTCAAGCCTAAACTCTGCTCAAATTCCTCACTAATTACATACCCTAAACCTAAGTTTTTTTATTCTGTCATTTCCTCACAAATTTATTGTTTCTTTGTATAAAAAGATATATAGAAACTGCCTGCTTTGTTCACTTGGAGGGCATCATTTCTCTATGATCTCCTGTGTGTACATAGTAAATTGGTTTTTCTCCTGTTAATCTGGTCTTACGTCAACTTTATTATTAGTCCAGCCATAAGAACTCAAGAGGGGTAAAGGAGAGAGATCTCCCTCCCTGACAGATGTTAACTAAACTTCTTGTGGTAATTAGTTTGTAATATATATGTATATCAAATCATTATGTTGTACACCTGAAGCTAATACAATGTTATAGGTGAATTATATTGCAAAGAAATTTTTTAACAGTAAAACAGACTGAGATGGTGAGATCTAATATTTTTTATTGGCAAGTGCAAATTTAGTTCATACATGAAATATGTTACTAAATTTGACTAATATTTAAATTGAAATGTATTCTTTCTTTAAGGTGTGTTTGAAACTATAGACTGAATCCAGAAAATAATGATTACTACTGGATATTACCAGATTGTTACTAAAAGTAATTTTGTTGTATTGCAGAGTGGGGCATTGTTAAAAATGATCCATTCCAGGTGTTAATTATGTAAGGTTCATCTTGGTCTTAAATCTCAAATAATTTGCTTTCTATCTCCGTTTCTGGGAGGCATCCAGTTGCCGACAGTCACTCAAGAAAGGAAGGAAGGCTCTCTTTATTACCAAACTGGATCCTGCTTTAGAGAAGCTGGGAGAGTAGTGCTGGGCTGGGAAAAGCTTCTCAGAGGTGGAGAAAATGCGATCGGCAGTTCCAGCAGAGCATGTGGGCTCTCTCCCGCTTCCTCCAGCACTGGGGCCAGAGGAGACCATGCTCCAGTTTCCTAATCCTCTCCAAGGCCAAGCTCATCTTGCTTCTGAACCTTCCCTTCATTTAAGGAGGCCCTGTTTGGGAAGATCTTAGAGCACCTAACAAATAGCAACTTTGGTCTGTGAGCTAGAGAGGCGTTCCATTTGTGCATCCAAGACAGAAGAGCAGGGTCAGGGAGGGACTACCCATTGAAAGTCCCCGGTGAGTGTGTTCTGGCTACAACCTCACCCATGATATATGCATCTGGTTAAATCTAGGCATATGCTTCAAGAGTGGTATAATTTCATCCCTCCTCTCTGCCATGGAATTTGGTCAGTTTTTACCCTTTGAAAGAAACTGACAATGTTTCTGTCCCTTCTTGTTCACATTGTTGCAATGTTTCTGTTCCTGTGGTTTGTAGTGGAAGCAAAGTTCCCACCCCCAAATTGGAAGGCCTCTGGAAAAGCAACAACATCCCTTCGTTACTAGCAGTATAGCCAACAGTTACTAGCAGTATAGCCAACTCCATTCCCCAATAGCCTCCAAGCTAGTAACAACTATTACCGTTTACTAAGGATAGAACTGCATGTCAAACAGTTGTATCTGCTTCATTTCTAATTCTTGCAGTAACTTCAACTTATAGGCGAAGAAACTAAAGCCCAGAGAAGTCAAGCAAAGTTGCTCAACCTCACCCAGCTAATGATATGAACGGCAAGCCCACATGTAGGGCTGATGGAGTGCTGGGCACTCCTCCAGGCATAGTATAGAAATGAGCTCATTATTCCTCCCTTACGTCTTTTTTTCAAAGTTTTTGTAAATTATTTTTGATTGTTGCAAAATCCATATAACATAGAATTTACCTTCTGAACCATTTTTAAATGTACATCTCCATGGCATTAATTGCATGCACATTGTCGCGCTAGCCTCACCACCATCCATCTCAGGAATTATTTTCATCTTATAAAAGTGAAACTCTGTACCCATTAAATAATAGCTCCGCATTCTCTCCTCCCCTCTTCCCCCAAATATTTTAAGGCAGATACTATTATTATCCAACCCCACCCTACAGATGAGGAAACTGAGACCCAGAGAGATTCAGTAACTTTCCCAGATCACAGCTAGTATGTGGCAGAGCTGTAATTCACAGCTAGACAATCAGGCTCCGGAAGTCCAGTGCTTAGCCACTCTAGGGCCCCAGGGACATCTAACAGTGTTATGCTATACTGTCTTTCTGCTATTAACCTATCCAGAAGACCAAGAAACGGGGGCCTAGAAAGTTGAAACAAATTGCAGATAAATCCTTGTAAAGGCAGAAGAGGGATTTGCATTCAGACCCCGTGGATCTCAAGCTGCTTAGCCTGTGGCTTCCTGCAGGATGATTAGATTAGAGCAGCGACCATATGCCCCTTGAGTCCTGCTCTCTGCTTCCATCCATACCCCAAAGCAGCTCAGGTCCTCCCCCCTCAGTCCTGTGTGAAGTCATGGGCTCCAGCTTGCTTGTGATGAAGGAAGTGAACTGCAGGTTCTGGCCAGTGAGTAGTAGGCTGGGCCCCAACTGGGACATCCTGACTTGACCCTTCTGTACCCTGAGGGGATGCTGTCTGTGCTAGAATAGCCTGTGCTCTCCATAGCTGCTGAGGAAGCCCCTCTTCACCTTTCCAGGCCAGAACTTACCTCTCTCACACCTCTGTCACCTATCTAACACTGAATGGAAGACCAGCTGGACCCTTACCTAGCACCTGCATTCAAGTGGGTGGCGTCAAGGAGGTAGCACTGTCCTGCACACACGTTTCACATCCTCATCCTTATTTACTTCTTCTAGCTTTTTCTTCCTGTTTCCAGCCCTTAAAATGACCAGCCCTGAGGAAGAGCAGCTTCACTATGACAGTTGATAGGAGGTTTTTCCAGTTGATCAATGTCAGCTTGGCACCCTTCCTGGGTAAGGTAGAACCTTAGAGCTCTAATTCGTCAGCACATTCTATGAGCTTTCCCCAGAATAAATGCCACCACTAACCTCTGCTCACCCCTCCACGAACAACACCCTAGTCCAAGCCCCATGTTCCTCGCCTGGCGAGCACTCAGACCCCTCTCAACCCTGACACCTCCCAGGCACAAGTGGCCAGAGTCAGCCTTTAAAAAGTCAGTCAGAGCCTCTAAGATCAGGAACAAGACAAGGACGCTCACTTTCACCACTTATATTCAGCATAGTACTGGAGTTCTAGCTGGAGCAATTAGGCAATAAATAAATAAATAGATAGCATCCAAGTGGGAAAGGAAGAAGTAAAATTATCTCTGTTCACAGGCGACATGAACTTGTATGTAGAAAACCCTAAAGATTCCACAAAAATCTGTTAGACCTAATATACTCATTTAGCAAAGTTGAATCAACACACAAAAATCAGTTGTATTTCTATACACTAACAATGAACAATCTGAAAAGGAAATTAATATAACAATGCTACTTACAATAGCATCAAAAAGAATAAAATACTTCAGGAATAAACTTAACTAAGGAAGTGAAAGACTTGTACACTGAAAACTATAAAACATTGCTGAAAGAAATTAAAGAAGACACAAATAAATGAAAATACACCCTGGTCATGGATTGGAAGACTTAAGATTGCTAAAATGTCCACGCCACCCAAAGCGATCTACAGATGCAGTGCAATCCCTACCAAAATACCAACAAGGTTTTTTCAGAAAGAGAAAAACCCACCCTAAAATTCATATGGAATTTCAAGAACAAAGCTGGAGGACTTATACTTCCTGATTTCAAAACTTACTACAAAGCCACAGTAATCAAAACAGTGTGGTGCTAGTACAAAGAGAGACACGTGGACCAGTAGAATAGAATAGAGAGCCTAGAAATAAACGCTTGCATAAATGGTCAAATGATTTTTGACAAAAGTGCCAAGACCACTCAATGGGGATAAATCAGTCTTTTCAGCAAATGATTGTTGGGAAAACTGAATATTGACATGCAAATCATGAAGTTGGACGCTTACCTTTCACCATACACAAAATCAAAAGTTAATTCAAAATGAGTCAAAGACCTACACACAAGAACTAAAACAGTAAAATTCTTAGAAGAAAACATTGAGGGAAAGCTTCACGGTGAGATTTATCAGTGATTTCTTGGATATCATAAGAAACGCATAGGCAAGAAAAGAAAAAAATAGATAAATCAGCTACATCAAAATCTAAACCTTCTGTGTATCAAAGTACACAACTACTAGAGTGAAAAGTGAACCCATGAATGGGAGAAAGTATTTGAAAATCAGATATCTGATGAGGGGTTAATATCTAGAATATATAAAGAACTCCTACAACTCAATAACAACAAAACAAATGATGCAATTAAAAAATGAGCAAAGAACTTGAGTAGACATTTCTCCAAAGAAGACGAACAAACGACTAACAAACACATGAAAAGATGCTCAACGTCACTAATCATTAGGGAAATGCAAATCCAAACCACAACTATTAGGATGGCTATTATTAAAAAAAAAAACAACCCAGAAAATTTGTCAATAAGGATGTGGAGAAATTAGAACCCTTGTGCATTGCTGGTGTGAATATACAATGGTGCAGCCTCTGTGGAAAACTGTATGGTGGTTCCTCAAATAGTTAAATATGGAATTCCCACATGATCTAGCAATTCTACTTCAGGGTATATATTCAAAAGAATCGAAAGCAGAACTCAGAGATATTTGTACACCCATGTTTATAGCAGCATTATTCACCATAGCCAAATGGTGGAGACAACCCAAATGTCCATTAATAGATGAATGGATAAAATAAAATGTGGTATAATCCGTAAAATGGAATATTATTCAGCCTTAAAAAGGAAAGAAATTCTGACACATATGACAACATGGATGGACCTTGAGAACAATATGCTAAGTGAAATAAACTAGTCACAAAAGGATAAATACTGTAGATTCCACTTATATGAGTTACCTAGAGTAGTCATATTCGTAGAAACAGAAAGCAGAATGGTGATTGCCATGACCTGAGGGGAGGAGGGAATGGGGAGTTGCTTAGTAGATACAGAGTTCCAGTTTTTCAATATGTAGAGAGTTCTGGAGATGGATGGTGGTGATGGTACACAACAATGTGAATATACTGAACCATATACTTAAAAATTATTAAGATGGGAACTTTATGTTATATGTATTTTACAACAAAAAAGAAAAGTCAATCAGACCATTTTGCATGACGTCTCTGAGTCCCTCGTGGTTTTCCACCTCACTCAGAATAAAATCCAAACTCTGTCCCTGAGCTGAGAGGGCCCCAGGTTCAGCCACACAGGCTCTGCTTTCCCTGAACGTGCCCAGTACATCCCGTCTTGGGGCCCTTGCTCTTCCTCTTTGTTCCATCTTCATGGCAGGCTCTTTTCCCAGATAATTGCATGGCCCATTCCTTTATTTCATTCAGGACTCCACATAAACATCACTTCCTTTGACCATTATATTTAACATAGCACATCCCTCAAACCCCGTATCATACTTTATTTTCTTCACAACTTTCTTCAGTATCTGGCATTATCTTAACCATTCATTAATGTCTTTATTGTCTGTCTCCATCACTAAAATGAGAACTCCACAAGGCTAGAGACTTTGCCTTGCTCATTTCTGTGTCCCCGCTGCCTAGAACAGTGCTGGCCCACAGTAGATGTTCAGTAAAGATGAGTCAAAGGGACTAATGAAGGAAGAATACTGCACAACAGACATGTTGGTGAAATTGGTGGAGGAGGTAGAACTGGGAGCTACCAAACGGTGGAATCAGGATCCCAAAAGACCTCGAGAGGTTGGTATGCTGGGCTAAAGTCATACAATGAAATTTAACAAGGGTACTTGTAAAAAGTTGCACTTAGGTCAACAGCACAAATCAGCACAGGATGAAGAGGAAATGGCTTGAGAGCAGCAGCATCACTGGCAGACTTGGAAGCTGCACGTCAGCAGGGAGCTGGCAATGGGGTCGATGAGGTCTGCAGGAAGACGCTGTGGTCTTAGCCCACGTTGGAAGAACAGAGTGATCTGGCTTCTGTCCTTTGTGTGGGATACTCCATGGGGCAGTCCCGTCAGGCTGGGGCTTTACGCTTTAAGTAGACAGAGGTTATTCAACTCCATTCTGAGCACAATGACCAGAATAGCAAAGGCATTCAAAATCACATCCTATAAGAAAGAATAGAAGGATCTGGAAACAGTTAGCCCATAGATGGTAGATCTGGAAGCCAGATAGAGCTAAGTCAAATTCTGGTTCTGACTTTTATTAGCTGCAGCACATGGACAAAATTCTTAACCTCCATGGTCCTTAGTTGTCCTATCATCAAAGCTAGTGTTGTAAAAGGTAAAATGTAACTGCTTGGTAAGTACAAAGTTATCATACACAGGGACCCTTACCCCCACAGAAAATCTGAAGAGTCATCCGTTTAAAATATATATCCAATTGTCTTCACTGAAATTGTCAATGAAATGTCCTTTACCAGAGTTCAAACATCATACGTAAATTTACCATGTAAGTTTAATGCCCCCTTTTGGTGAATTTTTTTATCCGTGGTGGGATCTCAATTTGAGGCAACACGTATCTGATCAAAACTAAAACTAGGTTACCAGAGGGGAAGGGGAGGAGGCAGGAGGGTAAAAGGGGTGATTAGGCACATGTGTGCGGTGATGGATTGTAGTTAGACTTTGGGTGGTGAACATGATGTACACAGAACATAATCAGCACAGAATTTGAAATATATCATGATGTACACCCAAAAGTTATATAATGTTATAATCCAATGTTACTGCAATGAAAAAAAATTAAAAGAATTAAGACTAAATATACGTGATGGAATATCACGATAATAGGAGCAGATGGAATATCGAGAACAGAAATAGCTCCAAACAAATAACGTCTTTTGTGTCTCTTCTGTTAGGTTGTTTGTAACCTAAAACAGTTCTGTCCTGGACAGTCTTGATCCAGCAACCTTAGTAGATCCCATGCTTGCGTCTTGACCAAATTCATCTTGAAGAGCTTGGTTTTAAATAACCTGTAGGTTGTACCATTCAAGAGTCTTACATTTGGGAGCACAGAGTTAATTTGCTCTCTGGTGGGTACTCAAGGGTCTGCTCCCCGTCGAGCTGCTGCAGTGTGTAAGAGCAGGCTCAATGGGTGTCCTTCCACTGGGATCTGAGTGCTATTTTTTCTTGGTATTCCTCTTGTCTCTGGTTTGTAGTCCATGGCGTGGTCCTCAGTGAGGGGTCAGGGGCAAGACAAGGGCAGCTTGCTGATGAGAACACTGGCCAGCTCAGTCTAGTTTTTACAAAAGTGGACAACGTCAGAATGTAACAGCTGAGATTAGGGTGGCCATACAACATGCGAGCCAAACTAGGACACTTTTGAGAGTGAAGTGAGGGGGTGGGTATGAAGAATTATGCTGGCACAATGTGTTAGTCAGGGCTCTCCGGAGAAACAGAACAAATAGGAAATAGATATATGTATAAATTAGAAGAAATTTGGCTTATGTTGTTGTGGAGGTTGAGAAGTCCCAAATCTTCAGTCAGTGAGCTGGAGACCTAAGATTGGTGGTGGTGTAGTTTCAGTTCAAATCCAAAGGCCTGAGAACCAGGAGAGCCAACAAGCGTAAGTTCCAGTCTGAGGGGAGGAGACCAATGTCCCAGCTCAGTCAGGCAGAGAGAGACAGAAATAGGGAGAGAATTCTGCCTTATTTGCCCTTCATTGTTGAGGCCTTCAACTGATTGGATGAGGCCCACCCAATTAGGAGTGCAATCAGCTTTACTCAGTCTATGGATTCAAATCTTAATCTCTTCCAGAAACACCCTCACAGATACACCAAAGTAACATTTAACCAAATATCTGGGCATCCTGTGGCCCAGTCAAGTTGACACAGAAAATTAACCATTACAGACAACAAGCAGAAACCAGGACTGGAAAAACTAAGATAGATGGTCACCCCAAGCAGAGTTCTCTAACGGGGATATAACACTAAAATGCAGAGGTCTTCGAAGAACTGTTTCAAAAGGATTCATTATTTTTCTTGTGCAGAGGAACGAATTCTCATGACTATAAAAGGTGAAAGAGAAGACCAAGACATTTCTGTTTCACCTACTGGATCAGCCAGCTTGTTTTTGACAGTTGTAGCAACCTGTTTCACTTTTCCCAGGTTTGGGAAAGGTGGATGTAGATATGGGTAGTAAAACTGTGAAGTGGCCCCAGTAGCCTGCCTGATAGCTAGAGGAACTTGTCCGTTAAGCGAGGCTCTGTGCGAGGGGTGCACTGAAGGCCTTCTCCAGGTGGGGCCGAACGACAGACTGTGCTGATGTCTTTGCAACAGGACAAAGGGGTGCTTTGCCCCAGGGGAGTGACTTCACCCACTCTGAAAATGTCCTCGCTCGGAGGACGTGTTCGGTAAGTGCAGGAGTCCAATTCACGTGGCCTCGATGGTGCTGCTCAGTGAGTCTGCCACACCTGGCGGATACCCTAGGGTTATGCTGGTTGGAGGTGAGACAACTAGTCATATGAAGGAAGATTTGATAAAACTGCTGCACCCCTGGGTGGTCTTGTACTCAGGTGCTGCTTCTCGCCTTTCCGGGCTCTGCACGTTCCCAGAGCCCAGGGTATGTGTATTCATTCTGGGCACCACCAGGTGGCTGCTTGGGGGAAATTAAAGATGGGGGGATTCCCAAAAACCCCTGTCAGGGTCTTAATTTGGGGCTGGATCTTGGAAACAGCAACTAAAACTAAACTAAAAACTAGAGGAAGGGGATTTTTTAGGGCAGGTAAACTATTCTGTGTGATACAATAATCGTGGACACACGTCATTATACATTTTTCAAAACTCATAGAATGTACAACACAAAGAATGAACCCTAACGTAAACTATGGATTTTAATTAATAATAACGTATCAATACTGGTAAATCACTTACAACAAATGTACCACACTAATACAAGACGTAAATAACAGAGGAAACTGTAGGGTTGGTGGGGTAGAAGGAGCAGATGGAAACTCCGTAAACCTAAAACTACTCTGAAAAATAAAGTCTATTAATTAAAAAACTAAACGAGACAGAGAGGAATTGTCAGTTTATTAAGATAAAAGCAAAGGTGTCAGAAAATAAGAAATGTTCATTGTCTTGGCTGTGTTATTAACTAGCCTAATATATTTTGTAACAGCCACGCCTGAAGCTAATATTACAAGCATTACGATTTTACATCAAGTTGGGAAGTACCCAAAAGCTGAATCCGAGTCCGTACAGATTTTTCCAGAAGCCAGAGGACACCCCAGGGTGAGGATCATCTCCACCCGCTCTGTCTCAGGCACAGAAGGAAAATGACGTGTCTCCGCGGGGTGCGAAGAGCAAGCTGCGCCGCTGGGAGCCCGCGGTCCCCTGCTCCATCAGCCGGGCGCCTCTGGGTCAGTCATTGTGGTGAAGCTGGGACCCGGCTTCCAGTGGGGCTACACTGCATGGCCCCAGGCTAATTCGGTACAGGTGCTGTGCCGCTGCGTTGGGGCCCCCTCCCTGCAGGCTCTGACGGGCCACCACCTCGTCCTCCCCAGGGCTTCTCCCATGCCTTGGCGGAATGGCTTTGTGCCCCAACAATGTGTAAATGCCGATGCTATTTAACCCTTTGAAACTCTAATTTTATAAACATAATTCATCTTATCAATCATGCTATTATACAATGTTTATAATAGATCTATTTTCTCTATCTTCATTGAGCATCATAAAGATATGTACGTTTCTATGGACAAGAATACACAGGCCAAAACCACATGAGCATGTACTTTACTTTTCCTTTATTTCTAAATTTAAAATTCTTTGTTTGGAAAATTTTCAGATACATCAAGTTTACTCCCTAACTACCTCAGTTGAGACTTAAAGGTCTCAAGTCAATTAGGGAACCTTAGGAAATGTGTTTTAAGTTGACATTAAAGAAAATATAATCACTGTTATTGTGACAAATTTGCTGGAGAGACAACACCCAGGACAGTGAAGGTGGAGCGATTCTCTAGGTTCATGTATTCTGCAGTGTTTTACACGAAGCCGTTAGTCGTTCAATACACGTGCTTACATCTACAGTCTTAAATATTTCATGTAAGTAACAAGCACCTCTGACAAGTATAAGGAATTTGGTATATTCTATTTAATTAAGCTTGTGGTGAGATGATAATTCCAAAGTCTTGCATAAACTCAAAAGTTATATTTAAATTATATTGCACATTGTGACAAAATCAGAGAGAAGATATATAACTATCTTTTAATCCAAAATTCATAATTGATTAGGAGTATTAAGTGAACTCGAAATGTAGATTTTTATATAGTTTTCATGTCCTTATTTTTACTAAGTAATATGAAAATTCTTAAAATTTTACCACAGAAAGGTTTTTGTAGAACCATTATCTGGCTAGTAACGGCTGGCCTGAGGCTGATTTGCATCTCTTTATTTCTTGTAATTTATCAGCGGGAAGCTCTATGTTATTAAACTAAAATTGTCTTTTTCCTCTTCCTGATCCAAAAACTTTTGCAAGAGAGAAATCGTTTAATATTAGAAAGCAGGAATACTTTTTACACTGCTGTTAATGACTTATTTATACATTGCTGTAAAAACATTTTTAATTTTTAATTTTAACTGCGAGCTGTGCTCACCGTTCTGGAAGCTGGAAGTCCAAGATCAGAGTGTCAGCCTGGTGGGGTGAGGGCCCTCTTCCTGGTTCACAGCCAGTGCCTTTTTGCTGTGTCCTCCTCACACAGTGCAAGGAATTTGGGAGCTGTGTAGGGTCTCTTTTATCAGGGCACTAACCCCATTCATCATGGCTCCACGCTGGTGACCTAATCACCTTCCAAGGGCCCCACCTTCTAACACCATCACTTTGGGCATTAGGATGCAATTTGTGAGTTTTGGGGGCACACATTCAGACCACAGCAGGTGGCATGGAAAAAGGAGATGGGAGTAGCTGTAGGTGGAACAAGGTTCCTGATGTGACTTACGGCAACCACAGCACTTTGGGCATTTTCACACCTTTAGATTCAAGAGCCTCTTGGAAATGAATTATCTTGGTTTTATCAAGTTGTGAAGGCCATGGCAAGTACACTAGTTCCATTTTTCTAGTTAGTGGTAAGACTCTTTCTCATAATGCGTGGTGCACATGTAGACATCAGGGATTTCTTTGGTGAAAGATCTGTTTCCGTAGAAACAGAACAACCCACAAAGCAAACACAAACAGATTTGAAAATTCAGTCACATTTTAGTCTTTAGACTAGCCTTAGTCTCTCTAGACACATTTCAAGCGCTCAGGAACTGCCGGTGGCTGGTGGTTACCCTACTGGACAGAGCAGAATACGTCCATCCTCACTGAAATTTCTCCTGGACCGTCTTCTCTGAAACATATAGCGGTTAAGCATTAACCTGCAGTAATTTGTGTGTCTTCCCTTAGCAATAGCTTCTTCCTCTCTCTCTCTCTTTCTTCTAACAGTTTTGTCGAGCTATAATTCACATACCATACAGTTTACCCATTTAAACTGTACAATTCAATGGTTTTTAGTATATTCACTGTTTTTAGTGTATTCATTTAGTATAGGCATTACCACAATGAATTTTAGAACATATTTATCACCTCAAAAAAAAACCTTTCTATCTTTAGCTGTCATCCCCCTATGCCACTGTACCCTCCTCCTCGGAGCAACCACCAATCTATTTTCTGTCTCTATAGATTTGCCTATTCGGGACATAAATTTCGTATAAATGGAATCATATAACCTGTGGTCTTTTGTGATGAGCTTCTTTAACTTAGCGTGATGTTTTCAAGGTTCATCCACATTGTAGCATGTATCAGTACTTCTTTCCTTCTTATGGCTGAGTAATAACCCGCTGTATGGATATACCACATTTTGCTTATCCATTCAGTAGTTAATGGACATTTAGGTTTGCACCTTTTGACCATCATGAGTAATGCTGCTGTAATCGTTCTTGTACAAGTTTTTGTGTGGATATATATTTTCATTTCTTTAGAAGGGGATTCTTGGGTCAAACGGCAACTCTATGTTTAGCTTTCTAAGGAACTGCCAGAATGTTTTCCAAAGTGGTTGCACCATTCCAATTTCTCCGAATCCTCAGACTTACTGACTGACTTTGATTCTAGCCATACTAAGTGGTATCTTATTGTGGTTTCGATTTACATTACTCTGACTTCAAGCATCTTTTTATGTGCTTACTGGCTATTTCTATATCTTCTTTGGAGAAGTGTCTATTCAAATCCTTGCTCATTTTTAAGTTGGATTATTTGTCTTTTTATTCTTTAGTTGTAAGAGGTTTTTATATATTCTAGATAGAAATCCCTTACCAAATATATGATTTGCGAATATTTTCTTCCATTCGGTGAGTTGTCTTTTAAATTTCTTGAGAGTGTCCCTTGAAACACAAAAGATTTTAATTTTGATGAGATCCAATTTATCTATTTTCTCTTTTGTTGCTCATGCTTTTCATGTAATATCTAAGAACCCATTTCCAGATCCAGCATCATCAAGATTTGACCCTATATTTTCTTCTAAGAATTTTATAGTTTTAGTTCTTATGTTCAGGTCTATGATTCATTTTGAGTTAATTTTTGTATATGGCCTGAGGTCTGGCTCTGCCATCATTCTTTTGCATTTAGCTATCCAGTTGTTCTAGCACCATTTGTTTAAAAGAATATTCTTCCCTATTGAATAGCCGTGGCACCCTTGTTGAAAATCAATTCATCATAGATACATGGGTTTATTTCTGGACTCTCAATTCTACTTCATTGATCTGTAATCTATCCTTATGCGAATATCACACTATCTTGATTACTATTGCTTTGCAGAAAGTTTCGAATTCAGGAAGTGTGAGTCCTCTAACTTTGTTCTTTTTTTTTTTTTTTTTGAGGAAGATTAGACCTGAGCCAACATCTGCCACCAATCCTCCTCTTTTTGCTGAGGAAGAGTGGCCCTGGTCTAACATCTGTGCCCATCTTCCTCTACTATATATGTAGGATGCTTGCTGCAGCATGGCTTGACAAGAGGTGTGTAGGTCTGCACCCAGGATCCAAACTGGCAAACCCTGGGCCGCCGAAGCGGAATGTGCTAACCCAACCCGGCTGGTCCCTTGTTCTTCTTTTTAAAAATTGTTTTGGCTATTCTGGGTCCCTAGCATTTCCATATAAGTTTTGTTACCAGCTTGTCAATTTCTACAAAGAAGCTAGCTGGGATTCCAATAGGGACTCTGTTGAATCTGCAAATTACCTTGGGAGTATTATCTTTTTAATAGTATTAAGGCTCTCAATATATAAACATGGGATGCCTTTTAATTTATTTAGATCTTTTAAAATTTCTTTCAACATTGGTTTATATGTTTCAGAATATAAATTTTTTAATTCTTTTATTATTTCTCACTATTTTATTCTTTTTTATACTATTGTAAATGGAATTGTTTGTTTTATTTTCAGCTTCATTGCAAGTATATAGAAATATAACAGATTTTTGTGTGTTGATCTTGCATCCTACAACCCTACTGAACTTATTTGTTAGTTCTAATAGGTTCTTTTTAGTGAACTCCCTAGGATTTCCTATATACAAGATTATGTTGAGTATGAATAGAGATAATTTTATTTCCTGCCTTTGATCTGGGTGCATTTTATTTCATTTTATTTCCTAATTGCCTTTCTAGAACCTTTTGTAGACTGTTGAATAGAAGTGACAAGAGCACTTTGTCTCATTCCTGATCTTATAGAACCAAAACTATGATGTTAGCTGTGGGTTTTTCACAGACGTCCTTCAAGATAAGTTGAGGAAGTTTCTTTGTATAGTTTGTTGAGTGGGTGTTTTTTTTCTCTTTTTAATCAAGAAAGGGTTTTGGACTTTGTCAAAGACTTTTCTGCATCATTGAGATGATTGTGGGGTTTTTTTAAATTCTATTGGTATTGTGTATTACATAACTGACTTTCAGGTGTTGAACCAACCTTGCATTTCTGGGATAAATCCCACTCGCTCATGGTGGGTAACTGTTTTCATATGTTGCTGAATTTGATTTGCTAGAATTTTGTTTAGGTTTTTTGCACCCATATGTATAAGAGAAATTGGTCTGTAGTTTTCTTTCCCTTTTTTGGACATTTTATTACATTTTGACAAAAAATCCTTGTGCATTTAAAGATAAAAGCAAGCTCACATTTAGAATTTATTTCATAGCAAGAGTCATCAGATTATATATATTAACCATGTCACTTTCAGTAACTTTTCTAAATGGAGTCTTCAGCTAAAAACAAAAACAAATAAAAATTTTGGTTAAAATATTATCCCTTTTGACCAAAAGTTTCTGTGTAAGACCTTAAAGATGAAAAGACAACCAAGATTTAGAATTGGTTTCATAAACCAATAATCAAATCTCAATTTGAATGTAGTATTTAAAGTAATTTTAGTTCTATTTTCTGCAACTAATCAATGTAAATCAAGATACTGTGATAGATATGTACACGTTTTTTGTATCAAACAGCACATAATTTTACTTATTCTGGTAGTTTGTGCTACCTTTACTAATTCAAATAGGTAGACAGAAAGGCCTTCCCTGAAGCTTTAGCCCCTTGGAAACCATCACAAAGGCAAAATACACTGACTTAAGTGCAGAGGGATAACACTACCATAGTTTCAAGCTCTACTTTACTGTATTCTCTCCTTTGGTGGAAGTGTAACATGGTTAGCAAAAAAAGAGAAATTGCACACAAATGTCCTTGATTATTCAGGAAACTTGTTTTATATTTAAAAAACAAGTAGGCAAATAAGGGAGAAAAAATTTTGGAAACCGTATTGTCCCACAATAACAATGTGTAGGCTGTAGCTCATATTTTCTTAAAATGTCCACCTGCATAGCCTGGAGGAACCAAATATGTGAGTTATACCTATTACTGTCCCCTTGGTTTCTGTTGATGGATATACTGTTGGAGTAATATTAAGGATTGTTTATTCAGAAATTATGATGTTGAATGTTCTGGCTCTGAAAAATAATGCAAGTCAATGGGTCTAAAGCCACTTGAAAAGGAACTTGATTTTGTATAATCATTTCTGTTTAGAATTTTCTCAACATGAAAAATTATAATTTTTGTACTTGAGTTAAACATTTGTTTTTCTTTTGTTTTGAAAATTAGAAAATTACCACGTGTGATAGGCTGAATAATGACCCTCCAAGATATCTACATCTGGACCCCGGTAGCTGTGACTGTTACTTTATATGGCAAAAGGGACTATTGCAGATGTGATTAAATTACGGATCTTGAGATAGGGAGATTATCCTGGATTATCTCGGTAGGCCCAAGCCAGTCACATGAGTCCTTAAAAGTGGAGAATGTTCCAGGTTAGGTCAGACAGATGAGACAGAAAATCAGGAGAGATTCCAAGCATGAGAGGGATTCAATCCCCTGTTGCTAATTTTGAAGACGAAAGAAATGGGTCAAGAGCCAAGGAATGCTAGAGTTCTTATAAGAGGGAAACAGGGGCCCACCAGGTGGTGCAGCCGTTCTGCTTCAGCGGCCCGGGGTTTGCTGATTTGAATCCCAGGTGTGGACCTGCACCACTTCTCAAACCATGCTGTGGTAGGCGTCCCACATATAAAATAGAGGAAGAGGGGCACGGATGTTAGCTCAGGGCCAGTCTTCCTCAGCAAAAAGAGGAGGATTGGTGGTGGATGTTAGCTCAGAACAAAAAAAAAGCTCTACCTCAAAAAAAAAAAAAAAAAGCTGGAAGCTGAAAAAGGCAAGAAAAACAATTCTCCCCTACAGCCTCCAGAAGGAACCACACCTTAACTTTAGCCAGTGAAACTGATTTAAGATTTCCAAACTCCAATTTCAAACTTTAAGAGAATACATTCGTGTTTTTTAAAGCCACTAAGTTCGTGGTAGTTTGTTATAGGAGCAATAGGAAACTAATATGTCACATTCACTGAAGAAAAGGTGAGAAATTCAGATAAGCCCCAAATCGGATCATACCTCTCAGAGTTAAATGCAGTTAACATTTTGGTGAATATCTTATAAGATTTTTTTTCTATAAGTAAATATGCTCATTATAACTCAAATATGGTTTTATTTGCTCTTTTCATCTGATACTATGTCTTTCTGTGTCACTTTTTAAATATGAAATGTTCAGTGCCCTTGGGGCAATTTTTGTGTGCAGAAAAGGCTTTTCAGATATTTACTTTGGTTTTAGAATTTAATGTTCAAATTCTTAGAGTTACACGTTTAGGTGTTTGTATAGTAGTTTTCTTTTCTTGTGATGTCTTTGGATTTGGTGTCAGGGTAACACCGGCCTCATAGAATGAGAAGTATTCTCTTCTATTTTTTGGAAGAGTCTGTGAAGAATGTATATTAATTCTTTCTTAAATGTTTAGTAGAATTAACCAGCGAATCCATCTGGGCCTGAGCTTTTCTTCGTGAGTAGTTTCTTGATTACTAATTTAATCTCTTTATTTGTTATAGCTCTATTCAGATTTTCTATTTCCTTTTAAGTCGTTTTCAGTGGTTTGTATCTTTCTAGGAATTTATCCATTTCATCTGTTATCTAATATATCAGCATACAATTGTTCCTTTTTATTTATGTAAGATTGGTAGTGATGTCCCCTCTTTCATTCTGATTCTAGTAATTTGAGTCTTCTCTCATTTTTTTCTTGGTCAATTTTTTTCAATTTTGTTGATCTTTTCAAATAACCAACTTTTGGTTTCATTGATTTTCTCTATTGTTTTTTTGTATTCTCTATTTCATTAATTTCTGCTCTAATATTTATTATTTTCTTCCTTCTGATAGCTTTAGGTTTAGTTTGCTTCTCTTTTTCCAATATCTTAGGATGGAAGATTAGGTTATTGATTTGAGATCTTTTCTTTCTTCATATAGACATTTACAGCTATAAATTTTCTTCCAGGCACTGCCTTAATGCATAAGTTTTGGCATGTTGCATCTCCATTTTCATTCATCTCAAAATATCTTTTAATTTTCATTTTTATTTCATTTTTATTTATACCTTGATCTGTTGGTTATGTAGGATTGCATTGTTTACTTTATGAGTTTCCCAAATTACTTTCTGATTGATTTTGAATTTTATTTCATTGTGCTCAGAGAAAGCACTTGTATTATTTGAATCATTTTAAATTTATTAAGGTTTGTTTTATGGTCTAACATGTAATCTATCCTGGAGAATACTCTATGTGCATTTGATAAGAAAGCACATTTTGCTGTTGTTGAGAAGAGTGTTCTATAGATGCAGCAGATGCTATTTTTAAACTCAAAATGGAAAATTTCAAATGCATATAAAAGTAGAGACAGTGTATGATGAACTCTCTTGTACTCACCACTTAGCTTCAACAATCTCATGCCCACTCATGGGAGCTTTGACATGTAAAAACTCAGTGGCTCCCAATGACTCAACAACTTGGACTCTCTGGTCAGAGATGGACTCTCAGGCAAGAAGGTCAAGAGGCACAAAGCCCTTCTGGCACGCAACCAAAATGTCTTCTGGTCAGGAGTTGAAGGGCAAGCTCCAAGTATCAGGTGATCTCAGTTGAACCTCCAAAAATGTTGAAGACAAAAGGGCAATAATATTAAGGCTTGTCAAAATTTTGTGGTTTGTATAGTATACAGTCAAATAACGGATTCCCTGGGATTCTTGGGGAAGGGTTTTTACTGCAGCAGGGTTTCTAATGCAGAATCTAATGTTAACATTAGATTGTTTGCTAAAGTGATTGCTTATAAAATGTTCTGTTGTCTAAACGTTAGTTAAGACTTTGCGGCCAGATCTTAGCAGGTCTTTATAGTCAGCTGAGCAGATGCTTTGTAGTTTTCTGTCTGGGTACTATTAGTTAAGTACAGATCGCAATCATTTGTTCTGAAGTCATACTTCTAACACTCCCTTCTATTTCTATAAACATATTAAAATATTTGTTTAACTTTCTTTCCCAGTATCTTCAGTCTTTTGTGAATATGTTTCTACTGTTTCTTATTTCTCCTGACTCTTACTCATGTGACTTGTTTCCTTTTGCGTCTTATAATTTCACTGTGAGACTGTTCCATGGAACCTATCTGTATTAATTCTTTGACAAGTTTGAGGGGCATTCCTTGAGCAAATAATTACATTTATTTTTGGTGGCACCTGATTTATTAGCAATTTAGGATGCCTTTACACTAAATTATCAGTTCAGTGTTTCCAGGATTCTCAGATAGTATACATTCTAGTCCTAAACCTATGTGAGGGTGAAACCAAATTCTTAAACACAGTTGCCTCCTCTTCACTCAGAGCTAAGGTCAAGATGGACAAGTTTCCTTACTATCTCCTTAAGAGAGGTCAGATTCTTTTGCTGGATTACCCAATGAGGTGTGGCTTTCGGGTTCCCAGACTTATGAAGGAAGGTCTCCAGGTGGACTTCCCCCCTGTGTAGGCGCCAGATTTTGCTTCCTTTCCCCCTCAACCAAACGATTTAAATGGAAACTCTGGGCCCCTAATGTTCCTTAAGCAGCAACTGCTTTAATATCCTTGCTTACTTCCCTGAATTCATAATTTCCATTATTTTTGGCCTTTGAGGATCTTCTTTTACTTTTTGCCAGGCCAGCTATGCAGTTAGTAATTTGGTTTTATAAAACTTTTAAAAATATTTGTTATTTTCAAAATAGATGATTATAGGTGTTTTATACCAAAAGCGTTATTAGAGTTTCCAGTCTGCCATATAGCTAAAAATGAAAGGCAATGGTTTTGGTTTTTTACACTTAGAATTTTATTTCAGCCAGAACTTATTTTTGTGATTCGTTCAAGGTAGGGCTAAACTTCGCTTCTGTATAGTCAAACAGCATAAAAGGAAAGGTACAACGGGCCACGGGCACAGGATGGGTGTGTGTTAGGAACTTTGGTGAGTCCAGGTTTAGGGGCAAAATGATACATAAAGGCAAATATCAAGTAATAAAAAGATTGCCTTCAAACCTTTGGTTAATGTCTGCACCGACCCCAACTCTGACTCCTTTTGATACAAAAGGTTCAAGATGACCTTTGTTCTTTTTTTATAATGCTTCCTTCACTGCATTTCCTTTGCTCTCATATGCTAGCTTTCTCCTGTTGAGCTTTATCCACGAAGATCTTCAATTTACTCTTTATTATTTTACACCTGACTCCACCAGTAAGGTGGCGCGTGAATAAAGATGAGCAATTAGGACAGTGGACAGATGTTAGGATTTTGGATTGAATTTGAGTCCACATAATGGTAATCTGGGGATGCTGATGAGAGAGTAAGTGTTGAATAGTCAATCTGTAAATTCAACCCCATCTAAATACAGAAACTTAGACCCAGGATAAATCCCATTGCAATCAAGAGCTGTCCTAATTCTTTGATCTGTCAAATATGTACTAAAGAAAGAAGCCATTGACTAGAACTTAAAGGCGATTTTGTTATAGAGAGATTTAAATTACAAAACACAGCTTTTTTAGAAATGAGAGAACACTCAATGAAGATTACCTTCTATTTAAAGGTTAAAATATCCAACTTTGGAAGCTCTTCCTATGTTTTGATTGGAATAGAAAAGTTTGCTCTTTCTCCTTTTTGAGGACACTATATTTTATTACAACCTAAATATTATAATTGTTACATCTATGTGATAAAAGTTCCAATATTCTATTTTTACATTTTTCCTGCAGTGAAGCCTAGATAGCCCCGTTCTTATTTTCTGCTTCTCTGCTCAGAAGGGGCCATGTTTGTTTGTCCCCACCTTGCTGATGTTCATGGGGCATTTCCCATAGCGTTTTGTGGCCCTACCTTACAGATGTTTCAATGACTACATAGTCCTGACTGCTTTTACGGTCGCAATTACAATAGTTCTTCAGTTTGCTCCACGTCCCGTTTTTGTGCTTGGCTGAGCACTCAGAATAATAGAAACTTTGGAGATGTCATCTAACAAGAGGGAGCTAGCCTTTCCCCCCGCAGCTTTATTGAGATAGTATTGACGTATAACATATGTAAGTTTGAGGTGTACAATGTGATGATTTGATGCATGTATATATTGCAAAATGATTACCAAAATAAGGTTAGTTAACACCTCCAGGAGATGGCGTTTTAAGGCTGTCTTCAAGGCTTCGCCTAGACGTTTTTCCTAAATAATCTCTTACTTAAAACATGCAGAATCACAATGAGGCCTCTAAATTTAAGTAGTTGTTCTTATCTCAAGAGTGGGCCTGGAGGGCTGTTTGGCAATCATCTATGTCTTCTTGAGTTGCTCCAAGAATCTGGCAAGGAGCAGACATATCTCTGTCTGTATACTCTCTTCCAAATAACCCACTCAAGTTCAGAAGCTGGACTTCTCACTTGGAACCGAGAATGCGATCACATGGGGACATTTCAGTGGCCATCTCAGACACCTACAAGATCACAGGCTGTGAGTGGTGGGACTCCTTTGACAGGCATTGTAGTTTAATCTGATGCAGAGAAAAGGTCACAGGTCTTAGAACCAAAGTCTTGGGTTCAAATCCTAACTCCTCCCCAGCCGAGTGGTGTATGGCAAGTCATTTTCACCTCTTTGAGTCTCACTTCCTTCATCTGAAAAGGGGGATAATACTAACCACCTTGTAATACTGTTTTGAGGATTAAATACAATAATGTATGTGTGGTAGACTGAATAATGGCCCCACAGATATCCAGGTCCCCATCCCCGGAGCCTGTGAATGTCATCTTATATGGCAAAAGAGACTTGGCAGATGTGATGTAAAGATCTTGAGATGGGGAGATTATCCCGGTCAGCCCTAAATTCAACCATAAATATTCTTATAAGAAGAAGGCAGAGGGAGACTTGACTACAGAAGGAAGAAGACAACGTGGCTACTGAAGCAGAATGCTTTGAAGATGGAGGCAGGGGCCACAAGCCAAGGAACGCAGCTCTAGAAAATGGAAAAGGCAAGGAAACCACCCTGCCCTAGAGCCTCTGGAGAGAGTGTGGCCCTGCCGACAAATATCTTAATTTTAGCCCAGTGAAAATGATTTCAGACTTCTGACTTCCAGAACTGTAAGAGCATAAATGTGTGTTGTTTTAGGCCACTAAGTTTGTAGTAATATGTTAGCAGCCATAGGAAACATACACAGTATGTAAGAGGCTGGCACACAGTAAATATTCAGTAACTCTTGGGCGCCCCACCTTCCCCATCATATACATATGCTGGCCGCCACCTGCTGAACACTGCCTGTATCAAGGTGTGATGGCACCTGCAGCTTTAGAATCACCTGGGGAGCTTGTAGGCTTAGGCTCCCAGAGATTCTGATTTAGTAGGTTTGAGGAGAAGCCTGGGAATCTGCATATTCCCTCACTACTCCCCAGGAAATCGTGATTGCATTTCACAGTTTCAGAAACACTGCCTACAGCCAATAATGATCTGCTGTCGCTGCCAAGGTAACCCCAAAGCGGATGAAGACAAGCAGGAAGAGGGGTTCAAGCAAAAGTAGTTTAAACACAGTCTTGAAAGCAGGTTCCGCCCCTTGCAAGGGCATCCTCCTGCATTCTAGACCTGCCTTTCTAGAGGACCTGTCTAGGTCATCCTGGAACAAGCCGGACTATCAAAATGCCCTTTCCTGGAATCTAGGAAAATGACCAGAGGAAAGGCTTTGGTAAATCCTCCTAGGACTGATGGAATCTACATTTCTCACTGTCACACACATAAAGTTTACAAGAACAGTCCTAGGAGTCAAAGAGATGGTACCCAGCTGAACCGCAAACAATAGTGCCTTGTTTTCAATTTTGTTAATATTTGAGACCCAGCAGGCTGTGTGCTAGGAACACTGCTTGAACTGGGCCCTTTATGTATTTTAAATAATTAGGTAATTTTATTTAATCCTCTCAACAGCTCTGAGAGGTCTGTTATCTTAATTTTGCGGGTGGGGAAACTGAAGCTCAGAGAGGTTCAGTAAATCGTCTGAGGTCACACAGTTGATAAGTGCTGTGGCAGGGATCCACATTCTTTGAGTGAGTTGACTGCATGTGGAAGAATTCTGGGCTGCCACAGGGCACAACCTGACCCACCCAGCAGCATTTCTCTGCTGCTGGCAACTGCTGTCCCCAGGGAATGCCATCTGGTGAAGTGGCATGAACTTAGGGGTCCAGCCTCTGCGTAGTCCACAGCATTCCCCAAGTTCCTTCATTGATTCACCTCTCCCACAGTGGATGGACATGGAAGCCTGTGTCCAGGGTAAGAGCTACTGCTGGAGTGGGAAGCTGTGAAGACAAGCCGATGAGCTGTGGCCCAAGCATGAGAGAGATGAGAATCACGTCACACAGAGAACCAGGATGGAGGAGTGAGGGAGACCAGAGTTGTCTAGGCTGTTCTTGTCAATCATTTCTTATTCTTTGGTGTTACACAGTTTTTTTGTTTTTGTTTTCTTGTTTTCGTTTTTTTTTGGCATTGAGGAAGATTGGCCCTGAGCTAACATCTGTTGCCAATCATCCTCTTTTTTCTTTTTTTATCCCCAAAGCCCCCCAGTACATAGTTGTATATCCTAGTTATAAGTCCTTCTAGTTCTTCTATGTGGGACACCACCTCAGTATGGCTTGATGAGCCATGCATCAATCCACGCCCGGGATCTGAACTGGGAAACCCCGGGCCACCGAAGCAGAGCACGTGAACTTAACCACTCGGCAACGGGACTGGCCCCTGCTTTTGTTTTTAATTAAAGAAAGATCATCTGTATTGGTTTGCTAGAGTTTCTATAACAAAGTACACAGACTGAGTTGGTTTCTCCTGAGGCCTCTCTCCTTGGCTTGTAGATGGCCATCTTCTCCCTGTGTCCTCACATGGTCTTCCCTCTGTGTTTCTCTGTGTCCTAACTGCCTCTTCTTATAAGGACGCAGTCAGATTGGATTAGGGTCCACCCCAATAACCTCATTTAACCTTAATTACCTCTTAAAAGACCCTACACCCAAATACAGTCACATTTTGAGGTTCTGGACATTAGAACTTCAACATAGGAATTTGGAGGGGGGACACAGTTCAGCCCATATCTGCCTTCAGTCCTATTCAAGCTTTACTTTTTCTTCCTCAAAAGAGAAAATAGTGGTTAAAGCACAGATCCATCAGAGCTTGGCTTCATTAGGCCCTCTCCCGCCATTTTCCTCTGCTACCTTGTCTGATGTGTGCCTTTACTGCCTCTTTTCCTGCATGACTAGAACAAAGGGAAGATGCCACTTGGGTTGAAAGAACCATCATTCTGTCAACACACTCAGTTATAATAGGAACCTAAACATCATATTAATCTTATATTTCCATGGCTGCTTACAGCTTTATTTCATAAACCATAACTTTGTTATGTTGGTATTGCTCTCCTGATTTTGCAGGTCAGACAAGAGCAGAAAGTGAGAGTAGAAGTCACCATCCCAAGACTACATGACTAATAGTAGCATGTGTTAATATGATCTGCCAAGGTGTCCTCAGTGGCTTGATATTAGCTGAAGGACATTAGGATTCCCCCAAGACTAAATATACATATGGGAGAAAATGTTGGTCTTACTCCTGTCAACGCAAATAATCCATAACCAATCTATAAATCAAAATTGGGGTGAGTTTATTATGAACCAGATCTGAGGACTAGCCTGAGGCCTTCCTTCCCCAAGGAAGGAAGGGCACCAAAGACATGGGGTGTACAGAGTGGTTATATACCATCTTGGAACAAACAGCATACATCACATATGATAGGAATGTCCCTTTTACAATTGTCACAAGATGCTTAGCTGGCACAGCAGATCAGTTGTCAGCAGATCGGTGGTCAGCAGGTCAGCGGTCACAGGGTGAACACAGCAGGTCAGTAATTAATCCTTAATTTAGGGAGAGATGCTTATCCTAAAGGAAATGCCGATATCGGGGAGGTTACATCCCTATCTTTAGGGGCATCATTCTTGTCTTTGGGACATAGTAAATATTTAAAGCAGATGTACAATGGTGCTCAACAGGCCACGTCAGGCCCTTTTGGAAAAACAAGGTCAGGCCAAATTAGTTTTATACCAAATGGCTTCCTCATACTCCAATATATGCTATTACTTTTCATTTTTTAATCACTCCAAATAGACTCAATCTACCTATCAATGGCCAGGATAGGTAATAATGCTGCTTTTTAAATTTCTATCTGAGAATGAACTCTCTTTGGTTTTTAGACCACAAAGGCAGATTTATATCTTTGGCGGGGAGGATCCACGAGTAAATTATTAGTCTAAAACAAACCCTTTCTAAATAGCAGCGTATCAGAACTTCTCTCATGTTGCTTCTCCAACTTTACTTTCTGGCCTTTCGGAAAGTATGACATGATGACAGACATGGCTACCCTTTTTTGATTGTTCCTTTATTTAATTAACAGACATGTGCTGAGTGCCTTCATAGTGTAAACCACGACAGTTGGTGTTTGTTTTTTCTTTTTTGTAACGCAAGTGCCTGACTTAAGCTTTGATTGCCGAGGCCTCCACTTCAATGACAGCTACCTCAAATAAACACATTGCCAGCTACGTTACTCGATAAAGAGTCAGGCTGTCCCCTTCCCCCCCGAGACTCCTTAATTTTAAAGATCTTTGTTGATTTCAATAACTGATAATTTGGGCCACTTATTTTTTCTCTCCTCATGCCTAAAATTCTTGCTCTTTTGTGTGAAATTCACCAATAAAGAGTGAGCCCATGAAATTCTAGGTCCCCACCCTAAACCCCAATAAAAGCAGAACCCCAGGCCTGTGCACTCTGTCTCTACCCACGACCTTGCTGTGTGGCCCCAGGAGTGCTGTGTCATTTCCAGGTTCTGTAAGTAATAAACCTTTATTTTTTCAAAGTTTCCTGAGGTTTATTGCTAATGGGCATCTTGCAATCATAATAAGATCCGCAAGGGCTGGTCCTGCCACCACACTGGTTATTGCTGAGACTGGCACCAATCAGCCTTCTGCGTGCCTAGCACTGTGAGGAGCCCCAAGATAAAGAGGATTTTGATCTTTTGTTCTAATGAGCATATGGTCTTAGTGAGAAACTAATATGACTAGGAATATTACAAAGGAATATTACAAAGGAAAGAAGGGAATGAGCAAAGGAACGTTGTGTGAACCAAGTAAATATATGACCAAATTCAATTTTCAGATTTAAAATTTGATGACACGATGAATAGGGTCAGTTTAAAAATTATGTTCCCTTGGTAGTGATGATGAAGTCTCGTGGACCAGACTCTAGCCAGGCCCTCTCCAATAGGTCTCAACATTCGCCTATAAAAACTGCAGGCTCTTAATACAAATGTTCATGGCCCCCATGCCACACACACATTAAAAGCCTTGAATAAACACTAATATGATTTCTAAGAGCTCAAGCCTACATCTCTAGGATGATCGTAGCTGCCTGACAGCACCTGCCTGAAAAAACAAAAAAACTCAGGGCTACCAAAAGAATTTACTGTCTGTTCTAGCCAACACCTGGTGATAGGCCCCTGAGCTCCTTTATAGAGCATTTACTAAAAGGGCTTACAATTATGAATCCTTCCTCTGTCCCTTTGAGATGTATATGTATTTCCTACAACTCAGGATGACCTGAAAGCCATTTCTTTGAAAAACAATCCTCAGGAAGGATAGGGCCCCTGTCTCCTGGGGATAGATATCCTCCCAGGAGGATAGAATCCTAACTTCCATAATTGCCAGCTAACAGACACAGCTGGACTAATGACCAATTGCAATGTTTTCACTTCCCTAACTCTGCACAAACCCCTTGTCATTCCTCCTCCCAATTTCCTTATTCTCCCTTTGAAATGCCCTGTCACCTCTGAACACATCAAAGTCGAGTTCCGCTCACTCTGGACCCCCTTCCCTATTGCAGTAGTATATTGCCAATTAAACTCTGTTCTTACCACTTAACCTGCGTGGCTTTGTTTACTTTTGACACTGATCATGACAGAATGTCCTCTTAAGTCTTAGCACAGGAGATGTTCTCAAATTGAAAGTTGTGAAAAATAGATTTTCATTGCTCCTTAAAAGAAAAACCTGGGGGACACACACACACACACACATATTGAAACCAAGGAGAAAAGGTGAAAGTGAATTAGGGGACTAGAGACTTTTTGCCAGGGAGGAAATGACTCAAAATGCAGCAGAAAACCAGCAGAGAAGAGAACTACCACTTTCCCCCTGGTATCTAGTCACATCCACCTCCACTCTTCTGGGGACGAAGAGTTGGAGGAAGCAGAGACCAGAGGCCAGCATATGGGAGACAAACATCATTAGCTGGTATTTGTAGACAAACTGGTTCTTCATTCTTTCCCTGTTCCTCACCTGTCCTATCTCAAAAAATAAGAACAAAACTAGATTACATAAGTGATGGGGAAGGAAGCAGTGGTAATAGAAAGACCATTGATCAGAAAGTTAAAAGAAAATGGATTTTAGTTCCCCATCTGCCACTAACTAGCTGTGTGATCTTAGGTAAGTCACTTCACTTCTCTGAGCCTGAGTTTCCTCATCTGTAAAATGAGAGGGTTAGATTAGAGAATTCTATTTCATTCAGATGTATTTATCAAATACTTATTATGTCTTTTTTATTTCGATTTTTTCAATCTTAATTTTGAAAAAAGTCAGAATACAGAAAAGATGGGAAAATAATACATTACACATCCTTAAACTCTTTACCAAATTAACCCATTGTCAATAATTTGCCAAATTTTTATTCAGTAGGTGCATACATAAACACTACATGTGTGTGTGCTCTATGTGTGTTTATCTATATGTATATACATCTACACACATAGATAATCACTACATAGGCACTTTTTTTTCTTCATATTTAAATATTTCAGCATGCATCTTTTGAGAAAAAGGACATTTTCCTACATAACTACACTATCATTATCCCATCTAAGAAAATTAACATTAATTCAGTAATATCACCTAGTATACAATCCATGTTCACACTTCCCCCAAAATGTCTTTTGTAGTAATTTTGTTTTCTGATCGGGGATTTAATCACGTTTCCTGCCTGGCATTTGGTTGTTACATCCCTTTAGCCTCTTTGAATTTGGGATGGTCCTCTTGCCTTTGGCTCTTGTTTTCCACGGCACTGAATTTTTAAGAGAGCCCAGGCCAGTTGCTTTGTAGAATATCCCACTCTGTGAATGTGTCTGATGGTTTCCTAGTGCTTAGATTGGAGTTAAGCATGTCTGGCTACAGTACTTCCCCGGTGATGTTGCGTACCCACCATTGTCTCACGTCAGGAGGTGCAGAATGGCTGGGGGTCACACTGTTGGTCACTTGGTTACAGTGACGATCACCAGCTCTCTCCATTATGAAGAGAAGCTTTTCTCTTAGCCATCTGTGGGATGATACTTGTAGATCTGTCCACTTGAGATGGTCATCTCTGAGAACAAAAGATGGGGGAGAGAAAAGCAGAAGAGGATGAGAAAGGAGAGGACAGTGGGAGAAAGCCAAAGGAAGAAAAGGGAAGGCATAGGAGGGGCAATTGGAACAGTGTCATCATCTATTAAACAGATTAAAGGATTGAAGACAAAACTATATGTCACATTTAAAATTACATACAGACAGTCCCCAATTTACGATGGTTCAACTTATGATTTTTTGACTTTTTGATGGTGGGAAAGCAATATACATTCAGTAGAAACTGGGCTGGCGATATGCAGTATGATCTTCTCTCATGATGCTGATCAGTGGCCGCAAGCCACAGCTCCCAGTCAACCACATGATCATGAACGAGGGTGAACAGCTGATACACTTACAACCATCCTGGACCCATGCAGCCATTCTGTTTGTCACTTTGATACACTTGATACAGTGTCTGCTTTGCTCTTGACTCCTCATTCTTGACACCTTTGGCTGCCATGTATGTAGCCCACCTGCCCTGAGTCTACTGTACTAGCAGGAATACCAAATTACTCACAAGGAGACCACAGGGAGAGACCCTAAGACTTCGGAAAGAGATGCCCGACCACCCCACAGCTGCTTCAGCTTCTCCCCTCCCACCACGCCATATATAGCTACCAACTGCTAGGGGTCGTTTTAAACAATTATGTTTGGACTGATTTATTTTAGGTGTAGTAGCAACAGTTCCTCTTCCTTCCAGTTTGCCACTTTCCTCTAAAGTAGTAGGTTCCTGTTCTTCTGATTGGTTTCAAGAAATGAAGCAGCTCAGTGATTAAGACACAGGAATCAGACACAGGGAACGTGGCTATTAGAATGAAATATCTGAACACAGACCCATTGATCATATCATGGTCACTAAAGCTTTCCTTTTGCTGCTGTGTGCACCGAGAACTTAGTCCTCCTTTGCTTACTTAAGAGTGACTGTCTTCTCCCAACACCAACAGTTCAGAACCCTAACAGAAAAAAGCAGTGCAAAGTAAGTCTAATTTAAATTAGTAGTGTGATGGCAAGGGCCTAGGTTTTGGACTCGGAAGTGTTGCCTTTGGGTTTCTGCCTCACTGCTTGGGTTTTGTCATTGAAAGGACACCAGCATCCCTTTGAGCCTCAGTTCTTCCGCTCTGAGTTGGAACAATACCTCTCCGACTTCACCAGGTCATTGAGAGAGCTATATGTGATAGTATATTCGAAAACATTTTGTGAATTGTAAAACAATGACCAAATGTAAGAGAGTAGCAATGTCATCATCACTGAGAAGTTATTCACCTGCTTTAATTTCCTCATCTTTAAGGTGGGTACAATATAACACCACCTTCCTCCTACTCTCATCAAAATGCTGCTATAAACATCTGCAATAACATTTAAAGTCACTCAGATTGGAGTAGGGGGAGTACAGGCCAGGACAGAATACGTTAAGTAACAGAGACTCTATTCAACAAATATACATAGTGGCCACTAGGTGGAGGCACTAAACTAGATGCTGGGCACACTGCAGTAAAGAAATAGTCCTTGCTCTCAAGGAGCTTGCTGTCTAGTGGAATGTTATGGACACAGAAGGAGTCTATTTCAATACAGTTTACTAAGAGGTGAAATCAGAGAGAGTAACCAAGGTGGGCTCAGGTCTCCTGGGTGGCACTGCAGCATGGTAGTGAAGAGCACGGAGTCTGCACCCGATTGCATGGTTCTGAATCCTGATTTCATCACTTATTGCTGTCTGACCGTGGAAAAGTTATTAAGATAGGGCTCAGTTTCCTCATCAGTAAAAGGAGAATAATAACCAACGTTAGAGAATTGTGGAAGGACTATACATGAGTCAGTACAGGTAAAGCATTTAGCACGATGTATGGAACACACAGTAAACACTCAAAAATGTGAACTATTATTATTATTACGTGGTGCTCTGGAGCCTATGTAATGGGGAGCCCATAGCTTTTTTTCTGTTGTTGTTGAGGAAGATTCACTCTGAGCTAACATCCACTGCCAATCTTCCTCTTTTTGTAAGCTGCCACCACAGCATGGCCACTGACAGATGAGTGCTGTAGGTCCGTGCCTGGTAACCAGACCTGGACCGCCAAAATGTAGTGTGCCAACCTTAACCACTAGGCTGCAAGGGCTGGCCTGAGCCCATACTTTCAAGGGTAAATCAAGGAAGGCTTCCCAGAGGCACTGACATCTGAGATATCTGAGATGAGATCTGAAGGATGACAGGAATTAGCAGGTCAAGGGACAAGGTATTGGGAGTGAAGTGAGAACATACCAGGCAGAAAGAACACCTAGATTATTTAAAACAGTGCTTTCTCAGACTTTTAGGAGCATAAAAATCACCTAAGAATCTTGTTAAGGGGCAGATTCTGATTCAGTAGTTCTGGAGTGGAACATTTCTAACAAAGTTCCCATGGAATGCTCATGATGCTGGTTCCCTCTTCTACACTTCCACTTGGTAAAAATGTTCTAACGGGGTGCAAAACCTCAAGAGGAAACTGTGAACTATTTAAGGATAGCTGGCATGAAAATTGCAAGGAATGGGGTTTGTGGGCTGTTGTGCTGGCTAGAGAGGGAATAGGAGATAGATCTGCAATGCTCATCACTGCTTAAGGGGCTAAATCACAAAGGGACTTACAAGTTAAGAAAAGAAGAAATTTGGAACAGCAAAGAGGGCTTTAGCTGCCAAAGGGAAAAATAGGTTGGAATGGGGAACCCCACTAAAAGAAAGGAGACCCACTGAGAGTCTTTTCCTGTTAAGTGACTATACGAGAAACGATGGTGGCCTGAACTATGGCAGTGGCCTTGGGGATGAAGAGACGTGGTTGAATTCAAGAGCTCTTAGAAGATACAATCAACAATTTGGTGACTGATTTGCTTGGGGGATGAAGGGGCTGGAGAACACAAGAAAGGCATGGCATGAGGTTATCGGGTTCCTTTCAGCTGCCTACAGTCAACACATAATTACAAAGCGCGTGGAGAATAGCTGTTCCTCAGTGGCACATAGGCAGCATCTTCTCCATTTTAGATGCTCCTTCTACTTTTGGGAATTGTTGACCTGCTTTCTTCAAACTTCCTTCAACCTGCCTCAATTTCTACTAACTACTGAAGACCTGGTAGAGAAACACAAAACTAGGAAAGTAAATCTGTACTTTAAAATTTAGCACTTACTCTCTTATTTTGTTCATTAGTTGTGTGGGGTGCATTGGCCTTCCCAAATTATCTGTTGCTCTTTGAGGCCAAGGACCGTGTCAGATCTATTGTTTCCATTCCCCATGGTGCTGATGACCAAGGAGGCACTTAATACACGTTAGCTATTTGATAGAATAACATCTAGATGATTACATATCAATGCCATTTATCTCACAAAAGATGATAATAACATCTGTAAGGTATTGAGTTTTACACGCATTATAAATGCCATCATCTTCTTTCGTTTATCAGAATCCTCTGAGACCTTTATATCCAGGTAGTTTGGATAATAACTTGACTACAGCTTCATTGAATTATTTTAATAGAATGGAAGCCTACTTCATTACATTGAACTCGACTGCCACCTACTGTTCATGTAGTAAGTTAACATATTGTGGTCCCCACTCCATTCTTCACTATCGAATGTTTTCTTCATATCTCAATGGCTTTCTATGCTTTGAGCTTCATCCTAGAGTAGATGTAATTTTCTAAAAGTTTACGGTGTTTCGTTGTAACAACCCAACATGATACTGACAATTTTCTCCCTGGGCAAAAAGTTTATGCCTTTATGGAACATTAAACATTTTTAAATTTAATGATACAATGGTCCTTTCATAGGCTTTTTTTCTTTTTTTGGGAAAACTAAAAGAGAAAAGTCATGAAATTCCTGAAGAATTTTTCCCTAGCTCCAGTAGATATCATTAAACTGGACATCTATTTTGGATATACTCCATTCAGGGTGTAAATCTCACTTATCCTTCCATGACATTCTTTGTAAAACCGTCCCTGATTCTTCATTCTGGAAGTAAATTCTCCCTTCCACAATTGGTAATTGTTATAATGAACCACATATTGGAAGGACAACAAAAATTCCAATTAAAAAAACAGCTTTATAAATTGTTTCCCTTCATTCTCCCTTCTCTGTTGGTTACCGTCTTTCTTTTGCAGATAAATAAAACGGAACCCTCGGCTGTAACAATCTCATAAAGTCTTTTGTTTTAAAAAGGGAACATTTTAGGAAGGGCAAGTATAGAAGCAGGGACACGTGTTGAGTGATGATGAGACTTGAGGCAAGTTATTTTGTCTTTGATTGCTGTTCATAGATACTAGATGGTGAGGATTTCAAAGGTTAGTGAAGTGACAGTGGACCGGGACTAAATTTACATCTTTTCCCTCCAATTCCCTATTTTAGAATGAAAATGTCAGTTTAAAAGGGGAGGAAGGCACCAAGCGAGGAGCAATTATTTGAGCAAATTTCTGGCATAACCTAGGTGTCTAGGTAGTCCAGTTGGATTGTCTTTAACGAGGAGGCTGAGCGGTGGGGACCGGCACCCCCGTGTCTTGGGTTTCCTGGACCTGGAGTGAAGTCCGGGCTCTGCTCCAGGTGAACCGCGTCCGCCACTCCCTGGATCTTCCCCACCTCCTCTTCTGTGCACCGTCTGTATCCACCCAGGTGCCTCTCTCAGGGGTTGGATATGTCCCCTCTCCTGGTCACGGTCACCGCCCCGGCGGCGGCACCCGGCCTGTGACCCCCTCAACCTGGCGGCCCTGGAGTCACAATCACTTATTCGATCCCGCTTGCGCCATCTCTTCACCGCGAATGGGTGAAAATGGCTACAATTTACGGCAGCCCCGCCCTCGGAAGAGCCGTTGGAGGGACTCCTCCTCAAGCAGAGGAAGACAGGTCAGGGACCTCTTGTCCTCGTCCCATCCTCCCTGGCCTCTTGTGACACGAAATGGTGTTTGGAGGGGGTGACCTGCGGCGGTGGGCGCGCAGGCAAAGAAGAGCTTTTTCCCAGTAGGAACCCAACTCTTCGATTCTAGCGGCGTTTCCGGAAGCGTTCTCACCGGACCTAGGCGGAGACGGACTTCCGGCTCCGACTTCCCCGTCTTCCGAGTTCCGAACTCCGCCGCTTCCGCCCGGAGTTGCCCTAGGCTCCGGCTGCGAGCAGCTTCTTCCGCCAGGAGTCCCTAGCAGCTCGGACTCGGAAACTGGCCCTAAGGCGGCCTGCTCCTTCTCCCCCCTAGCCTGCCCACCGAGGCCGGGGCCCCAGGGGGCGGCGGCGGCTGCCGGGCCTGTCGCGGGGTGTTCTCTCTGGCCGAGCCCTGGGCCTAGGGGGAGCGGGGCGTGCGGAGAAACGCCCCGGCCTGGCCCAGCCCCAGCCCGGCTTCCCGCGGCCAGTGACCGTGGCCGCAGGCCTCGCCGCGCCCACTCCAGCCTGGGGCGGGGCCCGGCCTCCCCGCCCCTCGGGCCTGCCCAGCGCCGGGTCACTCTCCTCCTCAGCCCTGCGGCGCTGTAGCCGCCTCGCTCCTCCGGGACCCGGCCGTCCCGTGGCTTCGGCTGCTGGGGAACATGGAGTTTGCGGAGCTGATTAGGACCCCGCGGGTGGACAATGTGGTGCTGCACCGGCCTTTCTACCCGGCCGTCGAGGGGACCTTGTGTCTGACTGGCCACCACCTGATCCTGTCCTCCCGGCAGGACAACACGGAGGAGCTGTGGCTCCTCCATTCAAACATCGACGCCATCGACAAGCGGTGAGTGCCCGTCCCACCGGCTCTTGGGCGGGGAACCTGGGGTCCTTAGGTGGTCGTCTGAGGAAACGCGCCCCAGCGCCCCTGCAGCCCGCAAAATGAGCCCTCGGCGGCCTGGATTGCGGATTTGAGGTTTAGAAAGCAGGAAACCATCCAAATGAGATCCCTGGGTTCCATTAGATCTCGGTGGAATTCCCAGGCTTATCACATGTTTATTGTCATCCTGATTATCGTTTTTGGTACCTACACCATTTGGGTGGATTTTTAATCTTTTCTTTTAAAATTTCTTCTCCTTGCACCATCACATTCCTTGACTATTATTAATCGTGTATCACAGTTGATGAAGTTGTGATTGAATGTGATTTAAAGTCTTTCCTTGCCACTTTTGAGGAAAACTCAAAGAACTGAGGATGTAGTGTCTAAATTCCACAAAGCCGCCCCCCCCCCCAATTGTTCAGTTTATCATATTTCTCCTTATTTCTTACTTTCTGGATCATCAATTTAATAGTTTTCGTTATTGGAGATTGTAATGTCTTTTATGTATTTATCTTTACTCAGTTCTGCTTTTGGAAAGAACAGAGTTGGGTGTCTTATGCAAAGGTATTCTTTTTTTTCCTGCACCCCAGCTCTGTCTTTCCAAGGTAGTGTCTCAGTCAAAAAGTTATACTTCCGTCTTCCGTCAAAATTGCCGTTCTCCCAATGGCTCTGGGTGCTTAGTCTAGCCAGAAGGTAAATAGATTATATGATTTATACTAAAGTATACATGAATGACGACAGCTTTTGTATTATCTCAGGAGAATTTGAAATTTAGAAGGTTCCTAGAGAGATTATGCCTTAAAAGAAAGTAATTTCTAATGGTAGAATTGAAGTAAGGGTGAAGTGGTGAGAGTTTTTTTGTTTTTCAAGCAGCGGGCTCCTGCTACGGTCTTCTTCAGATCTCCTTCTCCTTTGTGAAAGTTGTCAGTGGGCTCTCCCTGCCTGCATAATAAAGTCTTAAACCCCTTAGTGTGTCATTCATGGTGTGCCATGTTTTGGCCCTAATCTACTTTTCCCACCTTAGTTCTTGCCATTCATTTTCATGAACCCTTTTCACTAGCCAGCCCTCACTCTTTATTTTGGCTCATCCATATCGTGCATTCTCTCGTGTCTGTGTTTTACTGACGTTCTTCCTTCTGCCTGGAATGCCTTGCTCCTCCCAACTTTGTTAAACATTTATTGAATATCGTTATGGTCCAGACATTTTGTGAGGCATCAAGGACAGCAAAATGAATAAAATATAGTTCTTGTCTTTCAGGAGTGTATAGGTTATTATCCAGCTGTTGCTCATCTATCAATATTCAGTTTAACCACTTCAGCTGCCACCTCTATGACACATTCTTCTATTAATCCCACAACTAGAAGTAATTTCCCTCACATTGAAACCCTCCAGCTCTTTAATTACACCTCTTTCATAGGTGTATATTAAAATTTGTATTTTGATGGTTGCATATGTGTTAGCTCCTTGAAGCCAGGACTCGCATTTGGTTAATTTTTATCTCCTTCAAAACTCCTAACTGTGGCTTGGGTGGATAGGCCCATCGGAAATAAACGAAGAATTGACCGCTGAATGGTCATTGGGGCCATAGAATACAAATTAGGTTTCCGCCTGCCATCAACTCTCTGTTCTTTCTTATTTACCTCTTTTTATGGTTGCTTTTCACTGTTTCATTTCATCATATTTCCCTAGCATTCACTACATGCTGGGCCTGGTAGGGCTTAAAGGAGTATATAAGGCATGGACCTTTTAATCTGTTGGGGGGAAGTAACAAACTCTATGCATGTTTACCTTTTTCCTGGGAAGCAGCATGGTGTAATGGAAAGAGCATAAGCTAGGTGGTCAGATCAGAGTTTAATTGTTGCTTTCAAGAGATATTTGCTTCTGTGTGTCTTCTACGTGCTGAGCACTGTCTTGTCTCTGCAAATGCAATGGTGACTAAGACAGACTAGGAGCTTATGTACTAGTGGAGGAGATGAACATTCAGATAAATCAACAAATATGTAACAATGTCAGATAATAAGTGTCAGGAAGGATAATAGAGGAAGATGGGAGGCTAGAGAATGTCAGGAGGCAGTGTATTTACAAAGAATTTCAGAGAAGACAAGTGACATTTGAATGAATGACATCCAGATGAAGGGAGGAAGCTAGCAACGTGAATATTGGAGAAAAGAGCCAGAGGAAACAGTGAATGCAAAGACCTGAGACAGGAACATGCCTGAAGAAGAACAGAGATGCCAGTGGGCGAGGGGTAGGGGCTAGGGGGATGGCAGAAACTGGTTGGAGGTGTAAGCAGGGGCCAGATCTTGTAGGGCTTTATATGCCATTGTGATGGTTTTCATGGGAAGCCCTTGGAGAGTTGAAACCAAGGAAGTAGTGTCTGATAGACTTTTTAGAAGGTGATTCTGGCCGCTGGCAGAAGATGGATTGTAGAGGGGCAAGAGTGGAAGGAGCAGAGGCGGGGTTGGGAGGCTGTTGAGTAGTTCAGGTACAGGTGATGGTGACTAGAGTGGAAGCAGTAGTAGTGTGGTGAGAGGCAGTCAGATGTGGGACCTATTTTGAAGGTTGAGCTGCTCCGCCTTGCTGGTGAGTTGTCGATGGCGTGTGGGAGCAAGAGCAGTGTTAAGGATGACTCCTTCAGTTCTGCCTCTTATTAGATAAATGCCCTTGGGCAAGCTACTTCACCGTAAGAGGAAGACCACCCGTCTCATGTCTAGTTGTAACTTATATTTGAGTAATGCTTTACTAGCTTATACAATACACTGCATACATAATTTGATCCTTTCAGCAGACAAGGTTGTACACAAGTTTTATAGTTATACTTTTTTTTTTCTTTTTATGGACTCCAGAGGTAGAAAGTTGAGTTAATCCTATTCAGTGGATGACTCATCATTTTCATGTTTGATTCCTTACAAGGTTTTCTTGGTTTTTTATTTTATTCTTTTTCAGCCCTAATTTTCACTCCCATTTTCCACCTCATCCTCAATTCCTTCAGGCCGCTGTGTTAAATGTTGCTATTTGTCCTTGGATATATCCCTGTAAAGTATATGTCACTGTTGTGTTTAGGTGTTTGCACACAGGCATGTGTGAGTTTAATTTACCTGAGTAGGATTATGTTGTAGATCTTGTTCTGTTTCTCAACATTTTAACTCAGTACTCTTTTTCAAGATCTCTTCATATCGCTGAATGTACATCCGTTTCACTGCTTTTCACTGCAGGGTAGAATTCCAAAGTGTCTGCAACATTTTACTTATCTGACCCTTTAGATACCTCCAGCTCCCTGCTGTTACAAACATCTCTGATAAATGAACTCATTCGGGTCCCATTATAATCTTGTCTAAATGCTTCTCTGAGATTGTGCCTAGGATGGGATTGAGCTAGAAAGCATATTTTTCCACCATTCTTACCAATATTTGGTATTATTGTCTTTCTAATTTTTGCCAGTCTGATGATTGTGAAATAGTATCTCTTTGTTTTATTGTTTCATTTTGTATTTCTCTAATTACTGTTGAGTTTAAATATCTCTTTATATACTTCTTAGCAATTCAGTTTAAAATTTTTTTCCTTTCTGTCAATTGCCTGTGAATTTCCTTGACCCACTTTTCTTTTTTTTTTTAAAGGTTTTATTTTTTTTTTTTAAAGGTTTTATTTTTTTCCTTTTTCTCCCCAAAGCCCCCTGGTACATAGTTGTATAGTCTTCGTTGCAGGTCCTTCTAGTTGTGGCATGTGGGACGCCACCTCAGCGTGGCCTGATGAGCAGTGCCATGTCCACACCCAGGACTCGAACCAACGAAGCACTGGGCCGCCTGCAGCGGAGCGCGTGAACTTAACCACTCAGCCATGGGGCCAGCCCCGCCTTGGCCCACTTTTTAAATTTGGGTGGTTGTGTTTCTTGTGTGGATTTGCACCAGTTCCCTGTATACTCTCTAGGGATCAATTCTTCACTTAGACATTGCAAATATCTTCTGCTAGTCTCTCACCCATTTGTTAACTTTTCTGTGGTGCTCTTTGTTGAACAGAAGTCCTTAATTTTAATGCAAGATTCGTCTTTTACTTTATGGTTTGTGCTTTTTAAGTCTTGGTTAAGAAGTCCTTCCTTATCCCAAGATCACTAGGCTGTTCTCCTACAGTTTCTTCCATCTTAGCTTTATAGTTTTACCCCTTATTTTTAGGTCTTTGTTTGGATTCTACCTTTGTTTCAAGTGTGATAGGAATCAAATTTTGCTTTTGTCCGTGTAGCAAGCCAGTTTTCCTCATACTATCATCTAACAAGCCATCCTTGACTGATTTTGCTGTATCCCATAGGTTTTGTTGTGTTACATTCTCATTTTCATTTGTCTCTAAGTATTTTCTAATTTCCTGTGTGATTTCTTCTTTGATCCTTTGGTGGTTTAAAAGTGTGTTGTCTTTCACAATTTTGTGCATTTTCCAGTTTTCCTTTTGTTACTTATTTCTAACTTTATCCCATTGTGGTCAGAGAAGATACTTTGTATGATATCTATCTTTGTAAATCTTTTGAGATTTGATTTGTGGCCTAACATATAGTCTATCCCGGAAAATGTCTTATGTGCACTTGAGAAGAATGTGTATTCTGTTGTTGGATAGCGTGTAGATGTCTGTTAGATCTAGTTGGTTCATTGTGTTATGTCTTCTGTTTCCTTACTTCTGTCTGGTTGTTCTATCCATTATTGTGAGCGAGGTATTAAAGTCACCAACTATTATTGTGGAACTGTCTATTTCTCCCCTCAATTCTGTCAGTTTTTGCTTCATATATTTTGATTGTCTGTCATTAGGTGTGTAAATGTTTATAATTGTTATATCTTCTTGCTGTGTTGAACCTTTTATTAATAGATACGGTCCTTCTTTGTCTCTTGTAACCATTTTTGATTTGCAGTCTATTTTGTCTGATATTAGTTTAGCTGTTCCTGCTGTCCTTTTGTTACTACTTGCCTGGAATATCTTTTTTATCCTTTTCATTTTCAACCTGTTTGTGTCTTTGGATCTGAAGTGAGTCTCTTGTTAAAGAGCATATAGTTGGATAATGTGTTTTTATCCATCCTGCCAGTTTCTGTCTTTTGATTGGAGAATTTAATCCATTTACATTTAAAGCAGTTATTGCTAAGGAGGGATTTACTTCTGTCATTGTGCTGTTTGTTTTCTGTATGCTTTTTTTTTCCTTAAAGCTTTTTTGTCTCTCATTTCCTCTTTAAATTAATTTCTCATTTTCTTTTGTGTATATTCTATAGCTATTTTTTTTGTGGTTACAACAGGGATTACATTTAACATCCTAAAGTTATAACACTCTAATTTGAATTTATACCAGCTTAAGTTCAATAACATATAGAAGCTCTTCTCCTTTGCTGCCCATCCCCACCCCTTTCCATTGTTGATGTCACAAAATTACATCTTTATACATTTTATGCCCCAAAACATAATCCAATAATTCTTGTAAATGCATTAGTCTCTTAAATTATGTAGAAAACAAAATTTAGAGTTACAAACCAAGTTACAGTAATATAGTATACAGTAATATTAGCTTTTACACTAACAATTGTTTTTTTCTTTAAATGTATTAGTCTGTTAAATCACGTAGAAAACAAAAAGTGCAGTTACAAACCCTTGTTATAATAATACTGGCTTTTATAATTGCCTATGTGTTTATCTTTATTGAGTTCTTTATTTCTGCATACAGCTTTGAGTTGCTGTCTGCTGTCTTTCCTTCCACCTTGCAGAGATCCCTTGAACATCTCTTGCAGAGCCAGTCTAGTGGTCACAAACTCCCTCAGCTTTTGCTTATCTAGGAAAGCCTTAATTCTCCTTCACTTTTGAAGGACAGTTTTACCAGATATAGTTTTGCTGGATTCTTAGTTGACAATTTTTTCTTTTAGCACTTTGAATGTATCAGCTCACTGTCTTCTGGCCTCCAAAGTTTCTGATGAGAAATCTGCTTATTATCTTATTGTGGATCCCTTGTATGTGACAGTTCACTTCTCTCTTGCTGCTTTTAAGAATCTCTCTTTGTCTTTTGAAAGTTTGATTATCATGTGTCTTTGGGTGGGTCTCTTGGAGTTCGTTAAGCTTCTTGAATGTATGTATTCGTGTCTTTCATCAAATTGGGGAAATTTTCAGCTATTCATTTAATTCTTCAAATATTCTCTCTGCCCTTTTCACTCTCTTCTCTTTCTGGAACTCCCATGATGTGTATGCTGGTCAGCTTGTTGGTATCCCACAGGCCTTTTAGGCTCCATTCACTTTTCTTAATCTTTTTTCTTTCTGTTCCTCAGACTCATTGTCCTATCTTCAAGTTTGCTGATTCTTTCTTCTGCCTGCTCAGATCTGCCTTTGAATTCCTCTAGTGAATTTTTCATTTCGCCTCTTGTACATTTCGGCCACAGAATTTCTTTTTGTTTTTGTTTTTTTAAGGTTTTTAATGTCTGTATTGATATTTTCATTTTGTTCACATCATGTTCTTGACATTCTTCATGCTTTCTTTCAGTTCTTTGAGCATCTTTAAGATCATTGTTTTGAAGTCTTTGTCTAGTATATCTGTTATCAGGTCTTTTTCAGGGACAGTTTCTGTTGATTTATTTTTTTCCCTTTGAATGGGCCATACTTTCCTGTTTATTTGTATGCCTTATGATTTTTTTTGTTGAACATTGGACATTTGGATCTAATAATGTGCTAACTCTGGAAATCACATTCTTCCCCTTCCATGGGGTATGATTTTTTTTGTTATTTTTTCGGTTTTTATTTTTTATTGTTGTAGGCTGTCTCTGCCAAAAATCAGCCTGAGGTATAAATTTAAGGTCTTCTTACGTCTTTTCTGAGCCTGTCCCTGGACATGCACAGTCACTTCTTAATTTTCTCCATATATGCAGTTGTTTTGAATGTCCTAGTCTTTAATGTTTGGCTTCCGAAAGGGAAAAGTGAAACTGAAGTGAGGGGAAGGGAGCTAGCCCTTTAAAATCCCTAGAAGTCACTTGCTGGGGAGGGACTTGCAACAATGGAGGGAGGTGCAACAGCAGTGGCTGCTCACCTTCGGCTGCACCTCTGTGATCAGAAGCAGCAATCAGTGATCAGAGCACAGATCCCTGATATGTGGAAGACAGGGTCCTTTTTCCCACCCTGGCTCTACAAGCTGTGTGCAAGCTACTCCAGGAACGTGCACAGCTGTCAGCCCCATGGCTATGGGTGGGGGATGGGTAGCTGCTATTTTGCTAAGAGATGAATTTATCCAAAATTAACTGCAATTTGACATCCAAGTCTTCCCCTGGAAGTTGCAAGCCTTTAATAGACTCTGGAATTCCAAAATAGTTACATCAAACAGATTTTGCCAGTGCAATTGCTGTCTAAGTGGAGAAACAAATTCCTGGTGCTTCCTACTCCACTATCTTCCCAGATCCTTTCCCTTATTGAGTTTTGGGAGTTATTCTTTTTTTAAAAAAATATATTCTAGGTATAAGTCCTTTATCAGATAGAAGGTTTGCAAATATTTTCTCTTAGTTGATGAGCTGTCTTTTCATTCTCCTTAACAGTGTCTTTCAAAGAGCAAACATTTTAAATTTTGAAGAAGTCCAATTTATAAGTTATTTTATAGATTGGAGTTGTGATTTCCTATATAAGAAGTCTTTGCCTAACCAAATGTCACAAAGGTTTTCTTCCATGTTTTTGTCTAGAAGTTTTATAGTTTTAGTTTTTATATTTAGGTGTATGATCCATTTTGAGTTGATTTTATATATGATTCATGGTGCAGATCCAAATTCTTTTTTTTTTTTTTATTTTGGCATATAGATATACAGCCATTTTTTGAAAAGTCTGTCCTTTCTTCAATGAATTGTCTTTGTACTTTTGTCCATGTATAAGTGGATCTATTTCTAGACTCTCTTTTCTGTTCCATTGATTTACTTGTTTACCCTGATGCCATTACCACAGTCTTAATTACAGTACCTTTATATCAAGTCCTGAAATTATGTAGTGTTAGTTATCCAACTTTGTTCTTATTCAAAGTTGTTTTGGCTATTTGAAGTTATTTGCATTTCCATATGAATTTCAGAATCAGCTTGTCAATTTCTAAAAAAAAAAAAAGCCTCTGTGATTTTGATTGAAATTGTATTGAATCTATTGATAAATGAATTTGGTGAGAATTGACATCTAATATCTTAATATTGAGTCTTCTGACCCATGAACAAAGTATATTTCTCTGTTTATTTTATTTAGGTCTTTAATTTCTTTCAGCAATGTGTTACAGTTTTTAGTTATAGGCCTTTCACATCTTTTGTCAGATTTTCCCCTATGTGTTTCATATTTTTTTTTAGTGAGGAAGACTGGCCCTGAGCCAACATCTGTGCCAGTCTTCCTCTATTTTATATGTGGGATGCTGCCACAGCATGGCTTGATGAATGGTGTGTGGGTCTGTGCCCAGGATCTGAACCTGTGAACACTGGGCCACTGAAGTGGAACATGTGAACTTAATCATTGCGCCATGAGGCTGGCCCTGGGTTTCATACTTTTTGATGCTATTGCAAGTGGTATTTTTTAATTTCAGTTTTCAGTTGCCCATTAACCATGTTTTAATCATGTATTATTAATCGTTGTATTAATCATGTTTTTTACTGTCTATGTTTTATGATACATTGACATCTTAGGGCCTTGCAGACTTGGTGAGGGAGTACCCCTCTCAGGGTTAGCTAATTCCGAGGGATAGCAAATAACTTGCCTGTAGGCACACCTTTGATAAGCAAAACAACCAGTCCTGAGTTCATACCCCTTATCTGCCTCCTTTTACCAGGCTTCTGCAATCAGGACTACTATTCCTCTGCCCTAAATCACCCTGGGGCCAGGTACTAGACAACTAGGGACCACTATTTAGCCCAAAGCCCAAGAAAATTATTCAGGCTATCAAGTCCTAAGCTTCCTGCCCTGCCTTGCCCATTGCCCTCCTTGAAACATCACAATTAAGGTTCTGGCCCATGCTTTCCCCTTTCTCCTTCTGCCTCCTGACTGACCCTCATGCTTCCTCATGTGGCCCTGCATGGCATGGTGTCCCTCCCCCCCCCCCCCCCCCACTTTGGGAAATATGAGTAACAAACCATCTTTTCAATGACAGTCATCTCCTGATATGTTGGCTTCACCATACCTGAATGAAAACAAAATCCTTGGTACTTTAAACATCATTGCAATAGTATGAGAAATACTATTGATTTTTGTATACTGACCTTGTATCCTGAAGCTTTACTAAACTCACTTATTAAATCTAATAGCTTTTTTGTAGTTTTCATTGGCTTCTCTAAATAGAAAATCATGTCATCTGTAACTAAAGACAGTTTTATTTTTTCCATCTCAATCTGTATGCCATTTATTTCTTTTTCTTGCCGTATTGCACTGGCTGTAACTGTCAGTACACTGTTGAATGGAAGTGGTGAGAGTGAACATCCTTGCATTATTCCTGATCTTAGTGAGAAAGCATTCAGTCTTTCACTATTAAGTATGCTATTAGTGGTAGAGTTTTTTTGTAAATGGCTCTTATTGGTTGAGGAAGTTCCCTTCTGTTCATAGTTTGCTGAGAGTTGGGTTTTTTTGTTTTGTTTTAAAATGAGGCATAGATGTTGGATTTTGTCAAATGCTCTTTCTGTATCTGTTGAAATGACCATATAGTTTTCCTTTTTTAGTTTGTCAATATGGAAATTACTTTGATTTTTAAATATTAAACCAACCTAGAGTTCCTGGGATAAACTCCAATTGCTGATGATGTATTATGCTTTTTGTATATTGTTGGATTTCATTTGCTAATATTTTGTTTAGATATTTTGTATCTATGTTCATGAGGGATATTGGTCTGCAGTTTTCTTGTAATGTCTTTGTCTGGTTTTTGTATTAGGGTAAGGCTGGCCTCATGGAATGAGTTGAGAAGTAATTGCCTCTTCTTCAATTATCTGGAAGAATTTGTCTTTGAATTGATAGTATTTTTTCCTTAAGTATTTTATAGAAATCATCAGTGAAGTCCCCCAGACCTAGAGTTTTCTTTGTGGGGAAGATTTTAATAAAATTTCAGTTTATTTAATAGCTACAGAACGGATCAGGTTGTTTCTTCATGAATGGTCTTTAATAGTTTGTGTCTTCTGAGGAATTTGTCCCTATCATTTACCTTGTTGAATTTATTGGCATAAAATTGTTCCTAATCTTCCCTTGTTATCTTTTTAATTACTGTAGCATCTGTAATGATTGCAACCTCTTTCATTCCTTATATTGGTAAATTGTGACTGACTTTATTTTTCTTTTTCCTGATCAGTCTGGCTAGAGGTTTGTCACTTTTATTGATCTTTTCAAGCAATCATTTTTGCTTTTATTGTTTTTCTCTATAATTTTATCTTTTCTGTTTCTTTGATTTTTGCCTTGATCTTTATTATTTAATTTCTTCTGCTTTTGATTTAATTTGCTCTCTTCTTTTTCTAGTGTAGTGGAATCTGAAGTCACTAATTTGAGGCCTGCCTTCTTTTCTAGTGTAGATGGGCTCCTCAGACTATCAGCCCCACCCAGGTTCCCTTTCCCTGAACTATAGCCTAGAAACTCTCAAAACAGCAAACTGGGGCAATCGTAAGACTCACCTTGTTTCCCATCTCCCAGGGATCCCTGTTCTTCTTTGCCTTGTGTCCAGTGTGTTGAAACTACTTCCTTGTATTTTGTCCAGTTATTTTGGTTCTTTCAGGTGGAAGGGTAAATCTAGTCCCTGTTATTCTGCCTTTGCCAGAAGTTGAAGTGCAAGAGTATGATTTTTCAAAATACATTTTATAAGAGTCATTCCACCGTGTTGATCATCTGTGGATGTCTGGTGGAACTTTCTTTACTAGGATTTGACCCATGTTGATAAGGTTTGCTTTCCAAATTAACAGTGCAGTGACGTGAAGCATGGGGTGCTTACAATTGAGGGGAAACTCAGGAAGAGTAGCTGTAGGAGTTGTCTTTCTAAACTGGGAAAAGTGTAAGTAAAATGACCAGCTTTTGATCAATCTAAGAATTCCTAGTTTAGAGAATGCTCTGAAATATTAATGGAAAAGAATTGGGGGCAATCAGTGGCAAAGCAGAAGAAAAATTGGAGCTATCAGCAAGTACAGACAATAGCAATAAAAGGAAGACAAAAATCCCAACTAAGGTAAAATTAAATTTGTATAAAACTTACTGATACAAAATTTATGATAAGTTGTGGCATTTACTCTGAAGTTTTCCTTGATTTAGAATAGATATTGCAAGTTAATAGTTTTTAAAGACTGAAAAAGAGGTACTTATATTTAAAATCAACTGCTGCAAGCTTGGAAGTAAATAAAATCTGAAATGACCTGTTTTCCTGTGCTTCAGAAATCTCTGCACAAACACTTAACACATTAATTACAGATCTTTTTTTCACTATTCTTTGAAGTAAAGCCCCAAATAATCTCCATTAAATGAATTGGCGTATAGATTGAATTACTTTATGTATTTGAAACATTTTTAAATACATATATTTTAAATAATTTATGGCTTACATTTCAGTGATGCAGGCTTGACTCTTCATTAATTAGATGAACTGGGGAGAAGAAAGTTGAATATAGATGGTCATTATAATTACATTCTCTTTTCAATGAAACAATCATAGAGTTAGGAATGTACATGTTCTTAAGCATACTTTGTAATTTTTTACAGATTTGTGGGACCACTGGGTACCATCATCATAAAATGTAAAGATTTTCGAATTATTCAGCTGGATATCCCTGGAATGGAGGAATGTTTGAATATAGCCAGTTCCATTGAGGTAAGTATTTTGGAAACAAAATCTGATGAAAATAAATAGTGATAAAAGAGAACCTTATATTCTGACTCAGTGTAGCTCTTATTTAGTCATGTTCTGTGGCTCAAATATTGAAGACTGATAGGAAAACCTTACCCTGATTCGTTGTCAGAGGAATGTGATAGGATTTTATTGACTCAGCAGTTTTTAGTGTTACTTATTCTTCCAGCTTCATCCGTGTTGTTGCATGTGACAGGATATCCTTCTCTTTTAAGGCGGAGTAATATTCCATTGTGTGTAGATATAGGGTGAGGCTTTTTTAAAAAGTTACTTCTTTAGGCGCTGGCTTGGTGCCTGAGTGGTTGAGTTTGTGCGCTCCGCTTCAGTGGTCCCGGGTTTCGCCACTTCAGATCCTGGGCGTGGACATGGCACTGCTCATCAGGCCGTGCTGAGGCAGCATCCGACATAGCACAACCAGAGGGACCTGCAACTAGAATCTACAGCTATGTACTGGGGGGCTTCCGGGAGAAGAAGGGGAAAAGAAAAGTGATTGGCAACAGATGTTAGCTCAGGTACCAATATAACAACAACAAAAAGTTACTTCTTTTATAAAGCAAGTAATTATCACCAATGATTGTAGTCTTTTGTTTGTTTTTAGTAAATCTGGATTTCCATATGTTAGGTTTGTTTAAGACGGGGTGTGTTTGTTTTCTGTTTGTATAAACAGTATTGAATATCTGTTCAGATTACAAATAATAGAAATTTTACTCAGGGAAGTTAATATTTAAATTGAAGAGCTCACACTATTTTCTTCCCCGTTCTAACCAACTATTTTGGTATATACTCAGATTTTAAATTGCCTTATTTTAAATCATTGCCACTAAATTATAGCAATTAACTTTTATGTTTATGGTATTTTCTAGATAATTATAGAGGCACACTGATTTTTTTTTTCTGTCTTTGAGTGACTAATTTGGGCTTTGTGTCCAAAATAAATGCTACTGGCTTAACTATTAAGAGGGCAGAAAGGCTTAAAAATATGTAACTAGGATTTTGTTTGATTTTTAAACCAGAATGGAGAAATAGAGGAACAACTGTTGTGGTACTGAGAAAATGGCATGTAACATTTTTCTTTCTGCTTTTGCTAAATTTTACTTAAGGAAGTGAGATGAGCTGAACTGTTTGTTTTACGTATCTGTCATTTGCAAGTAACATAGTAGTGTTGATTTGACCAAATTTGCTAACATGAGTGAGTAATGCACTGTGGCTTCTACCCTGTTAAATTGAAGTGTATCCTGCTATTTGGGCTGGGGAATGCCACTGGCCCACTTCAGAGTTGAGCATGTTGTTTTCAGTTGTGGGGTTGAGTTTTCACTGACTCATCTATATTTTTCTCCTTATTCCTTTTATAACTTCTAAGATAGCTGGTTGGTGGGCATTAGTGAAGTTGCCTATGCTGAAGCACAGTGATGAAGAAATAGGGCAGAGCACGTTACCCCATTTTCTGATTGCATTTACTTACCTTTGTTAGGATCTGACACTAATCAGTTATTTAATTAGCCATATATGTATTACCTAAAGCTCTTTAGAAACTGACTGTTTATATAGAAGTCCTGATGGCTGAAATGAAGTTGTAAATTATTAGTCATTCTCATAATTTGACCTCAGAAAGTGAATCTTCTATTGACCATTTTTATAGCATAGTAAGTACACGTAGGAACTTGGCTTCTAGCCCTTTCCTGGCGTCCAGTTTCCCCCCTTGCCTCTATATATCTTGCTAATTTGGGGGTAATAAATGAATCTCTTCTATAGCAGAGTTGAGCTATTCTTTATTATCAAGAACCCATATATCCAAATATATTCTGCTGCCACAAATAGAATTCCATTGGAAGAATAACTGGCAAATGGCCAGTTTTCTAAATTGTAGCAGAAAGTCTGATGAAGCTTTCTTCTGTGTAGTTTCAACTGCCTTTTGGAGTTGAAAGGGTTTCAGTTCTTTCAGCATTACTGTGTTTAAATGAAAAGTCCTATCTCTAGTGACATAAAATGTAATCATGACACAGCAAAGTATGAGTGCTTATTGCCCGCCAGAGTGGTTGCTGACTTGTATTTAAAATCATGGTTATACCAGCCAGTATGGAAAACAGTATGGATGTTGCTCAAGAAATTAAAAATAGAACTACCATATCATCCAGCAATATGACTTCTGGGTGTATATTCAAAAGAAACAAAATCATTATCTCAGAGATATCTGTACTCCTATGTCCGTTGCAGCATTATTCATAATAGCCCAGGTGTGGAAACAACCTAAGTGTCTGTCGATGGAGGATGGGATAAAGAAAATAATAATGAAATATTATTCAGCATTAAAAAAGGAAGCAATCCTGCCATTTGCAATAACATGGATGAACTTGGAGGGCATTATGTTAAGTAAAATAAGGCAGACAGAGACAGACAAATACTGCATGGAATCACTTATATGTGGAGTCTAAAACAAAAGTCAAATTCATAGAAAGAGAGACTGGAAAAGTGGTTGCCAGAGGCTTGGGATGGGGGAAATAGGGAGAGGCTGGTAAAAGTTACAAACTCTCAGTTATAAGATGAATAAGGTCTAAGGATCTAGGGTATAACATGGTGACTGTAGTTGATAACACTGTATTGTATACTTGAAATCTGCTAAGAGAATAGAACTTAAAAATTCTCAGCAACAGCAACAAAAGGTAAATATGCGAGGTGATGGATATGTTAATTAACTTCATGAGGGGAATCCTTTCACAGTGTGTACATATATCAAATCATCACTTTAAATATCTTAAACAGTTTTATTTGTCTTTTCAGTAAAACTGGGGAAAAAAGTAAAGCTGAAAAATTGCAAAGAATATCTTAAAAATAAATTAAATAAAATAATGATTGTACTGACTGTTGACAGCTCTGGCCTAGATTAGACATGGCCTTTCTGCTTCTGTTTGCTGTGGCTGGCAGCCAAAGACAATACAGACGTGGATGATGGGTTATACAGCTGTGCTTCCCCATATTGTCTGTTTTATGAACTTTGGGGGAAAGCTTCATGATTTATGGACAGATAGCAGAATAACTTCAGATGGTCACGTTTTTGTTAAAGTACATGTCCATCTGTTTTTTAATAAGTCATGGGCCCATACTTTTGGGGGCCTGATTCTTCTGTGACTTGGAGGGAGGTAGCTTTATTCTGAGAGTTTTGGGGTACTAGCATGATGTTGGGCATCCTCCCCCTGCCCCAGGTGAGTGTCTCCATAGTTACTGCAGTTTGAGTTATGCTAGTTGATTTTGGTGTCCTCTTTTCAGCCGTAGAAATGCTTTCCATAACTCCCTTGTCAGAAGAATGAGAGTGCCAGGTGATGGAGGATGTTCCATCTGTCTGTTCCTCTCACCTAGTCAGGTTTTCCTGGTGGTGTTACCCAGAATTCAAGGCTCCAGATGATTTTAGGCTCATTTTGGGACCACAGAGTTGTTACCCTGGCTTGAGAATGGGTCAGTGTAGCACAAAGATATGAGGATAGTTGACCAGATGGCATATCACTGTAGGAAGGGAGGAAATGAACGTTGATGGAGCGTGTGTAGAGCGTGTAATATGTGGAGCATAAAAAGCTAAAATTAGTTTAGAGCTTATTGTGTGCCAGGTGCTCTTCTAGTCCTGTCACACACACTGTCTCTCTCAATGCCTTCTAACAGCCCATGAGTTAGGCACTGTTACTTTCCCCATTAAACAGCTGAGGAAACTGAGGCATGGAGTGATTGCATTCCTTAACTACAATTACACTGGGACCTGGAATTCTCGTGCAGCAGTCTGACTCCAGTCTGACTCTGTGGCCACTAAGCTATATCATCCTTTTTTGTAGTTAGTAACAAACTTTGATTTTAAATAATTTACTATGTTTATATAGTTGATAACAGATTTTAAGCCAAGGCTTTATTGACTAACCAAAATGTGTTTGTTCTCTGATTTCCAGAAATATTTGGACCATTGTATTAGGTTTTATTAAATCGTGTCGAGGAGTTATTTCACTTTTCTCTTAGAATAGGGGTGCACATTGCTAATTGAGTGTATGTTATGTGCCAGATAGCTTGTTAGATGCTGGAAGCATGGAAATGAGCTTCAATAAGCTATAGTTGTATCTAGTGAAATACAATGTTAGAGAAATATATTGGGTGCCCATCATTATTAGACCATATTTGTTCTATAACAATTTGGCAGTTAGAAAGTGTTTCAAACTATGGTATGTTCCTTTTTTCCTTTCTTTATTTCCTTTTTACCCCCAGGCGTTGTCCACTCTGGACTCCATCACTCTGATGTACCCTTTCTTTTACCGGCCCATGTTTGAAGTGATAGAAGATGGCTGGCATTCTTTCCTTCCGGAGCAGGAGTTTGAACTCTACTCTTCAGCTGTGAGTAACTTTTGAGAGAACTCTGGGTCATGAGAAATAACCCAACACCTTACTTTATTGTGAAAATGATCACTTCCTTTTGATGAGTAATAAGGTGCAGCTGACTTATCCATGCCTGAAAGAAGTATCTGTTAGCTAGTAGTGCTGCAGCCTCTGCCATTCAGAGATTTGCATGATTTGTTCTCAGTGCTGCAGCTCAAGTGATTTTTCTTCTAGTGTATTAGCTGTGTTCCAAATGTTACTTTTTTAAATTTTGAAAATGACATGATAAAACATTAAGCTTTTCATAAAGATAGTCCTGGCATGTTTTGAGTTAATTGTTGCGTATTTTGAAAGTGTCTCCATGGAAGCAACTTTCTATGTAGTGATTAGGTTCTGAGCCATCCCAAAAAAGTATGTTGAACCCACTGTGTCCCTAAGATAGCACTAGAGAAACATATATCACATTTGTTTCTGTGGGATAATTTTTGTGTTTTTATAATTTGGGTTGCTAGAACCAGATTTTCATTCTCATTCACCATTTTACTTCTTTCTTCTTCCATCATACCTCTGTAAATGGGTCCTGAGGGGTTCAAGAAGTAGGGACCAGGGTACCATGTCATTTAGAGAACAAAGATGTCCACAGCAGCAAAGTGAGAAAGGAAAGGGAATTTTACATGGTTATATATGGAGCATTTTTATGTAGTTCATAGATGACTACCTATATTTACATTTATATTCAATGTCTTTATTGCATTAAAAACTCTCTAGTAAGCATTCTCAAATATGTGATGCTTTTCTCTTGTATCAATTAACTGCCATCTGACAGCTACCTCAGAGGAATCCTGAGTTATTTCCTAGGTGGAAAATGGCAGTCAGAATGTGATCAGGAAGGGAGATGTCTGGACGATTTGCTTGGTTACCCAAAAATGTCTGTCCCAATGAGCTGCCCATTATCTATCTTGGAGTTAGGTGCTAAGTCGACATTCTGCAAGTCAGCATTCAAATCAGTCTCCTATTCTGTGCGGAAATCCCCTGTGCTAAATATATTCATGATGTGGTTGTCCAGCCTCTACTTGAAATTTCTAGTGCAGGAGAATTCACAAAATCACGCAGCAATGTCCCATTTGGGCACAGCTCTAATACTGAGAGTCTGTCTCCCTGTACTTAGACCCAAAGTTTCTGACGTTACCATGTTTTACTCAGATTGTCTTATTCTCTACCATGAACTCTTCTTGAAATTAAGAAATTTTACATCCCCATTGCCAGCCCTGGTGGTTTAGTGGTTAAGATTCGGTGCTGTCATCGCCATGGTCCAGGTTCATTTCCTGGTTGGGGAACCACACCACCCATCTGTCGATTGTCATTCTCTGGTGGCTGCTTGTTACTGTGATGTTGAAAGCTATGCCACCAGTATTTCAAATTTACCAGCAGGGTCACCCATGGTGGACAGGTTTCAGCAGAGCTTCTAGACTAAGACAGACTAAGAAGAAGTACCTGGCCATGCACTTCTGAAAAAGTTGGCCATGAAAACCCTATGAGTAGCAGTGGAGCATTGTCTGAGATAGCACCGGAAGATGAGAGGATGGTGCAAAAAGATGGGGCAGGGTCCCACTCTGTTGTACACAGGGTCGCTAGGAGTTGGAATCTACTGGACAGCACTAACAACAAATGTCTTGACTGTTGTCCTTTCTATAGAGTAAACATCAGTATTTACTTCAACCTTTTCTAACAACACTGACCTCAGGGCCCCACACTGTCCTGGTTGCTCTTCTCAGCAGGGTCTTCAGTTTGTCATTGATTCTCTTAAAATTCGGTACCCATAACATTTAGTGTAGACTGGAACTATTACTGATACTTTTAAGGCCACCTAAAGTTGCATTAGCTTTTTGAGAATTAAATTACCAATGAAATAAACTAAAATTCCTACATCTTTTCACTTGTGTTATTAAGGTGTCCTCCCTACATTTTTATTTTATTTTTTTATTTTTACTTAGATTCAACACTTTTTTCCTGGTAGGCATTTTCTTTTTGGTTTAGCTAATTAAGAAATTTATGTATTCAAAGTTGTGTTATTTTCCTGCAAATTTCATAATCCACAGATTTAATGAGAACATCTTTAATGCCTTGATTTGAAGCATTTACTTACTATTGCTTGATTATGGAAATTTAAGATGAGCAAAGCATGGTCCCTTCCTTCTACTTGTTCAAAGTCTAATAATTAAGTAATCGAGTACAATAAAATAGGTTCTGACAAAAATATCCACAAAGCACAGGGGAAATGACATTATTAGATTTATGTTATAGAAAATAAATTCTGATGCAAAATGCTGAAAAACTGCCTAAGCGCCTACTGTAATAATATAAAGAAGATGGATCAATAGCAGAGGGGTTATAGTGCAGAAAGAGTCAGGAAGTAGAATTAAAAGGAGTTGGTGACCCACTCACTGGGTGTGAGAGGTAAAACAGGCAGTGGCATCTAGGATGATACCGCTGAGATGGGAAAGATAGAAGGAGATATGTGCTTGACAGGGAATGAGTTGAGTTCAGTCTTGGAGATGGCAAATTTGAAGGGCCTGTATGGTACATGTCATTGTACAAGAGATAGTTCAGAGCTTATTTGAGAGATCTGTGAAAAAAGTGAAAAGCTGAAAGTAATCAACATTGAGGAAACCATGGGGAGACACTGAGATTGCCTAGGAAAAGCATCTAAAGTGAGAAGGGGACCAAGGATTGAATCATTTAAGGGGTGAGGAGGACAAAGCCAAGGGAAGAGTGAGTTTTAAGTAGGAGGGTGTCAGCAATGTGGAAAGCTTCTTATTTGTTGTTTGTTTATTGTGTCTCTCCTGGGCTAGAATATAAGCTGCTAGAATATAAACTTTACAAGGGCAGGAACCTTGTCATTTTTGTTCCCTACTGTATTCCTAGCACATGATAGGCAAAAAGTAAATATTTGTTGAGTGAATGAATGTAGGAATGTGCATTTATGCAGAATAGGACAAAAGAACAATAAGGCCTTCTGCGTATCATTAAAAATCACCTGCCAGGTAGACATCTATCACTTAATCAATATTCTTTGAGTCTTTGAGTAAGGTTTTTTGACCATCTGAAAAACTATTAGTTATAATATTTGCCAGTCTTCGTTTCTCTGTTATGTCCAAAAGAGCTGTGGTATTGAGAGGACAGAGTACTAAAACTATCAAGATATCTTGTGTTGCATTCCAGATATGTTACTGGCTGCTTGACTTTCTGCGACTCAGTGTCCACGTTTACAAAATGAGAGTATTGAGCAAAATGATCTCTAGAGTTCCTCTCACTTTTAGCATGCTTTTATTCTAGGATATCATGAAAGGTTGTTTCAGATACTTTTCTGAAATACACATATATGGTATGTCTGTACTCCCCTAATCTACCACTTTAGAAATTATATACAAAATAGATGATAAGGTTCTCCTTCTGGTGATGGTTGAGTAGCTTCTATCTGACAAGCCCTCCTGCATATATCAATGGCCAACTGTGATTAAAATACAAAAAACTACTACCTGAAAGCTTTGGTAAGTGAGCAGAAAGCAGCATATTTTGGAGGGGATCAAAACTTAGAGAAAGTGTATGGCAGAGTGAGTTTCCTGCTTGGGGGCCTTGTCTTTGAGGGCCCACAGTTGTGGCATTGATGGTGTGGAACAGCTAACATTCCAATAGAAAGCCCACTTTCTCTCTGATGGGGGAAGGGCCTGAGGCAACCAGAGAGCCAGAGAAGGGGCGCCTTCATTCCGTATACAACCCCAAATCTCTGGCTGGCTCTTGAACCGTGCTTGCTTGGGGCAGACTGAGAGCAGTCAGAACTAAGATCTGAGCTGCTGTGCACAACAGGTGTTACAGGGTTTGCAGTTCAAGTCTAACCAAGTTAATTGCCTGCTAAAACAAAAACATTAAGCTCTTCAAAGGAGTATAACAGAACAGAAACTTTCCACAACATGACATTCACAGTGTCCAAGATACAATCCAAAGTTGAGCCAAGATATTGTGACCCATTCTCCAGACAAAAGATAATTGACAAATACCAACTCCGAGATGATTCAGATGTTCAAATTATCACACAACGACTTTAAAGCAGCTCTTAAAACTGCCTAATTTTCCAGAAAGGAAAATATGCCTAAAATCAAGGAAAAGACAGGAAATCTCAACAGAGAAATAGAAAATATTAAAAAGAATCAAATGGAACTCTTTAGAACTTTTTGAAAATTATGTCTGAAATAAAAAATTCACTGGATGGGCTAAATAGCAAAGAGGAGATAACAGAGGACAGAATCAGTGAACTTGGAGTTAGGGTAATAGAAATTATTCAATAGAAAGAAGGGGGAGGGGAGAAATTACAGAAAACTAAGCAGAGCCTCAGGGACCTGTGGGACAGTATCACAATGTCTGGTATTTGTGCAGTTGGAGATGTAGAAGGAGAGAATAGAGGGAATAAGGTAGGAAAAATATTTCAAGAAATAATAATCAAAAACTTTCCAAATTTGGTGAATGGTATAAATTTAGAAAGCTCAGCACCCCAAACAGGATAAATATGAAGAAAACCATGCCTAGGCATATCATAGTCAAACTGTCAAAGAGCAATGATAAGGAGAAAATCTTGAAAGCTGCCGGATAAAAACAACACATTACATACATGGAGACAGCAATTCAAATGATGAACTGTTCATCAGAAATTATGGTGACCAGAAGAGAAATCTTTTAAAGTGCTAAAAGGAACAAAACCTGCCAATCCTGAATTCTATATCTGGGGAAAACATCTTTAAAGAATGAATGTCAGACAGCATTTTCAGGTAAAAGGAAACTAAGACTGTGTCGCCGAGACCTTCACTATAAGAAATGTTGAAGGAAGTTCTTCAGACTGAAGGGAAATAATACCAGAGGGAAACTTGAATATTCAGAATGATTGAAGAACATTGGAAATGGTAAATATAACTGGCTATTTTTTTCCTTTTTAGTGTCTTTAAAATATGTATGAGTATTTAAAACAAAAACTATCAGCATTGCCTTTATGCTGTTTATAGTGTATGCAGACATATTACATATGGAAACTAGCATTAAAGGCGACTGTGTGTGGGGTATCTGAATTGATAAATAGAGCTGTACAGTTTTTGCTTTTGTTTGTGTGAGGAAGATTAGCCCTGATCTAACATCTGTTGCCAGTCTTCCTCTATTTTGCTTGAGGAAGATTGTTGCTGAGCTAACATCTGTGCCAGTCTTCCTCTATTTTATGTGGGGTTGCTGCCACAGCGTGGCTTGATGAGCGGTGCGTGGGTCCACGCCCGGGATCCAAACCTGCCAACCCTGGGCCACTGAAGCAGAGGACACAAACTTAACCACTACGCCACCAGGTCACCTCCCAACCTGTACAGTTTTAAGGTTTTTACATTTTATATAATGTGGGCTAATATTTAAGTTTAGGATATATATTATAATCCCTAGAGCAGGTTTCTCAAACTTAGCACTATTAACATTTGGGTCGGATAATTCTTTGTTATCAAAAGCTGTCCTGTGCATTGTACAATGTTTGGCAGCATCCCTGGCACCACTGGATGCCAGAAGCATTCTTCTTCCCCCACCCTCAGTTGTCTCCAGGCATTGACAAATGTTCCCTGGGGGCAAAATCACCCTTGGTTGAGAACCATTGTCCTAGAGCAATCACTTTTTAAGAAATGTGAAGAGGTATAATTAGAAAGTTAATACATATATTAGAATGCAATTCTAAAAAGTATTTAAATAGTCCAAAAGAAGATGGGAAATAAAACATAGCAATAAAAACTGAAGGGATAACAGAAAATAAATGCTAGACTAAAATACAGCCATATTGATAAGTATTTTAATATTGATGAGCTAAACACTCCAGTTAAAGGTGGAGATTGGTCAGAATTAATTAAAAAAAAAAGCAAGACCTGAATATAAGCTGTGTACAGGAGATGCATTTTGAAGGTAAAGACACAGATGGGTTGAAAATATATGGGCGGAAAAAAATATGTGATGAAAACAATAAACATAAAAAAGTGGAAGTAGCTGCATTAATTCCAGATTTTAAAAAAAGACTTCAAGACACAAAATATCAAATAAAGAGGCTCATTTCATAATGATAAAATTTGTCAGGAAGATATAACAATATATATACCTAATAGCAAAAATTGATGGAAATGAAGGAAGAAATAAGCAATTCTATGATCATGGTCAGAGATTGTTAAAACTGTCCTCTCAGCAATTAATAGAACAACTAGACAAGGAGAGACAAACAAGGAGAACAAAACAAGGAGAGACAGAGGATCTGAGCAACACTATCTGATATTTATAGAATGCTGTTCCCAACGTCTGCAGAATGATCAGTATTCATGAGCACGTGGTATATTTCTCAAGAGAGACCATATGTTGAGCTGTTAAATGCATCTTAATAAATTTAAAAGGATTGAAACTGTACAAAGTATAATTTCTGACCACAAAGGAATTAAATTAGAAATCAACAACACTAAGGTATTTAGGAGTACCTAGAGTATTTCTAAATTAAACAAAATACTTGTCTATGAGTCAAAACTGAAATCATACAGCCAGCCCTGATGGCCTAGTGGTTAAAGTTCTGCACGCTCTGCTTCAGCAGCCCGGGTTTTGTTTCTGGGCGTGGAAACACACCACTCATCTGTCAGTAGCCATGCTATGGTGGCAGCTCACATAGAAGAACTAGAAGGACCTACAACTAGAATATACAATTATGTACTGGAGCTTTGGGGAGGGGAAAAAAAGAGGAAGATTGGCAACAGATGTTAGCTCAGGGCAAGTCTTTCCCAGCAGAAAAAACAACAAAAAGAAAGAAAAAAAACTAATGGTACCTAGCTTGTATCTTCAAAAGAAGAAAAAATGAAATCATAAAGGAAATTAGAAAATATTTTGAACTGAATGATAATGAAAATGAAACACATCAAAATTTGTGGAATATAGCTCAAACAATGTTTAAAGAGAAACTTATAGCTTTAAAATGCTTAAATTAAAAAAGAAAAGTGTAAAATCACTAATTTAAGCTCCAACTTAAGCTAGAAAAAAAGGAGCAAAGTAACTGGAAAGAATGAAATGCAAATAGCAGAAATGAATAGAATAACTAGAACTAATAAATTTAGCAAGATTGCTTGATATAAGTGTACAAAAACTGTGTGGGCAACAAGTAATCTGAAAATGAATAAAATATTTAGGAACAAATTTAACAAAAGAAGTGTAGGATATGTACTCTGAAAAACACAAAACATTGCTGAGAGAAGTTAATATCTAAATAAATGGATAGATATACCATGTTCATGGGTTGGAAGACAATACAGTCATGCACCACGTAACAACATTTCAGTCAACAAGAGACTGTGTATATTACAGTGGTCCCATAAGATTAGTACCATGTAGCCTACACGTGTAGTAGGCTGTACCATCTAGATTTGTGTCAGTACACTCTATGATGTTCGCACAATGGCAAAATTGCCAAACAACACCTTTCTCAGAATGCATCTCCATTGTTAAGCAACATATGACTGGTTACCATCAGTAGTGGGCTGACTTATGTAAAGGACCAGGCAGTAAATATTTTAGGCTTTGTGGATCATGCAGTTTCTGTTAGATCTATTCCATTCTACTGTTGTAGCATGAAAACGGCAATAGATGATACATCAGTGAATGGGTGGTGTTCCAGCAAAACTTTATTTACAAAAACAGGCAATGGGCTGGGTTTGGCTTGTGGACTATAGTTTGCTGACCTCTCATTAAGATGACAGTTCTCTTCAAATTGATTTATAAATTCCTTGCAATTCCTATCAAAATCCCAATAGATGTTTTTGTAGAAATTGACAAGATTATCCTAAAATTTATATGGAAATGCAGAGTTACTAGAATAGCCAAAACAACTTTGAAAAAAAATGGTTAAAGATTTATATTTCTTGATTTCAAAACTTATTATAAAGCTACAGTAATCAAGAGAGTCTGGTATTGGCATAAGGGTAGACATATAGATCAGTGGAGCAGAATAGAGGATCCAGAAATAAACCCTACCATTTGTGGTCAATTAATTTTTGCTAGAGATGCCTAGTAAATTCAATAGGGAAAGGATAGCTGTTTCAACTAATGGCATTGGAACACTTGGATACCATATATTAAAGAAGATGAATCTTAGATTTTTACTTTATACTATCCACAAAAATTAACTCAAAATCTACAGTAGACCAAAACATAAGAGCTAAAACTATAAAACTTCTTGAAGAAAATACGGGAGAAAATCTTTATGACCTTGGATTAGGCAAAGATTTCTTAGATATGACACCAAAGTGACAGAAAGCAGATTAATAATTTCCTAGCCTTGGGTGTGGAGGGAGAAATATGGACTGCAGAAATACACAAGGGATTTTTTCTTTTTTTTTTTTTTTGAGGAAGTTTAGCCCTGAGCTAACATCTGCTGCCAATCCTCCTCTTTTTGCTGAGGAAGACTGCCCCTGAGCTACCATCCATTCCCATCTTCCTCCACTTTTATATGTGGGATGCCTACCACAGCATGGCTTGCCGAGCGGTGCCATGTCTGCACCTGGGATCCGAACCTGCGAACTCTGGGCTGCTGAAATGCAACATTCAAACTTAACTGTTGCACCACCGGGCCGGCCCTGACAAGGGTTTTTTGTGGGAGATGATTGAAATATTCGTTATCTTGATTGTGGCAGTGGTTTCATGGGTGCATACAGCTGTCAAGATTCATGAAATCATGCACTCTAATTGGATCTAGTTTATTTTTCATATAAATAATAAAATAATAAAGTTGACTAAAAAGAGAAAATACAGTAATGTAAAGGTTATGTAGCTGGTGAGAAAAAGAGAATTAGTGATCTGGAATATAGATCTGAAGTAATTACTCAGAACACAGAATGGAGAAATAAGGAAGATGGAAAAAATGATTGAAAAATTAGACATGCATGGATGATTAAGGAAGAAGATCCAATATTTATTAAATGGGAGTTCAAGAAGAAGATAATAGAGAAAATGGAAGAAAGACAGTATTCAGATAGGTAATGGCTGAGAATTCTCCAGAATCAGTGAAAGTCGAACTCTTAGGTTAAGTATCCCAGGAAACACCAAGCAGGATAATCAAAAAGAAATCTTCATTTAGATATGTTGTTGTCCAACTATTGAACAGTAAGGCAAAGAGAATATTACAAAATTAGCCAGAGAGAAAAGACAAATTACATACATGGTATAACAAAATTAGAAGAGAAAAAACAATGTGATAAAATTAAACATTTATTCATAATAAAAATGCTTAGCAGAATTAGATTTGAAGGGAATTAATTTAATCTGATAAAGGGGAGCTACCAAAAACAAAACATGCCAAAAGCAAATCTTTTATCATTCCCTGTGAGTTCGAGGGAAACAAGGCTGCCCATCACCACTACTCCTAGCCAGCTCAGGAAGACAAGGAGGAAAAATAAAAAGTATAAGAATTGAAGTGAAAGAAGCAAACTTGTCATTATTTGTTGATTCTATGCTTGTCTACATAGGAAACTGAAAGGATCTTGAGATTGTAGACATTTCTCTACACCAACCACAATTTTGACAACATGCAACAAGAATCTAAGGCTTCTAGGAACAGAAGCCTTTCTTGCATATCTAAGAAAAGATATGCAAGACCTTTATTGAGAGAATTATAAAACGTTATTGAAAAAATTAAGAAAGCTTTAAAAAAAGTAGATTAAGACTTGCTCATGGACAGGGAGATTGAATATTATAAAGAGGTAATTGTCTCCAAATCATTCTATGAAGTCAGTGCAATCTTATTAAAACCATTGGGTTTTTACATAGAATTTGATAAAAGTTACATGAAGGAGCAAAGGACCAAAAGGAGCCAAGGTATTCTTGAAGAACAAAAAGGAGGGAGAGGAGACAGCCTACCAAATATCAAGCTTATTCTAAAACCTATGGGACTTCATGCAAGTAGATCAGTGGGACAGAATAGAAAGCCTTATATGTATGGAAACTTAATGTATGACAGAAATGATATTGCAGATCAAAGAGAAGCATATTATTCTCTAGAGCAAGAAATCAATAAGTAATACCTAATGGTGAAAAATCAAGAAATAGCAGTATAATTATGTTATTTAGAAATTTGGAAGTAAACAGCAAAAAGGGGGAAAAAAGCAAAAGAGTTGAAAATGGTTGCCTCTGGGGAAAGAGAATTAGGAAATGGGTGATCAGGAAACAGGTAACTTCTTTTTTTAAAATAATGAATCTTTTAGAAATTGTCTTTTTAAAATTGATAATAATTTTGATTTCTTCTTTAATTTTTTCAACAATCCATTGTTTGTTCAGAAGCGTGTTGTTTAGTCTCCACATTTTTGTACCTTTCTCTGCTTTTTTCTTGTAGTTGATTTCTAGTTTCATAGCATTATGATCAGAAAAGATGCTTGATATTATTTCAACTCTCTTGTATTTATTGATGTTTGCTTTGTTTCCCAAAATATGGTTAATCCTTGAGAATGTTCCATGTGCACTTGAGAAGAATGTGTAACCTGCTGTTTTTGGATGAAGTGTTCTATATGTATCTATTAAGTCCATCTGGTCTAATTTTTCATTTAATTCTATTATTTCCTTGTTGATTTTCTGTCTGGATGTTCTGTCCATTGGTGTTAATGGTGTGTTGAGGTCCCCTACTATTATTGTATTGTTGTTGATGTCTTCTTTTAGTTCTGTTAAGAACTACAAATTTTGGTGCTCCTGTGTTGGGTGCGTATATATTTATAAGTGTTATGTCTTCTTGGTGGAGAGTCCCTTTTATCATTATATACTGTCCCTCTTTGTCTTTCTTTATCTGTTTTGCTTTGAAGTCTACCTTGTCTGATATTAGTATAGCGACACCTGCTTTCTTTTGTTCATTATTAGCTTGGAGTATTGTTCTCCATCCCTTCACTCTAAGTCTGTGTTTGTCTTTGGGGCTGAGGTGTGTTTCCTGGAGGCAGCATATTGTTGGATCTTGTTCTTTGATCCATCCTGCCACTCTGTGTCTTTTGATTGGGGAGTTCAATCCATTTACATTTAGAGTGATTATTGAGATGTGGGGGCCTACCACTACCATTTTATGTCTTGTTTTCCGGTTTTCTTCAATTTCCTTTGTTTCTCGTCCCATGGTTTAATCTGTTCTGATGAAGAGCTGCTACTCTCTGTTGTTGTCCTTCTACTTATCTCCTGTGCTCTTGGTTTTGTAGCCCCTTTCCTTTTTTTGATTTTTCAGGAATGAGGGTTTTCCTAAGGATTTCCTGAAGAGGAGGTTTTGTGGCAATGAACTCCCTTAATTTTTGTTTATCTGGGAAAGTTTTTATTTCTCCATCGTATTTGAACGATATTTTCACTGGGTAGAGAATTCTCGGCTGTAGGTTTTTGTCCTTCTAATTTTTGAATATATCATTCCACTCTCTTCTAGCCTGTAAAGTTTCTGCTGAGAAATCTGCTGATAGCCTGATGGGGGTTCCTTTGTAGGTTAGTTTCTTTTGCCTGGCTGTCCTTAGTATTTTCTCCTTGTCGTTGACTTTTGCTAGCTTCACTACTATATGCTGTGGGGTTGGTCTTCTTGCATTGATAAAGTTTGGAGATCTATTGGCTTCTGTCACCTGAAGATCCATCTCTCTCACCAGATTTGGGAAGTTCTCAGCCATTATTTCTTTGAATAGGCTTTCTGCCCCCTTCTCCTTCTCTTCTCCCTCTGGTATACCTATAATCCTCATGTTGCATCCCCTAATTGAGTCGGATAATTCTCGGAGAGTTTCTGCATTTCTTTTTAGTCTTAGTTCTCTCTCCTCCTCTGCCTGCAGCATTTCTATATTCCCATCTTCCAAATTGCTAATTCTTTCCTCCATATTATCGGCCCCACTGTTCAGTGCATCTAGATTTTTCTTAATCTCCTCTATTGTGTTCTTCATTTCCAGTATTTCTGTTTGGTTCTTCTTTATCGTATCAAACTCTTTTGTGACATAGCTCCTGAACTCGTTGAGTTGTCTATCTGAATTCTCTCTTAACTCATTGAGTATTTTAATGATGGCTGTTTTGAAGTCATCGTCATTTAGGTTATATATTTCATTTTCTTTGGGATTGTTGTCTGTGTATTTGTTATTTTCCTTCTGTTCTGGAGATTTAATGTATTTTTTCATATTGCTTGATGTTGTAGATTTGTGCCTCCGCATAGAGATAGAGATTAGTTGCTCCTTCCACTTGTTTCTGCTGGTGTGGTGGGGGAGCAGCTGTTTATACTGCACCAACCAGGAACCCTGTCCGCAGTTGCTAACTGGGCCTGGGCCCCTCCTTGTAGTCACAGTGGTCCTTTGGATTCCCTCTTCTGCCGTGGGGGCCATCACGGGGGGGCTTCAGGCTGCTGGTGCCTACTGTTGCAGCCCACCTAGACGTGCTCCGATAATGAATAATTTTGAAAACTGAAAAAATTTTTAAAAATGCAATATTGTATCTTGTATAAAAGAGCTTTTTAAAAGAATACTTTGTCCTACAGTACATCTAGTTTTATCCTCCTGGTGGCCAATATGTTAGGCCAACTCTGATTTACAGGAATATATTGAAATTTACATATACATAATTTTATTTATTCTTTTACTGTAAAAAGCTTTTTACAGTCTTCAAGTGGTTTTCATTTTTGATGTTTGAAATAAGTTGTCATTTGATAGTTTTATATTGTATAATTTAGTCCTTAGCATACTGAGTTAGAAATTATTTCATTAACTTCTGAGTGTGATTTTTGTTAGTATTAAGTTGCTGTTGTTTTAAGATGTTACGAGTCTGTCTTTATTTTTCTCCTTTTTAAGTAACAGAAAGGAACAAGGGATTTAGAATAGGTAGTAGCTTTGTTCTCATCTGTTCTGGTTAAGCATTATCTGGAATGTTATAGTTTTCCTGTTGCTATACTTGAAGAGTACCATTAACAAATGGTACCCATAAAAGGATGAGTGAGATGATGTTGGCCCTGATAATCAAGGATATACTTAATATATTTAACTTGGAGAATAGAAGACTAAGGGAGAAACAACTGTCTTTCACATGTTTGAGAGGATGCCATGTGAAATAGGGAACTTGTACTGAAAACAATGGTAAAAACCAATAGAGGAAATTACAGAGCAACGTATTTTGCTCAATATGAGGAAGAACTTTCTAGGAACTAGGGGTACCTAGCATTGCAGGAAGCTGACTCTGAAGAATGGAGCTCCTTTTCTCTGGCAGTAGTTAAGTATGGGCTAGATATTCTTCTATTAAATTCCTGAGAGATGGTGTCTTCGTTGTGTGACAGTTGATCTGTAAGGTCCTTCAAAAGTTTTCAGATTATTTTGTGACATTGAGATACTTCCTTAGCTTTGAACTTTTTTCTGTTTTTCAGACCAGTGAATGGAGGTTAAGCTATGTCAATAAGGAATTTGCTGTTTGCCCCTCGTACCCGCCAATTGTCATAGTGCCCAAATCCATTGATGATGAAGCTCTTCGGAAAGTAGCTACATTTCGACATGGAGGACGCTTCCCAGTACTCAGCTATTATCATAAAAAAAACGGAATGGTAAGTGTACTGTACTGCTGCTTGAGCTACTGAAAGACTAGGTTTGAGAACCTTTCCTAAGAAATCTTCCCCCTTTCTGTGTACTTGGTTGCTGAAGTGATTGGTCTCTCCTGCTAGGACTTCCTTCGTTTAAACTTTAGGGAATCAGGAGTAGAGTGTTTTCTGTGATAAGGATATGACTTTGAATTCTTTCTATGATGCTGCTCAACCTTAGAAAAACCCAAGCTAGGTTTATCTTCAGGACTCAGTACAAAGGGAACTAATGTTCATTTGATTCTTAAAGTAACACTCTTAGGTAGAAAAATAAATTCATCTGACCAGAATAATGGTAAGATACTTTATTTTAATTATTCTCACCAAATTTCCCTTTGAAAGGTAAATTGAGCAAACGTTTTTATTTTCAAAAGGGAGAAGAGTGACACATGTCATTAGTCACAACTTAAGTAAACACGGGAGTCAGGAGTGGAATAGGCAAGTGCTCACTGTGTATTTGTTTTCTAAATATTTTCTAAATCTGTTTCTCTCCTCTTATTTTCTCTCAGTCAATAAACTCTGCTTCTCATATTGAAACCCATAGTATATTAGTGGATAAGTTATAGCCATCTTCTATTTTCTTTTGAACCCTGGTAACAAGTAAAATATGGATATTTAGGATGAAAAGATTCTAAAAATTTGCTCCTTGGGCATCAGATCATCTGTCCTGCTTGCTCAGTAGTATTTCTGTTTAGTAGGGTTCATTATAACGCATTTTAACAAATGATACTGAATATGCTGTCCATTTACATGGTAAACACAGTCGGAGAGTTAGCCATTATCATCCTCTGGTTGACCTTTCTTGATCATGTTAAATTTCAAGGTAAAGATAACAGTGTATATTGTGGGGTGAAATTGAAGTAACTCTGAACTATTCACCAGGGAAGAGATCAGTATAAGAGAGAATGATTTCTTTGGAAAAGTTTCAAAAGCAAACCTTTGAAAACATAGGTAGTCTTTGGAGACAAGTGGTTAATCCTGGAATAGCAAAAAGATGGAAGGAGGCCACCGGAGAATGAATAATAGATAAGCAACTTTCAAGATATTGAAAATGATTCCCCAAACAAGAAGAATACTTCATAGGCTTTTTTATTTTGCCATTGGTGCCTTTTCTCTTTATAATTCTTGATAAAATCTGCCAACCCTAAGTTTATGTAGTTGAAGTAAAAGTTTGCTGGCACACAGGCCATTATTATTATCTTCATTACAAGGCCAGGTCCACTGGGTAATCAATTCACTGACTAAATGAATTGTAACATTTGATCTTAAAGAGAAACTATAATTTATCATGTGAAAGTATTTTGAGTTAGGAAGAAAAATTGTGTAAAAATGCAAGGCTTATTTTTGTTTTACAATTATTAACTATTGTCAGCATATAGAAATATTTATTTGTTTTGGCATCAAATCCATCTCCAAAGTGTCACACAGTTGTTTTTGAGATACTCTTAATCTAGCTAATTCATTTCTGTTTTCAGAGACGTTAAAAACAGCTACTATTAAATTTTAAACTGCATTGTGCTTCTAGGTAATTATGCGAAGTGGTCAGCCACTCACTGGCACAAATGGCAGACGGTGCAAAGAAGATGAGAAGCTGATAAATGCTACCCTCAGGGCAGGAAAACGTGGCTACATCATTGACACTCGATCTCTAACTGTAGCTCAGCAAGCTAGAGCCAAAGGAGGCGGCTTTGAACAAGAAGCTCACTATCCCCAGTGGAGGCGGATTCATAAGTCCATTGAGAGGTAAAGATTCTGGAGACAGAGATGGATTCTTATTTGAAGCTCATTAGAGTGGGTGAGCCCTTACCTGTTCAAAAATCACAGGTTTTTAAACTAACCTACGCACTAACTTAGAGTCAAAAATTGGCTGCATATCCTGTCATTATGTTTTAAATGATAAGCAGAAAACTTAATGGGCATCTTGGATGCGCGCAGGTGAGTTTTAGTCAAATAGCATTGTTTCTCTAAGTCAGCCCTGAAATTTCATCACTACAAGGTCTGCTCCTCTACTTGTAGATCAGTGGTTACCAAACTTACTGAACAGGTATGCTAAGGATAATTAGATTTTCCTAAGTCAAAAGACTTTAGAGTTTCAGTTTCCCACATACCTACCTGTTCTCACACCCTGTTTCCTCCACCTATATTAGCTCATGGCTATGCTTGCAAGTGGTGCCTTAGGCGTGCTTCTGGGTGGGTAGGTGGGAGTTGGAGCTAATAAAACAATGGTGTCTGAGCTGGCCTGGGGCATCGTGCTAACGGTCCCAGGTATCTCATGCTGGATCCGTGGGAACAGGATTGCACATGTCAGTGGTGCTGTCTTGTGGCCTGTCATACAATGCAGTGCTCTGGCTGTCTCCCCGGTCAGATAATCCAGCTATGCAAACTGGGTTTAATCTGATCAGATGAGGAACAGTTTACCATGATAGGCATTTTAAGCATCTTTGCAACCATGTTTAAATGTCATTTTTCAGTCTTTAATCCTCAAGTTATTGTATAGCAAGGTAAATCTTTTTATAGTATTTTGAGCTACTTTTGCTCTTTGATATATTGGAGGCTGAATTTTTGGTTTGGTTTCTTCCTTTATCATTCTATTTTCTGTTTTCTTTTTTACTTTTCCTTGTTTTTTAAAGGTATCACATTCTTCAGGAGAGCTTAATCAAACTCGTGGAAGCTTGTAATGACCAAACACATAATATGGACCGATGGCTCAGTAAATTGGAAGCCTCGAACTGGCTGACTCACATCAAAGAGATTCTTACAACTGCCTGTCTAGCGGCTCAGTGTATCGACAGGTAAAGTGCATTTCAGCATTCTGGAATGGGATATGCACTGCTAACTACACTTTGCTTTTATCCAGACATATGTTTATATATTATGTTAAAGTTTGTGCCTATTGTATGTCCTATGTTCAGATCATTCTATAAATTACTATGTAAGATAGTCAGTGCCATTCAGTTATCAGTGAAGTATGTGCATAGATTCTGACATTGAATTGATAGTTAATGTTTGTTGAATGAATGTGAACCATGTAGCAAATATATATCTATAATGACACAAATATTTTAAGTACTAAAGGACCTATTTTTTCTATAAATTAAATTGAATCTACCAATTTTCCTTTTCTTACACCGTGAAAAAGAATGAAAAGGAGTTTTCTTATTTTTTCCCAGAGGGCCAAACTTGCCTTCTTACTTTTGAAATACCAATGGAAGGAAACATGTAGTTTTGTTTCACAGTAAACTGGTTCTGATCTCTCAGACATCTTATTACAAACTACTTGATATGTGCAGTGATATCAGGATCTCGAGTTGGGAAAACCTGATGGCAGTGATGTGGAGTATATGAAGTGATTTTAGTTTATTCACTCAGTTGAAGGTTGCCAATCCTTGAGACTTGAGGCAGAAGACTTGAACAGAGGCAGAAGGATTGGTATAAGTTGTTGCAGAAGCTTAGAATGCCCTTTTTAAGAAGGGGATTCCCACTGAAACAATAGGTAGGTATAAGTATTGCCACTACCTAGTTGGATGGCACTTTTCTTTGAGACTTCAATTTGTTTTATTGATGCTTCCAAATTGGGGAAATATATATGTAATTTTTTTGTGGTTAGTGAGAAATTGATAATAGAATGGGTTGCTTAAGATCCTGTGGTGAGATAGTGACAGAACCAAAAATGGGTAGAGACTCTTGGTGTCAGGATTCCAAGGCTGTCAATAACCTTTATTTTAGGCAAAGCTCGTTTATCTAATAAAATATGGGAGCTAGAGACCAAAGTTCTGTGGTAGAGAAAAGAATAATACAGAATGATGAGGTGTTACTATTAAAGGTTTTGTTTCTTTTTAACCTAAGTTAAAAAGGTTTCCCCTTACATGATGAGTACAGAGGCTTCTGTTTTCTTACAAAACGTGAATTGTTATAGACACTTAACACCATGTTGTCATGGTTTTCAGCCATAATAACAAGATGATGCAGATCAAAGCAACCTTAGGTGCAGAACAGTGTTTGCCATCTCTGCCTTTGTTTAGTTTGGGCTGGCCATCTTAAACAAACAGGGACTTCCACACTCTTAGAAGAGTTGAAGGTTTTGGTTTATTTTGCCATGTTTGGGTTCCCTTTTCTGATACATATTAGTTTATTACTTATACCTCCATAGAAGTCTGCCCTTAAAATTAATTACTCAAAACAGACCTTAAATTAATTGAATTGAATTCAGAATATATCACAGATAACTAAGATACATATTCAGTATATTCAGAAGCTTTAAAATACTTGCTCATACCCTTCAGCTTAATCATTAGATTTCACCCTAAGAATGAGGTTGTTAACCTAACCATACGTGAACATCAGGGATTCTTATTTTTAAATTAAGAACTCTTAAATAATTCAGCAAAAGACAGAAAAGCTAAGTACATTATCTACAGTGTAACAGAAATTGGCAATAACCTAAATGTCCAGCCAGAGGATTAAGTAAATGGTCGTTTATCACTTAATAGAATATTATATATCCATTAATACAATACTTCTAAAGATGACATAGAAACATGGGAAAATGTTTATAACAAAAGTAGAAATAATAAGAAATCTACCTTTTGTTATAGCTATGTAAAGTATATACATACATGGGGAAAGAATTAATAGTAGAAACCAAACATGAAACTTTTATGTGAAAGAGGTGAGCTTATTTTCCTTTTTTGCAAAATTTTCTTCTCTGTCCTTTCAATAAAAAGAGGTGGAAGAAGGGGAGGGGAGAAGATGTAGTTAATTTAGTTTTTAGTGTTTTCTCTCACTCTCTTTAGAATAAGGTAGTCTCAGATGGCTCCTAAGTATTGTGGTATAGAGGTATCATTGCCACAGACTTTCTAGATTAATAGTTTTATGGGTTTTTTTTTTTTTTTGCTTCTTCTTCTTTTCATGTTTCTCGAAGAGTGGTTTGGGACTTGTTTCCTAGATCCACTGCAGTTTATGAAGGCGTCCTTACAGTCAGCTGATGGTGGAAAGGTAGAATCAAGGTCAGATAGATAGAGAAAAATAGCTTTAAGTGTATGTTTCTAGGTTTGATGAGGAAAGGCTTTAATCAACTATTAAAGCAGAAGAGGTAAGCACCTACTGTATGTGATAAGGACTGCTTTTCAGTTTTATAAAGGGAGAAAAAATTCAGCTAACAGTTTCTGTGAAATTTGTTAGAACTTAAGGGGTTCTTGCCACGTGAAATTTGGGACTCATAGTTTTATTTTTTTCCCAAGGGAAGCTTTCTTCATATGCCTTATTTAGACTCTAAGCCTTAGTAGACAGTGCAGAATGCATAAGACTTTGAAATATTGTACTCAGTAAATGTTTATTATTAACAGAGTTGATTGACCATGTTGGGAGTATCTCATTTGTACTCTGGATTTTCCTGTCAGGGAAGGAGCATCCATATTGATTCATGGAACAGAAGGAACCGATTCCACACTTCAGGTCACCTCCCTGGCCCAGATCATCTTGGAACCAAGAAGCAGGACCATCCGTGGTTTTGAGGCCCTGATAGAAAGAGAGTGGCTGCAGGTAAGAAAAGCTATTTGGTGCGCAGAGCAACTGCTAATAGTTGATGTTATGATTCTGGTGTGTGTGAGCAGATATAATCTATGAAATTTCAATCGATTAAAATGTTTAAATTGTGTGTTTAATTTTCTGGGGAACAATTAATCCATCTTCCTCTCAATAAATGTTTGTAATCTTTACTGCCCTCTCAATTTCTGGATCTCTCTTTGCTTATATTACTCATTTGGCACTTCATTCCCTTAGCAGACCCTTACTAGTTGTATTTTGTTACCCCCAGGGCAAATACGAACGAGGGAAAACACAGTCCTGTCTTGCAGAGCTTAGTCTTATTAGAGATGACAGACACAAGCTGGGGGCGAGGGGACTTAGAGACTTGTAACACAAAGCGTATGCTTTAGCGCTTTCTGCCTTTTGCTGGTCTGGCTTCCTCCTGTCCTCTTCCCGAGCCAGGTGAAATCCTTCTCATCCCTTAAGATCCAGCTAAATGTCACTTCTTTCATGATGTCTTTGGGACCTTAACCTCCTTCACAGATGAAATTGATCCATTTTCTTCATGCCATGTTTCCTGAACTAGACCCAAATAAAGTGACTTCTTTGAGGCCAGAGAACCATGTCCAATTCATCTGTTTATCCCCAGGATACAACACAGTATTGTCACCTAATGTCAAATGACAACTAAAATAAAGATCTCATAAAATAGATGGAAATCCTCCAAGTCAGAGATTAATTTATGAGTCTATATGCTGTGTGTAACTTAGTAAATAAATGTGATTGGAAATAAATGCGTAGATGTATCTTGAAAGTGGAAGTATCTCTGGAGGAAAATCGTTTCTGGCCCTTCTGGTTACAGTTCAGATATGTTATGTGTCAGTGCTGTTGTGCTTGCCATGTCTACCCTGCCTGACAGCTGACCTTTCTCTCTGTTCAAGTGAGACCGTCCTAAACATTTGGTGAAAATCTATTCAGCTACATTGCTCATGATGCATAGCAAACAAACAAACGAGTATGATTTACTTATTTATATATTACCATTTTAGTGGGGATCAAAATCCCATTAGCCACTGGAATATGTTCATGGCATTATCTTTGTCAGATACAGTACTATGAGGACCCAAAGATAAAGCAGGTTTGGGATAAGGTCAGTACTCAGGTTCTGGGCAGGCCAGAGAGCCAAATGATTCTTAAATTTCCTTTGGTCAGTAGATGGCAGACTCTTCCAGTTCTTTTTGGGAAAACATGGAAACTAAGGACAGCTTTATCTCTAATCTGAAAATATTCATAAAGACCTCTTCATGATGGTAACTTTTTTCATATGTAGTTAAAGATTTAATATCAGGAGTGACCTTATACAGTTTGTGTGGGAGAGCCCCATCTTTATCTCTATTCAGTGGTGAGGCTTATGTAGCTTACAACAATCAGTGATGCTTTGGATGGATCGAAGCTGATAGCTGTCTTTCGTTTTATACCTGAAGAGCTTATATCCTTTGCCTGTGCTCCAAATTTCAGACCTAGAAAGATTTATGTTTTTCATTACTGAAGTTCATTATTCTTCCATTTGGTATTTCAAGGACAATTGCTGTTCTTATGTTTATGTCTTAACTGCATAGCCTCATTAAGTATTTGAAAATTGTGTCTTTTTCCTTATTAGCTGCTAAATATTTTTTTGTTTGTTTGTTTATGTTTTTATTTTTTTATTTTTTTCCTTTTTCTCCCCAAAGCCCCCTGGTACATAGTTGTATATTCTTCACTGTGGGTCCTTCTAGGTGTGGCATGTGGGACGCTGCCTCAGCGTGGCCCGACGAGCGGTGCCATGTCCGCGCCCAGGACCCGAACCAACGAAACACTGGGCCGCCTGCAGCGGAGCACGCAAACTCAACCACTCGGCCACGGGGCCAGCCCCGCTAAATATTGTTTTAAATCAAGAAATCATTAACCTAAACAGCAAGCCACCTGAATTACACAGTTTCATTTAATGACTTTTGTTGTAATTTTGTGAAACACTATTAATAGAATGTGCTGTAATGTGATCCCACTAGGATATGACTGTCACATTTCCATCTTTTCTCGTAGGCTGGTCACCCATTCCAGCAGCGCTGTGCACAGTCAGCCTATTGTAATAGTAAGCAGAAGTGGGAGTCGCCTGTATTCCTTCTCTTCTTGGACTGTGTGTGGCAGATACTTCGTCAGTTCCCTTGTTCTTTTGAATTTAACGAGAATTTCCTCATCATGCTCTTTGAGCACGCTTACGCCTCACAGTTTGGAACATTTCTGGGCAACAATGAAAGTGAAAGGTGGGTACATTGCTCATGTGGGGCCATTTCATTTTTAGTTGTTTTGGTCACTTCCTACAAGAGACCTGGATTTGGTTCTACATTAATGTTATTTACAAGATGTTAGAGGTTACAGTTAGTATAAATTAAATTACATGAAGTGTATTCCTGTTATGAGCCTATCACTAGCTAGCTGAGAGCATATCCTAGACTTTCTTCTGTTAGATTAAAATTAGTCCATACACTGATTAAAAAGCTTTGAGTAAATTGGGCAACCATTTTAAATGTTAATTTTCTTATATAGGATCATGTATCTAACATCTGGAAGAAGCTATAACATATAATCCAACTCTACTTTCTATCCAGTTTTATGGATTAGGAAGATAATATCCAGAGAAGTTAAATGACTTGTCCAGGGACACACAGCCAGTTGGTCACCAAAAGTATAGCTATAGTACAGGTCTTCCTAATCCTGTTCCAACTTTCTCTGTTACACCTAGAAACTGTCCTCAGGCCCAGAGCGACAATTTCACTTCACAGCCCAGACACCAAGTTTATAGGTTTATTTGGAAGATTCACATCCCAATGATCTTTAAAGGGACTTAATTGGTAGTCTTCTCATTTGGGTACACTCAAAAGGCTTCCTCTGGGTGGGAGATAGGATTTGTTCCTTGGCTGGTAGATGGCATCATTTAGTTGAATAATAAATTTAAACAATTAACAGTTTTTCACGAATGGGATTACTACATCTTGACCAATTTAAAATTTAAGCACCTAGAGCAATATATGTTTTTTGCTCAGAGCTGAATTGGCAAATTTTTGAACATTAGAGTCTCTTACAGCATCCTGTGTTCAGAAGTAGGAAGAAATTTAGAACTATTTGAGTGCTCTAGAAAGTTCTCAGTCACCATAGTTTTCTCACTGTGCTTTGGCTATAGCTGCTACAGCAGCCACACTTGATTCCTGTGATCAGTGTGATTAGAAAGGTAATTTAATGGATGTGTTTATAATCTATACTGTTTCTTCTTTACCCCCAAGGGTACTTGCTGTGAGTGCTTTTCTTGATAATAGTATGGAATGGGGACAGGATTCACTTATTTGTAGGCATGTTCAAGCTGAAATGTCTGATAGTGGTATTATAAAATTGAACCTTGTAAAAAACATCCGGATGGGTTGGTAGTAGGGTTTTCCCTTGGGTGTTTATTAACAGTTTAGACTTAAATGAATCTTCGAACATTGTACCACATTTTTTTCTCTTAGTGAAATTTACTTCTGGTGTTTTGATGTCATTTTAAGTTGAGTTTCTGGTAATGATTATACTTATGTTATTACACTTACATTCAGTACTTATGCCAACAGAACAGGTCTACTTCTAAAAAGTAGGATTTGAGTTGTCTCAGAGATGTCATAAATATTTCACTTTCCCACTCCAGAGACTATTCTGTAACTCCACAGTTAATCCAAATAAAGCATAACTTACTAATAATTTTTTTGTATTTTCTTCCTTATTAAAAATAGGTAGAAAGTTTAATGCTTCCTGACTTTATAGTTCTGTTCACCTCTGTTTTAAAATAGAGAATTTTGCTAGTCAAAATAGAGAGTTTAATTAGAAGAGATGACCTAAGAGAAAGCAATGACCATACTTTTTTCCTTTTAAATATTATATCCGAAAGAATAGAAGTTTTAAGGTTTCTTATGAATACAAAGTCTAAAATTACTTGAACCTATTGAATTTGGGACATTGGAACATTAGCTGGTCCTATAAAAAAAATCTTTAAAAACCGCTGAAACTTCTTGGTGAAAGGTGATTTCAACTAAAAGGAAAAATGCAACCCTTTTTACACAGTTTTATTGAGATATAATTCACTTTCCATAATATTCACTCATTTAAAGTATGTTGTTCAGTGGGTTTTAGTACATAGTGTATTCAGAGTTGTGCAACCGTCACCAAATCTAATTTTAGAACGTTTTCATCACCCCCCAAACAAACCGCATATCCATTAGCAGTCACTATGCATTCTCCCTCCCTCTACCTCCTAACCCCTGGTAACCACTAATCTGCTGTCTATACATTGCCTATTTGGAGATTTCATATAAAAGAAATCATGCAGTATGTGGTCTTTTGTGATTAGCTTCTTTCACTGAGTATAACGGTCCCAGGGTTCATCCATGTTGTGGAATGTATCAGTACTTCATTCCTTTCCATTACTGAAAAATACTCCATTGTATAGATATATCCATTCATGAGTTGATGCACGTTTGGGTTGTTTTCCCCTTTTGGCCACCATAAATAATGATGCATCAAACATTTGTGTACAAGTTTTTGTGTGAAGATATATTCGTCTTAGGTGTAAACTTAGGAGTGGAATTGCTGGGTCATATAGTAACCAACATTTTGAGGAGCTGTGAAACGAAGTGGCAGCACCCTCTTACATTCCCACTAGCAATGTTTCTCTGTATCTTCACCGTTTTTTATTGTCTGCCTTTTTGGTTTAGTCATCCTAGTGAGTGTAAAGTGGTATCTCATTATATTGATTTGCATTTCTTTAACAACTAATGATGTGGATCGTCTTGCATGTGCTTGTTGGCCATTTGTGTATCTTCTTTGGGAAAATATCTATTCAGATACTTGGCCCGTTTTTTAATTGGGTTATTTGCCTTTTTATTGTTGAGTTGTAAGAGAATTTTCATAGAGATTGCATTGAATCTGCAGATCGCTTTGGGTAGTATTGCTGCCTTAGTGATACTAAGTCTCCCAATCCGTGAACACAGATGTCTTTCCTTTTATTTAGCTCTTTAATTTCTTTTGGCAGTATTTGATAGTTTTTAGTATACAAATATTTCATTTTTGTGGTTAACTTATTCTTGGTATTTTATTATTTTGGATGCTATTATAATGGAATTGTTTTCTTATCTTTTTTGGAGTATTCACTGCTGGTGAATAGAAACATGACTGTTTTTCCTGTGTCTATCTTGTACCCTGCAATTTTGCCAAATTTGTTTATTAGCTCTAGTAGTTTGTGTGGATTCTGTGGGATTTTCTATGTATAGGATCATGGTATCTACAAATAGAGATAGATGTACTTCTTCTTTTCCAATTTGGATGCCTTTTCTTTCTTTTTCTTTTCAGATAATCTTCCAGTACAATTTTGAACAGCACTGTGAAAGCAGGCACTCTTGTCTTGTTCCTGATCTTAGGGAGAAAGCTTTCAGTCTTTCACCAATGAGTATGATGTTAACTGTGGTGTTTTCATAAATGCCCTTTATTGTTTGAGGAAGTTCCCTTCTATTCCTAATTTGTTGAGTGTTTTTATCATGAAAAGATGGATTTTGTCAAATGCCTTTTCTGCATTAATTGCAATGATCACGTGTTTTTTTCCCTTCATTCTATTTATATGTTGTATTACATTGATTTCCTTATGTTGAACCACTCTTGCATACCTGGGATAAATCCTACTTGGTCATGGTGTATAATCTTTTTTAATATGCTGTTGTATTTGGTTTGCTAGTAGTTTGTTGAGGATTTTTGCATCTTCATTTATAAGGGATATCGTACTATAGTAGTTTCCTTTCCTTGTGACGTCTTTGTCTGGCTTTGGCATCAGGGTAATAATAGCTTCATAAAATGAGTTAGGAAGTATTCTTCCTTTTCTATTTTTTGGAGAGTTTGAGAAGGATTGGTGTTCATTCTTTTTTTAATGTTAGGTAGAATTTACCAGTGAAGCCCGTTGCTCCTGGATTTTTCCTTGTTGAGAGATTTTTTATTACTGATTCAGTCTCTTTTTGTTGTTGTTATAGGTCTGTTGAGATTTTCTATTTCTTGAGTCAGTTTAGGTAATTTATGGGAATTTGTCTGTTTCATCTAGATTATCTAATTAGTTGATGTACAATTATCCATAGTATTCTCTTATAATCCTTTTGTCATTCTAGCTAAAGGGACAATTTTTGCTGGTCTTTTCAAAGAACCAACTTTTGGTTTCATTGATGCTCTCTGTTGTTTTTTTATTTTCTGTTTTGTCTGTGTCCTCTCTGATCTTATTTTTTCCTTCCTTCTGCTAGCATTGGTTTAGTTTGCTCTTCTTTTTCTGGTTCCTTAGGGCATAAAGTTAGGTTAATGATTTAAGACCTTTGTTCTTTCTTAATGTTGGTGTTTACTGCTATAAATTTTCCTCTGAGCACTGCTTTTACTAGATCCATATGAGTTGTATTAGCATGTTGTGGGGTTTTTTTTTCATTCATCTATAAGCATTTTCTAATTTCTCCTTTAACCCATTGGTTGTTTAAAAGTGTGTTATGTAATTCCACATATTTATGGATTTTCTAGTCTTTCTTCTGTTGTTGATTTCTAATTTCATTCTGTTTTGGTTAGAGAAGATACTTTGTGTGATTTGTTTTGTGGCCTAATGTGGTCTGTTCTGGAGAGTTTTCATGTGCCTTTGAGAAGAATGTGTATTCTGTTGCTGTTGGGTAGAGTATTCTATATTTGTCTTATATTTTGTTCAAATCCTCTATTTCCTTATCTGTCTGGTTATTCTATACATTATCAAAAGTGAGATATTGATGTTTTTAACTATATTGTAGAATTGTCTGTCTATTCTGTGATGTCAGTTTTCACGTCATATATTTTTGTGGCTCTGGTGTAAGGAGCATATATAATTTATTATATCTTCTTGATGAATTGGCCTTTTTTTCAGTATATAATGTCTTTCTTTGTCTCTTGTAAGAGTTTTTCTCTTAGAGTTTATTTTGTCTGATGTAATATATCCACCCCAGCTCTCTCTTGGTTACTGTTTGTATGGAAAATCTTCTATCCTTTCAGTTTCAATCTTGTGCGTCTTTGAATCTAAACTGAATCTTTTGTAAATAATATATAGTTGGATCATGTATTTTAATCCATTCTGCTAATCTCTGCCTTTTGATTTGAAAGTTTACTTCATTTATATTTAAAGTGATTACTAATAAGGAAGGACTTATCTCTGCCATTTCACTATTTGTTTTCCATATGTCTTGTACCTCTTTTCTTCTTTGTTTCCTCCATTACTTGCCTTCCTTTGTGTTTAATTGATTTTTTAATAGTGTACTATCTTGATTCCCTTCTCATTTCTTTTTGTATATATCTTAAAAATCTTTTTCAGTGGTTACCAGGCAGATTTCAGTTAACATCCTAAATTTGTAACAACCTAGTTTGAATACAAACTTAATTTCAGTGGCATACAAAACTGCTCCTATATAGTTCTGCCCCCCATATGCTCTACCTACAGATTACATCCTTATACATTGTAGGCCCATTATCATAGGTTTATAATTGTTTTTATTCATGTCTTTTAAATTATGTAGGAAATAAAAAGAGTTACAAACCAGAAATACAATAATGACTTACTTTTTTACCTTCCTACGTTGTTATCTTTACAGCAGTCATTTCTTCATATCACGTCAAATTACTGCCTAGTGTCCTTTCATTTCAACTTCAAGGACTCCCTTTTGCATTTCTCTTGTAAAGCAAGTATACTAGCAATGAACTCCCTCAGTTTGTATTTATCTGGGGATGTCTTAATTTCTCCTGCATTTTTAAAGAATAATGTTGCTGGATGTGGAATTCTTGGTAGGTAGTTTTTTTCTTTCAGCACTTTAAAAATGTCTTTGCTTTCCTTCTGGCCTCCATGATTCCTGATGAGAAATCTGTTATTAATCTTAACAAGGATCCCTTGTACATGAGGAGTTGCTTCTCTTTTGCTGCTTTCAAGATTCTCTTTGTCCTTGGCTTTAAACAGTTTGATTATCATGTATCTCAGTGTGGCTCTCTTTGCCTTTATCCTTCTTGGAGTTCATTGAACTTCTTGAATCTGTAGATTCATGTCTTTTATCAAATTTAAGAAGTTTTCGGTTCTTAATTTTTTCGTGTGTGGTTCTTTTTGTTTGTTTGCATCTGTATTGAGGTATAATTGACAAACAGTCATTATCTTTATATATTCTTTCTGCCCCTTGCTCTCCTCTCTTTCTGTAACTCCTACATATGTTGGTACCACAGGTTCTTAGGTTCTGTTCATTTTTCTTCATTCTTTTTTCATTCTTCTCCTCAGAGTGGGTAATTTCCATCGACTAATCTTCATCTTTGTTTGCTCAGATCTGCTATTGAAACTGTCCAGTGAGTTTTCTATTTCAGATATTGTATTTTTTAGCTCCAGAATTTCTGTTTGGTTCCATTTTAGAATTTTTGTCTCTGTTGATATATTCTCTTTTTTGAAACATTATTCTCCTGGTTTCCTTTAGTTCTTTGCTCATAGTTTCTTTAGCTCTTTGAGCATTTCTTGAGACAGTTGATTTAATGTCTTCGTCCATTAAGTCCAAAGTCAGTGGTTTCTCAGGGACAATTTCTGTTAATTTTTTTCTATGAATAGGCTTATACTTCCTAGTTTTTTTTTGCATCATTTGTAATTTTAAATCTGGACATTTAAAATATTATGACGTGGTTCTCCAGAAATCAGATTCTTCCCACTCCATGGAATTTGTCTTTGTTGCTTGCTGTAGGCTGCAGCTGTTTATTTGTTTATTTATTTTCTAAACTATTTTTGTAAAATGTGTCTTCTTTCTCATGTGTGGTCTCTGAAGTATCTCTTCTTTTAGTTTGTGTTCAGCTAGTGTCTTGACAGCAATTTCCTTGAATTCCAGGAGCCAAAAGAGAGAGAGTGTGAAAAAGAGGGAGGGAAAAGAGAAAAGGAAAACAACTCAAGACAAAGAAAAAAAGTCCTCTCACAGACTTTACAGATTGACTTTGTGCTGGAATATTCTTTCAGTCCTTAGTGAGGCCTTAGCCTTCACTTCCTGCTCTCACTAAGCCTAGAGAGCAGCCAGAGCTGAAAATTTGGGATCTTCTCAGGTCTTTGCTGAGTATGTTTCCTGCCTTAGGAGTGCACGTGGCTTTCTAAATTCCTCAGTATACGCAGGCACCTTTGCGTGCCCTGATTTCCCAAACAAACTTTTTCCCCAGGCTTTTGATGCCCTATTGTATCCTTCGACCATAGTTTTTTCTTCCACATGACTGCAGGTTGTTCATTTGCATTATAATGTTTTCTAGGAATGCCTGGCTTTTCTGCCCAGAGTGATTTCCAAGTTAGGTGTAACAAAGACAAGTGCTTCAGGTAGCCCCTGGACAGATTAGAACAGACAGACACAATTCTTTGTAAATGAGGACTGCTCTCATCCCTCTGGAGCCAGGGACCAGGGTCCCATACTGGGAACATGGGCTGCCATCTTCAAGACCTCCATGAGCTAGGCAGTGGGTGGCGCAAGAGCAAATGAAAATGCCATGAAGCTCTCCTGTTGTTTTTAAATTACCATTTCCTTGATTCTGTGTTTACCTGTGTGCTATAAGCTTTTGACATTTCCCAGAGGTCTGACAAAATTCATTCTAACAGTTTCTGCTTGATTTTTCAATGTTTCTGTGGAGGGATGGGCCTTTTTTGCTCCCTGCTCTGCTGTTTTTGCTGGTGTCACTCTTCTCCTTCATTTTTGAAGCATAATTTGCTGGATATTGACATGTTGGTCAACAGTCTTTATCTTGCATCACTTTGAATATCTCCAACCATTGCTCTCTGACAGTTATTTTTATTGAGGATCCCTGGTCTGTAAGGAATCATTTTTCTCTCTCTGTTTTTACAATTCTCTTTTTGTTTGGCTTTTAGCACTTTGATTTTGATGTATCTAAGTGTGGACTACTTTGAATTTGTCTCAGTTGGAGTTCTTTGAGCTTCTAGGATGTGTAGATCAGTGTTTTTCATCACATTTGAGAAGTTTAGAAACATTATTTTCCAAACATTTGTTCTGCTTCTTTCTCTTCTCTCCTTCTGGGACTCCCATTGTGCCTGCATGTGTTGTATGCTTGATAGTATCTCACAAGTTTCTGGAGTTCTCTTCAATTTTCTTCATTCTTTTTTTTCTTTTCCTCAGAAATTGGTAATCTCAATTGACCTGTCTTCAAGTTCACTCATTCTTCTGCCAGCTCAAATCTACTGTTGAGCTCCTCTGGTAATTTTTCATTTCAGTTATTATACTTTTCAAATCAGGATTTCTATTTGGTTCTTTTTTATAATTTCTGTCTCTTTATTGATATTGTCTGTTTGTTGTGGCATTGTTGTCATACTTTCTTTTAATTTTTAAGGTACTATTTCTTTAGTTCTTTGAACATATTTGTGATAGCTGATGTAAAGTCTTTGTCTGGTACATCCAATATATCTTCCTTCTTTCCTGAGGACAGTTCCTTTTGACTGTTTTTTTCCCCTGTGTATAGGCTGTACATTTCTGTCTATTGTGTGTCTTGTAATTTTTTTGAAAACTGATATTTTAGACAATATAATATGGAGAATCTGGAAATTAGATCCCCCTATCCTGCAAGGGTTTGTTGTTGTTGCTGCATTTTTGTTTGTTTGTTTTTCTTTTTTTGTCTGTCTTTCTGTTTAATCACTTTCCTGGACTAATTCTGTAAAATTTATATCTCCTATAGTGTGCGGCCACTGAAGTCTCTGCTCAGGTAGCTAGCTTAGTGGTCAGCTAACAATTAGTCAGAGCCCTCTTTAAATGTCTTGAATGAAGGAGTCTTTCACCCTTTGCTGAGGGGCTCTGTGTGTGTGTTGGGCATGACTTCAACACTTGGGTGGTTTGCAACTCTGCTTTAGCCTTCAGCTTGAACAGGGCCTCAAGTTCAGCTAGAGGAGAAAAACTGGAGCAGTCTCAAGTGTTTTCTGGGCATGTGCACAGCCATGCACACATGCACACCCCTTTAAATTCTCAGGCATGTGTCAGAGCTTTTCAAAGCCCCCCTTTGGAGATCTTATTCCTAAATCTTTCTTTTATGATTTTGGCCAGCCTCTTATTTGCCCCAACTGATATGGCAGCCTCAGGCAGCTGTGTTACTACATAGTTTCTGCTCATTGTTTTTGACAAATACCTTGGGTGGTAGGACTTTTCCTTCAGAGAGAACTCTGAGTCAAGTCAAATAACTACTACACTCTGCAGAGGAGGCTTGGCCAGGGACCTTGCAAGACGTATATCAAGTAGTGACAGTGTTCTGGGGTGGTACTTTTTGAGGAGCTCCAAACCTGGTCTGCCCCTCCAATGGCTGCAAGGCTGCTGTTTTTCAGTGATACTGTAGAGCTGGGGAAAGGGTGTTGGCAGTAGACCGATGCCGCAAATCCTGCTGTTCTTCCAGAGATTCAGTAGTTTTTCTTGGGTGAATGCTTCTCAGATGCTTGCAAGCCTTTTGTTAATTTTCAGTTGTGAAAATATTTATTTTGACTATTTTTGCCACTGTTTTCATTACTTTTTGGAGACGATATATAGAGGTCCTTCTTCTGCCACTCCTGAAGTCCCACTCCTAAATGCAACATTTTAAACTATGCCCCAAGAAACTTTAGGCACTTTTCTTTTTTCATTGTCATCAGCCCTTTTTCATTCTCTCCAGTGTACTTTAATGGAAGAAGTTCAAGACTGAAATTAGAATATTGGAGTTTGAATCTCCACTATGCCACTTAGTTGCCATGTGACTTCTCTGAATCTGTTTCTTCTGATGTTAAAGGCAAAAATTACTATCTGCCATATTGGGTTTTAGTGAGGATCAAATAAATCAACATGTGTAAACTGCTAGCCTGATACTTGTCACTTAATTGGCATTTAAAAAATGTTGGTTCATTCATCCATTCCTCCTTGAATCTGTCACCAGCTCAGCCAGCAGCCTAGAATAGACCACTGATGGCATTTTGACTCAGAGCCACAAAATTACTCTGGCTGGCTCTTTGATTCTACTGAATGTGACAGCAGGTAATTCATGCTCTGTGTCATCTGATGCAAAAAAAGGAAAAATAATTGGTAACCTCTAGCAAGTGGGAGTCAGCATGTGAGATGAAACCTGTTTACCATTCCTTTGTTAGACACTAGTACCAAGGGATGTTAAAAGATACTACACCAAAAAGGATTCCATGGTCAGGTCTGCTTTTAAAATGCTGAACAAAACAAAGTTGTATGTGTAAAAGAGGCTTTACTGTTTTTATTTTGGTTTGGGTTGGTTGGTTTGTTTTTTAGGAGAGCAAAGATTATATCCAAATAATCATCACAGAGACAGCTGTTTTCATGGCACTTGAATCGATCAGGAATCCAATATCCTATCCCACCGTTTCTTAAAGCACATTCTACTTAGCCCTGGACTGTGCTCTGATGGGGGGAGAGGGGAACTGGTGATTTACATAGTCAGGGAGATTTGGGGAATGTGGCATAATATAGTCCCCTCCCAGAGAGTCACGAAACAATCATTAAAGGCTTTAAGACACCCTTTGATAAAGCAACGTGTATCACTTTAACTCAGCATTTAAATGCTACGTTAGACGATGGACTTCTTTTTGGTGATTTCCTGTTCATATCCCTCAGAACCAACCTTCAGTAAAGAGATCACAAATAGATTTTATCTCACATTCTGACTCCTGTTTGGTGGAGTACTGACTGAGAAAGATTCTGAAGCTGTGTGGGGCGGGCTCAGCGGGAAAAGTTTCAGTGATTGGCTGGCCATGGGGTTGGGCAGGCGGCTGGAGGAGCAGTGGGTGCAGTGGTCTCTTGTCTTCATGCCCGGTTCCTGGGACCCAGTATGGGACTTGTTGTCCTAGCAGTTAAATTCTAGTGCCGCATGGGTTCTGTGATTATGTACCTTCTTTTTACTGCTAGCATAAAAAGAATGCACATAATTAACTTGCATGAAGCTTATAACTAATCAAGTAATTTCAGAGAAAACCAAGTTTACAGTAAAATTTCAACTTAAACATACTCCTGTGAAAATTGAATGTGTCATCTATTTGTTTAATGTAAGGTTTACCACAAGTTACCTTTAAATCCTTGTTAAAATTTATTTTTTCTAAAATAATGCCATTTCACTTTCCATCTCCACCAATTTATTCCATGATAAAGTGTTACAGAATTTCATGATTATTAATGAGAACCGTTCATTTTATATAAATGTAGATTAAATCTGTATTTACATCAAGATACATATTTATTTTTAATTTTTGACAGCCATTTTATGTACATGTAATTTATTTGTTCTAAAAGCTGTCTCTAAAAATTTTGTTTTGTTTGAAATTTGGCTCAATCTCCGTATGATATGTATGATTTTTGTGTCTTTACATTTTAGTCTTCTCCAAAACAAAAAAGTTAGAAACTTTTTTTAGTATTTAGCTATTTTAAATTAAAATACACTCCCAGATAAATTAATGGACTTTTGCATATAGTACCTTTCCCTGGGTTAATATTTAACAGTGAACCTGACATGACCAGATTCTGATTTTATCCTTATTGTTGGCTTTGGAAGCCTGTAAAATAGTGTTTGTTTTGTGGTTGTTGAGAGTTATATAATACACATTGAATTTTCTGACAAATATATGTATTTTTTTGTGAGGGAGATTTACCCTGAGCTAACATCCATTGCCAATCCTCCTCTTTTTTTTTTGCTTGAAGAAGAGTAGCCCTGAGCTAACATCTGTGCCAGTCTTCCTCTACTTTGTGTGTGAGATGCATCCACAGCATGGCTGATGAGTGGAGCAGGTCCACACCCAGGAATCCAGGCCACCAAAGTGGAGCACATGGAACTTTAACCACTTGGCCGTGGGCTGGCCCCACAAATATTGTTATTGTACAATGTTTTGTTCCTCTACTAAAAGTCTTGTATTGTGCCTTCTAACATACAGAGAGAAGAAATTGTCCTAATAGGAGGAGGCATTTAATAGTGGCGATTATAAATTGTATGCTTTAATGGCAGTTTTCTTTCTTGATCAGATGTAAGTTGAAGCTACAGCAGAAAACGATGTCTCTGTGGTCCTGGGTCAACCGGCCCAGTGAGCTGAGGAAGTTCACCAGTCCTCTCTTTGAAGCCAACAACCTTGTCATCTGGCCGTCAGTTGCTCCACAGAGTCTTCACCTATGGGAAGGTAAGCCGTGCCTCCTTGGCAAACTTCTTATTAATAGTCAAGGATGCTCTCTCGACTGCCCGTGAGTACATGCTGCTGTTGATATTTAAAGATAGTGAGGTGGACCTGACCCTCAGACCTGGGTGTAATTATTATTTTTTTCTCAATATAGGCATGGTTTTCTCTTTCATATCAGTTATCCAGTCACTTTTTTTTCAGTCCCCATTTGAGAAATTAACAGTGCTTATTTAGTGGATACTGCTGTTCATATTGGATATTTTCCCTATTAAGGGAAGATAAGAAGGAACATTACTTTTTTTTATTGCAATTAAAAAAAAACTTACCAACTTAACCATTTTTAAGTGTACAATTCAGTATTGTTAAGTATGTTCACAGTGTTGTGAAACAGATCTCCAGAAGTTTTCATCCTGTGAGTCTGAAACTGTATACTCGTTAAACAGCTTCCCATTGCTCCTCTCTCCAGCCCCGGGCAACTACATGCTGCTTTCTGCCTCTATGAGTTTGACTGCTCTAGGTTCCTCATGTGAGTGGACTCATATAGTATTTGTCGTTTTGTGACTGGCTTCTATCTCTTAATGTACTCAGAGTTTATTCCTATTGTAGCATGTGACAGGATTTCCTTGCTTTTTAGGGTTGAATGATTTTCCATTATATAGATATAGCACGTTTTGTTTCCCCATTTATCCACTGATGTACACTTGGGTTGCTTCTACGTTTTGGCACATAGGTGTGCAAATATCTCTTCAAGATCCTGTCTTTCATTCTTTTGGGTCTGTACCCAGAAGTGGGATTGCTGGGTCATATGATAATTCTGTGTTTAACTTTGTGAGGAACCTCCATGCTGTTCTCCATAACAGTTGCACCATTTTCCCATCCGATCAGCAGTGCACAGGGTTTCGATTTCTCCACGTCCTTGCCGACACTTGTTAATTTCTGGGTTTTCCCCTTTGGTAGTGGCTGTCTTAATGGGTGTGAGGGAAGGTGCATTACTTTTTGTGTGAGAAAGTTGGTAGGTTCCTGGGACAGGAATAAATTGTAAGCTCCCAGGAGATGGTTTTTATCTGTTTCCTTTACTAGACGGTCGTTAGGATCAGTTCTTCTGTTAAATGTTGTTGAAGGATTACATGAGCTAGTCATTAGTGAGCTTCTGTAAATGTGCACAAATGCCAGCCATCAATGCAGTAATGCAGATATCTCATTGTTCATGTGGAACAATAATCCATGCTTAATTTTCAAATCTATTCTAAAGAAGGCGTTTTACCTGCAATAAATTTTCACACTCCTGAAGCTTATCTCCTTAAATACCAAAGCTTGATTTTTTTTTTTCCAAAGATTTTATTTTTTCCTTTTTCTCCCCAAAGCCCCCCGGTACATAGTTGTGTATTCTTCGTTGTGGGTTCTTCTAGTTGTGGCATGTGGGACGCTGCCTCAGCGTGGTCTGATGAGCAGTGCCATGTCCACGCCCAGGATTCGAACCAACGAAACACTGGGCCGCCTGCAACGGAGCGCTTGAACTTAACCACTCGGCCACGGGGCCAGCCCCCCAAAGCTTGATTTTTAAAAGAAAAACAAAAATCTATCTAAAACAGTCTAGCCATTCATTAAACAAAGACTATAAATATCATTTAATTTCATTTTAGTCATTTTGAAGGTAGTCAGCACATCTTTATTCATCTTTGTATCAAACAGTGTCATGTATCCACACAGGAATGGTAGCTGTTTGGTAAATTGAACTGAATTAGCACAAATGTCAGTTTCTAATATGTTACTGTGTTCTAATATGTTATCCCTCAAGAGCAACTCACGTGAGGAAAACTGTTTGCCCTTTACGTGTAAAAGGGTCTCAGATTGCTTTGCTTTCCCAGTTTGAAACTGAGTCTGTTTCTGTCACTTCTCTGGATGTCGGCTCTCACATCTTGTTCCTCTTGGTGTATCTATCATTAGCTGCTTCCTTCTCCCTCAGGTTATGCTTTAATCTTCTCTTCTGAGATGTCCCTTCATTAGAATTGTGGGAAAATAAAATAGCCTTGGATGGTCTGGAGGTTCTCTGAGCCTGCACGTTAGTGCTGTGGGAATTTTGGGCTGCTTAGAACTTCTCCTTGCTTGCTTTCTTGATTGTTGTAGATGATCATAGGCACAGGATAAATGGTCTCTTAAATGAGAGATTATGGCTATGCTTCTTGTTTAAGACTTATGGGACAGTTCACTTAAAAGCCACTGTCATGTTTAATAGCTGAAATGAGAGACTCGCTACTTGAGGGAAAAGCCCCATTTGGGAGCTCGATGGCCTGAAGGCTGATTTAACTAGTTTTTACCAAACCTCATTGAGAGTTCAGGGATTAAGTGGTAGAAGGAAATCTTTGTGGTTACATGAATGAACCCCTGCCATTCCCTCGGGAACAGACTGTCCGTGTTTGTTTAGTGCCTCCTCAGCTGAGAACTGGAACTGGCAGAAATTCTACCTTAGATATAATATTCTCGTAGGTATATGGATTGCACAGTGATACTACTCTCTAGCTTAAAATGTCTCTCTGCTGTTCATATTTACATCATAGTTCACCATTAATATTAGGTAATTCTTGTATTGAAGAACAGGATTTTAAAAATAGGTTCACATAGTAGCAAAATCAACACAGGTCAGTCAGTCTTTATGTTTCTGTTTTCCTTTTCTGATAGTAGCATTTGGGCGTATACAGAAGGACTCTTTAGGGCCCAGGGCAGTTTGGTTTCTAGAAAGTGTTTTAATGAACATAAAACCTTTGTGGACTTGCCAGCTGCTGACATGTTGCAGCCTGAAAAGTTTTTGTACTTCCTTACTTGAATATCTTTAAGCAATTATTTTGGGATGATGTAGTTAATGCAGGTCTGTGTAGAGGAGAAAATGTCTCTGTTAGGCCATCATAGAAGGATAATTGTTTTTATTTGGGGAAAGAAGCAATTGCCTAGAGAATTGGAAGGCTGCCTCTTAAGTAAGAGAGAGGAGAGTGCTGAAGTTTAGGCTTTTACATAATAATTTATGTGGTTCTGTTTTTACAGTCACTGTTACTTTTCCAGTGAAAATGATTTCACACCTGTGGGAAGTCTTACCAATCTGGCTAAAGTTCTATAATTGTGGAAAAAAAATGTATTGTGAAACTAGCATTATAAATTAGCTTGTTTTCCTGAGTATATCACAGAACAGTGTTTTGATCTATTTAATAATTTTGTGGCGTTTTTTAAAGAATTAATGAGTATGTACATAGAAATAGGGACTTACTGAATACTGGTTTTTTGTTTTGTTTTGCTGAGGAAGGTTCACCCTGGGCTAACATCTATTGCCAGTCTTCCTCTTTTTGATGAAGAAGATTCACCCTGAGCTAACATCTGTTAGTCTTTCTCTATTTTGTGTGTGAGCCACCGCCACAGTGTGGCCACTGATAGATGAGTGGTGTGAGTTGGCGCCCAGGAACCAGACCCGGGCTGCTGAAGCAGAGCTTGCCAAACTTAACCACTAGGCCACTGGGGCTGGTCCCCTGAATGCTGTATTTAATTGCACTCTTTTGGTACCTCAAGATTCCTATATATTTTAGCACATAATAAAACATAGATTGTGCATTGTGAAACAAAAGAAAAAATAATGTATAATGCATGGAATTATATATTATCCACAAGTATAATATTAATCCATTGTATGTATCTTTCTCCCTCCTCTTCTCCTTTCCTGGGTTCAATAGGTATTTTCTTACGTTGGAACAGATCCTCCAAGTATTTGGATGAAGCATATGAAGAAATGGTTAACATCATTGAATATAACAAGGAATTACAAGCAAAAGTAAATATCCTTAGGAGGCAGTTGGCAGAATTGGAAACTGAGGATGGGATGCAGGAGAGTCCCTGAAAGATTGCCCCCTGACACTCTTCAGAAGGACCTTCCCAGACCTGTATCCCACCTCTTTCTCCTTTTGCCCTTCAGTTCACTTTTACACAATAGCCTTGAACGTAAGGCTTTGGATGTGGGAACCTCTAGTGTAATGGATTTCTCAATACTTTATGAAAGAAACTTACTGTAATTATTCATGTTTCACGTGGCCTGTTAGGCCTCTTCATTTTGGGAGCAGGAAGGAGGTGCTAGTCATTTTATTTTATGTGAAACAGATGACCTGTTTAATGCCATTCGTGTTATACACCATTTCATCATAAGCTTTTCTCTGTGTTCACTTTCCAAACAGTGCTCCACACCAGTCAAGGGTACATGATTAATCTCTTTAGGGAGTATTTGTTGGTTAAAACACGATCAGACTTTTAACCATTCTGAATATAGAAATATTTTTCAAAACTGAAATGGTTGGTAAACCAAGAATTTCCTGTTTAACATGTCATTTCCAGTATCTTTGCCACATAAAATAGTCATTCTCTTTAAAATAGTCTTGGACTAATGAAGCTGAATTCATTCTCATTCTGGTTTGTCAAGAAAGGAAAATCTGAATATTTATTCAAGGTAAATTATTTTTACAAGGGCAACAGGTATAGTCTTCTGATATTTACATTAAGAAGAGGTAAATTTATTTTAACAGTAGACACTAAAAGTATGTGCAATATAGAAATCAAGTAGGAATTTGTTACTGATATGATATCGTTACTGTTGAATTGGTTTTTCAGGTTTTTGACCATAAATATTAAATGTGTATCAAATGCTGGATATAACATTAAACCATCATTTACAATAGATGTTAATTTGTTACAGTTAAGCTACAAATATGGTTTCCTTAAACCAGAGATGCACTCCCCTTGTCTGAAGTTCTTATTGCTCTGGTTTCTGTAAGTATGTGTGTGTTACACTGTGTTCTAAGTATTCTAAGAGTTTACTAATACTAAGGTTAAAACTTTCATGGTGGCTTGAGCCTTTTGAAAATTTATCTTGACTCTGCTGATTTGTCTATTATATGTTAGGCAAATATAATTTAAGCAGAGGTGAAAGTTTATGAACATGATGCAGCTATGTTTTAAACTTCAGAAACAGATTTGAAGTGGTTCGATGTTAGAGAAACAGTGATGACTATATTTACGCTATGCTGGTTTATGCCCACAACTCTGAAAGGTTGTGGTTGAGTGCTTTTCATGTATGTTTCTGTTTTGTGGCACTTCTCATTTTAACAAATACTATCAATTCTAGTTTTCCTTTAAAAGGATAGTTGAAGAGTAATCTTTAATACCATTCCCCCCCATCTGTACATAACCATTTCAGAGTGAAGCACACCAAAACTGAACCCTGCTTTAGAGCTATGTATTGAGCTAAAAATATAATTTTTAAAAATTGACTCTAGCAAAATTTATGACCACATTAAGAAGCCTTGGAAAGTGGCAAATACTTTCCATCTCTAGTTGCCTACGCTTTATCTTTTTTCTGTTTCCTCGACTTGTAGCAGAAGGCTAGACAACAATCCACAGTCAGCTCGCTTTTGGTCCATTTGCCTGCCTTCTCCTCTAAGCTTGGTTTTTGCCTTGACTGTGGTTATGAATCTCAGGGCGTTAAAGCCCTCACCAGAAGGCTAGTAAGCAAGGAGCAGAGGAGACGTTGTCTTGCTATAGATATCTCTGTGTCGTGTGAAATATCTGTAGTAATTTTTTAAAAGGGGAAATACCGTAGCTTTTTTATGGCCTGTCGAAATTGTTCTGCATTTGTTCACGCAGTTGACCTTTTTATTTTCTCCTATTTTTGTCTCAAGATTAGATAGGAAGAAGGAGCTTTTTTCTTCTCAGTTAACAGACCCATAAGGAAAACCATCTAGAGATTTCTTTCGTGGTTCTTTAGAAGTGACTCTCACTGGTGATGTTGGTTGGCCGTAGGGCTTCCCTGGGTGGGAACTTTGGAGGGTGTTTTCATAGGTGTGGTCATGGAGAGACTATATGCCATCAGTTTATCCCCATCTTCCTGATGAACATTTTCTGTGCGAGCCAGAGTACAATAGTAGCATAGTGTTTCAGTTTCTTTTCTTTCTCTTATTGGGACAGCAGTCTTAAGCTATTTGGACAAGTTTGCATTTTAGTATTAATTTATAATTAGAGATTGTCCAAACGTCAGTTCTGTTTATAGATTGTAAAAACAAACTTTGGTATCAATGCACTTTTAAAGGAGTCATCTAATGCAAATATTAGGGTCTTCCCAAACTCTAAAACTCTGTCAAAAACAAGTGCACTATCAATATAACTTGAAGAGGGTTTTTACTAATATTATTAAGTTACCCATCCCTTGGATGAGAAGAATACATACAATGGATGTACGCATGAGAAGATACTTGTTAAACATTACGTTTGGAGAATTGCCATTGACTTTAAAAACTTTAATGAAGAAAATTGTGGCAGAAAGTGAGCAAGTAAATTGCCCCATAGGTGCCAATAATAATCAAGTGAGAATAATCAAGTTCATGTATATTAGGCATCTTCCATATTCATTTATGGTGAAGGCTGGTTTACCTTTTGGGATGCAAAAAGTAGGCCCCACAAAGAATATTTTAAAAATAAAAAGGATTACTACAGTCCTCTATCAGCAATACAAGGATCCTTAGATTTAAATTAATAATTTTTTAAGAATCAGAAGAACACAGTTGGTTGATTATATAAAAATGCTGTAACTTTTTGGGTGGTAATACTTTTTAATAATTAATTGGTCAAAATTTTTCATTTTGATTTCATTAAATGGGAAGAAAACAGCAGAAATTCTAAAATTTAATAGGTGTAAAACAACCTGTAAATGTATTTTATTTCTAAGAAAAATTAGGCCTTTGAAGCAAGATTTTAAAGCAATTTTCAGGAAAACTTTGAAAGACAACAGACAGTCATTTCAGATCCTATCTGGGGAATTTAAAAACCTTTCTTTGAACTCTGAAGCCTGATTTACAGAGGTGATGTCATTGCTTTTCATTTCAAAGGATGAAGTTTAGTGAGATTTTAGTCTTTGATTCAGTCAGAATTTATAGTAAATAAAAATCAATATCATGGAAAAGATTTGACCAGTAGTTGTCTCTTGAAGTGAAAAATAGGAGGAACATTTTGCTGCATTTTAAAAAATCTGCTTAAAGGTGTGACTCTTGTAGGTGATCTAGTTTCAGAATTAGCTGTTTGAATTGTCAGTCTTCACTAGGTCATCAGGGTCACTTAGTATCAGACTTTAACCTAAGCAAAAGTTTTGATATCTACCCATCTCCAGTTTTAATGAATGAAAACTGCATGAGGATATTATGAGCACTCTTTATCAGAAAGTTATTTCCTGGACAAAAAAAATGGGCACTTTTTACAATAGTTGACCCCTGTTCTGGCAGCTTTGAAATCTACCGGAGAATGAAGTCATTCAGCACGTCTGATACAGGTTTCTGCTATACCTCAAGACAACATAGATTCCTTATTGCTTGCTCTTTAACACGGGTCAGATCTTTTCCCCCTCCAGAGCTGGTATCTTAAGTGATTATCAAATAGTGTTTTTATGTAATTCAGCATCTTAACAAAAAACATTAAAAAGACTGATTTCTCCATTAATGTTTATTCCAGATGATATGAAATGCTAATTTTCTTGCAGTATCAGTTTTCTAATTTTTGTTTTCTTGAATAAAACTACTTCTGCCTTCACTCAGTCTGTATAATCTAGTGTCCACAGCATCTTCTTCCTTTAAACCAATAGTCCAGAGGAGACCCTCTGAAACTCTAGGACTAGGTTTCAGAAAGTCTAGACTTGTTATCCAAATTCCCTTCAAGAAACCCAACTTCCTGTTTTTGAGCTACCCTGCAGAAGTGTAGTTTCTGCTTAATTTACTGAAAGATAGTGGGGCTCACTGTAGACACTACATTATCCTGAAAAATAATTCCTGCTAAGAGCTTACTGACTTTTAGACCATTCTGTTGAACTATCTGTGGATACACAGATTAACTGTATTTGTGATTTGTAATAAAAACAAGTTGTGCAACACTGCCTGTGTCTGTCTGCCCAGGACACTTGCTTCACTTGTAAAATGCACATGTCTTTGGAGAGGATTATTCTACACAAGTACACCCTGAGTTTCATCCTTCAGAATCCTCTTAGATCAATTACCATCTACACTAAAAATGTTGTACTTGCACAACTTAGTTGTATAAGAAAAAAAAGAATATGTATTTCTTCAATAGCTGGGTATTTGGATTGTACTCTTGATATATTTGAATGTGACTCTTGGATTTAAGTGCACTATTATTCATGTCTTACACAATAAAATTGCACTGTATGGCAGATGTGTCTGTGATGTATGCTTTGCTAAAACCTCAGAGTGCTGGAAGTACAGGTTTCTGTGTTGTGAACCTGTCTGTATATAGTCTTAGGGAAAAATTCTGAACTTTTTAAAGTCTATGTAACATTTTAATATTATTTGTAATGTTCCCTAAGTGGTTAGTTCACCTCTGTCCTAAAACTGGAATCATTCATCTTGAGTTGGCTGCTTTGTCAAGCTTGGTTTACTGAATGAAGGAACAGTCGTCTCGAACGTGGTACTGTTATCTTAGTGTGTAAGATTTGTCTGTGGTGTTCCCCCTCTGCTTCAGAGGACTGTTGCACAGATACTAGTGTTAAATTTCTATAGACAATGGTAATAAAATTTGAATATATTCAAGTGCTGGTAAGTCTGTAGGCTGATTTTAATTTTTTCAAATATTTGTGAAGGTTTTGGCAGTGTCTCAATTAAAACTGCTGTATATATTTTGAATAAATTTAGGTCAGCAAAAAAGTTGCAAAATACTGCAATGATCTCCTATATACTGTTCACCTAGATTGTGTAATCCTTAACATTTTTTCACATTTGACTTAACACTCTTGAGTGTGTGTGTATTATTACTGCTATTTTGCTGAAACATTTGAGGTAAGCTGCAGACATCATAAACTTTCCACCTAAATATTTCACAGGTATTTCCCAAGAATTACAAGTATATATTATACATAATGTGTACTCAATATGTATTGATATCAATAAATCAGTGAAGGAAAAGGGAAAGCCCCTCTTTTGAGTAGATTGCCAACTATGAAATGTAGAACGATGAAATTAGAAAGTCACTATTTGGCAATAATCGCAGTAATAATTGATCCAGGAGTCATCATCACTTACTAAATCATCATCAGATACTAAAACTAGCATGAAAGTTTGTAAGGAAAAGCATATAGTCTCAAAGTATCTGTCCATAAAATACTTCTTAGTTACAAAGGGGAAAACAGTAACTTTACAGTGAAGGAACCTGGTAGATACTACCTTATCCAAGCGTAATTAGCATGACTAGTAATGGGACATAGCAACATCATGTACCTTCTGATATAATCCACTGAGAACACAGTGCCACTTTTGTAACATTTTTGCAAAAACAACCTATATCTAAAGGAAGCATCTGGCAAACTTAAATTGAGGGACAGTCTACAAAACAACTGGTCTGTATTCTTTAGAGAAATAATGAAGCTTATAGAAGAAAAGGAAAGACTGACAACCTTTTTTAGGTTTGAAATTATTTATTTGTTTTTGCTGAGGAACATTCACCCTGAGCTAACGTTGATTGCCAATGTTCCTCTTTTTGTATGTGAGCTGCCACCACAGCATGGCCACTGACAGACAAGTGGTGTAGGTCCACGCCCAGGAACAACCCAGGCTGCTGAAGTGGAGCATGCTGAACTTAACCACTAGGCAACTGGGGCTGGCCCTCAGGAAATTTTTTAAAGCACAAAGTGAACAGAAAACAGCAGATGGCATCCATACAAAGCTATAAAATTAACATGAGAATCAAAATATTTCAGCTGATGAAAATTATCCCCCAATAAATGAAGCGTTAAACAGAAGAAACTGTAACAAACATTCCAAAAGGAATAAATAACTTTAAACAAAACTTCCAGGTAATGATATGTAAAAAAAAAACATCTCAAATGAGAAATTACAAAACTCAACAGAAATAGGCCAAAAATAAAACAGGAAGGTAGAAAAGAGTTGAATGAACTCAGGAAAGAATATGAGGAAGGAAAGAATATGAGGAATAAAGACAAAGTCATCTTGAGAATAAAATTACAAGATACTCAAGGGAGAACATGTGCAACAGAAAATTTATTAAAGAGTGTTGAAGAAAAGCGTGAAAGGCTAAGACTGGAAATAAAGATAATAAGCCAAAAGGATCACAGAGAAAGTTATCCACACCAGGAACACACAAAAAAGAGCCAATGTATGAGTAATTTGAGTCTCTGAAGAAGAACAACAAAGTAATGGAAGAGAACTAACATTTAAACCTATAATCCAAGAAAAGTTTCCACAAATAAAAGCCTGAGTGGAATTGGATCAAGATCGGTCAATTCCAAGACATGTCCTAATAAAATCCTAGACTTTAAGTATGAAAAGCAAAAAAGTCCCCAGGGCCTCTAGGTAAAAAGAATCACTTAGAATCAGGTCGCCATTAGAATTCTGAACAATGACATAACCAAGGAAGAATAAGGAGAACAGCATTTTCAAGAAATACAAAGAAAAAAGTATGAGTCAAGGATTTTATATCGAGCCAACCTGTGCTTTAGGAATCAAAGCTGGTGAAAAGTTTTTAAGCATGCAAGAACTCAGCAAATGCTGTAGTCAAGAGCACTTCCTGAGAAATCTGTGAAAGGATGAGCTTCATCCAATTAAGAGATGACGGGGAAAACTATAGCTTAGGACTCTGAATATATTTAACTGTAGATCCAAGACTAAGATGAAGGTAGAGACAAGAGTGGAAGAAAATTATGTAGAAATTACATATTTTGACAAAGTAGACATAATGTAATTTTTAAAAAGAGAAAAAAAGAATAGCTCATTGACTGTCACTTAAGTAATGCAATTCAAAGATATCATTTAAACCTAATAAATTGTATAGAATGTTAAGTGAGGACAAAGGTGTCCATGTTCACCTTTATAAATAGTGTTTTAAAGATGCCACTAGAAAAAAATCCAAATCTTTTTATGTCCAATGAAATAAAAACTCCAAAGGAACAACATAAAGAAATACAGTAAATATAATACACACAGTAAATAAAACTATGACAGTTGAAACCAAACATCAGACATATCAATAAATATGAATGGGGTTGATTCATCTATTTAAAGGAAAGATCTTCAAATTGGCTTATAAAGCAAAACTCAACTCTATGCTGTATACTGCAGAGAAAATTAAAACAAAGTGACTCAGGTTAAAAAAACGAGAATAGTATGCCAGTCAGGGTTTAATATATTACAAAGCCACAGTAATCAAAGCAGTGCAGTACTTCCATAAACACAGACATAAAAAGCAATGGAACAGAATAAAGAGCCCAGAAATAAACCCTTGTGTATTTAATCAAATGATCTTCAAGAAGGGTGCCAAGACCACAGAATGGGGAAAGGACAGTCCCTTCAAAAAATGATATAGAGAAAACTAGATAGCCACATGTGAAGGAATGAAGTTGGAGCATTACCTTATACCTATACAAAATTAACTCAGAATGGATTAAAGATGTAACATAAGACCTAAAATAATAAAACTCATAGAAGAAAACATAGAGGAAAATCTTCCTGACCTCGGATTTGGCAATGATTTCTTGGATGTCACACCAAAAGCACAGGCAACAAAAGCAAAAAGAGACAAACGAGATTACATCAAACTTAAAAACTTCTGCACATCAAAGGAAACTACAGAGTGAAGCAGAAATGTACACAATGAGAAAAAGGATTTGTAAATGATATATTTAACAAGGGGTTAATATCCAGAATATTTAAAGAACTCCTACAACTCAGCAACAAAAATCCAAATAACTAGATTTCAAAATGAGCAAAGGACTTAAATAGACATTTCTCCAAAGAAGATGTACAAATGGCTAACAAGCCTATGAAAAGATATTTAACACTACTAATCATTAGGGAAATACAAATCAAAACCACAGTGAGATATCATCTCACACCCATTAAGATGGCCACTATCAGAAAAACAAAAAATAAGTGTTGAGTATATGGAGAAACTGGAACCCTTATGTACGGTTGGTGGGAATGCAAAATGATGAAGCCACTATGCAAAACAGCATGGCAGTTCCTCAAAAAATTAAAAATAGAATTACCATGTGATCCAGCAATCCCACTTTTGGGTATTTATTGAAAAGAATTGAAAGCAAGATCTCAAAAAGATATTTGCACACCCATATTCATTTCAGCAATATTCACAATAGCCAAGCAACCTAGATACCCACCAATGGATGAATGGATAAACAAAATGTGGTATATACATATAATGGAATATTATTCAGCCTTGAAAAAAGAGGAATTCCTGCCATATGCCACAACATGGATGAACCTTGAAGACATTATGCTAAGTGAAATAAGCCAGTCACAAAAAGACAAGCACTGTGATTTCACTTACCTAAGCTATCTAAAGCAGTCAAATGTGTAAAAACAGAATGTAGAATGGTGGTTTCCAGAGGCTGGGGGGAGGGGAAAATAGGGAATTATTGTTCAAATGGCTATAGAGTTTCAGTTTTGCAAGATTTTGAAAAAGTTCAATATTGTTAAGTATATTCACAACAATGCAAATATACTTAACTGTACACTTAAAAATGGTTAAGATGGTAAATTTTATGTTTTTCATCACTATTAAAAATAATTATAAAATAATGTGAGTTTAATACACCTACTTTCCAATTTTTAAATATTTTTTATACTACTGTAATGTTCAGGAAAAAATAAGCCATTGAAAAAGCATATACAGTGACATCAGCAAACTGATAAAAAAGGCAGATCCAACCTCTTATCCACACACAGAAACATCAAAAAACAAACTTCAGAACCAAGTTTGTCAGAACTCTGGAAAACAGTCAAAGTTTACAGCAACCAAGCAAATGCTGAATAAATTGAAAGGCAACTTGAAAACCATAGGAAAACGTTGTGGCATTTTTACCTGTATTTCACCTGTGGCATTTTGTCCTACCCCTTCTCCAGCACAGTCACGGTGTTTAAACAGTGCCAGCCAGTGTTACCATTGTGGGCCCATGGTGTGAGGTTCTGAAAGGAGTGGAGCAGACCTTAGTCAAAAATTATTGCTTATGTTTGTTGTAACCTGTCTAAGGAATACCTAAAGGACTGACAGAAGGTGTTTATCTCTGTTTCACCTAACTCAGAGATCAGGCTGAAAAGGCAGTGGACTTTGATTGCAAATATTTCAAGGAGAACTAACAACCGACAAACAGCTGGGCAAAACATTATAGTCAAGATATATAATAGTCAAGATACCTAAGGCCTGGGAGGAAAAGCTGGGGGAGATTCTTTGGGAAATTAAGACATTCAAAAGAACTCATGTGTATGGGGTAATTTAGAGGGCCACAAATATGCATAGGTTAAGATGCATGCTTAGAAAAGTGTTGAGAAGACCCTAAGTTTTCACTTAGGAGTGATTCCCAGGGTCAATGCAAGCCTAGTGTTGAAGGAGAACCCCAACACAGAACTGATCTGCAAAGACTGGAAAAGGTGTTTTTTGTTTGCATTTTTAGTTATTTTTGTTAAACTTCTGGTATTCAAAGAAATCTCTGCCAAAACATAAGATGAACACAACCTGAAGGAACAGAGACCTTAGTGACCACACATGACAGGGAATATAATCTTTGCAAAAATAGTTTTAAAAAGTAACTAAACAAATGGACTCCTATAGCCTTCAAAAATAATAAACAAATAAACCAAAAAAGTTCCCAGCAAACTGTGAAGAAGGGTGAGAATCTAATTTCCAGTAGTAACACATTATAATATTCAAATACCCAGTTTTCAACAACAAATCACAAGGCATGGAAAAAAACGGAAAGTATGGCCCATTCAAACAAACAAAATAAATTGAAAGAAACTATCCCTGAGAAATTCCAGATGTCAGACTTACTGGAAGAAGAGTTTAAAATGACTGTCTTCAATGGGCATAAAGAGCTAAAGATAAATATAAACAAAGAATTGAAGGAAATTAGAAAAATGTATGAACAAATATAATCAATAAAAAATTATTAAAAGGAAACAAATTCTGGAGCTAAAAATGCAACAACTGAAATGAAAAATTCACTAGAAGAGTTCAACAAATTACTCGATCAGGCAGAAGAAAGAATCAGCAAACTTGAAGAGAGGAAAATTGAAATTATCCAGTCTGAGGAGCAGAAAGAAAAAGAATGAAGAGAAGTCAATAAGCCTAAGAGAATTTGGGACACCATCAAGAGGACCAACATACGGTTGTCAATGAAAGAGAAAAAGGAGAAAGGAGAAGAAAGATTGTTTGAAGAAATAAGGGCTGAAAACTTCCAAATTTGAAAAGAAGACATGAATTTACAAATCCAAGAAACTCAATGACCTTCAAATAGTATAAACTCAAAGAGATCCACATTGAAACACATTATAATCAAATTATTGAAAGTCACAGACAGTGAGGAAATCTTGAAAACAGTGAGAGAATCAACACACACAAGGGATCCTCAGTGAGATTATCAACTGATCTCTCATCAGAATCCAAGGAGGCCAGAAGGCAGTGGGATGATATATTTAAAATGTTGGAAGAAAAAAAAAAAGGTCAACTGAGAATTCTATATCCAGAAAAATTGTCCTCCAAAAACAGTGAAGAAATTAAGATATTCCCAGATAAACAAAAGCTCAAGGGGTTTGTTACTACTAGACCTGGTCTACAAGAAATACTAAAGAAAGTTGTTTAGGGTGAAATGAAAGAACACTAGAAAATAACTCAAACTCATATGAAGAAATAAATATCTCTGGTAAATGTAAAAAATGGGCAAATAAAAAAACCAATATTATTATAATTTTGATTTGTATCTCCACTTTTAATTTTCTACAAGATTTAAAAGACAAAAGCATAAAATAATTATAAATCAATGTTATTTGGCACACAATGTATAATGATGTAATTTGTGATCTCAATAACAAAGGGTGGGGGACAGAGCTGTATAGGAGTTAAGATTTTGTATGCTATTGATAGCAATTCAAATGAGATTGTTATAACTTTAGGTTGCTATATGTAATGCTTATAGTAACCACAAAGAAAATATCCATAGAAAAGGAAATGAGAAGGAAATAAAAAATTGTCACTACAGATAATCAACTAAACACAAAAAACAGCAGTAATGGAGAACATGAGGGGAAAAAAAGCTACAAGACATACAGAAAACAAATAGCAAAATGGCAGAAGTAAGTCCTTCCTTATCAGTAATTACACATAAATAGATTACATTTTCCAATAAAAAGCAGGTAATCGCCAAATCAATTAAAAAAAACACCATGATCCTCTGGGTAGGTAAGGTTTGTTCAATATTCAAAAATTAATTAATGTAATCTATCACATTACAGGCTAAAAGAGAAAAATCACACAATCGTATCAATGGATTCCAAAAAAGCATTTAACAAAAGCCAGCTTGAATTTATGATAAAAACTCTCAGCAAACTAAGAACAGAGGAGAACTTCCTCAATTTGATAAAGAACACCTACAAAAAGCTTGTAGCTAACATTATTCTTATTGGTAAAAAATTGGTTCTCCCACTAAGATCAGGAACAAGGCAAGGATAGTCCCTCTCACCACTCCTTTTCAACATTGTAGTGGAAGTCCTAGCTAATGCCATAAGACAAGAAAATGAAATTAAAAGTATACAGATCGAGAAGGAAGAAGTAAAACTGTCTTTGTTTGCAGCTGACATGTTAATCTATGGAGAAAATTGGAAAGATTTGACCAAAAAAACTGGAACTTATAAGCAATTATAGCAAGATTGCAGGATACAAGATTAATATGCAAAAGTCAATCGTTTTCCTATATGCCAGTAATGAACAAGCGAGATATGAAATTAAAAACACAATACCATTTACATTAGCACCTCCCCAAAATGAAATAATTAGGTGTAAATTTAACAAAATATGTACAAGATCTATATGACAAAAACTACAAAATTTTGAAGAAAGGAATCAAAGAAGAACTAAGCAAATAGATTCCATGTTAATGGATAGGAAAATTCAATATTGTCAGGATGTCAGTTCTCCCCAAATTGATCTACAGATTCAATGCAATCCCAATCAAAATCCCAGCAAATTATTTTGTAGATCAACAAAATAATTCTAAAGTTTATTTGGAGAGGCAAAATAAGCAGAATGGACAGCACATTATTAAAGGAGAAGAACAAAGTCAGAGAACTGATGCTACCCAACTTCAAGACTTACTATAAAACTACAGCAATAAAGACAATTTGGTACTGGTGAAAGAACAGACAAATAGATCAATGGAACAGAATAGCGAGCCCAGAAATAGACTCATACAAATGTGGGCAACTGATCTTTGACAAAGGAGGAAAGGCAACACAATAAAGAAAAGATAGTCTTTTCAATAAACGGTTCTGAAACAACTGGACATCTACTTTCAAAAAGAAAAAAAGATAATCTAGAACAGACCTACGCCTTTCACAAAAATTAACTCAAAATGGATCATAGACCTAAATGTAAAATGCAAAACTATAAAAATCCTAGAAGATAACATAGGAGAAAACCCAGATAACCATGAAGATGGTGATGACTTTTTAGTTATAACACCAAAGGCAAAATCCATGAAGAAAACCATTGGTAAGCTGGACTTCATTAAAATTAAAAGGTTCTACTCTGTAAAAGACATTTTCAAGAGAATGAGAAGACAAGACACAGATGGGGAGGAATTATTTGCAAAAGATGTATCTGATAAAGGACTGTTATTCAAAGTATGCAAAGAACTCTTAAAACTCAAAAATAAGAAATGAACAATCCAGTTAAAGATAAGCAAAAGATCTATATAGATACAACACCAAACAAGATATACAGATGCCAAATAAGCATGTGAAAAGATGCTCAAAATCTTATGTCAATAGGGATTTGCAAATTAAAACAACAGTGAGTTATCGCTACGTACCTATTAGAATAGTGAAAATCCAAAACACTGACAATTGCTGGTGAGGATGTGTAGCAACAGACTCTCATTCACTGCTGGTGGGAATGCAAAATGGTACAGCCACTTTGGAAGACAGTTTGGGAGTTTCTTACAAAACTAAACATATTCTTATCATACAATCCATCAACTGTGCTCCTTGGCATTTACCCAAAAGGAATTGGAAACTTACGTCTACATGAAAACTTGCACAAGGATATTTATTGCAGTTTTATTCGTAACTGAGAAAGTTTGGAAGCAAACGAGAGGTCCTTCAGTAGGTGAATGGTTACATAAACTGTGGTATATCCAGACAAGGGAATATTTTTCAGTTCTAAAAAGAAATAGAATGTTCTTCAGAGCTATCAAACTGCCAAGAGACATAGAGGAGATTTTAAATGCACATTCTTAAGTGAAAGAAGCCAATATGAAAAGGCTACATACTGTAGGATTCCAGCTGTATGATATTCTGGGAAAGGCAAAACTATGGAGACTATGATGGTTAATGTTATGTGTCAGCTTCACTGGGCCATGGGTGCCAAGATTAAACATTATTTTTGGATGTGTCTGTGAGGATGTTTCCAGATGAAATCAGCATTTGAATCAGTGGTCTTAGTAAAGTAGATGGCCCTCCCCAATGTGAGAGGTTATCATTCAATCCATGACGGGGCTAAGAGAACATAAAGCAGAGGAAGGGAGGATTGTTCCCTTCCTGCCTGCATGCCTGAGCTGGGACATCAGTCTTGCTCTTGGACTGGGATTAGCACCCTTGGCTTCCCTGGTTGTAAGGCCTTCAGACTTGCACTGGAATTACACCACAGACTTTCCTGGGTCTCCAGCTTGTAGACGGCAGATTGTGGGGTTTCTCAGCTCCATAATCTTATGTGAGCCAATTCCTCATAATAAATCTCTATCTATCAGGGCCGGCTCCGTGGCCGAGTGGTTAAGTTCGCATACTCCGCTGCGGTGGCCCAGGGTTCGGATCCTGGGAACGGACATGGCACTGCTCGTCAGGCCACGTTGAGGCAGAGTCCCACATCCCACAACTACAAGGACCTGCAACTATACAACTGTGTACAAGGTGGGGTTTGGGGAGATAAAGCAGAAAGAAAAATCTCTGTCTATCTATCTATTTTTTTCTATTCGTTCTGTTTCTCTGGAGAACTCTAATACAGAGACAGTAAAAGATCAGAAGTAGTCAAAGTTTGGAGGGGGAGAGAGGGATGAATAGGAATAGCATAGAGGATTTTTAGAGAAGTGAAATTATTCTCTATGATACTATAATGATGGATACATGTCACTATACATTTCTCAAAACCCAAAGAATGTACAACACCAAGAGTGAAGCCTAACGTAATCTAAGGACTTTGGGTGATAATGATGTATCAATGTAGGTTCATTGATTGTAACAAATGTACCAATGTTGTTCAGGATGTTGATAGTGGGGGAGGTTGTGCATGTATGGGGGCAGGGAGTATGTGAGAACTTTCTGCTCAATTTTGCTGTGAACTCAAAGCTGCTGTAAAACATAAAGTCTATTATAAAAAAATGAAAACCATGATCCAAGTATATGCTGTCTACAAGAGACTCACTTTAGATCTAAAGACACATATACATAGAAGATGAAAGGGTGGAAAAAGATATTCCATGCAAATTGTAACCAAAATATCAGAAAAAAATAGACTTTAAGTCAAAACTGTTACTGGACATCTGCTGTACAACATTTTGTCATAGTTAACAATACCAAACCATGTGCTTAAAAATTTGTTAAGAGGGTAAATCTCATATTAAGCGTTCTTATCACAATAAAAATAAAGAAGTAAAGAAAGACATATAAGGATATTTTGTATTGATAACATTTATGCAGAAGATAGAACAATTATAAATATATATGCATCAAACAACAGAGCCTCAAAATATGATGTAAACATTGACAATAATATTTGGAGTCTTCAATAACCCACTTTGAATAATGAATAGAACAACCAGACAGAAGATCAGTAAGGAAACAGAGAATGTGAACAGCGTGATAAACCATTTATACCCAACAGACATAAACAGAACACTCTACCCCACGACAGCAGAATACACATTCTTCTCAAGTGCTCATGGAACATTCTCCAGGATAGACCATGTGTTAGGCCACAAAGCAAGTCTTAAATTTAAAAAGCTATAAATTATATCAAGTATCTATTCCAATCACAATGGAATAAAATCAGAAATCAATGACAGAAGGAAAACTGGAAAATTCACAAATATTCAGAAATAAAACAACACATCCTTAAACAACCAATGGGTCACAGAAATAATCACACCAACAAATTGGATAACCTAGATGAAATGGACAAGTTTTTAGAAACACACGATCTATCAATACACATTCATGAAGAAATAAAAAAAATCTGAATAGACTTATAACTAGAAAAGACATTGAATTAGTAATAAAAAACCATCCAACAAAAGAAAAGCCCAACAGCAGATGGCTTTCCTGTTAAATTCTTCTAAACACTTAAAGAATTAACACAAATCCTTTCCAAACTCTTCCAAAAAATAGAAAAGGAAGGAATACTTCCTAACTCATTCTATGAGGTCTGCATTACCCTGAAAACCAAGCCAGATAAAGTTATAATGAGAAAATAAAATTATAGACAAATATCCCCTATGAATATAGATGCAAAAACCCTCAAAAAATACTAACAAACTGAATCCAACAGCATATTAAAAGGATTATACATCACAACTAAGTGGGATTTATCCCAGGAATGCAAGCGTTGTTCAACATAAGAAAATCAATCAATGAAATACATCATATCAATAGAACAAAGGAAAAAAATTACATGATCATCTCAATTGACACAGAAGAGACATCTGACAAAAGCCAACACAGTTTCATGATAAAAACATTCAGCAAGTTAGAAATAAGGCGAACTTCCTCAACAGGGCATTTGTGAAAAACCCACAGCTAACATACTTAATGGTCAAAGACTGAAAGCTTTCTCTCTAATACCAGGAACAAGAAAAGGATGCCCACTTCAACCACTACTATTCACTATTTTACTGGAAATTCCAGCCACAGCAATTGGGTAAGCAGATAAGTAAAAGACACTCAGATTGGAAAAGAAGTAACGTTATCTCTGTTTGCAGATGACGTGAACTAATATGTAGAAACTGGAAGGATTCCACAAAAAAAGATGGTTAGAGCTAATAAAAGAATTCAGCAAAGTGGTAGGATAACACCAAAATTAGTTGCATTTCTGGCAATGAACAATTTTGAAAAGGAAATTAAAACAATTCCATTCACAATGGCATAAAACAGAATAAAATAGTTAGGAGTAAGTTTGACCAAGAGGCCTAAAGATTTGTACACTGAAAACTACAAAACATCGCTGAAAGTAATTAAAGACATAAATAAGTGGAAAGACATCCTGTGTTCATGAATTGGAAGGCCTGCTATTGTTAAGATGAAAACACTGTCCAAACTATCTACAGATTCAATGTAATTCTATCAAAATCTGAATGGCATGGTTTTGCAGAAATAGAAAAACCCATCTTAAAATTCATACGGAATCTCAAGGGACCCCAAATTGAAAAAACAATCTTAAAAAAGAACAAATATGGAGGACTCACACTCCGAGATTTCAAAAATTATCACAAAGCTATAGCAGTAATCAACAAAGTATGATACTGGCATAAAGACAGATAGACAGACAAATCAAACAGAATACAGAGCCCAGAAATAAAGCCTCACGAATATGGCAAATGGTTTTTGACAAGGGTGCCAAGACCATTCAGCGAGGGGAAAGGACAGTCTTTTCAGCAAATGGTGCTGCAAAAACTGAATATCCACGTACAAAATAATCAATTTGACCCTCCTCTTACACCGTACACAGAAATTAGATCTTTGATGGATCAAATCTGAACTTAAGAGCTAAAACTATAAAACTCTTAAAAGAAAACATACGGGAAAATCTCCATAACATTTGATTTGGCAATAATTTCTTGGACATGACACCAAAAGAACAGACAACAAAAGAAAGAACAAAGTGAACTGCATCAAAATTAAAAACTTTTGTGAGTCAAAAGACACTATCAAGAGAGTGAAAAGACAATCCACAGAATGAGAAAAAATATCTGCAAATCTGATAAGTTTAATATCCAGAATACATAAAGAACTTATACAACTCAATAACAAAAAAACAAACAACCTGATTCAAATATGGGCAAAGGGTTTGAATAGACATTTCTCTAAAGAAGATATACAAATGCCCAACAAGTACATGGAAAGATGCTCAAAATCATTAGTCATTAGAGAAATGCAAATTAAAACTACAATGAGATACCATTTCACATCCACGTAGCATGGCTATAGTAAAAAACCAAACCAAACCAACAAACAAAAATGCAAAATAACAAGCGTTATTACAGGTGTGGTGAAATTGAAACCCTAGTGCATTGCTGGTTAGAATGTAAAATGGTGCTGCTCCTGTGGAAAATAGTTCGAAGGTTTCTCAAAAGTTAAGTGAAGGGGCTTGACTGGTGGTGTAGCAGTCAAATTTGTGTGCTCCCCTCTGATGGCCTGGGGTTGGCCAGTTTGGATCCCAGGTGCGGACCTACACACTGCTTATTAAGCCATGCTGTGGTAGGCGTCCCACATATAAAATAGAGGAAGATGGGTATGGATGTTAGTTCAGGACCACTCTTCCTCAGCAAAAAATAGGAGGATGGGCAGCTGATGTTAGCTCAGGGCTAATCTTCTTCAAAATAAGTTAAATGAAGAACTACCATATGATGCAGCAATTCCACTCCTAGATTTATATCCAAAAGAATTGAAAGCGAGGACTCAAATAGATACTTCCACACCAATCTTCATTGCAGTGTTATTCACAATAGCCAAAGGTGGAAACAACCTAAGTGTCCATCGACAGAAACATAGTTTGAAGAGTTTTATCTCCCACATCACAAAGCAGAATATATAAGGGGGTGTGTGTGTGTGTGTGTGTGATGGCTAGTTTCATGTGTCAGCTCGACAGGGCCATGGGGTGCTCAGATATTTGGTTAAAGATATTTCTGGGTATGTCTGCGAGGGTGTTTCCAGATGAGATTAGTGTTTAAGTCAATAGACTGAGTAAAGCAGATTGGACTTCCCAGTGTGGGTGGACAGCATCCAACCCATTGAGGGCCTGAGTGGAACAAAAAGATGAGGGAAGGGAGAATTGACTCTCTCTGCCTGACTTCCTCAGCTAAGACATCGGTCTTCTCCAGGCCTCGCACTGGAACTTACACCTTCAGCTCCTCTCATTCTCAGGCCTTCAGGCTCAGACTGGAACTATACCCTGGCTTTCTTGGGTCTCCAGCTTAAAGATAACCGAGCATAGGACTTCTGAGCCTCCATAATCATGTGAGCCAATTTCTTACAATAAATCTCTTCATAAACATTCTTTCTGTTTCTCTGGTGAAGCCTGGGTAACGCAAGGGGGTTAAAAGCTGAAAATATCAAATACCTTATAAACTAACACAGTCCACTCCTTGGCTGTTCTGCATCTGTGCCCATCCTTCTAGACGTAGTTGGCCTTCCATTCTATAACAACAACTCTGCGTTTTCACCTAACAAGATTTAACTATTCTTCAAACAGACAAAGATGCTGTTAGCTTCTGCCTAAAATGGTGAGATACAAAATCATTGTATAGTCATTGTATCCCTCTCTGGGCAACATCCTTGGTATTCATTTCTTAGAAATATTAATTAACCTTAAAATTAAGTATAGTCTGACCTATAACCCTAAAAGCTAAATTGAAAATCTAACCACCATAAACAATTCTTATATAAACTAATAAGGGGAAAGGGGGAAGAGAGAGAATACACACACACATCGATGAAGGAAATATGCATGCTTGCTACAATCCTCACTTTTATTACTGGTCATGAGGCTGCAGTTGATATTTCTAATTCCTTCTTCCACAGCCCATTTCATGTTTTCCTTACCTTCAACCAAAGCACCACCCTACTGTGCTTCTTTAGCTGGTGACGTGACTCAAACCTTCATTTCTGAAAGTTCTGTCATCAGGTCTGTGGCCTTTTTGTTGTTCTTGTTGTAAATTTTCAATCAGCTGTATTATTAGATGTGCTCAGACTAAGAGATGGCCCAGAGCACCCCCTGGTTTGCAGACATAATCCTCTCTCTTCTCACTGTGTCCCAATAACCCGGTTTTACCTTGGTAATCAAGATCAGTCATTTCAACCATAGAGGAATAAATACTCTTTGCCTGTTTAGTGGCGTGAGGAGCCCGAAATGGGAAGGTAGGAGCCTTCATTTCCAAATCAAACGCCGTTGTTATGCCCTTCGGTGGATGCATTCCTCCCTTGGTAAATAAGGCCTCTGATGAACAGACCTCAGAATTGTGAGGATGAGAAGTGTGTGTGTGTGTGTGTGTGTGTGTGTTTACAAATTTCCCCTTTTATAAGGATACCAGTCATATTGGATTAGGTTCCACCCTATTGACCTCATCTTACCCAATTACATCTGCAATAATCCTACTTCCAAATAAGGTCACGTTCTAAGGGTTGGGACCAGAGCTTGTGAATTTGGGCCTGGGGGAGAGGGGATGCAATTTAACACACAACCAATACTGTGACAGTGAATAATATATTCTACCCAGAGACAGCCAGAAGTATTACAGGCAAGGAAGGCAAATTTATATACAGAATATATGTCTTTTTCAGTGAGGACTAATTGCTTCCCCTTCCGTGATAAGAGATCCAATGTAATCAACCTGTTACCAGGTGGCTGGCTGATTTCCCCCAGAGAAGGGTGTCATACCAAGAGATCTGCATAAGATTTTGCTGTTGACAGGTTAGTAGTCAGAGTGGAGGTACCAGATTGGCCTTGGTCAGAGGAAGTCCATGGTGCTGAGCCTATGCACGGCCTCCATCTATGCCACCATGGCTACTTTGTGTCTACCTCCATTAGGCAAGAACAAGGATTGCTGGAGAAAGAGGCTAACTGATCCATAAACTCTATGATCTATAGAATGTGCCAACTTGTCCACCTGATTATTGAAAACCTGCTCTGCAATGGATGACCTTTGGTGAACATTCATGTGGGACAATAATATCCTCACAGTCTGTGCACGTTCTCAGAGGTCTATTTAAATACTTCTTCCCTAGATTTCCTTGATCTCAGTGTTTCAATTGTATTATTTACAAGTCCCTGCCAGCCAGCCAGCCAGCCAAATCAATAGTCATTGCCCATTATTAAATGTAAATCTGTGCTTCTGGCCATCTATAATTCCAGAAAAGTAGGCAAATATATCTTTGAAGTTCTGCAACCTAGGAGAATTTCTCCCCATGGGTCCAATATTTTTTCTCCTCTGTTAACTTGTCATATGGAATTCCTCAGTAGGCTGTAGAAGAGCTAAGGCGATGCAGCAGAAGTAGGTGTCAAAGGGATCAGAAACACCTGCTCACGCAACTCTGTAATGCCTTCTGAACCTGCCCAGGTTCCATCGCAAATACCACTTCCACTTGAGGATGGATTACTACCATACACACCCAACCTTATAGTGTAGTAAGGAAGATAACTCCCAGTGCATAATGGGTACCTCAGGTTGCATGAGTTCTTGATGGTCCATGGTTCATCTTGACCAGAGTTTAATAGCAAGCCAGAGGCTGTTTCTCAAAGGGAGAATGGTAGTCTAAAGAAGAGGGCGTTGCTTTGCCCCAAAACTCTAGAGTTATGGATTGTGATCTCCTAGTGAGACTTGTCAGAGACTTCATACTGCATTCCTGTTTGCCATAGACACTTCAAGTATCACTAGATCTCTAAGTGGCAATGCAGCTTGCACTGCATCCTGGACTTGTTGCAGAGCCTTCTCTTGTTCTGGTAACCACTTGGGACTAGCAGACTGATGGGTTACTATACAGTAAATGGGTCTAAGTAGTACACTCAAATGTGATATATGTTGCCTCCAAAATCCAAAAAGGCTCACAAAGCATTGTGTCTCTTTTTAATGGTAGGAAGTGCAAAGTTTAGTAAGTTGTCTTTCACCTTGGAGGGATATCCTGACATGCTCCAGACCATGGATGTTGAATCTTGTCAAACGCTTTCTTTGCATCTATTGAGATGATTGTGTAATTGCTATTCTTCATTTTGTTAATGGTGTATCACGTTGATTGATTTGTGGGTGTTAAACCATTCCTGCATCCCTGGAATAAATCCCACTTGATCATGGTCTATGGGCCTTTTAATATATTGTCATATTCGATTTGCTAATATTTTTGTTGAGGATTTTTGCATCTATTTTCATCAGTCATGTTGGCCTGTAATTTTCCTTTTGTGTGTTGTCTGAGTTACAGGAGGAGTGTCCCATCCTCTTCAATTTTTTGGAGGAGTTTGAGAAGGATAGGTATTAAATCCTCTTTGAATGTTTGTAGAATTCACCCAAGAAGCCATCTGGTCTTGGAATTTTGTTTTTAGGGAGGCTTTTGATTATGGTTCCTATCTCTGTACTTGTGATTGGTCTATTCAGATTTTCTATTTCTTCTCAATTCAGCTTTGGGAAGTTGTATGATTCTCAGAATTTATCCATGTTTTCTAGATTATCCAATTTGTTGCATATATATTTTCATAATATTCTCTTATAATCCTTTGTATTTCTGTGGTAGCCATCATAATTTCTCCTCTTTCATTTCGGATTTTATTTATTTGAGCCTTCTGTCTTTTTTTTTAGTGAGTCTAGTTAAGGATTTTTCAATTTTGTTTATCTTTTCGAAGAACCAGCTCTTACTTTGATTGATCCTTTCTATTGTCTTTTTAGTCTTTATTTCATTTATTTCAGCTCTGAAATTTATTATTTCCTTCCTTCCACTGAGTTTTGGCTTTGTTTGTTCTTATTTTTTGTAGTTCTTTTAGGTATAGTGTTAGATTGTTTATTTGAGATTTTTCCTGTTTGTTGAGGTAAGGCCATATTGCTATAAATTTCCCTCTTAGTACTGCTTTTACTGCATCCATAAGTTTTGGTATGTTGTGTTTTCATTTTCATTTGTCTCCAGATATTTTTTGATTCCTCTTTTGATTTCTTCATTGATCCAATAGTTGTTCAGTAGCATGTTGTTTAGTCTCTACATATTTGTGACTTTCCCAGCATTCTTCTCATAGTCGATTTCTAGTTTCCTACCATTGTTATTGAAAAGATTCTTGATGGGATTTCAATCTTCTTAAGTTTATTCAGGTTATCTTTTTTTCCCATATAGTCTATCTTTGAGAATGTTCCATGTGCACTTGAGAAGAATGTGAATTCTGCTGCTTTTGGATGGAATGTTCTATATATATCTCTTAAGTCCATCCAGTCTATTGTTTCATTTAAGGCCAATATTTCCTTGTTGATTTTCTGTTTGGATGATCTGTTCATTGATGTAAGGGAGCTGTTAAAAAGTCCACTACTATTATTTTGATGCTGTCAATTTCTCCCTTTAGCTTTGTTAATAGTTGCTTCATATACTTTGGTGCTCCTGTGTTAGGTCCATGTATATTAGTAAGTGTTATGTCTTCTCGGTGGAATGTCCCTTTTATCATTATGTAATATCCATCTTTGTTTCATTATCTTTTTTGGCTTGAAGTCTATTTTGTCTGATATAAGTTTGGCTACATTCTCTTTCTTTTGGTTGCTATTTGCTTACAATTTCATCTTCCATCTCTTCACTCTGAGCCTATGGTTTGTCTTTAGAGCTGAGATGGGTCTCCTGGAGGAAGAATATTGTTGGGTCTTGTTTTTTAAGCCACCCACCCACTCTGTTTCTTGAATGATGAATTCAATCCATTTATATTTAGAGTGATTATTGATATATGAGGGCTGAATATTGCCATTTTATCTTTTCTTTTCTGGTTGATCTATATTTTCATTGTTTATTTTTGTCTACCATTTCAGTTGGGTGGTTTTCTGTGATATTTTTCTCAGTTCCTTCTTTATTTATTATTTGGGACTTTGCTCCGATTTTTTGTTTTGTGGTTACCATGAAGTTTGTATAAAAGATCTCATAGATGTGGTAGTCCATTTTCTGTGGATAGCATCTTATCTCTATTAACCTATGCAGGTTCCATCCTTTTCCTCTTCCCCTTCTATATTTCTGTTGTCAGAAATTATCCTTTTTTGTGTTATGAGTTTGTGACCAAATTGAAGTGGTTATATCATTTTTGATGCCTTCTTTCCTTTCAGCCTTTATGTTATAATTAAGTGTTAAGTAACCTATTCTGACACAGAGTGCAATTTTCTGATATTGTCTGTCTATTTACCACCTTCTCAAAGCTTTGTAAACCTTTGCTTTTTTTTGTTTCAGGTAGGAGGGCTCCCTTCAACATCTCTTATGAGGCAGATCTAGTGGCCATGAACTCCCTCAGCTTTTGTTTGTGTAGGAAAGGCTTTATTTCTCCTTCATATCTGAAAGATAACTTTGCTGAATAGAGTATTCTTGACTGATAGTTTTTGCCTTTTAATATTTTGACTATATCATTCCACTCTCTCCTAGCTCATAGAGTTTCTGCTGAGAAATCTGCTGATAGCCTGATGGGAGTTCCTTTGCAAGTTATTTTCTTCTCTCTAGCTGCCCTTAATTTTCTGTCTTTGAAATTGACCTTTTTGTTTAAATAAGGGAATTTCTTTTTTTTTTACTGGGAAAGATTCACCCTGAGCTAACATCTGTGGCCAGTCTTCCTCTCCATTTTTTGTTCCTTCCCCACAGCCCCATACATAGTTGTATACTCTAGTTGTAAGTCCTTCTAGGTCTTCTTTGTAAGCCACCACCACAGCATGACTACTGACAGATGAGTGGTGTGCCTCTGCACCCAGAAACTGAACCTGGGCCACTGAAGCAGAGCATGCCAAAGTTTAACTTCTAGGCCATCAGGGCTGGCTCTGTCATTGACCTTTGACAGTTTTAATATAATATGCCTTGCAGAAGGTCTTTTTGCATTGAGATAATTAGGAGAGCTATTAGCTTCATGTATTTGTATATCCAGGTCTTTCCCCAGGTTTGGGAAGTTCTCAGCTATTATTTCTTTGAATAAGCTCTCTGCTCCTTTCTCCCTCTCTTCTATTTCTGGGAAGCCCATTATCCTTATGTTGCTTTTCCAAACTGAGTCAGAAATTTCTTGTAGAATTTCTCCATTTTTAAAAAATCTTCAGTCTTTCTCCTCTTCCACCTGAATCATTTCTGGATTTCTATCTTTGAGCTCAGTAATTCTCTCTTCCATGTGGTCTGCTCTATATCCAATGCTTTCTACTGTATTTTTCATCTCACTAATTGTATTCTTCATCTCCAGAATTTCTGTTTTTTTTTCTTATTAGAGTTTCAATCTCTTTGGTGAAGTACTCCTTCTGTTTATTAATTTCATTCCTTTGTTTATTGAACTGTCTTTCTGAGTTTTCTTGTAATTCATTAAGTTTCTTCCTGATAGCAATTTTGAATTCTCTGTCAGTTAGATTGTAATCTGTGACTTCAAGTTTGGTTTCTGGAGAGTTGTCATTTTCTTTCTGTTGTACCATGTTACTGAAGTTCTTCATGGTGCTTGATGCGTTGATCCTTTGCCAGTGCATTCGTTTGAAACACCTTTCTTATTTGGATAACACTTTGGTTACTTTGATTGTGAGCTGCTTCTGGTTCTATCTGAGAGCCTGTGCTTTCCACTCTTCACTGCTTTCCGCTCTTCACTGCCTCTGCCAGAGGCATCGTCAGTACCCTCATTGTGCTGCTTGTGCCTCCAAGGTTGCTAGTGCCTTGCTGCACACAATGTTGTTGCAGTCTCAGGTGTCACCACTGGGGTCATCAGATTGTGAGCAGTTCTATTACTTCCAGGGTTGCCTGGAATGTTACCCCACTGGTTCTCCATGGGCTTAGGTGCTGCTGCCCCATGCACCACCTGCATTGCTGCTCTTGGGCTATCTTGGGGTGCAGGGAGCACTGCTGCCAGGGTCACTGGTTTCCTGGGTGTCACTTTCACTGCCAGGAATGAGGTCTTGTATGCTGCTGATAGAGCTGGTGTTGGGGGTGCCGCCACTGGGGGTTGGGTCATGGGTTCTGCTGTGGCTCTTGAAGCCTCAGGTCTCAGGTGCCACCTGTCATTTCTAGGGGAGGGACAGGGGCTAAGCTGCAAGTGCCATTGCTACTCCAGCACTCTCTGGTTGCTGGCACACACCAGTGTGCTTTTTGAAACCTCAGGTCAGGGCACCACCACCACTACCAGGAGCAATCACATTTTGCATCACCACTGGGGGAGAGGGCAGGGGTTCCTCCTCTAGTTCCACTGCCTCCTGAAGGTCCAATCCACCTGCCTTCAGAAGTATAGATGCATGGATATCTCAGGTGTTCCGGTGTGCTGTGCAGAGTCTTTTGTTGATTTATGGATGTCCTACTGGTTGTAACTTAGAGGGAAGAGACAAAAGGCACAACTCACTCTGCCATGATACTGATGTCACCTTGTAATATTGTAAGAACATCGAAAAACCGAGGTCTCTGAAAAGTGTATATGGCAAATATATACGGCAGAAAGCAGGAGAGTAGACATATCTCTGAGGCAAGACTGTGAAAATGGGCTCTTGGGCCAGCTAGGTAATAGCAAACTACTTCTGGTGATCCTTGCAATTTGTGCAGAGCAGTAAAAAAAAAAAAAAAATTCATCAGCTTGATAGTTGTATTCTAGGAAGCAATGGATGAATTCATTTGCTACAATAAAAGGGGAAAGATGGATTCCTGGAGCTTCCTATTCTGCCTTTTTCCTTAAAGTCACTCTAGAGGTTGAATCTTCACAATAGTTGCCCTCCTAGGATTTGCTGCCACCTTTCCTCAAGGCTTCTAAGACAATGAATATAAACAAGGTTGAATCTCAGCATGGCTAGAAATATTCACCACAAGACCTGTAGGACCTGGCTAATATGTTTGGGTAGACCACATCTGGGAACGGATCTTGAGGTTGCTGTCCTGGGAGCTGTGGAAGACAAGATTGAGTAAGGAGAAGTAATGATCTAGGGACACACTCTCATCACTCAGAATTTAGCATCCTGGAAAGGACATTTGAAGCTGATGCTTAAAAAAATGATGGCCTTTAGTAAATGAAGTGGGGATGCCAGAACTTCCTTGGCAGAGCATTGAGGAATGACTCATAATGCCACACCAAGGTGGGCATGACAGAGTAAGTTCATTATATGGACCAGCTCACTTTGTTCACTGGGTGGGACACTCCCTTCACAGAAGCAATAAGAAATGTGCTACAGAGGTAGCACTGTCATTGTTGGGAGGCTCAGTGGTGGTTGTCCTTTGTAGGTCAGGGTTCATTATAAAGGAGGTGGCTCTTGGAATTGGGCTCCATAGTGTCACTGGGGAGGGTAGAGTTTCAGACTAGCAGAGGACAAATATCAACAATTAATCTTCAGTAGGAAGGTAGACATAATTACTGTAATGGGAGGCAAAGCTAGAATGGTGACCAGGGCGCCCTTTTTCACAGGGATCTGTGGCAATGGCTAATTGACCATAGTGTTCCTGTGGAGAAGATATGTAGCCAGTGTGGGTACTGCTTAACCCTATAAAAGATAGGAGCAATAATGGGTGTGTTGAAGACTGATGTCAGCCGGCACAATGGAAAATCACATGTCCTTGCTCAGTTTTCAAATCTGAGCTATTCTAACACCCAGAGTCTATCAATCGAGGGGAGGCTGGTTCCCCTTAAGGAATAACTCTGCAACACCATGACAAGTTTACACAGTAGCAATTTTCCTCAGTCCTTTCCCAAAGGAACATGTGGCAATTTGCCAGAACAATTGTCTGCTGGAGGAAAGGGCATCTCCTGCTTTTTTGAGGGCTGTTAAATATAACATCCGAATGGATAATGATATCATGGGATCCTCAACACCATCGTGACCTATTAGAGTCAGGTCATGTGAGTCCAGGTGATAAATGAGGTCATAATGGCAGAGATTAGTACAGACCTCAAGGACTAAAAGATTCAGAGGTGTCAATCCTCTTCATATTTCCATTTAATTCATGGGTCTGACCCCCACAAATACAGGTGAGTTATGGTGGATGGTGGTGAATTATTGTCAGTCAACTTAACCAAGTGGGAGCTCCAATCATAGCTGGTAGACCCAGAGGTTGTATCTTTACCAGAACAGACCAATACAGCCTCTGACAATTGGTGTACTAATATTTACCTGGCAAATTTACTCATTTTAGTCCCTCTCAGGAAGGAGAGCAGGAAGCAGTCTGCATTCCCTTGATACAGTTAGCAGCATTCTTTCATGATCTTGCCCCAGGTCTATGTTAATTTTTCACTCTCTGGGAAAATACAGCCTGAAGGGACCTTGGTGGTTTGGCTATTGTGTAGAACAGGGATCAGCAAATTAAGGCCAAATTTGGCCAAATTTGGGCCACTGCTGGTTTTTGTAAATAAAGTCTTATTGGAAAACAGCTACACTCTTTTGTTTATATATTGTGTATGGCTGCTTTTGCCCTATAATGCAGAGTTGAGTAGTTGTGAAAGTGTGTACAGAGAACCACAAATTACCAGAGCAGAGACCCAGGAGAACAAACATCTGTGGGAACTAGCGCCGAGGTAGGGAAACCTGGACTGTAAATGATGAATTACTAAAAGGCTCAGCAGGGACAAGTCTGAGAGATAAAAACTCCAGTGAGACTTGGTCATCAGGGGCCCCCATGATTCCGTAAATTTTACCCAGGAGCTTGGCTGGGTTCTCACAGTGAACAATTGGAGAAAAATCCCCTCGTGCTTCTGGTAGAAAGAGGGGAAAAGGAACCAACTTGAAATACGCCAGAGCTTTCTGTTCTTCTTAACAAGGAGAAACTATTTGGGCAGAGCCTAACCTGCTGGGGTTTTAGCAGAGCCTGACTGACCTGGGGAAAGTTGTCTTCGGTCTGATAAACAGGGCATCCAGTTTCCAAAATGTTGTTTTTTCTTGTCTGCCCAAATCTCTTCTCCTCTTCTCATTATGATCTATTTATACCCCTTTTATTCCTTTACAGTCATTTTAGAGAATTTGTAGGGAGTAGAAGTCAAAGCTTTGTTTCAATACTCCACATTTACCCCAAAGTCTCTTTATGTTTTAAAATTGCTGCGTGTTGTTCAAAACAAAGTCAGAGGAAACTTTTATAAACATTTATTGTTTCCAACAGTTATTTTGCTTTTCCTATCCAGTCTTTGTTCATGCTGTACCTTTTTTAAATGCAGTTATCCAAATGACAATTTTATGTTTTGATTCATTCTAAATTATTCTTAAATTTATTTCCATAAAGGTGCACGGTATTCACAATTACTGTGTAAATAAACTATGTCAAGGATTCATTTCTTTTACAGACTGTGTTCTGACACACACACTCAACAGAGATCCTTTCCCTTAATAAAAAAGGGGACTTCCTGTGCTACAGTAGCTAAAGGGCTAAGATGTTAAGCGTGGGTCCAGGGCTCTTTGTTCCATACTTTGACCTGATGGATGTTTCGACTCTATTCATAAATACAAATATTTTCAATAAAAATCATGCAAATATTAAGTTTTTTCATAGGGAAAGTATTTTCTGGTGCTACCTCTTTTTTGAGATTTGCCTCAGATCAAGGTGATTCCCTATCTGCCAGAACTGCAGATCCATCTGATAACGACTGTGTTAGCCAGGGTTCTCCAGAGAAACAGGACCAAGGGGTTATGCCGATCTATCTATTTATTGTCAATGCAAATAATCAAGAACCAGTCTATAGGTAAGAAAGATAGAGTGAGATTTATGGAGCCTAATGTGAGGACTAGTCCAGAGGCACTCTCTTTCACAAGGAAAGAAGCACTCGGGGAAGCGTGGTTTACAGCATGGTTATATGCCGTTTGAGAACAAAGAACATCCATCAAGCGTGAAATTTTTTTCCCCAAGTCACAAGGAGATGTTTCGCCAGAGTTTAGCACATATACAGCAGGTCAACTTTACCTTAGTTCTCTGGGAAGAAAAGCTTATCTTCAAAGAAGTACTGGCATCAGCATCAGAGAGATGCAGACACACATCCCTATCTTTAAAGAGTGCATTCTTTCCTTTGGGAAAACGTTTGAAGCAGATGGACAACGCATGCTTGGTGGGCCATAAGTCAGGCTGCTCTGGGAAAAACAAGCTTTAGGCCAAATCAGATTTAAACAAGAATGACTTCCCCATATACTTCAATATTTGAAAATTTAATATTTTTATCTCTATCTATCTACCTATCTATTGATTTATTACAAGAAATTGTCTCACCGGTTATGAAGGCTGAGAAATTCCAAGATCTGCAAGCTGGAGACCCAGGAGAGCTAATAGTGTAATCTCCAGTCTAAGTCTGAGTCCAAAGGCAGGAGAAGACCCGTGTCCCAGCTTGAAGACTGCCAGAGAGAGAGAACAAATTCTCCCTCACTCAGACTTTTGCTCTATTCAGGCCTCCAACATATCGGATGAGCCCCACCTAAACTGGGAAGGGCAATCTGCTCTATTCGGTCTGCTGATTCAACTGTTAATCTCCTCCAGAAACACCTTCACAGACACACCCCAGAATAACGTTTAATCAAATATCTGGGCACCACATGGACCAGTCAAGTTGACAAATAAAATTAACCATCATAATGACAATGAGACAGAAATTTCAGCAACCAAGAGACAGAGACTGGGCTGTGTCTTATTAAATGCTGTGGCCAGACCAACTTATGTTAAAGAATTTTGTCAATTTGATCATGAGCATGTGTCAACATTTAATTATAATCTCGTATGCTGAGGAAAGGTGTCTAACAGGTCAACTCAAAGATTCGCTCTAAATAGGGACATTTTACGGGAAAAGTAAATTATTAGAGCAGTGGTCTCCAAAGTGTGGTCCCTGGGCCAGCAGCCTGAGCCTCACCTGGAGCTTGCTAGAAATACACTCTCAGACCCGATCCCATTCCTACTAAATCAGAAATCCTGGGATGGGGACCAGAAATACACATTTTAACAAGTTCCCCAGATGACTCTATTGCACCCAAAAGTTTGCGAAGCACTGGATTTGATAATAATTGTTAGACTAGATGCTTAAAGAAAAAGTCTGGTTCAACGTCACTAGCCTCTTGACTGCCAGCAGACAGTGAATGGGCAGGTGGAGGTGGGTGGGTAACTAGCTTGTCAGAGCAAGTCTTAATCAGAGAATTCCTTAAGTATTTTTTTCAGAAATACTAATTTCTTTCTAGTAAGAGGTTATGAATTATGGAACATGTCTTGGATGATTTTTCTTTTTCTTTTTTAGATATTACCACAATTGATTCCATCTCTTCTGCTGGAAGGTGGAAAACTTCAAAGGTGTAAGCAATCATGAGCCTTTTACAAAAGAGAAAGAATGAGGGTCCCCATGGCCTGCAGAGCCTTTTCTGGGAACTTCTAGGCTGTTCCATGTTCCATGTTCTAGACTGTTCTAGGCTGTGCCATGGAAATATAACACGAACCACCAATATGAGCCACCTGTGTAATTTAAAAGTTTCTACTAACTACAATCAAAAGAGCAAAAAGAAACAGGTGAAATTAATTGTAATATGTTTTATTCAACCCAACATATTCAAGCTATTATCCATGTAACATGTAATGAATATAAAATTCATTAATGACATACTATTTCCAGTTACTTTTCTTCCTACTATATCTTCGAAATGTGTGCTTTATACTTACAGCACATCTCAGTTCCGACTAGTCACATGGCAAGTGCTGAGTAGCCACACAGTGGGCAGTGGCTGTGGACAGTGTATTCTAGACCATCTCCTGCAACCAGAAGGGGAGCCCTGGTGCTTTTTTCAAAACCTGGGAGCAAGACTTGTCGCCTGCTGATGTCATTTAGTCACTTGTTCCCTGGGGCTTAATTCTAATATTCCCTCTGAGCACAAGTCCCTGTCCAGGTAATCCCACTAGACTTTACACAGAAATAAACGCCCTCCCTTCATGTTTCACATGAAAGCCCTGGGGGATCCTGAAACAAAAGAGTGGAATTTGCATGTGTTGTTCATTCTTCCTCAATTATATATGCAGATATCTTAAACAAACAAAAAACCCACTACCTTTGGACATGCTCTGTTTAGGAATTTATGGTCATAAACTTTTTCACATTCTCTAATGGCACAGAAAGAAAAATATGTTTTCATTAAGTCAACATAAGCCTGTAATCAGTTTTCTATAAATGATTTCATTTTCCCTCCTTTTCAACTTTACTTGACTGACTTATATTTGGAATTACACCTTCCATTAGATTTTACAACAAAGATTTGATTCATCACTTGGTTATTTTAAATAGATACAGTTTCCCCCATTGTGAATCTCCTTTTGTGGTTATTATTTCTACAAAGTCTTTTTTTCCCAAGTGAAATTTTACATATTTGAATTTTGTTAGGAAGATATTTAGTCATTTTTATTAAGTGACAGGGCCACCAAGGTGCACCACATCGAACTTAACCACTAGGCCACAAGGCCAGCCCCTGCATGCATTTTTTTTTTTTTACTTTTAAAAATACTTCTAATTTTAAATAAATTTTTCTCTTGGGATCATATTGGCTTAGAACATTGTGTACATTTCAGGTGGACATCACTATATTTCAGTTTCTGTATAGACTGCATCATGTTCACCACCAACGGTCCAGTTTTTATCCGTCACCATACATATGTGCCCCTTTTCCCCTTTTGCCCTCCCTCTACCCCCTTCTCCTCTGAACCACTAATCTACTCACTGTAACTCACCGTAACTGTGTTTTTTTGTTTATCTTACACATATGAGTGAAATTATACATTATTTGTCTTTCTCTGCCTGACTTATTTTGCCCAGAGTAATACCATCAAGGTTCATCCATGTTCCTGCAAATGGGACCTTTTTTATGGCTGAGTAGTATTCCATCTTTATCCATTCATCCATTGATGGGCACCTAGATTGCTTCTATGTCTTGGCTGTTGTGAATAAAGCTACGATGAACATAGGGGTGCATATATCTTTTTGAATTATTGATTTGATGCTCTTTGGAAAAATATCCAGTACTGGAATAGCTGGATCATATAGTATTTCTATTTTTAACTTTTTGATAAATTTCCATACTGTTTTCCATAGTGGCTGCACCAGTTTGCATTCCCACCAGCAGTGTATGAGGATTCCCTTTGCTTCACATCCCCTCCAACACTTGTTATTTTTTGTCTTGTTAATTATAGCCATTCTGATGGGTGTGAGGTGACATCACATTGCAGTTTTGATTTGCATTTTTCTAATAATTAGTGATGTTGAACATCTTTTCATGTGTCTGTTGGCCATCTGTATATCTTCTTTGGAAAAATGCCTGGTCATATCCTCTTCCCACTTTTTTTATTGGGTTGTTCATATTTTTGTTGTTGAGTTGTATGAATTCTTTATGTATTTTGGAAATTAACCCCTTACCAGATATATGACTTGCAAATATTTTCTCCCAGTTGGTGGGCTATCTTTTTGTTTTGTTGCTGGTTTCCTTTGCCTTGCTGAAGCTTTTTAGTTTGATATAGTCCCATTTGTTTGTTTTTTCTTTTGTTTCCCTCACCTGAGTAGACACAGTATTTGAAAAGATACTGCTAAGACTGATGTCAACGGGAGCACCAGAGTATATGAAGCAACTCTTAACAGACCTGAAAGGAGAAATTGACAGGAACACAATAATAGTAGGGGAACTTAACACCCCGCTTATGTCAATGGATATATCATCCAGACAGAAAGTTGACCAGGAAACAGTGGACTTAAATGAAACCCTAGATCAAATGGACTCAATAAATATATATAGAACATTCCATCCAAAAGCAGCAGAATACACATTCTTCTCAAGTGCACATGGAACATTCTCAAAGGTAGATCATGTATTGAAAAACAAAGCAAGCCTCAATAAATTTAAGAAGATTGAAATAATATCAAGCATCTTTTCTGATCACAGTGATATGAAACTAGAAATCAACTACAAGAAAAAGCTGGGAAAGTTACAAATATGTGGAGACTAAACAGCATGCTACTGAACAACCATTTGATCAATGAAGAAATCAAAGGAGAAACCAAAAACTACCTGGAGACAAATGAAAATGAAAACAGAACATACGAACTCTTATGAGATGCAGCAAAAGCAGTACTAACAGGGAAATTTATAGCAATTGAAGTCTACCTCAACAAACAGGAAAAATCTCAAATAAACAATCTAACACTACACCTAAAAGAAGCAGAAAAAGAACAAATAAAGCCCAAAGTAAGTAGGAGGAGGGAAATAATAAAAATCAGATCAGAAATAAATGAAATAGAGACTAAAAAAACAATAGAAAGGATCAATGAAACTAAGAGCTGGTTCTTTGAGAAGATAAACAAAATCAACAAACCCTTAGCCAGACTTACTAAGAAAAAAAGAGAGAAGACTCAAATAAATAAAATCAGAAATGAAAGAGGAGAAATTACAACAGACACCTCAGAAATACAAATATTATAAGAGAATACTATGAACAGCTATATACCAACAAATTGGATAACTTAGAAGAAATTGATAAATTCTTATAATCATACAACCTCCCAAAACTGAATCAAGAAGAAATAGAGAAAGTTAATAGATCTATCACAAGTAAAGAGATTGAAACAGTAATCAAAAACCTCCCAAAAGACAAAAGTCCAGGACCAGATGGCTTGTCTGGTGAATTTTACAAACATTCATAGAATATTTAATACCTGTCCTTCTCAAACCATTCAGAAATAGTGAAGAGGATGGGATTCTTCCTAACTCATTTTATGAGGCCAACATTACCCTAATACCAAAACCAGACAGGGAGAACACAAAAAAGGAAAATGATAGGCCAATGTTGCTGTTGAACATAGATGCAAAAATCCTCAACAAAATACTAGCAAATTGAGTACAACAATACATTAAAAGGAATATACACCACGATCAAGTGTGATGTATTCCAGGGATGAAGGGATGGTTCAACATCCACAGATCAATCAATGTGGTACAGCACATTAACAAAATAAAGAATAAAAATTGCATGATCATCTCCATAGCTGCAGAGAAAGCATTTGACAAGATCCAACTACCATTTACGATAAAAACCCTCAATAAAATGGGTATAGTAGGAAAGTACTTCAATATAATAAAGGCCACATATGACAAACTCACAGCCAAAATCATATTCAATGGTGAAAAACTGAAAGCTATTCCTCTGAGAAGAGGAACAAGACAAGGATGTCCACTCTTGCCACTCCTATTCAACATAGTAATGGAAGTTTTAGCAAGAGCAATTAGGCAATGAAAAGAAATAAAAGAGATCCAAATAGGAAAGGAAGAAGTACAACTGTCACTATTTGCATGACATGATTCTATATAAAAAAACCCTAAAGAATCCACCAAAAAGCTATTATAAATAATGAACAAATACAGTAAAGTAGCAGAGTACAAAATCAACATACAAAAATCAGTTGCATTTCTATACACTAACAATGGACTAGCAGGAAAAGAAATCAAGAATATAATCCCATTTACAATCACAATGAAAAGAATAAAATACCTAGGAATAAATTTAACCAAGGAGGTGAAAGACTCATACATTGAAAACCATAAGACATTATTGGAAGAAATTGAAGAAGATGTAACCAAATGGAAAGATCTTCCATGCTCATGGATTAGAAGAATAAATAAACATAGTTAAAATGTCCATATTTTCTACAGATTCAATGCAATCCGAATCCAAATCCCAATAACATTCTTCATGGAAATAGAGCAAAGAATCCTAAAATTTGTATGGAAAAAAAAAAGACCCCAAATACCCAAAGGAATCCTGAACAAAAAGAACAAAGCTGGAGGCATCACAATCCCTGACTTCAAAATATACTACAAAGCTACAGTAATCAAAACAGTATGGTACTGGCAGAAACAGACACACAAATCAGTGGAACAGAATTGAAAGCGCGGAAATAAACCCACGCATCTACAGACAGCTAATATTTGACAAAGGAGCCAAGAAAATACAATGGAGAAAGGAAAGTCTCTGCAGTAAATGGTGTTGGGAAACTGAACAGCCACATGCAAGAGAATGAAAGTAGCCCATTATCTTACACAACACACAGAAATTAACTCAAAATGGATTAAATACTTGAATGTAAGACCTGAAACCATAAAACACCTAGAAGAAAATATAGGCAGTAACCTTTTTATTTTAAGATCATTTTAAACTTACAGAGTAGCAAAAATAGTACAGAGGGTTCCTTTATACTGTTCACCCAGCTTCCCCCAATATTAACATCTTATATCTCTAGAGTACGACTCTCCAAACTAAGGAAGTAACATTGAGACAATAATATGAACCAAACTCAAACTTCACTGGGTTTCACCAGTTCTTCCACCAATGTTTTTTCCTATTCCAGGAGCGAATGCAGGATCTCACCTTACACTTAGCCACCACATCTCCTTATTCTCCTTTAATCTTTGACAGTTCCTGTCTCATGACTTTGAGACTTTTAAAGAGCCAGTTATTTTGTAAAATGTTCCTCTGTTTGTATTGTCTGATGTTTTATCATGATTACATTGAGGTTATGTGTCCTGGGAAGGACCACAGAGGTCTGATACGCTCTTCCCAGTGCGCCACATCATGGGGTACGTGACATCAACATGTCTTGTTTCTGATGGTGTAAACCTTGGTCACGGGGTGAAGGTAGTGACTGCCAATTTTCTTCAGCGTGAAGTTACTATTTTTCCCTTTGTTATTAATAAACATCTATTTTTGGAGACAGACCTTGAGATGATGCAAATATCCTGCGCCTCCTTAAGCGTTCACCCACTAACTTTAGCATCTGTCTGTGGATCTTGCCTGCAGCAATTACTGCTGGGTGTTCTTATGGGGAATGTCTATTTCTCTCATTCTTCCACATTTATCACTTAGAATTCTTCTGTAAGAAAGAGTTATCCCTTCTCCCTCATTTACGTATTCATTAATTCACTTATATATATATATATATATATATATCTCAATATGGACTAAGGGATATTTATTTTATTTTTTATTATTTGGCTTTGTGATCTGAGAGCCAAAACCTCAACCCTGAAAATGGAGGGAAAGTCTTTTTATTATCACTAACTTAAGGTAACAGAAACCTACTTTGCTGACTTAAGCCAAAGGATATGAAGAAGACACAGACTCATTGGGAAGGCTAGAGAACCAGCCTGGAAAGAGACGGGAACCCCCCACCCCAAGGTGATCCCAGAGCCAGGAAGCCCACAGACAGTGGCCCCAAGCAGGACTGACCTTCTCAGAGGGCCTCTGCTGGTGGGGACAGCACCTGCTGTCTTCAGCCTCTCAGTGACTCTGATCCAGATTCGAAGCCGGAGGGAGCATATGTCCCTTGGCTGAGGGATGCTGGGGCGGGGCGGGGGGGGGGGGGAGGGGGGTGGTACTGATAACATTCATACCACACTGTTTCCATAAGGGAGAGAGGAAATACACACTAGGTGGCCAGAAACCACCTTCCTTTTAGTCCCTTAGAGATCAACCCTTCTCCTTTCCCTGTTTTCAGGAACAAAGGTTGAAGCCATGCTTTCCCCCCACGCCCCTCCCCATCCAGACCAGCAGCAACATCAGGGGGTTGCTCCATTCTGCAACATCCCAGCCTGTAACCCCATTCAAAGCAAGCTCAGTGTCACCTCCAACCTACCCCAAGGTTTGAGGAAAACAAAAAATAACTCCTCATGACATGACGTGGTGTCTCCTGGATCAGCATTCTGGTCCCCTTGATGTGGATCAAGGCTGCCCCAGGGAGAGACGCCCAAGGCATCCTGGTCTACATGCCGATCTATATGACCTGATTCATATCTAAAGTTATACGACCACACAGTAACCAGACCCCACCTGCACTGATACCATTTAATGACTTTTTACATCATCTTTCCCTTTGTCTCGTAAAAATAAGTCATCTACCCATGCCTTATAAATGTAGCCCTAACCCTCAACACATTGCAGCCCTTCACTGCCCATGGGTCCTGTCCCCGTGACTGCAGCCCTTCACTGCCTGTGGATCCTGTCCCCATGCTATTCTCTGAATTAAAGAGCACTACTACCAGACCTTGAGTGCCCAAGAAATCTTTCTTTCAACTCCTCAACTCGCTGAGCCGGCATCGCCCTTGGTCTTGAGTGGAAGTCTTCACCTCTCTGGGTGGGGCTTCATCTCTTCCACTGTGAAGTGGGTATATAGTGGCCTTGATGATCTCTAAGGTCTCTTGAGAGGCTGAAAGTCTGTAATTAAGATTTCAAAATTCAAGTGCCCCAGAGGAAGGGAAGGCCCAGGATAAGGATCATGTCATATGAGAAATTGTTGAAGAAATGAGGCCTTCTAAGAGCCTGTAAAACAGAAAATTAGACTTATTTCATAAAATCACAGATTCTTAGTATTAGAGAAGGCCTTAGAACTGTTTTCCAGAACCCTAATGTGCAAGACTATCACCTGGGTACCTTGTTGAAATGTAGACCGTGATTCAGCAGATCTGGGTGGGGGCTGCCTCGTCCAGGGACCACACTTTGAGTACCAAGCCTCTAGGGGAGATCGGCGGTTCTCAGCCTTGACAGTACACCGGAATCGCTTGAAGAACTTTAAAAAAATACAGTACTTACGCCTGGGCTCCCCTCCCGCCTCAGTCCCCCAAGGAGATTGATTCATTTGGTCTTGGGCATTGGGAGGCTCAAAAACTCCCCAGTGATTCTAATATTCGGCAAAGACTGGGAAGCACTGTCCTAGACCAGCCCTTTTCTAACTAGCGATCCTCCCGCAAGCGCTTGTTAAACCACAGCTCTCTAGGCCCCACCCCCAGAGATTCTGACTCAGCAGGTCTGGGGCGCTGCCTCAAATCTGCCTTTCTTTTCCTCCTTTGTTTTTTTTTTTAATTGAGGAAACATTGGTTTATAACATTATATAAATTTCAAGTGTTCATCATCATATTTCAATTTCTGTGTAGATTACATCATGTTCACCACCCAAAGACTAATTACCATCCATCACCACCCACATGTGCCCTGTCACCCCTTTCTCTTTCCTCCCTGCCCCCTTCTCCTCTGGTAACCATCAATCTAATCTCTGTACCTATATGTTTATTTGTTGTTTTTCTCGTCTACTTACAAGTGAAATCATGTGGTATTTGACTTTCTCCATCTGACTTATTTCACTTAGCATAATAACCTCAAGGTCCATCCATGTTGTCATAAATGTAAAGATGTCACCTTTTTTTTATGGCTGAGTGGTATTCCATTGTGTATTTATACCACATCTTCTTTATCCATTTACAGGGGAAAAGGGAGAATTCTCCTCCCCTTTTCCCTAAGCTTCTTAGGGATGGTCAAATAACTAAATAACATAAGGCAGGTTAGTAGGAGAAAACAGAACAAACTTTAATAACATGTATACATGTGAGAAACCCAAGGAAACTGAGCAACTTGCCACAACGGCCAAAGTCACCATCTTAAATACCATCTTCAGCTGAAGACAAAGGAGAATGTTGGGGGTAGTGGGTTGGGACTTCAGAGGGGAGGAAGGCAATTCACATGGAGATGGAAAAGCACATTTGTTAGACAATTGTTTGCTGAGCCACCTGTAGAGAATGTGGCCTGAGAGGCAGAAGTGTGATAAAATGGGCTTGTTGGTGCCTTTCTTATCACACCTATTTTACACTATACTATAGTTATCTTCTGGTAACTATATCTTATAGGTCCTTCTATCTTAAATTCTTCTAGGCAATTGCGGGGAGGGGGGAGGGGGCGAGGGGGGAGGAGGGAGGAGGGTGGCCAAACGTTCTTCCAGAGTCTTCTGAGCCTCTGTTGTCTTTAGCTTGAAATAATCCGCATATCAGAGTGGCATATCAGAGGGTGGCCTGCCTTGAACCCCATCACATTCATCCATTGATGGGCCTTTAGATTGTTTCTGCATCTTGGCTATTGCAAATAATGCTGCAATGACCACAGGGTGCAAATACCTTTACACATTGGTGTTTTCGTATTCTTTGGACAAATACCCAGAAATGGACTAGCTGGATTAAATGGTAGTCCTATTGTTAATTTTTTGAGGACTCTCCATATTGTTCTCTATAGTGACTGCCAGAACATACAATAGAGAAAGGACAGTCTCTCCAATAAATGGTGTTGGGAAAACTGCACAGCCACATGCAAAAGAATGAAAGTAGACTGTTACTTGCCACCATACACAAAAATTAACTCAAAATGGATTAAAGACTTGAATGTAAAACCTGAAACCATAAAAATTCTAGAAGAAAACTTACGCAATATGCTCTTTGACATCGGTCTTAGCAGCATCTTTTTGAATAACCTTTCTCACCAGGCAAGGGAAACAAAAAAATAAACAAATTAGACTACATCAAACTAAAAAGCCTCTGCACAGTGCAGGAAACCATCAACAAAATAAAAAGACAACCTATCAATTGAGAGACAATATTTGCAAATCATATATCTGATATGGGGTTAATATCCGAAATATATAAAGAACTCATACAAATCTTTTCTAACAAGCTCCCAGGTGATACTGACTCTGCTGGTCGGTGGCCTTGGAGGTCATGAAGGGACTGCTGGAGGTCTCTGCATATCTGATCTCCTAACTCCCGGTCTGGGCTATGTCCTCAGCCAATTTTTCCAGCTTTCTCTTCCGCGTGCCGCATTGTTTCCCACGTCCATTGCGGCGCCGCTGAACGCCAGCATGAGCCGGTTCTCTGGAGGTCCAGAGGGGCCGACTTCCTTTTAGTGGAGGCCCTTGCAGAGCAGCCCTTAGTGCTGAGCGCACGCGAAGATGGGCAGCTGGCACCGCCGCAGCCGGGACGCTGCGCGCCAGGGACTCTAACGCCCCGCTCCGGGTCCCCGGTTCTCCACCCCGTCGGCCCCAGGCACAGGCCGGCGAGAGGGGAGCGCTCTGCCCCGGACGCGGCCCAGGCCCGCGGGGAGAGGGTTGCCATGGCAACCGGCGCCCTCCCCCCTCCGGTGACCTGGTGCTGACGCCTGGCCGGCCCAGGCCAAAGAAGGGGATTGGTGAGTCAAGGGGCGGGTTTGGGGCTGGAGAGGATAAGAGCCCCGCGCGTCCGGCACCATCTGGGTTTCGGCTCAACGCGCTGCGGCTCCCGCCACGTGCTCCTCCGGCTCGGCGCCGCAGCGCAGCATCTCTGGGCGGCTGCGTCGGAAGGTAAGTGTGGAGGTGGATGGACGTTCCCCCGGCGGCTGTCCTGGGGAGCTGAGCCCCCTTTGGGAACGGAGGCCGACCCCGCGGGGACCCTGGCCGGATCAGTGTGACCCGGGCCTGGCACCGCTGATTCTGCGCTCTCAGGTCCCCAGTAGTCACCGCGGAGCTGGGAGGTCAGCGCGGGGACCGGAGGAGGGCCGGGGCGCTGCTGGGGTCGGCAGGACCCGACACCGGGCCCGGTTACTTTTCAGAAGGGCGTCCTCCCCACCCCTCTCCGATAGGGAGATAGGGAGTAGGGATAGGCGCGGCTGTTCTTATAAAACCCGTTTATCCAGTCATTTCCCGCCAAGGGTGAGACCTCACACTCTTTCCACAAGGAGCCAGGCTGAGGCTGGAGACCCCTGTGCAGCTCGAGTCGCCCGCGTCTCTTGGGTTTCCTCTCCTGGGCTAGTGTGCACCAGAGGAAGGAAGGGGATGCCCGCTCCGCAGAGCCAGACCTCCCTCTGAGACCCTCTGTAGCTCACGCTTAGGGCGCCAGAATTTTTTTCCCTCCACCCATTCAGACTTTTGGATCATCTCCACGTTAAGTCTAGACTTTCCCGGCTAGTTGATGGAGTCTTTGCATTGAGCAGCTTGCTAAGCACTTCTCACAGATTGCTTTAGTTAAATCCTCTCGACAGTCTAATGTGATGGTCCTATCATCGTCTCCTTTGTAAGCATGAGAAAACTTGAGGTTTGGCAAGGTAGTGTATGCCGGCTCACACAGCGAGGGATTGGTGGTGTCTGGCCTTGCACCCCTCCCCTCCAGGCTCGTCCAGTGCTCTCCTCCTGGGGAGGGTCGAGGAAGGGCGGCCGCGCTGGAGGAGAGGGAGCCGGAGAGGTGCCCCCTGAGCGACCACGGGCGTGTTTCCTATTGGTCTTCTCCCTTAGGTACCTGATCATGTCACCTTTCTTGAGGGAGAAGAGTGGAGGTGGTGGAAGGAGGGTTTGAGATCGACGGACCTGGTTTCCTCCCCCCTTTTCTTCGTAATTAGTCTCTGCCTGACCTTGGGCGGGTCAATTCATCCTGCAAACGGGAGAGAAGATCCCAGCTTCAGGATTACTGTGAGGGTTAAATAAGCGTTCAGGAGAGCAGGTGCTTGTCAACGCTCGGTAGTTATGAGGTGCCTGATTTTTCCCTGGATCGTTACTATTAAGAGGACACATTTATTATTATATTTTAATGAACTGGAGGATTTAAAGCTGACTGCCTTTCAAATGTGTCTTAGAAGCTCTCTTGGTCCTTAAGGCAGAATAAGAGGTGGGAGACCCAGGGCAAGTGAAGGTGGGTGTGGTCAGCAGTGTCCTTTAGCAGTGGGAGAGGGTGCCAGGCCCAGGAAGTTGTCAACAGCAATGGCTGAGCTTTTGTGAAAGCGTTTCATTGAGCGCAGAGCAAAAAACCCACTCTGAGGGGTGAGGAACGAAGGTTTGGGGCAGCAGGAACACTGGAGACCCTGAGACTGGAAGGAAAGGTGAAGGCAGTAAGAGAACAGTAGGCTTCAGCAGGTCTATAAGCAGAGGGAAAAGAACCACTTAGGGGGTTCATTGGCACAAGGGTTAGCGGTTTGGACGGAACTGGGGTTCAGTAGGCACCAAATTGAATGGAAAGGTGTCTGGGGGCAGCATGGATCTCCATTGGGAGAATCCTAGATTCCAGCTCCTCAGCAATATATGGATGCACAGACCATTTCTCGGAGCAAGATAGATATTTTTTTAATTTTAAATTGTGGTTTCAATCCCATAACATAAAATGGACCATTTTTAAGTGTGTAGTCCAGCAGTGGTAAGTACATCCACAGTGTCGTACAACAGCTCTCTAGAACTTTTCATCTTGCAAAACTGAAACTCTGTGCCTCTTAAACAAACACTAACATCGCCTACCCTTTCTCCTACCCCTTGGCAACTACCTTTCTACTTCCTGTTTCTATGATTTTGATATGTTTACATAACTCATATAACTCATGAATGGAATCATACTGTATTTGGCCTTTTGTGACTGGCATATTTCACTTGCATATTGTCCATGAGGTTCATCCTTGTTGTACCCTGTGACAGGATCTCCTTTTTCAAGGCTGAATAATAGTCCATTGTACATATAGCAAATTTTAAAATCTGTTCATCTGTTGGGCTCTGCATATTTTTAACTTCATGCTTAATATGCCTGAGACATTATTTCATACATCCTTATTTACTATCTCCAAGGCTGAGAATGGTTACAGCTGGAAATTTGGGGAGATGGGAAGACAGCAAGAACATTAAGGGAAATTGATGGTGTATTCTCAGGAGAAAGGCCTGTTTTGTTGGTCTTCAAATTGGAATTGCTTTTAGTATTCCTGAAATAGAATTATCTACCTTCAGAGCAATCATGATTGAATTAAGTTTTTTCCCCCAAGAAACTCAAGTAATTTTTTCTGAGAACAGGGGCCTTTTTTTTGTTGTGGTGTGGGCAACCCTCTGACATGTCTTGGTTTCTCCTTCCTGTCTGCCTGTTCGACGCCATGTTTGGTGAGTACTGAGATGTATGGGGCGCTGCTAGGAGCTGCTCAGTGGACCTCACAGCTTTGTGGGAGATGCAGTCATATTGTCTCCTGGGACCTAAACCTACACGACCAAAACCCAGCTCATTCGTCTTCTCACCTGACCTCTTCCCCCGGAAGACCATTCTTGCAGTAGCCCAAGTGAGAGATCTCGGTATTGTTCTCCTGAGCCCTTTACCATCCCCCCACAGCCAAACAATCTCTAAAGCCAGCTGAGCTCTGGGTCTGTCTCTTTATCACCCCCACCCACTTCATGAAGCCCCTGCTGCCTCAGAGCTCTGCTGTGGTTAATGCAGATAAGATAATGCCGGCAGGTGGCAGAGGTTGGATCATAACCACCTAGAGAGGCCTGGGTTGGGGAGGTGCTCGGCTATTTATGGAGGAAAGTCTGCTGACCTGTTGCTTTTTCATGCCATGTAGTTAAAGGAAACAAGGGGCTTGGGAGGGAAAGTCAATGGCCTCTCATCCGACCTTTAAGAAGGAGGACTAAGAATCTTCTTTGACGGTTTCCCTATATAAATTTACACTGGCTTGGCAAAGCAAGTGTTACTTTAGAACAGCTGTTCTCAAAGTGTGATCTGGGGAACCCTTGGGTTCCCCTGAGCCCTTTTTGAGGGTCCGTGAGGTCAAAACAATTTTTAAATAATACGAAGATACTATTTGCCCTTTTCATTTTTTCTCTCACAAGTGTCTGGTGGAGTTTTCCAGAGGCTACATGACCTACGATGAGCTTTTCCTCTGATGGCTAGTGAAATGTGTGCTTGTGTATTCTTGTGTTTCTGGAATCTTCTAAGAGTTGTAGGCTTAGAGTATAAATATGTGCGTTTTCAGAGATGAGCTCAGTTTGTTCTTAGTACTTCTGTGCACTTACTAGCCCCCTTCGGTTATATCTGTTATCATCTCTGTGACCTCATTTTCTTTTAATAAATCATTACTTTGAAATCCCAAAGTTGTCCTTCTGCTGTTATGGAAAAACAACAAAAAGTAAGTATACTTTGTAGTCTTGATTTGAAAACTTTCCTAAATTTTTAAATAATATAAAAATTCTTTCCAATGTAATGTTTTATTGTAAAATAAAAGGATATTAATTTTTATATTTTTTATATTTAAGGATAGATTATAATTTTAAAAGGGGGATGTTAGAAGACTTGATTTTTTTTTACTGAAAGCTACACCATACGTGTTTATAAATGCTGAAAAAAATAAAATGACATATCAGAGTTCCCTGACTCATGGAAATGTTAAAAAAGAAACAGCAGGCCCCAAATGGAGTCACTTGGGCTGAGCCCCATGTCAGCACACCTAACCCAACTGCATTTTCAGCCTCTCCCAGGAATGTGGCCTTTAACCAGTCAGTCTGGAATTACCTGGTCAGCCCCAAAGGGGTCATCTGCGTGATGGACCACCGCCTTTCCCCAAAGAAGGGCGACCTTGCTCGAAACAATCCACTCTTTGCTACAATCTTCCTTTTTCTCCCCATTCTGCCTATAAAAGTCTTCCGTTTTGTACAGCTCCTCAGAGCCCCTTTCTGTTGGCTGTATGGGATGCTGCCCCATTCATGAATCATTGAATAAAGCCAATTAGATCTTCAAATTTTCTCGGTTGAATTTTGTTTTTTAACAGAAGAGAGGAATTTATTCCAGAGAAACGGGCAAAACTAAGTAAAACCTAAAAATATGAAAGCTTTCTTCAGCTTTACAGATGTTAGAAATTTCTCTTATGTGTCTTATGCTACAGAAGTTTTTTGAATAATATTATGAGACCAGAGGCATTATTCTGGGACCAACCATTTAGAGTCATTTCAGAAAAATGAAGTGAATGGCTTAAATGAAGATATGATGAACTCTTTAAAAGCCAAAAATTATTTGTTCCAGCTTTTCAAACCAAAAATGGACGAGCTATTGAAGCATCTAACAGGATAAGTTATCAAACTGCAGTGGCTGGAGAAACACACAATAGAGCTTTTTCAGATGAAAAAGCATTGGAAGAAATCATGGCACTGCCACCTTCTAATAATACAGAAAGCTGTCAAATTAAACATTTAGCTGCAAATATGGAGACTGAGTTAGTATCTTAGCAGTAGAAGTGTACTTTTGGGGGGGGGGGGTGGGCAAGGAAGATTCACCCTGAGCTAACATCCGTTGCAGTCTTCCTCTTTTTTTGCTTGAGGAAAATTAGCCCTGAGCTAACATTGGTGCCAGTCTTCTGCTATTTTGTATGTGGGTCACTGCCACAACATGGCTGATGAGTAGAGCAGGTCCGTGCCCAGGATCCAAACCCACGAACCTGGGCTGCCTAAGCGGGCAGCCCCTGGAGAATTTTGTTTTGTTTTTAATTGTCTGTGCATTGTTAATCAAAGCAATCCTGTAATGGGGACAATAGTGCTGTTTGGTGGTTAAGAACTGGGGTCAGGGCTGGTCCAGTAGCATATTGGTTAAGTTTGTGCCCTCTGCTTTGGCATCCTGGGGTTCACGGGCTTGGATCTTGGGCACAGACCTAAACACTGCTCCTCAAGCTGTGGCAGCACCCCACATATAAAATAGAGGGAGACAGGTACAGATATTAGCTCAGGGACAATATTCCTCAACAAGAAAAAAAGAAAGAACTGGGTTCAGAGGGGTGGTGGCCATGGTTAAGTTTGGTAGTACTCACTGGCCTGTGGCATGTGGTGAGCGTCAAATGTTAGCTGTTAATAGTGGTGACATAAGAGGAACCAACTCAGTTATGAACTGTCAACACTGTTACACTAAAACGCTTTAATTCAATTAAGAATTTGTGTCCCCTTCGTGCCTTCCCCTTTTGGGGAAAGAGAAGATGAGCTGTATCTATTTCCTGTCTTCAGGGTTTGCCTTTTCCCTGACTCCAGTCCCATCAACCTTTAACAGAAAAAGTTATTTTTTCAACAGTGCCCATCTATTATTTTGCTTTTGGGAATTGAGAATTGTCTATGAGTTTCAGATATTCTGGTAAATCTCGCTGCTTCTTGGCTTCCTCACCATCTCCCTGAACTTGCTGAAATAAGTGACTTTGAGAATCAGAGTTCATACCTGGTCTCAGGTGTAGACAATGACTGCAAGGATGATTTCCCCATAGTTCCTCTGAGGGATACTTGACGAAAAGCTCGGGGCTTTCCTGTAACGTAGCCCACCCTGGACGCCCCCTTCCAGTCCTAACCCTGAACCCGAAGCCAGAGATGCGCCAGCCCAGGGCTCTCTTCTGCTTGTTGGGGAAAGTTAGCCAGGATACGGGGCCTCCGGAGCTTTGTAGGGCTGTGTCTGATGCTGTGGACCTGGTGGGCCAAGCCACTGACCCAACAGAGGCCATGGGGACTCCACCCGCCTTATTTCTATGTCCTAAAGAACAAAACTGCCATGGCTCACCAAACAGTGTTAAAGCATATATTTTCCGAAAATTCTCTTTTCCTTAATCTGGACTTTAGGGATTGTAGGAAAGTTCCTGCACCTCTGGCATTTTAACTTAGAATTACTATTATCTGCTCAAGGCACTGAGTTGAGTATGACAGGCGAAGTGCAGATCTTAAACTGGAGAGGTCTTCAACTGTGGCGTACCTTTTCTCCTTTGATGATGCAAAATATAAGATGGTTGAGATCTGATTATCTCTTTGTGAGGGAGTGGGGCACCAGAGTCTGAAGGTTCATCCGCCAGTTCTGTTGGAAATTTAACAACTGACGGAGGTGGAAGCTATGAGCTGTGTGCAGTCGATAGGCCTGACTTTAGATGGCGGGATGTTTGCTGTTAGAACCAGCAGAGCAAGCTGGGCAGCTCTGATTGACTGTTGTGACATGCTTGCCTGGGTCTTAGGGATGGAATGGGGAAAATGGAGGCCCTGCGTGTGTGTCCAGTTTCAAGCCATATGCAATTGGACCATCTTGACCTCTTGAGGCCAGAACTGATTTCATGGTCTGTCAGCCAGTAAGGAAGGAAGAGGGGCGAGGCGAAAACAAAATATGCGTGATCTGGGAAGAAAGGAGAAATGACTTTTCTAAATGATCCTTGCTAAAGAGATGGCAATAAAACAAATTAGTCACAGCTTACTAAATATTGCTGGGGGGCCCTTTTTATCTTTACGGTTTGCTTTTCTAGTCTGGTTCATTCTAAACATCTGAGTGTTAACACAAGATTTACAGGGCACTACGTTATTTAACCTGGGACCTGTTTGTGCCCTCCGATGGTGCGTGGACAGATTGATGACAGTTGTAAAGATGTGCAGCCTTCGCGAGGATCTGTTGATGTGGTGTTTCTGGCTCTGTATGCAGTGACCTTCGCTGTGACGTTAGATCTGGTTGATGTCAACACTGTGCGAATCCGACCCTAAATCTCCCTCTGACCTTTGTTCGCCTGCACGTTGCATGAGCGATGTTTGATCTGCTTTCACAGGGCCCGGCCCAGCCCGCCGTAGCTGCCTATCCATGCACTCAGCAGTCACTTGTTCAGTTCATGAATCCAAAACATGGCTTTGCTCATGAGCTACCAATCTTAGTGTTACTTTTGGTTAGAAAGTGTATGGTTTGGGGGATTGGGAGAATAAAAGATTACATAATGAACACTGCTCCTCTTTTATTACAGGGAATTTGAGGAGAAAATGCCGGCTGTTAGGATGCTGCAGCACGTCGTGGGCCAGCTGCTGCTGGGCCCAGGCTGTGGCTGTCGGACGTCTGCCCTGCCCGCCCGGTCTCTGGGCGCCTCCCCTTGGCAAATTCCAGCCAATGCCAACTTCCACTCTGCCTCTTTCTCTGAAACAGACCAGCCACGCGTCTTAATTACAGGTTGGGTTTTTTCCTTTTTTCCACGTTTAGGGCTTGATTATTTTCGTTTCTGTGCAGCCTCTGTGTGGTTGTGTATCTTTTTGGAATGTCTAACATGACACCAGCTAACATTTATTAATCAGAAACTACCTTTTCCACTATTGGCTTCCTCCAGAATATTGCAAGTCCCAAATCCTTATTTCGTCACTATTGCTAGCACTTGGTTTCCCTGACATAATTTTTTGTCATCTGAAGGGAGGACCTAGGAACCTGGGGGCCAAAAAGCCTCCGTGGAACTCAGTTGGCCTTCCCTGTTAGGGCCGCCGGGGAGCGAAGGCTCGTGGAGAGGGTGTGCAGGGACGAGAGCTTGGATTCTGGAACCAGACACATCTTTTCTTGGCCAAACTCCTCAACCTAACTCGGTGTCATTCATCACAAGCAGTTATTGCATGTTGGTGTGTTGGAGGCAGAGAAGATGCATTGGGACCTGCCCCGACAAGTTCATCGCCATCATCTCGTGTTGGTGTCGAGCTCATTGTCCCCAGACTTGCTCCCTCATCCTTCTCACCTTGTGTACACCCCGCACCTGATTCTGTACCCTCCTCTCTGCAAACTTCTCTGTTCCTCTGCATGTACTTCGAGCCAACCCAAGCCATCTGTGATTTGATTGACACGTTTTATTTACTTCTTCTTCTTGCCAGGTTTTCTTCCCTTGGTTTCCCGTCGGCATCCTCCTTCCATTCCTGACAGTTTGTGTGTGTGTACCTTTCTTTCACTGCCTCCTCCTCTTCTCCTGCTAGAAGTGGGTTTCAAGTGTGGTTGGTTCCCCTCTGCACTTTCTCCCTGATCACGCAGCTCGTTGTCTGTGTGTGGTTTTATTCCCCCCAACCTCCACTCATGAAGCATCTTCCAGGGCCCAATGTTAGAATCTCAGTGGGCATGGTTTTAGTCCCATGTTAACAGATGCTTACAGGAAATCCCACTTTCTGTATCTTCCTACCTCGTTAATTTCCCCAAATGAAATTTATGGTTGTATTCCCCCAAGTATGCTCCCAGCCCCCCAGCTCTCCCATTTCTATCAATGGCTTTTTTTTTTTTTGGTGGGGAAGATTGTCCCCGAGCTAACATCTGTGCCAGTCTTCCTCCACTTTGTATATGGGTCGCTGCCACAGTGTGGCTTGATGAGCGGTGTGTGGGTCCACGCACAGGATCCAAACCTGCGACCCTGGGCTGCCAAAGCAGAGCATATGAATTTAACCACCATGCCACCAGGCCGGCCCCTATCAATAGCATTTTTTAGCCTCCAAATCAGGAAGCTCTAATGTTCGTTTTAAATTTTCTTAGTGGCTCCTTATCGATTCAGTTATCAGCCCTTTTCTCAGATGGATTCTTGGTTTGTCCCTCCTCTTTCTCCTTTCATATCCCATTCCAGTTCTAATGGAGGATGGAGTTCTGGATGATCCCACCAGAGGTTGATATCAAACTATTACATTTGGCTTTGGGTGTTTTGGCAGCTTCAGAGCCTATCATATAACGGAGGCAGAGCTGAGAGTGAATTCCTGGCCCAAGGAGTCAGGAGGTTGTCCAGCTTTCTTGTGATTTTTCTCTCCCTCCTCCCTTGCATCCCCTCAGCCACTCCATGCTGGAGAGAGCGCTGTCTCTGAAATTAGTGTCACCTGCATTGATCTCTATCCTGGCTCGGAGGAGGTAATTCAGTTCTATCAGGCTGACCTGGGGCTTTCCCTAATTAGCTAAGACTGTCAATATGGTCTTATTCCATTATTACATTCTGGGAATAATTGAGTTGGTTAGATTTGGATTAAAGTTTCCCTTTTTCCTTCTTCATCTAGGGGGTCTTGGCCAGCTTGGAGTGGGACTTGCCAACTTTTTGAGGTAAGAGCGCTAAAAGTTGAAATATAAAATCTGAATTCTTCAGATTGTGAAGCTTGCCTTTGGCACCATTTATACCATTTAATGTTTTCTGTCCCCTCTTGCCCCTTACGATTTTTAAGATATTGTATCTAAGTGTCTATCTAGAATACATTTCATTTGCCTCTTAATAGCATAGACATTGTCGCAGCTCTTTGACTCAGCATCTCCCACACGGGCCCTTCGCCCTCTCTCTTTTCTAAGTTACGTGAAAGAAAACACGTCACTCCAAATGACTCACTCGATTTTTTAGATGTTTGGGGGCAGAGGGAAGTACAGCTAGAAACTGAAAGGCAACAGTGTGGGATTTGGAGAGAGCAGGATAAAAGGATAAGAAGAGAGAAGAGAAGAATGAGGAGGGAGATGTAAAAACATAAGGGTCCTGGGAAGAAATTGGTGATAAATATGGGGATGCTAGGGGGTGGAAGAGAAACAGAAGGTGGGGCCGTGAGTAGCAAGCGGGAGGCCTGAGAATAGTGTGTGTGTTTGGGAAGAAGAGGGAGGAAAGGTGTGAAAAAGAGGGATTCAGAGGCTGATGGGAAATTACAGTTTGTATTTGAAAGGGTATTTTCACACATTTTCCATCCTAGATGTACCAACTCCTGTGTTTTGATTTTCCCTTTAGAAAACGATTTGGGAAGGACAATGTGATTTTGTCTGACATAAGGAAACCCCCCGATCACATCTTTCAGAGTGGTAAGAGAGCGATATGACTTCTTGTATTTTTATCTTTAACTTTCAAAGTGTAATTGGAGAGGCAGCTCATGGAATCAATATGTGCGACAGCTTATAACCAGGCTTGTGAATTAGAGGAAGGAGTTATTGAGGCACCGTTGTGTCACTTAGAGATATTTCATATTTTTGTCCTCGGTAGTTCTGTAGAATGTCTGCAGTAATGCTGCTGCTTGTTCTGATGTCACGAGAACAGGCGAGTTCTTCTGAACTTAAAGTTTTGGAATAATGTCCTTGAACATTATTTGGAGTAGTCTCTTTGGGATAAAACCTTTGATTCCGGTATTTTGGAGTTTTTAGTTCACTTGTTGGCTTGCTCCAAATGAAAATCAAGTTTTGTGGAGGAAAAGGTGCTTTAAAAATTTGGAGAAATTAATCCTCATATTTCAGTGCAGACTTGCACTTAAACTGTTGTGCACACGCACACACACACACACACACACACAAATCTCCAACTCCTCTAGTCGAGTTTCCTTCTACCTCAAAAACGTTTTGATAATGTCTCCTGGGCCTTCCTGCCTTCAGTGTTAGCCTTTTGCTGCTCACTGTGGGGAAGAGCAGTAATTTGCTCTAAGAGGGAAAATTGGCATCGAGCAACGTCGGCTCTACCTCCAGCCTAGCCGAGTGTGATGAACTCATGCTTTGTGGTTCTTCTATACCAAGCTGTGGGGCTTTTTTAAAAACCCACTTCTCTATTCCTTTTAAAATATGCAACTTTTAAGCAGAGTGAAATCACTGGGTGCATGTAGTGACATTAACAGCATCGACCCTGCAGGCATCTGCCTGGTTGTGACCCCACTTCTTCCACTGTTCTCTGTTTGATCCTGGCAGCTTACTTAACCTCTCTGTGCAGTAAAATGTCTCTGCCTCCAAGGCTGTATGAGAGCTAAATATACAGCTAGCCCAGAGGACAGTGCCTGGCAAGTGTAAGTCCTATATAGGCATCAGCTGTGGGGGGTGGTTGGGGTTTGTTATTCTTCCGTAAGAAAAATGCTGCATAGTGTCCAAATGGTTTAGTTTCCAAGTTGATATGATGGAATTCACAAGTCATTCGGGGACAGGGGAAGGTCCCTTTAGCGTTTCACAGCTCGAACACTTTCACTTCTGTGCTTTCACCGTGTTTCTCGCAGGCCCGTGTATTTATTCGGACATTCTGGATTACAAGAATCTCCGGGAGATTGTGGTGAACAACGGCATCACCTGGCTGTTTCATTACAGCGCTTTGCTCAGTGCAGTTGGGGAAGCGAACGTTTCCTTGGCCAAAGCCGTAAACATCACTGGTGGGTCTCTGGATCTTGCCCAGAATGCTCTGTGCGCCACTTTTTCCAGTAAGAGACTTTTCGGGTTGTGATGAGGTCTGTTTGTTTCAGGATTGCACAATGTTCTAGACGTTGCAGTGGAACACGGTTTGCGACTGTTTGTGCCCAGCACGATTGGAGCCTTTGGACCTACTTCTCCCCAGGACCCAACCCCTGATCTCTGCGTCCAGAGGCCCAGGACTATCTACGGGGTGTCCAAGGTCCACGCAGAGCTCATGGGAGAAGTAAGCATTGCTTGGCAAGCTGACTCACTGTTTCCTTTTCTGGTCTTTCTTCATCAAACACCTGCTGATTCATCCTAGGAGGGGACTTTCCCCTTCACCTCATTCCAGCCCCCAAAACGCTCGTAAACTTGTTGTTTGCCCTGTGGCAGGACCGGTAGCTCCACAAGAACTCCTCAGCCATATGATAACACTCAACACTTCCTGAGGCCCCCCACATGGCACCCCCTCCTTCATTTGCTGCCCATCTTATTTGTACTGGCCCATTCTTTCACACTCCCAATATTGGGAGCTATCGGAGGGAATTTTAGAATTTCTTATTATGGGAAATGTCGAATGACTTTTTGGTTTGCGTTTTTTGATGCTCTTTGTCTTTATAGTGCTGGCATGTTTTAGCTGCTGTCTGATCCTTCCAGCTGATGCATCATATCACAGTCGTTGCTCTCTCATCTCCCTCCATCCTCCTTTACTCTCTCTGGTGCTGCACTAGAGGATCGTGCTCCTGGACAATTGTTTGGGACAACAAGCAGTGACTCCCTTCCAAAGAAATGTTGGAAATGCTACTGTGGGCTGATTATTTACCTCGTTAATGTATCCCCAGAATGATGATTCTTTGAAGATAAAAACTTAAGGATTATTTATTCAAAAAAATGAGTGACTTAGAAATTCTAGCATCTTCATTTCCTTTAGGAATATTTTAATCTAATTGCATGGAATGATATCTCCAAAAAAAGCTGTTATTTCTTGGCACTGCTCTGATTTAAAAGATGCTTTTTAAAGTAAGTTTTCTTTTTCCGTAGTATTATCATTACCGGTATGGGTTAGATTTCCGATGCCTGAGGTATCCTGGAATCATTTCAGCTGACTCCCAACCTGGAGGAGGAACGACTGGTGAGTGTTTCTGGATGCAGAAGCACACAGGAGACTCCAGCTGCCCCCTGTTAAGCCAGACAGTAAAGAGATTTTCAAAATGTGAAACATGCCATTCTTCTCACTAAGTTTTCTTTTGTATGGAAAATATGTTCTTTTTCATATAAAATATCATGCATACAAATATGTGATGGATTTATTATTATCTTAAAACGCAGTAACATTTTTTAAAATTCTCAGTTTCTGATATAGTAAATATTGACACAACTGACACGAGTAGAACCCCTCCGGGGTCCTCAGTGTTGTTTAAGAGCATACAGAGGTTCTCAGACCAAGGCGTTTGAGAACCGCTGCCTTCATCCAAGAGGCTCGTTCATCATTTTGCGATAAGAAGACTCACAGGCAGGATTCTCTTTCAGACTATGCAGTCCAGATTTTCCACGATGCTGTAAAGAATGGCAAATTTGAGTGCAACCTGAAACCCAGCACGAGGCTCCCGATGATGTACATTGATGACTGCCTCAGGGCCACCCTGGAGGTCATGGAGGCCCCAGCAGAGTCCCTCTCCATGAGGACCTACAACATCAACGCCATGAGCTTCACCCCAGAGGAGCTGGCCCAGGAGGTTCACAAGCACATACCAGAATTCCAGATCACATACAACGTGGATTCTGCTCGACAGGCCATAGGTTGGTACATGGTTGCAAATCCCCTCAAAATGAAAATTAAGCTTCAGTCTGCACTGTGAGTCTCCTGAGGACCTAAACCATGGAAGATAAGGAGAGCGCAGCGCCTTCCCGAGGGTCCTGGCACGTTCTGGCAAAGGAGCTGTAGTTGAGCCAAAGCCAGCAGAGGCTGCAACTTTGGGAAATGAAATCTAAAGTGGGTGGAATAGTTCCATTCCAAATAAACAGGTTGTCAGCATTTCACCATTTTACAGTTTAACGTAAAACAAACAGAATGTGAAAACAATTCTGGGTTTTCAAATGCCGTGACTGTGCCTGCTGCTCTGTGGCCCTGAGCACCATCTGGGTAGAAGATTCCTACCCTAGAAGTTTGCGTGAGATTTTAATAGTATGTGACAATTCAGTGCCTGGTGGTAGACATGTAATAGTCTTCTAATCTAAGAGGGTGTGTGCACGTAATAGCTGCTCTGGTCTGCTCAGAGGGACAATTCCAAGAGGGACTTTCTTTTGTGGTACCTTGTATGATGGACCTTATATAAAATCTTCTGGACCTTTTTGCAAATCTAGAACCTGACTAACTTACGCTACTCTTCCGTATCTTTTCCTAGCGGATGGCTGGCCAGTGAGCCTTGATGACAGCAATGCTCGGAAGGACTGGAAGTGGAAACATGATTTTGATCTTCCAGAGCTGGTGACGACAATGTTGAACTTCCATGGTTCTGATACCAGAATTGCCCAAGCGAACTGAAGGAACCAGAGGAAGAGCTCGTGTATCCTGGACAGCTGTCAAGGGAAAAGCATAACGACCCCGAGGGTTTATACCCCAAGAAGTCTCAGTTATCTGGGCTTGAAGGACTAATTGGACTAAATTTTTGCAGCCATATTGAACTGCCACATGGAGAATTGAGTTGGCTTTAGCATTTTCAAAATGCTGTAGGCTCAGTGGTAGGAATTCTAAATCTTTGCTGTTTGCCTAAACTTGTCTAAACACATGCATCACAGAATGAAGACTTAAGTCATAATAGTTTTCATTTCCTTAATTAAGATGAAGGCACCATTTCTGGGAAGGTGAAAGTATGTGACGTTTGTATGTAATTAAAATTAGTTTAAATAACACCCTTAAGACTCGGTTATTCTCTTGACTAGAGACCAAAGATTACGTTTTGAAGACTATCAAAGATGATCTCCTAGGAGCTGGCCCCGTGGTCAAGTGGTTGGGTTCACGTGCTCCGCTGTAGGTGGCCCAATGTTTCGTTGGTTCGAATCCTGGGCGCGGACATGGCACTGCTCATCAAACCACACTGAGGCAGCATCCCACATGCCACAACTAGAAGGACCCACAACGAAAAATATACAACTATGTACTGGGGGGCTTTGGGGAGAAAAAGGAAAAAAATAAAATCTTTAAAAAAAAAAAGATGATCTCCTAATTTAAAAGTATTTTTTACTGTCCCATCAGAACATAGAAAATGCTTGATATGGGGGGGGAGGGGGTGCCAGCCCAGTGGCGCAGCCGGTAAGTGCACACGTTCTGCCTCTTGGAGGCCCGGGGTTCACCGGTTTGGATCCCGGGTGCGGACATGGCACCGCTTGGCACGCCATGCTGTAGTAGGCGTCCCATGTATAAAGTAGAGGAAGATGGGCACGATGTTAGCTCAGGGCCAGGCTTCCTCAGCAAAAAAGAGGAGGACTGGCAGTAGTTAGCTCAGGGCTAATCTTCCTCAAAAAAAATAAATAAAAAATAAATTAAAAAAAAAGAAAATGCTTGATATAGTAATCCCGTGATCATAATGTTCAAGAGATTTTAACACTTCTTCAAAAATGATCACTTCTAATTTATTTTTCTGTAAGAAGATATATCTGTAGGAAATTAGGAATGTCCGAGATGATCTAACTAGTAAAGGGGAGCACCTCTCTTATTTTGATTACTGTTAGTGAGCTTGTCAGTCTTCCAGAGGAGCTTGTCCAAATATCTAGGCTTCTGGGCTCCACCCCTTTTAACAATAAATGGAAATGGGAATCTCGAAGTGTCACCGGTCATTCTATTCCAGCTATGGCCCCCTAGTTTAGACCAATTCCAAATACATTTTTTTTAGAGAGAACTTTCTTGTTATAGCTTTTTTTTGTACACTCTTAGATTGAACCTTCAGAAGAGTGACACCAAATCCTCTCAAGCAATTACTGCGTAAATATGTACAGAGTCACTTTTCCTAGCTACCTCAGGAGGTGCTGTGTGTGGAATCACTAGAAAGTGAAACTCTGGGTTTATTGGACAACAGCTGTCAAGGGTTAAAACCTATTTATTCTATGCACTTAATGACAATGTTATGCACCTGGAATTTGTAACTGCTAGGTAGAAAAGTGAATATGTTTGGAGACATAACTGGATTTAAAATCTGTTTAACTTTTAACTGGAGAACTTTTGATAATCGAATTGTTCAATAGTTATGTTGATATTGTTTTTTCCCTACTTAGTAGAAATAATCTTACATTTGTGCATTTTATTTTCTAAAACCAAACGGCTCGTGATGAGTTCCTTTTTTTACAACTTTACTGAGATATATTTCACATACCATAAAATTCACTCATTTAAAGTTTATTGTTCAGTGATTTCTCAGTATATTCACAGAGTTGTGCAGCCATCACTATAATCTAATTTCAGCCCATTTCAACATCTCACGAAGAAACCGCATATTAGCCCTCCTAACCCCAGACAACCACTTATCTAGTTTCCGTGTCTATGGATTTACTATTCTGGACATTCCACCTAAGCGGAAGCATACAGTATGTGGTCTTCTGTGAGTGGCTTCTTTAAGCATAATGTTTTCAAGGATGGTCCATGTCGCAGCATGTGTCAGTACTTCATTCATTTCACCATTAAACAGTCTTCTGTTTATGGATATAACACGTTTTGTTTGCCTGTTCGTCAGTTGAGGGCTGTTTAAGTTGTTTGTACTTTTTAGTTACTATGAATAATGGTGTTATGAATATTTGTGTAGATAATTGGGTTTCCAAGCTCATTTGTTTCTTACTGTTCACAGTTTGAAAAACAGTTTGTTTTTTTGGATGAGGAAAATTGGGTCTGAGCTAACATCTATGCCCATCTTCCTCTGTTTTGTAGGCAGGGTGCTGCCAAGGCATGGCTTGATGAGCGGTCTGTAGGTCTGTGCCTGCGATCCGAACCTGTGGACCCCGGGCCACTGAAGTGGAGCACACAAACTTAACCACTACGCCACTGGGCCACCAAGCTGGCCCCTGAAAAACAGTTCTTAAGCTCTCCTAATTTTTTCTCAGCTATCTTAAAGGAACAGAAATTCTTTGCTTCAATGAGAAGGAGAGACACAACTGATTTGAGTGACCCTTCGTCCCTTAGATCCTGGTCGCCCAGCGTTTCCACCAAGTTTCTTAGATGACCTTGTAATTGGGGCCCTTTGGAGGGATTTCTTCTAGAATGGCTTCCCTTAATCTTTCTAAATCTATAAATGCACCTCTGGGAGAAGCTCAAAGAAGCGTAAAAGAACAATGAAAGCTTCAAATTGCGTGGATGGTTATTCACTGACATCTTCGCACTCCGATTAAGACTAAAATTAGAGTCACCCTTTCTCTGTAAACATTCAGTATCTGGCCCACGTCTTGGGATGCCAGGAAATGACTCAAGGTTTTACTATGAAAAGCTTTTCTTTCTGTTGGGAGAAAGGGGTTTTTATGGCTAATTTGGGAATGATATGAAGAGCTACTTGGAAGGGGAAAGCGTGAGTTTAACACAAAAGTAGTGTTTTTATTTTAAATAAGAAAAGGAATACAAAGGTTAACTTTGCTCTGATGTTTTTCATCTTGAAGATTTCCACAGACCACCAATGTGGTTGTTAGTCCTGCTACCATGTTTCTGTGTGGCGTGGCCGTCATGTGCCATTGTGTCCTTCCACATGCAGCACAGCCTGATGGCTGCCACCAAGGTGCACTGTTTAAAATCGAGAAACAGGCTCTGGGCAATGAATACTTTGTGCTGCTTTGGACATTTACTGTAGAAGGTGGTGGATGCTGATAGGATTTTCTACCTCGCCCAGGCCAGATCGCCAATTTGTTATTGTATTTTATGGTGAGGGCATGAGTGTTTTCAAAAAACATTTAAAATTTTTTTATTTAAAAATATGTTTCTATTAAGAATTCAAGCAATTGAAAGATATATAATGAAAAGTTTTCTCCTTTAAACCCAATCAGTAACTGATTTTAACAGTCTAGTGTATATCTGTACTTTCCCCCCATGCTTATACAATAGTATCAGATGGTCAAACCTTTTTTTTCAGACTATCAAAGTAGTGCTAAGACAACATTGCCAAAAGTTTTGAAAAAGAAACACTTGCAATTTTTGCCACCCAACACACTAGCTGTTTTTTAATATTCCCATCTAGTCCTCTCATATGTGTTACAAGTAACTTAAATGTTGTTTCAGGGGCCGACCCCTGTGGCCGAGTGGTTAGGTTGGTGCACTCTGCTGGGGCGGCCCAGGGTTTCACCGGTTCGGATCCTGGGTGGGGACGTGGCATGGCTCGTCAGGCCACATTGAGGGGGTGTCCCATGTGCCACAACTAGGAGGACCTGCAACTAAGATATACAACTATGTATCAGGGGTTTGGGGAGATAAAGCAGAAAAAGAAAAAAACAAAAAAGAAAGATTGGCAACAGTTGTTAGCTCAAGGAAAGAAAAATGTTGTTTCAATATTTACCCTTTAAAAATAGCTGCATAATCAGTGAACGAAATATCATAATTATGTAATCATTCCACTATTTAATTGCTTTACTTCAAAACCCAGAAGTATGATTAGAAGGTCAAAGGGTATAAATATTTGCCTCTTAATTTTACATAGTCAAATTTCTACTGAAAAAGAATTGCATTAATTTACGATGAAAGTTTTCTCTACCGTCCACACTCCTTCTCGTAGTACATATTATTTACCAAGATATGGTTTGCATTTATTTAAAAGTTTTGTACTTTAAAAGGTTTTGGGAATACAGACTTTTTTTTTTTGCTGGAGAATCTTAAGATTCTAATTGAAAGAGATTTGAACTAACGTGAAAAAAATACTAGATCTCAGACTAATATAATCGTAACTGCTTCTAAATCAGCACATTAGTTCCATAAGCCACCCATGAGGTAGTAATCCTATTTTTTAACCACGGTTCATTAAGATAAATTAGGGTACTTGGTTTTTTGACAATAGAATTATCTAATGTCAATTTGTATGACTTTAATATCATGTATGCTTGACTATAAGGGGATTGAATTGAACAGACAATGCTTCTTCCAATGTGAAGATCTACCCAAAATCTTTCTGCCCAACGTAAATATATAGCTTTTAGGGTTGTAGATGAGATGGTAAAATGTATACCTTTAATATTAGTTACATGTTTTAAATTTGTTCACTTATTAGCCAAGAAAGGAGCCTTTCCCCCATTACCTTCACGTTTCATGAACGTTATTCAAACTTCAAATTCACTTTTGACGTGGACTTTTGCAGTCATCTAACACAATAAGAGCACATGATCTTGGGCGGGCAGTGGTACAGTGGTTAAGTTCGTGAGCTCCACTTCAGCAGCACAGGGTTTGCAGGTTCAGCTCCCAGGCACAGCGCTACATATGGCTCATGAAGCCATGCTGTGGTGGCATCCCACATAGAAAACAGAGGATGATTAGCACTGATGTTAGCTCAGGGACAATCGTCCTCAAGCAAAAAGGAAGATTGAGAAGATTGGTAACGGATGTTAGCTCAGGGCTGATCTTCCACACCAAAAAACAGAAAAAAACAAAATGTTAAAAAAAAAAAAAACCCAAATGATCTTTTCTTCCAATTTGTTTGAGATGCAGCATTTTTTGAAACCATGTATGATGCTGTCAATGGGAATTTTATCCCAAACCACAAGTACCTCTGTGCCTAATACTAGAGCATTCAAAGTCCATCCTGTGGTTGCCCCACCAGCACTTACAGCATTGCTTTCAGTGATTTTTAAACAATGGTACCCAATGCTTGAAATCGTAGCTTTATGACCTCAGGGAGCTTTAGCAAATCTGTTAATTTGCCTCCTTCTTTACGGTCTGTTCTACCAGCACCAGTATTAGCATTGTTTAAGGTTGTCTGAGGTTAATAATATGTTTCCACAAACAGCGTTCAGTTCAGGTGTTGACCGTGCTTAAGGCATTATAAAAGATGGTGATGTGTCGTCTGTAAGGTGAACCTCCCTAAGGGATAGTTTTGGAAGAAGATTTTGCCTCATGTTGGGGCATGTGTGATATAGTCCCTATTGATACATTGTTTGAAGTAAGTCCTTAAGAAAATTGCTTTCTTTTTTTTTTATTGAGGTCATATTAGTTTATAACATTGTGAAATTTCAGTTATACGTTATTTGTCAGTCACCATGTAAATGTGCCCCTTTATCGCATGTGCCCACCCCCCACCCCCCTTCCCCCTGGTAACCACTAAACTGTTCTCTTTGTGTGTTAGTTTCTCTTCTACAAATGAGTGAAATCATATGGTGTTTGTCTTTCTCTGTCTGGCTTATTTCGCTTAACATAATACCCTCAAGGTCCCTCCATGTTGTTGCAAATGGGACGATTTTATCTTTTTTATGACTGAGTAGTATTCCATTGTATATACCACATCTTCTTCATGCATTCATCAGTTGATGGGCACTTGGGTTGCTTCCACTGCCTGGCTATAGTGAATAAAGTTGCAGTGAACATAGGAGTGCATGAGTTTCTTTGAATTGTTGATTTCAAGTTCTTTGGATAAATACCCAGTAGTGGGATAGCTGAGTGCTATGGTATTTCTATTTTTAATTTTTTGAAAAATCTCCATTCTGTTTTCCATAGTGTCTACCCCAGTTTGCATTTTCACCAGCACTGTATGAGCGTTCCCTTTTCTCCACATCCTCCCCAACATTTGTTATTTTTTTGTCTTGGTAATTACAGCCATTCTAACGGGTGTAAGGTGGTATCTTAGTATAGTTTTGATTTACATTTCCCTGATGATTAGTGAAATTAAGTATCTTTTCATGTGCCCATTGGCCATCTGTGTATCTTCTTTGGAAATATGTCTCTTCGTATCTTCTGCCCATTTTTTGATCGGGTGTTTGTCTTTTTGTTGTTGAGTTGTATGAGTTCTTTATATATTTTGGAGATTAACCCCTTATTGGATATATGATTTGCAAATATGTTCTCCCAGTTGGTGGGTTGCCTTTTCATTTTGTTCCTGGTTTCCTTTGCCTTGCAGAAGCTCTTTAGTCTGATGAAGTCCCAGTCTTTGTAGAATTTTTTTTCTTTTTTGATTTGTTAATGAGACAATTTGAAATTTTCACTTTGCCCAGTTCTTTCTTTAAATTTAGGTGTAATTCTCCTGTAACTTCAGGAATCTAAAATATATAAATTATCTAGAGAAGTTTCCAGATAACTTGTAGTGTGCAAGGATTAACCAGAGTAAGCCCCTCCTCCCCCAACAATGTGCTTTCCCCATTTTTTCACATTTAAGGCACCTAGAAAGTATATCATTAAGAAATGGCTTAAAAATGTCATTAGAATATACCATTATTTGTAAAATACACCATTATTTTTATGTTCCATTAAGAAAAAAAAGTCTTTTCAATTAAACAGATAATTCTTTCACATTACTTAGAATTTTCATTTTATATCTTACTGAAGGACTCCTTTAGACTTTACTAGACATAGATTTTTATCTATTTTTATACCTAAAAGTTCAGGTCTGGCTTTCCTGATTTATTTTTTGACTCAGGGGTGATGTCTCTTTTTTTCCACCCAGTGTTATTCTCTGTGCCCATAAGAGTGTTGATAACAGAGCAATTCTTAAAATTCATAAAAACTAAAAATCATTGGTGCTATAAACCAGCTTTACAGTTATATCAAATTAACCTACTTTTGATACTTGGTTTGGATTGTGGCTAAATAGATCTGACTTACCCCAAACCTGCAACTCTTTGGTTGCTAGGGGTTAAAAAGCTGACATCCACCTTGCAGGTTTTGGTGCTGTGCTTTTGATGGTAACTGTGTGGGCAACGCCAGCACTATTACAATCACCACCTGGTCAATAGCAATTGTAAGGTACAGCCTGATTTCAAACATGTTAGAGTGTGGAAGAAAATGTGTCTTAGCACAGATAGCTAGATACGGTTGCATTTGTATCCACTGGAGTCCAAGGGCAGCCCCCGCCCTGCTCAGGCCACCATTTGAGGGCCGAGGAGATGAAAGGGAAACTCTGCAACAGTGGGCCACTGTTGAGCTAACTACCTGTCGTGTATGTTGCTGGGAGGGTTAACAGATAAGATGGGCACTAGGGGAGTTGCTAAGGATAATAGCTAAATGTCAAGATGTGTAAACCCATGGAAGAGGTGTGAGCTGCCGGCAGAGAATTTCACTAAAAGAACAGATTGTCCGATGGGGTCTAAGTCACCTTACGGGCATGGTCCCTGATGTGATGCATCTCTTTTGTTCCATAAAATTTCAGGTAAAATTTCAATTTTCCATTAATGAAGTTGCCACTATGTGGGGAGCTGCCACGAAATTATTCAGTTGTCTTGCTGAGGAATATAGATTGGCTGACTTAGGGATTTCCATTCCGTGAAATAAGGAGAACATAAACGATGAGGATCAAGGCTGCCCCAGGGAGAGAAGCCCAAGGCTCCTGGCCTACATACTGATCTATATCATCCTCCAGGAAGCATAGGACGTCCTGACCTGATCCGAACTGATTCGTATCCAAAGCTATAGGACCACCCGATAACCAGGCCCCACATGCTCTGATACCGTTTTAATGACTTTTGAACATAATGTTTCCTTTCTCTTGTAAAGAGATAACTCACATACCTATGCCTTATAAATTTAGCCCTGCCCTCCACCCATTGCAGCTTTTACTGCCCATGGGTCCTGTCCCCATGCTGCTCCATGCTATTCTCTGAATAGAGGAGCACTACCACCAGACCCGGAGAGTCCAAGAAATCCTACTTTCAACTCCTTGACTCACTGAGCCTGCAACTCCTTGGCTCACTGAGGCAACAGTTTGAAAATTCCTAGTTTTCCCCTTAAGTCACAAAGTCATTCAACAAAAAAATTTTGCTAAATATCTGCCATATGCTTTGAAACTAATTTTGCAATGTTTACTAAATTCTGGAAGTGAACTGCTGTGCTGCCATATTCATTCAGTCTTGAAACAGATGGGATTCTGTTTGAAGGGGAGAAATGAATGGTTTTTAAGAATCTTTCTGTTTTAATGAAAGATTCAAAAACTATCCCTAAATATTGAATTTTGGTCATGTGGTAGTTCATATTGTGTGGAAACTGTTTTCAACACTTCCGTTAAGTAAGGACAATTTACGATTTCCTGGAAAGCCTCCTTTGCACCAATAAAAAATGGTTTTCATTTTATTACGTTTTAATACTTAATTTAGTAAGTGCTTCTGTTTTGCTATCATTTTTCACAATAGGTATCAGGGAACCTAGAGTGACTTCATAATTTGAAAAATACATCACTTATACCTCTCCTATCCCCAATAGAAATTTTAAAACACTGATTTTGGTATTTTCCCCCTTTTCATTTAAAAGATGCATGCATATTTACAATCTTATTTCACTTTCTACATTTTATTGAGTTGTATGCCAGATGTTGTTATTGACTCTAGTGCGGGTGAATGCATAAGAAATTTTACTCGATCCCAATATTCTTAAACATTTTTTATGAAAGTATAATATGGCATACAAATCTTATGTGTACAGATAGGTGCATTTTTATAGATATGCACATCCATGTAACCGCTACAGTTAGGGGCTACTATAAATAGGGGCGCCACGAGCCTTCTCTTATGTGTGTTTTGGTGAATGAAGATTTGCATTTCTATTGAGTATAGATAGACCTAGGGTCTATAGCATACGCTGGGTCATAGCATAAGTTCAGCTTTAGGATATCCTGTCTAGCAGCTCTTCACAAGCAGTACACGAGTGCTCCGTGTCTTTCCCAACATTTGGTATTATCAGGGTCTTTCAGTTATTCTGGTGAGTGAGTAGTAGGATCTCATTGTGGTTTTTATTTATTTGCTTAAGTTCCATTGAGATATGTATGTACAAGAGTACACAAATCCCAGGCAGAGCTTGGCTAAATTTTTTTTGAGCTTAATAGAATTTTTTAAGACTTTAATAGAATTTATTATTTAGAGCGGTTTTAGGTTCACAGCAAAATGGAATAGAAAATACTGAGTTCCCATATACCCCCTCCCCCCGCACATGCACAACCTCCGCCACTATCAACATCTCCCACCAGAGTGGTACATATGTTACAATTGGTGAACCAACAGTGACAAGTCATAATCACCCGAAGTCCACAGTTTATATTAGGGTTCAGTCCTAGTGTTGTACATTCTATGGGTTTGTACAAATGTATAATGACAAGCATATGACATTATAGTCCCAACAGAATAGTTTCACTTCCATAAAAATCCTCTGTGCTTCACCTGTTCAGCCCTCCTTCCCTCCTGGCAACCACTGATTTTTTACTGTCTCTGTAGTTTTGCCTTTCCCAGAATGTCATATAGGTGGAATCATACAGTAGGTAACCTTGTCAGACACTTCTTTCACGCAGTAATATGCACTTAAGTTTCCTCCATGTCTTTTCGTGGCTTGATAGTTCATTTCTTTTTAGTGCTAAATAATATTCCATTGTCTGGATGGACCACAGTTTATCCATTCACCTGCTGAAGGACATCTTGCTTGCTTCCGAGCTTTGGCAATTATGAGTAAAGATGCTATAAATATCCATGTGCAGGTTTTTGTGTGGACATAAGTTTTCAACTCCTTTGGGTAAATAGCAAGGAGTGGGATTCCTGGATCATATGGTAAGAGTATGTTTAGTTTTTTAAGAAACTGCCAAACTGTCTTCCACAGTGGCTGTGCCATTTTGCATCCCACCAGCGCTGAGTGAGAGTTCCTGTTGCTCCACATCCTTACCAGCATTTGGTGTTGCCAGTGTTTGAGAACTGGCCATTCTAAGAAGTGTATGGGGGTATTTTGTTTTAGTTTCCAATTCCCTAATGACATATGATGCTGAACATCTTTTTCAGATCCTTATTTGCCATCTGTGTATCTTCTTTGATGAGATGCCTGTTTTGGTCTTTTGCCCATTTTTTAATTGGGTTTTTAATTTTCTTATTGTTGAGTTTTAAGTGGGCATTTTTTCATATATTTTGGATAATGATCCTTTTTCAGGTATTTCTTCTGTGAATACTGTCTCCCAGTCTGGGGCTTGTCTTCTCATTCTCTTCACATTGTCTTTTGCAGAGTAGAGTTTTTGATTTTAGTGAAGACTAGCGTATCAATTAATAAAATCTTACATACGTATATCCTGTTGAGCCAGCACCCAGATCAAGATATAGAATATCCCCAGCACCCCTGCAGACCCCTTCTGCCCGCACCCGCAAAGGTACTCCGCTCTTCTGCGATTTATCATCGTGGATTAGTTTTGCCTGTTTTTCAGTTTCACATAAATGGAATAATACAATACATACAATTTGCACCTGGCTTCTTTTGTGCAACAAAATGTTCTCTTTTTTTATTGCTGAGTAATATTGCCTTATAAGCATATATCACAATCCATTTGCTTTTAGGCGGACATTTGGTTTTTTCCAGTTTGGGGCCATTATGAATAACGCTGCTATGAACATCCTTGTCGTGTCCTTTAATACACACATGGGAGCATTTTTATGGCTCTGTATTGTGTGGAATCACTGGGACACGGGGAGTGAATATGTTTAGGTTTAGTAGATAGAGCCAAACCAATTTCCAAAGTGGTTGTATGAATTTACCTTCTGACCAGCAGAGTCTGAGAGTTCCAGATGCTCCATATTTTTGCTAGTGCTTGGTGTTTTCCTCTTTTTTTTTTTTCATTTTAGCCATTCTGGTGGGTATGTACTGGTACTGCATTGTGATTTTAATTTTCATATGCCTGATGCAGTGGAACAATTTTTCATATGATTATTGGCCTTTTGAGATATCTTCTTTTGTGAAATATCTGTTCAATTTGCCCACTTTTTTCTTATTGAGTTGTTTATGTTTTTCTTATCATTTTTAGGAGCTATTTAGATATTCTGGATGTAAGACCTTTGTCAGGTATATGAATTTCAAGTGTCTTCCCCTACTCTGTGGATTGACTTTTTACTCTCGATGATATCTTTTGATTAGCAGAGGTTCTTGAATTTAATGAAATCTAATTCTTCAAACATCCCCTTTGTGGTTAAGGCTGATTGTGGCCTCTGAGAAATTCTCTACCTACTCCAAGGTCATGAAGATAATCTGTTATCTATTACAAGCTTTGTGTTTCATCTTTCACGTTTAGATTTACAATCTACCTGGAACTGATGTGAGTGGTGTGAGGTAGAACTCAACACTCACTTTTTGTTCTGTATGGGTTTCCAATTGACCCAACACCACCTCCTGAAGGTTCTCTCATTCCCCACTACACTGCACTGTCACTATGATCGTAAATCAAGTGAGTGTCTATGTGTGGATCTGTTCCTGGAATCTGCATTTTGTTTTACTAGTCTGTCTATTCTTACACTAATGCCACTATCTTACTTTAGCTTTATAAGAAGTCTTGATATCTTGTAGGCAAAACCTCCCACTTTGTATTTCCTCTTCAAAGATGCTTTGGTATTCTTGGCTCTTTGAATTTACATAACATTTAAAAAATCATCTGATCAGTTTCTTCAAAATATCTGCTGGAATTTTTATTGGGATTGCATTGGGTCTACAGATCAATTTGGAGAGAATTGACATCTTTACAATTGAGTCTTTAAATCCACAATCAAGGCCCATCTCGCAACTTCTTTACATCTGCAAATTTTCTCAGTAATATCTTCTTCTTTTCTGCACAGAGAAAACTTGCATATCTCTTGTTGGGTTTAGTCAGGTATTTAGTTTTTTTCAATGCTATTTAAATTGTATCTCTAAAATTTTTTGTCTAACTTTTGTACATTGGTCTGCCTAAATTCCTTATTAATTTTCAGAGTTTGCTTCTAGATTCTTTTGGATTTTCTATAAAACAATCATGCCATCTGTGAATCTTGACAATTTTCTCTCTTCCTTTCCCATCTATTTCTTCTATTTCTTTAGCTTGCAATTTAGCACTGGGTAGGACTTTGAGCATGAGGCTGAATGGAAGTGATCCTCGTGAGTATTTTTGCTTGTTCCCACCTTGGTGGGAAGGCTTTCAGTCCATCACCACTAAGTAAGGCAGACCTCGTTTTATTGCACTTCACTTTATTGTGCTTCACAGATATTGCATTTTTTTTACAAATTGAAGGCTTGTGGCAACTCTGCTTTGAGCCAGTCTATCAGTGCCATTTTACAACAGCATTTGCTCACTTCATGTCTCTGTGTCACATTTTGGTAAGTCTCACAATATTCCAAGCTTTTTTATTATTATTATACTTGTTATGGTGACCGGTGATCAGTGATCCTTGATGATACTATTGTAATTGTTTTGGGATGTCACGAACCACACCCATATAAGACAGCAAACTTAACTGATAAATGTTGTGTGTGTTCTGACTGCTCTCCTCACTGTCCTGACTGTCTGTTCCCTGTCTCTTGCCCTCTCCTCAGGTCTCCTATTCCCTGAGACACAACAGTATTGAAATTAGGCCAATTAATAACCCAGCAATGGCCTTCTAGTGTTCAAGTGAAAGGAAGAGTAGCGTGTCTCTCATTTTAAATCAAAAGCTAGAAATGATTAAGCCTAGTGAGGAAGGCATGTCAAAAGCCAAGAGAGGCTAAAAGCTAGGCCTCTTGCATCAGTTAGCTAAGTTATGAATGCAAATGAAAGGTCCTTGAAGTAAATTAAAAGTGCCACTCCAGTGAACATACAAATGATAAGAAAGTGAAACAGCCTTATTGCTGATATAAAGAAAATTTTAGTGGTCTGGAGAGGATCAAACCAGCCACAACATTTCCTTAAGCCAAAGCTTATCCAGGACAAGGCACTAACTCTTTTCAATTCTATGATGGCTGAGAGAGGAGGAAGCTGCAGAAGAAGAGTTTGAAGCTGGCAGAGGTCGGTTCCTGAGGTTTAAGAAAAGAAGCCGTCTCCATAACATAAAAGTGCCAGGTGAAGCAGCAAGTGCTGATGGAGAAGCTGCAGCAAGTTATCCAGAAATCTAGCTGAGATAATTAATGAAGGGGCCACACTAAACAACAGATTTTTAATGTAGACGAGCAGCCTTATATTGAAAAAAGATGTCATCTAGGACTCTCATAGCTAGAGAGACGTCAAGGCCTGACTTCAAAGGACAGGCTGACTCTCGTGTTAGGGGTTAATGCAGCTGGCGACTTTAAGTCAAAGCCAATGCTCATTTACCATTCCAAAAATCCTAGGGCCCTTAAGAATTACGTTAAATCTACACTGCCTGTGCTCTAGAAATGGAACAACAAAGCCTGGATGACAGCACATCTGTTTATAACATGGTTTACTGAATATTTTAAGCCCACTGTTGAGATCTACTGCTCAGAAAAAAAGATTTCTTTCCAAATACTGCTGCTCATTGACGATGTACCTGGTCATCCAAGAACTCTCATGGGGATGTTTGACAAGATTAAGATGTTGTTTTCATGCCTGATAACACAACATCCATTCTGCAGCCTATGGATGAAAAAGTAATTTTGACTTTCAAGTCTTATTATTTGACAAATACATTTCATAAGGCTATAGCTGCCATGGATAGTGATTCCTCTGATGGATCTGGGCCAAGTCCATTGAAAACCATCTGTAAAGGATTCACCATTCTAGATGCCATTAAGAACATTTGTGATTCATGGGAAAAGCTCAAAATGTCAATATTAACAGGAGTTTGGAAGAAGTTGATTCCAGCTCTCGTGGATGACTTTGAGGGGTTCAAGACTTCAGTGGAGAAAGTAACTACAGATGTGCTGGAAACAGCAAGAGAAGTGGAGTTAGAAGTGGAGCCTGAAGATGTGACTGAATGGTTGCCATCTCACAATAAACTTTAACAGATGAGGAGTTGCTTCTTATGGATGAGCAAAGAAAGTGGTTCTTGAGATGGAATCTACTCATGGCGAAGATGCTGTGAAGACTGTTGAAATGACAACAAAGGATTCGGAATATGACATAAACTTAGTTGATAAAGCAGAGGCAGGATTTCAGAGGATTGACTCCAATTTTGAAAAAAGTTCTACTGTGGGTAAAATGCTATCGAACAGCATTGCATGCTACAGAGAAATCATTCGTAAAAGGAAGAGTCAATCGATGCAGCAAACTTTATTGTCTTATTTTAAGAAATTGCCACAGTCACCCCAACCTTCATCAACCACCACCCTGATCAATTGGCAGCCATCAACATTGAGGCAAGACCCTCCACCAGCAAAAAGACTATGACTCGCTGAAGGCTCAGATGATGGTTAGTATTTTTTAGAAATAGAGTATTTTTTAATCAAGGTATACACATTGTTTTTTAGACATAATGCTATTGCACACTTAGACTGCAGTGTAGTCTAAACATAGCTTTTATATGCACTGAGAAAGCAGGAAATTAATATGACTCGCTTTATTGCAGTGGTCTCGAACGGAATCCACAATCTCTTGGACATATGTGCATAACAATTGCTGTAGGTGTCTTATAGATATCCTTTATTAGATTAAGGGAAGTCCCTTCTATTTTTATTTTGCTGGAAGTGTTTTTATCATGAATTTTATGAAATGCTTTTTCTGCATCTATTAAAATAATCGCATGATTTTTCTCATTTATTCTGTTGATGTGGCAAATTACATTGATTAATTTTTGAATGTTAAATCAACTTGCATTCCTGGAGATACTAGTTTTTACTACATTAATTGGATTTGATTTTGCTAATATTTTATTTAGGATATTTGCATCCATGTTGATGAGGGACATTAGTCTATAATTTTCTTTCTTTGTATGTAATTGTGTTTTGTTATCAAAATTATGCTGGCCTCACAAGATGAATTGAAGAATGTTTGATACTTTTCTATTCTCTGAAAGAGTTTATGTAAGGCTGGTGTTATTTTTTTTTTCTTAAATATTAGAGGAATTCTCAATGAAGCCATCTGGGCCCAAGGTTTTCTTTGTGGGTCAAACTTATTTTAATAAGTTCTTTTCAGCTTAAGTAAACCAAAGTTAATTTCTATTGCTTAGAACTAAGGTAGCATTAGATCATAATAAAAAAAGGGAATCACGAATGGGGCTAGGTTCGAGGAAGGTGAAGTTATATACTTTGGTTTGAACATTATTCAAATTAACTATTGTGATCTCAGAAAGGTAATTTTTAAAAAGTAAGTTCAATATTCTTTTAATCACTGAACCAAAGAATATTTTATTTTCTTTCTCCTTTAAATATGTGTTAGACTGTTTTCTGAGAGGAAGTCAGTTTTTCTCCTATTAAAGCTCAAAGGGAGAAACTCATTGGAAGTTCAGATAAATGAATTATAGGACAATTCTGAAGTTCATAGATTTTGTGGTTGTACAAAAAGAGGGAATTCAACTTATTAAATATTTATTTTATGCCTACTGTGGAAAGAGGATGATAAAATATATGTTGGCAGATTAGTAGGCAGTCTTCGAGTTCATGGGATTGGCCATCCAGTGGAGACATCTTCAACAGACAATATCTGTAAGAGTAGATATGAATCATCATAAAAGACAATGTACCTATTATAATATTATACAATTGATCTTTTGGATCTATATTAATGGATGTGACTAGAAGCTTTCAATATAGCAGTTAAGAGAATTCTTTCATAGAAATAGGTGAGGTATGAGTTATTGGCAAATAAAACAAGAGGTCATATGACAGTACTTTATATATGGCATTGGAACGCCTCAACAGTCATTTTCTCCACTGTGTTAAAGTGGTATTAAATTACATGAAGGAGGCTGACCTGGTAGCGTAGTGGTTTAGTTCACACACTCTGCTTTGGTAGCCTGAGGGTCACTGGTTTGGACCCTAGGCATGGACCTTGCATCGATTATCAAGCCATGCTGTGGCAGGTGTCCCACATATAAAACAGAGGAAGATGGCACGGATGTTAGCTCAGGGTTGGTCTTCCCCAGCAAAAAAAGAAGAGGATTGGCAGCAGATGTTAGCTCAGGGCTAATCTTCCTAAAAAATAAAATAAAATATATGAGGACTTTGGTTTCCCAGGAGATGGAATAGACACACTTTTCTCAATTCCTTCTGCTAGTACAACTAAAATCCCTGGACATTATATATAAAACAAACATAAGCCAACTTTGAAAAACATAGAGAAGCCAGATTGACTAGGGACCTCATGACCCGAGGAATGACATGGAAGTGATCCCCCTGGGTTTTCTTTTTCCTCGTATATCCTAGGCTGGGTGCTAGAGAAGCTGGCAACCTGGGAATGCCAATGGGTACAGACAAAACAGGCCCCAAAAAAGTCTGCTCTCTCTAGCCAAAGAACCAGGAGAGAAGCAACCTATTTGCCTCTTTTGACAGAAAAATTTTAGAAAATAATCACTCTACTGAAGGCAAACAGATAAAATTGTGGGCCCACATGCACCCATCCCAACAAGTATCAAGTGGAGCCTAGACTTCCACACTTGCCAGGCTATATTGAAGAGCTCAACAACAGCATTAACCAACAGGAAGTGGTCAACATTCCACTCCACCCAACACCAGCAGAAAACCTTCTTTTTTCAAATGTCCATGGAACCCATAGCATGATAGACCATACCCTGGGACATAAAGCAAACCTCAACAAATTTGAAAAGATTAAAATCACACAAAATGCGTTCTCCAACCACAGTAGAGTCAAACTAAGAATCAATTTAAAAAAAGATAGCAGGAAACTGTCTAAACACTTTGAAACTAAACAACACAATTATAAAAAAAAAAAATCTGTGGATCAAAGAGGAGCTTCTAAAGACATTTTAAAAACGCATTTAACTGAATGAAAATACAACATCTCAAAATTTGTGGGAAACAGCTAAAACTGTGCTGAGAGGGGATTTATAGCACTAAATGCATAATTAGAAAAGAAGAAAAGTCTTAAATCAATAATCTAAGGTAACACCTCAAGAACCTAGAAGAAGAGCAAAATAAACACAAAGCCAGTATAAGAAAGGAAACAAATAAGAGCAGGAATCAATGAAATCAAAAACATAAAAAAATAGAGAAAATAAATGAAACCAAAGGCTGGTTATTTGAAAAGATCAATAAAGTTGACAACCCTCTAGGAAGACTAAGAAATTTAAAAAGAGAGAGAGAAGACACAAATAGCCAATATCGGGAATGAAGCAAGAGACATCACTATGGATCCTATAGACATCAAAAGGATAATAAGGAAATACTAGAAACAGCTCTACAAACATAAATTTGGCAAATTAGATGAAATGGACTAATTTCTTGAAATACACAAACTATGACATTTCATGCAACATGAAATAGATAATTTGAATAACCTTATAACCATTAAGGAAATTGAATGCATCATTTTAAAATTCCCATAAAGACTTCTGGTTTCTGGTTCCACATGTAAGAAGCTGGAAGTTATCACTCTGTCCTAACAACAAGTAAAATGTTGAACAAACTGAAAAATCAACAACTCCTCATAGGTCTGTCAGAGAAGTGAGGTCACGGGGCAAATTGTTGCCTTCAGAACTGGAGGCACTGACAGGTAAATACAGTCACACACTGCATGACAACGTTTCATTCAACGACAAACTGCATATATGATTATGGTCCTGTAAGAGTATAATGGAGCTGAAAAATTCCTGTCTACTTCACTGAAAGCAACAGGACTAACAAAAATTCTAGAAGGTCCTATATCAGACCTGGAGAAACTTCTAATGACCTGGATTGAAGACCAGACACAGAAACATATCCCTCTCACCACCATGATGATCACCACCAAAGCAAAAAGTTCGTTTGCAATGCTGAAAGAAAAGTCTGGACCCAAATATGATGTTGAATTTACTGCCAGCTCTGGGTGGTTTAAACAATTCAAAAATCATTACTCTCATTACATAATGTGAAAGTGAGTGGTGAGCCTGCATGTGTTGAGGTGAAGGCAGCTGAAGAATCTTTTGAAACTCTAGATAAGCTGATTGTGGAGGAAAATTACTTGCCAGAGCAAATATTCAATATAGATGAAACCTCCCTATTCTGTAAACAGATGCCTGAAAGGACTTTCACCCATAAAGAGGCCAAGTCAATACCAGATTTCATGGCTTTTAAAGACAGAATAACAGTCTTGCTTGGGGGCAATGTTGCAGGCTACAAATTGAAACTCTTTGTGATCTGGTCACATAAGATTAGTACCATATGGCCTAGGCAGTAGGCTATACCATTTGGTTTGTGTAAGTATACTCTATGATGTTTGCACAATGACTAAATCACCTAACGATGCATTTCTTAGAATGTATCCCAATCATTAAGTGACACATGACTGTGTAGAGAATCACAGCTTATGAGAGCAGAAACCCAGGAGGGTGAACTTCTGTGGGAACTAGTGCCAACATAGGGAAACCTGAACTGTAATTGATGAATTGCAGTAGGCTCAGCATGGACAAATCGGAGAGTTAAAATCTTCAGGGAGACTTAGTCACCATGCAAAAAAAAGCCTTTGACAAAATTCAACACCCACTCATGATAAAATCTCTCCAAAAAAACAGGAATAGAGAAGAACTTTCTCAATGTGACACAGAGCGTTTACAAAAATTCTACAGCTAACATTATACTTATTGGGGAAAACCTGAATGCTTTCTTCCTTAAGATCAGGAACAAGGCAAGGATGTTTGCTCTTATTCAGCACAATTCTAGCCAGTAAAATAATGCAAGAAAGGAAATACAGATCAAAAAGGAAGAAATAGAACTTTTCTATTTACAGATGACATAAACACACATCAAGCTTTTTAGAACTAATAAGTTACTATATCAAGGTTACTGAATATGGGATAAATATGCAAAATAAATTGTATTTCTATGTACTATCAATGAACACATGGACATTGGAATTGAAAATGCAATATCATATATGATTCTCAAAAAGTTCTTAGATGTAAATTTAACAAAATGTGTACAGGATTTGTATGCTAAAAACTGCAAAATAATGAAAGAAATCGAAGAACATCTAAATAAAAGGAAATCTATACCGTGTTCATGGATTGGAAGTATCAACACAGTAAAAATGTCAATTCTCCCCAAATTGCTATACAGGTTTAACACAATTTCTCTAAAAATTCCAGTTAGATATTTTGTAGATCAAGACAAGACTATTCGGAAATTATGTGAAAAGTCACAGAAACTAGAATAGCTAAAACAATTTTGCAAAAGAAGTGTTAAGTGGGAGAAATTCAGTCTACTTGATTTCAAGACTTACTCTGGCTGCAGGAATCAAGATTGTTTAGTACCGGCAGAGGGATAGACACATAGATCAAGGAAACAGGATAGGGAACTTATAAACAGACCCCCCACATTTAGTCCCAATTATTTTTGACAAAGATGAAAACACAGTTCACTGGGGGCAAGATACCCTCCATTGGTGCTGGAGCAATTTGACACCGATGGGCAAAAGAAATGAACTTCTAACTGGGTCTCACAATTTATACAAAAACTAACTCATAATAAATCATGAACTTAAATATAGAACTATAAAACTTTTAGGAAAAAAATAGGAGAAAATCTTCAGGATCCAGGTCTAGGCAAAGAGTTCTTAGACTTGACACCAAAAGTGTGATCTGTGAAAAGACAAATTGATAAATTTGATTTCATCAAAATTAAAAATACTTATTTTGCAAATGACTCATATTATAAGGATGAAAAGATAAGCTACAAACCAGGGGAGAATATTTGCAAATCACATACTTGACCAAAGACTAACATCTAGACTAGATAAAGAACTCTCCAAACTCAACAGGGATAAAAACAACTCAATGAGAAAGTAGGCAAGAGACACAAAGAGGCATTTCACCATAGAAGATATACAGATGGCAATTTAGCACTTGAAGAGACGTTCAACATCCTGAGCCACTAGGAAGATGTAAATTGAAGCCACAATGAGATATTACTACATAGCTATCAGAATGGCTAAAATAGAAAAATAGTGACAACACCAAATGCTCATGAGGATACATGGAAACCAGATCGCTCACACCCTGCTGGTGGGAGTGTAGAAGGGTGCAGTCACTCTGGAATACACTTTGGCAGTTTCTTAAAAAGCTAAATAAGCAACTATTGTACAACCCAGAAATCACACTCCTGGCCATTTATCCTTGAGAAATGAAAACTTACATCCCCACAAAAAACTGTACATGAATGTTGATACTGTTTTTATTTGTAATAACCACAAACAGGAAACAACCCAGATGTCCTTCAACAGGTGAATGGTTAAACAAACTGCAGTGCAACCATACCATGAAATACTACTCATGAATGAAAAGGAGCAAATTATTGATACATGTAACAGCCTGGATGAGTCTCCAGGCAATTAGGTTGAGTGAAAATTTCCAAACCCAAAAGTTTACATACTGTATAATTTCATTTATGTAATATTCTTGAAAATGACAAACTTATAGTAATAGAGAACAGATTAGTAGTTGCTGGAGGTTAAGACAGGAAGGTAGAGTGGGAGGAAAAAGATGTGGCTATAAAGGACAACATGTGGGATCCTTGTGATGGATGTGTTCTGACTCTATCAACATCAATATGGAGGTTGTGACATTAGACTATAGTCTTACAAGATGTTACAATTTTGGGGAAACTGGCTAAAGGGTTCAGGGGATCTCTCTGTTATGACAACAACATACGAATCACAATTATTTCAAAATAAAAAATTAAAAAACAAAAGTAGTCCAAGTCATAGTACGTACAGTAAACTCAATTTCCCTTTAGGGGTATTTACTTAATTGCTTTTTACCAATCTCCTACCTCCTCTGCTATTTGACCCTCTCTGACGCCACCCTAGCAGGGTAGTTGGGCACCTCCTTACAGTCTGGCAAGGATGGAAGTATGGGCTCCCCACTTGATGTTAGCTGGTGTGGGTGTCATGGGTCCACAGTTTTTTCCTGCTGTTTGGTTGCAGTAGAGTGGGTATTTCCTAAAACTTTCTGTCTTATTAGGTTGCCTATTCCCTGACTCGTTGTCTAGAGAGACCCGACTTTTGGAGGGCTTTTTTTTCCTGTACCCACTGGCAGTTTCAGATTGCCAGCTTCTCCAGCACTCACTATGGGATAGATGAGGCAAAAAGAAAACTCAGAGAACTCATTACTGGGTTTTTCTTTAGGTCCCAAGATCCTCAGCCAGTCTGCCTTCTCTCCACATTTTAATGTCTTCTAATATTTGTTTTATATGTAATATCCAGCATTTTTAGTTGTATTTAGAGGGAGGAATGGAGAAAGGTAAGTCCACTTGATTTTCCTGGAAGTCTTGGATTGCTTTTTAAAAAATTAAAAACCTATTGCCTTCCACCTCCCTTCCCCCAACACATGAATTAATGTGTATTTAAAAACCCAATAAAATAATATGGAACAGCAAGACTCAACTATAGTTGGGTCTAGAAAAAAACACATTTTACATATAAGGACACAAATAAGAGTAAAAGAGTGATACACACACACACACAAAACCTCTTAGCACTAAGAAAGAAATTTAGGAAGGTTACAAGATACACGATCAATATACAAGAATCAATTGCCTTTCTACACACTAGCAATGAACAGTCCAAAATGAAATTTATACTACAATAGCATCTTAAGAGACGCAGAAAAAGTATTTGACTCAATGCAGTATCCACTCTTCAAAAAAGTTCTCAATAATTAGGAATATGTAGGAACTTCCTCAACCTGATAAAGAACATCTACAGAATAAATCTGCAGCTAACATCATATTTAATGATGAAAGACTGGTAACTTTCCTTCTAAGATCAGGAATAAGACAAGGATGTCTGCTCTCACCACTACTATTTCACACTGTACTGGAAGTTCTAGCCAGTACAATAAAAGTAAGAAAAAGGATTAAAAATATTCAGATTGGAAAGGAAGAAATAAAATTGTCTTTAGTAGCAGACAACATGATAGGCTAGTAAAAAATTGAATAGAATGCCCCAAACAGCTATTAGCACTAATAAGTAATTTTAGCTAGGTTGCAGGAAATGAGATTAATCAGGCTGTCTTCTTGGTCATTCTGTTCCTAGTTTCACATTTCTCTAAGAAATTCTTTGCCCTGATAGGCATGTTAAGTCTGTACCACACTCCTGATCAGAATTCTTCAGTTAACTTCTCATTGGCTGCAGCATCAAATCTAACAGCCTTTGCGTGGCTTGTAGACCCCTCCATGTTTCAGTTCCTGTTTACTCTCCAGCCTCATTTCTTCCCACCAGCTCCCTAGCTTTCGGCTCAAGTAACGCTGCCCAATTTGTGGTTCCCCAAATGTTTCCTGTTCTTTTGTCTCCGAATCATTATATTTACTTTCTCTTTTTCCTGAAGCATCTTTTCCTGCGTTGACATTCCTACTTCTGAAAGTTTCGGCTTAGTCTTCTAGGTAAATGCTTCACTGATTTTCCAAGAAATTAATTAATTAAACTTTATTAATTTATGTAGTTAAATTAATTATTTAACTCATCTTACTCATGACTGGAGGTGGATACAGTTCATTAGATCCTTGGATCATTCCAACCTGCCTCTCCAGCTTCCACCATATCACGCACAGGACCATGACGTCAGTATGAGATTATCAAGTTCTTTATCAAACGCTCAGGCAGATCTCAGAATGGTAGAACGGTGTGGTTGCAACCCTACCTATCCTAATTTTTCCCTTGGCAAGGGTCTCTGCTGGGTGCTGACCATCCTATACTAAAAAAGAAATAGCCCCACCTCTCAGTGGCTAAGAGTTTAGTGGGGGAGAAATAGAAAAGTAAAAAGGCAAGTATAATACACTGTGGTAGATGCTAAATAAAAAGAAAAGCTAGCATATGATTTCTGAGAAGAAGCACAAAGTCTTGTGGTGAGGCGGCATCCAGGGGGATGTTGATCAGAAGCATTTTCATAAGGAAGTGAAACCTGAGCACGGACCTTCTGTGCTCCAGACGAGTACAACCAGCTGACTTTTTAATTCTGCAACTATACATACAAATGGCGTCTCACACTTGACTTGTCCACGGTAGATCTCTTGCTCCTGTCAGGAAAATTTGTGAAAGAGTTTGAAATGGGCAAAAAAATCATTAGCACACTCTTCTGGGTTATCTGTGCCTTTCATTATCTTTGAGTTATTTCAAAACTGTGAATTAACTGAAATTAATGCGGATGGTTCTTGTCCATATAAATGTAAATGAATTTTATTTGGTGGAGGTACAGTTGAGCCCCATCTCCAAGAGGCCAGTTTTTCATCTATTAACAAATTCATTTTGGCGTTCTTCATTGCATATGTGTGTGTGCGTGTTCTTTGAATTCTTATTTGAGTTAACTGTAGCATTTTACTGGTTCCCTCATTCATTAATGAGTTAAACATGATCTTTATTTTATATTTGTATGATAGTCGTGATTTAAACTTTTTCAAAAAAAATTTTAACGGTATTGGAGGCCATGCACTGAGCTGTCCAGTGAACCCACCTGACGGAGCAGGTCAACTGTCTTGCGGCGAAGGGCGCCTCTCTTCTGACATAAGCTCGGGCGCATCTTTCTTTTTTTCTTTTTTGATTTCCAGAGAGAATCCAAGCAGCAATAGAACTTTACCTTTGTGGATTCTCCGTTTCTCTGGTTTACTTTTTCCCTCTCTAATGATTTTATGTTTTGTTTTTATTTCTGGCTCCCATGTGGCCTATGGTCAATCTTCCCAGGGTAGCAGCAATGAGGCAATTTGGTTTTCTGGGTTTTTTAATCTATTCTCTCTTGAGTGAAAGACAGTCAGGAATCTGGTTTGTTCATCTTTTTTTTTGTTTTTCTGTCTATTTTTAGCTCAAATCAAGTGAGAATTCTGAGACCATTGGGAAGAAGAGCTCTTTAATACCTTGTGCAAGTTTGACTCATGACTCTTGTTTCTGCAACTTGTTCTTGACTTATAGCTGAAACTGTGCAGACAGAAAGAACTATAATCTGTCTGTCTGTCGCTGCATGAGTGTGACATGTTCCTCTGTCTCTGAGGGTACTCATACACTAGATTAGCATGTGCCTTCACTTACTTCAGAGCCCTCTTCTGATTGGCTTTAGAGATAATTAAGTGTCCATATAAACTGAATATTCCTACAATCCCAGAAAATAAGGAAATTAAACATCTAATACCAATTCAGAAACTTTTTTAGAATCTAAGTTTATATAATTAAAATTAATCTTTGGCAAATGAGACTAGTTTAATCATTTTGATTTAAAACATAGCATGTCACTTCACTTATCAGTGTATAACACAAGCATATATTTTATTATTTTACAAGCATATATTTTACTTACTTTATCCTTCCCAAATGTAGACAGGCTTACTAATAAAAAATGCTAACACAATGTTATATAATATTTAGGATTATTACGTATCTAAGTTTGTGTTTAACTAAATTTAATCATTATTCTGAAAAACTTTTTCTTTCAACAGTTTTTTTGTGGCTTTCTTTTGGTGAGCAAGATTGGCCCTGAGCTAACATCTGTTGCCAACATTCCTCTTTTTGCTTGAGGAAGATTGTTGCTGAGCTAACATCTGTGCCAATCTTCTTGTATTTTGTACCTGGGCTGCTGCCATAGCATGGCTTGATGAGTGATGTGTAGGTCTGCACCCAGTATCCAAACCTGTGAACCCTAGGCCGCCAAAGCTGAGCACGTGAACCCAATCACTACACCACTGGGCTGGTACCAGTAATTATGTTTTTGTAGCGGGAAGATAACTACAAGATGTTATGGTGATCTAAAACTTGATATTGTTGAGTTAGTTAGTAGATAATCATTGGATATTTACACAATGTCTAAACACTATAAAATACCAAAACACTGATTACTAACATAATTTTAGGTTTATATGCTATTGCTTCTTATTTTTATGCTATAGACTCTATATCTTTGGGTCACATTAATGCTTGTGTTCATTTTTGCCACTTTAAGAAGATGTAAAAGGGACGTGTGTGGCTGTAGAACGTTGTGTTATCGTGTGTGGTTGTGAGTTTTGCTATTCTGCTAAAATGCTTGCGTTAGACAGACAGTTCTCCCTTGTCCACCTGCTAGTTTTCTCTCTAAATAGAAGGCACTTCAGTTAAAGTTATACAATTAATATGATGGTTGAGGTTGTCCAAGGAGAAAGTGTGACAGAGAAATACAACCGCGCTTGGGCTTTTGTTTTTTCCCTAAAGCAGTGGTTCTCAAACTTTTCGGCAGGTCCTGCAGACCAGAAAGCAGGAGCCCCCGTCTTCCTCACAGGCACTATCCCCAAGTACGTCTCCTACACATCTCATCCCATCTTAGCTTCCGATGCTCAAAGGACCCGGACTCCCCTGGGCCCTTCTTCGAAGATCAGTGCGTGGTCACCATTCCACATGTGCCTCTGTTGAACTGAGAGCTCTCTGATGGCTGAGCATGCTCAGTTCTACCCCAGACACATTTATTCATTACTGGACTAGGTGCCCAGAAAACAAGCATGCTATATGAAAATTGTGTAGGATTTCTTTTTAAAGGGTTGCTGTGAGAAAGAAATGAAATGGTGTCGCAAAAGCACAGTGCCTAGAACAGAGTGGATGCATGTAAGTGTTGGCTCTTTTGAAGTCTGGTTGCTCACCAGCCTCCCAGTGAAGCCAGGAAAACTCTGAGGGCAGGATCCAAAAGTGGCATGTCTCTTTTGCCTCCAAAGGAACCTAATACAGCTGGGTTGAAAAGGATGCATTCAGTGGCCTGGAGGGCCAGCCCTGCCTAGAGCAGATGCAGCAGAGACTGGATGCCTTTCTTCCTGTCCAACCTCAGGGAACAGGTTGTCAGACTCTCATCAGTGCAAGCCTCCATCCCCTGGAAACAAGTCCATCCGGGTACCAGCTCACTGAGGGCTTTCAGCCTTGGCCACGTGCTGATGCTCTATCCACCTCCGTCACTCAGGAACAGCTGACTTGACTTAGCGCTACAGGAATCAAGATACCAGGATCCCTTAAGAAAGGCGGAGAAACTTGCTCCCACCTCCCATAGCAGCCAGCATGTGCAGGGCCTGGGCTGCAAATGCTGCTGAGGAATCCCATATGAAGGTGAATGTGGGTCTTAGAAGTACCCATCCCTAGTCTAGGTTGTCTGGACTGGGGATAGCCCTGGGGCAGGTGACGGAGGGCGGGGATTGGGGAACACTGGGAAGGGAAGAGGACATTCAGGAGAAGGAGAGAGCGCCCAGATGAAGTCCTACAGGTCTGTCCCCAGAATCTGGAACCTGTGCTAAGTCTCTTTAGGAGCCGTCCAGGAGGAAAGAGGGATGCAGGCAACAACCTGATAAATGGCCAAGGAGAGCAGCTCAGAAGAGCATGTTGTTGTTGTCAACAACATGCTCATGGAGGAAAGAGAAAGGAGAGAGCTGCTAAGCGGGGACTGGCATCAGGAGGCACAAGGAATGGACACGGAGGAGCTGGGAGCCAGGCAGGAGGAGAGGGGCCTGCGCAGACAGAGGAAAGGAGACTCGGGAGGACTTGGGGGAGCTCGGGGAACAGGGAAGGGAGACGTGGCCCCAGGGACTCAAACCCCAATAGCCCTTCAGGATCCCTGACACTCTGTCGTGGACAGCGTTCCCTGGTGGACTGAGCTCTAGGAGAGCAAGCTGGGCCTGGGCGGGGTAGGGATGGTGGAAGAACGCCTGCCTAAAAGAAAAAACATCCAACAAAGGAAAACATTGTTTTCTTTACTCTCTGACACCAGATGCATGACTTTTCTACACCAAGCAATTCTGCAGTTCCCTGCGGACATCAGGTGTCAGGATTTAATTCAATTCTGACACCAACTACAGAGTTAGTGCTCACAGGTTAAGGGCTCACGCCCACAAAACTGCCCTCACTTCAGACGCCAACTGTAAGTACAGACCTCCTGTCCTTCTGGCCAACAGGCTTTAAATCAGGGGTTCCCACACCCCGTCCTCAGGTTTGATATCTGCTAGAATGGCTCACAAAACTCAAGAAAGTGCTATATTTACTGTTACCAATTTGTGATAAAGGATACAACTCAGGCACAGCTAAATGGAAGGGATACATAAAGCAAGGTATGCAGAAGGGGTGCAAGCCTCTATGCCCTTTCTAGGTGTGCCACCCTCCCAGCACCTCTCTGTGTTCACCAACCTGGAAGCTCTCCAAACCCATTCACTTAGGGTTTTTATGAAGGCCTCATTACATAGGCATGATTGATTAAATCATTGACCATTGGTTATCCATTCAACCTCCAGCCCCTTCTCTCCCCAGAGGTCAAGGGTGGGGCTGAAAGTTCCAACCCTCTGATCACATAGTTGGCCCCCTTGGCAACCAGCCCCTCATCCTTAGGGGCTTTCCAAGTCACCTCATTAACATAAACTCAGGTGGGGTTGAAAGGGGCTTATTATGTATAACAAAAGATGCTCCTTTCACCTTTATCAGTCTAGAGCTGTCTCAGGAGCTAGGGACAAAAATCAAATATTATAAACAAAAAAAATGCTCCTATCATTCTTATCACTTAGGAAATTATAGAGATTTTAGTAGCTCCAGCTAGGAGCTGAGGATGAAGGTCAAAATATATATTTCTTATTGTATCACAGTATCGCACTGCCCTACCCTGGGCCCAGGAAATACGTCCTGGGTGCCTGCCACAGAGTCCTAGCTCTCCTTGGATGGCTCTTGTATAAACCAGGTCAATCACAGGGTCTTTGCTTTCAGGAACTTATCATACAAGACATAATCTTGATCAACAGAGCTTGGGGACATCCAGGGATGGGGTCTCCCATTCCCACAGATAGCCCTGAAGACCAGACAGGGTATAGGTAAGGACATGAGCCCCCATTTGTCATCTTTAGAGCCTTTTGAAAGCCTTCTGTTCAGGCTTAAGAGATTCCTTAAATGGTCCATCCAGCCCAACATTTGTCTCTGAGACTGTAATGTTAGGTGTGTAATGGGTGTATGTTGGACCAAATTGAATAGGAGCAAGGACAGATGTTCTTTGAAAGATTAAGGATAGCCTTGAGGTAAAGGGGTTAGGGAGATTCCCGCAATATCACATTATGGCCAAAAGCGTTCTGCAGCCAGAAGACAGGATTCCAGTCTTGGTCCCATCATTTGTGACCTACGTTACTGAGCAAGTTGCTTAACCAACCTGAGCTCATTTTCATAATCTGTCAACTGTCATGGTCCCTGGCATTACGGTTGGCACCTAATAAATCCTAGTTGAATAGAAGAGTAAAAATATATCATCGAGTATTATACAAACGTTAGCATTATGTAACAATTAATAAGACATGCATCAAAAGTAGGTGGAGAACTGCAAAACCAGAGAGAGATTTGGTCATCAAAAATCAGGTTGACACAAGTAATCTAAAGTCATATGACAGCTCTCCAAATGAGTAGAGTTACTCAGCCTGGACAACTCAGACATCACTGAATCACCTGGACAGGTTTTCCTAGCTCTGCTCTTGCAACCATCAGTAATAACACACATTCCTTGTCTCTATCTTGGGTTCTTTTGAGGATGAAGCAAATTTGAGTCCCCTAAAGTCTAGGTGGTGGCTCACAGTAACAGTTTCCAAGGATAAGGTTTAGATATAGAATGAATTCACAGAACAAAAAGAATTCCCTTCCAACATAACGTCCAGGACTTTATAAATGCTAAACTCAAAGCAAGCACAATGATTCCTGAGACACAATTGAGGGAACATTATCCACGTCCTGGATCTCTCTGCTTTTGTCTACTAATATGGACACTCCTAACCACCACAACACAGGTACAGAAAGCCATTTACCTACTTTCCTGGTCCATGGCCATGTTAGTTATCTACTGCTGTGTAACTTAGTGGCTTAAAACAACACACATCAATTATCTCGCAGTATCAGTGGATCAGGAGTCCAGGTACAGCTTAGCTCGGTTCTCTGCTTAGGGTCTCCAAAGGCTGCAATCAAGGTGTCATCCAGGGCTGGGTTCTCATCTGGAAGCTTGACTGGGGAAGAATCTGCTTCTAAGCTCATTCAGGTCACTGGCAGAATTCATTTCCTTGTCGTTATATCACTGAGGACCCTGGCTTTTTGCAAGCTGTTGACTAAAGGTCATCCTCAGCTCCTAGAGGCCACTCTCAGCTCCTAGAGGCCTCTGGAAGTTTCTTGCCACATAGGCTTTTCCAACATGGCCACTTATTCCATTCAGCCAGCAAGGAGAGTCTCTGGAGTGAGTCTTCTAGCAAGGTGGAGTCTTATATAACATCACCTAATCGAGGAGGTGACACTCCATCACCTTCGCCATATTCTATTGGTTAGGGGCCAAGTCTTGCCTCTAGGAAGGAATTCTCTTGCAACAGCTAAGGTGAGGGGGGTTCCAAAAAGAAATGAACAGCAGAAGGCAGGGACTGTGGGGTCACCTTAGAGTTCATCCATCACAGTGGCCAAATTTGGCAGTTGTCCAGCCCCCTGAAGGCCAAGCACAGAATTCATCATGCCATGTTAAAATTATTTGCTAACACCCAAAGAGAAAAGGGGGTAAGGAGATACTCCCAGGGTACTCCCAAAACCTTTCATGAATTATGTCTCCTGCTGAACTCGTCCCTGGCCAGGTGATCAGGTCAGGACCACCTGAAAATGCCCTGCTCACACCTGACTCCACCATTTTGGGATCTGGCATCCTTTCTTCACTCCATCGGCCGCTCTGAGAGATAGTGCTTCCCATCTTTCCTTTCTCCTCAGGGTTTAACCTTAGTTCACACTTCTCCCCGTCCCACTCCCCTTCCTCCAGGGCCCCAGAGACCTTTTGCCAGCTTCTCGCCCCAAGTAGCTTTCCCATCCTCTGATCCTGTCTGTGTATCAACCAGGTCTCAGACGGGTCTAAAACCAAACTCTCAGCTGCACACTAGATGCTCATTCTTCAGGACAGAAGGTGTTAGCCTGTCAGATTCTCTTTACCCCAAAAGGTAAAGAACCACAGTGTTAGGGGATCTTCACCAGCACATTTGGAAGAAAATGCAGACAGCTCACGTTTGGGGGCGTGGTCTGGCTGTCTTCTCCTCCCTTCCTCTCCCCAGGGTGCCAGGCCTGAGCTGGGCCATCCCCTGTAGCCTCAGCTGTGATCAGCCAGGGAAAAGCAGCTCGGTAGGTCGTGTGCCTGAACCTGGAGCAGTTCCCAGGCCCCACTTAGCTTATCACCTGCTCTGTCCTTGCCTTGAAGCACAGGCCTTGGGAGCTGATAGCATCCTCCCTTCCTGCCAGAGTCCACACTGCAGGGGCCTGGGAATCTGGTGTTGGCTCCTAGAGAGGGGGTTGAAGGCCAAGTTGTCCTAAGGTGGCAGGTGTGTTCAGCCTTCTTCTTGACAGGCTGCTTGGCTTCTCTCCTTGTATTCCCTCTGCCCAAGGCCCCGCAGTGCTTATTTGGGACCATGGATGTAAGGGCAGCATCTCGCCCCTGTCTAGGGCTCTCTGGGATCTGCTGTCAAGTAAGATCCACCGTTGTTCAGATCTTGCCCCCACAGACATTTCATCTTACTGGCAGGAACCCTCTCATGGCCCTGTGCTTCCAGAAACCACACACGCAGAAACGAGGCATCAACACCTGGGTAGGAAGCTTTGAACCTGTGGTTGGCAAATGCTCCCGGATCGTGCCAGGGGCAGGCTGAGAGGTGGGGAAGAAATGGCGATCAGCTGAGCATTTGCAGGCTCAGGAATTCCACATGGCATCAAAGTCACAGAGGCCTCCAGTCAGGTTCCGTGTCAGGCTATGGAGAGTTGCAAGGATTCCACAATAGGGTTCCTACCACACACCACCAGAAGGAAAAAGCAAGTTCTGCGTATGGTTAAGACTAGAAAGGCACCTGACAAGAAGCGTCCACTATGCATTCTGAACACTACATCAGGTCGGATGGGCAAGTATCACAGGAGTGATTTATGGCAAAATCATACCTAAGGAACTTAGAGAGCCCTGACTTCTCATTCTTTGTGAAGCTAACTTCATAAGGAGAGAGGGAGGCCACACTGGTTGTTCTTGGGAAACGAGATGAAATAACCAGGTTGGAATGGGTGGCACCAGTTCAGACTGGATGGGGGCAGGTGCAATGAATGTGACTCAGCTCCTCGGAGTCAGATGGAACAGGCAGAGTCCCAGGGAGCTGGATCAGCAGGTCCTCACCTCTGGTCAGAAAGCAGCCCAAACTCTGAACCAGTCTGCCGCTTCTGTGTTGGCTGTGCCTGCAAATGTGCCTGCGAGCAGAACAAATGAGCACAGGTTCACCCCCCGGCATTCAGCAGACCCTGGTCCACATGGGGCAGATTTAGAAACACAGGCTGCCTGTGACTCGGAGGCAAAAACTCCCACTATTGCAGTGTGGTATCTCATGGCAGGTTGCACCAATGCAGAGAACTTTCTCCTAGGCCTCAGTTCGGGGTAGAAGGGAGAGGCCAGAGTGATGAACAATTCTGGCATAGAAAGAGAGAGAGAGAGAGAGAAGAGGAGAGCTCACCATTCCCTGTCAGAGGCTACACCCCAGGAGTGGGGCGAGTGCCGGCAGGGCACCCTCTCAGTGATACCGTGGGCTTGTGCTCTGAAGACCAGCTCAGAATTCAGCTTCATCTCCAGGTCATCTTAAAACCCTAAAGATGCTCAGGTCCCTCCAGTGACACTTGCCTGTTCATAGTCTCCCCAGGCTCTTCCGATGACTCTACCGGACACAGAGACACAAGGACAGATGGTGTCAGTAGAACGTGTGGGAAATGAGCTTCCTGAAGAGGAGGGAAGAATCTCCATCCAGGGCTTCTTGGCCAGGGTGCTGTGAGCACAACACAAGTGTGCACAGACCCTGATGCCCTGGGCCCTTGGGAACCCTTAGAATAAACAGTTATTCCTCACAGCTCCGGAGGCTGGAAGTCCAAGATCAAGGCACCGGCGTCTGTTGAGATCCTTCTTCATGGTTCATAGGTGGCTGTCTTCTCGCTGCGTCTTCACATGGCGAGGGAGCTCTCTGGGCCTCTTTTATCAGGGGATTAATCCCGTTCATGAGGGCTCCACCCTTGTGACCTAATCACCTCTCAGAGGCATCACCTCCTAATGCCATCACATTTTGGGTTAGGTTCTCAACATATGAATTTTGGGGGGACACAAACATTCAATATATAGTGCCTTAGCTGACCCACCCTTAAAGCAGGGACACCCAGGGATTGTGTGAGTCACATTTCTGCACACTTCTGTCTCCTCTCCTGTCTTGCTGCTCAAAGCGAGGTCCACCTATGGCAGCACCATCACCTGGGAGCTTGTTAGGAATGCAGACTCTCAGGCCCCCCTCCAGACCTGCCTAATGAGTCAGAATTAAGAAAATCCCAGGCGATTCGAGTGCACATGAATGTTTTTAAGAAATGCTGCTTTACCAGACACTAAGTTAGTGATGTATGGAAAAGTGTGGTCTCGGGGAAAAGTGTGGTGGAGGGAGCCACACAGTCGTGGTTTCAAACTCCAATCCTACTGCTCCTGCCCATGTGACCCCCTGCAAGTTATTCATCTTCTCTGAGCCTCAGTTTCCTCACCTGCAAAATGAGGACAATCACAGCACCCACCTCATGGGACCAGGGGGAGAGCTAAATCGGCTGATGGATGGGAAGTGCCTGGTGCACATAGGTGCCTGGTGGATGACAATTCTGTTTCTGGAGCCTCTTTCCTGGCTGATTCTTCAGGGATGGGGCTGAGGAATGGGCATCTTTAAAAGCTTCCAGGTAATTCTGATGCAAGGGCAGGTGACAATGCTTCATGTCATTTACAGAACCTGCTACTTGGAATTTTGCCTGGACAGCGCCCTGGTGCCTGGGAAGAGGCTGACTAAGGTTGGAAGGTGAAATGCCCTGTGGTGGGAAGAGGAGATGGCCCACGGCCATGGCAGGGGGCAATGGTCCAGCCCTTCAGGAACACGGCGGAAGATCAGATTTGCCAAGGCACAACCCAACACCCAGGACACTCACCAAAAGGACAGGGGAGAGAGAAGTGGAGGCGCGGGTTTAGACAAGCCATTTTAGGAGCTTGGCTGAGAAAAGAAAGAGGTTTGCGACAGAGAATCAAAGGGACTTTGAAGAAAGAGAGAGAACTGCAATGGCATCATGGAGGGTTAACTAAAAGAGCATTTATTCAGCATCTAACATTTTCTTCTATAGGTTTGTTTTTTTTCCTTTGGAAACTGTATAATACAGTATACATTTAGAAAAGTACGTAAAACAAAAATGTACAGTTTAACAGATAATTATAAAGCAAAGTCTTGCGTAGCCACCAACTAGCTCAAGAAACAGAATCTTGCCAGTGCCCAGAAGCAAGTGCGGAGCACGGAGTCCCTTGCAGCACATTGCACATGCATATTACTTTATTAATGTCCCTATTTTACCTACGAGGAAGCTGAGACTCAGGTTGGTTAACTATCTCCCCCAGGGTCACATAGCTCCTAAGCTGCAAAGCCAGAATTCAAACCCATGTGTGTCTGACTGCAGGATGGTGCTAAGGGGGTGGGGCCCCTGCATAGGATGGGGAGGGCAAGACTGGAGGGCCAGGACCCAGAGGAGGTGGGCAGGGAGGAAACGGACTTGGGGCCTTGGGTTAACTCTTCTGAGCAGGGAAGGATGAGAGGAGAGGTGAAGAGCAGTTCCTCTGGAGTGAAGAGGGAGCATGTCCCGGAGGTGTCTGGCCTCACCCAGGCTTCTCCTCATCTCTGCCTGACAGTGCCAGGGGTGGTCAACCCTCAGGAAGGCTTGGGAGAAAATGCACTTGAAGCTTTCTATTAGACAGAGCCTGGCAGGCAGGTCTGGGAACAGGCCAGTTGCAGGAGCACCGAATGAAAGAATGTCCATGGAGATGGCAGAAAGCCAAGCAGAAAGATGGAACCACCCCCAGAGGGAAAGTTCCCAGCTGAGCTAGCTCAGTGCCCCCTGGGCCCAGCACTCTCAGGGAGTGAGACTATTTGCAGAGGAAAATGCTCTGCTGGGTTAGCCTGAGGGTGCATGCTGGGTTTCAAGCAAGATAAGACAGGAAAAATGGCACTGGTCCATGGCAGGTCAAGGTAAACCCTGCTAGACAGAGTCATCATTCTGAGGGAGACACGTGACTCATGTAACTCCCCCACATAGGGACATCTCTGCTGTTCCATAAGCAGCTGGGAACTTCTGAAACCTGTTTATGTGGAATTAGAACATCTAATAAAGGAAATCTGACAAGTGTCACACCCGCCCATGTCCTTCAGCTGCCCAGTTCCCACCCGTCCCATCCCAGGTAAACGCTATTCTTAGTTTCTTAGGCACCTTTCCAGAGCTTTAAAAATGCATATCCAAGCAAATCAAATGCTAGATTATTATTCCTGCCCAACTTTTAACATAAAAGCAGCCTATTACACGTAATGGTTTGCACCTTGATTTTTTCCCCCAATTTTTAAAAACTTTAGTGAAATCCACACAACATAAAATGTACCATTTTAACCATTTTCTAAGTGTACAATTCAATAGCGTTAGGTACATTTATATTGTTGTGCAATCATCACCACCATCCATTTCCTAGCTCTTTTCATCTTTCAAAACTGAAACTCTGTCCCCACTGAACACTAACTCCCCGTTCCTCTCTCCCCGCAACCCATGGCCACCACCATTCTCCTTGGTCTCTGTGAGTTTGTCTACTCTAGGTACCTCAGGTCAGTGGAAACATACTGTATTTGTCCTATTGTGCCTGGCTTATTTCACTTAGCATAATGTCCTCAAGGTTCATCCATGTTGTAGCATTTGTCAGAATTTCCTTCCTTTTTAAGGCTAAATAATATTCTATTATATATAAAGGCCATGTTTTGTTTATCCATTCCTCCATTGATGGACCCTGCAATTGCTTCCACATTGTAGCTATTATAAATAACATTGCTGTGAACACGGGTGTACAAATATTTGTCTGAGTCCCTATTTTCAAGTCTTTTGGTATACATGAACCCTGCTGTTTTTACTTAACAGTATCTTAGAGATATTTCCCAACTGGTAGAAGACTCATTTTATACATGAAAAAACTGGGTCCCAGAGAGGAGAATTTTGTTGAAACTGGAACTGGGTCTCCAGACAGGCTTCCTACTCCTAGACCAGTGCTTTTTCTAATCTATTACTTTTTCCTAGCATTCTTGATACCAAAATTAATACTAGTCCACAAGTTCAGGGCCCAGAACTACCATTCTATGAATAAGTAAAAACGAGGAAATTTGGAATGCGGTTCCCGCCTCAGAGCTGCGTTCCCTTTTGCTCCTTGCACATCCACCCAACAATGATGTTGACGTAAGTGGCTATAAATTCACACATAATGGACTGAACAAGCCCTCAGAATTTACGTGCATTTCGTATCATAATGTACCATAGATATCAAAGCACAAAATTTCCTTAACTTAATATAGATGGAAGGTTTGCTCAAAAGGTCTATAATTCGATGTAGTGGCCCAAGTTTTCATTATCTTCACAACATTCCTTCTTTGGGAAAAGGTCCTCTCTCATGGCAGGGAGGGCGCATCCTCATGGTACCTCATCTCCTGCTTAGTAGGACTGCCACGTAGCCAAACACACTGTCCAGTCTGCTTGGCAATGTGGTGTCCAATAAGGTCTGTTATGGATTGAATTTTGTGCCACCCCCAGCCCCCCAAATTCACGTGTTGAAGTCCTAATCCCCAGGACCTCAGAATGTGACCTTATTTAGAGATCGAGTCTTTCTAGAGGTAATCAAATCAAAATGTGGTCATCAGGCTGGGCTTAATCCAACATGATTGATGTCCTCATAAGAAGGGGAAGCTTGGACAGACACACTCATAGAGGGAAGACAATACGAAGACACAGGGAGAAGATGGCCTCTACAAGCCAGGGGGACAGGCCTGGAGCAGACCCTTCCCTCACAACCCTCAGAAGGAACTGACCCTGCCGACACTTTGATCTCGGACCTCCGGCCTCCAGAACTGTGAGAGAATACATTTCTCTGGTTTCAGGCCCTCAGTTTGTGGAACTTTGTTACAGCAGCCTGAGCTAACTAATATGGGTCCTTTTTTGGAATTGGCAAATGGACAATGGAAAAAAGGAACTCTTTGTTGCCAAACTTGCTGAGCTGGGAGAATGCGAATTGGGTGCTGGAAGCTCCGTTCCCAGTTGTGGGAAGAGAAGCCATCCTCAGGACTGAGCCACGCAGACAGAGGTGAGAGGATGGAGAGGGAGACGCCTGGAAGCTCTCAGGCCTTCCCGGTCCCTGAGGCCATGTTCCTGAGCCCGTCCTTCAATCCTATGAGCTCTCCGGTGTCTCTCCCAGCCCCCCTGGAGCAGGTTGGAGTTGAGAGAAAGTCCTGCTCACACTGTGTGGCAAGCACACTTACACCTTGAAGACCTCTTTTCTGCAGCTATTTGTAAACAGGCCACTTCCCATAAACCCACTCTCTCCTTGGCACCTTATATCTCTTCTCAAAGATCTCTCCGTAGCTGGCTCATCACTGCGGCATTCCAGATCAACAGTCAGCTGCTCTCTGCCTCCCTACCCCTGCCCCAAACCGGGTCCTCACCTGCCCACCGGCCTGACCCTGGAGTGGAAGGTCACCAACAGCCACTGGCCATGCTCATGTAGGGAAGAAGTGTCATTCTCCTGATAAGGAAACCAGGAAGTTGTTTACATTTGCCTGAGGAATGTTCCAGAGCAGGCCTGGGACCAAGGTGAGGCAAGTGAGGCACTGTTCTCAGGTGCAGAATTTAAGGAGGTGCCAGGAAAACTTAATAGTCAAGATAAATAATATGTTAATACAGAATTTAGAAATTGTGGTAAAACATACATAACATAAAATTTATCATTTTAGCCATTTTTAAGTTCAGTGGCTTTAAGTACATTCATATTGCTGTGCAAGCATCATCCTCATCCACCTGCAAAACTTCCAAAACTGAAACTCTGTGCCCACTGACAAAAGATTTTCACATATTGAGGTATATGGGGTAATCATTCAGGTTCAAAACTGATTCGGCTTGAACTAAAGACGCCTGACTTATGGCCTGTCAAACACACATTGTCCATCTGCTTTAAGCATTAAAGAATGCACTCTCCTAAGACAAGCATGCAGACTCCCCTCCTACGCCCTATTAGTAACACCTGGATTAGTCCCTTTGTCGACATCAGGGTCATGTTGACCTGCTAATTTGCAACTGAAAATGTCTCTTCGAAGCTTTGAGGAAAATGTATCCTAGGTGTGTTTAATGTATGATTTTTGTTCTAAAAAGATAGATATAAGACTATCCTCTACTAAATGATAAGACTATATCTAAAACAGACTTACATCTAAAAAGATAAGACTGCACTGAAAACCATGCTTCTCTGGAATGCTTTCGAAGGCCTTTCCGGGTCATCATCCTCACTGTGCCTCAAGGAAGTCTCACCTTCTTTCTCTGATCTGTAGAACGGTTATCCGTTATTTTGCGTTGACACCATTAAGCATTAACTCCCCACTCCCTGGCAGCCACTATTCTACTTTCTGTCCAAGAATTTGACTACTTTAGGAACCTTGTATAAGTGAAATCACACAGTATTTTCTCTTTGCAACTGGCTTATTTCACTCAGCATAATGTTCTCAAGGTTCCTTCATGTGGCAAGTGTCAGAATGCCCTTCCTCTTTAAAGCTGAATAATATTCACTTGTATGGATGTACCACCTTTTGTTTTTCCGTCTATCCATCAATGGATACTTGGGTTGTTTCCACCTTTTGGCTATTGTAACTAACGCTGCTGTGAACATGGATGTACAAATATCTGTTTGAGTCCCAGCTTTCACTTCTTTTGGCTGTATACCCAGAAGTGGAATTGCTGAATCACATGGTAGTGGTGTCATTCCACGGTTAATTTTGGGGGGAACCACCATACTGTTTTCCACAGCAGCTGCACCATGTCACATTCCTACCAGCAATGCGTGAGTTCCATTTTCTCCACATTCTCTCCAACAATTGTTATTTTCTGGTTTTTTGGTAGTAGCCATCCTAATAGGTGTGAGGTGGTATCTCATAGTGGTTTTGAGTTGCATTTTCCTAATGATTAGTGGTGTTGAGCATCTTTTCGTGTGCTTTGTCCATGCAAAATAACTGATACCCATTCTACAGATCAGAGAAGGAAGGTGAGTTTTACTTGAGGCACAGTGAGGATGATGACCCAGGAAGGCCTTCAAAAGCGTTCCAGAGAAGCATGATTTTCCATGCAGTCTTATATCTTTTTAGAACAAAGAACATACATTAAACACACCCAGGATACATTTTCCTCAAAGTTTCTAAGAGACATTTTCACTTGTGAATTAGCAGGTCAACATGATCCTGATGTCGACAAAGGGACTAATCCAGGCGTTACCAATAGGGCGTAGGAGGAGAAAAGTGCATTCTTATCTTAAGCGAGTGCATTCTTTACTTTAATGGTTAAGCAGATGTACAATGTATGTTTGATAGGCCATAAGTCAGGCTTTTTAGTTCAAGCCAATGGGCTTTGAACCTGAATAGTTACCCCATATACCTCAATATGTGAAAATCTTTCAACATCTTATGAGCCATTTGTATGTCTTCTTTGGAGAAAAGTCTATTCAAGTCTTTTGCTCCTTTGTAGTTGTTGCTTGTTTGTTCTCTTGTTGTTAAGTTTTGGGAGCTCTTTATATATTCTGGATATTAATCTCCTATCAGATATGTAATTTGAAAATATTCTCTCCCCTTTTGCTTGCCGTTTTCACTCTGTTGACAGTGTCCTTTGATGCACTAGTTTTGCGTTTAGATCAAATCTAATTTATCTTTTTTCCTTTTGTTTTCTGGGCTTTTGGTGTCAAAGCCAAGAAATTATTGCCAAATGCAAAGTCATCAGCCTTTTTTAAAAAAATCAAAATTAATGCAAAAAACCCTGCATGAACAAACTATCAAAATCTAACCAGGACAGGATCCGACCAGCACTTGGCCCAACTCACCTTCTTACCTCACCCTAATCTCGGCCCTGTCCAATCCTGTCTTTACTTAAAATTTTGATATTTTGTTCATTGTGGGGTTTGGGAGGCAGTAAATTTGATCTTTTAAAATATTCCATTAAAATACTAGTCGTCTTGATCACTGAGTTTTTTGATGCCCCCTAAAATTTTGCCCCTGAGTTGAGTTCCTCTCTCACCTCACCCTAGTACCAGACCTACTCCAGAGACAGCAGTGAGCTGAGGCTCTCTAGGGCCGATGATTGTCTTCCCACTGGACCAGTGCTCCTGTAAGACTAGGGGCGAGCCAGAAACCCACTCCGCAGAGAAGCCCTTTGCTCCGTCAGTGGTTAAACGGACAAACGTCCGTTACACAACTCACCAAGATCTGGACCAGTGCTGTGCTGGTAAATGTTTAACAACTGGCTCTTGGTGGAGTGGGGGGTGGGCAGGGTGGGCTTGGTTTGTAATGTTTGCCGATTTCCATGACGTAAATGGGTGATTTCCAGACACAAACATGATGTTGCTGAAAGCAGAGTTAGGAAGAGATGGCGATGGGCAAAGCCAAGGCTGTGGAAGGTTTTGAAAGGAGATCCTGAGGCCAATGGGGGAGGGGGCAGAGCCTCCTCATGGGATGTTATTATTTGGCTTTAAAACTGCAACACATCCACCAAAGATTAACCAGGGAAAATGTATTTATAGTAAAGCAAATTTAATGCAGGGAATTGGTTATGCAGGTGATGGAGGGGCTCAGAACCAAACAGGGACGACGCAAGATGAGGAGCAGCAGAAAGGCACGCCATCCCTAGGCTGAGAGAAGAGTGAGGAGGTGATGGTGGTTGCTGGAGTCAGGGGCTGGGGTCCCCTGGAAGAACCTGAGCCAGAAAGGGGATGTACAGTTGTGGCTGAAACCACCGATGAGATCTAGATGCTGCTGGAGATGCTGCCAGAGGCAGAGAGGGAGGGAGAGAAATACCCTGGCTTCTCTTCTCCTCTCACTTCTCCTCCCCGCCTCCCACTGGGCTGAACTCAGCTGACAGCTGAGAAGGGGGCTTGCAGGCTGCAGGATCCTCCTTTAGCACACAGCAGAACAGGGAAAGGATGAGGAGCAGATCTGAGGGCAACCACGCCCAGGACTGGCACATCCAGGCACTGGGTAGCTAGCATTGGTCCATTATTGTGACACCCACTGCAAGGGCAAAAGGTACAGTGGCCTGAGCCCATGTTTCTGAGTATTGCTTGGTGATTAGATGATCCATGGAAGGAAAGGGGTTTTGGTTTAAATAGTTGAGGACTTTAGATCTAAATGTGAAACTTACACAATTTTCATAGAGCAGAAATCTTTTCCAGTGCAGGGACCTACAGATAATGAGCTTAGATTCCCCAAGAATATAAGCAGAGGGGATATTAAAAATGTTTAATAACCGTAAATGATAACCTGAATTGCTGGTGTTGGAGAGCAGGTTGGAAATCAGACCAAGACTTACATACAGTCACTTACGTAGAAACTGTGAAATGGAAGTGGTTAAATGTTTCGGAGAAAAATTTTTAATTAGAGATTGGCTTAAGTAAGTAATTTCCAAGAGACCTCAAAACTTTGTTTAGCTTTACAAGAAAGAAATATTTCAGTTATTAAAGCTGATAACTTATTTTGGTGAAGGATAAAAATCATTAAACTTATAAATCTAAATACGAAAAATAAGAGAAGCAGAAGATATTAAGAAATGAGGAAATAAAGAAGAAATATATCATTTTAACTAATCACAAGAGAAAAATTATTAATTTTTAAATAAGTTGTATATAAATGCATTTCTTTAATGATGAAAGTAAAAAGAATAACGAATTTTAAGTTCCTTCAATGTGGCTGACTGATATTCACAAAGGATTGTAGATGAACGTAAGTTGATCAAATTAAACCAATTCTTTAACATGACATGTCAATAAACATTTTCATGATTTAATTGATAATAGAAATATTAAATAAATAGAAATATCAAACAGTATTATATGGGCTAAGAAATTCTTTAGTGAAATTCCTGTTAGTTCGGTAGAAGCCAAGAGAGGATTTGCAACAAAACCCAAATTGTTGATGCGAAGAGAAACTTACTTATTAAGACAAGAAGCCACCTACCAAATATCAGCCTATTGGGGAAGTTGTTGAAAAGAGTTTGACGTGATTCCCTAAGTCAGATTATGGCTCGGGCAAGGGTATCAGCCAGCAGGTGAGAGCTAGCCAAAAAAAAAAAAAAAATGAATTACTGCAAAACCTTCCCAAAATCCGTACATGATTTGGAAACTACTAGAATGGTTTGACAATTTATTTTCCCAATAATTTGTATCACTTGATAAGCCATTGCAGTATCCATAAAACTCAGTTTATTTAGGTATGAAATAGAATATATTATTGCCGACTTAATTTGCATATAGTTTCTATTACCATTCCTACTGTTAAGTATTTTCAGATCACAACCGCACAGGGAGCTCACTTCATGGAGCGGAGGCTGGAGGTGAGTTTCAATTGATAAGTTGGGAAAGGGGCTTCAGCTACACATTGCACGTGAACATGAGCCGAGACACAGGAAAGAGCCCGATACAGACGGCTCCCTAGACAGCCAAGAGTGAGCAGGTAGTGCTTCCCGGTTATTTCTGTCATTCATTCAACAAAATATTTACAGGAAACTTACTGTGTGCTAGGCACTGTTTTAACTGCTGGGGAGCTAAAAAGATAAAGATCCAGTCTTTCATGGACCTTACTTCGTGGAGGAAGACATAATCAAGTACAGAGTGATTTTTTTAAAAGTGAAGAATTGTGGTTTTGAAAGTTGTACAAATCTCTGCCACCAGGGGGCGCCCAGTATTGACCAGATAGACGCAACGGGAGAGAGCATTTTATGGGTTGGTGTTTGCTGAACTTGGCTGTGAGAGGGCAGGCAAAGGTTATTCTGGGTGCCTCGCAAAAGGTTGCCTTTGGAGGGGGCCACGAAGCAGGTTTGTGTTACCCTTTCTGTTCCACACGAACAAATTGCAATGAAAGTTATTACTTTTATATGTTATGTCATGAGAAAAATTGGCTTAGTTTACTTTAATTCTTTGAATGAATATGTGTGAAGGCGTTAGAGAATGACATGCAAATGTGTCAAAACTTTAAAAAGGACTGAGATGCACAAAGTGCCCCTCCCTACACCACCTCCTTTCCCAGAGAAATTTTGTGATTTGTGGTGTATGTAAAAGAGGTGTTTTAAAATTTGTGCTTGCTTGACTTACCAGGTTTGGCAATTTTCTTAAAAAATAACCCAAAACTCTAAAGTAACACTACCAATTCTTTTTTTTATTGAGGTAACACTGGTTTATAACATTATATAAATTTCAGGTGTACATCATTGTATTTTGATTTCTGTGTAGATTACATCATGCTCGCCACCCAAAGACTAACTACCATCCATCACCCACACACATGTGCCCTGTCGCCCCTTTCACCCTTCTCCCTTCCCCTTCTCCCCTGGTAACCACCAATCTAATCTATGTGTGTGTTTGCTGTTGCTGTTTTTATCTTCTATTTATGAGGAGATTATACAATATTTGAGTTTCTTCGTCTGACTTATTTCGCTTAGCCTAATACCCTCAAGACCTATCCATGTTGTCACAAATGGCCAGATTTCATCCTTTTTTATGGCTGAGTAGTATTCCATTGTTTACATGCCACATCGTCTTTATCCATTCATCCCTTGATGGGCACTTAGGTTGTTACCAAGTTCCAGCTTTTGTGAATGATGCTGCAATGAATACAGGGGTGCATATAGCTTTACATGTTCATGTTTTCATGTTCTTTGGATAAATACCCAGCAGTGGAATAGCTGGATCTTATGGTAGTTCTATTCTTATTTTTTTGAGGACTCTGCATACTATTTTCCATAGTGGCTGCACCAGTTTGCATTCCCATCAACAGTGTATGAGAGTTCCCTCCTCTCCACATGCCCTCCAACACTTGTCATTTCTTGTCTTGTTAATAATGGCCATTCTGGTGGGCATGAGGTGATATAGCATTGTAGTTTTGATTTGCATTTCTAATAATTAGTGATGTTTAATATCTTTTCATGTGCTTATTGGCCATCTGTATATCTTCTTTGGAGAAATGTCTGTTCAGATCTTTTGCCCATTTTTTCTTTTTTTTTGAGGAGGATTAGCCCTGAGCTAACATCCGCTGCCAATCCTCTTTTTGCTGAGGAAGAGTGGCCCGGGGCTAACATCTGTGCCCATCTTCCTCCATTTTTTATGTGTAGTATGCCTGCCACAGCATGGCTTGATAAGTGGTGCCTATGCCTGCTCCTGGGATCCGAACCAGTGAACACCGGGCCACCCAAGCAGAACACGTGAACTTAACTGCTACACCACTGTGCCAGCCCCCTCTTTTGCCCATTTTTTTTTATTAAGGTTATAAAAGTTAACATCCTTGTGAAATTACAGTTGTACATTATTATTAGCCATGTTGTAGGTACACCACTTCACCCCTAGTGCCCTCCCCCCACCCCCCTTTCCCCTGGCAACCACCAATCAGTTCTCTTTGTCCATATGTTAACTACCACCTATGAGTGGAGTCATACAGAGTTTGTCTTTCTCTGTCTGGCTTATTTCACTCAACATAATAGTCTCAAGGCCTATCCATGTTGTTTGAATGGGACAACTTTGTCCTTTTTTATGGCTGAGTAGTATTCCATTGTATATATATACCACAACTTCTTTATCCAATCATCAGTTGCTGGATCTTTTGCCCATTTTTTAATTGGGTTGTTTTTCTGCTGTTGAGATGTATGAGTTCTTTATATATTTTGGACATTAACCCCTTACCAGATATATGGTTTGTAAATATCTTCTCCCAATTGTTAGGTTGTCTTTTCGTTTTGTTGATGGTTTCCTTTGCTGTACACAAGCTTTTTAGTTTGATGTAATCCCATTTGTTTATTTTTTCTGTTGTTTCCCTTGCCCATTCAGACATGGTATTTGAAAATATGCTGCTAAGACTGATGTCAAAGAACGTGCTGGCTATGTCTTCTTCTAGGAGTTTTATGGTTTCAGGTCTTACATTCAAACTTTGAATCCATTTTGAATTAATTTTTGTGTATGGTGAAAGATAATGGTCTACTTTCATTCTTTTGCATGTGGCTGTCCAGTTTTCCCAACACGATTTATTGAAGAGACTTTTCTTTCTCCATTGTATGTTCTTGGCTCTCTTGTTGAATATTAGCTGTCCATAAATGTGTGGGTTTATTTCTGGGCTCTCGATTCTGTTTCCTTGCTCTGTGTGTCTATTTTTGTGCCAGTACCATGCTGTTTTGGTTACTATGGCTTTGCAGCATGTTTTGAAAACAGGGGTGTGATATCTCCAGCTTTGTTCTTTTTTCTCAGGATTGCTGTGGCTATTTGGGGTCTTTTTTTGTTCCATATAAATTTTAGGATTCTTTGTTCTATTTCTGTGAAAAATGTGCTTGGGACTTTGATAGGGATTGAATCTATAGGTTTCTTTAGGAAGTATGGACATTTTAATTATGTTAATTATTCCAATCTAAGAGCATGGAATATTTTTCCATTTCTTTTGTCCACTTCGATTTCTTTCAACAATGCTTTATAGTTTTCAGTGTATAGGTCTTTCACCTCTTTGGTTAAATTTATTCCTAGGTATTTTATTCTTTTTGTTGTAATTGTAAATGGGATTGTATTTTTTTTGAGATTTTTTTAAAATTGAGGTTATGATAGTTTACAACATTGTGAAATTTCAGTCATACATTACTATTTGTCAGTCATCTTATAGGTGCACCCCTTCACCTTTTGTGCCCACCTCCTGCCCCTCGCCGCCCTGGTAACCGCTAAATAGTTCTCTTTGTCCCTTTGTTTGCTTATCTTCTGCATATGAGTGGATTTTAGGATTTTTTGTTCTATTTCTGTGAAGAATGTCATTGGGATTCTGATTGGGATTGCGTTGAGTCTGTAGATTGCTTTAGGTAGTATGGACATTTTAACTATGTTTATTCTTTCAATCCACGTGCATGGAATGTCTTTCCATTTCTTTATGCTGTCATCAATTTCTTTCAGAAAAATCTTGTAGTTTTCATGTTATAGGTCTTTCACTTCCTTGATTAAATTTATTCCAAGATATTTTATTCTTTCTGATGCAATTATGAATGGGATTGTGTTCTTGAGTTCTCTTTCTGTTACTTCCTTATTAGAGTATGGAAATGCAATTGATTTATGTAAGTTGATTTCGTACCCTGAAACTTTGCTGTAATTGTTGATTATTTCTAGTAGCTTTTCAATAGATTTTTTTAGGGTTTTCTATATATAAAATCATGTCGTCTGCAAACAGAGACAGTTTCACTTCTTCGTTGCCTATTTGGATTCCTTTTATTTCTTTTTCTTGCCTAGTTGCTCTGGCTAAGACCTCTAGTACTATGTTGAATAAAAGTGGTGAGAGTGGGCATCCTTGTCTTGTTCCTGTTTTCAGAAGGATGGCTTTCAGTGTATCCCCTTTGAGTATGATGTTGGCTGTGGGGTTGTCATATACGGTCTTTCTTATGTGGAGGTAGTTTCCTTCTATACCCATTTTATTGAGCATTTTTATCTTAAATGGATGTCGGATCTTGTTGAAGGCTTTCTCTGCATCTATTGAGATGATCAGGTGGTTTTTGTTCCTCATTTTGTTAATGTGGTGTATTACATTGATTGACTTGTGGATGTTGAACCTTCCCTGTGTTGCTGGTATAAATCCCACTTCATCATGGTGTATGATCTTTTTAGTGTATTGCTGTGTTCAGTTAGCCAATATTTTGTTGAGGATTTTTGCATCTATGTTCATCAGCGACATTGGCCTGTAATTTTCCTTCTTTGTGTTGTCCTTGTCTGGCTTGGGATCAGGGTGATGTTGGCCTCATAGAATGAGTTAAGAAGTGTTCCATCTTCCTCAATTTTCTGGAATAGTTTGAAAGGATAGGTATTAAATCTTCTTTGAATGTTTGGTAGAATTCTCCAGAGAATATGTCTGGGCCTGGAATTTTATTTTTGGGCAGGTTTTTGATTACTCTTTCAATCTCTTTACTTGTGATCTATTCATATTCTTTATTTCTTCTTAAGTTTTGGAGGGTTGTAAAAGTCTAAGAATTTATCCGTTTCTTCTAGGTTGTCCAGTTTGTTGGCATATAGTTTTTCATAGTATTCTCTAATAATCGTTTGTATTTCTGTGGTATCTGTTGTAATTTATCCTCTTTCATTTCTAATTTTATTTATTTGAGTCTTCTCTCTTTTTTTCTTAGTGAGCCTGGCTAAGGGTTTGTCAATTTTATTTATTTTCTCAAAGAACCAGCTCTTTGTTTCATCGATCCATTCCACTGTCTTTTTTGTTTCAATTTCATTTATTTCTGCTCTAATTTTTATTATTTCCCTCCTTCTACTGACTTTGGGCTTTGTTTGTTCTTTTTCTAGTTCTTTTAGGTGTAGTTTGAGATTGCTTATGTGGGATTTTTCTTATTTGTTGAGGTAAGCCTGTATTGTAATGAATTTCCTTCTTAGGACTGCTTTTGCTGTATTCCAAATGAGTTGGTTTGGTGTGTGTTCATTTTTATTTGTCTCCAGATAATATTTGATTTCTCCTTTGATTTCTTCAATGATCAATTGGTCATTCAGTAGCATGTTGTTTAATCTCCACATCTTTGCCCCTTTCCCAGCTTTTTTCTTCTAATTGATTTCTAGTTTCATAGCATTATGGTCAGAAAAGATGCTTGATATTATTTAAATCCTCTTAAATTTATTGAGACTTGCTTCATTTCCCAACATATGGTGTATCCTTGAGAATGTTCCATGAGCACTTGAGAAGAATGTGTAACCTACTGTTTTTGGATGGAGTGTTCTATATATATCTGTTAAGTCCATCTGGTCTAGTTTTTCATTTAATTCTACAATTTCCCTGTTGACTTTCTGTCTGGATGATCTATCCATATGTGTAAGTGTGGTGTTGAGGTCCCTACTATTATTGTATTGTTGTTGATATCTCCTTTTAGGTTTGTTAATCGTTGCTTCATGTACTTTGGTGCTCCTGTGTGGGGTGCATATATGTTTATAAGTGTTATGTCTTCTTGGTGGAGTGTCCCTTTTATCATTATATACTGCCCCCCTTTGTCTCTCTTTACCTGTTTTGTCTTGAAGTCTACTTTGTCTGATACAAGGATGGCGACATCTGCTTTCTTTTGTTTTTCTTCTTTTCTATGCCATTAGCTTGGAGTATCGTCTTCCATCCCTTCACTCTGCGTCTGTCTTTGGGTCTGTCTGAGTCTTTGTCTTTGGGGCTGAGATGTGTTTCCTGGAGGCAGCACATTGTTGGGTCTTATTTTTCAATCCATCCAGCCACTCTGTCTTTTGATTGGAGAATTCAATCCATTTACTTTTAGAGTGATTATTGATATGTGAGGACCTAATGCTGCCATTTTATCCCTTGTTTTCCAGTTCTCCTGCATTTTCTTTGTTTCTCGTCCCATGTATTTCAGACTACCAATTCAGTCAGGTAGTTTTCTATGCTGGTTTTCTTAGTTTTCTCCTTATTTATAATTTTTGTCTCTGTTCTAATTATTTGTTTAGTGGTTACCTGTGGTTTGTATTAAAAAATCTCATAGGTAAGATAACTCATTTTCTGATAGCCTCTTATTTCCTTAGACTAAGCCAGTTCCATCCCTTTCCTCTTCCTGTTCTACATTGTTATTGTCACATCTTATTTCATCTTGTGTTGTGAGTTTGTGATTAAAATGACAAGATTATGTTTATTTTTGGTGTTTCCTTCCCCTTTATCTTTAATGTTATAATTAAGCATTTGCTAACCTGTTCTGATTGAGAGCTGCCATTTTCTGATTTTGTCTATCTACTTATCTCCTTGCTCAGAGTTTTGTAACCCCTTTCCTTTCTTTTTTTTTCTCGGGTATGAAGGCCTTCCTGAGGATTTCTTGTCGGGGAGGGGAGCGTCTTGTGGTGATGAACTCCCTTAACTTTTGCTTATCTGGGAAAGTTTGTATTTCTCCATCATACCTGAAGGATATTTTCACTGGATAGAGTATGCTTGGCTGAAAGTTTTTCTTTCAGGATTTTGAATATATCATTCCACTCTCTCCTAGCCTGTAAGGTTTCTGCTGAGAAATCTGTTTATGGCCTGATGGGAGTTCCTTTGTAGGTTATTTTCTTCTGCCCTGCTGCCCTTAATATTTTTCTTTGTCATTTACTTTTGCCAGTTTTACTACTATATGCCTTGGAGTTGGTCTTTTTACATTGATAAAGTTTGGAGATCTATTGGCTTCTGTCACATGGATTTCCAGCTCCGTCCCCAGGTTTGGGAAGTTCTCAGCTATTATTTCTTTGAACAAGCTTTCTGCTCCATTCTCCTTCTCTTCTCTCTCTTGGATACCTATAATCCTTATGTTGCATTTCCTAATTGAGTCAGATATTTCTTGGAGAGTTTCTTCATTTCTTTTTAGTCTTAATTCTCTCTCCTCCTCTGTTTGAATCATTTCTATATTCCTGTCCTCCAGACTGCTGATTCTCTCCTCCATAATATCAGCCCTACTGTTTGGGAGTCCAGAATTTTCTTTATCTCATCCATTGTGTTTTTCATCTCCAACATTTCTGATTGGCCCTTCTTTATTGTTTCAAGCTCTTTTGTGACGTAGCTCCTGAGCTCGTTGAGTTGTCTACCTGTATTCTCTTTTAACTTGTTGAGTTTTTTAATGATAGCTATTTTGAATTCTTTGTCATTTAGGTTACAGATTTCTGTGTCTTCAGGATCGATTTCTGGGTACTTGTCATTTTCCTTCTGTTCTGGAGATTTAATATATTTTTTCATATTGCTTGACGGCATGGATTTGTTCCTCCACATAAAGATAGGATTTGGTTACAGCTTCCACTTGCTGCCACTGAGGGGAGGGGGCAGGAGCTGTGTAATCTGTGCCCAGCAGGAGCCCCATCAGCTGTTCCTGACCAAGCCTGGGCCACTCCTTGGGATCGTAGTGGCCCTGTGGGGTCTCCCGCCAACTGTGGGAACAATCACATGGGGGTTCTGAGTTACTGCCACTTGCTCCCACTGACCCACCTATTTGCCTTGTTCCCAAACTGAGGATGAAAGGTGTTCAGTATTTTGCCATTAAACTTGATGTTAGTTCTAGGTTTTTCATAGATCTCTTTATCAAGGTGGGGAAGTCTTGTCTTCTATTCTTATTTTGCTAAGAGTTTTTAAAATCAATGAGGATAGAATCTTTTCAAATATTTTTTTCTACATCTATGGAGATAATCTTTTTTTTCCATTTATTCTGTTATGGTGACCTACATTAATTGATTTTTTAATTTTAACCAACCTTGAATAGCTGGGATAAATCTTACTTTCTATGTATTGCTAAGTAGAATTTGCTAGTACTTTTTCCCTGAGAGATATTAATCTGTACTTTTATTTCTTTTTTATAATGTCTTTATCAGGTTTTGGTATCATAGGAATGAAGACTTCATAAAATGAGAGGGAAAGTGCCCCCTCCTTTATTTTTTTATTATTTTTTTTTGAGGAACTTAGCCCTGAGCTAACATCTGCCGCCAATCCTCCTCTTTTTGCTGAGGAAGACTGGCCCTGAACTAACATCCATGCCCATATTCCTTCACTTTGTATGTGGGATGCCTGCGACAGTATGGCTTGCCAAAGTCCACATCTGGGATCCAAACTGGTGAACCCCGGGCTGCCAAAGTGGAACATGCAAACTTAACTGCTGTGCCACCAGGCCGGCCCCATGTATGTCCCCTCCTTTATTTTCTGAAAGAGTTTGCATTGGATTGGTATTCTTTTTCTCCCTAAATATTTCATAGAACTCAACAGTGAGACCAGTTGGGCCTGCAGCTTTCTTTGTGGGATGGCTTTTAATTAAGAATTCAATTTCTATAGTAGTTATGGAGTTACTTAGATTTTCTATTTTACTGTAGTCAGTTTTGATGATCTGTGTGTTTCAGGGAGTTTTTTCACTTCATCTCCATTGTCAAATTTAGGTATAAAATTTTTCATAACATTCCTTTATCATTGTTTCTATAGGATCTGTGTGCTGTTCCTCTTCACTCCTGCTATTGGTAATATGTGTGTATTCTCTTCTCTCTCTTTACTTTTTCAGGCCAGCTAGAGGTTTATCAATTTTGTTGATTGATTCAATTAACCTAGTTTCAGTGTCGTTGGTTTTCTCTATTGTTTTCCTGTTTCTATTTAATTGATTTTTGTGCTAATATTTATTGTTTTCTTCCCTCTGCTACTTCAGGTTTAATTTGCTCTTTTTTCTAAGTTCTTAAGTTAGAAGGATTATAAAATTTAATTTAAACTTTTCTTTCATTCTAATATAGATATTTAAAGTAAATTTCCCTCTAAGCATTGCATTAACTGGAATATCATAAATTCTGATATATCACGTATCCATTTCAATTGGCTTAAAACATTTTCTAATTTCCTTTCTTATTTCTTCTTTGGCTCATGGGTTGTTCAGCAGTATGTTGCTTAATTTCCAATTGTTTGGGGATTTTTCAGGGACTCAGTCTAGAGAAGGGAGCCTCTCATGCCTCTGGCTCCGCTCTAGGACTTGGGGTGCTCAGGACTTTTCCTTTCCTCCGCTATCACTAATGTTTTCTAAGCCTGAGTTTTTTCTGAGATCCAGGTGTGATGTCTTCGTACCAAGGACACTTTGGGGTTGGCCATGCCCAGAAAGGCCCAGTCTTGATTTGCAGGTGACTTGCCTGATTCATGGACAATTGGAAAGAGCACCAGCAGAGGGCGCCACCTACTCAGGCTGTGGAAAGTGGCTGTCCAACCCCAGAATGCCCACGGCCGGCTCAGCTTAATTGCAACTGTGGAACAGTGCTGTTCTTCCGCGGGATGCAAAGAGTCACTTTCTGTAAACACTTGAGGTAGATGAGACTCTTAAAATAATTATGGAGCTACTCATTTTCCTCATATTTATTGAGGACGCTGACTGTTCTGGTTATTGAGTTAGGTCCTAGGAGTTTAAAGATGAAATTCACAAGCTAATTGTGGAGTCTGGACAAATGCAGGAAAAGAGGACCAGACGCTCAAAAGGGCAGAGACAAAATTATATATATAAATGTATACATATACACACAACCACACATATATATACACATTTTTAAAAATCATTGACCTAAACAGTAGGTCAGAAATATTCTGATGTTATGGGTTATTGTATAGTTTGAATGCTTAATATGTTCACACTTAACAATTTAAATTTTGGTGACAAACTTCAAGTCGGAATTTGGGCTGGTCCAGAAATAGAGAATCACACATCCGTATCCTGGGGTGATACAGGTTGTTGGGATGGTTTTGGTTGTTCATTCTTTCCTTACAATCATTTTTCCATTCAGGTTTTGAGAAAAAATTACAGGTATAAATTGCATTGTTTCTTGAACTCAAGCTAAGATTAAGCTCAAGAAAGCCCTCCCCACCTTTTTTTCTTCTTTTCCCCACAAACTCTGTTAGTAATGATCTCATGCGCTTTGTTGCCGTGCTAATTGACATCTGAATATGCTGCCAGGAAAAGTTAAGGCCAAGATATACTGGTTGTTGGAAAGGAGGGTGGCCCTCTGGAGAGAGGGGAGCAGCTCAGAGAGGCATCTTCTCGGGGCTGGCCCCGTGGCCGAGTGGTTAAGTTCACGCGCTCCGCTGCAGGCGGCCCAGTGTTTCGTTGGTTCGAATCCTCGGCGCAGTCATGGCACTGCTCATCAAACCACGCTGAGGCAGCGTCCCACATGCCACAACTAGAAGGACCCACAACGAAGAATATACAGCTATGTACTGGGGGGCTTTGGGGAGAAAAAAAATAAAAAAAAGAGGCATCTTCTCTTAAAGGTAAAAAAAAAAAAAATGCAAGCAAGACCATAAGAACAAAATGAATTGAGACACATCCAGTTGAGGACAATTAGTCATGAGGACACTTATATTACAAGGAACAGGAAGCATTTTGTAAATGTCATCCTTTTGTTTCTGACTCACGGGAGAAAATTCAGACACAGAGATGGACAGCGAGACTTTGAAGAGGTGAATTGAATTACCTGAGTCACTCTCCTAGAAAGTTGTCCCTCTGGAAGAGAAAGCGAGATTTTAGCTGCAAGCTGAGAAAGACCGCTAGAGCTCTGAAACTGAGTGAAGCCACGAGGGAGACATCTGGAGCAGTCCAGACGTTCTGACACGAAAGAGCAAGTGATAGAAAGATGGAAGTTTCTCGATTTGCAGTTGTAATGAGAAAATAGTGACATTAATTAGGAATTGTAGCTTTTCAAAATGTAAAGGAAAGCACCAGATTAAACAATAAAATTAAAAACTTAGCACACTATTTTCAGGATAATAGTCATTTTATTTTCTTTATAAAAGATCGCTTTCCAGAACTGAGATAAAACATGCATTTGTTTAGATGGCATGAATGAAACCAAAGTGTTGTGTATCTTCAGTTTTTAGTCATCTTGCTTTCCTAGAGATGGCACAGTGCTTGGCACATACTAAATATTAAAAAGCATTTGTAGGTCGTAACTACATTGTGACAGAATAGTCCAACTAGAGATTTCCAGTTTTGAGTGGTGGAAGTAGCATCTGAACTTTCAATTTTCCAGCAAACATGGAAAGTGATGACAATCACAAACTCCAGGAAATCCAGCAAATATCAAGGTGTAAATTATTGGTGTTGCTGAACTATTTGACAGAAACCCATATGTGAAGAGATTCCCCTGTTTCTCCAGCAAGGGGCACTTTAGGATTTCCCTTACACACTGGGTCTGAATTATAAATCTGACAAAACCATTTGTTTACCCTCCAAGGGGAAGAACTTCACGGATTCCTGTTCTCAGACCTCCTCCTCTGTGTGATTCTGGCCAGGAGAAGGCGCAGGTGGAAGGGCTGCAGTGAAGACAGGGTGTTGGGAAGAGCTGGCACGAAGAGTTAAGAAACCCGGGGCATACCCAGCTCTGCACCAACTGGGCAGTGACCCTGGCCAGCCACTCCAGCTCCTGGACCTGCTGCTTTGTCTGTTTTAGGAAAAAATCGTGCTCCAATTGGTAAAGCCCTCTGACTGACAGCATATGATATGTCCCACATGGGCAGCTCCTTTAATATTTTATGTGATGTAATTCTGAGCCCCATTTCATCGTGGCAAGTCTATTCCTCTCCTCTCCCTTCTTCCGTGAGACTCATCACTCCCCAGGGCTGCTCCTTGCACTCTGCTTTGCCCCTTGAAGTGGAGGCTGTCACCTCCTCTGGGGTCTGGGCTCCCAGGGTCACAGTCCCTGTAATGAAATTCATGCATGTCTCGATTGCAGTCTGTGATCGCATGTCTCTGCACAGTCTGTGATCGCATCCAGCCTCCCCCTGAAGGAGTCAGGCGGCCAGCACCAGGAGTGCTTCAGAGACGCTGCAATAGCTTTGAATCTGTGAAGGAGTCCAGATCCCGTCCTTCTGCAAGGCTTCTTGGCCCTGATGCAATTTGTTCACCCCTCCTTAGCAATCGGGCCATGTAGGGGGCGAGGCGATGACGGTCTGCCGAGGCCAAGAGTCCTGGCTCACTCTCTCCCAGAGGATCGGTTGCTGACTTGACCTTCATCTCCTTCCCTGAAAGGGACCACTCAGGCGGTTTTTCTCAGGGACACTCACTGTCTCCGCTGCTAGAAATAGAAGTGGCTGGAAACTTTGAACAGGAACTTGCTTTCAGAAAATCCAGTTCCTCCTCCCCTGCAACATTTTTCTGATGTTCCATTCAGCCTTGTCTTTCCTTAAAGATAGCAGAGCTTGGAGGCAACTTCAGGCTGGGGGGGAACGGGAGCAGGGGACAGGAGATGACGTTTTGTGTCCCTTTGTCTCCTGCAAGAAGCAGGCAATGGGGACCTCCTCCCTCCCTGCATCCAGCCTCCAGACTCTCCGGGGTTTCCATGTGCCCCTCCCTCTGTGGGCTGAGCTCTGGTCATTTGGCAGGCCCCCCTGAGGTGGCCTGCCACAGGCGGGTGGAAGGGATGGGTGGGCACAAGATCAGCAGGCTTTCCTCAAGCTGGGGTGTGGGCTCAGATGGGCTGTGGGGTGACCAGCAGGTCTCCTGCCTCCTGGGCCTTGGACCCGTTCCTGCTCTCTGAGTCTCGGACTCAGAAACTATGATTTCTGGGCCCTGTTTTAAGGATCGACCAGGGCATTATAAAAAAAGTGGGGGCTGCAGCGCAGGAAGGCGAGTCTATTTCATGTTCTCCAACTTGGTGCAAACTCACACTTGAACACTCCTCCCCCCTTTTGCTTTTTCTTGTGTCGTCTTTCTTTCTTAGGCTCCTCCCCTTTTCTCTCTCCCTTCCTCCCTCTCCCTCTCCTACCTTCTGTTTTCTGCTCCATGGTCGAGGGGAGCAGAGCCCAGGGCAGACTGGCCGGAATGTTGTGCCTTTAACCGAAAGACTAAAGTGCAGCGACCGACCTCTGGTGGCCACAGAGGGGCAGGGGGACATTTGACACAGGACGTGCCTGTGTGACCTCTCGGGAGAAAGAAGCACCCATCTCGCGGTCCGTCTGGCCCCTCCTGGGGTCTGGCAGCAGGGGTCCCTTCCATGTCTCTGCAGGCAGAGGCCAGGTCTCCCACTTGTTCGATGTTGCACTCCATCTGTAAAAAGGTTTACACGTGACTCCCACACACAGATTTATACTTCATGTAATCTATTACTGAACGAATACATTATGCACATTTAAAGTGTATTAAAAGTAGAGGAGACAAGATTAGGGATAAATGGAAGTTCTCATCTTTTCTTCTCAGGCCCTACTGCGTCAACGTGGGCACTCCCAGGTGCCTGGACCACACCTGGAGTCTGCTGGCCCAGGTATCCGTGGGGCTACAAGCCGATGGGGTTTTGCAGGCCCCCCTAGTGAGGAGGGGAAGAGTGGTGGGTGGTCATTAGTATCTCCTCTGCTCGTGGGTACAGGGTAAGCCCTCACGCCTGGAGATTCAGTTTGGCCATGTAAGAAATGAGAGCAGAAGAGACGTGAGCACTGCTAGGTGGATGCTCCAAGAGCCAGGGTGGAAGAAGAGGGGGACAAAGAGGAAAAGCAAGTGTCTCAGTTGGCCTGGGCTGCCATATAAAGTCCCACGGACTGAGTGGCTTAAACAGGCATTATATTCTCACAGCTCTGGAGGCTGGAGGTCTGAGATCAACGTGGCAGTGGGGTGATTTCTGGGCCCCTCTCCTTGTCTTGCAGATGGCCGTCTTCTCCCTGTGTCTTCAGGTGGTCTCTGTGTGTGTGTGTCCTAATATCTTCCTATAAGGACACCAGTCAGATTGATTAGGGCCCACCCCAATGAGCTCATTTTACCTTAATCACCTCTTCAAGGCCTTATCTCCAAATATAGTCACATTCTGAGGTACGGAGGGCTGGGCTTCAATATTTGAATGTTGAGGGGACATAATTCAGTCCGTGACAGCACGTGAAGCTGTTATCTCCAGGCAGCAGTGGCAGGCAGAGGTGCAGACGGAAGACCTCTTGAGAATTGCCCACTTAGGTGCTGCCGGCAGCCCCAGAGGGTGCCTGCCGAGCTTGCTGAAATCCAGCGCAGTTTCAGGATGAGCTCTGTGAATCTCTCTTCTAGCAGCCACTTCCCTGGCTCCTCCAATGGTTGTGTAGGCCCCTAATTCCCTGTATCCGCTCTTTTCTCTCTTGGAATGCGGAGAACTACTTCCGCTTTCCCACCAAACCCTGCCTGGTGCAGCTGGGACAGGGGAGGGAGCATCTGTCCTCCCCCAGCCTTGTGCTACCCCAAATGCAGCACCCTTCCAGGTGAGGCCGACAGTGCAGGGGGTAGGAGCCCCCGCTTCCGTGGCTGGGCCGGCCACCTGGGGAGCTGAGTCTCCTGGAGGGAGACAGGAGGTTGGCTTGTGGTTTCTAACTCAGATTTCCCGTGGGACTCTAGACGTTTTTTGGCAAGTCGTCCTTTCTTAGTCCCTCGGTCGTCCCTCCGTGGAGAAGGGGGCAGGAAGAAGAGCGATCAAGTTTAACAAACTGGTTTAGGAAATACAGTACGGTCCTGCAAATCGGAACCAGCCTCGCCAGGTTCTTTTCCAGGGAGTTTCCATGCGCTCCTGGCCCGCCCCTGCCGGTCGGGGAAATGTCTCCAGTGAGCTTATCTCCCGGCAGTGAGTGGTGGATGACTGCTTTCCAGAGCCCTCCAACGTCTGAGGCTTCTCTTCCTGAATCGATTTCCTTTGGAGACCGCCTCGCTGTCTCCATCACTGTTTGCTTTGAGCCTGTGAACAGGGTATTTAAAAATAGCCAAGTCTGAGCGGTTCCCATCAGATAGGGTTCGCGGTTATGCTAGGACTGTTTGTGCCTGCCCGGCCGCCTTCGGCCGCACTGTCATCTTTCTCCTCCGCTCCCCCCACCACAGCCTTCTTCCCCCACCATCGAGACCACAGACTTTGGGGAGCTGACAGAACGAATCAGGAAGGGGGAGATGCTTCTGCTCTTGCTGAGAAGCCAAAGGGAATCTAGTCAACTGAGTTCAAACCCCTTTCTAAATAAGATAGATAAGATCTGCGGGAGGCCCTGGAGACCACAGTTGTGACTGACGTCACCAGTCCATGAGGCACACACTTGGCTGGGGCCACTAGGCAGTGAATGTAGCATCAGGCTGTGTCTCTGAACAAAGAACCTGCACTGACTTCAAAATGTCACTTCCACTCCCCCCAAACTCTGATCATCGCCTTCTACTTACTCTCTCTTCCTCTGGACTCTCACCCAGCAGTTCCCAGATGGCACTAACTCCAGCCACAGACCCCCCCCCCACTCTAACACTGCTGTCACCCCCAACCCCATTTCCCTATGTCCCCTCTTCCCTCGTTACTCCACTTGGATTCCTTGGTCCAACACTATGATTGCTCCTTTGCAAAACACTTTGACTTTTGCCTTCCCCATCCTCCAGCGACCCTGCCTGGCACATGCCCTCTCCACTCTCTGCCTGGCCTGTGTCTGCACTGGGACAGCCAACCATTGCTGGGGAAAAAAGACACTCAATCGCATTCACCAGATTCGCTTCACATGTATGCCCACAAGCTTCAAATGGGCAACCGACACCGTCAGAAGATTCGACTACCCTTTGCTAATAAATTAACATGCCCATTCTCTGAGATAATTATTTCAAAACTTCTTTCTTCTCAAACCTCCAATATTCCACCCCCACCAAGTCACTCTCCTATTTCATAGAAAAAACAGGAAGCATCCACTTGGACTCTCCTCCTCTTCCCACCAGAGATTGCCCTAACTCACGCATCTTCAGCCAAACCCCTGCCTTCCCTCTTGCTTCGGTGGAAGAAGGGTCCTTGCTCCTCGCCCAGCCCAACCTCTCCACTTACAGTTTGGCTCCGGTGCCCTCTCTCCTTCCCCAGAACTTCACAGGAATCACGCTCTTCTCTCTCCTGCACTGTCAAATTCTCCCTCTCTAACAGATCACTCCCATTGGCATATCTTAGATGCCAATACCTTTATTGTATGTTTTTATTATTAACATTATTACTATAAATGCTACTTTATTATACATTTATTTTATTACATGTTGTTTCAAGAAAACAAAAAATCATTTTCTCGACTTTGTGTCTTTGTCCAGCTCCTATTTCTCTGCTCCCTTTATGGCAAGCTGACCTGAAAGAGTGGTCTCTCTTTGCCACCTGCATTTCTTCACCTTCCATTTTCCTCTTGACCCACACAACTGGCCTTCTGTCCTCACCTCTGGACTGAAATGGCTATTACAGTGAAAGGAATGACCGAATGAGCTCCACCGTGCTGAAGCCCATTATCTCCCTGTCTGTTTCCTCCTCGATTTCTCAGCAGCATTTGATACTGACGACTCTCTTTTCTTAAGACTCCCCGACACCCCTCATCTGGTTTCCCTTCTGCTTTCCTAGCTGTTCTTTCTCAGTCTCCTCTGACGGTTCCTCCTTCTCTATCAAACCTCCAGATGTTGGAGCATCCTTCTCTTCTATGTCTACACCCTACTCCGAGAGGAGTTTATCCAAGTACAGTGCTTTTAATATCATCCAAACACCCAAATATATGTCTCCAACATCGGCCCTTCCCTGGAGTCCAGGTCCTTTTATCCAAGCACCTACTCACCCCTACTTGGATGTCTAATAGACGTTTAAATGTAACATGGCTAAGACAGAACTGCTCATGCTGCCCCTCTGCCCCTAATCATGCTCCCCTCAAACTCTCTCCATCTCAGTAAATGGTCCCCTCTCCATCCCGCTGCTGGCCAGAAGCCCATCCTTAATTCTTCCATTTCCTTCCCACCCTACATCCAACCTATCAGTGTGTCCTGTTGGCTTGACCTCCAAAGTACATCCCAAAGTAAATCCCAAATCAGACTATTTGTTGCCCCCTCCACAGTTGCTATCCACATCCACATCACTCCCATGTCCACTGTAATGGCCTCCTAATTCCTCTTGTGGACTCCACCCACTCTTGCCCCACTCCCCTGTACTTTCTACATAGGTCTTGCTAACATTTAAATCAGATCCTATATCATTCCCCTGGTCAAAAAGCTCAAGACACTTTGTGCACAACCTAAATAAAACCCAGACTCCCTACTCTGACCCACGAGGCTGACATGATTGGCCCGTCTCTGCAGCTCCCCTCCCACCGCATCCCTGCCCTCCTGCTGCCCTGCAGATCATGCTCCTTCCTGCCTCAGAATCTGGGGCCTCAGTTATCTATCCAGAACACACTTTCTCCTGATTGCATGGCTGCAGTTTCAGCTGAAATAGCACCTTCTCGGAGCAGCCTTCCCTGACCGGGGGTAAAAGCAGCCCCTCCCACACACGAGGCTGTTGTCACATTTTATATTCTCTGTGGCACTTAAAATTATTTAATTTGTTTGGAGGCCGAATTAGAGCAGTTTCCCTTTGGGCTAAAAAAGTGTCTGTGTGGTCCCATCTGCAGGGGTGGGAAGGCCCCGTGCTTCCTCAGTCCCTCTGAACCACACGGCCTATGGCGATGGCGGGTTTCCACGTGCCCATTCCACCCCTCACCTCATAACACAGACTCCATGTGGCCAGTTTACACCATGGGCTCTTCGCAGGAAACAGATCCTCGTCACTCATCCTCTGGGTGTAGGCAGGTGATATAACCTCAAGGGACTGCCAGGGAGCCCCTCTTCATCCGTTCTTCCACAAGATGGAATTTCTAACATGTGTTTTGATCCTCCGAATGGGCCTCTCCTGATAACACTGATAGAAGCGCTCAAAACAATGCCTTCCCTTACCCGCTTTGTCCTCTTGAAGATTTCTGGAAGTGTCTGGAACCACCGTGTCAGTCTCCCGGGGTAGATTCCTGGGCCCCATGTCACAGCTACACACCCAGTCCCTGAGGTAGATCCCAGGGGTTTTCCTGGGCACATGCACTTGCAATGGGTGCCCAGGTGATTCTCACTCAGACTGGATGCTGAGGCTGAAAAAGTTTAAGGCACTAGCTCTGCTCAGAGCGCGGTAGTGCTAAGCGCCATCCTTCCACGAGGGAATTGTGACGTGACAGACATGTCCTGTGGGTCCACTGTCCAGGCGTTGCTTGAGGTGGGCCCAGATATCCTGAATCCAGTCAGAGCCACCTTTGGAAGGGGCTGTTGTAGGAGAGAATGGATTTACAGGAATAATGGCTGCGTCTCTTCACTCTGCATCTTAAGCTCACTTAGCCCACGCTGGGAAGCTCCTGATGGCAGCCACCACCAAGCAGCCCTCCTTGGAGGAAGCCTTGATAAAGGAGGAAGCGTGACTAGAGTGAGTCCATGCCTTCCTCCCACACCTCCATTCGAGGGTTGATTGCTCAAGTCTTTCTTTCCTTTTCTTTCTGTCTTTCTCCCTCCCTCCCTTCCTCCTTTCCTTCCATCCTCTTCTCTCTTCCTCTCCTCCCACCCTCCTCCCCTCCTTCCCTCTCTCTTTCTTTCCATTAAGTGCTTGGCCCTGTGTGAGCTGTCACAAGAACAAGGTAAAAGGAAATAAACTTCTCTTTATATAGATATCTTCTTTTGAAACATTTTTATTTCACTTTTTCTAACAGCAATATAGAAACAAATAATCATAAAAAATAAAATTATAAACTGTTTATCGATTATGTAATAGCACTTGGTATTGCTACAGGGAGGAGGCGAGGGGTTGGTCAGGCCGTGTGAAGCCTGCCCAGCTCTCCGGGCCTCTGTGATCACTGCCGAGCCCACGAAGGCATCAGACATTACGCGGCAGCAGTGTCAATGGAGACTTCACGCTTTACACCCAGGGGACCTTGGGGATGGCAGAGAGAGGGGTAGATAATGAGTAAAACTGGAAACAGTATTGTATACATGTGGTAAGCCAGAAGGTTGCCCTGGGGAGCTGGCAAGGAGGGTTAGGTTGCAGCCAACTCACAGACATCTCTTGACCCACACAAAGCAGGGACTTCACAAAGCTGAATCGACTTGGTTAGTTGTTTGTGTTCACTGTGGAGACAAGGGAGCTAACAGACACTAGACGACGAGTAAGAAAACACAGCTCTCTCTCCCCTCCTATGCTCTTCTTGGATCCCCTCCTCTTTCTCCTCCTTCCTTATCCCCAAATAAAATTCTCTTAGGATGGACTAAGCAAAATAGCTGAGACATCTAACCTGCCCAAAAAGGTGTGTCTTGACCTCACTTTCCTTTCAGAACACAGAGAAAGGAAGGAAGCATTAGGTTAACTGAACAACTAAATCGCCCAGTTGACTCCAATTCAATTGGGTTGACGAAATTCAACTAAATCATTCAGCTTTAGGTGAATCCAACTTTTTCAGTTACTGTAATAATTTCTAGAAAAGAAAAAAATCAGTTTGGCATCTCTGTCAGAATATGGAGTGAGCTTTCCTGTGAGGGTTTGAGTATGTGTATGCATGTGTCTCTATAGAGTGAGTGGTGAGCGTGCGTAGTAGGGCAGCCTGATATCCCACAGCCTCGAGGACTCGTCTGGAAGGAGCCTCAGCAGGACTTGGCGGCGCTGTACCTAATCCCTGAGGAGGGACGTCACCGGGTAGAGAAAAGCTCCCTCCTTTCCTGCCTGAGGGGGAAGAGGCCTGAGAGGCCTGGCCTTCCATGGAGCTCTTCTCTGTGGAAGAGTCCTGTGGGCCTCAGACTTCTGTCACTGGTCAGAGTCGGGCTGAAAACAAATCTTGGCTATGTGGTTATACTTCCTTTGAAGGAAGCATAAACCCCTGGCTCTTTGAAATCACAAGGGAGAGACCAGTTCTTTTCTGTCTGACGAGGGACCATTCATTTGCATCCTCCCACTTCCGGCCCACAAAAGAAAAGCAACGTTTCCCAAGGTGGGTCATGGTGTGAATGTGAGTGTGCGTGGGCCTCACTGAGGTTACACAGGAAGATGAACCATGAAAGGCAGAGCAGCAGGATGCCTTCCTTGCCCCACAGGCTTGTGATTGGCAATACACATGCTGTGGGCCCGCCGGCCAGGCATTGCTCTGAGTTTGGCCCCAATATTCTGAATTGCAAAGTGGGAGGTGTGCACAAGGGCTGAATGAAGTGGAGAGACGAGGGGTTGGCAGTTTGTGGATTTGGCAAAAGAGTAGGACCATCTTTGGGGTTCAAGTTCACTGATACATGATCTGTCTAGGCATTATTAGTAATGATTCCACACATCAATCTTCTACAGCTACTAAAGAGCTGTGTAACCTGAGGGAAGTCATTCTCCTTCCCTGGCTTCACTTTACTCCTTTATGAATGGGAGGCTTGACTAGATGACGTCAAAGGTCAAACTCCCCAGCTGGCGGGGGATCCTCTTCCACATAGCCTTCTACCAGTTTAACTTCCCTAAGCTGTGGAGGCCTCAGTCCTCACCTTGCTGATGTCACACTTGTCATTAGGAAGAAACTTTTAAAACCAAATCCTGAACCTTTGTACTTGACCTACCCAACTGGTTCACCATTTGGACAAAAATCAAAGTTATTAACAAGTTAGCAACAGGTTAGTAACAGTCTGACTCAGTTAAAATTAGTCTTTGAAGTCAGGCACAGAATCTCAGAGGAGGCTCAGGGCCAGCATCTTGGCTCCCTGGAGTCTTTCTGGGGAGGGCAAGAAGTTGATGTAGGTGACACAGTTGGAGTCCACCAGGAGGCCTCTGCTGGCCCCCTGGGGGCATCCTGTCATGGGAAACTCACTGACGACCTGCCTCGTTCAGTCGCCCATGGTCTCCTAGGCACTCCCCGGGGTTTTGGGGTGGCGGCAGAGGGGCTCTTTGGAGACTGGACTGGTGCATGTGGCCAGGGCAGGCAACAGAGCGCATCTGTGCTTGCTCCACCCACGCTACACTGGTGTGTCCTGGCACACGCTAGAAACCATTTACACAGCACCTGTAGTGCCAAGGTAAAGACTGATGGCAGCCCGGACCTCCCACTCAGCGGGGCACTGCCTGCCAGCTGTGGGGCCTGTGTCCCTAAGCTGCACTTTGTTATTCCTTTTCTGGTGGGTCCCTGTCAGACATATCTAATCACCTCTTCCTGGGGGCTCAGTGCCCTTAAGGAAGCCTTCTGCAAAAATCACAGCTTTTGGGGGGGCCCCGTGGGATCCCAGTTCATAGCACCAGTGTCTCCGGGAAACAGGAATGTGGATCACTGAGGGGAGGACCGACGTGTTGTGCTGGGAACACAGGCCTCACCGAACATCTGGGTGGAGTGGCCCTTCTGCAGAACGCTTTGGGGATTAAGCAAGAGCCAGTCATGGGGGCATCGAGCTCCACAGCTGGGGCCCCTGAGAGAGCACCTGCTGACGGGTCCTGGGGGCCCACGGTTCACAGTTGCAGGGAAGCCCTGCCTCTGGGGAGACCCACTTGGGATAACTCGGCCTCAACACCCTTCCCATGCCCCCTCCCCACCTCCCAAACCCTCTGTTCTGGCTCCTCTGCCCCTTCTAGGGCTTCTCAGCAGAGAGAGAACCTCCGGGAGTTGATGTTCATCTTGGTGACTCCAATGAGCTTGAGCGGCGTGGAGAGACTGAAGGAGGAGGCAAGTGGGGAGTCGCAGAAGAGGTCAGATAGCTCGTCCCGCTCCTCCAGCTCGTAGGTGGCGTCATTGAGCATCCTCCTGTGGAGGTCGCACGTCTGCTCGATCTTCAGCTTGTTGATGTCACTGCGCAGGCGCATGAGCTGTCTGGCCAGCTGCTGGTCCTGCAGCCGCATCTCCGTCTGGAAGGGAGGAGGAGGAGGCATCAGCGCCAAGCTGGGTGAGGGGGGCTGCAGCTCCATACTCCCTGATAAGCACAGACCTGTTAATAGGAGACCTAACTAACGGCTTGCCTCATCGATTGACCCACCTGGAGATATCAGCAGGTTCCCAGCTCAAAGAGGTGAAAAGAAACACAGTGAGGTGACAAATGAGGACGTGCTTGCCAAACTATACTTTGTGCTAGGCTGGACACTGTCTAAATCCTCTGGAAGAGGTGCAGTCAGTCCTGGCTCTCAGGTATTTCCAGCTCAGTCTCATTGTACACAGATGGAGTAAGAGTATAAAGAATGCATGGGAATGACAAATACCAAACTCAGATACCAAATACCAAACAAATACCAAACCTCTGCGCAGGATGGAAGAAATGTGATTGGGGAAGGGGTTTGGGTTGCCACACAAAATACTGCAGACAAGGTGGCTTAAATAAGGGATATTTTTCACAGTTCTGGAGGTTAGGAAGTCCAAGATCAAGGCCGATTCAGTTCCCTCTTTCTGACTTGCAGACAGCCACCTTTTCACTGTGTCCTCATAGGATAGAGAGAGAAAGCTCTGGTCTCTCTCTCTTTTTAAAAGGACACTAATCCCATCATGGGTGCCCAACCCTCATGACCTCAAAATCTAATCCCCTCCCAAAGACCCCACTTCCAAATACCATCATATTGGGGGTTAAGGTTTCACAAACATTCAGTCCATATTAACATGCAACAGTCTATCTCTGCTACAACTCTGTGAAGTAACATTACCATCATCCACAATTTATAGATGAAGAGATGGAGACACAGCAAAGCAAGTCACTGTGTCAAGTCACAAAGCTCATACATGGCAGAGCCGGGATTAGGAACCCAGAAAATGAGACTCCAGAACCCAAACTACTGACAACTAAGTTCTTCTCCCTCTTTGGGTAGAGTTGGAATGTGGGGTATGGAGCTAGCTCTGTGCTCAGGGACCTACTAGAAGGTTCATGATACTTTTAGTGCCTCAATGTTTCCTGTTGAAGAAGGGATGTGGTAATAATGCCTCACCTGGTCTAACATTTACAGTTTCCAAAATCCATCTGCATGTTAACCTTGTCGGACCTGCACAGCTCGCCCTGAGTTACCAGCAGGGCAGTTTGGTTGAATGTTTTACAAGCTGGAAGAGTTTCAATGAGTTGCTGTGGCAGACATGGGCTTCGGAGCTCACGGAATCTCTTCAGGCTCCTAGTGCAGAGCGTTTTCCAATAACAACGCTTCGTCACTAAGACAGGACACCAGCTGGCCCTACCAGACATGAGATCCAATTTCTCCTTGCCGTTTACTCTGCCGATGCTTGCAAGTGGTCATTGTTTTAGTATTTTTGTGTCTTCATGCTCAGCTGTGTCATTCACCTGGTGCTTGGAGCCAAACTGATTTAGAAAAAGTCAACCATGAGATCCCAGAGGGCCCCTCCATGTGGTTATGAAAATTAATGCAAATGTTCTCACTCCCCGCTCCCCTCCCGCCATTCAGGTATGGAATGGAGTGCATTGCAGGGTGGAGAAATAAGCAACTTCACCAGGAAGCATTTCGTTGTTCTTTTTTTCCTCTCTTATTTTTTATGTGCTTCTACAGATGTCTTTTATCCCAATTTTACAGATGAGAAAAATCATGATAGAAAGTCTTGCTTGGGGATGAGCAAAGTATTTAAGGGAAAAATTGGGATGAAAATTCACAGCCTCGAGTTCATTAGTTTGCTTCTCAACGCTTGGACATAATGTTACTTTACTGGCAATCAGAAATTCTATTGATTGAGAATAGCACCAAATTAATGATGGCAGGCTAGCCACAGGGCAGTTAGTCATTCATTCATTTATTTGGAGTCCCTGGTCATGCCTGGAACTGGGCTGGGTGCTGCCAAAGCCATTTTAAAGGAGATAAGGGTCAAATTTGTCTGAAAGGCAATGCAGCTCACACCCACTGCTTTATTTAATATGGTTTTCTGGGAGTTTTGCTCAAACTACCTCCCTTTGGAGTATTCTGTAATTTGAAGATAGATCTCTTTGAAAGCTAGTCACCCTATGGTTTAGATTTGAACTTTGGCCTCAGGAATTGGATCTCAGGTCTCAAGAAAGTCCTTTAAAGTTGGCGAATTGCAGGTTTGAGAAGGTGTCTGGGAGTATCTGTGAGATGCAGCCTACAGTGGGTACTTGGTGTGGAGAGGGGGCTATTTTTCTATGCCAATAGACCCACTCAAATGTCAGAGAACAATTTAGGCTTTGACGGCCATCAGAGCCAGCTGGAAGGGGTGAGAGTGAGGCCCATGTCCAGTTTCCTTTGACTGGACACAGGCTACCTCGGTGGAGCCACCTCTCACCCTGCTTGTTGGATGCATTCAACTCTGCAAAAGAAGTAAAACCACATTTTCCATAGGGATGGTGATGCTGGTCATTCTATTTGTTCCTGCCCCAAAGGAACATGAGCAGGGGGCTGGGACCCCGCTGCTTCCTCAGAAGGCCTTGGCTCTGAGGGCATCTCATAGTGTGAGCATCCTGCCTTAGGACTCCCTAGGAATATATATTTTGTTCTGAGCCCTGAATCAACTACTTCATCTGACACTCAAAGAAAACAGTGTTTGTTACAGCGCTACAAGGAAAACCAGCGGTGTTGGCTCTATTCTCACCTACTCTGTGGGCCACACAGGGATTTCCAAGGGTGACTTTACACCTTAAACCTTAATTTGAGTCCTTGCTTAATAGGTAACTCTGCTATAATTAAGTCAAATCCATATAGGAACGAGTTCTCACAGCCTCCAAAGAAACCTGAGCAAAATGCGCAGGGCTAAGAGGCTTTTTTTTCACAGATTTTTTTTCAGTTGTGGTACAACACATTTAACCTAAAATTTGCCGTCTTAACCATTTGGAAGTGCACAGTTGAATGGCATTAAACGCAATCACACTGTTGTGCAACCATCACCACCATCCATCCCCCGAACTTAGGCATCTTCCCAAACTGAAATGCTGTCCCCATTGAACACCAGCTCCCTGTTCCCTCCTCCCCGAGCCCCCGGCCACCTCCAGTCTACTCCGCCTCTATGACTCTGACTACTCTAGATACCTCATCGAAGTGGAATCATACAGTATTTGTTTTTTTGTGCCTGGTTAATGTCACTTTGCACAATGTCCTCAAGGTTCATACAGCTAAGAGGCTTTTTATAAGTGGAACCTTTTTGGGAAGTTTGAATTAAGGTCTGTCTTTGCTGAGCGTGTTTAGAGTAAGTCAGAAAAACGCGGTTCCCGCAGAGGGCTGTGATGCGGTTAGGAGAGGAGAGTCCCGCTTGGACAGGGAGTTCCTCCTTCCCTCTTCTCTTTTTTCTGCCACGAGGACACTGGGTCGGCGATGACAACACACTCCTGTCATCTGGCACACCCTGTCAGATGCACTTTACACACAATGTTTCACTGCATCTTCCACAACTCTAGATGATATGTATCTTGATCTGTTTTATGGATGAGGAAACTGACCCAGAGAAGTTAAAGAACTACCCAGGATCAGCCAGCTTGTGCTGGGGGCACTTGGGTCACACCTGGGGTCTGACAGCCCAGAGCTGGTGGCTTCTCCATAGCTCCTATCTACCCGGAAGTGGGGTGGGTCCCCGAGGCAGCAGAAGTGGGAAAGCCACTGCTTTGGAGTTAGAATGTGAGTTCAAGCCGAACGCCACTCCTTGCTAGGCGTGCAGCTTTGGGCAAGTCACTCACACTCCTAGAACTGCTGTCTCTTCTTCCACAGAAAAGGCCTATTCTAAGGACTGTGAGAAGCAAATTAGATAATAAGTAATATGCCATACAAGCTGAACAATGCTGGTCAAATAAAGGGAAGAAGTTCACCATTTACGTTCTTTCTCTTCAAGCCAGGGTTCCGAGTGGGGAAACTGGCCAGGTCCTCCCACTTTTAAGCTTTTATTAGAGACAGGGACGCTGGCCCTAAAACCTGGCCCAGGGACTCAGCTATCAACAGGAGTTTAATGCTCCCCCTGGCAAAGGCTCAAATGTAGGACGTGCGGATTCCCAATCCTCCCTCCCAGGGTGGCCTGTTGCCCTTGTGGGATAAAAGCGTTTGCAGGTTCTCAGAGGTGCGGCCTGTAATTCCGGCAATCCTGTAATTAGGGCAGAGTGTTTGGTGAAGGGGGAGACTCAGCATTGTAGAGAAGGGTGTGTTCCCACGGGTGAGGAGCACACGAAGGGGGTAGCAGACATCAGGGCCTCATTGCAGTAGCTGTGCTTGTGGTCTGTGCTTGGCTGTAGTTTGTTTCTTTGAGTTTGGTTGAATCAGACAAGAACGCCTCTTAGGAGAGTCCGGTTGTTTCTTAAGGTAGAAGGTGAATCCCCAAGGGCGGGATTAAGTAATTCAAGGAAGTAATTAAACTGCTCTGCAAGAGGAGGAGGTTTCCTCAGCTTTGCTTGGCAAGATGGGGGGTGGTGAGGACCCTGGGGGAGAGGACACAGGAGGCTCTGGGGGGAGGGGCAAGGGAGGAAACCCGGGAGGATGGAGAGCCGAGGAAATTCAGAGGACAGAAACAGTTACTATGACTGTGTCAGGGGTTTGCTGTGGGGTCTCTTTAGCCGGGTCTCCTGGGGCACTAGAGATCTCCTGGGGAGCTGGAAAAGGGGCTGACTCCTCCCTCTGGGCAGAGTGGAATAAAAACAAGGCTGCAGTAAAATGATGTGGAGGACAGTATGGTGGTTCCTCAAAAAATTAAACACAGAATTACGATATGATCTAGCAATCCCATTTGTGGGCCTATATCCACAAGAATTGTAATCAGGGACCTGAACAGATACTTGCACACCCCTGTTCATAGCAGCCGTATTCACAACAGCCAAAAGGTGGAAGCAACCCCAGCGTCCGCTGATGGATGAATGGATAAACAATGTGGTATATCCACACAATGCAATATTATTATAGCCTTAAAAAGGAAGGAAATTCTGACACATCCTACAACATGGATGAAGCTTGAGTGCATTATGCTAAGTGAAATAAGCCAGTCTCAAAAGGACAAATACTGTATGATTCCATGTATTTGAGGCTCCTGGAGGGGTCAAACTCATAGAGACAGAAAGTAGAATGGTGGTTGCCAGGGGCAGGGGGAGGGGGAGTGGGGAGTGAGTGTGGGGACAGAGTTTCAGTTTGGGAAGATGAGAAAGTTCTGGTGATGGATGGCAGTGATAGTTGCACAATAACGTGAATGTACTTAATGAATTATACACTTCAAAATGGCTAAAATGGTAAATTTTATCGTATGTGTATTTTACCACAATTTAAAAACGACAAAAGCTGCAAATTTGGGGTGATCACCCAAACCTGGTTTGCCCAGGACCTTCCTGGTTTTACCCCTCAAAGTCCCACATCCTGGAAAGCTCTTCAGTCCCAGGCAAACAGGGATGGTTGGTCACCCTACTGCAGCAAGTGTGGCTGCAGGCATTGGCTACTGGGGACCCATCCTGGACCATCAGGGATCTGTGTGATACGTTCTTTACTTGAGTAGCACTGGGAACTGACTAGATCCTGAAGGAGGCGGAGTGGTCTGGGAGGCTGAAGGCATCTCCGAGGAGGGTTAGAGGAACAGCGGCCACAGAAGGAGGGGCTCAGACCGACTGGCAAGGAGAGCGAGCACTGTGTCCTTTGCCACAACCCCTGCAGCATTTGGGAGAAGCAGCATTCCTGTGGAAACCTGGAGAACTTGATTTCTTTCCTCAGCATCCTTTGTCCTCATGCTCTGTGTTCACCTGCTCCGTCCGAGATACTGAATGATCTCTTGGCTTTCCAGGGCGGCAAATGCCTTTCTTCCTAGCTGCCAATGGGATCTGCTTGAATACTTTCTGGAGTCTGATATCTACGGGTCAAAAATGTCCTGAAGATTTTAGGAGTTAAAAAAAAATGAAGGACATATAAATATGAGACCATCAGGAGCACAAGGAGCAGCTCTTCCACAGGTGCCACCTTTACCCGCTGCAGCCTCTGCCTCCGAGGCTGAGCGCAGATGCATGGGCTGTCACACAGACCCTTCTCTTCCCACCAAAGTCTTCCCCAGAGCCCAATGCCTGATCCGCTTTGCTTCTATTCTCTAGCTCTTCGTTTTCTGGAGGATTCTGCCTGTGAAAACTTCTATTCTCTTAGTTGGGAGAAACAAGACAGTGACAGTGGCTTGAGACATGACCCTGTGAAAATCTGAAAGCATATGTGCCGCAGAGATTTCCGAATGTGTCTTTAAAGCTTGCCGAAGAGAAATCCCAGTGCCCAGGGACCAACCAGAGAGGAACGAAGGAGCGGAATTGGAGAGTGTCCTCATCAGCACAGATCAGGGCAGACAGAAAAAATCCCAAGGTGATCAAGGACATTTTGTCTCGTCTCTATTTCTGAGGCTTGTCTCGAAGCTAGCCCAGCCCAACAACTACAATTATCTCTGACTGATGTTGGAGAGAGACCGGGTACCCAATCCAGGCCATTTTCTCAGCCGTGCGTGAAGGGACAGAAGACGGTCCGTTCTCTGTGAGACTTAATTCTTGGACCTTGGAAATAGTTTTTGTAACATGTCACATGATTTATTCAACTGAACTGAAAGGTCCAGCTTATTGTTTTAATCAGTGTCATATAGGAACATAACACTGATTAGAAGCCTGGATAAAATACTATTCATTATTTGATCTTGGGTTTGGTCTCTGAGAGAGAGCCAGAAAAATGCTGATAGGAAAGAAAGCGAGCGGTGTCATTGAAATGTGCTGCTGGATGGTAACTTTAGATTCTGGGGAAAATATTTTAAAAAATCTTTTCAAACACCCCTAAAACCAAACTGTGTTTGTGAATTGATTTCCAGGGAAAGCTGTCGACTCAGATGAGGCTGGAACATGTTTCTTGGAGGTCTCTACTGTGGAGGCAGCAGGTCAGTGTCTGGAAAGCAGAGGCCACATTCATGGCTGTCATGTGCTCTGCAGCCTCTAGCCTTGGGCCAGTGTAGGTGCCAGGCTGGTTCAGGGTTCTCTTGGATGCCCCCAGCCTGGCGTGTGGGTGGGTGAGAGGGCACCAAGGCTTCCATCCCCTGGGCAGGAGATGATTTGTCTGTCTGTCTGGGCTCCTCCAAGGGGCTCTTATGGTCTCCCTGGAGCCCCCGTCTGCTGGGAGGGAAAATCAGAGTAGAGCCCCAGAGCTAGGGCAGAGAGGAGGAGGCACTTCAGGCCCCACCAGGGACAATCCGTCTTCTACAGCAAGCGTCAAGTTCTACATATATGAAACAGTCTTTGATTTTCAAACTTGGAAGGTCCTAGGCCCAAGTGCCATCTTCACTGAGAAGGCTGGCCTTTGGGAAGGACCAGGTGGTGCATTCTGAAGGGCCCCCAGATCTGTCCTCAGAGGCTCTGGGTTCTAACCTGCTGGGGTCTGAATGTTTGTGTCCCCCTGCAAATTCATATTTTGAAATCCTAACCCCTAATGTGATGGTATTAGGAAGTGGGCCTTCGGGAGGTGATTAGGTCATGAGGGTGGAGCCCTTGTGATGGGATTTGTGCTCTTATAAGAGAGACCCCAGAGAGCTCCTTTGTCCCTTCCACCATGTGAGGACATAGTGAGAAATCTGTGACCTGGAAGAGGGCCCTCTCCTGGCCATGCCCGTACCCAGACTTCTAGCCTCCAGACTGTAAGAATTAAATGTCTATAGTTTAGGCCACCTAGGCTGTGGTACTTTGTTGTCGTAGCCTGGACAGACTAAGATGCAGTTCCAGTTCAGCCCCTGAAGAGATGAGTGCCTCTGGGCACTTTGTGGAAGGAGAGGCTGATCACCCCCCACACCTCATAAACTGCATCCCAGATGTGAGCGGGGCTTGGAAACTACACTCAGGAAAGGAAGAAAGGAATTCTGTGCCCGAAAGCAAGAGCAGAAGAGACAGGCCTGGAAAGACAGGCCTGGATTAGCATGCCCAAAGTCACCTCTCACCCCACAGCTCGGCCTCTTGGCCAGCCTCCTCCCTGTCTCCCCTCCCACTCTACACCTGGTCCCACATGCAAGAGGCCGATGGGCAGGTCTCTCCCCTTCTTCAAACCTTTCAAAGGCACAACAGGAAACTCTTGGCTCCTGCTCTCCCCACCCTTGCTCTCCCATTCTGAGCCTCTCGCCCCCATGGCAGCCACATTGGGTCTTTGTCCCCTCCCCTAGAACCACTCTTCCCACCCCATCATTCTTCAGGCTCAGCTTAGCCTTTGCCCCCGATCCCTGCAGGTTGGGTGACACCCCCACCAAGAGTGTCTCCTTGCACAGCACCTACACACGGCGTTGTGCTTGTTTCATCATCTGTCTCCCCACCACTGTGGAGAGGCAGCGAGTAGAATGAGCAAAGCATCAGGTAGTGGGTTCAAAGTCCCTCTCTACCCCCCACTGGTGGGGTGACTGGGCAAGTTGCTCAAGCTGTCTGAGCCTCAATTTCCTCATTTGCGAAATGGGCATAGTAATAATACCCGGTCTGGGAACTAAATAAATAAAACATATCTAAGACACTTGGTACCATACATGGGGTTCCATATATTTTAGTTCTACTTTTTCCTTCTTTATAATAAGAACCACAGAGCTAAGCATTCAATTTTTGTTATTACTTCCCATGTGACATTCCCATCTCTTCTAGATTATATGAGTTCTTCCGTGCGGAGGCCCTGATTCTTCCTGACTCCCCAACAGTGCCCGGAGTAGAGCTAGTCACCAACCCAAGCTTTGCAAACACTTCCTGGATGCTTATTGACACGACACCTGTGTCGCTCTTCACTCTTTACCAAGCACTGCCAGTGGGGTTGGTAGAGCAGTGTTAGCATCTCCATCATCAAGTGTCTGGTCCAGCATCACAGAGCTAGTAACGCCAAAGCACCTGAGGATTTGAAATGGAGGCAGGGGACCCTCCCAAGCACAGATGTCTTTAGCTTGGACATGATGAGGTCCAGGCCCACCAGGGTGGGGCCAGGGCCTTCCCTAACTTCCCTGCCACTGCCCTGGACAGAAAGTGGGGGCCTTGTTGGGCCAACAGCCAGTCCTGGGACTGTGCCGCTCATGCCAGGCTACTGGAGTGGGGCCCATCGCATGGCTATTACCACTGGGCCCCCAGCAAGATGGCAGGGAAGTCTGGCTCCTTCACCTCTCCACCCTGCTGGGTGTCTCTGGGCAAAAGAGCGGACAGTGAGAAGACATCCCTGGCAGAGACCATCTGCCTGCTCTGCTGTGAGCTCCTTGCATTGCCTTCTGAACTTCCACGTGCAGGAAGTACTGACCATCCCAGGCTTCACTGTACTTCCTTAAGTGATTGCCTTGAGATCAGTTGGCCAGGGCAGTTGTTAAATGTGAACAAAAGGTGCTGAGGTGCCCTGGCATCCTTAGAGAGCCCTCAGAAGACCCCTGGAGCACCAATGTTGGGAATTCTAGACTTTTCTTGGGTTCTGGGCTTCCCAGCCCAGAAACTGATGGAGTGGGAGTTTCACATCTGATGCTGAGGGAGCCCAGAACAAGCCAGTAACATTAGCTGACCAAGAGTGAGGAAGAGCTGCTGGTGGGATGAGTCCTCCGCGGACGTGGGTCTTGCATGAGTAATTAAGGCTCCTGTGCACCTGTAGTTTCTATATATAGATTCCCACCTGTGCTTCCAAAAGGAGGTGAAGCAAATCTATTCTCTGCCCCACCTTCCAGGATTGATTGAGGCCGTTTTGCTCTCTAAAGTCATTTCACACTCCATTACCCTGGAACCTGCCTCCTCAGGAAGAACAGATGGTTTGGGCTTCAGCTACAGGAGGGGCCTCACAGCAGCCTACAGTCCTGTGGTGAACTAAGAACCCTTCTCAGCGGAGTATTTGTTGTGCCTGTGGAGTGTCTGTGACTCCGGTCCCCGCTCACATTCCAGAGTTAGGGGATGAGTCAGAGTTGGGCTCTCTCCCCACACACACACCCTGGGTGCTCAAGAAGCTCTCTGGAACTGTTGAGTACCGTGAAATGTGGCCAGCACAGACCGTGGGGCTGCTGACATGGGTGTGAGATGAGAAAGGGTGTGGGATGGAGAGGGCTGGGCTGGAGCCTGTGAATAGCAGTCTGATGGACACTTGTGGAATCTCTCCACACATCTCCTTCTCTCACTGAAAAGTAATGGTTGATCATTGCTTTGGTTCCTTCCTGCTCTAGCATTTGATGATTTCATTCAAAATTCTAACTAGCACTATTAGAATTAGCAGCATTAGAAAGAGGAGCTTTTGTCCTCCTCAGTCACAGTCCCTGCCCTGGGTGGGAGCTGTGTGGGAAGCAGAGAAGTCAGGCTTCTTCACCCACCTGCGACCATCCTTCTCCCCTGCCTCTTGAGCTGCCTGTGGGCTCCAACCTGGCCTGGTGGTTGAGAACCATGGCTCCCGAGTGCCAGGCCCTTGGTGCAGACTTGATGCAGACCATCCCCACATGGCCAACAGCTTAACCACCTTGAATGAGCTTCTCTCTGACCTTTCCCTGGCTTTTGGCTACTCATTGGCTGTGTCTGGCTAAGGCCTGCGCCGAGGGACACGACCAACAGCCAATGGGCAGTACCTGGATTTTCAGCCCCTGGCAGCAGCCTGGGGACAGGGGGTGGGTCCAGGAGCTTATAAAATAACACATCCCCCAGAAAGGCATTGTCTAGCACAGAGGCGCGCCTCAGGCTTGAACAGTCCCTTCTGAACCTATGTGCCACCACACCTGGCCTTTGTCTTAGAATAATGAGCATCCTTCTCAGAGACAGGGGAGTTCTTGGAAAGAGTGCAAGGTGAGTAAATTATTCTTTGGAGAATAACACCCCAAAGTTCCAGGAAGTGAGAGAGTGTGTTGAATGAGCATAAAACTTCATGAACTACAAAGTGCATTCATGCTCATCGGATAGCGAGAGCAACTGGCTGTCAGCAGCCGTTCAAAGCAAGGGTTCTACAGTTGGGGAGATCTTGGTTCAAATCCCGGTTCTGCTGGTTCCTCTTGGGCAGGTTACTTGACCTCCATTTTCTCATCTGTAAAATGGGGATGGTAATAGTGCCGAGCCTAAAAGAATACTGAGAGTATGAAATGAAGTGATGCATGCAATCATGCATAATCTAGTACCTGATTGTTCCAGGGACTCAGCAAGTGCTCCCTGCCTTCTGCTCCTGCCCTCCTCATCCTCCCTTTATGACATCCTGCCAGAAAGGTATTTATTATCCCCACTTTAGAGCTACAAAAACCAGGACTATGGTTAATTGGTTTTCCTAAAGTCACGCAGTTAGGATGAGGTAGAACTTGATTGGAAGTCTAGTCTAGTTACGCATCTTATGCTTTTCCCACTCCAGCTGTGACCAACGTTAATGGGCCCATTGCGTTAGAATCATTGGCAGGCACTTGTCAAATTCCTGACACCACCCCAGATTTAAGGAATCTGAATTTCCACAGAGGGCCCGGGAGGGATCTGTATTTTTAACAAATGCCCTAGGCGCCTCGTTCAATAGTCACTACACACGAGAGCATGGAGTGTAGTTCTTATAACTGGGAGGTACCCATCAGAGGAATTATGTTTTAACTATTACAGGAGAAATGTGAAAGGGAAGTAAGGAGAAGCCTACTGTTAATCCCGCTTAAAGATAGGGATTTGGTTGCTGAGGAAGTGAGGAATTTGTGTTTCTTCTCTGGTTAATTTCATTGTCTACCGTGCCTGGCACATGCCACCACTCACCATGGCACATCGGACCTCAGCTCCCCAAAGCATTTTGGAACTATATTTATTGTACCTCTGGTATAGCTCTCCTCATGCCATGTCACTGTGTTTACATCTGTTTCCTCTACAAGGGACTCTCCATAAAGACAAGAACACTGCCCCATTCACCTTGGCTGAACGCTGGTTGTATTGAATGAACAGAGGGTTGGATCAAAGGACCCTGGCCTGTCTCCCACAGCCCCAGGTCTGCCTGGTGCTGTTACTCTGGTCAAGTACGGCTGTCAGGCCTCATCTCCTTCCCTCTTCTTCTCCTTTGCACTGCAAGACAGCCAAGAAAAGAAAGGGTCAAGAACGCCTGATCTGGAGTTGGCTTCGTCTCCTTGGTCAACAGGCTCCACCTCATCAGCCCTCACTCCAGGTGGGGAATTTCTGGGGATGTCAGGCTTCATTTTTCTTATCTTATTCTAGGAGATTCCAAGCCTTTTTTTTTTTTTTTTAAATCTGTGGACCATTAGGTGAGGAACGTGTAGCAATTACATTGGCAAGACAGAGAGGAGCTTAGTTCTTTTCTTTCTTTTGTCTTGCATAATCTGTTTTCTTCCTAATCACATATATTCCTATTTTAGAAATTTCAGAAACTACCGAAAAGTCCAAAGAGTAATATTAGCACCCAGAAATAAAGATCATTGACACTTTGGAGTATTTCCTTTGCTGCTACCTTTGCTTATAAATTCTTCAGTAACCACTAAAGGGCCAGTATCTGACCAGATTAACAGAAGAGAGTCTGCCCCCTGCAGGTGGCTGGTGGGGACAGGCTGAAGGCCCCCAGGTACACGGAGATGACAGCTCCGGCAAAGGGACACCTGGACTAGAAACTCTTGCGATTCAAACTCCAGCTCAGCCAGCACCAACCCGGGCACTCTGAGCAAGTTACCATCCTCATCATGGAACAGGCGTGGCCGTCCCAGTCGCTGCTAAAGGGTTGTTACGAGGCATGGCCGAAAACTCTCTGTAACTCTTCACACATGTCCGTTCTGAAATCAGGGTTTTAAACTCAAGCTTTCCGACAACTCATGGCCCCGCTGACTTGAACATTTGAGGTGAGTATGCATACGTAGTACAAAGGCTAGAGATCTGGATCCAGAGTCAGGAGATGCGGGTCAATGTCTTGGTTTAGCCACATCCTTGCATGTGAACTTGGGCAAGTCACTCAACCTCTCTGACCCTCAGGCTCATTATCTGTCTGAGCCTCTATCTTCTCAGCTGTAAAATGAGAATAGCAAATACCTCCAAGCCTTCTCATAGGCTCCTGTATTTAAAAGTGCTTTGGGGACCATAAACTGCTCCCTAGATGGGAGGTAGTGACATGGTGATCGCCTTCACATTTCTCACCTCCATCCCCATCAGAAGATGCTCAGTGATTTGCACTATCATTCAGCCATACCATTCAGCAGAAATAGATAACATTGGCCTCAGAGGGCTGTGCCTGGACACACTAGTTATGTGCTTGCCAAGCAGGCAGCCCAGGGCAGGAGGGTTAACCGGGAGAGGCTGAAGTCAAGCTGCTGGCCACAGAGGGGCCAGCTGGGTCCAGGTCCTCAGGCCTCCTGCCACGGAAGGCCCTAGCATTATTAAAACTTGTCAGGTTTCTTTTCTCTTTTTCTAACAACCATAAACACTTTTAGAGGGCTCTGTCTGCAGGGATCAAACACCCGTGTGAGGCTAAAAGAAAATTACCTGTTGACGCCAAAGGATTCTCGCCACAAAGACAACCCTCAGGAAGCTGGAATGTTTCGTTTTGTTTCTAGTTTTGGCACCACACAGGCCAAGTAAAAGATTTCTCCCTTTCCTTTATCTTTCAGGTTGGCAAGGGGAACACTCCAGCAGGACTGAATGGAGAAGACAGAAGGGTGCGTCCTTCTTCCCTTGTGCTGCGAGCTCTGGGACCTAGCGTGGTCACAGCGCTTGCAAAATGTTCTGAATTCCAGACTCAGCTAGACGGCTGAGTCCCACAGCTTCAGGGTCGTGCTTCTGCTAGCTCACCCCTTCCTGAAGCAATGCCCCCACCCACCCCAGGCCACTCGGCCACCTAATGAGGCCGCCCCAAAGGTGGAAAGCTGGAGGCTGTGACCTCCTGGCCACATGAGCAGCCTGGAGCAAGCAGAGAGGCACAAGGGCCACTAACCTGGCTCTGAGTCGGTCCTGAGAACAGCCAGGCTGGACCTCTGCCTGGAAGAGTCAGGTGGCCAGAAGCTGCCTAGCACAGAGGCAGCAGTCCTGCCTGCCACAGCCAGATGGCGACACAGAGTAAGGCCAACAGGGTTAGAGGATCTCCGCCTTTCTGTATTTCCCAACGCAGGTGTAAGACGGAGAACCCAGTCTCCTGGGAAGCCCCTGGAGGTGATGGGAGGGATCGTCATCTTTCCTGCAGTGAAAGCTGAGAGGCAGAGAGGAGACCTGCTGGAGCTGTTAGGACCCTTTCTTGCCTTGGATTCAGGGGGTCACTCTCGGCCTTCAAGCTGGCCTCCTAGGAGGCAGGTGGTGGACTAGTCATCCTTCCAGACCCCACATCGCCTGCCTCTCAAAGGGCCAACATTGGCAGCAAATGCCTTGCTGGTGGCATGAACGGCTCCTGAGACAGTCTTGCGATGGTCAGGGAACGGCTCAGGGCCTGCCCTCTGCTGGGCACAAACCCACGACTGAGCCCAAACTTCTATCAAATGGGAGACTTTGGCATTGCATAGGGAACACGGCCACAGGACTGACTGAATTACAGATTGTTAATGTTTCCTTGGCCACATCAAGAGAAAAGATGAATTTGCTCATGAGCCTGACAAATCAGCAGAGAGAGCCTGCCCAGGTATAGAGAAAACTTGATTCGGGGCTTAAAATAAAACAAAGGTTACCTGAAACCGCTTTCATTGGGTTAAAAAAATAGGTTAATTTTTAATGACTCCTTCAATGAGTTCACAGATTATGAATCAGAAAAACCATGACATGAAGTTTAATTCTTTGATTGAGACTTAAAAATGTGAGAATGGGTTTGTTCAAATGTTGAAGTCTCCATTTCCATTCAAGCAAAGGATTTTCCAAGTCACCTTTGTTTAATCTCCGAAGCGGGCAGAACTGCACGTTCAAGTTGGCCTGCCTGCCAGCCTGTATTTGGGCTGCTTTTGACCTCAGACATACACTCTTCGGAAGGAATCTGCTTCTTGGACAACTCAGTGCAGGATGCTTTGACTTCATTCTCAGAGGCGTATTCACTGGCTGAGCCCCGAGCTCAGGGACAGGGCTTGGGGCACAGGCTTGGGTATGCCTGGGGTTTCCCTCCAAGGCCCCTTCTTGGTCCCCTGGTCCCAGACTTGCCTGCCTTTCAGTCTGTGATTTTTTTTTTTTTTGAGGAAGATTAGCCCTGAGCTAACATCTGCTGCCAATACTCTTTCTGCTGAGGAAGATTGGCCCTGAGCTAACATCCGTGCCCATCTTCCTCTACTTTATATGTGGGGCGCCTACCACAGCACGGCATGCCAATTGGTGCCATGTCCGCGCCTGGGATCCGAACCGGCGAACCCCAGGCCGCCTAAGCAGAACATGCGCACTTAACCACTGCGCCACCGGGCCGGCCCCCAGTCTGTGATTCTTAAAGTGTGGTCCACAGACCAGCATAGAGCATTACTTTGGGGCTTATGGGAAATTTGGAGTTGTGGACTCCCATCCTAGACCTGTAGGATCAGAACCGTCGTTGTAACGGGAGAGCTGGGAGATGTGCGTGCACATTAGAGTGAGAGAGTCACCGCTCTGAGAGATTCTTGCCCTGCACGGAGTAGGCATGTCCGACCGGGCCTCCCCTGCCTTGTCTCCTGCCTCTCTCCCCAAAGCTTGCTGTAATCCCAGGGGAAGGCTGAATTCAAGCTCTGGCTCTGTCACTTACTAGTCAAATAATCCTAGGCAGGTCGTCTGACTACTATGAGCCTTGGTTTACTCATCCGTAAAATGGAGATTAGCAATTGCACAGGTCCCTTGTAAGAATCAAAGAGATAGTCAGGTGAGGGCTGGGACTCCCTCATTCAGTCTTGTTTCTCCCGCTGCCCCCAACCTCATGCATTCTGTTGACTGATGACATCTTTGTGAATTTACACTTTTAGGATTCACATGGCAAAATCAACTGCCTCCAGAAGATACCACGTAGTATGGTGGCTAAGAAGAGCATGGGCGATGCAACCAGATAGGCCACTGGTCAAATTTCTACTCTCTCACTTATTGCCATGTTCCTCTCTGAGCCTCAGTTTCCTCATCTGTAAAGTGAGGGTAACAGGAAGGTGATGTAACAATCAGAGGAGGTAAGCAATGCATGCGAAGTACCCGGCACACAGTAAAAACTCAATTAGTGACAAATCCCAGTATTATTATTATTTCATACCCCTAGAAGCACAGGGAAGTGGTGAGGAGGGTAGCAAATACACAAATATAAAGCATTATTAATAATGCTGATAGTCCCTATACTTACTTAAGACAGCCTTTGGCAGCCAAGTTAGTCCTGACAGTTACCGCTCCTCTCTCTGCCCACAGAGTATTACTCTATACATCACCCAGTGTTGTCCCTGATCTGACCCACCTTCCTCCTCTCAGCCACCGTACTCTGGCCAGGGCATCTCCTTTGCTTGGCTGGCAGTGGCTTGGCGAGAAAAACAAGCAGAGTCTGCAGATCTATGGCAATGGCTCTCAACCTAGGCTGCCCATTGGAAGCCCCTGGGGAGCTTTAAAAAACTACTGAAGCCTGGGCCCAAGCACAGGCGTTCATTAGATTGGTCTGCATTGTGGTCCAGGATTTGGGAGGGATCAAGGCTTCCAGGTGATTCTAATCTGCAGCCGGGGTTGGGAGGTGCCTTTCTCATCTCGAGGGTGAGGAGGACAAGCTCCAGAGATCTCCCACTGTTTGCATGCAGGAATCCCTTCTCTGATCCCCACCCTACAGGGGGCCAATGGGCAAGGCTAACTTATTCAGAAAGTAAAAGCCTCCAGAAGCAATAAAACCTCACATGAACCCAAGTCAACAAATCGAATCCTGGATTAATGGGAATATTTTTTGTCCCTCTTTATGAAAACAAATCAAAGCAGTTCGGCCTCAGGAATTCAAGGCAGCTTCCAGGGTCCACCCTGGCCCCCTTGTGTCCATCTTTCCTCACCTCTTACACCCCCACGAATACCCAGTAGCCACGGAGCAGTGGAGACACCCCAGGAATCCACAGGTGCCCTGTCTTCCACGCAAGCCAACTTACACGCCAGTTACTCAAGACACATATAACGGAACAGTGTGTTTTGAGAAGCAGTCTTAACACCAAAGATTAAAACCAAAAAAGATTTCCAGTTAATCAGATGCCTGAGCCATCCACCCCAGCCCCAATTATTTATTTCAACTCAAGAGGAATTTCAGGCCCTGGTGCAGTTATTTTTCAGGATTCTGCAGAACAAACCAAGCCGACCTCTGCCTACCCTGTTGACCCAGGAGTTACTAGTTACTCTGGAAGGCAGTTGGCCCTTGATTGCTGGCTCATCTGTGGCCAGAGTGGCCTGACGGGGCAGGTGTGACCACAGGTGATTGGGCAGGGCAAGAGTCGAGAGCACAGGGAGGGTTAGCATCATGCCTGGCTCTGCTGAGAGGCCACCATGCCTGGGACCAGTGATTCTCCCTGGGCAACAAGCTCACAGCTCTGCACACCCACCCCCTTTCTTATGGCTGATAGATGCCATGGACAGAAGAAAGTTCAAGCTGCTGGCCCCAGCTCCCAAATGCATGCCAGTTGCTCACATTCATTCCACCTGGATGCCCCCCAGGCCTGACTTCAGGCCAGATTGCTACTGTTTCCGGAGGTCCAGCCCAAAGCCTTCACCCTAGGCCTGGTCAGCCACGCCTCCCTCTGGGGAGCGCTTTGCACATCGCTCAATATTAGTAGAGCACAGCAGGGCTGAGCCTCAGCTTCGTACAGCAGTCCCTGCACAGCTCTGTCCCCACACAACTCCGTCCCCAGCTCGCCCCACACAGCCCTGCTGAACAGCACAGCGCCAGGAGGAGAGTGGCCACTCACGCTTGCTGAACAAGTGGTCACAGGAGCCGGCTGGCAGCTTGGGTGGATGACGGAGAGAAGGAGGGGTAGGCACACTCCAGGAGCCCCCTAAGCAGTCCTCAGGAATGAAAGCGTGAGACTTTGATGCCGGGAGCGACCACTGGGGAAGTGTGGGGACACCTTCAGAACATGGGCTCCGGTTCTCATGGGCAACACTTCCTTCCTCCATAAGTACCTGTGATTAGCTGCTGATTGGCAGGTGGATCTCAGGTAACTACGTAGTCATGAGGTCTACCCTTGATTTAATAGGAAGACAACAGATGTGCAGTTGGGAGAGGGAGGGGTAGGGGAGAGGAAGATAAAGATAGAGACATGGAGGCGAGACACATAGGGCCAGAGAGAGACACACAGAAGGAGAATGGAATCGTCTCTGGGGATCCTTGGAGGGGCTGCCACTTACCAGTTCCTTCCTGAGCCAGGCTATGGCTTCATCAATGCTCTCGAAGCCCTCCAGCTTGCCAGTGGCCCCAGGGCCAGGGTCCCTGCTGGTCCTCCTGTTAGGTGGGGGATGCTGCCTGGGCTCTTCCTCCTCACGTTCTCCCTGCTCAGCAGCCGGCCTCGGGAAGGGCCATGTCTGCTCCTCCAGCCTGGCCTGCCATTCCAGGTAGGATGGCCTGCGGGTCTCCAGCCTCAGTTTCTCGGTGAGGGCCTTCAGGCTCCGGAGGTGGTCATCGGGGGGTGGGGCTGCTCCTGCCAGCCCATCTTCCTCACCCACCACTTCTTCTACTTGGATCTGGGGCACGGACATTCTAGAGTCTGCCGGGGCAGCCAGGCATGGGAGGTGGTGGGGGCGGTGTGGGAGTCTCGGCGGTGGCAAGGTTGTGTCCCGCTCTGGAATGGTCTCACCCAGCTGGGGCTAAGGCTCCCGAGGGCATCGCTAGGATAAGAGCAGCTCCTGGAGCCGAGTGGGACGGTAAATGAGCCACACAGAGCGCCCTCTGGAGCAGCTGCAGAGGCTCAGGTTTAAGATTCTTCCCAGAGTCCTGTGGGTGCCATGCTTCGCAAGAGGCAGGAACAGACAAGTGTTAGCAGGAATCTTTGGGGGCAGCTTTGCCAAGAAGATCTATCAGTCTTGGAGGAGGTGCGGCGGATCAGAGGCTGGCGGGGAAGCGGGGCGAGCTCCCTCCTGTTGGCAGGTGGTGAGAAGCTGCTGGCTGGTGTGAGGCCCTGCAGGAAGGATGGAAATGACTTCAGAACTAATCCCTCCTCTTGCCCACGAGGGAAAACTGAGGCTCAGAGAGGCTCAGTGACGGGGCTGCTAACTGCTAGTTCAGGACTAGAAGCGAGGTAATTTTAACACCTTAACTCCATGCAGAGAAGTTAACAATAAATCAATACTTTGTACAGTGTTTCACCATTTATGAAATGATTCTACCTCTTATCTCATTTAATGCTCACTGCAAGTCTGTAGGTGCTTGTTTCTGTCCCCATTTTACACTTGAGGAAGCTGAGTCTCAGAGAGGTTAAATGACTCACCCAGGAGCTCTCAGTGGTTAGCAAGGACAAGGCCCAGTGGCCTGGTTCTGAGGGCACAGGTCTCTCCTCTGAGCGCAGCTGCCCACGGGTCACCATGCAGACCCCGCCCTGCCTCAGGCACTGGCCCTTCAAGGCGAGTCTTACTGCATACTCTCAGCTTCCTCCTCCCCAAGAACAACGCCTCACCTCCCCCCTCAGAGGAGGAAGCGCATGCACCTGCAGCAGCGGAGGAAGAGCCGACTGCACTCAAGGTGGATGGTCAACCCGCGCAAAGCTTGTGACTCACCGTTCTAGAAAGACGGTTCTCACATTCACCTAAAATGCCCACACAGCAGGGCCTCTGGGGCGAGGGCTGCAGCTCTCTGATCTGATTTGGCTTTCCCACCTCTGGAGAGAGGGGTCAGTCCAGGCTCCCACACCATGATGTTGGAGTGCAGGGAAGAGAAGTAACTCTTAGAATCAGGCCTCCATGTCCCTGTGCCCACAGGGTCCAGGCAAGTGGAGACGGTATGTCAGGGTAGGAGACATCTGACTTGGACTGGGGAGAGAAGCCCTCGGTTTTCAGGGTGTTTTAAAAATCTGTGCTGAGGGCATGCAGCTGTGAAAACGAATGAATTGCTATGGAATGATGTCCAAGATAAAGCTTATATGAAAAAAAACGAGACATTTGCAGCCTGAAGAGGACACCACGCTTGATGCAGAAAAGGAGGGGAAGGAAGAGAGGTTTTTATTGACTTGTATGTGCCTAAAAACACCTCTACAAGGAGAGAAACTGAAACTAAGAGTGGTGATTGCTTGTCTGGGGTGATGAGAACTGAGCATGGGGTGATGATGGGCAGGTACAAGAAGGGGCAGAGAATGGAGGCGGGAGAAAAAACCCCACAGGCTGGACCGTCCGTCCTATCCAACCCGAGTGGGGAGAGGACCAAGAAGAGCAGAGCTTTCTGTCTGCTCCGGATGGTTACTACAATCCCGCCTGCAATGGGATGTGACCAGAGAACTCCAGCTGCCCTCTGCACCCTCCCCACCTTTCCCATGCTCTGAGCCCGACCCCTGCTTTGGGGCATCCCTGAGAAATGAGGAGGAATATTCCACCCCAACTGATGGCAGAGAAACCTAGTTCTCACCTCGAGTCCTCACCTCGAGCAGAGCTACGCAGGTGAGAATCCCCAAGGAACCTTGACAAACATGGATTCCCAGGCCCCACTGCCAGGTGGTCCTGAATAGACTGATCTGGGGTGAGACTCAGGCATCAGCATATTTTTAAAGCTCCCCAGGTGATCCCAGTGAGCGGCCAGGGTTGAGAACCCCTGTCTTGAGACAGAAAGGTTAGACTTGGGATCAGATGGCCTAGCTGTAGGTTTTGTCAGACTTGCCGAGCCTCAGTTTCCTTGTCTGTAAAATGGGGGTGATAATACCAACCTCCTAGGCTTTGGGGATTGGCAGAACTAAGGTGTGTAGGCACTCTCTGTAGCTTTAGCATGCTCTGCAAATGTGGGGTGTTCTCCTGGGGGCCTTTCTGTGCAGTCTCACCATCACACAGGCTCCTTAAGCATCTCTCCAAATCTAAAGACCCATTAGCCACCTTCTGAGGCCCCTCCCAGGCGCTGTCTGCCTCTCTGCTGAGGTGCCAGAATCTGTTTTGAGAGTGCCTTGAGGCGGCTTTATCTTAGGGCTTCTTCCCACCGACAGGGGAGCTCTGATCATTTCCAGTGAAGCTTTTTGGAGAGGATCTAATTGCAGAAAAACCATGAGCAGCGCCCTCTCGACCATAGTTCTGTAAGCAGATGAATCGGATAGGAAGTCTCCTCTCCCACCGCTGTGCACTCACTGCAGAGGGCAGGGCCACCGACGGCTGGAGGGAGAACCTGAGACGGAAGGGTCTTCTTCCCATTGGGGTGGGAAACAGCCATGACTTGATGACTTTGTGTGGCTGCCTCCCTGGGTAGGGGGAGTTTATTTTAATTAGCAGTGTCTAAATCAATTCAGAGAGGCCTGCGAAAACATCAGGTGTCAGGATGACTTGGAGGCATTAACAAGAGCATCAGCGCGCTGTGAGTCAGCTCATGATGCTCCTTTGATCTGCTGAGCTTTAGGGAGTGTATGAAAGCACTTATGTGCACAGTGTCCCATGTGAGCCTCACAGGAGCCCTGAGGAGCATGCAGGATCACCTTGCTTCACAAATGATAAAATTGAGGCTAAGAGGGGTGACGTGACTCACCCCTGGCCACGGGCAGGTGCGGGCGGTGGGACTTGGACCCAGAGTCCTCTGACCTGGAGTCAGCCTCTTTCTTCTCCAGAGGGGCCTTGTGGTGAGACCCCCCCCCCGCCAAGCACCCAGTTCTGCCATCTTGGGTATGTCGCTTCATGACCACTCTGTGCTTCTGTGTCCTCTTCTGAGAAGTGGGGATGACCAGGACCGCTCACATAATTTGCTGGGCTCAGTGCAAAATGAAAATGCACGGCTCCTTGTTAAAAAGTACTAAGGGATTTCAAGACGGGGGACAGCAGTGCATTAACCAAGTGCAGGACCCTGTGGGACTGCCTGGCTTCCTCGCTCATGAAACCGGCCCTGGGGATATTAATATCGACTTCACAGGTCATCGCGAAGACTAGATAGTCATAAATGCTGAGCCTGTACCCTGGTGTCTGGTGTACGGGAAGTCCTAGACAAAGTTACACTTCAAAAACCATTGTTCTTGAGATGCCGAGACCTGTCAGGGCTACTGAATTCCACATTCTTCACACCCCCTGTGACTTTGCACAAGCTGTTCCCTCAGCCTGGAACACCCTTCCCTCCCTTCTACACCTCATGTCACCAGATGGACCCCTGTGGGCTGTGCTGGGCAGTCATCATATTGGTCCCTCACCTGCTGGGTGGCCTGTGCCAATCTCCGTACCCTTCTGTCCTTCCCTGGAAGCCAAGTGAGATGAAGTCAGTTGACCCCACTCCCCGCTAAACTTTCAGATCTCAATTGTATTTTCACCGTGGTGGGACCAGCAGGTCTGCCACAGGAAGGAGAAAAAGGTTCAGTTTACAAAAACACCACTGTACACCCCAATCTCTTCTCTCCCTGCTCACATTTTAACACCCCTTCCCACAGCTCAGGGCCCCTGTGGTGACCCAGGTTTGACACTGTAACACCCATATGGTGAGATCAAGGGCCAGGGGTTGAATATCTCGGTTATGGTCCCAGATCTGCTACCCACAAACATCTTGGCCTCAGTTTCCTAATCTGTGCAATGGTGCTCCCCACCCCCATCTACCTCATAAGGATGCTGCGAGGACCAGCTGGAGTCTTGTACGTGAAAGCCCTCTGCAAACTGTAAAAAGCTGTGCCCACCTGAGGATGATTATTATCATCAAGGCGTGTGTGGGACATGGAGAGTCCTGAGTCAGGGACTCACCACTTTAAGGTGCACAGTCACAAGTGACAGGCAGGACCGAGCCCCAGACTGCCTCCTGGTGCCCCCAGCACACTCGGGTGGCGAGGATTTGCTGAAACAGGATCTGTTCTGGTTATCACACGTGTCCCAGAGAGCACTGGATGCCTCTGTGCCCGAGAGGCCCCATGGGGTTCTTCCCTTCCCTCCAGCTGGGCCGGGGAGCTGAGCCAGAATGCTACCCAGGGATGGGGGCACTTAGTGGGCACAGAGCTGGACCCAGACTGAGGTGGTGGAGACGTGCTGGCTGGGTGCAGGGGAGCAGAGGCCAGCACTGGACAGCTTCCTGGGCTGGAAGGGCAGGAGGGACTTCCCCTTCCTCTGAACAAACAAGGGACTTCAGGGCACAGGCCGTGGGAGGAAGAGCCCTGCAACACCTGGGCCAACAGGCTTTCTTCACATCTGACCCACATCCTTTCTGCTGCGGAGCATCACTTATTCTCTCCCCCTGGGCTTTGTAAATGTGGAGAGCCCAACGAGGAAAACCAAGGACCCTGCCACACCTGGGAGGACGAGGGGCCTCAGGAAAAACAAGATCAGCCTGTAGTCCCACTAGGTTCAGGGGTGTCCCACCAGGCAGGCCCCTGGGCTGCAGGGGAACCCGAAATTCCTGCAGCAGAGGACAAGCCCCAGAGCCTGTCAGCCTTTTTGCAGCAGTCACCTGACAGAGCCTGGGGACCTACGCTGCGCAGAGGGACGGCTGTTCAAACATGCTGCCTGGCCCGCTCCGGCCCACGGTGGCTGCCACAGCAGAGCCTGTGCCAGCCATGAGCTAATTCCTCTGCTGCCTGGGGAGCCAGGTGGGTGCAGCTCAGTCATTCAGCCAACAACTCGTCTCATTAGGACCTAATCTGTTCACTTGGACAACTTTCAAACCCACCTTCTGGATTGGCTCCTAAGTCAGGGAAGGAGGCAGGGAGCAGGAGACTCATTCTCTCTGTCTCTCTCAAGGGGGAAGGAGGTGGGAGGCCATGCCCGGCAGCGCTGCCTCCCTCCCTATTGCCCTACGTTCTCCTGAGATACTCGAAAGCTACCTCTCTCTGTTTGGACCCACAGGCTCGTGCCTGCTCCTTCCAGTCTGGGGTTCCTCCCTAGAACCCTTCCCTTTCTTCTTCATAATACACAGTCTCTCCAACCAACCCATCCCACTGAATTCCACATTCTTCACACCCCCTGTGACTTTGCACAAGCTGTTCCCTCAGCCTGGAACACCCTTCCCTCCCTTCTACACCTCAGTTCTCAGGGGTTTTCCCCTTCAGGAAGTTTTCCTTGACTCGTCCAAGCTGTGTGTGCCTGGGATGCAACGAGAGCACACGGGACAAACAATTATGTCATCACAACAATACGAGCTAAGGCTTACTCAGAGCGCACCGAGCCAGGCATTGTTGTAAGAGCTGTACATGTACGAACGCATTGAATCCTCAGACCAAGCCCACGAGACAAGTGTTATCATTGTCTCCATTGCACAGATGAGGAAACTGAAGCACAGACTGTCAGGGAGCTTGCCCGAGGTCACAGGAAGAATAAGGGGGGAGGCTGGGACCTGAAGCCCTTGGCTCCAGCCCGGCCCATAACCACTGGGCTTACTAGCCCTTTCAAGCCATAGCACTTCTATTGGGGACTTTCATTATGGTCTCCTCTGCCCAGACTCCGAGCTTCGTGAAGGTGAGAACCGGACTTTGTACCCTGGAAACTCCAGCACTTAGCGGCGTGCTGCTCACCCTAAATGGTTGTGGAATGAATGAGTAAACGGAACAGATTCCCCCCACCCCGCCCCACTCGCTGCGGCCTATACCTGCTCAAGTCTGAGCCGGTCTGGACAGACTCAGAGAAGCAGAGGAGACCAGGGGTTCCTGTGATGACTCCCTCACCACCTGTCCTCATGGGACCTGCGCTGACCTTAGAGTCCTGGACACAGGCTAGCAGGCCCTGGGAAGACAGGAATAGCCTTGCCCTGCACTGGGTACCAGGACTGGGAGAGGGCAACCAGCACCACAGGTCCAGCTCGAGCACCTCCTCTGGGTCCAGTATCGTGAGGCAATTTCCACCCAGCATCCCCTCCCTCCTCCGGAAAGAGCATTTATCTTTCTTGTGCGGAGCCCCTCTGTGTGCTTCCTGTGGGACTGACGTTCCCTCTCTCGACTCAGGGTGGTCACATGACGCAAGCTGAGCCAACAAGAACCCTCCTGGGTTTCTGTGCCAGAACCATCCGGAAGCCCTCTGTGCTCCATGCCGGCCAGGGCTGTGGGGGCCATCTTGCTCACCAGAGGGAGAGGGTCTGCCTGAGGAACGAAACCAAGCAGATGAGATCATTTGAGGCCCTCAGTTCGGCCCTACTGGAAGCCACGTCACCTGACCTTGATTATATAGCCTGTGGTTTCCTCTCGCTTACACTTGGAACTGGGTTTCTGCCGTTTGTAACCAACATAAGCAGGCGTTGGACAAAGAATATAAAATAACATGGCAGATATTTGTTGATATTTGTCTTTTGTCTGTTCTCCATATCCTGTTTGTAGGCAGCTCCTCATTTTGTGCGGACAGCGGACAGGCTGGGCACCCCTCTTCTCTGAAACCAGAGGATCATGACCCCCTCCTCCCTGGCTGTGTAGTGCTCTGGCCACCAGGTGCGAGCTTGTGACTCGAGTTTAGCCAATCAGATGCCCAGGGCCAGGCCCCTCAATCTGGTAGGCGTGGGGCCAGGAAGGAGGGCCGGTTAGGGTTCATTGCGGCCATGGCGAGCCTCGGAGGCAGACGTGAAGTGCAGGGGAGGTAGCAGCATCTTAGCCAAATCCTGTCGCTAAGGACTGTTGGAGGGTACGGTATTGCGATATAACAGAAAATATGTATTTGGTCTCTGTTCCCAGTTCTCAACACAGAGCTCCTAAAACCCTTGTAATTTCCTAACTGATGAGAGGGATAGGAGTGTTTCTTATTACACTGTTTTTCTCCCCCAGTCCTTGAAACAGCTCCAGAGCAACAAAGGTGAAAGAGGCATCTTTTGTTATTCATAACAAGCCCCTTTCGACCCCACTGAGTTTATGTTAATGAGGTGACTTTTGGAAAGCCCCTAAGGTGGGGGCTGGTTGCCAGGGGAACCAGCCCCGTGATCAGAGGGTTGGAACTTTCAGCCCCATCTCCGACCTCTGGGGAGGGAAGAGGGCCTGGAAGTTGAGATCAATTGCCAGTGGCCAATGATTTAATTAATCTTGCCCACATAATGAAACCTCCATAAAAACGCTAACCGAAGGAGTCCAGAGAGCTTCCAGGTTGGTGAACAGGTGGACGTGCTGGGAGGGTGGGGCCTGGAGAGGGCATGGAGGGTCTGCACCTGGTCCTCATACCTTGCCATAGACACCTCTTCCCTCTGGCCAGTAAATGTAAGTCAGTGTTTCCCTGAGTTTTGTGAGCCATGCTAGCAAATTACTAAATCTGAGGAGGGGGTTATGGGCAAGTCCCAATTTATAGCCAGTAGGTCAGAAATACAGATGACAACCTGGGATTAGCAATTGGCATCTCAGGTGTGGGGCAGTCTGTGGGACTGAGCCCTTAACTTGTGAGATCCGACACTAAATTAAGGTAGATAGTGTCAAAATTACCTTAAATTGTAGGACACCCAGTTGGTGTCTGCAGAGAACTGGAGAATTGTTTGGTGTGGAAAACTCACACCTTTGGTGTCAGAAGTGTTCTGAGAGTGTCGTGTGAGTAAAAACCTAGCACTCCACTGAGCTGGTCTCAGAGCATTTAATTTACTCGGCCTTCCACCTCTCTGTTTTTTGGAGGTGCCCCGGGTTCTGCCTGTCTTCTCCCTTGGGTCTTTACCTCCTCCCACTTCTGTGAACACCGTACAATATGGTCATTTTGTGTTGCTTACAACCAAGAACCCTCACCGAAATGAGGGTGGACGTACAATTCATTTGGAAAGACAAAATACATAACTGAGGGCTAAGTAGTGTCATAAGATAGTATGACAATGAAAAAAGGCTCCCCTCCCCATGTTTTCATGTGTCCCTTGAGTGGGAGTGGTGCCACCCCCAGTTGAGAACCACAGGGTGATGACCACTGTCCTCTTAAAGAAGTTTTACTGACAGTCCATCTGCCTTCATAGTTCATATGTTTCCTAATTTACCATCTATTACGGGCAACACCTGATGAGGACGTAGTGACAATTTTCCATATGTGTAAATTTACACTTACACTGCTCCTTCTAGCAGAAGTGCCACCCACGGGTCCTTGTGCATAAATTGGCATGCTCTGGCTTTAGGCTTGGTGACACATGCAGCACACTCAACAGAGCCGCTCTCTTTCAGGGAGTGACCCCCTGGCCTGCCTCAGGAGCGCGACGGCCACCGGAGGGAGGAGGTGAATGAGCAGAGAGGTGGCAGAAGACACAGTGAGGGACACAGAGCGACTGGCAGTGGGCGCCACTGCTGTGGTCTGTCTCCTGTGGGGACATTTCTGCAGTGAAGAATTGGCTACACCGTGGCTTAGGCCCCAACAGGATCTGAGTTTCCTCAGCAAGGCAGGTCTTGGGGGACAGGACGTCTTAAGGGTCCATTCCTGCCTTCACACCACCACCCACCCCTGCAACTGTCTGTTACTCACTGCTCTGCTGCTGGAGGCCAGGGCCAGCCTGGACAGTGGGCAGGGCCTCAGACAGTGTGCACAGCAGTGACTGGAAGCCAAGTCAGGTCCACCTCCCACCTCTCAGCAGAGCCACAGAGCCCCACCTTCTACCCAAGGCGAAAGCAAGGCCCAGGGGGCCCCAGCTCCCCGGGCTGTGGGTCTGCACTCTGAGGCCGGAGCCCAACTCCCACGGGAGCTGTGAGACTTGAAGAGTCACCTCGCCCCACCTGCCTGGGTCTCGGGCCCCTGTTTTGAAAATGGGCTCATTCCAGCCTCCATTTGTTCCACTCTGCAAAGCCATAGCAAGGGTGAAACGAGAGTGAGGGGAAAGGGCTTGGGTGCAGACTATAATGCTTTTTATAAACTTAAAAAAAATTCAGCGTGGCTCAGGCCAGAACTCACACCTGAATCTTTTTCTTTCCTTTTCTAAAGCAGCTAATCCCTTTTTTTCCAGGTGGGTGAGGGGTCAGTAGGTCTGGGGCGCAGAGGCAGAGCTGTGACAAGGCAGGCTCTTTGGTCCAGGTTTAATCATAAAACCGCGATGCTTATCTTAACCGGAGAGCCCAGGGCGGGACTCAGGACTGACCTCCGGTGGCCGATGGAAGCTGTGGAATCCCTTCTGTGCTCAGCAAACTTTTGGGAGCGCTAATGACTGGGGCTGAGAGGCTGGGGGACACAGCTCTGCGCCCCACAGAGCAGCTGCTCACAGGAGCCAGGGAGCTGGGAGGAGCTGCCAGAGAGCGTGTTTTCCCTCCTGTCAGACATTGCCATGGTGACTGAAGCAGGAGGGGACACCCGCTGGTTGGCCCTACACAGATAGACAGATCATCTTTCCAGGCTCATCTTTATTCGAGGTCTCGGTCTTGGTTGGAGCCGGTGTTGGAAGTGCCTGAGACGGGGGAATGACATCATGCAGGGACCCGACCCTTGACACCAATTGTGTGTGCGTGGTGGGGGCGAATTGTGTTGGGACATTATATATATGTGTGTGTGTGGGGGGGGGTGTAGGGGTGGGTTATATTGTTGCATGTGTGCTCTGCGTGTGTGGTGGGGGACGCTAGTAAGGGAAGCGGGGAGGTATCAGGGTTGTGCGTGACAGTGGCGTCTTCCTCAAATGCACCCATGATCTACACCCCAGGGCAGAGTGCACCGCAGGGGCTGCATACTGCCCACCCAGGAGAATCCCCATTTTCCAATTCCTGGAAGCCATCCCTTTGCTACGTGGATTACTCTGCCAAGCAGCAAACCATTGTGAAGAATCCAGCCATTTCTTCTAAGAGTCTGAGGCTGTGCTCCTTGCCTTCGAGCCTCGGCTCCATCAACTGACTTCTCCCTGCTCTCATGCACCCATGTCACTCAAGTCTGCTCAGGTGTCACCTCCACACAGAGACCAGCTCAGACCATCCTATCAAGATGTCCCCGCTTCATTTTTCCTCATAGCTCTTATCACTCTTAGCTATGATGTTATACGGAGATTTGTTTACTTGTTTGTCATGTGTCTCACCCCTGTAGGGCAGTGACTTTCTCTTCTTCACAACCGTGACTCTAGCGCTCAAGCAGTGCCCAACACACAGTAAGTGTTGAGTCAACTCATTGAATGAATGAGGGAAGGACTTCCTGGGTAGTCTGTTTTATCCCTTTGTCCATCACTGGCCCACCTGGGAACTTGCTCCCCCTCACTGAGTCTACAGCTCTGGCTCAGAGCTCAGCTGAGGGCTGCCTGCCCCCAAAGCTCTCGAGGACACCCCACCTTCCAGGCCATTCCTCTCTGAATGTTCTCGCCAGCACTGGCTTCCATCACGCCCACTGCACAGTGTACAACCTGGAGCCGTGGGAGTGTCCTCTCTCCCTGACCAGATGTCTAGTTCCTCCATGGGGAGGGGATTACTTCCTCTGTTGTGTCCTGAGCACAAGGCTCTGCAAATGCTCAATAAATGCTGAGGATGGTGATGCTGTGAATCAGTGAACAGATTCTAGCCAGAGTTTTCCCACCTCTAGATGGTCTCCTGCCTACAGGAGACCTCCTGAGGGGTCGTGGGTAAGGCTTTCAAGGTCAGAATGTTTCTAGTGAGTCTGAATCGGGGGGCAGGGGTGGTTTGGGAGGCTGATCTCAACTTTACGTTTTATCCTTTCCCCATAACCACATGGTTGCCTTTGACTAAGTCTTCCACCCTAGTTCAAACACCAGCTCATTCTCCAGTCTTCTGTGCTCTTTCTGAATGGAACTGAGCACTTCCTCTCCAAATATATTTTTTAGCACTTTTCTGCACCAGTCTGATGGACTGACCATTTATCTCCTTGAATCCTATCATCTAGTTACATCTCTGATGAACCTGTTAGGTGGACAGATATGTCTTAGTTGAGCCCCCTCTTCTGTGGGGACCACCCCTGCATCATTCCAGGTGGTTCTGAAGGGACTGTGAGTCAGTCTCTGCCCATCACCCCCACCCCTAGGAATGCTCACATGATCCAGGCTTAGACATCAGTTAGCCCTTACCCTGGCAATAGTGACTGGTCCAATGGATATGCACAAGGCCAATCTGAATACTGTCATGGGATTTAAATATAGACACTTGGAGAAATAGGGTATCTTTTCAGCTGCAACAGCTCAGCTGGGAGGATAGAAACCTGGAGTTTCCAGGGTCCATTTTTCTCAGCCTCATGGAGAAAGCCCATTTGCAGGAAGAAGGAATAAGCCTTCGGGAAGAAGAAAGAGAGAGAGACCTGACAACATCTTTTGATCCATTGGACCCAGCCGTGCCCAAAGACCTAAACTTCCCAATTCTATGCACTAACACCTTCACTCCTTCGCTTGAGCTGATTTAAGCTGGGCTTCTGTCCTTTGCCATCAAAAAGGCCTGTGTAACCCAGCTTCACTGGATTGTGAGGTCCTCGAGGCAGTCTGTCTCCAGTTCTTCCCCATACTTCTCATAGCTATTTGCTTGGTATAACCAGCTCAACTTTAATGTATATTTTCTATATAAAGAAAAGAAATATATAAATGGCCATTTTCTCTCTATCCGAAGATGGAGATAAATGAAAATTCTTAGAATCAAGAGGAAGAGGGGACGAGAACCAGTGGCTACTGTGTGCCAGGCACTGTGCAAATGTCTAGTTGAGCCCTTGAAATGACCCTGAGATAGGACTAGAATTATCCCGACTTTACAGGTCAGACGAAGGCAAGTGAAGGGATCACCATTTTGGCCCCAGTCTTCTCAACTCCACCATTGTGACCATGTCCCCAAATGGCTTCATAAGTAGAAAAGTGACAGGAACAAGTCCTTTCAGTGTTTCCATATCTTAAAGCCCAGCATTCTTACAACTCCCAGGGGCAAATAATAGCATTTAAATATTCTTATGGCAATGCTTTGTTTTCCTGTAAAATTGATCTGGGCAGGTGAGGAGAATGGGACTCAAGCACCTAGACTGGAGTCCCTCTCTGCTGACACTGGCAAGCGAAGCCACTGCAGCGTGAGGATTTCTCTCCGAGGCAGGAGCCTTTCTCTCAGGGCAGGAGCGGACTGCAGGAAGACCTGAGCCTAAGGAAGGTTCCCCCATTCACAACGCGAACCCCCTCCTCATAAAAGTCATGTGATTTCTTGGAACTAGAGCGGCGTGCTTGGCATGGGACAGACCTCATTTGATCTGTCCACGGTGTTTCTGTTGGGTGGGGGGCTCCCAAGCCAGTCCCAGGGGCAGCTTCATGCCTAGACCTGAGGCTGCCAGTGTGGAGGATGGGCAGATGGGTGTGAGGCCCAGTGCGGGACCCCAGAAGGGGCAGGGAGCCTCGATGGGCTGTGATCCTCTCTCCCCTTCACTTTCCTGCTCCAGGCAGCCTCAGGCCACTCCCCAAGGGAGGTCCCAGCACTGCTGCTGGGGATGGGTATGAGGCAACCATTTTGGACAGACCCGGCCCTGGTGGGAGAGAAAAGAGCCCCTGGCCTGGGAGTCAGCTCAGGGCCCATCCCACCCTGAGTGACTGCGGCCCCTCACTTCCCTCTCAGGGCTTCTGCTTCTCCCCTGAGAAATGCACAGTTTGAGTGCAATGGCCTCCACACTTCCTTCTACCCTGACAAACATGCGCAGAGTCTAGACCACAGCAGCCAGGGGGGTTGTCGCCATGTCCCGGAGCTGCACCCACGGGGGTGGGGGGCAGAGAGACCCACTTACCTGCGTTCTTCCAGGTGTGTTTCCCAGCGAAGCTCAGTTTGCAATGTGCTCTGCTAATGATTGCACCTCAACTTATCATTCAAGGCTTCTGTTTCCACCCCTGGAAGAGCAAGAGCGATCACAAACATTTTGAAATCACACTGCGGTTTACAAATGTTTTTCACACACACGATGGACCAGGCTGGAGAGGCCTTCCTGAGAGTTATACCACAGAGAAACCACAAACCAGAGAAGTCACAAGACTTGCCCAGGGTCACACAGCACTGTTTGGGGGACTGGCTGGGCTTGGACCAACATCTTCTGATTCCAAGTTGAGCTTCCATTGTTTAGAATATGAGGAAACCTTGCTTTGCCTCCCTGGGATATTGTGAGACAAGAATCTATAAAAATTCTCGTTAAGACCTTTGCACATTCAAAGTGCTCAGTCCATGCTGAATAATTGATGGGCTCTGTTCCTGGCTGCTGAGATCAGACACACAGGCCTCCTGCTGTAAGGCTGGGAATGGGGAAACCTTTATCGTTTTGCCCGGTGAAAGAAGTTGCCGAGAAAATCGCCAAGAAAGAGTTGTGCTTGCCTGTTGGTGGGGAGAGAGGCCCTAGCTCCTGGGAGCCATCAATCTAATTTATTGCCTCACCGAAAGAGAGGTGAAAACTCGGGACTGCTGCTGGGCCACCCAGAGTTGCCACCACTGTGTCCCTTCCAGGGCTGCGAGGCCCTGGGAAAGGGCTGCTGTGCTGTGACAGGCAGGGAGAAAGGTGCCTGAGAATCCAGCAGTGCAATGGGGGAGGAAGGAAGGCAGAATTAGCCATGGGAAACGCAGAGTCTGAAGCAGAGGCTCCTTCCACGAAAACGCCTGACCAGGCAGAGATGTCCAGGAGGGGGCTGAGGCAGCCTGCCGACCGCTGCATGTGACCACAGGATTTTTCTGGCCAAAGGCCATGGCAGCAGGGATTAGGGGGCAGAAAGCAGACACAGAATGGCCTTTAAAGCAATTTGCAGAGATCAAAGCAGAACGCAGTTCGACTGGGTTTTCCGGCTACAAGAACAGGCAACATTTCACAGCTGACTGAAACTCCGGGTACCGTTTCACAGCTAAGGACACTGGGGAGGTACCTCCTCCCCCCGTAGGGTGTGGCCCACCAAAGGATGCCCCAACTGGCATTTGTTTCAGTGCCCAGACAAAGCAGATTTAAGGCTATCCAAATCCACAGGATAATTGGCTCCAACTTCAAATAAATAGAATCAACCAAGTCCCACTCGAATGGGATTTGTTCTGACGCTTTGCTTTCTATTTCACTCTGCTTTGCAAGTCCCAAAGCCCATTGGTTTTGCAAGGACTTCCTAAGAAGTTTCATGGTGTGCTCCGTGCTTATGCAAGCCCCTCCACCTTCAGATTCCGGCTGGGCGTGCTGACCTCTCAGGGTGGAAGGGTCTCAGCGTTTCCCTGTGTTTGTGGGGGGAGCTTCCCAAGGACTCGGGTGGAGGAGGTGGTTCCCAGCATGTCCAGCTCTGCCTGCAGCTAACCCAAGGTGCAGCACAGCACCCGCAGTGGGGCTTGGAGGGGACATTTGGCTCAGGCACCGCATAGGCAGAACAGAAAGTGGGATGTGTGACCCTGCTCCCCACTTGTGTCAGCTTGACTGTCAGCTTGGCTGGGCTGCTGAGCTGCCTGAGTTCCTAACTCAGAGAGGGAAGGAACTGGGAGCAGGAGAAAGAGAGAGAGACGGGTTGGTAGTGGCAGGGCTGGGTGTTGGTGGACGCGGGTGGACAGCCCAGTCCTGACGCTAATTCTGTGAACTTGGGTAATCAGTTTAACTCCCTAGGCCTCAGGTGCCTCATCCATGAAATGGGGATCATAACAGAACCCACCTCAAAGCCTTGGAAGGATCCAGTGAGTATATGTGAATTCTCAGTTATGCCTCTAACAGGACTGTCACCTCCACCCATGACAGTGCTCGGCTGGACCTCTCCTTGGCCTATCGAAAGGGGGGATGGCTGTCAAACCCTTAAAGATAGGTCTTGTGTATCTGTGTGCTCCAGAATGTGCAGAAGATCATTTTACTGTCAGCCCAGGATCTGGGCTGCACAGATCGTCTTCTCTCGTCTGCAATCCTAACCAGACTCCACACTCCTTGAGGGCAGGACCCTTGTCTTATGCCTCCTTGGTAGGATGTCTATTACTGATCTTAAAACCCTTCACAGAGATGGTGAGACGTTCTCTGTGCTATCTTCCGGCTAGTTGCAACCAGCTGCATTCAACAAGGGTGCATTCTAATCGGGACTCCCACTCCCAGGCTGGCCCCCTCGTGCAGGGGGTCCCCAGTCCAGAGGGGCTATGGCAAGTGCTTTGGCTGTCTTTCTCTCTGCTCAACACCAGGCATTTGATAACTAGTAGAGTAAATATTAGAAATGCATTCTCCTTGGTGAAAACAGAGGTATTCAAGATATATAGGCTGGCCAGGCAAACTTTGAGGCATTCTTTTCTTTTTTCCCAAAGATTTTATTTTTCCTTTTTTGCCCTAACACCCCCCAGTACATAGTTGCATATTTTTAGTTGTGGGTCCTTCTAGTTGTGGCATGTGGGACGCCTCCTCAGCATGGCTTGATGAACGGTGCCATGTCTGCGCCCAGGATCTGAACTGGCAAAACCCTGGGCTGCCGAAGCGAAGCGCGCGAACTTAACTACTCGGTTACGTGGGTGGCCCCCGAACCACTCTTGACTCTTGAAAGAGCAAGGTGAAGGGATCTAGTGAGATCTCGGGGGAGGTGTGGTCAGGGCGCCTAAAGAGACAGATGGTCGTGACTTCAACCAGCCCCAGAACAGGTGGTATGGACTCTGGTGGACCTGTTTGCTAATAAATAGTTGTTCATAAAATCTCTACACATGTGGCAGAATTTGGTGTGAGGCTTGCTTTCATTCTACCTGACAATGAGGTTTGCCTTCTCCTTCTTCAAAGTTTTATTTCAGTGGCTGCTGTCAGACAATATACAAAAGAACACAACATAACAAAACCGGGGAGTCATGCCCAAACCAGTTTAGGTCAGTTCAGAGTACCACAGTGTCCCCGGGGCCTCACACCTGTAAATGCACCCGCAGAGGCTCTGCTGGCTTCCTGGAATGAGGAAATGCTGCTCAGCCCTCAATAAGCTTTGGTCATGGCCAAGGTCACTGTCCGGGCCATTACATACCTGGAAAACCAGCTGGACTTTCCCTTCGAGGTCCCAAGGGACAAGCCCTATGAGGAAGTCTTTGGGGACCCATTACCAGCTCCTACATTTGGATCAGGACACCGAGGGGAATTTCTGGCTGTACTAAAGAGATCACCTTGAAGAAAGGGGGCCTCTGTGCCCTGGAGAAGCTGAACCCCCCACCTCTTCCTGGGGCTCTGCAAAGGCTGCTGGGCAGGGGACCTGGTGTGAAGGCCCTTGGTGCTGGGGCGCTCACTACGCTCTCCCACGAAAGACGAGAGCCCACCCGCAGGGAAACGGGCTGCTGCTCTCTGCATTCCCTTCTCTGAGGAGTTTGTCATGGGTGAGCACTGTGGGGTGGCGGTGGGTACGGGGGTAGTGTTTAAGAGGAAAGGAGATGGGTGTGGGCCAGCACAAGCCTCTAAATTCTCCTCTTGCTCATCTTCTCTCTTTTTATCTTTCCTTCCTCTCCCACACCTCTCCAGAGAGAATGGCGGGGAGAGTCAGGGTGGGGAAGCGCTGGGCTTTCACGCACCAGGGCGACTGTCCTGACCGCAGACAAGCTGACATTTGCAGCCTTCCAAACTCGGGTTGGCAACTTGACCCTCCGTGGCAGCTCAAACTCTACAGGATGATCGCAGAGTTCCTTCTAAACCCTTTCTCACCTCCAGTCTCTCCTCCTGCTCCCACAGCCCACTGCTCTCTATTTAGCCCACCCTCAGACCTTCAAGGTCTGCGTGAGAATTTGCCTTTCCTTCCTTTCTCCTCACCCCAATCCAAACCCAGGGTACCTTTGCTCATTAAGAGCCATGCTGGTTAATCCTAAAGGATTTCCAGTTAGTGAATGAGAACTCCCCCACCCCTAGTCTGTAAACCAGGCAGTAAACTGCTCAGATTATCATTCATCTGCCACCTTTGCAAGTAGCTCAACACCCCAATCAAGCAGAGAGCCATTGCCAGAGAGAACACAGCTCCCAGAGGGTTCTGGGAATTCCAGACACTCTTGCAGGGCCAAGGGAGATTTCCACTAGCAAAATTTACCTAGAGAAAACCACCCGAGCGTGTGAGGAGCCTGCCAAGCAGTTCTCCCTTGTTGGCCTGGGGCTCTGTGGATCTCTCTCAGCAAATAGTTAGGCACTGCCTTAATTTACTTGCCTGCCAGAGTCCCTCTTGGAGGGAGGCCAAGCTGGTAGATATGGAAGTGAGACTGTTAATTTAGTGGAAATCCATGCATGTAATTGGGAGGACAATACGGGAACAAGTGCATGAGAAGTTGGGGGTCTTTGGGCAAGGAGGAAAAGAGAGGCAAGGGAGGACCCTTCTCTCTGCTTCCAGGGAGCAGGGTTGAAGCAAGCCATCCCCCACTGCAGAGCCGTTCAGGCTCCTGATGCAAGAAATGGCTTTCTTGGCTCCACCGGGTCCCTTGAGATGGCAAGGGACCTTCCCAGGTCACAGGACGACCCCGACACACAGCTCTCATTTTGTCTGGGTGTGACTGCTTCTTCCCCCTCTCTGGGCCCCTCTCCTCGGATCTCCTAAAGCAGCCTTCCTTTGAGAGCACTGTCTTAGGAGTCAGGCACGTGAGGCTGACTCGCTCTTTCACCAGCCACGTGAGCTGCACCAAGTTACTGAATTTCTTGGAGTTGTGTTGGCAACATGGGGATGTAATGTCCCCTCAAAGGGCAATTGTGAGGATAAAATGATCAGTGGATGCGAAGGCTTCTCGCACAGTGCCTGATGGGTAAATGTGCTCAGGGAAGAGCTGTCATCTTCATCCACTATACAGTTTGTGGCTGCTTTGCCAAGCCCCTTAAACACACGCTGGCAGAAGCTCCCATCCTGTGGATGCAGTCCAGCTAGACACGCCTCGGCCACCTCTGCTCTCTCAGCACTTTGCCCAGCACTTTCTACACTCCATCCCCTGCCTGGTGGGCGGCAGGACTGTCTCCAGGGCATCAGAGGGGCAGCTGGTTTAGAGCCTTGTCTCCCTTGGGCACTTTAGGGATCACCCTGTTGATGAGGACCTGGGTTCACCTCATCCGGCGCTCACCAGGAACGGCTGGGAGTTGGTGGAAACAATTTGGGACAACCTGCCTGTGGATTTAAGACAGCAGCCGTGGACCACCAACTTAGGACCATCCCACCTTCCAGACCTCTCAGGAGGAACCACACACCATGGAGAATGAAAACCAGACACAGGCAGTAAGAGGTTTTTTAAAAAGCAGAACATCCAACCTAAGTTGATGGAAAGAGATTTTTTAAAAAGCAGAACACATCCAACCTGACTTGGTGGAAAGAGACACCCGCCCCGTTGCCTGGAACCACAGACCTTCCTGCTGTCTCCCAGTGACCAGGGGTGCCCAGCCTCACGCTGCCCTGCTCACTCCTGGAGGGCCCTTGGGCTGGGCAGTTCCCTCTGCCCACACTGGCTTCAGCCCTTCAGAGCACCCTTGGGCCCAAGTGCCCTGGGTCACTTCTCCTGAGTTGGGGATTGCATGCTGGGGCCAGGAACTTCCATGTCACCCAGCCTGAAGTAGACAGAGGGGATACGGCGGGCTTGGAGATGACCAGCGGTTTGGGAGCAGACCTGGAGAGACTGAGTGGGGCTCCTCCCTCTCAGACCGCGAACCCCAAATCTCCACCTAGATATTAAGGCTGGAAGAGGCCAGGAGGGAGATGGGAGATGGAATCCAGCCACCACTGTCCCACTCCCCCTGCAGGAAGTGAGCCCTCAGGAGCGGGTGAGGCAGGACCCCGCTCTCCCGCGGGCGGGCGCGGGGTGCCCCCTCCAGGGCGCTTTGGAATCGATACTCCCCCTGCCCCGGGCAGGGCTGCTCCCCGCCACTGTCTGCCCTGGGGACCTGCGGCGCTCTGAGTCCCTTCCCCAGCCACATCACCCCCAGCCCGGCCCCCAGCCCTGGGAACGTCCCCGCCCCTCCGCGAACCCACCTTCGCCGGCGCTCCGCGGCCCCTTCCAGGGGTGTCAGCAGGGTCCCCGCCTCCTCCTCCCGACGCGGGCTCCCGGCTCCGCAGCCTCTGGCCACGGCCTCGGGGGCTGAGCCGGCTTCTGCCGCCCTTTCTCTCGTGCTCCAGTGAATTCTCAGCACTATTCTTTTTTTAAGGGACTTTTTTTTTTTTTTTTTTTTTTTTTGCGTTGCGTCAGGGCGGTTGCCTGGCGACGGCAGAGCTATTCCACCGCGAGCCCTTTGAGTCCCATCCCCTCCAGCATCTCATTCATGCCGCTCCGCCCGAGGCTGGGGACCTGGGACGCGCAGGGTCCGGGAGCCGCGCAGCCGGGTCCTAAAGCCCTTCTAGTTGCGCGTTCCCGGCCAGGACCTGAACCCAAGCAGCCGCCCCGCCGCAAGCAGAAGCGAACTACACGCGTTTGCCAAACCCTAGACGAAACCAAACCCAAATACCCTTTTTTTTTTATTAAACCCGAAACCCAGGCAGTTTTCCCCCAAGCATGGCAACGTGGCTTTGCCACTGTCAGCAGTTTGCCTTCGTGGAGGGGGCAGGAGAACCCCCTTCCTGCGTCGGCAAGCCCAGAGCCTGCACTCCACCCACAAGCAGGCTGAGTCCAAACGACCAGCAGCAACTCCCGTTACCCAGCGCCTAACATGTGCCAACAGCGACTCAGCAAGGCAGACGTGGGTATCTCCTCTTTCAGATGAGGAAACTGAGGCTCAGAGAGGCCAGGTAGAAACCAGAGGTTAACTAGAAACAGGTGTTCTTCCAGGTCTGTCTCCCAGACCAGCTGGGAGGAGTCGAGGTGGACCTGTCCCTGCGCAGGTGTTTCCCCGCTAACCACAAGGTACCTCCTGGGCTATAATACTCTGTGCTGTGTCAACCGCTCACTAGAGATAGTTCTGATCTATATCCAGTCCCTGCTCCACCAGAGCCTAGAGCTCCAGGCACCTAAGACATTACAGGACAGCAGCCAAGGCTGCCCCATTCTGGCCTTTAGAACCAACCCTCACTGCAGACAGGGGGCTCCAGTCCAGATCCTGGGGCTCTACCTCCTCCTGGGACCCCTGACCCCAGAGCTGATTCCTAAACGTTGACCTCATTCTCAGGGCAGCCTGAGACATGGCCAAGTTCCCCTCCTAGACATTTTGGGTTGGCAGGGTCCTTCGAACTTATCTCATCTACCATCCTCACAACAGCACTGGGGGGGCTGGGCAGGTGTTGTTATCTCCATGAACAGATGTACACACTGAGGCCACGGGGCTGCAAAGTAACCTGCCACAAGTTCCATTCCGGGCAAGTAGCTGGCCTTGTTTTCTATGGCTACTCAGCCCCACAGATGCCCAAGACCTTTGTGCTGCCCCCTGCTGCCCATGTCCTTCACCGAAACTCCCTCTCTGGGCCCTGTCCCACTTCCTTCCTTGCCCCTCTCTCTAGGATGCCCTTAAGGGACTTTGTCTAAGAAGAAATCCTGCTCCTGGGAGCACCCCATCATGCTAAGGGGTTAATGCTTCTAAGCCAGCAAGTGTACTTGAACAGGGGTCTTCCGGGGAGTCACAGCATCAACCCAACCTCCTGAGTCTAGCTCCTAAATATCCGTCCAATCCTTCCACTTCTTCCCATCGCCTCTGCCACTACCCTGGCTCAAGTCACCATCAGCTTGCTCCCCTCCAGCAACAGCCTCTTACTGATGGCCCTGCACCCACTCTGGGCCCCCAACCGACCCTCTCCCCCCGAGAAAGTTATTCCCCCACAGGGAGAGCAAACTCTTCAGAATGGAAATCCGATCCTTGCTTCTCCCAGCTTTAAAGCCCTCCGACAGCTCTCAGTCCTCCCAGGATGAAAACCCAGCACGGCCACCAGGCCTGCATGGTCTGGCTCTGCCCGCCTTTTGGGTCTCGCCTTGCACTGATACTCTGCTCTCCAGACAGACTCTCTTCCAGGTCCTTCTACACACCTGTTCCTCCCTTACGGCGCTGACAGCACATCTGCCTCCTGAGGGGACCCCAGGTTACACAGCCTCCTAACCTCACCTACTTCTCCTTCATGGACCACTTGTAATTTTATCTTCATTTGTGAGGTTATTTGATTAGTATCTGTCTCCCTCTCAGGCTGTAGGCTCTGAGGGGCAGGAACCATGTTTGCTGCCAGAAGACTCAGTCTGGATTCGGGGACTCAGCATCCTCCTGGCTGCCTGTCCCTGGCCACACGCCGGTACTGAATACTGAGTGCCCCCCTCACTGCTCACCAGTGTATTCCAGCCTCAGCATGTGGTAAGTGCTCTATTGTCTTCTTGGTGGAGCTGTCCTACCTCATCTGGAAATGCTTTTTCCCATCTTCACCCTCTTAGCCCCTCATTTGGCCTGGGGCTCCTGTTTCTGCTTTCTTGTGGGTACACTGTCCTCTATCTTCTCATAGACAGGCAGCCTGTCCAGGGCAGGGATGGAGGCCTCACCCTTACACCTCCCATTCTGCCTGGTGTATGCCTGGACAGGAGGGTGGTCAGTGACGAGGACCAGGAGAGTCAGTGAGGGAGGGAAGAGGAGGAGGAAAAGCCAGGTGTCTGTTGGAACAGTTTCGTTGTTAATGTCTAACCATATGCAGTGGTCAAACGAGTTATAGTTAGAGCTCCAGCATTGGATGGTATGTAGCCATACAAATAATATTTCCAAAATATATTTGATGACATAGGAAAATGCTAATGATTTCATGCTAAGTAAACAAGACTGGAACACCAAATGTCTAAGTAAATAAGACATTATGAAACGTTTAATTCTAGGATCTAATATCCAATTCTTTTATATATGTAAAAAAAGATTGGGAGGGTATATGCATATATTAGCTGTGATTTTTTTCTCGGTGGCAGGGTAACAGAGGATTTAGCATTTTTTCTATAGGCTTGCATTAATTTTCTGCAATGCATGGTTTTTGTAAGTAGCAATGTCAGGAAACACTACTACAAAGAACAGACGTCCCCGTGCTTGGGGTACCTGATGCCTCCTGCTTTGGATGAAGCTGCCTTTTATATGAGATGCTGTAAGGCTAGGCTGGAGCCCACTAATGGGGAGGGGGGTCCCCATGGCTCAGAGCAGCAGGGCCACCTGAGGGCTCTTCCCTGCTAGTTGGCCCTTTGGACCAGAGAACATTGGGCTGAGTCCATGAGGGTGAGTCTGCACTCGGTGACAGCACCCTGATTCTAGAGCTGCCTGTTGGATCATTCCTATCGATCTAGTTTGACTTTCAAGAGGCAAGATGTACTGATGTGTGAGAGGGCCGGCCCAGGTACCTGGACCATCTTAGTGAGTGCATATGTCGGCCAACAGCAGCCTCACTGACGTTAGCACACCACTTTACAGGTTACAGAGTGGTTTCCTTTCTGGTGGTCCCAAGATGAGTGAGACATCATCTCTTTTGATCCTAGAGAAATTCTGTGAAATAGAGAAGTCAAGAAATATTCTCCCTATCTTACTTAAGAGACATCAAACTTGGCGAGGTTGAGGGGCTCACCCGAAGTCATACTCCTGGTAGTGGCAGGGCTCCTAGGACTGTCTGACGCTAAGTCTAGGACACTCCATACTGCACCACACTGACCCTGCAGTCCCTCCAAGCCTTGGGCAAGGCAGCCTCAGTGACCACAACATGCTTGACCCATGCATGGTGGGCAGGGATGACCTCGTTAATAAGGTGAGTTTCAAGTAAAGATTTGAAGGAGATAAGGGAGTTGGTCATGAGGTATCTGTGGGAAGGGTGTTGCCGGCAGAAGAAACAGCCAGTGCAAAGGAACCTTGTGAGCAAACAAACCTGATAAAATCAAGGAAGAACGAAAGGGGCCTCACACTGGAGTGCAGCAAGCAGGGGGGAGATGAGAGCTGTGGGAGATGATGCCATAGAGGTGACAGCGCAGGGTGCTGGGGCAGATCCTGTGGACATGGCGGGCCGTTGTAAGGACTTGCCTTTTCCGCAAGGAAACGCACAGAATGCACAGCTGGGTTGGGTCTCTGCCTTCTTGGCACTCCCCCAGCACAAAGCATTCCCTCAATTAGTCTCACTTGTTCCCACAGGAGTTTTTAAGCTACACAAAGACAAACTCCATTGTCTAAGGCTCCTGTGTATTCATTATGGTGATTACAATTTTGTCTCTATTCGTTGAATGAGAGAAGGAAGGAAGAAATTTCTGTTTGGCTCTATTGCACAGAGGACATGACGGGTAGTGACACCCTCCCCTGCTCCAGGGAGCAATTAGATCTCGCAGCCTTGGGCCCCAGTCGGCTAGCTTCTACCATCTGCCTTTGGGAGGGGCTTTTCCACCCAGGGCCCAGCGTTTCAAGATGATCCAGGAAGTGTTTCTCATATGGCTTTGATGCTGGCAACAGCAATGGCTCTTCTCTGCCCTTATCTCTCAGAAGGGGTTGATTCAGGCTGAAGCACAGAAGGGAGATGGGGCCAACCTCCTGTCTTATAAGGAACCCATTAGTTCAATGAGCATTTATGGGCGCCTCACTTGGTGTCACTCAGTGCTAGGCGTGGGGGTACAGTGCGGCCAGGGCAGTGGCAGAGGCATGGCAAGAAGTGGAAGGATTGGATGGCTATTTAGGAGCTACACTCAAGAGGCTGGATACAACAGGGCGTGATGGGCCAGGGTAAGGTCTTTGGACATGATCCTGAAGTCGAGGGATTAAGAAGGGAGGGTATCATGGCTTTTGTATCTCAGAGAAACTAGAAGGATGCGGGGACAGAATAGGCGGCAAGACCAATAAAGAGATTGTTTCCATTTTACTGACGGTGAGAGGTGATGGAAGTCCATACCCACGGCGGGGAGTGGCTCACCGCATTTCCCAGGTGATGATGGACGGTGGGTATGCGGCATGGTGAAGGGGAAGCGCGGGGGATGTGGAGGCAGGCAGACTCAGGTCAAGTCCTGGCTCTTCTGACACTGGCGTGTGCCTGTAAGAAGTCACTCAAGTCTTCTGAGCTGCAGTTACTTCATCCATGAAATGGAAATAATTTTAATAGCACTGTCCTTATACATGGGGAAGGGGGCCTGCCTTGGACCCCATGCTTTAAAGAGCCCTGCTCTGGGCCTCCTCCAGGTAAGGTGCCCACTCATAGTCTATTCCTTCCCTTCTACTCTGGGCTCTAAGTATCCAGGACTCAGGAAGTTCCTGCCCAAATAGCCCATGTTTGGGCCCATGCAGGCCTCTTTCCTCATCTGTGGAGTGTGCGTGAAGGCTAGACTCTCAAGCTGGGGTGTCTCCTGCTGGCCTCACTCCCCCTGCTCCTCAGTGTTCCAGAAGTCCAAGGATGCGCAATTGGCACTTGCCTTTGAGGTTGTTATAAGGATATATTTGTCAAGGCAAGGGGAAAGAACAAACATTGTCTAACAGTTTGTTAACTTGGTTTATAACTCAGATACTTAGACACATGGCATGTGGGCCTCCATTTATGCATTTGCTTTGGACCTCTCAAATGTTAGGGGTGGGCCTGATTACAGGCCTGGCTTGTGGTTTGTTTAAGATCACTCTCCTCTCCATCCTGGCATCTCAGCATCTCCTGCAGAGTTGGCCCTTTTATCCTGTGGACACTTGTAAGAATCACCATCTAGAAGATGCTGCAGAGAATGTTTCCAGGCCCAGCACCAGCACATCCTAGTGACAACTTGGATGACAACCAGGGCCTCCTCAGGCATGTGTAATATTTGAAGGAAACCAGAAGTGATGCCACTAATGACAGTGGGGCAGCAGCCCTGATGGGCAGGGGAGAGCCTTCTAGATTCTTATATGCCTCATCTCATCCAAGGGGCCTGGCTCCTTTGAACAATGGAAAGAGCCCTGGATAGGTATGAGGAGATCCTGGTTCCAGTCCCGGCTCTGTTACTAATCAGACCTTTGTCAAATCACTTTCCCCCCGTTGGATGTTTTCCTCCCTACTGGAACAAGGGGTTCAAGCTCTGGCATCTTCTGACTCACAATTCCAGGATACTCTGCAGTCACTGAAGAGGATCTATCTTGGCGGGCAGTGGCAGGAGGGAGGACCAGAAACTGCAAAGTGGGAAGTTCTGGCAGATACTACAAGTCTGGGCCAGCAAGAGGTTGACACCAGCTAGATGGAGAGAAAGAGCAGGTGGGCTTTCTCTGAGGCTGGATGAGAGCTGGCAGGTGAGACACTCATGAACAAGGCCACACCCCCAAATTCTGGGGATAGCCTGCTTGTTCTCTGCCCTACTTTAAACTCGGGGGTGGGGGAAGGTGGTCCCAGACTGGAAGGCAGGATGAGGAAGCGTGGGGCCTGCAGTAGAACTCTGTGCCTATGGAAGCAAGGCCAGAGGTGCCCAATTGCTTCATGTACTCAACCGCGCCCCTAGTGGCCAAGCCAACAGCTGCAGCTAAGGAGTTTGTTCTTTTCATTTCCGCCAGCCAATCTCTGATGGTACTGGAGGCCAGAAGCGGGTGTCAGAAGGAGGAGTTGTTCCACACAGAGATAAAGTCGAACTTAATCATTCTATCACTGAGAAAACCCAGACCACAAGCACCAGCCTTGGAGGCAGGATCAAGACCAGGTCCCCAAAGATAATGGAGTGCTTGTCATCTGCCATGCAGTGCACTGGGGACAGATTCTGTGGGAAGCTGGTCTGTGGATCTCCCTATTCAGCTCCTTTCCAGGAATTCCACCCTGAGTATGGAACTCCCTAACTGGGGACAGAATCTCCCTTGTATTTATCTACTCTCCCAAAACCAACTCAAACCAACTGCCCCCCGAGATGTTAAAACGAATGGGATGCACACTTTCTCTCTCACCCCATCCTGCCCACCCAGGTGGGGAACAAGTATATTGTAGTGCACAGTTTGGGCTTCGGGGACCTTGGGTCTGTCACTTGCTGATGGGGTGCTTTGGGCAAATATCTAACCCTTTTGAGCCTCAGTTTCCTCATCTACACATCGAGTTAACAATATCTGCCACTATGGGTGGTTGTGAGGATTGGAATTAATGCCTATAAAATGCCTGACATAAGGTTTGGCACAGAGTAGGCATCCAATGAATGATGTTTCTTATCATGTCTGTGCACCAACTGATTCCTCGATGGTGCCCCACCTGAAAAGGGCCATGCCCGTTGCTCATTCTCGTCTAATGCACAGCATGAACAAATATTAAACAATCAAGCTGGTGAGATTCCTGAACATCTTAGCTGTCCTGTTCATCTTCTTTGAACATGAGGTAGCTCTGTTTGGAATCTGACACCAGGAAAACAGGGTGGAGCATGGAGCAGACAAACATACCCCGCGGTTCAGCCACAGTTTTCAGGCACAGACTCCAAGCACTTCCTGGCAGGGAGGCAGCAAGCCACTTCAGTAAGGTCAGCTGCCATTCTACTGACTAATGTCTTATGACCAGGACTGTTGCTGGTTCACAGAGAGAACTGGCAGCAGGCAGGGAGAGAAAAATAGATGCAGGCACACGGAGATAGACTGACTTACTGTGGTCAAGGAGGAGAGAAATCAAGGGACAGAGGACAGACTGATGAACACACAGAGAAACCACTTCTGGAGGACCCCCTGATGAATCACTTTCAGGTTAATGTTTCATGATCAGATCAAAATGTTCAGCAAAAGGAATCAGCCCTCCTTGGAAATGGTTGTTTGTGATGATGCTTATGAGAAGGAAAGAGAAAGGGAGAGAGAGACAGCGAGAGAAAAGGAGGAGGGAGAGAGAGAGAAAGAGAAAGAAGAAGAAGAGAAGGAGGAAGAGGAGGAGGAGGAAAGAAGGAAAAGAGAAGGGAAGGGAAATTTTCAGAATGGTGCTAAGGTCTGAATGCGTCCCCTCAAAATTCGTCTGTTGAAATCCTAACCCCCAAGGTGGTGGTATTAGGTGGTGGGGCCTTTGGGAGGTAATTAGGTCATGAGAATGGAGCCCTCATGAATGGGATTAGTGCCCTGATGAAGAGAACCCACGGAGCTTCCCCTCGGCTTCTGCCATGTGAGGACCATTGAGAGGGTACCCGCTATGAACCAGGAAGCGGGTTCTCACCAGATACTGAATTGGCCAACACCCTGATCTTGGACTTCCAGCCTCCAGAACTGTGAGAAGCAAATTTCTGTTGTTTATACGCCACTCAACCTGTGGTATTTTGTTAGAGCAGCTCAAAGGGACTAAGGCAGTGGGATACATTTCTTCCTCAGTGGCCTGGAGTCAGGAGCCTGCCTAAATGAACAGGATGCTGCCAGAATGAACTAATGGCCTGACTCTCCCTGGCCCCACTCAGGAAGGCCTTGGTCCCTGCAGGCCTGGGCTGAGAGTTCTGCAGCAGAGCCCTACCCGTGGTGCACCCCCACCTCAGAGCAGCCTCATCATGCCTTCTCTCTGTAAGACCCACTCTGTTCTCCCTGGACCTGAACTCAGCTTTTTGGGCCAGTTTATTTCTGTATCCTTGCAAGTCAGGGCTTATGGCACTGAGGCATAGGATGATCTTTGACATTTTCCAAGGGGGAAAAATGACCTGTTGGCAGTTGGGAGGCAGAGCACCTCAGAATGACTGGATAAAATCCTACCAGCCCGTGCCCACCCCACTCCCCATCGGCTCTTCATGCTCCTGAGTCCAGCCGTGCGAACAGATCAGGCCTGTGGGATCTCAGAGTCTACAAGACATCAGATGGAACCAAAAAGAAATCAGACAGAAGCAAGTTTAAAATAGTTAAGATTCAAACTCTAAAACATCATAGTCCTTCTGAAGTATGTCCTTACAAAAGATTTCTTGCCATCAGAAGAACCATTAGATTTTTAAAACCTGCTCACATACAAACATGCCCATGCAAATACATCCAGTACCCGCAGAATACTAGGCTCTGGGCTGGATACTTATATTTTTGTGATCTGACTTAAGCGTTAGAAGGGAGTAGAGAAATGTTTAGTAAATCTGGTCTGATGTACCTATATGCAGGTCCTAGAATACATGGATTCTCTAAGCTTTCCCTAGATGTATTGATTCTATCCCCCTAACCCGCCCTGCCGCACCCCCGCGCCCCGCTCCTCCCCCACTCCCGCTCCCGCTCCGTATCCACTCCTCTGACTTGAACTGGTGCCCTTCATCTATGCTTCCCTATCACCCAGGCAAACTGCCGCTCCAACAGTTCACCCTGAGGTCACTGATCTCTTGTCCATCTCTCCTAATAGATTCCAAGCCTTCAAGGTCAGGGATGGTGCCTTACTCATTCCATTCCCAGAAGTGTTCCCAGTGCCCAGCACAGGGCTGCAACATGGAGCGCACCTGATCAGTGATGCTCGTGTACGTGAACAAATGAATGAATGGGTGAGCGTGCGTTCTTATAAACCCTTGTGTGTAGTTCCCTCTGCTAAAGAAGGAAGGGGAGGGAAACAAGCTAAGCCAAGTGTGCCAGTGATGCAGGGATGGTGAGCCGAAGAGTCGAAAGAAAGATTTCTTGGACTCTCAAGGTCTGGCAGTGGTGCTCTTTTATTTAGAGAATAGTACGGAATAGCATGGGGACAGGACCCATGGGCAGTAAAGAGCTGCTGCATGGGGACAGGACCCATGGGCAGTCAGAGCTCCTGCTGCTGCTCTGAGTTGAGGGTTAGAGCTAAATTTATAAGGCACGGGTACGTGACTTCTTTTTACTGGAAAAGAGAAAAGATGAGGTAAAAAGTCATTAAATGGTTTCAGTGCAGATAGGGTCTGGTTATTGTGCGGTATAACTTTAGATACGAATCTGGTCATATAGATTGGCATGTAGGTGAGGATGCCCTGGGCTTCTCTCCCTGGGGCAGCCCTAATTCATACCATAAAAATCCACCAGGTCATATAGATCGGCATGTAGGCCAGGTCGCCTTGGGCTTCTCTACCTGGGGCAGCCTTAATCCACATCACCAGGAATGTTCTGGATGGGCAGCTGGCGATGGGGTGAGTGGTATGAGCACTGGGCCATTTGTCCTCTCCCATCCTAGCAACAAGCTCAATGGGCCTCCCTGAGTTCTCCTCACACGTAGTCAGGCCACCACTGGCCTCCCCAGCGCTGACTTACAGAAAGACAGGAAGGGGTCTCTCCCCTGTTTTTAATGGGTCTGTGTGATTTCTCCTCTTCTCTAAGAAGCTAAAAGAGGGTAGCAGATTATTCCATCCTCTTTTTCAGTAAATCAGCAAGGGGCGAATTTTGCTATGTCCTTTCTGCAGATGGAGAGGCTGAGGCTAGAGAGAGCTCACTTCCCAGCGTGCTCCCACAGCTCACATGCGAAGCTGGCTGCTAGCTGGGGACTTGTCACTCCCCTTCAGCCCTGAGCTCAGGAGCAAGACTCATCAAAATGTTTTCCATTCAGTAGTTATCACTTGGGAAAATTCCACAACTTGCCCCACCTTCCCCTAAGGCCCAGGCAGCTGAGGCGTTTGCACCTGGATGTCTGGAATGTGTGTGAGCCCAGCGGGGGCAGAGCTGGGGAAGAAGGGCCTCAGTGCATTTCTAGGCCTTGAATTCATTCCTGTCACGGGTGGTCCCTCCTGGTGGCTGAAGCAAGGGAGGGAGAATTCAGGGCCCCATTGGATTTAGGCCCTGTGTAGACTGGAAACTCTCTCGTGTGTGTTCTATTTGGGAGACTGTTTTGGGCTGGAGTATGGGGGCCAGGGCGGAGGCGAGGCCTGAAAGAAATGGGCCAAGTGGGAGGCTGCTGTGAGGCAAAGCAGTGGCAACCAGCCTCCTGGAGGCCTGAGAGGAGGCCAAGGCAGCCTGGGTCTTCTCACTGCTCACTCTGGGCCTGGCCCTGCCAAACCCCAGCCTATTTGCTCACCATAGAGCCCTTTTCCTGGGGTAGTCCAGAGACAAAGGTTTAGGGGCCTTCAGTTTTAGTTTTGGTCCCCTTTCTCTGCAGAGGTGGGAAATTTGAAGAAGAATAATGAAAAATCAAAAAGTTCAAAAAGAAGAGAAAAGAACATTCATTCATATTCCTTCCACCCATAGTTAACAATTATTAATATTTCAGCATATTAGCTTCTATACGGTATACTATATTATTTTTCCATACTGTATGCTATCTTAAAAAGTATACTAGTTGTAAGGAAAGTGATTCTTCTTTATAAAACATGAGGGCATTACAGGTGAGGCTAAGTCCCTCTGACCAGCCCCTGCCGCCTGCCCCTCCCCTGTACGACTTCTCTTTCCTCCTCCCAGAAAGAATCGTCACTATGAGTTTGGGGGACGTTTTCCTTATTCTTGGCTTTACTTTTATACACACGCGTATATAAAGCGCAAACACAAACACAGTTTCATTTTGTCTGTTTGTATTTTTTCCTAATGGTATAATCCTGTAAGTATTGCTACGCAACTTGCCTTTTTCCTCCTCAATAGGCATTTGATGTTGATACACGTGGATCTGAGCCACTTCACTGACCCACTCCCTTCCCCATGGACGCTTCCATCGTTCCTGTCACAGTGGTGCAGTACCATCCTCGTCTACCTGTGCATCTCCAGTGTACGTTCCTGCAGGTGACATTGTGGGTGACTGGGCCTTTTCCTTTTTGCTGGATAGTGACAGATTTCCCTCCATATTGCAGTATAAACATCTCCATCCCATCCAGTAGGACCGTTTACCCATTAGCCAAGCCAACTCCCGATATTGTCCGACTTTTTATGTGTGTGTGATGGAGGAGAATGATATCTCACAGTTACTTTTCGTTTCTCTGGTTACCACTGAGGATGAGTATATAATTTATTTTTTTCTATATGATTGCCCAAGTACTCCAGTATCATTTATTGATTCATTTATCCTTTTTCCACTGACTTAAAATTTTAACACAGTTTATTTTTGTATATGCACAGATCATTCTATTCAAGTCTATTGATCTAGTTGCCAATTCCTGAATCAATCAATAGCACACTGTTTTAATTACTATAGCTTTATAATATATTGGAACCTGTCTTAGTCATTTTGGGCTGCTGTAACAGAATACCATAGTCTGGGTGGCTCAAACAACAAATACTTATTTCTTACAGTTCTCGGGGCTGGGAGGTCCAAGATCAAAGTGCTCCACATCTGTCTGGTTTGCAGACAACCACCTTCTCGTTGTGTCCTCACGTGGAGGAGGGAGAAATCATCTCTCTGTGTTTCTTATTACAAGGGCACTAATCCCATTTGTGAGGGCTCCACCCTCAGGACTAATCGCCTCCCAAAGGCCCCATCTCCTAATACAATCACTTTGAGGATTAGGTTTCAACATATGAATCTTGGGGGGACACAAACATTTAGCCCATAACAGTGCAAATATAATTTTGCTAATCCTTATAGAAATTCTGTGAGAGTAAGAATTATTGCCTTTTTATACATGAGGAAACTGAAGCCCGGAGAGTTAGAATGATTTGTCCACGGCCTGTTTGACCCAGTACCCAAGGCCTAAAGGGGCTTCAAAGGGGTTCTGCCTGCTCTGGGTTCCCCAGGCCTGGCCCCCCTTTGGCATGACCTTAACCGACCGTGATGCACTGCAGATCACAACAGTGAGCCTCGTCCCCGAGCTCTTGTGAGGAGCGTTGGGGAGGTTGTGTCCTGCATCATGCAGCATCCCCTCTAAGAGGGCCCACCAGACAACTTGAGCACAGGATGTTCTTTTTTGTGACGTCAGCCTCAGAACAGGGCTTCTTGGAGCAGCTGGTTTGTTTTTCTCTTTTGGTTGCTGCCATTCTTGAGCTGTGCTGCTGTGCTCTTCACTCTGGCTTCTAGAAAACTCAGCCAAGTGTGTGTCCTCCTTAGTGAGTGGAGAGGACCTCACAGCAGGCTTTGGGCCTACTATCCTCATCCCCGGCTCCGTCTTACTTTTCTATTCTTATTCTCCCCTTTGACTCATTTTTCCCTATCCACTCTAAAAATGTTTTCTTTTGGTGTATTGTAGTTGTGTATCTTTTTGGTTAGACTGCAGTCCTTTTTGGAACAAGGTAACAAGGTGATCTATAAGTGAAAAGTTAAAGTCAAGTATTTCAGGTAGAGATGGGAGCTCTTCGGGGCCTGATCCCAGTGACTTAGGAGGTTCCAAGGGCTTCTGGGGGCCTTCTCCATCTCGTTGGGGAGAAGTCTCCTGATCCCAACCTCTGCAGCCACTGAGCTTCCTCAGCCGCAGCCCCAGCCCCGGCCTGTCTCTTCATGCTCCTGGGGCTTGGTCTGTGTTCCATTGAATGACCCAGCTGGGTCTCAGCTTCTGCTACTGCCCTGCTTGAGGCCAGGACCCTCCTGGGCACTCAGCCCTGAAAGAGCTTCCGCTGACTCAGCCACGACTCACCAGGCGTGGGCCCCAGCCGGCTGGGGTGGCCCCTCAGGGGACCGGAGGGCAGGGAGCCTAGAGTTGCCAGGCTGCAGACGTTGCTGACCTCTCTTTAAACCACTGAGAAAATCTGATTTGTGGCAGCTCAGCCTTCAGGATTTGAAGCTCCCAGAACATCTGCTCTCAACTCAAACCAGTCATTAGTGGGATTGTGGAATGGAAGTCTGGGAAGAATTTTCTAAGGGGCCAAGTGCTGGAGAGAAGAGAGGACTGGACTGTGGTCAGGAGACCTGGGATCCAGTCCTGGTGTTACTGCTCGCCAGCTTGCAGCCTTGACCAAATCGCCTTCCTTCTCTTAACCCTGTAAGACAGAGACAACAAGATCCAGATAAAGATTCCGTCAATCTTTCAATAACTGTGATGGAGCACCTCCACCTCCGATGTGCTAAGAGCTGTGCAAGGGGCTGGGGTACAGTGATGGACAAGAACAGTAAGGCCCCTTCTTGTGTGGCTTACCTGTGTGCTAGTGAGCGAAGAAGACAGGCCATAACAATGAAATAAACCGGCCAACAAGGTAAGTTCAGCTACTGATAAGTACCTCCAGAAAATAAAGCGAGATGACACAAGGGAGAATACTGGGGAGAGGGGAATTAAAAGCGGCCAGAGAAAGCCGTTGTCGAGGCCAATGATGCCTTGTACTGGGGTGACAGCGATGCAGGTGGAGATAAGTGGGCAGATTCTAGATCATGTTGGAGGTAGAGCTCCTAGGATTTGCTGATTGGGGGAAAGGGACTGAGACAATGACTGCTAGGCATTTTGGATTGAACAACAGAGTCGGTGATGGTGTTGATTCATTGAATCAAGGAAAAAGTGGGTTTGGGAGGGAAAATCAAGAGATTGATTGGTCTTGGACATGTTAATTCTGAGACCCTAAAGTTGACACAAAAGAGGGATGAGATGAAGGCAGTCAGGAACCCCATTTTGGAGCATGGTGCCGAGCTGTAGAGCAGATACGAAGGGCACACACATAGTGAAGGACCCAGAGGTGTAGTTGCAGGTTTCTAGGGCTCTTTACACCTCTCTCACCTGCCCTATCCCCTTTCAAGTGCCCTCACACTGCTCCGCTCCACCACCAGTGCCTCAAGTACCCCAGTGCTGGCCCCAAACTTCCCCTGCAGGTGGCTCTGGAGCTGTTACCACTTCTCAGCATGAAATCCACACCCGTTACATCCTGGGCTCACAGGCCTGGCTCCCAGTTAGCTGACAAATAGGAAATCAACTGAAGACTACCTTTCACTGAGGGATCAGTGACACTGGGCATCTTATTTTCTGACAGGTAGGGTGTTCTTCCCTCTTTTTATGGGAGTTGGGTGTGTAGGTCGTGTAGGGGCAAAGGAACAATGCCCCAATCCAAAGGCTTTATTGATGGAGTTGTTGGGCTGTTCAGATTGGGTCTGGCTTTGAGCAGTTCACAACCCTTTGAGGCCTTGGATCTTGGTGTGAGGAGCTCCCTGGGGCAGAGGCAGCCCTATTTTCCTGAGGGAGCTTTAGAAGACAAAGAGGATGCTGGCTCCTGGGAAACCGGTGCCCAAAGACCCTCATGGCAGCTGTTGCCTTTGCATCAGGAGTGAAAATTATAGGTTTGTGTTCTGGTGATTGCAGCCAGGGTCAGTGAACTCTAGGATAAAGAACCACCTTAGCAATTCTAGAGATGAGCTCCATTGTCTCCAAGTTGTCCTAAAATGATAGGGTCCCCAGTGAGCACCTGCTCCTTGCCCAATATGAGGTCCTTTCCCATATCAGCTCATTGTTAACGCCCACAGTCACTGTCTGGTAAATATTAGTATCTCCATTTGCAATTGAGGGGCAGGATGGCTGGTTATGGAGGGGCCTGGGGCTGTCGGCCAAGTTGGGATCTTTACCTCAGCCCCAGGACAGGACCTGGGATCTTTGCAGCGGACGGGTGTGCTCTGAACTTCCCTAGGGTCCAGCAGAGAACAGCTCATTCTCAGGGACTGAGATGGGACCCAGGGGCCAGCCCCACCCCAGTGCTGCCAAAGGAGGCCAGTTGGGAGTAGAGGATGCTGGTGTTAACCCATGGAGGGCGCGTCTGCTGCCTCGTTCTTTGGGCACTATCACCCCGAGTGACCTGCCTCTTTATCTCAGAGTACAAACAGGCCTCCTCTGTGTGGTGGGTAAAACATCCACCAGCAGCTCCAGCTTAGTGTCCTCAGCAGAAAGCATGGGTGCTGGAGCCAGACTTTCTGGGTATCCATCCTGGCTTAGCCTTTCACTAACCTGGTGACTTTAGACAAGTCACTTAACCTCTCAGGAAACAGCAAAAGAAACCATCTCATGGAGTTGCTTGAGAATTAAAGGAGATAATACCTATGAAGGGCTTAAAACAGGAGGCAGCCATAGTAAGATGCAGTCAAAGTTAGCTGTTGTTACTGTAATCCTTGTGGCAATCCCGGGAGGGGCTCTCGCGGGCCATGCTGACGTCCAAGACCACTCCATGGGCCAATCCCTGTTGTCAGAGAGGTGGGCTATTATGGCTGGTCAGGCCCTGGATCATCGTCCTCCCCTGTGACCAGGGAGCACATCTCTTAACAGAGGAAGGGGGATGGGAAATTTGGAGAGGCAGATAGAAAAAGCCAACAAAATAAAACAAAAACTAAAGCAAAACTAAAAACAACTACTTCCAAAATCTCCCTCAGATTGCCCCCAACTGTTTTGTGTACTGTCTGAGAGAGTGGCATCCTACTTCAATGGGTACCTCAGCAGCACCAAGCCTGTGGCTCTTCATAGTGGAGTGACATGGAACTCTGGACGAGCCTGCTCAGGCTGCCCTAACGAAAGACCACAGACTGGGTAGCTTAAACAACGGACATTTATTTTCTCAAGTTCTGGACGTTGGAAGTTCAAGATCAAGGTGTCAGTGGGGTTGGTTCCTTCTGAGGCCTCTCTTCTTGGTGTGCAGGTGGCTGCCTTCCCCTGTGTCCTCACGTGGCCTTTCTTCTGTGCATGTGCATGTCTCGTGTCCCTTTTGTGTGTCCAAATTTCCACGTCTTATGAGGACACCAGTCATATTGGACTAGGGCCCACCCTGAAAGCCTCACCTTAACTTGTTCCCCTCTTTAAAGACCCTGTCTCCAGTCACATTGTGAGATACGGGGCATTAGGGCTTCAACATATAAAGTTTGGGGGGACATGATTCAGCCACAGAATTCTGAGACGTACAGAACACAGAGACTTTAGGAGGACTTCAGAAGTCACCAGGTCCATTCCCTGCGTTTCGTAGGTGAAGCTGGGAGTCCTGCAGCCACTTTTCCAGAGTCCTAGAGCCGCTTTTCTGGAGTTACAGAATAAGTGAGCGCAGAGCTGTGGTCAGAGTCCCAGGGCTGCCCTGCTCAGCTGTGTGGCTTGGGGCAGTCACCGCCCTCTTCTGTAAGGAGCGGCTGAGGAGTCCTCTTGCACTGGGCTGGCTGTCAAGAAGTCCAAGTATGATCCCGCTCACAAACATGCTTCGTAAACAGCCAAGCCAGCACCCAGGGATGCCTCAGCGTTTGGACAGGCAGGGGAGGGTCGTGATAATAGAGGCTCTTGGTTTCTGAATGCGCTCCTTACTCAGAATGCAGAGAGGGAGTGGGCTTGCTGACTGTGCGCCAGCCCTCGTACAAAGGTTCACATTTATTCCTAACAACAGCTCTACTTCAGTCTAGAGGTTGCTACACTATTTTGCAAAGGAGAAACCTAAGAATCAGAGGACTTGAGTAACTTGCCCAAGGTCACATCTAGTGAGTGGTAGAGCCAACGCTAAGTTTTTCTGACGTAGCCCGTGCTCTTTCTGCTCTCCACCAGGTGGAGGCCAGGGATCTGGGGAAAGGCCTTAGCCAAGAATGGAACCTTTAAAAGCCAACATGCCCTCAGATTCCTGGCTGTATTCAGAAGTACATAGAGAGGTTTCCTGTGACATATGATATTTATCTGGGAGGCACTGGATACGACAAAAATGTGGATGAGGAATTAGGACTTAGGGGTTCCATATTGTGCTGAGTTACCCTGTGTAAACCTCTTTCCCTCTCTGGGCTTGAGTTTTCCTCAGGAGGAGGCTGGACTAGATAAGAAGTGGAAAACACAAAGGTGGCTTGAGTGAGGGAGACAGATCCAGCAAAAGCGATGGCCTCTCTGTCATTCGCTGTCACACTTGTGATAGAAGGATGGGGACAAGACAAATCTTGCCTTTCTGTTAGCCCAACTCTAGCAAATAAAGCAGCAATACAGCACAGGGATAAATGTCAACTGAAAGTCCTCGAGTGGTGGGAGACTGTGGCACGGCTCCAGCTGAGGAGCAGCCACCACCCGGCTCACCTGATCGTGACCCTGTGGGAATGCTGTCCTGAGGACTTTTCGAAATAAGACAGGAATATGGGATTTCAAATACTATCTCCTGGTTTCTAATTGCTGTCAACAAACTTTAAACCTAACATAAATGGGCTAATGCTGGATGGAAAGGGGAAAAAGAGAGACTTCTGTGGGTCTGTGTCCTGGGCTGACAATTGGAGATCTCTGGATTGGGCACATCTAAGGCCTGCTGCCTGAGAGTGTGGATGACCACCATAGAAAGCACCAGAATGGCATGGATTTGGGAATTTGGAAGTACATTTCCGAACACCAATTACAATGTGTGTGGGGTTTTTACCATTCTTTAAACAATTCTCTGAGACAAGCTGGGTGTCCAACAATTTGACTCAATTTTGACACTATCTGCCTGGAGATAGCATGAGATCCCATAGGTTAAGGGCTCGGTCCTACAAGCCTGTGCCCCACCCTCACTTCAGATCACAAGTCCAGGTTGTCACCTGTGCTTCTGACAGATGACCCATAGATCGGAGATTCCCATGACCCCCTCTTTGGGTTCCATTAATTTGCTACAGCAGCTCACAAAACTCAGAGAAACATTTTACTAACTAGACACTGGTTTATTATAAAAGGATATAACTCAGGAACAGCGAGATGGAAGAGAGCGTAGGACAAGGGCAAGGTATGGGGTAAGAGCTGGGAGCTCCCATGCCCTCCCAGGAGCCCCACTCTCCCAAATGTCTATGTGTTCACTGAACCCCATCCTTCTGAGTTTTTATGGAGGCTACATGACATAGGCATGACCAGTTAAATCATTGACTGTTGGTAATTTAACTCATTCTTTATCCCCTCTCCCCTCCCTGAAGTCAAGTGGGACTGAAAGTTTCAACCCTCTAAACACATGGTTGGTTCCCTTGGCAATCAGCCCTCATCCTTGGGTTACCCAGATGCTTTCCAAAAGTCACCTCATTAACACAACAAAAGACACCATTATTGCTCTCAGCACTTAGGAAATTCTAAGTATTTTAGGAGCTCTGTGTCAGAAAACTGGACAAAGACCAAATATATATTTCACAATAAATATCATATGAACATGTGAACATTTACCAGCCATCTTTACCCTGCTCTATTCCCCAAACAATCCCAACATTTAGGCTTGTTTTGTTCATCAATTAGGACCCCTTCTGCTGCATAACTGAAAACCCAACTTGGAAGGGAATTTATAGTTTCCTATAATTGGAAAGTCTAGAAGTAGGGCAGACTTCGGCATTAGTTTAATCCAGCAGGTCAACAACATCCCCAAGGACTAGTTCCTTTCCATTTCTCTGCTCTTCCATCTGCAGTGTTGGCTTCATCCTAAGTCTGCTCCTGTATGATCTTGGTAGCTATGAAGAGCTCCCAGGCCACACTGCAGAAACAGGGGACTTAGAATAGAAGTTTGAATCAAGCCCTCCTGTCTTATAAAATAAGTGAGAGCCATCTTATTTACCCTGGTTGGACCCACTTAGAGCAATTTCTACCCTTGAACCAATGACTACAGTCTCAGGGATGGGATGTGCTGATTGGTTCATGGGAGTAGGGTTGGGCCAGATTGCCTCAAACCACTTGAACTTGAGGGAGAGGAGAGCATCCCCAAAAGAAAATCTGAGTTTTATTAGAAGGAGGAGGGGGAGTGGATTTTAGCTAGGCAACCACAGATCCTATGACATTTTCCAACCCTCTCAGCTGCCCACTCCTGGTGGTCAGGCAAGGGTAGGAGTCCTCATCCCTGTCCCTTGGGTGTGAGGAAGGTACAAGGGCAAACTTTGCTCCAAACCCTTCTCGGTTCTCCCTAGCAAACGTCTTTGATGAGTTTCTTGCATGCACTCCACACCTCGCACACAATTCTTGCCTGAATCTGATGGGGGAGTCGGTCCAGACTACAGTTCAGATCCTAGGACATTCTAAGTGCTCAGAAAATTCTAAACAACCACATTGAGGCTGCTGCCCAACCCTGCCTTTGCATATTACTCCAAATTGGATTCTACCTCGTGTTTAGCTCTCTCCTTGGTAGCAGCGGGGGAGGGGCAGTTGGAGGGTTCCACGGGGACAATGCTAAGAAAATGAGGTACAAGTATGGTGCTGTTCCAAAGGTTTAACACTGACAAGTCAGCATAGTCTCTGGCTGAAAATCACCACTGCAGCTGTGCCAGTGTAGACAGGCCAAATGTTTAGTGCTCCCTACCTTCCCTGGGAGCCTTGGATCCTGCCTCACTGTCACTTGTTTCGTGTCCAGCCGACACGATTACAGTGATGTTGGTAAATGTCTACACGGCATTTGTGAGTCATTACAGTCATGGTGGTAAACTACATGGTATTCATGTGTCATTACAGTGGTGATGGTAAAGGTCTACACTACATTCATGTGTCAGGAACTGTTCTAAATGTCATTGAATCCTCACAAAACCCTGAGAGACAGGTATTATTATCATCCCCACTCTAAGGTAAGGAAACAGACCCCAGCTAGGTTGGGCAACTTGCCCAAGTCCTCAGGGCTGTTCTGCGGCAGGGCTTGACCCAGGCAGTCTTGCTCCAGACTCCAAGGTCTTAACCACTAAACTACTTCAGGGACACATGCGGACTCACTTGTAAGGACCCACATTTTTGGGGCTTCCGCCTTCAACTTAAAAGAAATGGCAATGAACATTTTCTGAGTGCCTTTTGAGAGCCAAGCACTTTACAGACCTGCTGTCTCAAGAATCTGAAGAGCTGGGTTTTGTTATCTTAGTTTTAGAGACAAGGAAGTTGAGGTGATTAGGTAACACAGCCAGAATCTCACAGCCAGTAAGCGGGATTATGAAAGTGGGATTTCAACTCTGAGCTGCGTGGTGGTAAAGCCCGCGCTCTTCCCACTGGTTCCAGCTGCTTCCCAGGCTCGCCACAGTCCCTTTGGGATGCTTCTCACCAGGGTTTTTGGCTCTGTGGGGCTTGATGGCTGAGTGGTAGTGAAAATCAATTTAGTAGGTCAAAACCAGCATTTAAAAAATGAAATAGAACTGAAATGAATAAAGCCCACAGAAGAAAGGAGAAGAGAGAGGGGTAAAACACAACAGAATGTATAAAAGGTGAGGATAGGTATTTTTTGGTGAAACTGTGCGTTAGTTATTCACATGTGTATACTGGGTTGTAATGTAAACTGTGGGTCACAATAAAAAAAATTGGAAGCCACTGCTCTGTGCTTTCCTGTCCTTTGTCTGCAAGCATCTCCTCTAGGGTCCAGGGCTTGTGATATCCACAACCTTAATGATAGGCCCTGTACGCTCTCTAGTTTTGAACTGAGCTATTCTGAGAAAACAAGTCCATTTCCTATTGGAGTTCCCAAGGATTAGAGAAAAGACTGCTAATTTCGTGAACGTTGGGATGGCTGCTAAGAATCACATTTTGTTGCTGCCTCTTCTGTTCAGTGTTCTGAGACTTTTCTCAGGACCACATTCCCAGAATCTCCCTTGGTTTCCGGGCAATATTCCACCTGTGAGTACAGAAGCTCAACTCTCCGTAATCTTGGTCATCTCCTTCTCTCTCTTGATTTTTTTTAAATCTAGTTTAGTGTGTATCAGGGTCATACCTGTATGTGGTTTAGAGACTCACAGAGGCTTGCTATGAAAAAACCGTGGGCTCCTTTGCCCCTGCCAACTACTGTTTTCTGCTCCCCAGAATGCACACTTTCAGCATTTTCAACTGATGATTGTGACATTTACCTCCATTTCACCAAATAACATGCTTAGATTGCCATTTCATGATATTTCAGTTTTAGACATGATCCTTTTACTTCTTACTATGAGATAAATTTAGCTCTTTTTCAGTCTCTCCAACATACTCTTCTTACCTCCCCATCTTTCCAGTATAGCTATATATTAATTTTTATTCGCTAAGTATTCAATGTTTCTGTTATGATTATACAAACTCTACCCACAGCTGAACCATATACTATACTATGCTTATTTTTTTCCAAACACAATATTAAGTTTTTCCTCGATGTAATTGACTTGATTTCTCATTTGCTTAATTATCTATGTGTTGGTCATTAATTCAATCCGCCAAAGTAGTTGTCCTTAGTTTTGTAAATCTCTTCTCAGTACATTCAAACACATCAGGCAATACGGTAATATTGCCTTAATGAAGAAATCCCCCGGGACACTGACCTGCTCCAAAATGTCCCACTTCACAGCTGTTTTCTTGAGATTTCTCTTCACCATCTTCTTGGGGATCTCTTTCACCTCTCTCATATTGGCTGCTCTGTTTCTTGGATCCCAGGTTTTTTTCTTCCTTGGTTTAGTTCTTCATTTTTATAGTGTACATCATTGAGTCTCTTCTTTAGAAAGGGGGCATGGAATCAATGTTTTGAGACTTTGCTTGCCCGAAAATGTCTTTATTGTACTCCCACTCCCAATTAATCGTTAGGCTCAAGATAGAATTCTAAGTTGGAAATAACATCCCCTTAGAATTTTGAAGACATTGTTCCATTATTTTCTGGCTTCCAGGGTTACTTTGAGTAATTCAAAACTATTTTGGTCATTGGTCCTCTGTTCCCTGTTTTCATTCTGGAAGCCTGTGGATATTCTCTTTGCTTCATTGTTCTGAAATCTGATGATGCAGTGCCTTGGGATAGGTTGGTTTTTATCCATTGTGCTAAACATTCAAGGGACCTTTTCAATCTGGAAACTTAACTCTTTCAACTCCAAGAAATTTTCCTAACTAGTGCTTTGATAATTTTGTTCTGTTTTCTCTTTTCTCTCTTTGTGGAATTTTTTGTTATTTAAAAGTTGGACCTTCTCTAATGGTTCTTTAATTATCCCTTCTGTTTCTGTCTGCTTTCTCTTTTTCTCTATTTCTTTGAGATTTCTTCCTTTTTATCTTTCAACCTTTCCATTTTTCTATTAATCCCTGAGGCTCCTTGTTCTTGTCGTTTCTGAATGTTTCTTCTTTTTTAAGCATCCTGTTTTTCTTGTTTCCTGGTTCAATATTATCTACTAACTCTGTAAGAATACCAATAATAGTCTTTGTGAAGCTGTCCTTTCCCTGCGCAGACTCTGTTTCCTCCGAACTTTTCCTTTTTCCTCCTGTGTGTTTTGTCTCTATCTGACATATCAGATGCTAAATGCTTACTTATTCTTGACTGGTCGTTCGTATTTCAGAGTGGTGCACTCAAAAGATTGTTTGACATTCTGAGCCCATGGGTGAGGATTGTCAACTGTTCTCACTGTAGGGTGATATGGCTTGGGCTGTGTCCATGGAAACGCTTAGCATTTTTAGACTCTGGGCTGGTCAGAGTCCCCAAAGTAGACTTTCCTACCCTCCTGCTTGAAGGCCTAAGGCCGGATGCCTATGTTTTGGATGCGTATTGGGGAGGAAGGCTGCGGTTGGCAGTTCTCAATCTTCAGTAGGCAAATTTTCACTTATTCCCTCTGACTTCAGGATGGGGGCTGTGTCCTCAATTGTGCCTGGAGTCTCCCAGTTCAGAGTCCCTCTGTTGTAACCTCAATAGACTCAACAGAGAACAAATCTCCAGTCTTCTGCTGGGGTGTGGAGGGGCAAAGGGCAAGGTGTGCTGAGTAGGGAGGAAAAGCAAGGGGGTGGAGTCTGACTGCTTCCTAAGTAAGCTTTCATCAATCATTTTGTTTTTAACACACCTTTTCCCTCATTTCTAATTCCTGAACCTTCAGGAGATTCTGTGATGAAAATGGGGTCTTCTCTTGTCCTTACTGAAATTGAGTCTTTATCGATTGGTCTAGCTAGAGGTTCATCAAACCATCTTTTGGTTTCATTGATTATCTCTTTTATTTGTTTGTTTGCCTTCTGTTTCATTGATTCCTATTCTGATCTTTACTATTTCCTCCCTTCTGCTTGTATTAGATTTGATTTGCTCTTCTGTTTCATTGATTTTACATATTTCTTTTCTTGTTTTCTAATCTTGGTATTTAAAACTATAAATTCCCCTCCAAGTACTACTTTTGCTGTTACCATACAATTTAATATGCTTTTTTAAATTTTGATTTACGTCAAGATATTTCCTAATTTCCCTTCTAACTCCTCATCTTTGAGGTTGTTTAGAGGTGTGTCGTTTAATTTCCACATATTTGGAGATTTATCAGATTTATTTCTATTATTGATTTCTAATGTAATATTCATCGTGGTTGGAGAATATACTTTGTGTGATTTTGTTCCTTTCACAGTAATCGAGACTTGTTTTACGGCCTAAGATAGGGTCTATCCTGGTCAATGTTCCATGCAGACTTGAAAAGAACGGGTATTCTGATGTTGCTACGTGGAGTGTTTATACACGTCAGTTAAATCAAATTAATTGACAGCATTCTTCAGTTCTTTATCCTTCCCGATTTTCTTTCTGCTTGTTCTATCAATTCCAGAGAGAGGAGTGTCAAAATCTTCAACTGTAATTGTTGGATTATAAATTTCACCTTTTAATTTCATCAATTTTTCTTCATATGTTTCAAGTTTTTTTCTTTTAGGTACATACACATTTATAATTTTTTCCATCTTCTAGCTTTATTGACCCTTTTGTTACTATGAAATCACCTTCTTTTCTCAGTAATATTTCCTGTCTTAAAGTCTATTTTGTCTGATGTTAATGTTGGCACTCCAGTTATATTTGTACCGTATGTATCATATATATTTTTCCTATCTTTTGCTTTCAACCTATTTGTTGGTCTAGCGTTAATGTCAATCTGAATTTAAAGTGCATCTTTTCTAGCCAATATAGAGTTGGATCTTGCTTTTTTTTCAGTCTGTCAATCTTTACCTTTTGATTGGAGTGTTTAATCTATTTATATTTATGTAATTATTTACGTTTGGATTTAGATCTACCATTTTACTATTTGTTTTCTACTTGTCTCATCTCTTTTTTGTTCTTCTGTTCCCCTTTATTGCCTGATTTTGTATTAAAAAACTATTTTTAGTATGCCATTTGAATTCCTCTTTACTTCTTTCCCTCAGCTTTATTTAGGTATAATTGACTACCAAAAATTGTATAGAGTTAAGTTGTACAAGTGATGACTTGATACATGTGTACGTTGTGAAATATTGACCACCAACAAGCCAATCAACATTTCCATCACTTCACATGTTTACCATTTCCTTCTTTTTCCCTTTTTGTGGTGAGAACACCCAAGATCTACCCTCTTAGCGAAATTAAAATACACAATATGATATTGTCCACTATAGTCACATTGCTGTACAGCTGTTCTTCAGAACTCATTCTTTTTGCATAACAGAAACTTTGTACCTCTTGACCACTATTTCTCCATTTCCCTCTTCCCCCAGCCCCTGGTACCATCGTTCTACTCTTTGTTCCTACGAATTTGAATATTTTAGATTTCACATATAAATTAGATCACCCAGTATTTGTTTTTCTGTATCTGGCTTGTTTCACTTAATGTAATATCATCCAGGTTCATCCATGTTGTCACAAATGGCAGGACTTTCTTCTTTTTAAACGCTGAATAATATTCTATTTTGTGTGTGTGTATATATACACATGCATATATATGTATAAATGTATACACATATATATTTTCTTTTCTTTATCAATTCATCTGTTTGATAAACACTTAGGTTGTTTCCATGTCATGGCTATTGTGAATCATGATGAAATGAACATGAGGGTGCAGATATCGCTTTGAGATACTGATTTCATTTCCTTTGGCTGTATACCCAGAAATGGGATTATAATGTAGTTTTATTTTTTATTTTTTGAGGAACCTCCAGACCATTTTCCATAATGGCCGTACCAGTTTACATTCTCACCAACAGTGTACAAAGATTCCCTTTTCTCCACATTCTTGCCAATACTTTTTATCTTTCTGATAATAGCCATTTAAAGAGGTATGAAGTGATATTTCATTGCTGTTTTGATTTGCATTTTCCTGATGAATATTGAAGTTGAGCATCTTTTCATATACCTATTGGCCATTTGTATGCCTTCTTTTGTGAAATGTCTATTCAGGTCTTTGCCCATTTTTCAATCGCTTTTCTCTTCTCTTGGTTTTTTTTTTTTTTTTGCGATTGAGTTGTACGAGTTCCTTACATATTTTGGATATTAGCACCTTATCAGACACATGGTTAAATATAAGATATGAAAGCATAAAACTACCAGAAAAAAACCATAGGGGATAAACTTCTGGGGTTTTTTTTGTTTTTTTTTTTGTTTTTGAGGAAGATTAACCCTGAGCTACCATCTGCCGCCAATCCTCCTCTTTTTGCTGAGGAAGACTGGCACTGAGCTGACTTCCATGCCCATCTTCCTCTACTTTATTTGTGGAACACCTGCCACATATAAAGTAGAGGAAAAATATTTTCTCCCATTCTACAGGTTGCTTTTTTGCTCCGTTGACTTTTTTCCTTTGCTGTACATAAGCTTTTTAGTTTGATGCAATCCCTTTTATCTATTTTTGCTTTTGTTACCTGAGCTTTTGGTGTTGTATCCAAAAATTCATTGTACAGATCATTGTCAAGAAGCTTGTCCCTGGGGCCGGCTTGGTGGCGCAGTGGTTAGGTTCACACATTCCGCTTTGGCGGCTTGAGGTTCACCAGTTCAGATCCCGGGTGCAGATCTATGTACCGCTTGTCAAGCCATGCTGTGGCAGGTATCCCACATATAAAATAGAGGAAGATGGGCACGGACATTAGCTCAGGGCCAGTCTTCCTCAGCAAAAAGAGGAGGACTGGTGGCAGAAGTTAGCTCAGGGCTAACCGTCCTCAAAAAAAAAAAAAGAAAAAAAACTTTTCCGTTATGGTTTCTTCTAGTAGTTTTATGCTTTCAGGCCTTACATTTAATTCTTTAATCCATTTTCAGTTGATTATTGTATATGGTATGAGATAAAGGTTCAATTTTGTTCTTCTGCATGTGAATATCCAGTTTTCCCAACACTGTTCTTTGAAAAGACTGTCCTTTCTCATTGCATGTTCTTGACATTCTTATTGAAGATCAGCTGACTGTAGATGCATAGATTTATTTCTGGGCTCTCTATTCTGTTCCATTTGTCTATACGTCTGTTTTTATGCCAATATTATACTGTTTTGATTCCTGTAGCTTTGTAATATATTTTGACATCAGGAAATGTAATGTCTCCTGCTTTGTTCTTCTTTCTCAAGATCGCTTTTGCTATTTGAGGTCTTTTGTGGTTCCATGTTAATTTTAGGATTTTTTTTCTGTTCCTGTAAAGAATGCCGTTGGGATTTTGATAGGGCTTGCATTGAATCTGTAGATCACTTTAGATAGTATGGACATTTTATAATATTAATTTTTCCAATCCATGAACACAGGATGTCTTTTCATTTATTTGTGTCATCTTTAATTTCCTTCGTTAATGTTTGTAATTTTCAGTGTACAAGTCTTTCATTTCTTTGGTTACATCTATCCCTGAGTATTTCATTCTTTTTGTTGCAATTACGGATGGGATTGTTTTCTTAAGTTCCTTTTCAGATAGTTTGTTGTTTGCATATAGAAATGTGGTTGATTTTTCTATGTCGATTTTGTATCCTGCAGCTTTACCGCATTTGTTTATTAGCTCTCACAGTTTTTTGGTGTGGAGTCTTTGGGGTTTTCTATGGATATGATCATGTCATCTGCAAAGATAATTTTACTTCTTTCTTTCCAATTTTATGCCTTTATTTCTTTTTCTTGTCTACTTGCTCTGGCTAGGACTTCCAGTACTATGTTGAAAAGAAGGGGTGAAGCTGAACATCCTTACTTTGTACCAGATCTTAGAGGGAAAGCTTTCAGTTTTCTGCATTGATTATGTCAGCTGTGAGCTTTTCATATCTGGCCTTTCTTGTGTCAAAGTAAGTTCCTATTTTGTTGAGAGCTTTAATCATGAATGGATGTTGAACTTTGTCAAATGCGTTTTCTCTGTCTATTGAGATGATCATGTGGTGTTTTTCTTTCATTTTGTCGATGTGTTGTGTCAATCATTGATTGATTTGCGTATGTTGAACCATCCTTGTATCCCAGGGATAAGTCTCAGGTGTATGATCCTTTTAATGTGCTCTTGAATCCAGTTTGGTGGTATTGTATTGAGGATTTTTATGTCTGTATTCTTCAGGGATATTGGTCTGTAGTTTCTTTTCTTGTAGCGTCTTGTCTGGTGATATCAAGGTAATGTTGGCCTCATAAAATGAGTTTAGAAGTGTTCTCTCTTCTATTTTCTTGAAGCATTTAAGAAAGATTTGTGTTAATTCTTCTTTGAATGTTTGGTAGAATTCACCTGTGAAGCCATCTGGTCCTGGGCTTTTCTTTCTTGGAAAATTACTAATTCGATTTCCTTAGTTAGTGGTAGTCTGTTTAGGCTTTCTCTTTCTTGTTGATTCAGTTTTGGTGATTTGATTGTTTCTAGGAACTTATCCATTTCTTGTAGGTTATCCAGTTTGTTGGTATATAATTGTTCATTGTAGTCTCATGATGTTTTTTCATTTCTGAGGCATCCTTTGTAATGTCTTCTCTTTCATTTCTGGTTTGATTTATTTGAATCTTCTTTTTTCTTAATGTAGCTAGGGATTTGTCAATTCTGTTTGTTGTTTCAGAAAACTAGCTCTTAGTTTTGTTGATTTTTTCTGTTGTTTTTATTTTCTATTTGATTTATTTCTGCTCTAATCTTCATCATTTCCTTCCTTCTGCTAACTTTGAGCATATTTTTCTTTTTCTAATTCCTTGAGATGTAAAGTCAAGTTATTTGAGATCTTTCTTCTTTTTTAATGTAGGCATTTATCATTATAAACTTCCTGCTTAGTACTGCTTTTGCTGTGTCCCATGGGTTTTGATACGTTGTGTGTTCATTTTCACTTGTCTTGAGATACTTTTTAAATTCTCTTTCAGTTTCCTCTTTCACCCAATGTTGTTCAAGAATGCATTGTTTAGTTTTCACTTACTTGTGAATTTTCCAGTTTTCTCACTGTTACTGATTTCTAGTTTCATTCCATTGTGGTCAGAAAAGATGCTTGGATGATCTTCTTAAATTTTTTAAGACTCATTTTGTGATCTATCATGGAAAATGTGTGTGTGTGTTGGAGAAGCTATTGGGTGAAAGTTCCATATATGTCTGTTAGATCCATTTGGTCTATAGTGTTTTTCAAGTCAGCTGTTTCTTTATTGATTTTCTGTCAGGATAGTCTATCCACTTTTGTCAGTGAAGTATTGAAGTCCCTTACTATTACTGTGTTGCTGTCAATTTCTGCCTTCAGATCTGTCAATGTTTGTTTTATGTATTTAAGTGCTCTGATGTTGGTTGCATATGTATATTTATAATTGTTATATCTTCCTGCTGAATTGATCCTTTTATCATTATATGTTATCCTTCTTTGTCTCTAGAGAGAGTTTTAGAATTAAGGTCTATTTTGTCTGATATAAATATAACAACTCCTGCTTTCTTTTGATTACCATTTGCATGAAATATCTTTTCCTATTCCTTCACTTTCAGCCTATGTGTGTCTTTAAATCCAACATATGTCTCTTGTAGGCCACATATCATTGCATTTTGTTTTTTTATCTATCCAGCCACTCTATGCCTTTTAATTGCTGAGTTTAATCTGTTTACTTTTAAGGTAATTATTGATGAGGACTTACTATTGCTATTTTGTTGATTATTTTTTGTCTGTTCTACAGTTGTTTTGTTCCTCTCTTCTTCTCTTACTGTCTTCCTTTGTCATTTGATGATTTTTTGTAGTGATTTGCTTTGTTTCTTTTCTCTTTATTTTTCATATGTATATTATAGATTTTTTTCTTTGTGGTTAGTTCAAGGCTTGCATAAAATATTTGGTAGTTATAACCTTCTATTTTAAGTTGATAACAACTTAACTTCAATTCCATACAAAAACACTACACTTTTACTCCCCTCCCACACACACTTGGTGTTTTTGCAGTCAGAGTTCCCTTCTTTTTATATTGCATATTCATTCATAAATTTTTAACTTTTAACTTTTATATTATGGTTAAAAGTAATTTATGCACCGCCAATGTAGTGTTATGTTAATCTGTATGTGGCTATGTTTTTACCTTCATCAGTAAGATTTATGCTTTCATGTGCTTTCTGTTGCTGTTTAGCGTGTTTTGTTTCGATCTGAAGAACTCCCTTGAGCATTCTTGTGAGGCATGTCTAGTGGCGACGGATTGTTTCAGTTTTTGTTTGTCTGGGAAAAACTTTCTCTTGCCTACAGTTTTGGGGTTTTTTTTAAAGATTTTATTTTTTTTTTTTCCTTTTTCTCCCCAAAGCCCCCTGGTACATAGTTGTATATATTCTTCGTTGTGGGTCCTTCCAGTTGTGGCACGTGGGACGCCACCTCAGCGTGGCCTGATGAGCAGTGCCATGTCCACGCCTAGGATCCAAACCAATGAAACACTGGGCCGCCTGCAGCAGAGTGCGCGAACCCAACCACTCGGCCACGGGGCCAGCCCCTCTTGCCTACCCTTTTAATGAACAATTTTGCTGGTTATAGTATTTCTGGTTGGCAGATTTTTCTTTCAGTATCCTAAACATATTGTCCCACTGTCTTCTGGATGTAAGGTTTCTGCTGTGAAATTCACTGATAGCTTTATTCACTGATATGTCTTTATATATGATGCTTATTTTTCTCTTTCTGCTTTCAAAATTCTGTTTGCCCTTGACTCTTGACAATTTGATTATAACATGTCTTGATGTCAACTTTTTTAGGGACATTTGAGCTTCATGAATCTGGATGTCCTTTTTCCTCCCAAGATTTGGGAAGTTTTCAGCCATTATTTTTTTAAATAAGTTCTTTCTCTCTCTCTCTCCTCCTTCCAGAAACCCCATAATGTATATATTGGTTTATTTGATGCTATTCCATAAGTCCTGTAAGCTTTCTTCACTCTTTTTCTTTCTTTTTTCTCCTCTAACTGGATAATTTCAAATCATCAAGTCTTTGAGTTTATAGATTCTTTCTTCTGCTTGATCAAGTCTGCTGTTGAAGCTCTCTATTGCATTTTTTAATTTTATTCATTGCATTCTTCAGCTGTTTGGTTCTTTTTAATGATTTCTATCTCTTTGTTAAACCTCTCATTTTATTTGTATATTGTTTTCCTGATTTCACTGAGTTGTCTATTTGTGTTCTCTTGTAGCTTGCTAAGCTTTTTAAAATCAATTATTTTCAATTCTTTGACTGGCAATTCATAGATCTCCATTTCTGTGGGGTCAGTTATTGGAATATTTTTTTGTTCCTTTGGTGGTATCATGTTTCCTTAATGTTTTATTTTCTATGTAGTCTTGTGTTGATGTCTGCACATTTGAGAGAGCAGTAACCTCCACAAGACTTTACAAACTGGCTTTGGATGGGAGAAGAGCTTCACCTAGAGATGGATTCTAGGGCACTGGCTTGGTGAGGTGTTGTTGCTCCAGCTCTGGGGGACACAGTTTCAACTCCAGCTCTGAAGAGGGCACAATGGCATGGTCTCTGTGCATCTCCATCAGCTGAAGTCAGCATCACCGAAGATTGCGGAGGTCCTTGGTGGCTAAGACTGTGGGTGTTCACAGTGTCAGTGAGGGCTGTTGGAGTCCTTGTCAGCAAAAGCTGTTGGGTCCTTCTGTTCTCTTTATTCCCCACAGGGGGATGTCAAGGCCAAGAAGGTCCCTCTTGCTTCTGGGTTTGGCATGCAGGTGTGCTCACAACAGTGGTGGCACCAGTGTCTGAGATGCAGTGGAGTGGTTATAGGGCCAGGTCTGATGAGCAGGCATATGCAGGGCAACTGTAGTTCCAGGGTCTGGGGTGCAGGAATACTTGCTGTGGCAATGGCACTGGTGTCCAAGGTGTAGGCACATGTGGAGTGACTGTGACTCTGGGATCCAGGAAACAGGTATGCTTGCTGTGGCAGTGGTGCCAGGGTCTGAGGCATGAGTGTACAGAGAACAGCTGCTGAGCTAGGGTCCAGGGCATTCATGCAATTGTTAATGTGGGGAAAAGAGTGGGGGCATGGCAGCTCCGGCTCTGGGGGAGTGCAGTGGCGGCTCCTTCTCAGGGTAGGGAGCACAGCATTGGTTCCCTGGGGTTGAAGGGGACATCTCGGTGGCTTCTTCTCTAGGAAGGCACAGCAGCATGGACTCCAGGCAGCTCCGTCAGCTGGGGTCAGTATCAGCAAATACTGTGGGAGTCTTCAGTGTGAAAACTTTGGATGTCCACAGCAGTGGCAAGGGTTGCTGGGGTCCATCTGATCTTCCTTTGCCCCATGGGAATTGTCGGGAGGTCATACCAAGGTAATCCCTCTCGGCAGTGAGCTGTGCTGGACTGAGGGACGGGGTGAGCCAGGTAAGATACTTCCTGTGGTTTTCTTTGCAGCCATCCTCTGGTTTTGGGCTCCAGTAAGTTGCTGCAAGTTCTTCATTGTATTCCAGAGCCCTCCCAGCGCTATTTTCATCTGTTTGTAGTTCTTTATTCATTACTGTTGTTGTTTTTTTGTGGAAGGGACTCCTATTGTGCTAACTTGCTGAGATCACCTCTCTCCTTTACTTTTTAACTAAATTTCTTTGAGTTTTTTCCTTAGGGTCTGCTCTAGGGATTACCATGTGCATCTTCAATTTATCACAATCTGCTTTAAATTGATATTGATTTTTGGTGAAAAAAAGAAACTTTGCACTGATATAGCTCCATTTCTCATGCTCCCTCCTCTGTGCTATTAACGTCATATATATTTATATATGTTATAAACCCACACTATGATGTTATAATTTCTGCTTTGAACAGAAAACACATAGGTGTTTTTAAAAAGTTAAGAGAATAAAAGATGATATATGTTTATATTATAATATATATTGCTTTATTTACCTACTTGCTTGCCGTTCTCAGTGATTTTTATTCCTTTTTGTGAACTGGTAACTGTCTGGTATCATTTTCTTTCAACCAGAAGGACTTCCTTTAGTTTTTCCTGTAGTGTAAGGCAGATAGAGATAAATTCTCTCAGCTTTGTTTATCTGAAAAAGTATTTTTTTCACCTTCATTTTTGAAGGATAATTTTATTGGATAGTGAATTCTTAGGTGACAGTTCTTTTTTTCCTCTAGCACTTTAAATATGTCACTCCACTGCCTTCCAGCCATTGTTCGTTTTTGATAAGAAGTCAAACATTAATTGTATTATTGTTACCATAAATGCAATTCATCATTTTTTCTCTTGCTGTGCAAGATCATCGGTTTTCTTTGGTTTTCAGTGTTTTGACCATGACGTCTAGGTGTGATTCTCTTTGTGTTTATGTTATGTTGGGTTCATTCAGTTTCTTGGCTATCCTAATCCCTTTGGGCTGTTATAACAAAATACCATACAGTGAGTGGCTTATGAAGAACAGGAATTTATTTCCCACTCTTCTGAATTCTGGGAATCCCAGATCGAGGTGCCAGCAGATTTGGTGTCTGGTGAGGACCCGCTTCATACATGGCCATCTTTTCACTGAAAACTCTCAAGGTAGAAGGGAAGAAGCAGCTCTCTCAGGCCTGTTTTATAAGGACACTAATTCTCTTTCTTTTTCAGATAAATAAAACTGAGAGAATTTGTTTCTATACACCTTACATGAGGTTCCACTTTTATGTCCTAATCGTATCCCAAAGGCTCCACCTCCTAATACCATGACATTGGGCATTAGATTTCACCATGTGAATTTTAGGGGGATGCAAATATTCAGGCCATAATATTGATTCTTTAAGTCAATGTCATTTACTAACTTTGGGGAGTTTTCAGCTATTTTTTCTTCAAATAATTTTTCTGTGCCTTTTTATCTTTCCTCTCCTTTTCGGACACCTATTACATTTATATTTGAACACTTTACATTGTCTGGCAGGTCTCTAAGGCTCTGTTCATTTTTCTTAATTCTTTCAGCTCTCTTTCTTCAGATTTGATAACTTTTATTGCTCTATCTTCAAATTCACTGCTTCTTTTTTCTGCCATCTCAGATCTGCTGTTGAGCACATCTAGTGAATTTTCAATATTATTTCTTGTAGTTTTCAGCTCTAAGAATTCCATTTGATCCTTTTTTATAATTTCCATTTCTCTGTTGATACTCTCTTTTTATTGATTCATTGTTAGCACAAATTCCTTTAATTCTTTGAGCATATTTTCCTTTAATTCCTAGAACATAACTATAGCAGCTGTTTTGAAATCTTTGCTAAATCCAACATCTGGGCCCATTTGGAATCAGAGTCTATTGATTTGTGTGTGTGTGTGGTCATGGTTTCATTTTTATTTGCATATCCAGGAATTTCTAGTTGAAAATTGGACTTTGAATCATGAAGTTGGTGTCCTCCATGGTGTGCAGCCACAGATATCACTGTGCAGTTTTTTTTGTTTTGGTTTGGTTTTTTGTTTGGTTTTGTTTTTTTGCCAAGGGAAGATCAGGCAATTATTTGGACAGAGTTTATGTTCAGACACCTCGAACCTGTAAACCTTCCACCTTCTGCTGCCCAAGCTGTGTGTGGTTGGAGGAACAAATTCCCGTCTACAGTAAGTTCTCAATCTGCCCTGGCTTTCACTTTTTGCTGCACTCTCTCCGGTCTCCCTGACTCATGCATATTTTAGCAGTCAGTCAGGGATGCATGGGAAGTTTATTATCTCAGGCCTTTCATGGGTCTCTTACCTCCAGGATTTCTCCCATTACATTTCTGGGTGATCTTCTGCCCACTCTGAACAGAGGTTACAACTTCAAGCTGGTAAAGCTGCAGCTTTTCACTTCTTGTCTGATTCCATGACTTTAACCCATAAAACTGCAGATTTTCACCTCCCCATCCCAGACGGAATCTGTCACTTCCGGCTGGTAAAGCTGCTGGTCTTCACTATCAGCCCTCAAACCATGCCCCCCCATTCCCACTGGTAAAGCTGTGACTCTTATCACCCAAGCTAAGGGGTGGAGGTGGGGGGATGTAGACCCTCCAAGCAAGAAGAGCACAGACTCATGGCCATTCGGAGGCAGTAGCAGTTTTTCAAGATTAAACACTTAATTTGTTGTCTGCCTTTGGTCATCTTTTGAGTCCCCTGAAATAGTTGGTTTTGACAATTTTGTCTAGTTTTGTACTTTTTTTCTTCAGAGGGAAATTTCCCATCTTCTCATGCCACCATTCCCGAAGTGAGTTTTGAACTGGATTATTTTAATGTTTCTTCCACTTAAGCAATCCTATTGCCCACAGATTTTGATCTTGATCGGAAATGTGCTGGTGTCAGGAGGCTGATGTCGACAAATGGAAGGAGAGCTCCAAATTTTGCATGTCACCTCAAATGTGCAAAAATAAAAGGGGCAGCCAGTGAGGCTGAACAGTGAACTGGGCACTTCAGCGCTGGGGTCTGGTCTCGGTGCAGCCCTGAGGGCCCTGGCTGAGCTTCTCTGACACAAGTGTCTGAAAAGGACACCCCTGGCCTCACCTCACACGTCTGGCTGCTTCTCATCTTCTCCCCTGGGTCCTTCCCCCACCTCCGCTCCGCCTTTCTCATGGATTCTATGACTCTGTGAAGGTGAAAATGGCTGAACTTAACTTTCACTTCTGCTCAGACATCTGAAACCCAAGAGCAAGGTCATTTCCTTGTTCTTTTCTGAGTAACTGCTGGAAGCCATTTTTGTTTTTGTTTTTTCGACCCCTGTCTGTTGCAGGCGGACAGAGAGGTGACGTTTTTTTCCAGACCACACAAAGGCCAGCTTACCCTGAACCTCCCCTCCTTGCAAACTCTCATGTCCCCTCTCACTCCAACCTTGAATGGGTGAGTCAGAGGAAAATGGACTTTCTCCCTAGGAAAGATTTCCTGTTCCTGACTATATTCTCTATAGCCTCAGGTCCAAGAATATAAAAGTTGTTCAAAAGTCACTTATGTGGTCCCCACTGATAAAGGCATTAGACGTAATTCAGACAGCATCACTGGATCCTTGTTCAGTAAAAGCTTCAACCTAAGCATCTGCCTCTGAGATTCTGTAGGATTCTTAGTCACAAATCATGGTCAAAGCCGTCTCCTTGGTAACTTCCCCCAATGACCCCTGATGGAGTTATTGCTCCTGCCTCTGTTCCCGTATTGTGCCTTGTTGAGGCTTACATGGCTGCACTGACGGTACCCTGCACCCCATTATAATTGTCTGTCTACCAGACCCCTTCGCATGACCCTCAAAGGAGGGTCACGCCTATTTCTATCTCCACCCCCAGCCTCTTGTGCCTGCTTACTACACAGCAAACATTCCCAAAAGTTTGTTGTGTTAGTTGAACTGAAATAACAAGAAAATAATCTCATCTCAAATAAGTAACTTTTTACATCGTAAGTTTAAGGAATTTGGGATTTTTTTCAACTTGTGTTTAATGCTTAGATCCAACTCTCAGGGGTCAGGAGTTGTATATAATAATAAATTAATAATAGGTATGATTCACTGAGCACAGCTGGTTCTGAACAGGGTTCTGGGCCCTTTGCCACCAAGGATAGAAGACAACCAAGCAATTTTAAAGATAAGATTTGGGACTTAGATTAGACATATTCACACCAGCTACCAGTTATTTGACATTCCTATGTGCTAAATACTGTAATAGATACTTTTTGTACGTTAATCCACTTATTCTCACAGAAACCTTTTGGGGAAATGAAGCACATAGTTTCCAAGGAGACTTGGATCCCGAGAACTCTATGTTGCTGCTGCTGTTGCCATGAACATCTGGGGAAAAGCTCAGGAACTGACAGCAAATTATTGTCTTAGTCCTAAAATCTGAGGAAAGAAACTCCATGAGGAAACTGAGATTCTGGACTGTGGTCCCAGGCTAGGAGCAGAAGAGGCCTGTCTGAATTCCAGCCCTCCCAAGGTTCCCAGACCTAAAGGCAGGTGAGGAGCCCACCCAGTGGCTCCCTTTGATCAATGGATCAGAAAGCAGGTGACCAGTGGCTCATCATGTCTGGGTGGACCAATAAGTCTCCCGGGGTCATCTTAGCAACCTTCTTGGTCCTGTTGGTCCCTTGGCTGGTGTAGTGCAGGACAGCATCTCACTGCTCCAGATGTTAGGGTCCTCTCCTCATCTCCTCTATCGTTCTCTGTTCTTCTGAGTTTTCATAGCCAAGTAAAGTAGCACCATTAAAGAAGCTCTGAGATCAGAAGCAACAGTGGGCTAGAGTGCCTTAAAAAAACAACAGGAAATTAGTATTCATTTATTGAAAGCCAATTCTGTGCCTGTCCCTCATGCTCATTCTGTCATTTGCACTCATAGGATTTTATGGGCTAGGTATTATCAGCACTATTTGGAAGACAAAACAAAACTAGCAAGGCTGAGGGAATGGCTGCCCTGGCTCCCGCAGACAGCACAAGGTGGCAGAGCCCAAGCTCTTTCGTATGTTGCAGACAGATGCTGCCAGGCAGAGCGAAATACCTTGCAGAGTTAGCCTGGAGGTTTACTAACCCTGCCAGGCTCAGTACAAGAAAAACACCGCCTGTGTTGTTAAACCAAAACCCCATGAGAAAACTTTCTGGTGGCAGAGGGGCATTACGACTAACGTGGCCGGGGATGGGAGAAAAACCAACTGCTCAGAGCCCTTCCTTAGGGGCTTTTCTGGGGCAGCGGTGCCCACTGGACCCAGTGAGCCCGTGGAAACTTTTTGAAGTGCTTGGCTGGAGGGGCGGGGCTCCTTGGGGGCGGCTGGTGAGGCTCTGATCACAAACCGGGGAACCTGCCACCTCTGCCTGGTGCTTGCTGTCGGCAGGAAGCCACGAGCTATGGGAACTGATTGAGACGACTGGGATGGGCTTTTTCTTTAGGTTACATCAGAAGTTGCTGGTTATAGCTAGAAGGCCACCTCACCACAGGTGTGCTGGGATTTGAAGAACTATGGTGAAAAGCCACTGAGGATTGCCAAGGTAAGACTTTGCATCTTCCACCTTCTTGACCATCTCATTTCCTTAAACTGTGCCAACAGTGCTCTGAGGCCTGTAGTTGGGAGAGCGGGCAGGAACATCGCCGTGGATGGGATAGACGGAGAGAGAAGACAATATGATCTGAGCCACAGCTGTGCATAGATTGTCCTGTTGTTTGTTTTGTTTCTATTTTAGAGAGATTTTTGGTGTATAAAAGTTCATCCATCCAGGGTAGACTCTGCTTCTTGGACTTTCTCAGCTGGAAAAGGCAGTGAATGTGCCACAGAGAAAAGACAGGAGAAGGCTGTGCGGTGGGGAGATGGGTGGGTACACACGTGGCAGCTGTGGGGATCCAGTCAAGTTCCTCAGCCTCTCCATAAGCTGGGGTACTGACGTCTGTGGTGCAGAGCTGGTGGAGCTGGCAGGGATGGATGAGGAGTGACTGGTTCAAGCTCAATGATTCGGTGTTGCTTTTGTTTTATTTTGTGTGTTTTTGGACAAGTGTTTTCATTTTTCAGACGTTTGGGGGTGGGGTGACGGAATAGATTTAACGATGATCTTTTTGTCTAAGAGCTCTATTTTGGCCACCTTTGAAAAGGAAAGAACAGTTGATCATATATTTTGAGAAGATTTTTTTGAATTCTAGGGTTTTGACAACTTTCTAGTCATTTTCTAATTGTGCACTGCTTTCGTCCTCAACTGTCCACATTACCAAGGAACTAAAGGATTGTTATCATGCTGCTTCCATAGTTATAGGGAAGAATTCCGCGTGATACACATAGACGCTCCTCCCTCCTGGAAGGGAGCTTTGCCTCCCACCCCCTCACCTCGAGTGAGGAGCGGCCTTAGGCTAGTGTACGGAAAGGGAGAAATGGTGAGTCCACAGTGGAGAATCCCAGCGGGCTCCACCTGCAGCAGGCGACCAGGTCGACTCCTGGAGGGGTAAGTCATGCAGGATTGTGCAACTTCATTAGTGTGCGAAGAGGAAAGCCCTTCACCTCAGCGCTAGTCTCCCCCCAACCCATAACCCAGGCTAGTCACCAGACAAACGCAAACTGAGGGACAGTCTGCAGAATATGCAAAGCGAGGAAAGATGGGGAAACTATCACACATCAGAGGAGAGTAAGGAAACACGACAACTAAATCCAGAATTCACGCCCTGGACTGGATTGGATCCTAGAACAACAACCAAAAAAAGTCGTTAGTGAAAAATAGGTGAAATCTAAATGAAGTCTAGAGTTTATCATCATTGTACAAACATGATTTTCTCAGTTCTGGCAAATGCACCATATTAGGTAAGGTTAACGTTAGGGGAAGGTGAGGGAGGGGATATGGAAAGTCTGTATACTATCTGCATAATTTTCCTGTAAACCTAAAGTTATTCCAAAATAAAGAGCTAAAAAAATTATACTCATCCTACCTTACAGCAGAAGTGGTCAAAATCTGAGTGTGCTTGGGACAGCTAGCATCCATGACCCAGTGGTCCCCACCCTCTCTGAACAATCTGGAACATAGCAGGTCTTTTGCATTTTTTACCATTCTCTCTCTCAACCCCCACCTTATCCCCCAGCTTATAGAGAAGCTCTATATTTCTCTCTGCTCATGGTATTTCTCATCATTCGTTTATTTTTTCACTCAGCATGCACTTTCTGAGCCCTTACTCTGTGTCAGGGCATTTAAGGCTAAGTACCCCGCCCTCTGTCTGCCCAGCAGAGCTCACTGTGCTGGTTCAGGATCTTGGGCCTCAAGGGCATGCCCAGCTACCCAAACCTGACCCCTCCCCGGTCAGGAAGCAGAGGGCCAAGAATGGAGGCAAGTGAGGACCCAGACCCTGCCTGGAATAACCAGATGGAATCTGCCGTCCTCTGGACTCAACCATCCCCAATCGGCCAGGCAGCCGGCCAAGCAGCTGTGAGCTGTGCCGGAAAATACTTTCCTGTGAGTGAAGCTGCGGCCTGAGGGATGCAGAGTGGGACTCCAGCTCCTGCTTGAGTAACCACCTTGCCAGGAGCCCACTCTGTTACGCTAGAATCTACAGCCAGAGGAGGCCACCAGGGGCCAGCATCCTTGCTTGGGAGGTATAGGTGGCAGGAGAAGCTTGATACCCACCCCCCACCCCCACCACACACCCCACAGGCCCCGAAAAGCAGGTGTGCTTGTTCAAGGGTGATGTCTCAGCCAGATTAGAGAAACGCTCAGAAGCAGGTGAGAAAGAAGAAAGAATTATGAAGCCGTAGGAAGACAGTTCTTTGATAAACATCACACTGTTTAGATGAAGATCAAAACTAAAGAGCAGCGATTATCACTGGGCCTAATGTACCTTCCTGTCACATCTCCTGCTCCCCCCCTCTGCCGGCCCTCACGCTTTGACTACTCCAGCCATGCACTGCTCCTGGAAGGCACCAGGCCCTGCTCCTGCCAGTCCCTCTTGCCAGGATCCCTTCCCCACTGTCTCGTCTAGGCAAATCCCCCTTGTTCTAATTCTCAGGACCAGTGCTAATGTCTTCTCTTCTGTCACCAGTGCCCAAATCCCCCCCCGCCCCCCCGTCCCCATGATCCTCCAGCACGTGTTCAGGGCTATTTGCTTGCAGGTCTGCTGCCCCTCTGGACCCGAGCTCCTTCAGGACAGGGACCAGGCCCTCCCTCCCTTCCCCTCTGGGTCCCAGCACCCGGAATAGTGCCTGGAACAGGGTGGGTACCCTAAGAAATGGCTCTTGAGTAAAAGAAAGAAGGACAAATTCTTGAATGCAAGTGAAGATTAAGACATGAGGAAGAAAGCTCGAGGAAGGAAAAGCATGTAAGATTTAGAGATCACCCTTAGCCACAATGAGCTCCAGTGCCATCACCACACTGGGGTTTTAACAGGGTTCCTTGTAGAAGGAAATGGGTGTCACTAGGTCTCTGGTATGTTCTGCTCCCTACAAGGTGGTGTGGGCCAGGGGACAGTGCTGGGCCTTGGGGCCAGCCAGTTCTGCACTAGGACCTGGCTCTGCCACTTGCCAGCTGGGGGAAGGTGAGCAGATGCCCGAGCTCTCTGTAAAATGGGAACAGGTGCACACAGCTCCAAGCACAGATGTTAGAACTAAATTGAACAAGACGATGGGAGCATGGATCCTGAGGTGTAGAAGAGGCTCTGCCGTGGCCCCTGCTGCCCCTGGGTGACCCCTACTCCCCATGGGCCACTGTGTGGCTCACGGGTGCTCCCTCACCGAAAGGCTGATGCTTCCAAGACCATGTGGTGGAAGGAAGTTCTCTTGGGTGCCTCGTCATCCCCTCTCTCTGCTGGCTTCTTTACACATCTCCTGGGCTGCTGGGCCAGGACCAGGGTGAGGCAAGTGAGGCACCAGGGGTGCAAAATTTAAGGAGGCCCTCACTCTCAGGTTTGCTTAAGTGCAGGGAGTGTTTGTGTACGTTCGGGTAGTGTCTGCAAGGGTATGAGGTATGAGATGATCTTGTGCTGAACAGATTAAGTCAGGAGTTCTGATCTCCGAAACCACGGGCCCCTGAGGAGTTTCATGGGGCCTATGAGCTCCCTGAGCTTGTATGCAAGCTTTTGTGGACATATGCACTCTCCTGCAAAGAGCATTTATGGCTTTCATCGGATTCCCAAAGGATCTGCCAAGCCCCAAATATTTGGAATCACCAGATCTAATTTTTAATAAGAATAATTTAATTTTATCTCTCAGCGTGTTGTGGATATGAGGATGTGGAAAGAACCTGGACATAGGAGTAAAGCAGCTTCTGTGGCTGAGAGCTCCCGTGGCATGGAGGTTGGACACCTGGCCTTGTGGACCAGAGGGCCTGAGTTCAAGGTTGCGTCCTGCCACTTCCTGGCTGTGCCACCTTGGGCAGCTCACCAAATGTCTTCATGAAACAGCAAGTGTTTGACCTCACTCTGTCCTGGCAGCCTCACCTACCTGAGGTAGATTACTTCTACCCCAAGTCTCATGGCTTTATTTGTTGATAATAGCACATTGCAGGGGCAGAAGAATTAAACCCCCAAGCCCTAATTCTTAGGTGAGTTGAAACTGAAGAGTACACAATATTTCCGTCTAGATTCCACTCAGTTCTCCGTGAAAAGGCGCATTTCACATTGTAGCTTCTTGGACTTATTTTTATGCACAATATTTATTTTGAAATCTTGAAAAGGGAGAGCGTGATTTTATGTTTCTCAAAAGAGGAAATGAGTTTAATAAGATGGAAAAATGTGAATCTAGATATTTTCGGTCTTCTTTTGTATCACGCGAGTCGGTGTGAAAGCTGCGTGTCTGGACCTCGGTGCTGGACGTGTCCAGGAGTCTCATCCCTGAATCAGGCGAGGGCACGCTCTCTCCGCGAGAGCACGCCTTCCAGGGCCCCTGCTGCCCTGGACTCCAGGACCCTTAGAGCCAAATTTGCATCTATTCATCCGCAGCTGGGCAGCCCCATCTCATGGTCTGTATTTCTGTGTACCAGCTGTACCCTCAAAATTTGCTTTGCTGCCCTCACTTACCCTTTGGTCTGATTTCTTTGTCTATTTTTCTCTCCTATTGTTTCATATTTATCTTTACAAGTGGCCTCAAATCTTTTTGGAAACACCAGGAAATGAACAAATAAACAAAAACAGGACAGCATTTTTGAAAGAGCTTGATGCGTGGTGTGGGTGCCCAGTAAGAATTTGTTCCCTTTCTGTGTACAAAACATAGAATTCCTTATTATTATTATTTTTTACCAAGGGGGCCAATTTATGGTGAAAGATTCAGCTGTGAGTCTGTTGCAGTTATATAAAATAGCCTAAGTTTCAACTATTTTTACAGATATTTTATGTTGTATTTTTACAAAGATTATATATAATTATTTCATATAAAGATTCCTTTTATCCCTGCCATTTCTATAGTACAATAGGATTTTTTAAATAAGTAAATAAATAATAAATTTATTTTTTTAAAGTATTTCACTTGAAGATAGGGTCAAAAGTAATAAACCCAGGGGCCAGCCCCATGCCTTAGAGGTTAAGTTCAGCACACTCTGCTCCAGTGGCCCAGGTTCATGGGTTTGGATCCTGAGTGCAGACCTACACCACTCACCAGCCATGCAGTGGTGGCAACCCACATATAAAGTGGAGGAAGACTGGTACAGACATTAGCTCAGGGCTAATCTTCCTCAGCAAAAAAAAAGGTAGTAAACCCATTTCATGGTTTTATTTGGGTGGCTTTATGGGAAAGGCTGAACTCTCCTTTTCCTACACATTAACATGGAAAAGCACTCTTCTGCATTTTGTGGTATCTGTCAGCCTGTCTGAGGTTCTTCCTGGCACCCGTCAGTGCAGTGGGGGAAGTGTTAGGTTAAGATAGATAAGTATCTTCTCAATGAAATCAGGGATGTGCTGGTAAATGTTTCACAACCAGCTCTCCAAGAAATAAATGTACACATATATACATATGTAAGTTTATTATAGAGTTTACTGGTTTAAAGGATACGTAACACATAATTTACAAATAATAACAAAGTATACGATGTCCAGTATTATAAATTCCATATAGCCAATTGATTCTCCATAGAATGCTTTTGCTGACTTTTGCCAAACTCTTGTATCCGTAGTCAAGCTAGGGTTGCAATCTATGCACAAGCGTGGTATTGGCATGAATGTTCGTTGATACTTTCATTTATGTTAAGAAGTAAGACCAAAGTGAGACAACAAGGACATGTTGGCACTGCACTCATTAGTCAGTGGTGTGACCAATTCTTTGCTAAATTGGATAACAGTTTTTAATTACTCAAGAAAAAGTTTCCTCAATTTTTTGGGTGCTATTTACAGCTGCAAGCAGGACACATTTTTAAGTTTAACCTACATTATCAACATTTTCCCCATCACTGTGTTAAGTCTGGAAAATCCACAAAACAGATCAACCCCAGCTTTGTAGCACTTGCCTATTCCTGTGGTGTATATACTCCCACCCCAGCCACTGTCAAGCTGCCGACACGACTGGCTGAACGTGAGGCTGGGGAAAGACCCGCAGCAGCGCACCATTACATAGTGTTTCCACCACGTGCGTGGAATTGATGTAAGTAACCTCAAGAGCAGAGATGATAGGAAAATGTAGGGAAGTAACCAGGAAGTGACGTTTTGAGTGTTTATTCCCTTTGTTTTCAATATAATTCATTTAATTTTATTTTATATAATTTAATGTTAATTTTATATGATTTAATTTTGAATAATGATGTGCTTAGAAAATGGCTCACAAAATTCCCCCCAATTTAACAACTGGCTCTTACAAATTGGGACAAGCCCCCCCTGGTGCACTGCTAAGAGCCGGAATATTTCAATGCCAATCTGCAGATCAACATCCTGTCTGTATCTGGCTTTGCTGAGCAGGGATAAGTGGAGAATAACCTGCCTCCTGGGCTTCCCTGAGTCCTGAGTCTGGCAGAAGAGGCCCAGGTACCCAGGTGGTCCTGCTGTGTGTTCGGTGGCAGGAAAGATTGGGGGATACACGGCCCTGGATAGAGACCTTCTTCCTACTGTCGCAGGGACCCTGCACCAGTTGCTGAGCTGGCAACCTAACTCTTGGAGACCATGGACTTTTGATGAGTTTCATGGAGGCTCTGAGATCCCTGAACTTACATGCAATCTTTTGCAGAAAGAACATTTATGGCTTTGGTCAGATGCCATCAAATGAGGGAGGTCTGGGGCGCTGGCATGGGAAGGATTGGCCTCTGATTTACCCCTGAGGGCAGAAGGTGGCTTTTCCTTGCGCTCCTGGGTCAATGTGGGCTGCTCTTCCTGCTCCAAGAACCACGCAGGGCAGCCCTCACCTGGGAGGCCTTTGCCCCCCGTGTCAGCTGAGGAACGAGGCGGAGATGTTTCCTCGAGTGGACCAGGGCTCAGTGCAGTACAGAGCGCTCCTGTTGGCAACTGTCTGAGGCTGATTGGCAGGGAGATCTGCTCGCTTTTCTCTTGACAAGCAGGCCCAGTGGTCCTATCACAGGTGCAGGGGAGGGAAGGGGGTCACTGGGTCCATGTTTCTGCAGGGGCCTCGCCTCAGTGACAGGGGCCAACTCCCACGCTCCCCTCCTGGTCAAATGAATCTCCCCAGGCTCCTTCACTCCACATTGTCACCAAGACAAGTGCCCTCTGAGGACTAGCAAAGGGGAAGCGAAAATAATACCCCCAGAGGGGCTCCTAGCTCAGAGGTCAGGGGACAGTCCCAGTGACTGATGTCTGCCTCGCAGCTGGGGTCCTGGCCCTTAGGAAGATCTCATTTGCTTGCATAATAGTTTTCTCACAGAAAGGTCACACTCCTTTGTGGCATAGAAAAAAGGGTTTGAAACCTTTCTCCATGAGGCCCCTTGATGAGGGTGAGCATGGATTGCATGGGTGCCCGCAGCATTCATTGCATGCGTGCAAAATGACTCTGCAGCATTAGTCTCAGTGCTCCGAGCCTTCTGTATTAAAGCAGGTTCCCCTGATGGCTGCCTGCGCACAGAGCCGCTCTCTGACGACGCGCCTTCTGCCCTCCTCCCCAGACCCCTCCTCTCATTTAGCTGTGTGCTGTCGAAACTGCCATGGAGAGACTGCCCGTATGTAAGAAAATGGACATCTCCATGTTTGGTCTTTCTTTTCCTATTGATTGAAAACTCGTTGACAACTGAGTGAAGAAAAAAGCATAAAAAAGAATGGGGGCGAAATATGGGCCTTAAGGAGCTGGTTTTGTCCACATGTATACAGCAGTCCCCCGTACCCACAGGGGATACATTTCAAGACCCCCAGCGGATATCTGAAACTGAGGATAGTACTGAACCCATTATATACTATGTTTTGTCCTATACATACGTATCTATGATAAAGTTTAATTTATAAATTAGGCACAGTAAGAGGTTAACAACAATAATAAAATAGAACAATGACAACAACATACTGTAATAAAAGTTCTGTGAATGTGGGCTTGCTCTCTCCCAAAGCATCTTGTTGCACTGTGCACGCCCTTCTTCTTGTGGTGATGTGAGGTGACACAGCGCCTGCCCGCTGAGATGCAGTGAGGTGATGGCCACGTGGCATCGCAGGTGGAGCAGAGCAGAGCAGCACAAGATTTCATTATGCTATCAGAACAGCGTGCAATTTCAAATTTATGTATCGTTTATTTCTGGAATTTTCTCTTTAATATTTTTTGGACCATGGTTGGCCGTGATTAGCTGAAACCGCAGAAAGTGAAACCATGAATAAGGGACAGGGGGCGGGGGGGGGCGCTACTGTAATGTTGTCATAAGTTTTATATCTAAGATCTTTTATGACTCTTCATGGTTAAATACTTTTAGTTCATTGCAGGTGGGAGTGGCTGCGAGCCAGTCTCCACCGAGCAGGTGGTCAAAAAGTGTTTCCGACGTGGGTCTTCGTGTTCGAGGTCGGTCTGAGTGACTGACAAGTGCGCCCCTACCTCCCACCCCATGAGATTACCTGAGAAAGGAGCACTTGGAGTTTGAGCCCTGGGTATCTCCGAGCTCTCTGGCATGCGAGGTTTGGAGTGAGGCCTCCATCTTGGACTTTGTTTTAAGGATTTTGTAACTAGAAAGACAAAAAAGAGGACATCTCTACAGGCAAGGGGGTTATTGATAGAGGATAAGCTCACACACACACACACACACATGGACACACACAGACATAAGCGCACACAGAAACATACGTGCACAGACACACAGGTTCATAATACACATGGATATACAGACACACACATATATTCACCAAAAACAGCAACAGGGGCCAGCCTGGTGGCATAACGGTTAAGTTCACGTGCTTTGCCACGGTGGCCCGGGGTTTGCAGGTTTGGATCCCAGGTGTGGACCTAGCACTGCTCAGCAAGCCATGTTGTGGCGGAATCACACATACAAAAAAATAGAGGAAGATTGGCACAGATGTTAGCTCAGGGCCAATCTTCCTCACCAAAAAACAACAACAACAACAAAACCACTCACCACAACAAACACCATTGCAACAAAAGTGAATGAAGAAATTCTACCCCATAAGGAGATTCCCACACCTCATCCGTTTTGTAAAAATCTAGTCACTGGAGCACCATCCTCCCCAAAGTTCTCATTCTTTGTACTTTCTATCGTGCAAAGTTTTTTGATGTCAAATGGTAAGAAATCTCTGTCTTCTACTCTGAGCAGGTCTTGAGAAGGCAGAGAGCACCCAACCCCTATTCCACTCGGCACAGAGCTCAGCCTGGTGTGATGGTCCCCACGAGGGCGGGGGGAGGGGGGACAGAGTCAGAGGAGGGGCCACAGAGCAGTGGACGAGGGAGAGGGAGGAGGTGCCAGGTCTGCCCCTCTCCCCGGGGTTGGCATCCCTTTCCGGCCTCTGCATGGAAGAGGTGGGTATGAAACCTTTGGGGTCCCTTCCTGTCCTTGACCTCCTGCCAAGGGAGACTAACTCCCCTGGCATCCCCGGGAGAAGGCTTGTTCCCTGCAGAAGAAACCTGAATTGGGGAAGCAGGAGCCTTAGCAAAGGCCAGGGGACAGCTGGAACGCTCACAGGTGTCCCTGTGTGAGGGCAATGCTGGGATAGCATCTGTCCCCTCCTCTCTCAAATGTGTCCCCAGCTCCCCATCACTTTGATCCAAGTCCTCCCTACCTGTAGACTAGACGATTGCTGCTTCCTCCGAGCTCGTGTCTCCGCCGTCAGCTTCTTCCACTCTAATCCATCCTGCACGTGGCTGGCAACACCTTTCTAAAGCTCAGCTGTGGCCCTGTCATGCTCTGGGTACGATCTCTGTTGACTCCTCGGTGCCTGAGAACAGAGCCCAGGCCTCCCGAGACCAGACAGTCTGGGTCTCCTCTCCCAGCTTCTCTCCTGGCGTCCTTCTCCAGGCATGCCAGGCCCAGTGGTCCTGTCCTCGAGGATGCCCTGGTGCCCATCACATCTCAGAGCTTTTGCCGAGCCCTCCTTTCTGTCTGAAGTGTCCATCTCCCTTAGGAGAGCTCCTGTGTATACCTGAACATCCAGTCCTAAAGTCTCAGCCTCCGTGAGGCTTCATGGCCCTTCCTCTCCACCCTGACCCAGGCACCACCAGGTCTAATGGCTTCTTCCCCTGGGCCCAGCAAGGAGCTGGAGCAGAAAGGGCCTTGGGTTTTGTTCCAGGTGGACACAGCTCTCCATCCCAGTTCCCCATTTAGAGAACCTGGTTGTATTGCCAGTCCCCAGAGAGCAGCGTTCTTTGCATGAGGTCACACAATTAGTGACCAGTCTGGCCCTTGGGCTGGAGGTCCACACTCCTCCCTTCAGTCTGTCTGGCCACACCACGGGGTTCCTCTCTAAGGTGTCCTTGAAACTGCCTTGAAGCTCTCCCATGTCCCACATGCAAACCGAAGGGGAGGACAACGCGGTGCTGAATTTGTCTCCTTGCTGTATTCCCTTTTACCTTCCCAAGGTCACACAGCCCGGGGACACTCAGAAACACGTATTTGGCTCATTTATCATCCCTGCTCCAAAAGAATGTGCTGTTTGCAGGAAGAATGATGCTAAGGGGAATCTTTGAAGTTGTTGACATGACACCAGCTTCATAGAAGGTAGAGTGGGTTGAGCAAGTTAATTACAAAGGCGTTCCTACCTCTGGAAGAGGGTCTGCCAGGCTCAGGGAGGTCATGACAGAGCAGGTCTATGTGGGGTGAGGATGAATCTCAGTGCACACTGTGTGCAAAAATAGAACACCTGGTCTGAGCATCTTAGTTTCTGCTGGGTGGTGGAAAATAACCCCAGTGAGCTCGGAACTCTCTCCCTTTCTCCAGGGTTTGGTCCAAGTTCTGGGGGGGCTCATGGGGCTCAGGACTTTGGGGGTGGCCCATCTGGTCTTCATTATCAATCTGCTGCTAAGATGTCTCGTTCCAGCCTCTGACCCAGGTCAAGCCTTCTCTCAGGACTTCTGTGCCACATCACAGGCTGCAGGAATCATGCAGCACTCCCTTGGGGCCACCCTGGGCTGCAGGCTCTTGATGAGACCACCTGAGCCCCCGTCTACCCAGACTGACTCACAGCATTTCTCCCAGTCAGTCCACGTCATCTAGTCTAAGCCAAGCAAGTTCTCTTGTTTCTACTTTCTGCTTCCCTGTGGCAATGGCTTGAATGTGGGTGAGGAGCAAAATGGTAAACCAGTAGAAGAAAGAACATCCATTAATATCTCAAAAAACACATGTCTGCTCCACCTGCTGACAGAAGCAGAGTCTAAGCAACATTGGGCTTGTTGCTTTAATATTTTTTCTAACATAGAGTACCAATGTGAACTTTGTTTATGAACTGTGTCGACAAAGTTGGGGAGCTGTGTAAGCAGCCGTGGAATGGGAAGAGTGAAGGGGGAAGGGGTTTGAGGCAGGATTAGGGAGGAAGGACAGCTTGACAACTAGTTCATGTTGAGGGAAGGATGGACACAAGGATTTTGAAAGAAGAAAGCAGAATGTTCCACTTTCCTACCTACAATAGACCCTGCCCCCCGGAATGAGCCCAGATCTGGTGGGTCTGACCTGGACCACCGGGAGAATGTCAAAACGCGGGTGGGCACTAATGTATCCTGCAGGGCCTGGGGGCCTGTCACTGCCTCTGAAGAGGGCAGGCTGCTCTGATTGGAAGTGAAGACATCACCCCAGCTGCTGAGAGCTGTCAGAGGAAAGGAAGTCAATGCTCTTAAGGAACTTTAACAGGACAAGAGCCTAGTGACCCCAGTAAAGATAAAAGGTCCAGCTAAGGAGGCCAGCAAGTGCTTGGGATCCAGGAGTGGCTAATCAGAGAATTCCAGTGGATGGACTTGGGCTTGGGGGATAAAAGCATCCACGTGGAGATAAAGCTGAGAGGGTGCCGAAGATCAACCAGACATAGGGGTGCAGGTGGCTTTAGCAAGTCAGGATGGTGACCTCAAATTGGGACAAGAGGAGGAGCCTGAAACCAGAAGAGCTTGGAAGAGAGTGCCCAAGAGTGCCAGCCCATGCCAAGCTAGTTCTGTTCCCAAGACTGCATATCTACAACTGGGCGCTGGCCTTGCCCTCTTGACTGGATGACTTCCTCTCTCTGGACTTCAGGTTCCAACTCTGCCAAACAAGGGTGTGGACTAAACGGCCTCTGGGTATTCCTTCCAGTCAATCCTTTGTTGGGTCTATTTGGCAGGTAATGCATTCTGGTCAAATGTGGAAGAGCTGCCAGTCCTTGAGTGCCAAGAAATGTGCCAAGTGCTTTGTGCACATGAGCTCAATTAATCCCCACAACAGCCCTGATGTCATCAGGAACCTGCCAAGGGCCCCGGGCTGGAAGGCCAGAGCCCAGGTGCAGACTCAGATCTGCGTGACTCCAAAACCAGTGCTCTTAACTCTCCTGTAGTCAGTCTACCAACTGTCTACTGTGTACACTACAGTAAGGCAAGAGCAGCTTATCACCCACACCCAGGCGAGGGCTGAACACAGGCTGTGAAATTAAAGCTTGCAGAGCCACATGCAGCAACTGAGTGGAAATGGAGAGCCGAGGACGGGGGAACTCAGGGTGGTGCTCACATAGCATCTGGGAAACCTCTGCCTGAGGAAGCTTCTCTTCTGCTAGGAGGCACCTGGCACAAGCTTGCCTGAAGACATGGCCCTCCAGGGAGTGCCTCTCTTGTCCTGTGGGCTGGGTCAGTACCTGGCAACTTCCCTTGCCCTTTCTTGGTGATCATCACCCCTGCCTATCCACCAGGTCAAGCCTCCTTGCTGCACCTTTCGTTCCTCCATTGCTCCCTACATCTGTCTGCCCTTCGGGATCACTCCTCTCCCAGAATTCCCCCTGCCTTATAGTGTTGGAATTGTCAGCGGTCAGTTGTTATTCATTGTGACATGTGGTCAGCCAGACTCGTGCAAGGCCCCGAGGGCTCAGAAATGAGTCTGTTAAATTGCACAAGTACACCCATCCTTCCCACCCCAGTCTGTGTGTGATGGGGCTGTCACTGAGGTCTTGCCATGTGGTTTGGGGCCATCGGACGAGGGAGCCACTCATTTCTCTGGGGCCAGAAGAGCCTTGACGGAGGAGCTTCAGGAGGAGGGGTTTCACAGGGCTCGGGGAGCCCTGCCCTTGGCTGAGCGCTTCGGGAAGGAGACGCCCCCAGAGCAGAGTGCCACCGATTGCTGCTCCCACTGCTGTATCCCCCGGCTCAGCCGCAGATGAGAGGGAGGCAGTTAGGAGCCGGGCCTTGAGGTCTGAGCTGTGCTGCAGTGGGCACTGCTTTTTGTCAGGAGGCTCTGTGCTAAGGACTAGTGCACTGACCGTGACCCTTAAGAAGGTCAAGTAGCCCCCTGATTGCTGAAGCCGCAGCCCCGCTGGCATGTTGCACTGGAGGAAGCTTTTCGGTAATTTTCTCTTCGTGGCTGTTGTGAGAGTAGCTAACCTCTCAGCACACGTGGGGACCCTGTGGGGACCCCGTGTCTCCAGCATCAGCAGATGGCAGCGGGAAGCCTGGCCAGGCCCCACGCTTGGGCGGGGAGGGACTCTAATGCTGTCCCGCTAGAAATAAGTCATTTACCCTTGAGAAGTCATTTACTTCTGCTCTGTGCTCGGCCTACTTGTGGATGGTGTGAACCTAAAAATCGGAGGCTCACATAGATTTAGACATAAAATCTCTCACGCTGCTTGCTTGAAGCAGTCTCCCCATCAGCCCAGACTTGGATGCAGGGCCTGCTGGGGACCAGGGCAGACGCTGGGAGTGATGGATGCACTCTCACTGCTCTTTCAGCCGCAGGCTTGCGTTCAGCGCTTGTCCGGGTCTGCAGGAACCCTGACCCGGGCTGCGACGTCCGCCGGCCTTCTCAGCCTGCACAGGAGGGAAATTACAGAAAGAGCTGGTTGCTTAGAAGCGGGAGAGGCCCCCAGCCATTTGGAAGGACATGCTCATTTTGTACAGATTTGTCATTTATTTCCTTTCTTTAAAACTGTAAAAATTATGTAATACCAAAAAAAAATTGAAAACAGATATGAGCCATCAATAATTCCACCTACCTCACATTTCTACCCAAGAGCTACTTGTCTTGGTTCAGAGGATGCAGATTTTCATCACTGGAATCATAAGGTACAGAGCACTCTGGGGTCTGCTTTTTTTCTTCATAACATAAGCATCTTTCCATGGTTACATCTTCACAATGGTCATTTTTGAGGCTGCATAATATTTCATTGTGTTAACTCTATTTCACCATTTCAACCGGACATCTAGTTTGTGCCTTCTTTTTTTTTTTAACATTATAGAGAGCTATGATTAAAAACAAAATAACACGCCGCTTGCAAAGCCATTCAGAAGTACATCACGCAGCTGAAGGCTGTTCTTCCCTATTCCCTCCAAGGAACGACAATTACATAGGGAGACAAAAGGCTCATTTTGGGGGTGGAGTGGGGTGGACTTCAAATGCATTTTAAGCCATGGTGACAGTGGCCTGAGGTTTGCATCCTCTCTCATCTAGCTCCCTTGTTGTCAGCGGCTATATTTGCCGGCCAGAGTTACTGATGTGGTCTTTGGCCAGAGAACAGATTTTCCTCCTTGTGAAATGTAGTGACTCATAAGGAAACAAAACCCAAGGCTTTGGCCTCATTTGTCCCATAGTCTAAACCAAGGTTCTTAATCAGAGGTCCAAGAATTGTTGTAGGGGCTTGGAGGGGAGGGTTCCTGAATCTGGGCACCAAATTTGACGTGTATGTGCATAAGCATATTTATGGGGGATAGTGTTGTGGCCCACAGGAGGTTGTGGCCTCAAAAAGCAACTGATCTCTCTCTCTTTCTCCTATCCACTTCCCCTCACTCCTTCTGGGAATCTGAGATTTAAATGAAAGAATCCTAAAGATCTGTGTCTACACATAGACGTCCAGTCATGGGGTGGGGAACGTATTATCCCCATTTTAAGAATGAAGAAACTGAGGCTCAGAAGTACTTCTCAGGGCGCACAGCCAGCATGTGGGGAACCCTGGACTGAACCCAGGTCTGTTTCGCTGCCAAGTCTGTGTGCGCGTACCCTTTATACTAAAGTGCCTTATGGTTAAGAGAGTTGCCTCTATTTTTACTTCTTTAACCAAAGCTAATTGCTAACGTGTTAAAGTAAGGGATTCTGCCATGATTATGGTCATCCATGGTTCTTAACTGAAGGAAATGCTTTGGCATTTGTTTAAAGCCTTGCATTTCCCTCCAGGGAGTCAGGCTGACACAGGAATATTTGTGGTTGGTTAATCGTTCTTTCCTGCTACAAGCATGAACCACAGGAGGTAAGCTGTGTTTATCAAACTGAAATGTTGTCACTCAAGGCTTATGGAGCCAAATAAACTTTGAAATTAAAGAGACCAAGCCTGACAGTTCAACCCAATGGGTGGGAGACTTCAGCCCATGATTTCCTGAAGAATTTTGTGTACTTTTGAATGGATGTTTTTGTTAACAACAAACTATTTGGCACCAGTAAGCGACTTTGGCTTCCCAAATGTTTTTGCTTTCCTTTCTCTCTTAGTAATCCCATCCTGAATCTCTCTAAACTCAAGTGCATAGCTGGAGGTGAAGAAGATGGGGCATAATTCGATTTCATGTCTCCTTGCTTCCTCTGGGAATCTCTGCTAAGTTAACCACTTATTATTACTCAAAATTGGTAGCCCTTCAAGGGGAAAGAATTCCTGAAATATGAGAAATAATCATGCAATAAAAGAGAGTAAACTGTAATTTTATCTTGGGCACCTTAGATGAAATACAACGTTAAACGTTAGATCCATGTGCCTTCTTGGCCCCAAAGTGTTGACTGATGATCAAAAATCAGTATATAAAATAACTCTGGCTTTGGTATAAATGACGTCTTTCTGCCATTGTCCTGGTAAATTAAACTGTTTACTCTTTTCGGCAGTGGGGTATTGGGGGGAGGTGGATAATTAGGCATTTTCTTATGTTTGGGTTTTCCCTGACGGATTGATTGATTGATTGATTGATTGATTCAAAAGAAGAGGAAGATTTACTACATAGCTGATATGTTCCCAATGCTGAGATGGGCCCTGAAGATACAAAAATTGAAATAAAAAATAGCCGCTTCAGTTGAGGCACTCACGAGGAGTCTGCTTGAGAAGGCAGACGTTAAACAAATGGCCCAACACACTGTGACTGGTGCTGTGGGCACAGAGGAGGGGTGAGTCAATAGATCCAGGGCGCCCCAAAAGGCTCCCTGAGCTGACGATACCTGGACTGTGTCTTGAATGAAGACTAGTTCGTCAATCAGACCCAGGGAATGGCACCCGAGAAAATCCTGTTGGGTGTTTCTTTAGCTCTTTTCTGGAACTTATTATCATTTATTAACATAGTCTAATCAATATCATCATTAACATGGAAAAATTCTCGTTCTAAACACTGCTCTGAAATCAGCTGACGACATGTCAGTTATCTGACAGGGATGTAGATGGTCTGGAAGACGAATGGTTCTGCACTTCTGGGTTTATAATTTTGTTCTTCGTTATATGGCACTTTATAGTTTACAAATTACTTAAATGACATCCTTTGACCCTTTGGGCAAGCAGGAAATATATTCCTAACCCCATTTTATAGACAAGGCAATTGAGACTCAGAGAAATTTAAAAATCTTGCCCCAAATCACACAGACTTCTAAGTAAATAAGTATAATCGTCTCTTGCTGTTTTGGGGTCACTACTATAATATATTATTGTGCCATGCTATAATAATAAAAACTGACATGTATTGAATATTTACTACATATTAGGGCACTGTTCTAAGTACTTTATATGTTTTATCTTGTTTAACATAAAATCATTCAGGAACTTGCTTAATAAAAGCATTTTTGGCTTTTTTTGCCCTTGCTTCTTATAGTTGAGTCCAGATTATTCGCTTTCAAGGTTTTATGGGCAGCATAGCATAATTGCTTTTCTTAAAGATTATTAATCATTCATTAATTAATTTAATTATTAATTAATTGATAAAGGGTGAAGCGAGATTCTCTCAAAATTTTTTGCCCTTGATAGAATTATTTTCTCATTCTTTATCACAATTTACCCAGTCCCTCACCTGCACGCCCACCACCTGGATTGGCCACTGGTGTTGAAGGTCAGCAGAGCTGCCTGCGTCCCAGGGCACGTCCACACCCTGGGCCTGGCTGTGGCTGCTGATGACACAGTGTGGTTGGCTCAGGAACCGGGACCCTGAATCTCAAAGAGAGTGTCAATAGGCTGGGAGGTGGAGATGACAAAGGCAGGGGAATGGAGCTGAAAGCTGCAGAAATGAAGACTGGTGATTCATGGACTGTGATGAAGGCAGAGAGGGAGCTGAGAGGGCAAGAGAAACCAGAGAATTGTTCCTTCCCTGACCTTTGAAAATAACACAGCCCCTGTGCCCCCATCCCAGACACTTCACTGTCCTGCTCGCCACCTGACACTATTCATTTACTAACTTGTGTAGTAGGTCTTACCTGGCTGGAAGGTAAGCCCCATGAGGATAGGCCTCTGTTTTGTCCGTGGAGGTAATTCTAGTGCCTCTAGGAAAAGTGCACAAATATTTTTGAATGAACGGATGGATGGCGCCCCTTCTAACATGGTGTCCATCCTCATTTCTGTTGCAGTAATTGGATGTGTCATCAAATTTGGTCCTTGCAACAGCTCTGAGAGGTTTTGGAGGGGAGGGTACTGAGCTCCAGGGTTATCAAACGATGTGTCAGGATGAAGATCCCACCCCCTCATTTTAGTCCATTGCCTTTTTCACTTCACCTCATGGCCCAGAACAATTGTTAGCGCTTTTGCCAGGATCACAGGAAGAGTCGGGACTTTAAATCACGACGAATGCATTTAAGTTATAGCTCTGCCTCTTCTTAGCTGAGCTCCCCTCTTCCCATCTGGGAGCCACTGTGAGGCGCTCACGGCATCTCATGTGCAGCACTGTAGGGAAGTTACAGACCAGGTGCTAATGGTAGCTGCTTTGTTAGACACGCACCCCATACTTTCACTTTCAATAGATTCCCCTCCAAAACTGTCAGAGAGAAAAAATGTCTCCCGTTGGGCATACTTGTAGGGCAGTTCGTAGCCACTTCTCCTCCCCACGGAGGAGAGCTAGTGTGCACTCCCGAAGGCCCAGCAGCATGGAGTGCTTTTCCCTGTCACTTCTGCAGAGCAGGCCTGAGATGTCCAGACCCTGTTCAAGCCCTCAAAAGGCTTCCAATGAGCCTCTTAGCTTCCTGAGGTTACGAAGGGTTTATATTATATTTATGAAATCTTCAAGTCTGAGACATCTGGACCACATCCATCCTTGTTCCTTCCTTCCTTCTTTCCTTCCTTCCTTCCCTCTCGAGTGGTGCAGTCTCAGGCAAGTCACTTCACCTCTTTGCTCTGTCTCGAGGGCCTTGGGTGGATAACCTCCACGTGGCCCCCAGCCCTAACATTTGGTGGGCTCACGATTCCACTGCAGGTTCATGGAGGCGCAGAGGAACAGCAGTGTCTAGGTGGTAACCTGAACTCTGCTCAGAGCCGCCAAGAATGCCCATGGAACAGGGACATGCTCCAGCCCCTGCGTTCTCATTGCCCAAAGGAGCCCATGGCAGTAACACGGAATACTACTACTTTCTAGTTCTGAATGCAGACACCCCACAGCAGGGGGTCAGGGGTGCAGGCCGAAGATTCTAATTCTTCCGGGGAGATTGAGGAGTGTCTCTTTCGCCTCCACAGACAGCCCCTCCCATGTCTGAAGGTCATCGTCAGCTTGTTGTTGGCATCTCACCATTTCCTCTCACTTCCGCCATTTCCACCCAGAACCCCCTCGGCCCACTACCTCTCCCCATCCTTCCTGCAGTGGTCTTCTACCTAGTGACCCTGCTTCCGGGCTCGCACCCGCAATCCTCTCCACACAACAGCTACAGTAATCTTTTCAGAAGGTAAGTGAGGCCTGCTAAAACCAACCCATAATTTAACATTGTGTTTTGAAAAAAAGCCCAGCTCCTTCACCTGCCTTCCTTCTTCGATCTCAGCTCCTCCCGCCTCCCTGCTCGCTCTGCTCCAAGCACACTGACCCTCCTGCTCCTAGAATGTGCCAAGTGCATGCCCTCCTTGGGGCCTTCCCTCCTGCTGTTCCCCCTGCCCTTCCAGACCTGCAGAGCTGCCTCCTTGTCATTCAGACTCCAGCTTTAAAGTCTCACTGCCTGGGAGAGGTCTTTCCCGGTCATCCGAATACCCCAGTGCCTCTGCGGTAATTCTCTCACACCGTCCTCTGCTTTCTTCACAGCACTCACCCCTTCTGGAAACCCTTGGCCATTTGCTTTGCTTATTTGCTCTCCTCCAGCTTCCCCTTCACTGGCAGGTGAGCTGCAGAGGGGGAACCTGATCTGTCCCGTTCCCCGCTGCATGCCCAGCACCCACCCACAGCCTGGCCCAGGGTCTGTGCTCAAAGGCACATATGAGGGGAGAATGAGCTCCTCACAGGGAGGAATGAGACTGTTCTGGACTGTCCAGGGTGCTAGAGGACCACACTGCGTCAGCTGGGACTCGCTCTCACATGCAGCTGCCGAGAGCCCACACTGTCACAGCCTTTCTGGAAGCAAGTTGACAGTTTGGATCAGGAATTCTGAAACAGTTCCATGATATTGGCCCTAAGCAGTTTTCCTTCTGAGAGCCTAAACAAAGGAGGAAAAAGTCTGAAATGCAGGTAGCAATTTATACACAAGTATTAGATAAAGCTACGAGTGTATGTGTGTGTATGCATATGGTAGGGGGAAATTTTTGAATTATGTTTATTATAAGTCTGAATGACATGGAAAAGGCCTATGATGTAGTATTAAGTGATGAGAGGAATACTAAAGAGAACACATGGAGTAACAACAGCTAATGTGTATTTAGAGGCTATCTGTGCCGGGGACCATGCCAAGGGCTCTGCGTACACTTCCTAATTCTCTCAACAACCCCTCGAGGCAATTATTACTATTTTACTGACTGGGAAAAATGAGACTTCAAGAGGTCAAGGAAGTTGACGAATGTGGTGTAGTTTATAAATCATAAAGTCAGGATTTCAATTCACTCCAAAGACCATTTTAAACGAGGCTCCAGACTGATTTCAGCTTTGTAAAACTTTTTTAAATGTTCATATTCTGCCCCCAAAAAAGACTAAGAAGAAATACACCAAAATATTAACAGAGGTTGCCGCTGGATGTTGGGATCATGGGCAGTCTTCTTCTTTATAACCTCCTATATTTAATTTTTTTTCCATATGAGCACATATTATTTTCACACAAAGTTGTGAGTTTTATTAAAAATAAGTTGTCACACACAAAACTATAGATAAATTTGGCTTATTGATGTAGAAGCAAAAATTTTTTTAAAAAAAGCAGTTTGAGTCAAACATGGTAGTTAATATATTGTAACTAAGTAGGGTTTATTCCATCATAAAAGAATTCAAATTAAGAAAAATATTAGTGCAATTTGTCACATCAGAAACTCAAAGTAGAAATGTAATTGTTGACTGTCCTGATAGGTAGTTTAAAAGACATTCAACAGAATACAACATTTTTATGAAAGCTTCTTGTAACCTAGGAAAAAGGAGACTTTCCAGATATCTATCAAAACCAAGAGCCAGTTCAAAATAAGCCAGACATGCCTGCTAACACTGATATTATTTGACTTAGTTTTAGAAATTTTAGCCAGTATAATGTAACAAGAAGAATTCGTAAAACTTCTACATATTTAAGGAAAAGACATAACAGATGATATATTTGTCTTCCTGGGAAATCTAAGACAAGTAACTGAAAAACTATTAGAACTAATAAAATAACTCAAATATACAACACACAATAGCTTTCTTTTTCCAATAATAACATTTGCAAACCAATTTTCCAAAAGCAATAAATGGATCTAAGTGCAATACCAACTAAAATTAAAGTAGTTATTTTTAACTCGTCAAAATTATTCTTAAATTATGTTAGAAAAATGAGTGAGAGAGAATAAGAAAGAAAGTCTTGAAAAGAAGACATTAAACTGTGTTATTAAACTGGAGTAATTAATATATGTGGTTCTATCTGGGAACAATTAGAGAATTGAGAAATAGGCCCATGAATATGTGGGAATTCAGTACGTCATAAGCGAGGCATCTCAAATCAGTGAGAAAGATGAGTTTTTAGAAAAATTTTATTATATAATATTTGATTTGTCAATTCAATAAATATTTCTCTTTATTCTAGAGGTATTTGACACTTTTTTCAATAGGTTTTAAATTTTGCCTTTGACCTTTAAGTCTTTAATCCATTTGGATTGGATAATTGAGAGTGATTGTGAGGTTAGGGTACAGTCTCGTGTTTTTTCCATGTGGAAAACCAGTTGTCCCAGCATCATGTGTGGAATGGCATCATTTCCCTGGTGATCTTCAGGGTCTCTCCTAGAATGTTCCATTTTCCATGTGTGAGGGTCTGTTTCAGTACCCCCCATGCCATTCCCTGTTCTATCTGTGCATTCCTTTGCCAACTCCACTCATAATTGCTACAGCTTTTAATAAATGTCGGGATCTCGTAGGGGTCTCCCCTCTATCTTATTTTTTTCTTCAGGGATATCTTTTCTGTTCTTAGGCCTTTGCTCATCCGTAAAAATTTAGAACCAGCTTATAAAATTCCTCAAAAATACCCCTTGGAATATTGATTGAAAGCACATTTGGTTTTTGAATGATGCGAGGAAAATATGCATCTTTAAGACGTGAGTCCTAATCATGATCAGTGTGCTTCTCCTTTTGTGTAGCTACTTCTTTTATGTCTTTCAGTAAAGTTCATATCTTCATACAAGTTCACACATTTTTGTAGGATATATTTCTAGGCAATTTTATTTTTAGTTGGTATTAGAAATGAGTACTTTTTTAAAAAAACTACATTTTTCTAAATGGTCAAAGGATATGAATAGGCCATACACAGAGGGAAAAACCCATACAACCAATAAACATCTCAAAAGTGATCAAGGAAAAATAAATTAAAACAAAAAGATTCCATTTATCGCTCATCCAATTAGTGAAAAGTAATGTCTGATAACACCAGATCTGGCGAGGATATGGGGAAAATGAGAACTCTTAGGTATTGCGGTGGGAGTATAAATTGGTAACTTTGGACCATTTTGGGAATTGGTAACAGAGCTGAAGGAGCTCGCGCCACTGCCCTGTAGGTCCACAAACTAAAGTAAAGCTGCGTGGTTCAGAGAGATTCTCACATATGGGCACAAGGACACGTGCTCATCACGGTGCAGTTTGTCACTGTGAAAAAGGGGAGACAGTTGCTCCTAAGTAAAAAATGAATAGATGGATAAACAAAATGAGGTTGAATAACTTAATGGAATAGGATAAAACAAAAAAACAGAAGAACTAGAGATTTATGTAGCAAAATGAACAAATCTCGAAAACACAATTTCTGGTAAAAACAACGTGCAAATTGCAAAAAGATTACTTGCATTATAAAGACATTTTTGCAAAATATACAAAGCAAAAGTACATATTTCTTGTGGCTGCTTATACATATGTCATAAATGTACAAAATCATACATGGTAATAATGCCCACTAACTTCAAAATAATGATCACTTTGGGAAACAAAAAGAGGAAAAAACACTGATCAAGATTTAGTTTTTTCTGTGACATAAAAAGGGAGAGAGGAAGGAAGAGAAAGAGAACTGAGTGTGACAAAATAGTAATATCTGTTTGATATGAGTGCTGTTACATTAATATCTGTGCTTTTTATACATATATTCATAATTAACAGTGAAAAAAGTTTTAAACTAGTTGTATATTTCTATAATCTTGGGGTGAGGAAGATATTTCTAAGTGTGAACACAAGGCAAAGATGGGTAAGAAAGATTAATAAATTGGCTAGATAGAGATGATAACCTTTTGTGCACGATAAATACCATAAACAAAATTAGTAAGCAAAAGATAAATGGAGAAAAATATTTATGACATATATGACAAATTAATGTATAAATTAAATATATCTGTCATATAACGAGGTCCTATGTATCAGTAAGAAAATGATAAACACCTCAAACTGAAAATGAGTAGACGACATGCACCATCAATTCATCACTTGAGAAACACAAGCGGTTGATAAATACACAATAAATATTAATAGAAAATGAAATTAAAACTATGTTGTTTATCACTTTTCATTTAGCAGATTGACAAAGATTTTTTTAAAACTTGATAAAAGTCATTGATGAGGACCAGGGAAATGCGCTTCTTCATCACTGTGAGAATGTAAATCAGTGTGACCTTCGTAGAAATCAATTTAGCATCAGAGATCAAGATCCTTGACTTAGTAATTCCGCTTATAAAAATATAGCTTTAAAAATATTGGACCAACAACTAAAATACATATTTTACAAGGAAGTTTATTACAAGTTCTTGAAAATAACATGTTTGTCCAATAGTGGTTAAATAAATTAATGTTAAGTCTGTACAATAGCATGCAGTTAATAATACTGGTTCCAAAATTGTATTTACTTATACACGGTTTATACTGTACTGTTTTCTGGAATAACCACATTAGGACACTGTATAATACTTTGGCCCCATTTTTTAAAGTGTATATGCAGATATAAAACTCTGGAAATTCATCACCGAAGTGTTCATAGTGTTTCTCCATGTGTGGTGAGATTCCAAACAATTTTTATTTTTTTCTTTGCGTATATCTAAATTTTCTGATTTTCAACATGCGTGTATTTCTTGCTTAACAAAAAATTAGGTTAAAAAGTAAGAGAGAACTTTTTAAATAAGTTAACTTAGTAAGTATAGAAAGAATAATGCCCTTTATTAGAGACAGTGAGGGGAAACATGTCCTCACATACTCATGTCCTCATGCTGTGTGAAATGCCTCAAGAACAATTTGGCAAAATGCATCGGAAGACTTACCCATGTTATGCTCCTGGGCCCAGCAATTCCACTTCTGGATTGATGGGCCACGGGGACAAGGGTAAAGTACATGAGCAAAGGACATCTTTGCAGCATTATTTCTGATACTAAAAAGCTGGGAACAGCTTGGATGTGTAACAAAAGGAATGGGTAAATAAGTGTGGTACAGCCTTGCGATAAAATGCCCTGCGGCCTTCCGTGTGATGCTGCAGGCAAACAGGTAATGACAGGACAGGAGGGCCATGCCACTCTCTTTTAAAAGCAGGTCACAAGACAGGATGTAGATAAGGATCCCAGTTGTGCTTTTTAAAAACTGGCAATGGAAAATTACATACCAGAGTGTCAACAGTGGTTATCTCTGGGTGATGGTTGTAGGTAATTTTTATCTTCCTCTCTACTTTCTGAATTTCCTGTAACAAAAGCAAATTACTTATGTAAAGAGGAAAGTATATTTAATGTGTTTCTTGAGAGGAGGCCGAGGCCTCCAAGCACGGCCTGAACACACAAAGGAGAGAACTCTGTCACCCCATTCATCCTTTCTAATGTTGCTCAGGGGCACACGTTCCCATATTTTTTTAGGTAATTTTCTACAATTACCTTAAAAAATTTTCTTTTTTTAAACTTCACGTTTGAAAATGGTATTTAAGGGTATTACGTATTTAAGTGTATTGCCTTGTGTTTAATCCAAATTGCACAGAAGTGTGTAAAGTAAAAATCTTAAGTCCTCTAGTCCATTCGCTTGCAAATTTCATTCTCCAGAAGCGGCCCTGGAAGCAGCTTCATTTATACTAAGGGCTTCCAGACGTTTTCTTTTGATTTGCAAATATATTTATACACTCCTTTCTTTTCTTTTCTTTTCTTTTTTTAAAAGATTGGCACCTGAGCTAACAACTGTTGCCAATCTTCTTTTTTCCTGCTTTTTTCTTCCCAAATTCCCCCCAGTACATAGTTGTATATTTTAGCTGTGAATCCTTCTAGTTGTGGCATGTGGGATGCCGCCTCAACATGGCCTAATGAGCGGTGCCATGTCCGCGCCCAGGATCCGAACCGTGGGCCGCCGAAGCAGAGCGTGTGAACTTAACCACTCGGCCACGGGGCCGGCCCCCCCTTTTTTTTCTTTTACGCAACAAGGATCATATTATACAAGCTTTCTGCAATTTACTCTTTCTACTTAATGGTAATATATTCCAGACTTTTTTCTTTGTCGGTTCAGATCACTTTTATTCTTTTACTAATTTGTTTATCCACCCATTCATTTACTGAGTTAGATTTTATTGTTATATAAGTTAAGAAGATCTGATATACGTATACAATAGAATACTACTCAACCATAAGCAAACATGAAATCTTGCCATTTGCAACAACGTGGATGGACCTTGAGGGTATTATGCTAAGTGAAATAAATCAGACAGAGAAAGACAAATACCATGTGATTTCACTCATGTGTAAACGATAAAAACAACAACAATGAAGAAACACATAGACACAGAGAATACATTGGTGGTTACCAGAAGGGAAGGGGGTGGGAGAAGGGCGAAAGAGGTAAAGGGGCATACGTGAACAGTGATGGATGGAAACTAGACTTTGGGTGGTGAAATGTAGTCTACACAGAAATCACAATATAATAATGTACACCTGAAATTGATATAATGTTATAAACCAATGTTACTTCAATCAAAAATTAATTTAAAAAATTATCTGTAGAGGCTGGCCCAGTGGCATAGTGTCTAAGTTCCCATGCTCCGCATTGGCAGCCTGGATTCTTGGGTTTGGATCCTGGGCGTAGACCTACACACCACTCATCAAGCCATGCTGTGGCAGTGTCCCACATACAAAATAGAGCAGGATTGGCACAGATGTTAGGTCAGTGACAATCTTCCCCAAGCACAGTGAGAGTTTGGCAACAGATGGTAGCTCAGGGACAATTTCCTCACCTGCCCCCCCAAAAAAAGTTATCTATGAATATTTTTTTTAAATGTGGGCAGCCCCAAAGGGTCTAAACTGAAAAATAAAAGTTTCTCTCCCCTGCCACCCCCTGAGCCCCTCTTCTAGAAGCAAGCAATGGTAATAGTTTTTGTTTTTAAGTCTCCTTTTTGTTACCTTTACAATCTTGATAAATACCTTTGTTTTAGATACATCTCTGGGCTAATTATACTGATTTCCACTATGAACCTCCACCACCATCAAAATGTAGAATATTTCCATCACTCCCAAAGGTTTCCTTAAGCCCTTTATATTCAATCCCCTCACCTTATCCGCCAGTTGCTGGGAACCACTGACCTGCTTTCTGTTACTATGGTTTTGCCTTATCCAGAATTTCATATCTATGGAATTGTACAATATGTATTCTTTGCGTGTAGCTCCTTTCTCTTAGCACAATGCTCTTGAGATTCACCCATGTTGTTGTACATATCAGTAGTCTGTTACAACCACAATTCTTTTATCCATTCATCAGTCAATGGCTGTTTTGGTTGTTTCCAGTTGGGAGCTAAGATGAGTAAAGCTGCTAAGAATATATGTGTACATATGTGTACATATGTGTCTTTTTGTGGCCATATGTTCTCATTTCTCTTTGATAAATAACTAGAAATGAAATCTCTGGGTCATAGGATGAGAAGCTCCCAAATTGTTTCCCAAAGTTTCTGTTCCATTTCAGCTCACCATCAACATTACATTATATGAGAGTTGCAGTTTCTCCATAGCCTTGTCAACATTTGGTATCATCAGTCTTTTAATTTTAGCCTTTTCTAGTGTCTGTGGAGGGCTATCTCATGATGACTTCAGTTGCCATTTCCGTGACACAGGCTCATCTCATGCATTTGCCTTTTCCCAGGGATCATAGTCCTGTACTGCCAGTTGTCCAATATCTGGAAATGGTTTTCTGTCCAATTTTCTGGTTGTTTTGGTGAGTAGGGCATTTCCCGTAGAGTTGAATACTCAAAAATGGAGGATGAAATCTTTTAAAAGGTAGGCAACATATTCTTGGTGAATTTTCTGAATTCTTGTGTATTCAAAACCGTCCTTCCCCTGAAACTGGATTGATCATTTTACTAGCTATGGAATTCTATGTTTGAAATACTACCCACTAGGAACTTTTAAAACATGGCTTCATCTCTAACATCAAATCTAATGATCATTTAATGAACATTCCCTTGTTGGAAAACTTTTTTTCTATAGGAAATTTTAGGATTTCTTATGTATTCTTGGAACTCTGAAATTTTATTAAATATGTTTATATTTTTTAAAAATCTGTTCTGGTATTAGAGACTTTCGGTTTTAAGACTTACTTTTTTAATTCTTGGAAAATTTTTATATTATTTAAAATATTGGGGGTTTTTTTCTATGGTCCTTATTTTCTTTTTCTGGTATGCTCATTGTATGGACTGTTAACTCTTAGTGCTATTTTCCTAATGATTATCTCTTAATTCCTCTTATATGAAGTGATCATATATTAGCTTTTTTAATTACTGGATTTTTTTTTAAGAGCAGACTTAGGTTTACAGAAAGATGAATGGAAAGTACAGAGACTTGGGGCCAGCCCGGTAGCATAGTGGTTGGGTTAGTGTGCTCTGCTTCAGCAGCCCAGGGTTCGCCGGTTCAGATCCCAGGCAGGGACCTATGCACCACGTATCAAGCCATGCTGTAGCAGGTGTCCTACATATAAAATAGAGGAAGATGGGCACAGATGTTAGCTCAGAGCCAATCTTCCTCAGCAAAAAGAGGAGAGTTGGCAGCGGATGTTAGCTCAGGGCTAATCTTCCTCAAAAAAAAAAGTACAGACAGTTCACTCTCCCCATTTTCCCTTATTATTAGCATCCTGCCTTAGTGTGATACATTTGTTACACTTGATGACCCAACATTGATACACTATTATTATCTAAAGTCTATAGTTTTCATTAGGGTCCACTCTTGGTGTCGTGCTTCTATGGGTTTTGACAAATGTATAATGTGTATGCATCATTATAATATCATACATAACAGTTTCACTGCCCTAAAAATGCTCTGTACTCCACCTATTCATCCCTCCCTTCTGCTCCTGAACCTCTGGCCACCACTGATCTTTTTACTATCTCCATAGTTTTGCCTTTTCAAGAATCTTACAGTTGGAATCATACAGTATGTAGCCCTTCAGATTGAGTTCTTTCACTTGGTAATATACATTCAAGATTCCTCCATGTCTTTTCACGGCTTGAGAGCTCATTTCTTTTTAGTGCTGAATATTCCATTGTCTGGATGTTTGTTTATCCATTTACCTACTGACGGACATCTTGGTTGCTTTCAAGTTTGGGCAATTATGAATAAATCTGTTATAAACATGCATGTGCAGGTTTTTCTGTGGACAAACGTTTTTAATTCCCTTGAGTAAATACCAAAGAGTTTGCTTGCTGGATCATATGGTAAGAGTGTCTTTAGCTTTCTAAGAAACTGCCAATCTGTCTTCCAAAGTGGCTGTACCACCTGCATTCCTGCCAGCAATGAATGAGAGCTCCTCTTGCTCCACATCCTTGCCAGCATTTAGTGTTGCGAGTGTTCTGGATTTTACCCATTCATTAGGCATACATTAGGTGTGTAGTGGTATCTCATTGTTGTTTTAACTTGCAATCCCCTAACAGCATATGATGTTGAACATCCTTTCATAAGCTTTTTTATCATCTGCATATCTTTTTTGGTGAGGTGTCTGTTCAGATATTTTGCCCATTTTTAAATTGGATTGTTTTCTTATTGTTGAGTTTTCAGAGTTCTTTGGGTACTTTGAATACTAGTTCTTTATCAAGTATGTTTTGCAAATATTTTCTTCCAGAATGTGCCTTGTCATTTCATTCTCTGAACAGTGTCTTTCACAGAGCAGAAACTGTTCATTTTAATGAAACCCAACTTATCAATTTTTTCTTTCATGGATTGTGCTATTGGTATTGTATCTAAAAATCCGGTGCCTCTTCAGAGGGCTTCAGGTCAAACCAACAGATTTTTCCTGTGAATCATCTTCAAGAAAAGGGGCCACCTCTGGCTTTCCTGGCAATAACGGACCTTCAGTTTATCCTTCTGAAGGAGCGGGGACTCGGCACAGAATTCACTTTAAATGGGACTGAAGGAGTTCCCTTTTATTTGTGAAAAGGGAGTAATTGTATTCTTCATGGTGACTTTTTAAACTGTTTGGCTCACTTCCTGTTAGTTTGGATAAAAGTAATAGTTTTCTGCCTGGTGTCAAGGAGGACAGAAGCATCTCATTTCATCAGTGTGATATGTAGAACGTCCACCCTCTAAATGGACATCGTTGCCATTAAGTTCCTTCTGAGCTTTACGGAAAGACTTAAAGAGATCTTTACAGAGGCTGGCCCCATGGCCTAGTGGTCAAGTTTGCATGCTCCACTTCGGCAGCTGGGGGTTTTGCCAGTTCGTATCCTGTGCACGGACATAGCACTGCTCATCAGGTCATGCTGAGGCAGCATCCCACATAGAAGAACCAGAAGGACCTACAACTAGAATATACAACTATGTACTAGGGGTCTTTGGGGAGAAGAAGCAAGAAAAAAGAAGAAGAAGATTGGCAACAGATGTTAGCTCAGGGCCAATCTTTAAAAAAGAACATTGTGATGAAATTCAGACTTCAAGAGCCAGGGAGACCATTCGTTCAGTTGACTAAAATACATGGTGACTCCCATTTCAAAGTCTCTTAAGTTTTATGCTTAAAGACAACTTAAGTAGTTGATCAAAAAAGTTGTATTATTTCACCCTAAATTAAGTTGGGGAAAATGTGTGTTCATTTTCTACTTATTCAGAAACTGCAAAAAAGGAAAAAGTTGATATGAAAGAATCCCTTTTCCTTCTTTGGTGTACATAGTTCCATTTTTTTTGTTTCATTTAAATTATATCCATATCCATCAGTCTGTTTTGGACTCCTCTGTTAGCATTAAAGATGGAAATAAAAACATTAATTTGAACCAGAAAAAAAGTCATCACCAAACTCAAGATCAACTAGATTTTCTCCTATATTATCTTCCAGGAGTTTTATAGTTTTGAGTTTTACAGTTAGGTCTAAGATCCACTTTTAGTAAATTTTTGTGAAAAGTGTAAGGTCTGTGTATAGATTCTTTTTTTTTTTTTTTTTGGCATGTAGATGTCCAGCTGTTCCAGCACTGTTTGTTGAAGAGACAATACTTTCTTCACTGAACTGCCTTCGCTCCTTTGTCAAAGATTGGTTAACTGTATTTGTGGGGATCTATTTCCGGGCTCTCTGTTCTGTTGCATGGATCTCTTTGTCTCTTCTTGCACTAATACCACAACGTCTTGATCACTGTAGCTTTAGAGTAAGTCATAAAGCCAAGTAGTGTCAGTCTTCTGACTTTGTACTTCTTTAATTTTTCATTGGCTGTCCTGGGTCTTTTGCCTCTCTAAATAAATTTTAGGACTGGTTCCTCAATGTCCACAAAATAGCTGCTGAAATTTTGATTTAGATTGCTTTGAATCTGTAGATCAAGTTGGGAAGAACTGACATCTTAATAATGTTGAGTCTTCCTATCAACGTACATGAAATATCTCTCAATTTAGGGTTTTTAAAATTTCTTTCATCAGAGTTTTGCAGATTTCCTCATATAGATCGTGTACATATTTTGTGCAATTTGTACCTTAGTATTTCATTTGTTTGGTACTAATGCCAATCATACTGTGTTTTAAATTCCAATTGTTTATTGTCAGTATATAAGAAAGCAATTGAGTTCTGTATATTAACCTTTTATCCTGCAACCCTGCTATAACCACTTATTAGTTACAGGAGGATTTTCTGTTGATTCTCTGGGATTTTCTATGTAGACAATCATGTCATCTGTGAACAAAGATGGTTTTATTTCTTCCTTCCCATTCTGTATACGTTTTGTTTCCTTTTCTTGTTTTTTTTTTGCATTAGCTAAGACTTCCAGTACGTTGATTAGGAGAGGTAACAGCGAACATCCTTGCCTGCTCCTGATATTATATTTCAGTCTTTTTATCCTATTTCCTAGGGTATTTCTTGACTTTATATTCCAGATCATGAGCTTGAACTTCAGCTACATCCACCTTATCATTTTTCAATCACACTTTTAATTTACAAGAATTCCTTTTGTTCTACTTATTTATTTATTTTTATTGAGGTAACGGTAGTTTATAACATTATGTAAATTTCAACTGTACATCATTATGTTTCGATTTCTGTGTAGAATATGTCCTGTTCACCACCAAAGACTAACACCATCCATCGCTGTGCACGTGTGCTTATCGCCCCTTTCACCCTCCTTCCCCATACAAGAACTCCCTTTTTTCTGATTATTCTTTTTTCGCATCAACCCGTTCCTTTTACATTTATATAATATCCCGTAGTATTTCTCTGAGGACACTAATTAGAGGTTTTATTAAAAGTTATTTTCTGCTCTCTATCTCTGCTTCCTCCTGAATTATTCTGTTTGTTTATCTTTCATCCTGTTTTTCATATTGCTCATTTTCTTCTGATTCTTATGACACGTGCTTGACAGTTTGTATTCATAGCTAGAGGACTACACTGTTCTGTATTGATAGCTGCTATAGATTTCCTCTGCAGTTGTGCAGACTGTTTCCCCACAGGCCCCTTCCCTGAGTGGAAGGACAGACTGTGCTCTTTTTTTTTTCTTTTTTGAGGAAGATTAGCCCTTAGCTAACTTCTGATGCCAATCCTCCTCCTTTCACTGCGGAAGACTGGCCCTGAGCCAACATCCATTTCCATCCTCCTCCACCTTATATGTGGGATGCATGCCACAACATGGCTTGACAAGCGGTGCATAGGTCTGGACCCAGGATCTGAACTGGCGAACCCTGGGCTGCTGAGGTGGAACATGCGAACTTAACTGCGGCGCCACCGGGCTGGCTCCCAGACCGTGCATCTTGTGTAAGACGTGTGGGCTCTTCTGAAGGTGTGAGAAAGAGGTCAGAAGGTAACAAGATTGGCTTTCTAAAAAAGCAAAACAGAGTGCATAATGCTACTTGTAGTGCCTGCCACCAATAGTCTTGTTCGCTGCCATGATTGTCCACGGTGCTCGTGATAGTAGCTGTGCCCAGATTTGTACAGATGGTGGCTGCACTGGCGCTTCTAAGTCTTTTCCAGACAAAATTACTACTTTTAAAAAACATAAACTATATGCCGGCCTGTTATATACACTATCTTTATTTCTTATAACAATTATGCAAGGTAAGCATTCTATTTCCGTCATGCAGATGAGGAAACAGAGGTTGGAGTGAATAAATCACATTATCTTTGTCGAACAGCTATTAAGCAGCACAGCCAAGATTCAGCCCATTTCTGTGAGCTCCCAAAGGCAAGAGGCACTGTCTCCATCGCACCTATGTGTGTAATGGATGCACTCTCACACGCCGCTGTTGAGTCCAACCTCTCTGCTATGGGGCCTCACTGTGGTTTTTTGAGCCTCAATTGCAAGCTTTTCTGCTCTTATTTTAATTGAACTTGTTAGTTGAGGGAGTTTTTTTCTTTAATCCTGACTCTACTAGTTTCCCCTCATTTTAAATCTTCTGAAATTCTAACCAGCAAGATTTTTTATGTTCACGTACAAATTGCTGATAAAATATTGACTAAGAGAGGTTGAAGGCAGAGCCCTAAAGCACACAGCACGGGGCTTCCTCCATGTGAGGTTATTCTATTGTTTCGCACCACGCGGTAAGGTGGCTCACTTAGATGAGCTTGCCTGAACCTGGGATAAAAAAACTGGTCCAGAATGAGAATTCCAGCAGTAATTATAAATAAATGAATCACCTGAAAATCTCCAAGACCTTCATCCTATTCTAAAATCCTGCTATAATCCATTTTTACTTATTTATCACTTAGACATAATTTTCTGATCAGTTTCACATTCTTCACAGATGTCATCCCCAGGGTTTTATTTTCATCACCCCACATACTTTGGAACAGAGTGGAATCAGCCAGACTTTGAAGCCAGATAGAATTGGTTTTTAAATATCAGTCTGTGACTCAGGTATGGTCTTGAGCAAGTCCTTAAACCTGACTGAGCCTCAGTTTCTTCATCTGTAAAATGGGAAGGAATATGTCTGCTGTCAGGGCTAGAAAAGAACATAGCGTAGCATCTGGTCTCAAGTAGGAAGGAGTACTAGGCGCTGAGCTAGCAATCATTAGTGTTTATGTTTTCACGTGATAGGAGGCAAATCCTACAACAAAGGGTTTTATAAGGTAATCTTAAATCTCTGTGTCCCTAGCTGGACATCCTTGTCTCTAGATCCCCTCAAGAATCACAGTTAACTGAATGACGTCAGGGGCCTAAGACCTTTTTTTTCCTGTCTTTAACCTTTTACAGCTTCGTGTTTGAAAGCATAAAGTAGAGCCAGCTTTTTCCATCCAAATGGTCCCCAGGCCCCTCAAACCTGGCAGAGGTGCTTCTCTGCACCGGCCTCCCCTTGTTTACAAATTCTGTCTCTCAGCTGTGCTTAGTAAACATTGGAGAGGTGGCTCAAAAGGACTGGATTTCTTTTTAAAGAAATTCAAGTCGTGAACAGATGTGTTATCTGGGAAGACAGCTGTGAGCCTGAGTGTGAGAGAACAAGGCTTTGAGGTCGAAGATGTGACTGAAATCCCGGTTCCTCACTTCAGTTTCTTCACCTCTCTGTCCTCAGTGTTCTCTCCGAGGATGAGGATGCTGATGACGACGCTGTCTAGTTCACAGGGTCATTTTGAGGCTCCCTAGCTGCAGTGTGTGAAAATGTTTTGTGAATTGACAAGTATCAGAGAGGTACTCCTTGTTATTATAGAAAGGGAAGTTACTTCCCCTGTGTCAAAAAAGTATGCAGGAGGGCTGGCCTGGTGGCTGAGCCGTTCAGTTCACGCACTCCGCTTCGGTGGCCCGAGGTTCGCCAGTTCGGATCCTGGGCGCAGACCTATGCACCGCTTATCAAGCCATGCTGTGGCAGATGTCCCACATATAAAGTAGAGGAAGATGGGCACAGATGTCAGCTCAGGACTAATCTTCTTCGAAAATAAATTTAAAAATAAATAATGAAGGAAAGAAAACAAAACCATGCAGAAATATGTTAATATGTAAGGAGTGTGTGAATGGAGGACAGAAAAAATTCATTTCATTTAAAGACAAGAGAATCCCTAGCAGGGAAACTCAAGCATTATTTATGAGGGACTCACATGAAGAAACACTCAATGTCTGCAGGACTGTCTTTTAATCCTTTTTACAAGTTATACTTCAGAAGCGCAGCCAAATAAAAGAAACGGACTTCGTGAAGTGGGGTTGGTGAACCCGTCTGCATCAGCATCATCGAGGGCACTTGTTACAAATGCAGATCTTGGGGTCCCACCCCGGACCTCAGAACTGCTGGGGCTGGGCCTCAGGGATCTGCAGATCTCGGCTGGTTATTATGCAAACTGAGATTTGAGAGCTGTTAGAAACTGAAAAGCAGATTAAGGTCCATAGACCCATCAATACAAAATACATTTCAGTAGCATGTTTTAATTATCACTGTTGTGGGGTTTTAAAACCATACATATATATTTATATGATGTCTCCCAATAAAGTAATTTTATTCCCAGGCTAGTAATTATCGCAAGAATTTAAATATCAACACGGTGCCGCTTTTCTGCATAATTGCCTCACAACTTTCAAGCTTCTCCGTGTCAGCAGAATCAAATGTAGGTGATTCAGTAAACAAGTGTCTGTTTTTCACTGAACACAGCTTCACCGGAATGCTGTCTTCCTTTCTCAAGTTTTGCTCCACTCCCTCAAACTTTTTACCCCCTGAAAATCTTTTCCGTCCACTTTACCATTGCGGGAGTGACTTTCCACTGCGGATATATTTTCACTTTACAAAACTGAAAAAGCAACATGTGTGTCTCCTCCTCACTGTGCCTAAGCTGGCAGCCACTCTGACCAAAGGCACACACAAGTCACAAGTCGTCACCGCTGCTCAGCCCTTGGTGGGGGGTGGCCACAGGTACACAGCGGCCCTCACGCACTTAGCCAGGAATTACAACTCTTTATCAGGTCCTATGCTAGTCCTGGGCGGATATTCTACTGGTATTTAAAAGTATCACAAAAGGCACAAACTGTGGTTTCTTGAATAATTTTATCATACGCTCTACAATCCAGCCAGTGGAAAAACTCAGTTTTCTGAACAAGGTTCCTGTCTCTATGTCTTAGGGAAAGCGCTATTCCTCTATATCCAAACACTTTTCAACCCTGGGGGAATCACACACGGCACTTTTTGTTTTGTTCTCTCATTCTCATCCTTTACTCTCTCTCAACTCCCAACTAACAAATGTGGGAGCAATGATGGAAGGAGAGCATCAGTATTTAGTAACCCCTAATGAAACCATGTTGATGAGGAGGTTTCCAACAGAGTGATCAGACCAGCATCACCTGAACCTAGATCTATCTTAGCATCACTAGAGTGATGCAGCCAGACAGCGTGAGCCTCCTGATATTATGTGACAAGCAGCACGTGTCACTCCAATAAGGCCTCCCTACTGGGAAAAGGTGAACCTGAATCTAACGGAGTCTATAGAGTTAACTCCATGTGCGAGAACCAGGGAGATGGAGGCACAAGTTATGAGCCATCACAAAGAAGCAAACTGCAGAATGCAGAGCATTCTATAGCATCACCAACCTGATTTTCACAAATCGATGGCATAAAACAAACCAAAGTCGGGGGCAGGGGCACCACCAGTAAAAGGGATTTAAGAGACATAACAATCCTATGTAATGTCTAAAGCTTGTTTGAATCCTGAATAGGACAAACCAACAGTAAGAAGCCATTTTTGAGACAACTGGGGAAATTTGATTATGGGTTGGATGTTAGATAACACCGTGGAATTATTGCTAATTTTCTTAGGTGTGACAATGACATTGGGGTTCTGTGAGAAAATGTCGCCATATTTTAGAGATGCACACAAAAGATGTGGAGGTGGCATAGTGTGTTTTAAGACATTTGTCTCATTCCATTTCAATTTCAATCCTTTATTTATAAAACGATTTGTCTTAAAATACTTCAATCAAGAAAATAATTTTTAAAGGAAATTGCTGAATCTGAGTGATGAATTTTTAGGTGTTCATTACACTCTTCATCTTTTTATATTTTGAAAATTTTCATTAAAAATAGTTTTAATCTAAAAAATTATGTGTGAACCATTGTTTAAGATCCAGCTAGTGTTTTCTCCCAGGTGGAAGTGATTTATTCTTGCTGAGCTCACAAAACCTCTCTTTCATATGTAATCCTGCCTACCTTGAACTGTCATGATTTGGGTATACGTCTCACCTCTTCGTCGTACCATGAGGGCAGACCCCTTCCTTGTTTCATCTCTGTCTTTGCTATGCCTGACACAGTCCATGGTTGACAGTGACTGAAAGAGCACAGCCAACACTGTGACTATTTCACGTTCACAAGCGGAGACATCAATATGGGGGCAAATGTGACGTGGTCTCATTCAAGTGAGTTATCCTGAAGTCGGTACTCTAAAAATGGGTTTCTATTCAAGTTCTTTGGCCTCTTCTTTAATTCAGAGTCATAGGCCCATGGCTATACTTTTCTCATCCAGGAATTGGTCACAGCATTAGTGGATTCGTAGGGGCAGGATTTGGAATGCCTGGATGTTGGCAGATGTTCGTGAGGGAAGAGGGAACTCACCAATGAGAAGCTGGCATCTCATCATGGCCGCCAACACCCAGGATGAACCCCGGCTTTGCCGATAAGCTCACCTGTTCCACCTCCTTGCTGCCCGCCCATGTCTGGCAGATCAAGTCAGAAAGGCAAGGTTTCAGCTGATAACATGGCGAGGTTTCCGGATCACAGATTAGGAAGCAGTGAGAACTGCATGTCAGGCCAGCCCCACAGCTTACTAGCTGCTTGACTTGGGGGATTGCTTCTTGTCTCAAGTCTGTTTCCTCTGTAGAGAGAAGGTAATACTGCCTACCTCAGACTGTTAATAAAGGAATTATTATTATTTGCATATATGGAATAATAGTAAAATATTTATTAAACACTTACCAAGGGCCATGCACTGTTCTAAGATGTGCTAATAGCATGTAATAATTAATTTAATCCTTACAACATTTGGAGTTAGAAAGCGTTATTATCCCGAGTCTAAGAGACAGAAATGTTAATAAGCAACTTACCCGAGGACACACAGGGAGAAAATAGTGAAACTAGGATTCAGACCTCAGCATCCTTTTCTATGGTGCTATGTGGACTCTCTCAAACAGGACAGTGTCCGTAGGGTCTGGCTCAGTGTCCAGCACATGGGAAATACTTAACACATGATGATGCCTGCTATTACAAACCGTAAACCAGAGTCGAACTGATTTTTCTGTCAAGAAGCCATACGCATTCCAGGGTTGACTTCATACCTGACGTCTTTTTCAACCAAATCATCCCCTGCCTCTGAAATGACATGTTTGGGCTTCTGGAGCAGCCAGAGGAGGTGGAGGGACTCAGAGCCATCGACGCTTCTTGAGCCACACAGCAGCCCGCCATCCACATTGGCCTTTGCCTCCCCACCCACCACCACCAAACGCCGTTGCTCCCAACACCAGGCCCTCAGCCTCAAAGGAAAGGTAGGAAATCCCACCGGATCCCAGGGCCACCTTGAGCATCGTCAAGCTCTAGGGAGGGAAGGTGTCACCCAAGCTCCCCTAGTCATCCTCTAGCTAATATTTATTTAGCACTCTGCATGCTCTCATTTCTCTCTCACCCTCATTTTGTTTGGTTCTCATGACAACCATGTAGATTATGTACAGTCTGTTGGTCCTTGGTCTCTATAAAACCTGCATATTTGCTCATTATGTGTCAATATCCCAAAACATTTTCTATATGTTGAATTTGGACTTGAGCATGTCAGCTGGTGAAGGAACATTCCTGACCATCACGGGGGCTGCCCTCCGCCTGCTCGCAGCTCCATCTTGGCAGGACAACCATTTCATCTGGGTAGTAGTGTTTGCACAATTGTTCTAATATTTCTGTGCATTTTTCCCAAATTTTACACGAATAGTCAAACAGTCATTGAAGTTATGCCCATAATCCTGGATAAGCGCATAATTAAAAGGCATCTGTGAAAGACTGAAAAGAGATTGTGAAGATTTGCCAAATAGGCAAGACGGAATTGAATTTTTCATAACGCAGTTTAATTCTGCAGAAACAGAACTGCCCCTCTCCTCAAAAGAGGAAAGTTGTTTGAGCATTTTTTCAGCATTCATCTTGCAGCATGCTTTTTCAGGAAACCTTTACGCAGGAAACCAGGAATGGTTTCATACCTCCCCATTTTATAAATAAGGAAACTGAGACTCAGAAAGATTAAGTGCTTTGCCCAAGTTCAAGTTCACACAGCCAATAGGTAGCTTGTCGAATCAGGGTTCCTTGAACCTCTCACTCCTCCCGCTGGACCAGGAAGGAGGGGCCAGGCTGTCTGAGTCTCTGCCTGAAATTCCAGAGTGACACCCAGCCCCCAGACCTCTGTTCCAGCGGCTCCCCTGGAGGTTTCTCCTCTGGATGGGCAGGCTGTGGAGGCAGGTGGCCCCAGCCCCTACAAAGAAAGACAGGGTATCTGAACCTGCACCCGAACTGTGGGCCAAGACGGATGGAGCCCCAGGCAGGACCACCCATGCACCTGCTTTGGGCACTTAGGTCAGGGCAGGATTGGGGCAGAAAACACCCTCCAGCTCCTGGCTCTGCCACCTGCAGTGTGACCTTAGCAAGCCACCTCACTGCTCTGTGGTCAACTGTAAAGTGAGGATAATTGTAACCAACCTGTCGATGCTATCATGAATACCAAATAAATCACATATGTCAAGTGCTTTTCAACCTGTGCAATGCTGGACCAGTGTAAATAGAGGCTTTCTAGTTTCTCTATTTTTAGTTGCTGCCTCCACCACATCCCCTCCCAGGCTGAGGCTGCTTCAGGCTTTGAGCATCTCCCCCGGGGCAAACATTGACCTCTCGGCTCTGGTCAAAGTCTGTGTGGGGTCTAATCCATTCCCAATAAACAAACAGAAGTCCCTCCCCCACCTTCTCCTCCTCTTGCTAGCCCCGCCCAGTACACACACACACACACACACACACACACACACAGACACATACACACATAAGCATATGGGTGCATGTGCTTGCTCTCTCTCTCTCTCACACACGTACATACACACACATACACATAGACACATAAGCATATGGGTACATGTGCTTGCGTGCTCTCTCTCTCTCTCTCTCACACACACACACACACACACACACACACTCACTCACTCACACTCAAACTCACACCGTTCTCCCATCCACCCTTCCCCACTGGAAAGGAGGCCAGTGTCGTCTTGGTGCAGCAGAGCCGCGGGAGCCGCCCAGGGCACGCACTTGTTGCACTGTGCTTTTGCACGGACTTCTGCATTTCCTGGCTCCACCCAGCCTGAAACTGCAAAAATATCACAGCAGGTGGCAGCCCCCTGAGCACCAGCCGCTGCTCTGGTGGTCACATGGCCTCCTGAGTAACTCTACTCTCCAGTCAGAGCCCTTGGGGTGGAGGGACCCATAGAGAACCTATGTTTTTATAACACCCATGGAAAATCATCTGTATACACGCACACTGCTAAGGAGTCTGAGGACAAAGAAGTGTAAGTAGTGGGTGATTTAATTTTAGGAACTTTACTTTCTGTCAAGTTATTGAAATGTTTAATTATGTTGTTTAAGTTGACGTAACTGTTTGCCCAGGAAGTTTAAAATTGATGCAATATGGCCAACCAGATAGGGCTGGTCATTTGGGCAGGCACAGAAGCAGATGTCAAGTGGGAAAATTCTAGAAGCTGCTGCCTGCTGACTCTTCATTGAGCCATGAGGCTGGGAGAGGTCAGGAAAGGCCTGAGACTCAGGCAGCTCTGGCTGACCACTCAGTTTCTAGAACGAGAGCAGGCCCTATGCCCTCTCTGTTGCCGGGCAAGTCATTCACATTCTCTTTCTGGTTTTCTGCTTGTACCAATAATATATGCTTACTGTGAAAGAATTCGAGGAATATATAAAATTATAAGGAAGAAGGTAAAAGTCACATGAAGTCCTATGACCTGAGAGAAACGATATTAACATTTTAGGGAATTTCTTTTGGGGGTACTGCTTTGCATGAACACCACCCACACACAATATTTTTAATTTGCTTTTGTTTATTTTTCACCTTCCACCTCTCTTTTCTGTCTCTCTTCCCCCACCAATAACAAAGTAAACAACTTGGTCTCCACCCTCCCCAACCTCTCTCCATGGAAATTCACATGCATGTGCCTACGTGGGGGTTTCCTTTCTCATTCTTTGGTGTTTCCAAATATAGGATGGCCTCATGCTCTTCTTTGCTTCTTGCTTTTCTCACCTAATGGCATGTTGTAGAAATTCCTCTTAGCCTCGTGGCAAACATCTAACGCGTTCTTTGTAATAGCTTCGTATTTTAGAGAATTTTAAAGTGCAGCTTTACTCAACAATTCCCCAATCGGTGGGCAGTTACAAACTTTCATTTTGTTTTGTTTTTTGTTGCTACAACTATTGCTGCAATAAACATTTTTATCTCTCTCAAATTCCTATATAATGATGTTTTATTACTCCGTGAGAGTCCCAGAAGTGGGATTGTAAATCAAAAGGTATGTGTATTTTTAAATTTTAATAGAACTTGAAAGATTGCTTTCTAAAAGATTGGTCATATTTCTATTTTATTTGTTCAATAAGTATTTATTAAGCACTTACTCCGTGCCAGACACTGTTTTATCAATTTGGGTTCAACGATGAATAAAATGAAGATCCCAGTCCTTATAGGGCTTTCATCCTAGAAATGGAGTGGGGAAGAGCAGATGAAATAATAACTATAATAAATGCTTTTGCACCAGAGTGTGAACATGCAATTTTCCCTGGCTTTACTATCAACAATTGGTATATCATTCCTTTTCTTTTCTCCCAATCTTATCGATGTAATGTGATGCTTTATCTTAATTTGCATTTTCCAATTTGCAAGTAAATTTAATATTTTTCACATGTTTATTTAGCTATTTGGATTTGTGTTGGATGATTTGCTTATTTATTACTCATTTTTCTATCAAGTGGTTGCATGCTAGACCCATACTTCTTGTCAATTTTCATGAACTCTGTGTATATTATAAATAGGCTTTTATCTGCTGTATGCTTTGAAATCCTTTCTCCCAATCTAGTGCTTGTCTGTTGAATTCATGATGGTTTCTTTTACCATGAAATACCTTTAATGTTTATGAATTTGTCTTTTTAGCCTCTCTTAGCTTCTGGCTATTCTATCTTTGTTAATTGTTATCTCCAAACTCTGGGTCATTTGTATAGTCTCCTTAATCCTTTTCCAATTAATTTTTTAAAATATTTTTTAATATACTTAGAATTTATTTTTTAATATGATGTAAGGTAGAGTTCTAATTTTTCTGGGAAAAATATCTTCTGCTAGATAGATAGCCATTTTCCCAATACCATTTATTAAAATAAACCATCAGTTCTCCACTGAATTAAAATGCCAACTTTTTCATATACATAGTTCCCAAATGTAGCGGAATCTATTTGCATGCTTATCATTCTGCTCCATTGATTACGTGTCTATTCCTATTCCAATTTCATGCTGTTTTGATTGCAGTCTTGTTTTTCATAATTTTAAAGATGAGTTAAAACTTTACTCAGATAATTTTATCTAATAAAAATTGTAATTATTATTGAAAGCACACAATTTGTATTAGGAACAAGAAAGAAGTATAATCAAGAAAGAGAAGAGATTAAAATAATTACAAGACAGTAAAATGTAAAACTTTCCCGCAACAAATTGGAAAACATAGAGTAAATCAAAGATCTCCTGTAAACCATATAAATCACCAAAATGGCGTAAGGAGGAGGAAAAAATGGGGACAGACCAATTCCACTAGAAGAAATTGGAAATGTCCTTAAAGATCGACTATTTAAAAGGGACCAAGGAACAGATCTCTTACGGCTGAGTTCTATCTAGTCTTTAAAGAAGAAATAGTCCCAATGTTATTAAACTATTCAAGAACATGGGAAAAAAGAAGGGAAGCCCCCTGGTATGTGCTATGAAGCCGGCATCATCTCAATGCTACCACCTCATAGACAAATTCCACTTAGGAATGTAGATTCTCACTCTAAATAAAATATTAACAAATAGGATCCATCCATGTAACAAAAAAGACTAACACACTGTAACCCAATAGCTTTTATTCCAGAATGCAAGGATGGCCCGACAGCAGAAAATTTATCAACATAGTACGTCAACAAATTAAAGAAGAAAAATTATTATATTAATAGATAGTAAATAGGCACCTGATAAAATTCAGTAGCCATTCTTAATACAAAACTGTAATCCTTTATCCAAAATTCTTATACCCCAAAATCGCTGAAAACTGAAATGTTAGCCTGTAACTTTGGCATTATGATTCATTTGATGCTAAAGTTGATCTGAACTGACATAAAGAAACTACTTAAATACAAAAAGTATTGTTCTTTACAAATGTGAAGTATTACATGTTCTGTATGCAAGACATATTCAAAAAAAATACTTGTGGATTATTTGTTACTCTGTCATATTCAAAATTATTATAGTCTTTTCTTTTTTTCAAAGTGAGTTTAAGGAGAAATAATATGAGGCATGTACTTTCAACTCTCTGGAAGAAAAGCATTACTGTGCCTCACTGAATCTAAGACACCACTGCGGGGAAGGCCAGCATTTATTTTATGTAGCACTAAAAGAAAAAAAGATGCTGCTAATTACTCTATGAATCATCATCAAATGTAAGACACATCCCAGTCTCAGAGATATTGAAATGCGAAAAAAGATACATCTTAGAATCGATGAAATACAGTGCATACATCCAAAGGCGATCAGGAACTCTCCACCAGCCCCACGGATCATCAGACGAGTGCAGGAACTCAAGCCCTTTCTTCTAAACGTGTGCCTCTTGGGGATGGGCCAGGTGTGAGGTATGTGGGGTGGTCTTCGGTCAGGGTTGTCTCTGCACTGGTTAGTTGTTTAACCATGAACCAGCCATTCAATGTCTCAAACCTCAGTCCTGGGCAGTGATGATACCTACTTAGACTTCTTTAGAGAGCTGAAAGGATGATACGAGATAGGGTTTGTGAAACTCTTAGTCAAGAGGAAGCCCTCTCTAAATAGCTGCCCTGTGGAATGATGGTGGTGGTGATGGTGGCCGTGGTCTCCAGGGTCTTTCCCACATCTGTCATCCCAAAATTCAGTACCCAAGAAAAATCTTGACCATATTTCTCTCCCCTCTAAAGACTCCCCAATATTCCTGGGAAGCTGCACTTGGCCTTAGATGCCTGTACTATCTTGTGCCCTAAATTTATAGCATCTTACCCGCAAGTCTGAGCTGGAACAAACCCCGGAATGTTCTAGCATGGGCCGAGAGAGGAAATGTGACTTTCCCAAGTGACGCACCCAGTGACTAAATGAAGACTAAAACCCAGATACATTGGTCAGACTTTTTGTAGAACACCATGTGGCCTCACTGCCAGGGCTCCTGTCTCCAGGCGACTGGGAGCCACCCCACCAGTTTCTGGTGGTTTCCTTAGGCCAGATGATCTCTTTCTCTCCTATACCCAGTCATTTCTTCATTCTGGGCTGCCTCTTCCTACTCTGGGAAAAAAGATGGATACAAGCTTAGCCCGTCCAACCCCCTTCTGACTTTGTGTTCTGACTTTGACCTTCACTGCCCCCCACTTCCACCCCACCTTTCTAATCGGCTGCCCGGAAGGGGTTTGGGGGAGCTCTTCTGCACAGAAGCTCTGAAGACCTACTCACATCGCCAGTCTGCTGTGTGCTCTCCGACAGGATGGGAGTGGTGAGCAGCAAAAAGCAGGTGAAAGAGAAGGAGAAGGGCCAGTGGAGCCCTGTGAAGGTCAGCACCCAGAGCAAAGATCCCCCACCGCTGCCGCCCCTGGTGAGTGAGCTGTCCCCAGCTGGAGAGGGACGGGGAGGGGAAAAGCACAGAGCACGTGTGGCTCCCTGGGGGCTGCTGCTTGTCTCCAGCCAGCCTCAGCACCATCTCTAGATAATTCCTGGCTCCGACAAATAAGCCCCCTCTCCCTGCCCTCAACTCACGTCGGTATGGAAGTATAGTTCAATGTTTAGCAGCCAGATGGCCGGGATCAAACAGCTTATGTTCCTCTGAGACTTGGGGTTCAGACCTGCTCTCCTTTTGTGAGCTTCATCCACGTCGATGCATAGCTCACTGACTCCCACAGTTGTGTAGGATTTCACGGCATGGCTGTGCCGCAGTTTGTCTATTCTTCTGTCATTGGTCATAAGGGTGATTTCCATGCTGTGACAATTTTTATGGATTCTTGTTAATTTTGTTGGGAGCATTCTTGTACATGTTTCCCGATACACATATGCAAAGGTTTCTCTACAGAGTGTACACTTAGGAATATATTTGCTGAGTCTTAGGGAAATATGCTTTTTAAATAATTTTTCTTGAGAACAAATACTCTTTTGCAAATTCATCTTTTAATAGCAGAGCCAGGATTGTAACCTGGGGGACCTGGCATTCCCTGCATGGCACAGCTGCCTTTTACAAAGGTGGGGCATCCCCACATAGCCCTTCTCCAACTGTGTGTGTGGGCAGGGCAAAGACGGCAGGTGGGCCTGGAGTTGTGCGAGGTGGCGCTGGTACCCGGGGAGTTGCAGCGGCATGTGTAGAATCTCCCTGCGCGACACCTGTGCCCACAGAGCAGCTGCCCTCGGACATCCTGCTGGTCCTGCCCCAGCCTCTGGGTGCGGAACTAACACAGTGCATGTGTTTCTGCTCCAGGTCGTGTTTAACCACCTGCCTCCTGCACCTCCTGACACACACCCAGGCCAAGGTAAGAAAGGGCTGTTTTGGAAACTGAGGCTCCATGGCCCTCTACCCCAGGCCCCGACTTTGTGCAGTTAGAACAGGGGCTCAGTCAGGAGCAGCTCCCTGGAGAAGTCGGGGTGCGGGCCCGATAGGGCAGGAGAGGAGAAGGTTAGGGGTGCTGAGTGAGGAGCAGCGAGGCGTGTGGCCCAGCTCTGTCCCAGGCTTCACCTGCCATCGGGGGCCTCTCCCGGAACCAAGCACCAGCTCCCTTAGTGTCCCTGAGCCTGGGTGGGATTTTAGAAAAAAATGACTTTACATACTATAAATGAGCACCAAAAGGCAAGAGTTACCGTAAATACAGATAGCATCATGAAACCCAGGCTTTCAAAGATTCTAACCGCCAACCTCAAAGGGCAGGACCGGTGGCTCTGCGTCTTCCCTCCAGCCCTCAGTCTGTTCCGTGTAGGAGCACTATCTGATCTCCCTCTTTCCCAGCCCACTTTCAAAAGTCTCCCTGCCACCGTCTAACCACCCGCGCCACCCTCCCTCGCCCCAGCCTCCATTTTACTCTGATGGGCAGGACTGTGGAGGTGACAGAACAAATGACCTTGGCCTTCCTGGGTTGGGGGCTGACCTTGAGGGGGACCCACAGGATGGCAGCCTTATTCAGAACTGGCTTACAGGAGAGCAGAATCTCCGCCTTTTAATCCCCCAGCATCCTCATAACCCACTTCCCCACAGCACCCAGGAAGGTGTGCCTCGGCCAGCCAGGGCCTCAGTCATTAATTCACTCACACAGTACACATTGAGCAAATGGGACCCAGCGCCTGGCTCCATCCAAGGACTGGGGAAGATGCAAATAGTGAGATGTGGCTCCTCCCTTGAAAGAGCTCAGTCTTTCACACTCATGAGCAAAGTGCTGGAAGCAGTTTAGTGACCTCACCTGGTGTTCCATATCCTGCTGGGGATCACTATTAGTTACCATCAGGGGTGGTCCTTCACTTCCTGCCAGGGGGGGTTCACATTTCCAGGAAGAAAGCCCAGGGGAAGGAAATAAACTATCTTCACACCAGAATCAGAAACGAACGGGGCCACTGTCATCTATTCTAATCCCCTCTTCCTGCCAAGGGGAGGTGACCAGCTCAAGGTCACGCCATGCATTAGTGACAGAGCTGAATGAATCATCTACACCGGGGCAACCGAAGTGGTCTCTAGGTAATTTTTTTCTGGGTTGGTCTTGGCTCTCCCGAGCTGTGCAAAAAAGCCCTCATCACTAGCAGCGATCATTTGAAAGACGATATGCCAAGCTCAGGAGCCCTCTCTCCACCTCCGTTCCAGGGACCACCAGCAACTCGGGGTACTGCCAGCCAGAAGCACTGTGATGGGCCCTGGGCACTGTTACAGGTCAAAGTTATAGCTGCCATGTTTCAAGACCTCTAGCCACTTTGGAATAGAGGCAGGAAGGTGCAGGTGGGGAAGGAGAGAAAAGGAGAAGCTCGTGCGCCTCCGAGGTGATGAGGAATCAGCCAACACTGGTTCCCAAACTTGGGTCTGCAGCCATCAAGTCCATGCAGCCAATCTCCCTAGATCTTCAGGCTATCAATTCCCTTACACAATAGCCCTGTCCAGGCCTTAGGGCTTCTACGTGGGGTCTTGAAGGGAAGACAAGATGGGCTCTGAGGGGCAGCCAGTCCCTGTTCCTGGCAGCAGATAGGGAGGTCAGTCTGCCAGACAGGAATTTCCTCTTCCGCACTGGTGAGTGAGATGGCTCACTATGGCTTCTCCTCCGTCCCTGCCCCTTCCTGACCCTCTTAGTACCCAGAAGACGGCTCGTAGCACAGACTTATTCCAGCCCCTACTACCACTATAGTGGGCCGAGCAGTGGCCATCTCTTCCTTGTTCACTCTAGAGGAGCATTTCGTGGTGGCCCTGTATGACTACACAGCAGGGAACGACCGGGACCTGCAGATGCTGAAGGGGGAGAAGCTGCAGATCCTGAAGGAGTAAGTTTCTGGAATGCCATCCGTGGTCAGAGGTCTCTACGGCTCCCTGTCACAGCAGGACTCCCACCCATCCGTCCATCTACCTCGGCCCACCCCCACCATGCCCTCCATAGCTCCCTCCAGAATATCTTCTCCCTTGCCCTGCCCCCCAGCCTAGTCACCCAGCATTTTCTTAAACTTGACCCAATCATCTTCCTTCACCTATCTTCCCAAACTCTTTCTGGTGAGGTGGTTCCCATTCACTACCTCCTGCTCCACTGTCAGAATCCTACCGTTTCTTCAAAACCCACCTCTAATGTCCTCTCCTCCATGTAGCCCTCCTGACACTCACATCACTTGACCAACTGCTCCATCACAGCTTGTATTGGAGTCACTTGTGTCCTTGTTTGTCTCCCTTGCCAGATAAGATCTTGCATGGGATTCTACTCATGAAATCAGCTTTTGTTTATTTCCAGTGTTCCTTCTCAGAAACTCCTCCAAAGTCTGCTCTCTCTCAAACCTCTGGCTTGTCCTGTGGAGCCCCAAGGGCCTGCTTTTGTTCTGGAAGTTTTGCAATGGGCTTGAGCCAAAAGTATGAAAGCCCTGACCTGTTGACCGTGGGTGGGCTTCCCGGTTCCTCTTTCGTCAACAGCCATCCTCATGTTTTTGTCTTTCCTGTCCGGTCCCAACTCACACATTGAATTCTAAATGAGTCCCATTAATCAAGAGGAAAGCTACTCACTAGAAGACAGGGCCCTCGTGGGTTGATCAGGCCGTCTGGACAAACTCTTCCCCCGGAGGCTGTGTCATCTCCCTCCCTCCCCTGGACCAGGAGAACCCTGGGCCTGTCAGATGCTCGGTGACTGAGAAATAACCCAGAGAGCCCCCGCATCACTGAGCACCTTGCACAAGCTCCCTCTCATCTGCCAGACTGTCTGCCTCCATGAACCCTCTGCCTCCCACAGATGAGATCATGTGGCAGAGGGCTGTGAGCCGCCCAGAGAGAGGCCCATAAAGGCCACTATCCCATCTTTATTTTTCCCTTCTCCATCTTAGAGCTGGAGACTGGTGGCTGGCCAAGTCTCTCGTCACAGGAAGAGAAGGCTACGTGCCCAGCAACTTCGTGGCCCGAGTAGAGACTGTGGAAGTGGAAAAGTAGGTAGATGAACGGAAGGACCCTCAGAACAGAGGCGAGCTCGCTGCTTATGCTGGGTGGGCTGCTGTGCAGGGCGGAGCCAGAAAGTGGGTAAAAAGGGTGCCCGTGTGAGGCCAGCACGGAGGGAGCAGAGAAGGGGCAGGGAATTGCAACTGCTGGGAAAGGCTTATCCACCGTCCCAGACAACTGAGGAGGTCGCTGCTCCGTGCTCACCTCACTCTTCCCATCTGTGAACTGAGAGCCATCCCTTTCATGGCTTACCTGGATAGAAACACCCCCAAACCCCATATGACCTTGCGAGCTTACAGTGAGGCCCTATGATCAGCTTCCCCTCCTCTAGTGCCCCCAGTGGGCAGGACCCAGGGGCTTGGACCTGGGACCTCGCGGGCACTCACAAGACGGTGGTCTCCTTCAGAAGTGGCTTACAGGAGAGCAGCACCCCGGCATCCTCATAACCCACTTCCACACAGCACCAGGAAGGTCTGCCTTGGCCAGGCAGGGCTTCAGTCATTAACACACTCACACAGTGTGCATTGAGCACAAGGTACCCAGAGCCAGGCTCTGCCAAGGACTGGGGAAGATGTAAACTGAGTAAGACGTGGCTCTTCCCCTGAAAGAGCTCAGAGTCTGTCAAACCCACGAGCAAAGTGCTGGAACCAGGTTAGCGACCTCACCTGGTGTCCTTCATCCAGCGATGATCGCCCTTGGGAGGGTTCCTTGTCTGGCGCTCCCAGCTCTGTGCCTTTCCCTGGAACAGCATGTGGACCATGGGGCACTTCCACACTGACCAGCCAGGATCAAGGGGAACATGGTGGGAATCTGCCCTCTGAGCGTCTCAGCAATTGGTCTAATTCGGAAACCTGACCCCCAGGAGGCTGTACTTTAAGGGAAGGTGGTTGGGTGCATTTTCCCAGAGCAAAATTAACAAAGGGCACCCAAATAATATTCTTGTTTCATTCCAAAAAAACAGTAAGTCCATCCGCTGGTGGGAAGTGGGAATAAGGAAGCATAGGGGCCGAGGGGCGTTTCATTCATTGGGAAGCGAGGACCGTTTGCTCAGGGTTGAGTTGGGCACCGGAACGAGATATTTTATTTCTTGGAAGGAGGTATATAGCTCAGGAGGGAGGTTTGGGTAAGAATAATCCGAAGAGCCTGGCCACTCTCTGAAGTCTGCCTGCCTTTGCCCTTTTCCAGGTGGTTCTTTAGATCAATTAGCCGGAAAGATGCTGAGAGGCAGCTGCTGGCCCCAGTCAATAAGGTGGGCTCCTTTCTGATTAGAGAGAGCGAAACCAGCAAAGGTAAGCATGGGCGGCCTGACCTCCCTCCCTCCTGAGGCCTCGCTTCTGGGGGTGGAGTGGGAGGGGAACGCCAGCGAGGAGAACCTGGCAGCTTCCTGGCCCAGGCCTCCCTCCCAATTAAGGCCGGACCTGGACGGCCTGGCTAGTGCCCAGACGTTGGGGTTGAGGCTGTAGGCGCAAACAGTTGTCCCAAGGCCCAGGCTGGAAATGTGCCCAGGGCACAGGTAGGAGAGGCCGTTGGAGAGCTGCTGCTGTCCAGGGCTGGCTACGCATCCTCTCTAGGATAGCAGGAGCCCTGAGGCTGGCAGGGTCAGAAGAGGGGGTGTGACCAGAGCCACATTTTAGAATCAAAGGATTTGGGAGCTGAAAGAATCATTAGAGATAATCTCAGCCAGAGCCTGTGAGCTCGGACCCTTACAAGAGCCTGGAAGCTAACAGAAGTCTGGGGGATGGCCTGTGGCTGGATATAAAAGAAGCGGTGCCAGCTATGGAGAAGTAGGGGCCTCACAGATTCAAACCCACCAACTGAGCAAAACATTTCTGCTGCCACCCCCAGGCCACTGGGGTTTCTGTTTCTCTTTTATTTAGTTTTCTCTTCTTTCCTTCTTAAACTTCTTTGTGTTATAAAATCTAAAACACATATAAAATTGCATAAATTATAAATGTGCATAATTATAAATATAGAGTAATAATAAGTAAACACCTGTGCAATCACAAGAGAGAGCATTCCAGATGTCCAGAGCCCCTCCCACTCCTCCACCTGTGCCCCACTCTGATTCAATCTCCCCACCCCCCAGAGAGGTCACCGCCATCCTGACTTTAGGGAAATCCTTTCTTGTTTTTCTTTATAGTTTTACCAGCACGTTTTGTCTGTTTCTCAGCTTTATACAAATGGAATCATACTATTGTTATTTTTCGTGGGTCTTGTTCCTTTCACTCAACATTGTTGGTGAGATTCTGCATTGGTTTGCTAGGCCTGCTGTAACAAAATGCCACAGACCAGAGGGCCTTAAAGAACAGAAATGGATTTTCTCACATTTTAGGGGTTAGAAGTCTGACATCAAGGTGTCGGCAGGGTTGGTTTCTCCAGAGGCCTCTCTCCTTGGCTTGTAGACGGCCGTCTTCCTCCTGTGTCCTCACATGGTCTTCCCTCTGTGTGTCTGTGTCCTCATCTCTTTTTCTTATAAGGACACAGTCAGGTTGGACTGGGAACCACCCCCACGACCTCACTTTAACGTAATCACCTCTTTAAAGCCCCTATCTCCAAATATAGTCACATTGTGATAGACTGAGGGTTAGGACTTCAACACGGGAATTTGGAGGGGAGGGGAACACAAGTCAGCCCATAACAGATTCGCTCATGTTGTCGAGTACGGCAACAGTCTGTTCAGTTTCATTGCTATCCAGAACCCAGGATATGAATATACTGAAGCTATCAATAAGCCATTTCTCCATTCTAATCTTGGTGGACATGGGAATGTTTGAACTGCTACAAACCCTATTATATACATGTCCTGGTACACATTTGCCACTAGTCTTCCATCTTTGACATACTGGGCCAATACCCCCATTTGAAAGATGAGGAAACTGAGCCCCTGAGGGAAGAAGTGAGTCATATGAGGCCAACAGTGAACAAATGTCAGAGCCCATATCAGCTAAGAGGCTCCAAATACCTTCATAAGCCCTAAAGTGTGTCAGGCTGGCCTAACCTGGGGTGATGGAGGGGAGTTTCCCAAGCAGTGTGGAGAAAGCCCTTGCTTATCAGGACACTGTACATAGGGACCTGTTATATCCTTGTGGCCAATTTTTAACTAGAGAGGAGGTAGTGACAGTGACATCAGAGGAGGAGAAGGAGAGAGGGCGACTGGACTGTGACTTTGGTTCCCTGTGGTTGAGACAATGAGAATGGCCGGGTTTTGCCTGGTAAGATCACCCCTCTGGGCTTGTGCCTCAGCTCCATTCACGGCTGGGGGACTGCAGAGAGCGGAAACAGCAGAGCAGCAGAAGCAGGACAGAGAGCTGCTTATAACACACTGTGGGGCTCAGGGGAGACCCTTGGCCTCACGGCCCCTCAGAGGGGCAAGGCCAGGCTGGGGAGGCAGAGGGGTGCATAGATAAGTTGGGGAGCTCTGTGCAGAATTTCCTGAAATGCACCAATGGATGCATTAAATTATATATATATACACATATTGGGATATTGCCATTATTCCATTTTAACAGCAGATTACCTATGTCCAAGACACAATGTGGGAATCACTGATGACAACAGTTTTCTTGTTGTACTTCTGAAGTACAGAGAATCATATAACGGAACCTCTCATACCCAACACCCAGCTTCAACAATGATCAACTCAGCCAATCTTGTTTCATGTATATCCCTACCCACTCCTATTATTTTGAAGCAAATCCCAGATATCATGTCATTTCACCCCAGAAATGATGTTTTAATCATCACCTATTGCTAAGGTGCCCTCTGGATGGAAAGGGACCCCCGACCTCAGTGGGGAGGAGGTAGGGGTTCTCTAGGGGTGGAGGTGTCTCCTCCTGTCCTTGCCCACCCTGGGAAGCTAGTCCGAGCTGGGAATTGGCCAGATGGAGGTGGGGCTGCAGGACTGTCATCATCATCACCCCCTCACATATATGTATACACAGTATCCACACCTGCACACGTGATCCTCTGAACTCAAAAGAAAGACCCCTTGGTCTGCAGCTGGAAGCCACGGCCAGTGGACACAAGACAGGCAAGGAAAGGTGCCCTCCGAAGCAGGCGGAGCGAGCTCTAGCCCCATGTGGCCTCCAGAACATCCTTGAATGTCTAAGCCTCAGTTTGTTGGCATCTATGTGACAGCTGACTAGTTTCATAGTTGAAGGCAGGTGGTCCCTCCGGTGTTAAGAAATCTCCATCTCTGGGAGCCCAGCCCTGTGTGCGCAGTAGGGCAGCGGATCCAGGTTTTGTGAACCTGAAGCAGATAAGATTTGGAGGTCCCCTTTAAGAAGAATACCAAATTGTAAGAAGATATCAAGGATAGGCTGTTAGTTGAGCCCCGGCAAGTGAGGGACCCTAAATCTTGAGATTCCGCAGCAGTGCTGCGTGGAGAACAGGGTCTCCCTGGCTTATTGCAAGGCACCCTACGCAGGGTACAGCCAAGGAAATAGGGAGAAAAGCCCTTCTCCTCACTACAGTGGTGCGAGGATGAATGAACTCCCTAGAGCCACTCTCTGGTTCCTTAGATACTGGAGCACAGGGGCACCTACTTGGGGCGAGGCGGGGAAGCCTGCAGCTGGGGCTGTGGCTGCGGAAGGCGCGCCAGCTGGGTGCATGGCCTCTCAGGATCCTTTTGCAATTGGGTCATGAGAGAGGCACAGTGGCTAAGGGAGATAGGAGGAGAAAAGAGGGGTAAGATGGGGTGACGGTCTGACAGGAGAGGAAAGATGCCTGAAGACAAACAGCACGAGGAAAATCAAGCTTCCACATCCAGAAAAAGAGGTGCGAGCCTGACACCTGGTGGGGGAGGATGGTTCTGCTCCCGGTAGGCACAGCCTCAGGGAGGACCCCGGAGCCCCCAAGCCTGCGGCTGTATTAGCGGGCTGACCTAGGGCAAGCGACATCTCCATTCTGGGCCTCAGCTTCCTCATCTTTCAAAAACAAGTCGGGGCATGGTACCCAGAGAGCTGGACAGAGGCGTTTTATAAAAACATCAAGTTTATAGATAGAAGTTTCTCAGCTGGAAACTCTTGTCTGCTAAATTGCTCTTAACCCTTAGCATCTGCTACCGCTTGTCTGCAGATATTAACATAGATGACAAAATACATATATGTGTGCATGAAATGGAACAGAACCCCTGGGAAATGGCTTATGATGTTCTCCTCCAGGGACAGGAGTGCTTGAGGTTGCAATTAGCTATTGCCTGTGGGTAGGTCCAGCCTTTCAGCCAGAATGACGAATGGAGTGACCAGGTTCCGAGTGGGGGGACAGTGAGACTGCTAAGAGGACGTCCAGCTGCTCCAGAGTTCTGGGATTCCCTGGCTGAGTTTCGGTAGATCTGGGGAAGAACATCAAGGACCGAGTCAGATGGAGCTGATAGAGAAGGCTTCCAGGAGGCTTGAGGTTGAGATGAAGGAAAAGGTAACTTACGATGGAAGTGGTCAAAATAGCAGAATTTGGGGAACGTTTTGCAAGGCATTGAAATGAAGCCCAAATCCACTCCTGATTTTCCCTCTGTTTGCCTCACTTCTCCTGCCTGTGTCTCTATGAACCTCTAGGTACCCTCTCCCTGTCTGTGAAGGATGTGACCGCCCAAGGGGAGGTGATCAAACACTATAAGATCCGTTCCCTGGACGAAGGAGGCTACTATATCACCCCCCGCATCACCTTCCCCACTCTCCAGGCGCTGGTGCAGCACTATTCTAGTAAGAGGGGTGTCCAAGGAGGGTGGGCTCTTGGGCCAGAGGAACCCTTGTATCTCTCTATTGCTGAGATCTCAAGATTGTGTGAATCGTTGCTGCCGTCTTGCAGGGGGAAGCGGGGGAATTATCCAAAGGCTAGACCTAAGGAGTTGACAATTGTCAACATAACGATTCAAAGTCTGTGTCCCTGGTCCCCTCCACTGGCTCGGCATGTGACCACTTGGAGAGGAACAAGTATTTTCAGTCTTAGAGAGAGCAGATTAATGATAGCATGCCTTGCTTTATGCAAAACAAATGCAAAGAGCTGAGTGTGTGTGTAGTGTATGTGTGCACTCGCACATATGCATTTGGGGCTGGGAGTGAGCCTGGCAAGAAGGGGAGGGGGCACAGCGGGGCATTATTGCAGCTCCCAAGGGAGAGAGGCGAGTCTAGCTGCTCTGGTAACCTCCAGCCCCATCTCTTCTTCCCTAATGCAGAGAAAGGGGATGGTTTATGCCAGAGGCTGACCCAACCCTCTGTGAGCCTGGCTCCTCAGAACCCCTGGGCCCAGGATGAATGGGAAATCCCCCGGCAGTCTCTCAAGTTGGTCAGGAAACTCGGGTCTGGACAGTTTGGCGAAGTCTGGATGGGTGAGTATGAGGCATGCTGGGAGCCCCTCTCTCCCTGCCCTGCGTCCTGGAGCACAGAAGCTCAGGATCTGCACAGTGCCTCATGCTTCCCCATAAAGGCTAGTGAGGGAGAAGGGACAGAGGCTATTCACTCATTTTACAGATGAGGTAGTGGAGACACAGAAGATTGAAGTGACTTGCCCGCTGTTGTTATGACATCATGGTGGTGGAAAGGAATAGAATCCAGCTCTCCCCACCCTTATTCGGTTCTCTCCTTCGTTCTTGCCCAGTGCTGGCTTTGCCACTGACTCAGGTGTGATCTTGAACATCTTGCTAATTTTCCTTAGCTTTGGCTCACCAGATGGAAACAGTATGGTGAGTGATGAACCAGGAGCTCCAGGAGCCTGATGACAGACCAAGGCCACTGCTTGCAGCTGTGTGACTCTGCCTAAGTCACTTAACTTCCCTGTCCTTCCCTTTCAATTGCAGTTGGTGACCACTCCCCTGCTTACCAGGCACTATCAGAATAGAAGATGGTGCTTCATTTTATCCCTGGAATGATCCATGTCTCTGTGGCATGAGTTCAAGGTGGCATCCTGCTGCCTCCCGAATCCCCGGGGCCCAGGGCTGATACCTGAGGTCCCTGCTCAGCTCCCCTGAGAAGGATGAGTCTGAGTTATTGTTCGTTTTTTACCCTTCAGTGTGAATGGGGGGGCCTAATGGAGCCAGGGGAGAGTGTGGAGGCACAGGTGCTTAAGGACTGGGAAGAGAACATCACAGGGCGAAGAAAGGAGGGTAAGAGGCCCCCGAGCACCTCTGCCTCTTCTACCATTATGCCACGGGCTGTGATGCTCATTTCCATACTGAAGCTGCCATGTAGGGATAGGAGGCAGGCTATATGAAGGACAAAGGGATGCAACCCAGCCCCCGAATGTGGGGGCAAGGAGGTGAAATGGACCCTTCCCAGCTGCCTGAGGCTCCGGGCTATCGGGTAGGCTGAGACAGGCTGGCATCCTGCAAGATAAGCAGGCATGTCCACCCCTCTCAGGAGCCGTCCATTGCAGCCCAGGGCCATTTCCTAGGCCCACCTACAGAATAGAGATTCTGGGATCCTAGAGGCTCCTGGAAGCTTATGTAGATTCTGGTTAAGAGATCACCTCCCACAGCCTCTGGGTCTTCCGAATGGCTTCTTCATTTTCTCCCCCTCACCCTGGGCTCAGGTTATTACAAAAACAACGTGAAAGTGGCCATCAAGACCTTGAAGGAGGGAACCATGTCTCCGGAGGCCTTCCTGGGCGAGGCCAACCTGATGAAAACTCTGCAGCATGAGAGGCTGGTCCGTCTCTACGCCGTGGTCACTAAGGAGCCCATCTACATTGTGACGGAGTACATGGCCAGAGGTGGTACCCTGCGCAGGGCTGGTCCCTCAGACAGAAGGGGGCGGGGGGGGGGTCCAGGTTTAGGGGGCTGAGGAAGCTCATCTGCTGCAGTGGGTTTGCCTGGCAGGGGGTCACTGAGCCGTGGGCTGGAGCCGTTAGCCGACATCCTGCAGATCTAGGGTGTTCCATGTGCACAGGGGGCAGGAGGGAAGGATGGTGAGAAACAAGACAGGTAGATGGCTCTTGTAGGGCTGTGTCTTCAGTTCAGGAGCATTGCAACCAACATTTTTGGAGTGCATCTTCTGTGTCCAGCACAGTTTGAGGGCCCCTGGGGAGGACAGAGCATTGCAAAGTCGAAAGAGCAGTAGGCTGGGCACCCAGAGATGGGGTCCAGTCCCAGTTCTCCCACTTACAAGCCACAGGACCTTTCACAGCCGTCTGAATATTTACAACATGGAGGAAAAGAGATGTTGGGCAAGGTGGCCTCTGAGGTCCATGGTGTGGTCTGGGGTCGGGCCTCAGCCTTTGACCTCCTCACTCTTCCTGTGACCCTGCTTCCTGCAGGATCCTAATGTGCCATACTAATTTAGTTCCTTAAAAGTCGCCATGAAGAGGGCCCCACCTTGAAGGGGGGCACAACGGCTCCCCTGCTCACCTCTTAGCCACACCTCATGTGAGTGTCCCTCCCAGCTCTTAGATGCCACGGAGGAGCTGCATTTGTCCCCTGCATCAAACCCTAGGGGATGAGTCCCTCCATTCTGGTACTTTCTTGCACCCTTGGTCCTCCGAGGCAGAGCAACAGAGGGTGAAGGGGCAAGAGGACACTCTGGAATGTCGTGCTGGAACAGCACTCAACTTAGCATCAGAGGAGCAGATCTGCTCCCCGCTCCCTGGCTGTGCGACCTCGGACCCTGGCTGAAACCTTACTTCCTCTGAACAGCTGGGAGCAGATTAGCTGCCTCCTGGGGTGCTGTGAGGACTGAGATGGGAATATCTGTAAAGCAGCAGGCTCTGCAGTTGGGGGTGGGGTTCTTCTCTGTGCACCAGAGAGCGCCACCTCCTCCCTGCCCCTAGGTGGGGAGCAGCCACACTTGGGAGAGGCTTGCCAGGCCAGGGTCCGGTCACTTTGCAGAAGTGCAGTTGCAACTTCTCTTTCCTTAGGATGCTTGCTGGATTTCTTGAAGACAGACGAAGGTAGCAAATTGTCCCTCCCACGACTGATCGACATGTCGGCCCAGGTTTGTGAGCTGCCAAGTGCACGGGGCTCGAGAGTACCCATGCCATCCTGCAGGCCCCGGCCCCCAGGCCCTCTCGTCCATGCCCTGCGGCTTACCAGAATCAACTATTTAGCAGTGGTATCTGTTAGATTTAGGCTGGGCTGTGAAGAACAGAAAACCCAAAGTAATAATGGCTTCACTGTGCAAACATCCAGAGGTGGGCAGTCTGGGGCCTGTAGGTGGGTCTGCCGCTCAGAGTCACAGGGCCCCAGGTTTCTGCCATTTGCAGGGTCTCTTAGCATGTCATCTTATTGACCAAGATGGCTCCTCACACTTTACCACCGTGTCCTCTTCTCAGCCAGCAGGAAGAAGTAAGGCGGGACGAAAGCCCACCTTCCCCTCTTTAGAGACCTGTCCCTGAAATCATCCACCACACTTGCTCTTACATCCCCACACCCTCAGCCATCATGTCACCTGACCACACCTAGCTGCAGGGGATCTTGGGAAATGTAGTCTTTCTTCTGAGCAGCCATGATGGCACTAGGTAGGTTCTATTACAGACTAAGAAGGAGACAGGATGGGGCAGGAAAACCAGAGGGTTCACACGAATTCCATTTAACACGTAGGCAAGTGCTCTGAGGCAACCTCATCTCTTCCTCAGATGGTGCCCACAAATGCCTTCTGGAGCAGGTGACTCACGAGACATCGTGAGGCGAAGAGCAAAATGGAGAGGAGGGAGCTTTCCTCCCCAGGGATTTGAGCTGAGGGCTCTAACTGGCAGGAAAACATGTCTGGTGGCCCCAAGAACACATATCTGTTAAAATTGGAACTCTCAGCAGAAAAGCTCTGGTTTGTGGTCAGCCTGTGAGACACAGGAACACACACACATCCGGCTGCAGAGAGGAAACCTCCCCACGCCCCGCACACCCCCTGCCCGCCTCGGCCAGCGTATCTGCTCTTAGTATCAGTGCAGGAACTCTGTCCTGACGACTTTTTTCCACTGAGGTGAGCACAGACCAGGCTGGCGAGGTGGTCTCGGAAAATTAACGCTGTGACTGGTTTCAAACCACCTGACAGTGATGAGCCTGCCCACTGCTTTTCTTCCTTGCTTTCTTTTCCCTCTCTCCCTCTTCTCTGTCTCTTATTCAATCTCTTGAGAAATCTTGGGTCACCCAGGAGCAAAGGATGTGAAAAATCACCTGAGTTTATATCTAGGTATTACGGTCGAGAATCTGAGGATTAGGAAACGGGAAAATCAGAACCTCCCAGGTGAACAGCTCTAAAGCACATGCTGATCAAGCTAACAACTCGCTGCATGCACACTCACACACCCACACACGACGCACACACTCTCAGCGTCCTTCTGGGAGCCCCTCGTCCTGCTCTCAGGATGAAATGCAAAGCTCCGCTCCAACCACAGCCCCATGTGCCCTACTCTGCAGCCACACTGCAGCTCTCCAATGTCCTGCACACCTAGGAGCCTTTGCCCGGCTGTCCCCTCTGCCTTGGACTCTCTTCTCACCTGGGAGAGTCCTAATCAACGTCCCTGACCCCAGACAAGCGTCATTTCTATTAAATTTTCCCTAGACAGGAAAGTGCTTGAGAGCACTTGGCCCGTGTGTCCTCATTAGCATCGTGTGCCGTAGGTTCTTCTTGAAAGCAGATCTAGGTCCTACTCAACATTTTTTTCCCTGTATTTCTAGTACTGCTTGCTACATATTTGTTAACAGGATGAGTACGGCTAAATGCTGTGCAGATATAAGATATTTGGTCTTCGGCTTTATAGTCCCCACAGTACCAGACCAATAAATGTATATTGATGGAATGACTTAGCGAAGGAGTAAATAAAATGAGTGAACGAGTGAATGGATTCATGAATTCACCAAAGGATGGAAACGTAAGGAGACGTAGCATCAGTTCCAGTCCTGGCTTCTTGCCGTAACAGGTCTGAGGAGGTAAACTGGCTTTCTATTCTCTGCCTCAGTTTCTTCATCCATTAACTGGGAGTGCAGCGAAGAAAGCCTGGGTTAGTTTTCTCTGCTAAAAGGCATGAGAACAGCACAAACAGCTATTCCTGGCCCAGAGCTGGTGATTGGGGACAGAAATGAGGTCTCCTCTTCTTTTACCGCCTCTGTTCCATGGGGATTCTGTGCACGCTCCCTGAGCACCCGCCACGCGGCCGTGCTGGCTTAGGCCCTTGGCCACATGTCTCATCTAAGGCTCCCCTCAACTCCGTGCCCTGGGGACCCCTTCCCTCATGCTCCTGGTCAGGACAGTGACCCCTCAGGGAGCTTGAACGACATGCCAGGGGCCAGGGCCGTCAATCCAGGGCTTCCTGCTCCAGGAGCAATGCTTCCAACTTGCCAAGGACGTGAAAGCCTTTCCTCCCCTCTTGAGAGACTTGCTTTTCTCCTGCCTTCCTTCTGCTGTCTTCCTCCCCTGGGACACTCGGAGGAGAGGAGGGGTGGGTGAGGGGAACAGGTGGCCCCGGCTCTGATGACAGTGTCTCTGCTTTTCTGGGCTCTTAGAGGACTCTATGGGGTTTAGAGCTTATTCAGGTGAGGAGCAGCTGAAGCATCTCTCCGCTCCACCCGAGAATCTGCTCCTTCCCCGGCAGCACCGCCCCACCCCCATGCACCTACCAAAAGAAACACAAAGCAAACCCGAGCCTTCCCTCCCGGCTGGGAGAGGAGGAAGCCTGTGTCCACAGCGGGCTGGCGGCAAGGGCTGGCAGGGCCTTCCTGTCCCGCATAGGGGCTGTGCAGGGCATGCTGGGCTGGCTCAATCCTTGTATGGAGGTCCCCGTGCTGTCCTTCACTGTGTGGTCTGTCCCTTCAGATTGCCGAAGGAATGGCGTATATCGAGCAAATGAATTCCATCCACCGCGACCTGAGGGCGGCCAACATCCTGGTTTCTGAGACCATGTGCTGCAAAATCGCTGACTTCGGCTTGGCCCGGATCATCGACAATGAATACACTGCCCAGGAGGGTGAGCAGAGCCCCCAACCACAAGGGAGACCATGGGCCTTACCTTCACCGACTCCCCAACCCCCTCGGACTTCCCCTTGTCACTACCTAGCAGAGCCGTGTGTGAAGAGATGGGGAGCTGTGTTATTTCCACAAATCTGGCCTCACCCGCTGCTCCATCAGCATTTGCCTAAATGTGCTCTGCAGAGCACTGGTGCCTCATGAGGAATGGCTTTGTGATGAAGTAGGTTTAGAGATACTGCATAGTCCATCCAGGCCCCCTTGGAGATTCCCAATGCACACCAGCACGTTAAAGGCACTGAGAAGTCCTGCAGCAAAGAAACAGTGTACAATTGACTTCACCTGGCATCTCCCAAACTAATTTGACCCCAAATACTTTTCCCACTTAGCTTCTGTTAACCTCCCAAGCTAGAGTTGCACAGAACAAACTTTGGAAAATACTGTTCTAACGCGTGAGCAGCAAAACGTTATACCTGAATTAGGGTTTCCACAGCGCTTCTGCTCTGCTTTACTTTGTTAGTATAACCGAGGTGGAAACCCTCTTCACAGGAGGATTGGAAGTGCACAGGTGCATTATCAAGCAACCTGGCAAGCAGTGTTAGCTGAGCCCAATAGTCCATTGATACAACCGAAGGATCAGTGCAGCCGGTTCCCTGACGGAACTCCAGGCTGGCTGGGGAGACCGAGAATGTCAGGCAAGGCAGGTCAGCAAGGGCTGAGCTTTACTCCCTCCGTCTGCCGAGCAGGGCTGCAGCCACCCTCAGGGCTTTGGGGGCAGCAGGGTCTGACTCCTTCCTCACTGTGACCCTAGGAGGTACAGAAGTCATGCATCATCATTTCCTTCTTGCAGGAAGGGTTTAACTGAGGCAGGGACAAGCGAGAGTGACTGCCCAGGCCATGGGTTCCTGTTATTAACCGAGGCCCCTGGGAGGTGGAAAGGACTCTTCTCCCCCAGATGGAAGCACATGCTGGTTGCCCAGGGAGCCCACTGGGCAAAGCCCCAGAAAGGGTGACGGGCGTGGTATTTGTGTCCATACTGTCCTTTCTTTTGTGCTGCAGACCCCCAGAGTCTGCACATGCCTGGTCTGGTGTCCTAGTGGGTCTTAGTGACTCCCTGGACACATCTCGCCAAGTCCTGCCAAGTAGGGAAAGGGGGTAGGGAGCTGGAAGCAGGGAGTAGGGGGTGTAGGGGCAGTCAGTCATGGCCTCACAAAGCTGCTCTGGACTTGTCTCACAGGGGCCAAGTTCCCCATCAAGTGGACTGCCCCCGAGGCCATCCATTTTGGAGTGTTCACTATCAAAGCAGATGTGTGGTCATTTGGAATCCTGCTGATGGAAATCGTCACTTATGGGCGTGTCCCCTACCCAGGTAGGTGGCTTCCTCCTGCAGTGGCTCTCAGGCTCCCTGCTGTCCTGAGATGGCTGTGGTGGCAGATATCCCATCCTCGGTGCCTGCGCTGCCTGCATAGTGGCAGAATGGAGCCCCCACGGTGGGGACAGAGAGCAGGCATGCCACTCTGGGGGCGGGGTGGTTCTACCTCCCCTCTCAACATTGCTCTTGGCAACAGGCTGTGTCCCCTTTACCCAGCAGAGATCAGTGAGCCCCCAAACCTCGAATTAAGAAAAGGTCCGGGTCTGAACTCAAGTTTACTCCCAACTGGTTTGTTCTCAGCTGAGGCCAGGCTGTCCCTCCCTTGGCCTTACACCTCGGGAGAGCCCCATCTGATGGTAATCTCCCCCCACCCCAACACACACACCGTGTCAGAAGGGGCTTGGGCAGTTTAGCGGTCTCTCTCCGCGGGCTGGTGCCTTTTCACGGAGCACCTGCCCAGTCAGGGATGCACGCCCCGCAGCCACAGGTAAGCGAGATCGAGTCCCATCCACGGAGGGACGGCCCCGCCCTAAGGCGAAAATCTGCAGCCTCGTTCACAGCCGATCACGGAGCAATGAAAAGCAAATCGCGGGGTGTTTGAAGGTGGCCCGGGCGGGCAGGGCGTCCGCCAGGGAGGAGACAGTGGTCCGTGCCTCCGGGATCTGCGCCCCTCAGCCGCGCCCTGCGTCCCTCCCCCCGCCCCAGGAATGAGCAACCCCGAGGTCGTGCGCAGCCTGGAGCGCGGCTACCGCATGCCGCGGCCCGACTCGTGCCCGCCGGAGCTGTACCGCGGCGTCATCGCCGAGTGCTGGCGCAGTCGGCCCGAGGAGCGGCCCACCTTCGACTTCCTGCAGTCGGTGCTGGGGGACTTCTACACGGCCACCGAGCGGCAGTACGAGCCGCAGCCCTAGGGCCCCTCGGGGACGCGCTCCGTCGCCCGGGGCTCAGCCGGCCAAGCCTCGCGGCCGGGGACGGCTCACTCCTGTGGCCCGACCTTAGAACCCACGAGGGATGTCCACCTCGCGGGTGTTGTTCCAGGCAGGGAGGGACAGGGACGCCCATTTCTCAGATGAGAAAACTAGAGATAGAGGCAGCCTGGCCGGTTGGTCACAGCACGGACCCCAGAGCGGATTCAATCGCAGTCCCACTCTTCTCTGCTGTGTACCCTTGGGCAAGTTACTTCGCCTCTCTGTGCCTCCGCTTCCTCATCTGTACGACAGGGAGGAGCCATCATAGTACTTACCTCGGATGTTTTTCATGAAGATTACATTAGTTAACCGGCGTAAGATGTTCAGAGTGTTCCAAATAAGAGACACTCTTAAGTGTTTGTCATCATATAAGGCTTCCCTATGCTGGCGCCAAAAGCGAGAGGTCGGCCGCAGGGGCCCGGGGTCCCGCGGCTCCCACCTGCGCGGGCCGCGTCCCCCGAGGCGGGCCTGGGTCCCCCGAGACGGGCCTGGGTCCCCCGAGACGGCCGCGCAGAGACGCTCTGGGCGGGGCCCCGACCTAGACTGCGCTCCAGCACTTTGGGACTCTACCGTAATAAAGTCACGAGATCTGAGTTTTCCGCGTCGTTACTGGTGACAAGGCTGGACATCGCATCCCTGACGTACGCGGTTGCCTGAGTGGCGCCGCCAGGGACTCGCGGATGGCACCGGGTTTCCCGGGGAGACCAAGCCCCCAGCCCCGGGGCACTGCGCAGACCTTTCCGGGGAGGCTCCAGCAGGGCCAGCAGGTGGCGCCCTGCCCTCAGACATCCTCGGCCTCGGGTCCGAGCCCGGGGGTCCTTCGCTCACCAGGCGCCTGAGCGGACCATGTTGGAGAGCCTGCTGGGCGCAGGTGCAGGCAGAGGGACAGCGTCCTGGGCGCCGTGTCCGGGGACCCGGCACACCAACAGTGAGCGGATGACCACGGGATGGTAACACCAAGGAATATTCGAGGCTCCCCATTCGTGGAGGCTCCCCATTTGTCATGTTTTTTGTTTTGTTTTGTTTATAATAGATTTTAAATTTTTGAGCAGTAAGGTTTACAGAAAAATAAGCGGAAGGTACAGAGAATCCCCGTTTACTCCTCACTCCTGCCCCCCCCATTTCCCCTATTATTAACATCTTGCAATAGTGCACATTTATTACAATTCATGAGCCACTGTGGACACATTATTGTTAACTGAAGCCCGTAGTTTACATTAGGATTCACCCTTTGTGTGATACATTCTGTGGGTTTGGACAAATGTGTAATGACGTGTGTCCACCATTACAATGTCGTGCAGAATAGTGTCAGTGCCCGAAAAATCCCCTGTGCTCCACCTGGCCATCCTTCCTTCCCTCTCTCTCAACCTCTGGCCACCAACTTGCCATGTTTTGACTCTGATCCTGTGATGACCCAAGGAGGTAGGAATATGACCACCCCATGAACCGAGGAAGAAACCGGGGCACAGAGGGCTTCCGTGGTGTTCCTGAGGTCTCCCTGCTCCTAAGGATGGGGATGGAGGAGTGGGCCCAGCAGAGCTGCCGGACTGTGGCAGCACGGAAAGGGGTCTGGGCTGGGAGAACCTCATAGAGGAGCGGTCTCTGCAGGGGAACCGAGATGACTGACAGAGAGGGACGCAGGTCTGTAGGCACTTGCTGTTTCCAGAGCACATTCAGTACTTCGGGCTCTCAGACAGCCGTGGGAGGGAGGGAGGCGTCGCCATTATTTTCATGCCTACATTCTTTTCCACGAATGAGGAAATCTGCAGATTGCAGATCCCCAGGCTTCTCCAGAAGCTCTTAACTGGCCAGTTCTGGACCTGGGCTTTGAGCTGGCTCCTTACCCCCAGACCCTTGCCGTAAGTGCTGCATGGGGAGCAGAGCTCTCTCAGGAGCAGGGGGTGTCTGCACAGGGAGGCTAGGCTGGCTCGCCGGTGGAACCTGGGGGTGCGGGGGGGTGGGGGCATGTGGTCAAGTTGGGGCTTGAGCAGATCTCCTCCCCACCCTGTGGTCCAGGATGCAGGGGTGGAGGGCCCCCTGGGCAGGGAACCGGGTCCATCCGGCGCAAGGAGCCTCCAGAGTGTTGCCTCTGACCTCCCCCAGGGCCTCAGGGCTCTTTGGAGGAGCTGGCTGCTGAGTGTCTCAGGCAAAAAACGCAGCTCAGCCGCCTCCCCCACTGCCCCGGGGTCTTAGTGCCCCCACCCCATGCCCCCAGTCTCCTCCCATCTCCTGGTCAGACCAGGTGCTGGAAGAAAGACATCTCCGGGAATTGGAGCTGCCTGGCTCAGAATCTGGGGTGAGGGGCACTGCTGGTGGGAACTAAGCTGGAAAACCCGTGCCAGGAAAAGCAGGCAGAGAGAAATCTGAGCCTGTGGGGCCCATGGCTGAGAAGGGCCCTGAGACCACCTGAGGGTGCCTGTGGAGGTGGGGCTGGGGAGGGAGCTGCTATCAGTAGGATGAGGAATGAGTGCCTCCTTCCGGCTCAGCCACCTGACTCCCGGCCTGGCCACCACCTCCCACCTCCCACAACCCCTCTGAGGTGGTTTCCAGGACTTGGGCCCTGGCTGCCCATGAGCTGCAAGACCTGGGCTGGCTCATCACTTCCCTGGACCCCACTGCCTTCCCGTAAAGATAAAGGGCTCACCCAGTGCTTCACCAACCTCACTATTCATGAAAATCACCTCTGCTCCTGGCTTTAAAACACAGGTTTGTAGACCTCTCCCTCTGAGATTCTGATCCAACAGGTCTAAGGCAGGATCTGGAAACTTCATCTTTTGTCAGCATCCTAAGTGATACTCGTGGTTCTCAACCCTGGATGCACATTGGAATCACGGTGGGATGGAAGTGGAGAGATGATGGGGTGGGAGCACGTTTAAAAATACCTGCACCAGGATTTCAGGTGGGCCCTGGAATTCAGCACATTGTAAATGTCCCCAGCCAGGACTGGGAACTCCTTGCCAGGCTCTGTGGGGTTCGGAAGTACCCTTCCCAGGAAGGCTGGCCGCAAGTCACCTGGGGGCCAGTCTGATACCCAGGTCCTGGAATTGCAGAACCAGCTCATGCCTGTAGCTTTGCCGGTTCTGACATGCAACTGACAACTGGGGGAATTAGAAAAGAAACCCACCAGACCCGGCGCACTCGGAGGAACATTGTCAGGCAAGGCAGGCACTTTCCCTCCTCCACCTCCAGCTCCCCCTGGAGGTTTCCCGGGGAAGGTGAGGCTGGAGCCAAAGCTTAACGGCCCCGTGAGTGAGACTTTTCCCCACGAAGAGGCGCACTTGCCTTAGCGGTGCCCAGAGCTGAGCGGGAGGGTCCTGCTGCCAGTAAAGTTTATAAAGGACAGGAGCCTTCCAGTTCCCAGCCAGAAAGCGAAGTGTGAGAGGACATGGAGACAGAGACGCAGCAAGACAGACAGATGTACAGAGACACACAGATATGCAGAGACACAGAGAGACACAGGGATAGAGACAGAGAAAAACAGAGACAGAGAGTATGAACGGGCAAAAGCAACATTTGTCTCCCAAGTGGGAGGGGAGGTTATTCAGGGCTGTGGAGGGCGTGTTCTCCTGACCAGAATCTGCCCGTGTGAGGATGCTGGAAAGGTGGTCCAGGCCTGAGACCCCTGGAGCTACAATTGCTGCCCCCTCACCCAGAACCCTGATGAGGCAGGCACCCAGCCTCGGACTCCAGTTGCCCGCCTGCCTGCGAGGGCGATTCTGCTGTCCCTTCGCTCTCCCTCCCCACAGCCAGAACACATTTGCAGTGTTACTCTAAAATGAGTAACAGCAAGATCTTTGGAGTCAGATAGACCTGGGTTCGAATTTAAGCAGTTCCTCTCCGGAATGTTTGACCTTGAACACTTTGCTTGACTTCTCTGAGCCTCAGTTTCTTCATCTGTAAAATGAGCATACTAATGACACCTACATGATAGGCTTGTTTCAAGGTTTAGAAAAAGAGTACATGTGAGGCGTTTCTCACAGCGCCTGTCTTACGGTGAATGCTCAGAAGTGTCAGCTCTTATTATTGTTATTACAGGCCCCAAAGAAAGGCCTTCAAAGACCCCGATCTCTAGCCTCCAACACTCATACCTGGGTTTCCCGTGTCCTCTGTGCTGTGTCTTCTGCTTGGGTTTCTAGTTGTCCGCTCAGCGTTTGTTCTGTATTTGTGGCTGTGAGTTTTCTTTGTCTACTTTCTTACTGCCTCCTCCCCGGGGGCAGAACTGCCAAAAGAACACATGGGGTTTGAAGTCAAGGACCCAGGTTCCCCCAGCACTTCTCAGCTGTGTGACCTTGGGTAAGTAACTCAAGTCCTCTGAGCCTCAATTTTCTCAGTTGCAACAGAGGAATTTGGGGGAGAGGCAATTCAACCCGTGACAAATAGTAACACCTAAACGTGATAATTATTTCTTCTTCTGTATCTTCCACTGTACCTGCCCAGTGCTAGGCACACGGCAGGGGTCAGTCCATTCTTGTTTCAAAAACAAGAAAACTTGATGTGAATAAACTTCCCATCTACAAATAAGAATGATGCAGAACTGAGCTGGAACACCAGTGGACCAGCTTTAAGCACACTTACGTGGGAAAATCCAGATTTACACAAAAGACAAAACTGTCTCTAATAATTTGTTTTATAAAAGGCCCTGCCACATAATCCTTCAGGTTCTTTAAAAGTAGTATTCAAGTTTCCCAGGGCTTCATGCTGTTGTTTTTTTTAAATTGTGGTAAAATATGCATAGCATAAAATTTACCATCTTAGGCACTTTTTTTTTTTTTTAAAGATTTTATTTTTTCCTTTTTCTCCCCAAAGCCCCCCGGTACATAGTTGTATATTCTTCGTTGTGGGTTCCTCTAGTTGTGGCATGTGGGACACTGCCTCAGCGTGGTCTGACGAGCAGTGCCATGTCCGCGACCAGGATTGCGAACCGACGAAACACTGGGCCGCCTGCAGCGGAGCGCGCAAACTTAACCACTCGGCCACGGGGCCAGCCCCCATCTTAGGCACTTTTTAAGTGTTCAGTAGTGTCAAGGACATTCACATTGTTGTGCAACCGTTACTACCATCCATGTGCAGGACTTTTTCATCTCCCCAAACTGAAGCTCTGGCCCATTAAACAGTTCCCTGGTGCCCTTTGCCCTCAGCCCCTGGCAACCCCCACCCTCCTTTCTGTCCCTGTGAATCTGACTACTCTGGGAACCTCATGTAAGTGGAATCGTACACTGTCCTTTGGTGACTGGCTTGTTTTACTTAGCACAATGTCTTCAAGGTTCATCTATGTTGTAACACGTGTCAGAATTTCCTTCCTTTTTAAGGCTGAATGATATTCCATTTTTTATTTTATATATCACGTTTCGTTTATCCATTCATCTGTCGATGGACATTTGGGATGTTCCCATCTTTTGGCTGTTGGGAATAATGCTGCCGTGAACATGGGTGTACAAATATCTCTTCAAGACCTGTTGCTGAATCATATAGTATTATAGTTTTACGTTTTTAGGGAGCTGCCATACTGTTTTCCAGAGCAACTGCACTATTTTACGTTCCCACCGACCGTGCACAAGGGCTCTGATTCCTCCACATGCTCGCCAACACCTGATGTCGCCTATGTTTTGGATAGTAGCCATCCTAATGAGTGTGAGGTATAGTGTCCTTTTAATAGTAATAACCCACATTTCTTCAACTTTGGGCCCAACAGGGCCACAGCCTTCTTTGAAATACCTTCAGGTGAGTCTAAGTTTCCAGGGTTTTTGTCCCGTCGGTGCTCATGACAACCCTCTCCTGATGGATGCCTCTGAAGTTCCGCTCTTTCCCACTGGACACTGGGGTAAGGGGCTTCATAGGCCTGGCTGAGAGGGCCCTGCTGGCTGGAGGTGCCTGGGGCGGGGGCAGAACTCCACCCTGGGCAGAAGCCTTTCCGTTTTCCCCCTGGGTGTGTATGCCCCGGCACTGCTCAGTGTGTCCTGGAACTTGCCCAAGACTCTCAAAAGATGTCACCAGGTGGGTCTGCGTCCTGGAGATCAGGTGCTCAGACCTCGGTCTCAAAATGTTCCCAAAGATTTCCTTGACACATAGCATCTCAGTCATCACAGGAAAGAATGGTGTCCACTTTGGAGCACTCGGCCGCAGAGGTGACAAAGAGAGAGAGCAGAAGGCAGCGGCCACTGTGACCCACAGGCAGATCAGAGACAGCAGCAGACCTCTGACATAGGCTTGTCGGCACCCCACGGCCAAGCTGAGCTCCTAAATTCTTCTGGGTTAAAGAAGAGCCAACCTTGATAGCATGTTTAGAATCCTAGAGGGCTGAACGGGACCTTCACGATCAGTCAGCATTCAGTGAGTATAAAGTGCCAACAACCACCCAGAGAGGTAGTCCCACGATCCTCATCTTACAGATGAGGAGACTGGGGCACAGAGAGGGTAATTGGCCCAAGGCCACACAGCCGGTAAGTGGTAGAGTGAGGACTCACCGTTCTTGATTATTCTTCCAGAGAGATTCTGGTCCAGATGTTTCAAACTGTGCTCCTCCGGGCCTTGGGCCTCTCCTGTGGGGTCTCAGGCGCAGGAAGCTCACAGTGGGATGGGGGTGGGACAGGAGAAGTCCCCACCTGCTTCAAACCCCAGTGGCCTCTCTCGCGTCTGTTTCACTTCTTCAGCTGCCTCACAAGGGTTATTTGAACAGAGTATGGCTTTAAAATTGTTTTGAAAATCAGTCCTCTAGTCTAATGCTCTCTCCACCCTCTCCACCTCACAAATGGGAAACTGAGGCCTGGATCAGGACCCACAGCCTCACAGAGTCCACACACCAGGCCCAGCCCTCCAGGCGCTTGGCCATGTCCTTTCTCTGTCCGCCCTGACTCACTTGGGTTTCCTAGTGATCAGATGTTAGTTTACTCCAGATTTTTCCAAAAATAGAAATCTTTATATTTATTTATATTTATATTAATCAGATTAGTTGATTCCCTGGAAAACCGCATTGCTTAACCATGCCAGAATAGCTATTTATTTAATGGAACAGACTGTAGAGATTTGAAAAGAGTTACTCGTAAGAACAGGGACATACAAAGGCACAGCACTCGACAGTTTACAAAGGGGTTTCCCCTGCTTTGTGTCACCTGGGTGCTCGTCCCAGCAACCTCTCAGATGTGTGGCCGACTTCATTTGTCTTCCTTCTGGACAGGAGGCAGGCAGAGATGCTGAGCCAGTTGCTCACATCGCATCACTAGAGAGGGGAAGGGGCCTGATGCCAATGCTCAGCTCCTGGCTCTGTGCCCAGCATGTGAGGGACCCAGCAAATGGCACTGAGATTAAAAGTGCTTTGAGAAGTGAGGAACAGGGTGGACACAACCCACACAGGGCCTGCTGAGTGGCCCTCATGGAGCAATCCTTTTAATAAGGTTAAGCAAACCATTCCACAAGAATGACAGGAAGGTTTGTGAATGCCGGGTGGAAAAGAAGCAAGGAAGAGAAACATCTGGTGCTGATGGGGGCCACCAGGCATCAGGGATTCTCGTACATGAGACAGTAACCGCAGTCCCTGGAGAGGTGAAGTGGCCAGAGTCCCCCGGGGTGAGGTCAGGGACACTGTTGATGATCCACAGAGTAACAACTCTGCCTGACGTCAGCCAAAGACCTAAAAATAGCCATCAGGGAATGTCCAGGAGATAACAGGGAAAAGCTACAATTTTGGGGGCAGAATGCTGGTATGCAGGGAAAATGTCTAACTGACATCTGTAGGGACTTTGTGACCTCTCAGGTCCTCGTTTGACCCCGAAGGGATACAGCGATGAGTTAGACAAGAACCTTCTCCCAAAGAGCCCTTGAATATGCCCTCACACGTGGGAGCGGCTCTCACCTCAGTGCTCACAATCCAGGATGCTGGGGGCAGGGCCACCTCCCTTTGTGAGGCACCAGGTACTGTGCTTCTGCTCCACACAGCTCCATTTGGCCCTCGTGGCCACCCTCAGTCGATTCTGTTACTAGTCCCATTTTGTGGATGAGAAACCCAAGGTGCTGAGTGGTGAGGTCACCTGCAAGCTCATACAGCTGGGACACAAACCCAGGTCAGTCTCCGTGCAGAGCCTCTGCCAGCCAGAGTTCCCTGGGAGAGGGAGGGAGCTAAGACTGAGGCTGCCGGCCACAGGGCAAGCTGGAGGCAGAGCTGCAGCTGCCGCGGGACTCCAGCGGGGACTTTGCCCACACCCCTCTGGCCTCTCCCTTTCCCAGTGCAGATGGTGTTGTGGAAGAACAGGCTTTGGAATCAGACTGTGTTCACTTCACCTCTAGGCTCTGCCTATTACTGGCTGTGGAATCCCTGGCAAGTCATTTAAACTCTCTGTGTGTCAGTTTCGTCATCTTTAAAACGGACGTGAGCATACCTAGCTCAGAGGAAAGCTGGGGACGAACTGAGATAATGTACGTAAGGCTTCAGGTACAGAGTTGTGCACCCGGTATGATGTCAATACACGCATGCTCTGCTCCCCTGTCGAGGCCTGAGCCAGACAGCCTCTTTCCTGGGGTCACCTGAGAGTCAGTGTGGGAGCTGGGCCTGTCCACTCCCATCCCATCCGCTTCTATTTCCAATCAGCAGCTTGGCCCCTGGGCCACCAGGTTGCTGTGGGCAGCAGAGACTGACAGGGGCTGATGGGAGCCAGTCCCAAGGGGTCTGAAGGCAGATTACTGAGGATGGATGAGGTGAACAGGGACTGCCGCCTGTGGGCTGAAAGCATCGCCTGGGAGGAAGCGGGCCAGGAGGGCAAGGGGGTCCCCTAATCTCGGCCTGAAGTCTTCTGGAAGGGTGAGGGTACCATCTGGGGGCATCTCTGTTGGAGCCTTTCCTTCTGTGCCAAGGTCACTCTGTGGCTCTTGGTTAAAATTAGCCTCCTGCTCATTGCTCTGGACTGAGTAGCCTTTCCCGTGAACCACCAGGACATGGCTTTGCACAGACAGTGGCTGGGTTGTGTGCTCTCTGCTTTCCAGAGAGCAAATAGAACACATGTTCTCCATCCTGGAGGCTGGACAAGAGGGTTGGGGCGTGTGCGTGTGAGTGTGCACACGTGCATGCATGGGTGGGCATGCCTGCACACACAGCTAACCAGACCAGGGCACCCAGGAGGAGACTGAATCATAGAATCTTGCGAGTTTTTCATCGTTGGCATTATTCCTTGATTGTGTTGTTTCTTCCTTGCCTCCCATGGGACGTCTGATGACATCAACATACTCGTTTCTAGCCCCTAGCATTAAACAGTAGGCCCACCCTGCCCCCGTGCCCCACACCTGAGATTAAGAAAAATGTGCAGTGCCTCCTGAATCCTGGGTTATCCACCAATATTTATTAAATGAGTGAGCAAATGACAAAGCAAAGCGAGGAATGGTTTGGCTAGACTGTCCCCTCTGTTGCGCTGGGCTGTGTGTTTTTCCTGTGTCCCCAGACCTTGGAACAGGGCCAGGAACATAGAAAGTGCTCAATGGATATTTGTTGCAAACATGAATGAATGAGGACAAGTCACTATTTTGCTCTTTTCCCACCTCCCATAGATCGTAATATATCAAGTCAAAGCAACATGCTCAATCAGGGCTTAGGCAAGGATGGTTTGAGCCACCTGGGAAAAGAGGGCTGAGACCAGGAAGTAAAGAGCACGGTGGTCAAGGCTCTGAGGACTTACCAACTGCTCAGCTGTGTGGCCTGCAATTCAGCCAACTCCTTGAGCCTGATTCCTTACTCGTCAAGTGCGTCCATTCATCAGAGGCCTTGCCTGGAGTGGACAAGAAGGTGCCTCTGCAGTCCCCTGCAGAAAGCCTGGCGTGCAACAGACATTCAATGGAAGCGTAACTGTTAATGCTTTTACTAGATTTCCTGGGGGAAATGTGGGTTAAACATCCAGAAGCATAGGATAAGATCCTACAGACAAGAACCTCATGAAGGACATGTGAACAAGTTAAGAGGAAGTGTCAGACGGGGAGAAAATATTTGCAGCACCTGTATAACAAAGGATTCCTGCAAAGAAAACTTAGGGAGTCCTTCCTGTTCCTAAACACCCAAACACAAATGGACAGATGGTAAGACGTGGGCACCGCACAGAAACAGAACTACAAACAGCTAATAAACCTGGGGAAAGGCGCCCAGCCACAGCAGTAAATGGAAAAATGCACATTAAATAGCAACACACTATTTTTTGTCATCAGAATGGCGAAATGGCAGTGCTACTCATATGTAACACTATTGGTGATGATGTGGTAAAATTTTTACTGTCATCAAGTGTTGATGGGAGTGTAATTTGATGAAGCCTTTTTGGGGAGCATTTTTGGCAGTACACCTCAAAGTCTGGGATGCATATAGTCAGTAATGGACCAATTGCACTTCCAGAATGTTATCCCACACTAAAACATGTCCTTGTTCTCAGAGATATGTGTACAATACCTTTCACAGCAACATGTTTGTTATAGCAAACAACAAACATTGAAAACAGCTTAAAAGTACAACAGTGGGAAAGATATAAGTAAATTATGGCACATTTGTCTTATGGACTACTATTCTGTCATCGAAATGAATGAGGCACTTCTATAGGTACTGACATGGAAGCATACCCAAGACGTGTCAAGTGGGGGGAAGGTGCAGGAAAACACATACAGCATGAATCTAAACATACGCGTGTGCGCGCACACACACACTTATGTATGTACATGTGCAGCAAAGGGACCCAAGTGATACCCACCAAAGAGAGCCTGTGTGACCTCTGGGCGTGGGGGGCAGGCGGCTAATGGGACAAAGGTCGATAAGGGAGGGCACTCACATTTTATGCTGTCTTTCCACATTGCTCGAGTCTTTTAGAATGAGAATGCATTAATGCATTTGGAGAAGAAAAAAGCCAGGCAGGGGTCAGTGATGGATTGCTGGGTGCAATTGTGCCTGGTGGCGGAGAATGGATGACGTGACCCCCAGGGTTGGGTCCCGCCCTGGGGCTCTAAGCGGCCTCCTGACTCAGGCCTCATCTACCACCCCCCAGTTCCAGCCCATTTCCTCTCCAGATAGTGCCGCCCACCAGGTTATCAGCGGCCTCCCAGCCCTGCGCCACGCCTTTAATGTGCCATCACCGAGCTTATCATCCTTGCACCGAGGGAGGCCGGTGGGAGGTTGGGGGACCACGCATCACAAGCTGTGGGGACTGGCGCTGGTCAGTGGTGACCTAGCCCCCTCCCTTCAGCCCAGGCAAGCATGCTAATGGAGTGGGGGTGGGGGGTAACTTCCTACCACCAGCATCTCCTCCCTTCAGTACTGTGACATCCGGTGACATTCTTCAGACTGCCCTCTCTTCCTATTGTAACAGTAATGGTGCCTAGCATTCATTGCATGCCTACTATGGGCCAGCCACTGGGCTAGGCAGGGGGCCTGTTCTTTTTTCTTCTTAATCTTTACACCATCCTAACAGGTACGTATTGGAGTGCCAGCATATATGTGGTAGGACCAGGATTTGGACCTGGGCTCCTGCATGGACTTCTGCCATGGAAAGCAGGGGGTCCCAGAGGACCTCATCAGCTCCATCCCTGGGTCTCCCAGGTGGCCCTCACCCCAGCGGTGACTCATTCTGCCGCCTTATGCTTGGCAGTGGGTGAGGGACCCTCTCCATTGGGAGTGGCTCACATAAATGCCGTTAAACTTGCACCCCACTCATTGAGAATTTGTGTCTCCTGCCTTTTTGAGGGAGTGGGTGGGGTGGAAAGAGCACTTCACGGGAACAAGGACCTGACAGGGCTTCATGGTACCACAGGCCTCTCTGAATCTCAGTTGTGCCACTTGCCAGCCCCACTTTTCTCATCTGTAAAATAGGTATAGTAAAAACACCTGTGGGAGTAAAGGAGGTGTCAATGTATGTCATGTCCTTGGGTGTCAAGTAAATGGGTGTCAGGAGCTGTGGTGTCATCATCTTCATCATCATTTGTGTCAATCTCTGCGCCTCATTTGTAAAATTAAGAGGAAAGTTTAGATGATCTTTTAGGTTTCTTCCAACACTATCTAGAATCCTGACTAGCCCAGGTGGGGTGTCCTTGGTACCCTCCTTGAGGAGCTGCGATTGGCCAAACAAGCGTCAGTGAGACTGCAGGGGACAGACTTCACCCCAGTGGGAGAGACAACTCACCAAGGCTTCCAAGAACCTCCAGAGACCTACAGAACGTGCCCACTGTGAATCTTCTACTCTTTGAAAGTAATTCACTGGCAGTTCCATCAGCCGACCTCGAGCAACGTCATATCCCTTGAGGTATCAGGACAGTCTTAGTTTTAAAATCTCCAAGGTTCCAACACACAGCTCCCATGAGTCAGGCTTGTCTCTGCCCCACTCGAAATAGTCGGCACGGCTGAACGGAAGGAGGATCCTATTGTATGGCATCTCAGAGAAGTGTGAGGGAGCCCAGGATTGGGGGAGCTTTGGAAAATTCTGGACGAAAGCCCTTCCTGAGTTTAGGGAGCAGGAACCTCTGATCTTTGGAGAAGCCACCTGGATTTTCAGAGACTTGGCACTTGCTCTAGCTCCATCCTTTCTTGCTTATGAAACTACAGCTCCCTCCCGGGTCCTCACGCCATTTGTGAGTGGAGGAAGCTGTTCCAGGCTTCAGCATAGAAAGGACCCTTAGACCCCTCAGAGTTCCCCTCATCTCTTCGACCTGGGCCCAATCTCTGTGTGGCTTCTGGCAAGTTACCTAAATTCTTTGTGCCTCAGTTTACTCGTGAAAATTGTAGTAGTTCCATCTTCTAGGATTGTTGAGAATACCGAGAGCAGGGCTGGCGCTTAGAACCCTCATCCAGCATCCCCCAGCTCTTGGAGATGACGACCAAGACTTAGAGGAACTGATTTGGGGAAATGTCACCAACTTGTTAGTTCTCCCAGAGACCCGTGTGACTCTGCTCCACTCCACCGGGATCCTTTCCCAGGTGGTTGAAAGTGCGGGGACCCCTCCCCAGGGGTCCAGAAAAAAAATCAAAGAGCAGTGGGCTATGGGAGAGTGGGGTGTCATGGAGGGATTGGTGTGTTGTGGAGGTGGTTGTAACCATGCAGTGGGTATCTCAAGGAAGGATGGGGCATGTTGGGGTGAGTGTGCCATAGTGTGGGGATGTGGGCTTTAGGGAGGGGCGGGTGGGTTGTGGGGGTGTGTCTGAAAGGGATATGACTAGAGTATAGGGCACCAATCTCCTCAACCCAGAGCCCCCACCAGCAGGTTCAAACACATTTGTGAGGCCTCTGGCAAACAACATCCAGGCAGGCTGGTCGAAGAGGTGGAGCAAAGGAGATGGATGGAGAGGCCAAAGCAGACACAAGTGGTAGCCACCAATGGCTTCAGGCTCCTGCAGGGTGTCCTCCAGCCATGGAGCTGGGGCGGGAGTGGTTGGTACCCAAGTGTCGATTCTGGGACATCCACCTTTGTGGAGACTCTTTCTGAGCTGAACATTGTTCTTGGTGACTCAGATTCACCCAACACACACTTAATGAGCACCAACTGAGTGCCTGGCTTGGAGCTAGATAATTCTCATGGACCATACACCATTTGGCTTAATGGTAAAAGAAAAAAAACCCTGCAGGAAGACACAGATGAAGAAACTAGCCTCAATGAAGGTGGGTGAATTGCCCAAAGTCACGTGGCTTTAGACTTCCAGTCTAGTACCCTTTAAACTATTCTGTAGTTGGAGAGGTTGGCAGGACTGGGACCCAGCTTCTCACAACACAGCTGGCTCTGGAGAACACCATGCCAGGAACAGTCAGCTGGTGAGAAAGGATTTGGAGTAAAGTATGATTTCAGAGTTCCAACCAGGGGCTTTTCAGCAAATTCTATTGGGTCAGTGTGACACTCTCAAGTATTAGGTTGGACCATATGAAACCGCCATTTTTGTTGGTGAAAAATATTTGAATATTAGCAATTTCTTATGGTTCAACCTAGTAGTATTTGGAGAAACCTTTTTAAAAAACTAGATGGAGACAGGAGGCTGGAGGAAATGACCCCTTTCTGGTCCAAGGATTCTATGATTTGTCCCTTGAGTTTAATTGCAACTGGGATCAGCCTTACTGGGACAATGGCTGAGACACAAGAGATGCTACAACTACCACTACCACCACCCCACCCAGAGGAGGGGACACATGGTCTTGGACAAGTTCCATTCCCCTTGGCTGGACGAGTGCTGACGCTAACGTGCTGTGGGTCGAGGGTGGCGTTCCATTGGGAGTGGAGCTGGGGTGGGAGTGGCACTGGGCGATCTACCCACTGACCCTGAAAGTGCTCAACCCTCTCCTCCCCCATCTGTCTGAGCTCCTTACGATCCACAAGGATTCCTGACCCCAGACTCTGATGGGAAGCCTTGTCGGGAATTCGAGTGGGCTTCTATCCAGGGGAGTAGAGTGAGGTAAGGGCTCTGAGGGGCTCTGGAGACCAACACACCTGGATTACAATCTCATTGCTGTCACTTCCCAGGTGGGGAGTGACCCCAGGCAAGGTATTAACCCTCTCTCTGCCACGTACATCTGTTTCCTCTGCTACAGACTCTGGATAATCACGGTACCTCCCTCAAGGGCTGCTGTGAGGATAAGTGGGGTGATGTGTGTGAAGCCTCGGTGGATGTTAGCCTGTGTTTGGATTACTGTCCATTCAAGCACCAGGCATTTATTACACTCTTGTGTGGAACCAGGACAGGTCCGGGGGCCTGAGGGACCCTCCCCTAGTTTCCCGCTTTGCTCCACCCCCATCCTTGTCTTGGTTGCATCGTTGGTGGTCCTGGGCCCACCGCAGGACTGTCTCCCTGTGATAACTGTGGGCTCACGGGGGTCAGTCTGGGGCCAGCAGCTGGTCAGGCATCCGCGATCTCTCCTCACCCCCTGCTGATGGGGGCTGTGTTGGAAGCTCGAGGCTCTCATCTCAGAGACAATGATGTAAACACTGAGATGGACACAACCGAGAAGGACACGACAGCATCCGCAGCAAATCTGCATGAGCCAGGAAGCACCTCTCCTTCTACCGGGAGCCGCAGGCCTGGGGCGGGGGCTCGATCCTGGCCGAGGATGGCAGCATCACAGCACAGGAGGGCCTGACCCAAGGACCCAGCATGCCACAGGTATGCACAAGGCATATGGTGCATATGGTGGGTTAAGGGATGTTCTCTGAGGCCTCCTTTCCCAGATTACTGCCCCTCTGGTTTACTTACTCCTGGTATTCCCCTAAATACTCCTTTGAATTCCATGGGGCCACTGTGAACTTCAGTCTCCTCTTCTGCAAATTGAGGATAATACCTCCTCTCTACTTAGCCTGGAATGGTTGTGAGCATTGCACTGTCTGGTGCCCAGCGCAGTGCCCAGGCACAGAAAAGCACTCAGTACTAGGCAGCACTTTCCCACTATGAATTCTGCCCGTTCCAAAAGTCCTTTCCCAAGATGCTAAGGCCCCTCGGATGGGCCACAGAGGCAGCCGGGTCTGTGGTACCTTCAGTGGAGAGAATGCTGTGATGCAGTTACAGGACTTTGAAGCTGAACAGCTCCTGCAGAGATGTGCGGCCCAGTAACATTCTCTACTTCCCGAAGGCTGCGGAGCTTGTGGTTCACTGGCTCAGGTCAGAGACCCACTCACAAGCTGTGTGGACCTCGAGCAGACCCTTAACCTCCCTGAGCCTCAGCATCCTGGTCCCAGCATGGGGATCACAGCAATGTCTGCTCCGCCAATCTCACATAAATGAGATGAGGGACAAGAAAACGCTTCATCAATTTAAAGTTCTCACGAGTTATTTGCATTGTTTTCAGAAGCTCAAGTAGCCAAGCGTTTCCGCAACTGAGCCCCGGGTCAGTCTCACCCGGCCTGACCCCCCTCCGTCCTCCCTTCCCTGTCCACAGAAGGGATGAGGTGACCAGTCTGGGCGTCTGGGCCACGCAGCCCCGGGGATGGAGCCAGCCTCCAACATGTGAGTCCTAACTCAATGCTAATCGATGATGCTCGAGGACCACTTACTGTGTGCCAGGCCCTCCACACGCCAGGCTCGTCAGCCCTCCTCCCAGCATCCCCACGGTCCAGATCCCTGACTTCCCTCTTCAGTCTTCCTGTGGGCAGCGCATGCCAGGTTGATCCTGCTACTTAATTCTGCCTACGACTTAATTACGAAGTGGGTCCTATTCTTAGTCCCATTTGATAGATGAGGAAACTGAGGACTAATTAGCAAAACAATCAGCTGTGATTGGACCACAGCTTGGGTCTTTCTGACACCAAAATTCTTGCCTTTCTTCCTACTACTCTTTCTAAATACTCTCACTACCTCCTTAGTCCTGTGGGTTAAGCCCCTATTCCATGCACATTTTCCAACTTCTTGTAATTCTAAAAATTGGACTCGTTCCTTCTTCCCCCTGTAAAATAATACCCTGTTTCCTTTTCAAGCCATTTTGGGTACGTCTTTTCCCCTAACAGGGAGCAGTCTTTTGGGCGAGGGCTGCTTTGGTTTTCTTCTGGACAATTGTGCCAGCCTCTGAGCTCCTGTGTCAGCCAGGCCCCAGGTGACCCAGATCAGAGTCGTGGCGTCCACAAAGACGCTCAACTCACAGCCGCTGGGGCAGCGCTCTGCCACCAAGGACGACGCCAGCGCGATTCCTAGCCTCTCCCTCCAATTCCCACACGAAGTCAATGATATCAAGGGCGACATCATGTCTATAACACCCCCCTGCTCTTCTACTTAACAGTCCCACAATCGATTAGTTGATTAATTAATTAACACATGAAAGAGAAGAAAAAGAGAGAGAGAGGAAAGGAAAGATTCTGACCCACTAGGTCTGAGGGAACCCAGAAATCCTAGAAATCACCCACATTCACTCAACATTTGCAAAGCGCCTGATTGTGAGTTCCCCGAGAGCAATGGCTTCCCTTCCCTGCTGTGTCCCTGGGCCTAGAACAGGGCTTGGCATATGGTAAGTGCTCAGCAAATAATTGTTAAGTGAATAAACTTGTAGTTCTTTGTGCCTGTCTTCCTGTGGCCATGTTTGTTCTGGGTCCTTTGGCTCGAGGGCTTTCTCCTCTCTCCCATCATCCCATCTGTTTTCCCAGTGTTCTTCAAACTGCTGCAGCCGGGCCCGCCCCCCACCTGGAACATTCCCCTGGACCAGACCCAGGATCCCAGGCCTGTTACCCCAGCCTCCAGCTGCTTGTGAGGGTTGTAGAGTCAGGAAATAATTGCCTAGTGATTAATTAATAAATTGAAATCTTTGGATGCTTAAAACACTTTGATTTTGATCTCCTCTCCTTGGTCAGGACCATTCATAAGAATCTCTGTTAAAAGATTTACATTTCCTCTCATTTCTTTTCCTCTGCACGTGTCTTAGAGGAAGCAGTAAAGAAGAGGTGGCAAGAGATGCCTGGATGGGAAAACGAGGGGTCTGGAAAATCCCCAACTAACAACGAGGACTCCCACAGCGAGTCTAGTGGGTTTGCAGACTGTAGTTTGTGGGAATTCTGGAACCAGGTGAGACTCAGCATTTCCATTCCACCAGCCTGTCTATCCACTTACAGAGTGGTCTCTATGGGAAGTCTCGCACCTGCCCTTCAGCTCACTTTCTTTCTCTGCTCATCCAGCCTCAGCCATGAGGAGGGGAGGTGGAGGTCCCCGAGGTCATTTCATGTTCTGCTCCAGATTTCCTTCCATAGGTCGCCTCTTCCCCTGAACTTGCAAGACCCACCTCAGATGAGTTCAGGATCTGCCATGGAGTCTCTTACCTTCTATTTCCCGCCTTTCAGATCTGCTGGAATAAGGCTGCAGCTACAAAACACTTCTGCAGTCAGGCAACTTTGCCTGGTGCGATTCGGGGGTGCTGCCTCCCCTCTCTTCTCCTCCTGGACGTGCTGCATGCCCACACCACGAAAGTAAAATTAAAGTTGGCTGTACCCATGTTCACAGCAGCATTAGACACAATAGCCAAAAGGTGGAAACAATGCGAGTGTCCATCAGTGGAAGAGTGGATAAACAAAATGTGGTCTATCCATACAACGGCTTATTATTCAGCCTTAAAAAGGAAGGAAATTCTGATACAGGCTACAGCATGGATGAACATTGAGGACATCACGCTACGTGAAATAAGCCAGTCACAAAAGGACAAATACCATGTGAGTCCACATATAGCCAAATTCAGAGAGACAGAAAGCAGAATAGGGATTTCTAGGGAAAGAGAGAATGGGGAATTAGTGTTTAAAGGGTACAGAGTTTCAGTTTGGAGAGAAGGAAAGTTCTAGAGATGGATGATGATGATGGTGCACAACACTATGAATGTACTTAAGGCGACCGAACTGCACACTTAGCAGTGGTTACGGCGGCAACTGTTTTGTTCTGTATATTTTACCACAACAAAAAAACTAAAAGAAAATTAAAGTTAGCACCTAACATGGCAAATAGTAGCCCTAAAAATGGTTTGTTGAACAAGCTATCTTTGTTTCAGAATTTGGGACAACCCTACAGATGCTTGGAGAGAGCCAGCCACCTTGCTCCCTGCTGCATCCCCTGGGCCTTAAGCAGTGCCTGGATGTGGCAGGCACTCAGTGAATATCTGGGGAATGAATGAATCGACAAGGCCATTGTGGAAATGCTGCTTGTCCTCAATCCTGCCTCCACCCACCATCTTCCCTTCCCCATCCTCGTGAGAGAGCAGTGGTCAACCAACTCAGTTGTGATGCCCCATGTGGAAGGGACCTTCAAGAGTTATTTTGTTTATGCTCCTTCCCTAGGAATAAATGTTCCAGGAAATCGATGTCCATGTTCTTAAAGGCTGCCAAAGAAGAGGTCTCTCCGATCCCCTTGGGTCTTGTTTTTAACGTTCTGTGATTGATGGGACATTCTTCCATGTCTTTTCTGCTCTGATTTAAACCTCCCACACCCACTCACCCAATTCTTTTCCCCTGAGAAATGTGAGAGGGAGCTCTGAGAGACAGGGGAGATGCCGCTCGGGGCTGAGGGAGGCGGGGAGTGGATAAGAATAGGACTCAGCCACCTCTTACATACTGTCAGCCCAGACAGGATGTTATGAGGATTAATGAGGCCTCTCCTGGAGCTAGAGATAGATTATATGCCCTCAGGAAGTCCCTTACCAAGTCTTGGAATTCTCAGAGTCCGTGAGGCGAAATGAGGATGGCTCTAAGGAGCCTAGGCTGTGGGAGCCGCCATTTTGGAGTCTCTCTCCGACAAGCGTGTTTCTAAGACGTGAAGGGTGGCCAGTTAGTGATTGCTGCGTTTCACTGAAAACCCAGAGAAATAATCATGCCGCCAAATGTGAACACATGACTCACAAATTAGGCAAATGAATTGTATCTGGTAAGAGGAAGAAGAAGGTCCCTGACTAAGAGAGTGCCCGGATTGAGAATATAAGGAAATGAAGAGGTGACCTTATCTCCCAACGTTCTGTCGCCTCATTTGAAGTTCCATCAGTTTTCCACAGATCTTAAAGATTACGAATAACTAGTATTATTTGTATAAGAAGACAGTAAGTGTCATGGATGCGTGGTTAATTAAATATATAAGGAGACTATATGTCACTATGGCCATGGTGACTTATTCCCACATGAGTGGTCGCACTGCTGTTTTCCAGTTAGTGTGCTTCATGAGAGAATTGATGAAGGAATTCTATCAGAGTTTCCCAAAGGGTGTTCCCCAGAGCCCTGTGTAATCACAGCCTCCTTGAGATAGTAACACATACTAGCATATTAAAAGATGTGAAAAATATTCAACAAAGAAGTCTGTTCTACCTTGCTTAATCTCTAGCATTCCTCTAAATTAGTTTTCTACAAAAACCTGTTTCCACCGATATCTATCATTCTGTGAAAATAGAATTTCTCAAAACACATTTAGGAAAAGGCTTAAGTATATCCTTCAAATACCTTTGACTCATCCCATGATTCCTTAAACAGTTGATGTTCATTCGTAAAGACTGGCCATAACGCCTGGGCGCTAGGAATGCAGAAATGCATGAGACGCAGTCCTTGTCCACCAGAAACTCACACCATGTAGGGGACGTTATGGGCAATTGGCCTAGTGGGGGCTGTGTAATTCCACAGAAGGATTGAATGGGAGTTGGAACGGAGGAAAGCATGGGGTGCTAGAGACGCACAGGAGAGAACACCTACCCCAGGTTAGGCAATCAGGGAGGGCTTCCCATTAGATGTGCTGCTTAACTGAGATTTGAAAGCAAGTAGAGGAAGTATCCAGGCTCGTATTGGGAGAAGGATGTCCTAGAAAGAAGGACAAGCTTATGAGGGACTCAGAAACATGAGCAAAAAGATCCTATACAGGGGATGGAAAGAGGCTTCTCTGTGACTAGAGAAAAGGATGTGCATAAAGGAACAGGGGGAGGAAAGTTCATGGAATCTACCATCTTAAGGAGTGTGCCTTCATCCCAAAGGCAGGGTGGCACCAGTGGAGGATCTAAGCAGGCGATGATGTCACACGTCATGATGTTGTGGGCACAAGAGGTTTAATTGCAATAGCACGAGGACAGCTCAGGAATAGCAGGTGCTGAAGAGACAACCCCAGCACAGGCGACGGGAGAGACTTCCGATAGGACCTACCCTTGTGGGCAAAAGCAGCATCCAGGCAAGCAGTTTTTATCAGAGAAGTCAACCATGGGATATCCCACAGCAGCCATCATTCTCTACGGAGTCAGCAGTGGAGGCCCCTGAGGCCTCTGGTGTGAGCCTGGGGGAGACGACTCCAATCCTGGGGGCGGGGAGGAGAGAGGAGTTGAGATACAAGAGTAATCCAGAGAAGCATTTTTTTGAAAGACTAAGCAGTGGTTAAGAGGTAAAAGGGGGTAGTGGGAATCGGGGTACAAGTGAGAACTTGGTTTCAAGGACAAAAATCAAAAGTTTTGGTGACACAGGAATAAGATCACAAGCTAAATATGAAAACCAGAGCTCCTCCTTAAAACTCTGGCAACTGGTGCCAGCCCTGTGGCCAAGCCGTTAAGTTCGCGTGCTGTGCTTCAGCAACCCAGGGTTTCGCAGGTTCAGATCCTGGGTACGGACCTGGCACCGCTCATCAAGCCATGCTGAGGTGGCGTCCCACACGCCACAACTAGAAGGACCCACAACCAGAATATACAACTACATACTAGGGGGCTTTGGGGAGAAGAAGGAAAAATTTTAAAAAACTCTGGCGACTGAGATCAAGGTTGGTTTCAGAGCTGGGAGTGAGGGTGGCGATTAAGCGGCCTTAGCTCTCAGCTAGAGGAGCTTCATGAAAGCTGGAGACCAGGCAGGTCCTGACAAGGTCTCGCCTACCCAGGGACTCACTCCAGAGAGCAACAGAACTGTGCTGGTCTAGTGCTGCCATCTGGCGGCAGGCAGTAAACACAGGGAGCCCCAGCTCTCCAGGCTGGCCATCTCCCATTTCTCTTTTGAATGAATTACATACACTCTGCCCTCATCTCTTTACAACGTTCTGTGGTTCTCTGTTCACTCCAGATCAGACATGTGCTCCCATATACACACCTCCTCTCTTAACCCCTGCGTCTCTCCCTGAGCTGTCGCCCAGTTCTCTCAGAGGAAAGCTCTGCTCTTTCTATTTCGCTTTCTCTTGTTCTGGTCTGCATTTTGTTTTGGGATGGGGGAGATTTTCTTAAATGACCCCAATCTTAATTGGTAAAAGGTAGCAAAGGATCTGTGTTGATGAGAGGCGAATGTATTAGGTTTGAAGCTAAGCACAATTTTAAAAACCAGAACGATGTCATCAATCTCCACAACACAGCACTCACGGGCCCTCAGGAGCCCCCCTCGGGTGAAGGCAAAAGTCTCCACCTGTCTCTCCACCTTCTTCTGCTTACACCTGTCTCTCCTGAACACCTAGCATCTGGGGAAGGAAAATGATTGCTTTATCAAATTTGTGATTTCGTTTATTTAAATTATCAGTTGGCAACATCATTCACTTCTCATTGCAAATATATGGCATTTTAGGCAATGGGTTTAAGTAGAGTTGGGAGCTGGAGGATTGGAAGTATTACAGTGTTTGCACAGGGACGTGTGTTAGTATTTCCAAAGGAGCCATCCGTGAGTAGGGGCCGCCGGTGCCATCACAGGAGGCTCCCCGGGAGTGCACACAAGTTAGGAAGCCAGAAGAATATTTGCAGGCACCAGCTCAGCTCAGCAGCTTGGACCTCAGGTTCCTAAACCTATGAAGGATGCTTCCTGCGCTACTGGTCCTGGGAGAGCAAGAGCAGGCAATCTCCTGGGTGCCAGTCTCTGCCTCTCTGTCTCTGTCTCTGTGTCTGTCACTGTCTCTCTCTCACACATACACACACACACACACATGCACGCACACACATTCTCACCTAAGACCTCTCCTTATTTGGGGATGAACGGTGGCCAGTGTTCTCCCACAAGCCAGGAGAGTTTCAAGCCCCCTTGGGGACACCTTGCTCCTCCATTTGTAGAGACCCCCCCAGAAAGCTGAGGGAGAGTGGCGAATTTCACTTGAGCAGAAACTCCTGGAAGGCCTTCCCCTCAGCAGGATTCCAGAGAGCTCACTCTTGCCCCAATGGAAGAAGTGGACCACGTGATGGCAGCCGATGGTAGCGGGCCAGGTTACAGGCAAACTCTATGGTCCTCTGATTCTTAAAACAGAGTATCAATGACATGAAGTTTCTCTTCTTGCCACTTTCTTTCTTGTTCCCTTTCTCTACCCTCCTTTCTCTCAGGATTCCCCATTCTTGTTCCGTGCCTGTTGATTGCAGAATGTCCACCTAGAATGGCCTCGGGGTTCTTGGAAGGGCATCTTGAACCTGCTTTTCTGCACAGCACTTTTCATAAGACTGAGAAAACATCGATTGTCCATATCAAAGACTGGGGGGGTGCCGATGGCGGTTGGGGGGCCTGGGCCCCCACGCTCACCCCGGTGTGGCCCGGCTCTGGTTCTCCTCAGCCCCGGCCTCTCCCTTCCCTGCGCCCAGGCCTCCTCCTCCGCGTCACTCCCTGCAGCTCTCCCGTCCCACAGGGTGGCTATCTGGCTGCCCATCAGCTGGACAAGCATTTGTCAGCTGTAATGGATGTACCACTCCCAGCCCTGACATGCTTTATGCATCCCAGGGGGGGCTTTGATCTCCTTGTCTGCATACATAAATGAGAGGATTACCGAGACATCCAGAACAGGGCACCAAAAATGTCTCTCGCTGAGGTGCTTTTGCCTCCAGCAGATAAGAGTAATAAGCTACAATCCAGGAGGCATTAGGGCCCTGAGCTTGAGGGTAACTTCACTCAGAGAGAAATGGCTCAGGGAGACTGACCTAGAAGGATCTCCCTGTCATGATTCCCGATATTGTTTATATCTGAGTGATGTGGATAAAGAAACCGGTCACTTCTGGCACCAAAGATTATAAGCAACTGTGGCTGACATTTGCCAAGGGTGCTTTGACTGACTCGATGGTGGCATATGGTTACTGTCAGGGATTTCTGGACTCAGGGGCTGGCGTAGGACACTGGGGTGAGGACTGGTATTTTTAGGACACTTGGAGTCCTCGGCAGAACTCAGGCCAGCTCTCCAGACTGTTACAAAGCCGCAATGTCACTCCTGCCTTGCTCCATCTCCTGAGAGAGAAAGGAAGAACAAAGAGAGTTTGGGGACCGTTGTCCTTACCATCTGTGTCCAGTGGACACAGACGTATCCATCTGACAGCCAGTGTTGGGGGGTGGGGGCTCTTGGAATGCACACCCAAAGTTTCAAGATGGCAGCGTAGGTGGGGTAACCAGCAGAGAGACTGGGAGGAAGGTAACCACCAGGGAGGTGGGAAGGGGCCTCATTAACCATCGGCCAGGTGAGAGGGGGCCTGATAAGTTGCTCAGGTGAGCAAACCACACCACTGATCCCCAGTCTCTGACCCCCAATTGTTGACAAAGGCTAATCCATCTACTGACGGGTTTATCATATGAGCCCATATGTTCTACGGACAGGTGAGTCATTGGCAAATAAGGCATACTCTTTCCTTCAGTGAACTCAAGATCTTGTCGTCATTTTCCTTGTAGTAAAATAACTGTATAGGCTTTCTGGGTTGGAAGATGCTGAAAGACCATCTAACCCAGCCTCATCTGGTGTTTGGGGACTTCCTACAATATCGCTTAGAAAGAATTATCTGCCCAAGCTTGAATACTTCTGGTGATGGGCATCTCACTACCATAAATCTTTGACACCTTTGATTATTGTAAAACTCTTCCTGTGTCAGACCAAAATTTGCTTTCCCATAGCATCTACCCCTTGGTCTCACTCCTTGTCTCTGGAGCCAAGTAGAACTGCTGTAACCTACCTCTCCACATCCTGTGTGGACTCGTCTCTAACCCACTGGCAGGTCATACTCCACACGTGTCCAATGGCAAAGGAAAATTAAGTAATGTCTAAGTCATGCGCCTCGCTGGATCCCAGGCCACCCACTAACCCATACAGGGCCTTTGTTTGAATTAGAAAAAATTATCTTTCCCCAAGACACGCTACTGCCACCTGCTGGAAAATTGCCACAATGCTCCTGCGCTGTGCACAGATTGAACCCCTCCCTGGGGTCTCTGGTCCTCCAGCCCCCAGCACTGTGGTTCTCGATTTCTTTCCATTCACCGTGGGACGTGAGAAGAAGGGAAGCTCAGAAGTCTCGACATTGGAAGGGTGTCGGTGAAGTGCAATTTAAAGCCAAAGTGATTTTTTTTTAAATTTATTTTTAAAGAACAAACAAAAATTTCTTAAACATCTAGAACAATGCTTCTCCGAAACTTCAGAGAGTGTCTGACTTTTCCCGATGCTTTTGCCTCCATGCCTGCCTCTCCTCCTTTCCTTGTCGCCTTCTTTCACTTCTTTCCTGTGCTGGTGCCTCATTGCCAGGACCCCAATCCCCCTGCCTCCTTCCAGAGTGGATGGAGAGGGTCTGAGGTAATGGACTGTGGACCCCCACTGAAGAGCAAACCAGCTTTACAATGTTCCACCCTGAGCCACCGGGCGCTCTCAGGAGAGTGGAGCCCAGGCACCCTCACTCCCTCAGGTCTGAGGGCTAAGCTGGGGCCCCATCTGACTTGAACTTGACACAGACATTTCCTTCATAGGAGAAAAGGCCACTCTTTCAGCCTCATTTACTCAGTTATTTCCATCAAGTGACCTTCAGTGCCAGGAACACAATACCAAGCCCCAGTCTGGGACAGGCTTTGGGGAACATGCAGACCTGTGCTCTCTATCCTGTTTAAGCCACCTGAGGACACTGGCGTGGGAGAGGGGCTGCCTCCCCAAAGTGGGTTCCCAGGCGAGTCTCACCCTCCATTCCTGGATGTCCTCTTCAACTGTGTGCAGTGCAGTTTCATGGGGGAGGTGACACCTGAGGTGGCCTTAAAAGGTAGGCAGATTTGGAAAGGTGAAAACAACCTACGTTCCTATGGACAGACGAATGAATAAACAAAAAGTGGTCTCTCCACACAATGGAATATGATTCAGCCTTAAAAACGAAGCAAATTCTGACACACGCTAGCTACAACATGGAAGAACCTTGAGGACGTTATGCTAAGTGAAAGTATGTGTCACAAAGGACAAATACTGTATGATTCCGCTTATATGAGGTAACTAAGTAGTCCAATTCATAGAGACAGAAAGTGGAATGGAGTCGCCAGGGGCTAGGGGAGGGGGACGGGGGAACTATTGTTCAATGGATGCAGAGTTTCCGTTATGGGATGACGGGAAAGTTCAGTGGAGGGATGGTGGCGATGGCTGCACAACATTGTGAATATACTTATGATGCCACTGAATTGTATATTCAAAAAAAGTCAAAGTGGTAAATTTTACGTTTTATATATTTTTCCATAATTTTTTTAAAAGATAGGTATAGTTGGAGATTGGAACCTGGCAGGCACAGCATTCCAGGAAGTGGGACAGCAGGACGAAGGCAGGAGGTCTCTATCCAGGACTGGGAATGGAGTTTGAATTTCTTAGGACAATCGTTGTCCAGGGAATGTCTCTGCCCATCTCTAAGGCTCAGTCTCCTCCTGGGGAGAGTGTGACGAAGCTGATCCCTGCCCCGCCTCTCTCGTAAAGGGTCTGTGAGGAGCAAACGGAAGCCGCTGTCACAGTGCTTCACAGACCACTGGAGCATGAGGCAGTCGTGGTGACTGTTGCTGACGGCTGTGACAAAAAGGACTTGGGCTGCAGACTCAACCAGATCCAGGTTCAAATCCCAACCTCTCCACCGCTGGTTGTGTGACCTTGATCAGGTCACTCCACTCCTCAGTTTTGGTTAATCTCATCTGTAAAATGGGGTTCATATTACTGCCCCCCGGGAAGCGCATCAGTTGGGTCCAACCAGGAGAAAGACATCGCTCCGAGGTTTAAAGCAGTGGGATTTTAAACTGAGGAACTGGTTATTCAGATGACGGCATTGCTGAGATGCCAGACAAAGGGCAGTGAGGCCCCTAGAGATGAGCAGTGGCAGGAAGACGCCACCCTGGCGCTGGGGGGGACGAGGAGGAGGCAGTGTTCCTGAAGTCCAGGAACCAGAAAGATCCAGAGGAAATGGGAACTAGGGTGGGCCTGTCCAGAGGGAGCAAAGGCATGGATCTGAGAGTGACAGGACTTAAGCCAGGCTGAAATGCAGTCCATTCACACCCTTCCCAGGTGTTTAACTCTAAAACGACTTGGCCTAACATGAGCAACTCTCCCTTGTAGGCCTAACCCGCCAGAAGCCTGAGGGCATGGGAGGCCGCCCGACGTCCGCCAGGTCAGCTCAGGGGCGAGCCAGGTGGAGGGGAGAGAAGTGTGGAGGGACAAGGGGAAGTATCTTGTGTGTGGGAAAGAGCCCTCCAACCTGCAGTGGGGGCTGGAATCCTCTAGGTCCTCTGTCTCCACACTGGTCTGCACTAGTCGGATCTGCCCCTGGACTGGGGACCACGAAGGTGAGATCGGGTGAGCTTGGTCCGACCCCTGTGCTGGTCTGGGCTGCCCAACTTAAGGTCAATCCTTGGGCTTGGTCAGAGCCTGATGCAGCCCCACCTCAGCCCTTGCTGGGAGTCTGACTCCCATTTAGTCCGGCCAAGGTGACCCGCCCTATGAGTCACTTCACCCTAAGCCTCAGTCTGGCCACCTCCCTGACACACTCAGCCAGCAGGACTCCCAGCTCACCCCCCGCCCCCGGGTGCTTTCCATACCACACAGAACCAACCCAGAGCTCTCTCCGGGTAACCATGCCCCCTGCTGGCTTTTCTCTGATGGGGCTTCCCGTGCTGGCTCCTGGGTCACCTGAGTGGCGGTCCCTCCCACAGCACCACAAGAAGGCAGAGCGAAGACCCTTATGACTTCTCTATTCCCCTCAACCTGCCTCACCTGCCATCCTCTCTAGGAGAAGCCTCAGTGAGAAGAGGCTGGGACACGCCATCTTACCACTCGCTTCCTCCCACTTCTCTCCCTCCTTCTTCAGTCCTCCAGGAGCCTGGAAGCAAAGGGCACTTGCTTCCTCTCTGCTTGCCCAGGACAATCCCCTTGGGCATCCGCCGCCCCTTTCCCTGGGCGGGGTGTTCTGGAGGGTCAGGTGCGGGAGAGGAAAGCCAGCTGACCAGTAAGGGAACGGATGTCAGGAGGAGTTTCAAAAGGTTAACCCATGGTCCAGGTGCCAGCATTTGAGCTGTGCTTGTAGGAGAAACTTTGGGGAACTCTAGGGAGCAGCTGGGGTGAGGGCGGGCAAATCCAGCCTGGGAGCAGAGGGCAAGGCCGGGGCCTCCCTGCCGGCCAGCAGCTGCCGCTTACCACTGGAGGATTCTGAAGCTGCGCTCCCTCCTCACAAGGGCCCGGGAGCTTCAAGGAAACCAAGTGAAAGTGTCTTCCTTTGCTTTGGGTTCAGAGACTTAAATTGGGCACTTTGGCCCTCCACATACAGAGAGATTGGGTAGAGTCTCCTTGAAGGCGCATCTTGGAGGACCAAGTATGGCAGGCCGTCTCCAGCTTCCAGAGGACCCTGCCCACAGACACCCACTCAGGCCCAGCTGTATCTGCTCTCTTGGCTGCCTGAACACCCCAATACTAACTGGAACCACCCCTCTGCCCCCTCCCCTCACTGCCCTCATTGTTGCCTCTCTGGACCAATCGTGTTCCTAGGAACCCTCTTCCCTCCCTGCATCCAGAGCATCCTTCCTCCCACCACAATGGCTCGCCGGGGTAAGATGTGCGCCAAGTGGGAACTTGAACTGAGCCATCTGTCCCCTAGAAGCTGTGCTAACAGCCATCGTTGGCGACCACCGCACCACACGAGGCAGCCACCTGTGTAGCTCCTCTGTGGGGGCAGCTCACGGATGCATAATTAGAAGACCTGCATCTGAGTCCCGGCTGCGATGGTGAGTGTCCTTGCACAGGTCACCTTGCCTCTCGGACCTGCAGTTTCCTCGTTTGTGACATGGGAAAGGTGTACCTGTCCTGTCTTTCTCACCAGATTGTTTCAAAGACCCAAGTGGGAAAAAAATGTAACAGGGCATTGCAGATGACAAATCAGCTGGCAAATCTAGGGGAACACTGTAATTATCCAGGGTACCTTAACAGTGCCTATATTGTTAGGAAAGGAAAGTTCTAAGTTCCAGACAAAACTCCAAAACTCTCTCTCCCTGGGTTCACCTTTAGGCCTAGTGGGTTGACAGGCTCTGTGTACAGGCAGCGGAATGAATTAGGAGGGGCCTTCAGATGCCACAGATACTTTAAAATACATCTGTTTCAGTCACTGGGTTACTGTTTTAAATTTCTGAAATGCCAGAGAAGTAAAAGCCGCCTCTGACCACGTGTTGCTTCCTCCCACCCTGTCTCGCTCCTGGGTAAAGGGCAGACCGGGGCCTCCCTCTGCAGCCCCACTCTGGCCCGCCAGCCGCCCGAGGCCCGGTGCTTGGACCCCATCCAGCCCCAGAGCCAGGATAACGCAGCTCTCCTCCGAGCATTTGAGCCAATTAAAAAGACAAATGACTGCGAGCTTATCTTCCCTCCTCCTCTGCCCGCTCGCTCTCCCTTTCCACCCCCACAGTTTAGGCCCTGCCCTCCAGGGAAATGGGGCTGGAGACCTCAGGCCTGTGATGCCCCTCTGGAACAACTAGGCTCCCTGATTCTCTCTCCCAACCCCCAAGCCTGCCCTGGGGCCTTTCAAGCTTCTTGTGTCTCCTCTTGGATCTTCTGAGTGTCCCTGAGACCTTGGGCTGGTGGCAGGACACTGGGGCCACAGGAGTGGACTGGGAGAAAGTGAAGCATAAAGGCCACAGGCTCAAAAGATTCTTTTTTTAAACTAAAAAGCTTGGAGCTTATTTTTAAGCTCTGGCCTTGGGACCCAAAGCTTTAACAGAAGGCTGTATTTCTGTATTTCTGTATTTCATTCATTTACTCCGTGGTTAAGATGATCAGGTCCCCTACCTTGAAGGAGGGCGAGGCTGCCCAGGAAAGCACAGCGGCTCTGGAGGTGGAAAGCCCTGGGACTAACCTAGCCTCCAACCCTGACGAGCTCGGGGACCCAGAGCAAGACACTGAAGCCGTCTGAGCTGGCATTCACATTTGTCAAATGCCTATCTCACAGGAGGGCTAGAAGGAATAAAAGATATCATGCATTAACTGCCTGGCACAGTACTGGGTACACACAGGGCTTGCTATTAATGTCCATCAATTCCTTTCCCTATTGTGGCAACCTCAAGACATTTATTTATTCTAATTTCTCTATTGCTCACACCCTCACCTCCTATCACAACTTATTGACGGGTCTCATAAGTATCATCCATAGAAATTTCATCCTGAAATCTCACTGAAGAGGGGAAAAAAAGCACTTTGTTACCATCACTCTCTGATGGACTCCTATGCATCCTTCAAAACCCAGTCCCATTGTCCCCCTCTGGCTTTTACTTTCTCCACCATTCTCATAACACCTTGATCACATGTCCATTCTTACTTTGTAATATTGTAGTTGCTCCATTTTGTTAATGAATATTTACTGTCTACCACATATAAGGCACACCGCCAGTTCTGAGGAATACCGTGATGAACAGGATGAAGGAAATTCCTGCTCTCTCGTGGCTTATATGCAAGTTGGAGGAAATAGACCAAAAAAATTCTAAAATATCAGCAACTTCTCTGTCTCTTAGACAGTAGACTCCTTGTCTTCTTCCTCTTCATATTCAGAGAAACAGCACAGAGCCGGCAGGGTGAAAGCTCAGCAGATGTTAATTCTCCTCTCCAGACCACGTTTCATTTTGCGTATTCATCTCCTCTGGGAAGATGACAAAGGCCTGTTCACAGGCCCTTTTGACGGCCAAGGTCCATTGCTCCTTAAGTCTGAACAGCTCTGAGCGCCCTGTTTCATGGACACTCCAATAGATTCAACAGCCAACCCCGAGACCAACAGAGACAACACACTCTTGCCACTTCAGGGATGGAAAGCACAGCGGAGATGCTGGACCCTGTTCTCCCCACCCAGCTGGGACCCCGGACTGGAGGTAAGGCTCAGCTCAGGTCTTGTGTTTGCAGGCTGGAAGGGCGCCCTGCTGACATTCAGAAGCGCCTGCTGAGTCGTGGAGCTGCTTCCCAGAGGGCCCGGGAGACAGGGGCCAGGCGGGAGCTGACTTCCTTCCTGTTCCCAGCTGCAGCCAACTTTCTGGAGAGGAGCATTCTGGGTAATGTCCAGCTCAGCCAAAGCACAGAGTCCTTGGGGTCCCAGAATGATGGAGCTTAAAAGGAATTCAGAGACCAGCCAGCCCAACTCCCTCATCAATAGAGAAGACAGCTGAGACTCTAGGAAAGAATCATATTTTAAATGAATAGGATCCTAGAGGTCATCTACTTTAGGATGGGAAAGCTCATGGATTTTATGCTCCTAATCCATGTTTAGCATACATCACTGATTAGTTTTGGTGCTCTCCCTGCTGAACTAAGACAAGGCCTCCAGTCCTTTCCACGTGGATCTCCAGGCACAGACTGGAGAGCTGGCACATGAAACAATAATGATGATTCACATATACATTGGAAGCTTGCTCTGTGTCAGGTCTTCACATGCATGGCCTCTTTTGACTCTCAAAATCCCGTGAGGAGGGTGCTTTCATCACTCCCATCTCACAGAAGAGGAAAAGGAGACTTAGAGAGGTGACGTAACTTGCCCACGATCCCACAACTAGCAACTTTAGTGCTTGCACAGCCTTTGGCTCTCAGTGGGCAAGTAGGGAGGCTGGGTGTGCAGAGAGGCACCCAGGTCACCCCGAGAGCTTGTCCTGAGCCACAGACACCAAGACATTTTCTCTGGACTGTATGTTGGGCGCTCAGCCCCACCATGCTGCTCATCATCCCATTAGCTGCCGTTTACTAAGCATCTACTACACTTCAGGCACAGTGCCAGATACCGGAAATACGTTGTCTCACTTTCATCCCCAAAGCAGTCCTACAAAGTAGGGGTCCTGGCCTTTAGTTTACAGGTGGAAAAATTGAGCTCAGAGAAAATAACACACACAAGGTCACGCAGCTCATCCGTGGCAGCATCAGCATTTGAAGTCAGATCTGTCTGACTCGTGAGCCCATGTTCTCTTTTTCAAAGACCTCATGCCTCCTCTCTGGACTAGTCACCATCAGTGGAAGGTGTTGGTGAAAGGTAAGATGCTCCTATGTTTGTGGGCCCGAGAGCTGCTGCCAGCACAGCCCCTGGCTCATCAAAGAGACATGGCACCTGGGCAGAGATAGATGACCTAGTGCCTGAGCCAGTGTGCCCACTCCCTCCTGGACTCCTCATCCTTCCAGCCACCATTCCTCTCAAGTAGCCATACGTAAGCACATTGAGGGCAAGGCTTGGTCCCAAGCCTACTGGGTCCCCCGTCCCAGGTATGGTAGTGTGGTGGAGGAAAACGTGCCTGAGATCAGAAGTCAGGAGAGTTGATTGAAGTCAACTCTGCCACCAACTGGCTGTGTGATCTGCAGCACTCACGGAACCCCCAACCATCAGCTTCACCTGAGAAATGGAAAGCACCAGACCCTCCCGTCAGAGTTGTTGAGGGCATCAGACGAGTTCATGCAAACAAAGAGCACAATCTCAGAAGCCAGAGGCTTGTTCCCAGAATCAAATCCCACCACCTACCAGCTGAACAGCCCTGCACAAGTCATTCCACCTTACTGAGCCTCAGTTTATTCACCTGCAAGATGCGGATATGGACAGTCAAATCTGTCTCACTCTTTACTGTACAAATCAAATGGAGAGATGCCAGTTCTATAGACTATTAAGCACCCTGCAGATGGTATTTGCCACATGCTTGATAAACAGCCACAGCCTGACAAAACAAACCCTTATTCCCAAAGGAGCAATGTTGATGGCACAAAACCAGCAGTAATAAAATGTTGCCAGCTGCCCCTGGTCCTGCAAATGGCCTTGTGCATTCCCAGGGTCCTAGACAATTGTGCCCTCAGGGAAGGGCACAACTCCCTGTTCCCTGAGAATGGGGCTCTCAGCTGCCTTCACCCAGACTGTATTGTTTGTCAAGACCATCCTCTTCAGTGCACAATAAGCAACTAGAACTTTCAGGGCCTTTCCAGGCAGCTGCAGCTGCTGCTGAGACATCTCTGTGCCCTTGAGAAGGTAGCTTGCCTGTGCAAGTTTAGTCTGAAATTCCATTCGGGGGCCTCCCCCTGCCCCTGAACACAAGGCCTTGAAGATGTTGCACGCTGTGTGGGCTGGATCAGGCGAAAGTAACAGTGCAAGAGAAAGAGGAGCAAGAGAGGGAGACTGTGAGCACAGCGAGAGATAGCGGGGGTCAAGGCCAGAAAGCACGGCACAGACCAGAGCCTTTCAGGATCCCTCCTCTGGAGGAAGCAGTTGTTAGTGGTGATAAATAAAAACCAGCCTTTTCCGTAGCTCCTTCATCTGACAACCTCAGATCGTTTTCCACATACAAGTCCCTCTTCCGCTCCCATCCTTTGTCCTGGAAGAGCAGCAATGCCCTGGTGACTCCAGCCTGGAAATGTTCAGGCCTTTGCCCACACCTCACTTGCATCTTTTTAATGGTGAACCCTTGGAGTCGTTCCTCACCACCCTCCAAACCCACAGCCTCCCCTGGCTATGTTATGGGCTGAATTGTGTCCCCTACAAATTCCTGTGTTGAAATCCCACCCCCCAGGACCTCAGAATGTGGCTGTGTTTGGAGATAGAGTCTTTAAAGAGGTGATCATGTTTAAATGAGATCATTAGGGTGGGCCCTAATCCAATATGACCAGTGTCCTTAAAAGAAGAGGAGGGTAGGACACAGACACACACAGAGGGAAGACCATGCGAGGACACAGGGAGAAGGCAGCTGTCTACAAGCCACAGAGAGAGGCCTAGCGAGAATTCAACCCTGCCGACACCATGATCTCAGACTTCTAGCCTCCAGAGCTGTGAGACAATTTTTCTCTTACTTAAGCCGCCCAGTCTGTTATGGCATTTCGTCATGGTATTTTGTTATGGCAGCCTGAGCAGACTAATATTGGTTTCATATCAGCTTTAAGTCAGTTCAACAGATAGCGATCGCCCAGCCGCTGTTCTCCAGGCAGCAGGCCAGACTGTGGATTCAAAGAAGAAGAAAACAGTCCTGGCCCTGAAGTTGCTCGCAGTCCAGTGTGGGGCCAGATAAGTTCTAGGAGAGAAGGAGCACTGAGCATGGGAGGATTGATTATGTGGGAATGTCAAGGAAGACTTCTCATAGGAGGCGAAATCTGAGGAACTTTTTTTTTTTTTTTAAGATTTTATTTTTTCCTTTTTCTCCCCAAAGCCCCTCCGGTACATAGTTGTATATTCTTCGTTGTGGGTCCTTCTAGTTGTGGTATGTGGAACGCTGCCTCAGCGTGGTTTGATGAGCGGTGCCATGTCCGCACCCCGGATTCGAACCAACGAAACACTGGGTCGCCTGCAGCAGAGCGCGTGAACTTAACCACTCGGCCACGGGGCCAGCCCCAGAAATCTGAGGAACTTTTAAAAAGATGGAAAAGACAATTTACCAGGAAGAGAAGAAGAGGGCGAGAGTGCTTGGCAAAGACACTGAAGCACAGGGAGACATGGCAAGCTCAGGAAATCATCCCGATGATAGGAGCAAATTAAGCACAAAGTGGGTGGGTGGTGGGAAACCACGTAACCTCTCTGAGCTTGGTTTCTCCATCTGTGAAATGGGAATAATAATCTCTCATACCATTGATGTAAGGCTCAACTGCAACGATGGGGAGAGAGCGTTTGTAGCAAAGCCCTCACAAATCTCACTTCAGATGAACTCATCATAAACCCCCTCAGTTTTGAATTCTATTCACCCCACCACCACCTGTACCTTCATTTGGCATGGGCATCAATTAAACCAGGCCGAGCCTGATTTTTTTTAATAAAAAATTTAAAATTTTAGAATAGGTTTGGATTCGCAGAAAAGTTGCAAAGAGAATACGGAGAGCTCACTTATACACCCCGCCCGCTCCCCCGGTGTTTCCCCTATTGTTAACATCTTACATTACTATGATACACTTGGCACCATCAGAGAATTGTAACTGGTACATTATTATTCCCTTAAGTCCACAGTTTATTCAGATTTCCTTAGATTTTTACCTAATGTCCTTTTTCTGTTCCAGGATCCCCTCCAGGACACCACGTTACATTTAGTCATCCATGTCCTTAGGCTCCTCCTGGCTATGAGGGTTCTGGCCTGATTCTTTCATTCTCAAGAATTTGCTCGGAAAAGTGCAAATGCACAGAAGTAAGAAGTAGGGGGAAAGTTGGAGGATTTTCTGAGAAACATATTTTTCAGCATTGTATCATTTGGCTTATCAACAATGTACACTGGTTACAAATGAGACTTATCTGTTCACTGAAGGAGCCCTAAAGAACCTGTGCTTGTTATAGTCTCAGTTCATTTCATCCTTTACACAAAATATGATAAGTAATTAATATTAGTAAATAACTAATTAATATTAGTAAATTAGCAATAAAATTAGAATTCTCCCCCAATGTGACAGCTCGAGCCATTTTTCCCTTCCCAATAGCCCTTCCTTTATCCCAGGTCTCCTGTACACTTGGGATCACCGGAGTCCTCAGGCCCCCTGTCTCTTGGAGAAGTAAAAGGCTGTCTCCATTCCTGAACCCTGGAAACTGACAGGGAAGGGAAGGGGGACAAAGGGAGCACATGCCCAGTAGCAACCATTCTCTCCGAGGACCTCCGCTGTAGTCCCCGGGTCCACATCCAACACTGCAGGGTCAGATGAGATGCTTCCACTCTGAATCTGGGTGGCCTTAGAGGTAGGGTGGGCTGGGGTGGGTCTGTTACTGGCTGTTCCTCATAAACAGGGTGGAGGAACATCACTGCAGGCCTCGCTCCGGGCTGCTGCAGAGATCAGCCCCTTGGGTTGCCTGCAAGAGCAGCAATAAAGGGGAAGCATCCTGCTGGTTTGCCAGGACAGCCCTCTCTGTCTGGAACACTAGGTTCTAGGACTCTGCCTGCTCACAGGTTTCACATGAAGGCCCCGTCAGAACGACAAGGAACCAAAGAGAAGAATTCACAATAGAAGTAACATTCATGAGCCTGGAGCATCAGAGAACAGTAACTCCCACCTCCCACCTCACTCCCAGCTGGCTACAAGGCCACAAGTAATCATAATACCACATTCTCAGCTGAGCTCATGTCTTCTCATCCTTTTTTATAGAAAGAAAAGAAACTTTTTAATGGCTTAAGTCATTGTGAAAAGATGCAAACAAGTAGATGAAGTGAAAAATCCCCTTGAATGTTGCTCACTCCCCGTCCCCTCCCCAAGGGTAACCAATGATGCCAGCTAAGAGGGCGTCTTAAGAGGCTTTTTCCAATGGATTTACATGCCTACACGGATATATCCAGAAATAGCGATATTTCCCATATACTATATTAACATACCAGATATGCTAATATACTGTTCTCATACTCTAGAAATAGAACAGAGACTTTTACAGAGGGTTTCTAAAATAAGGATGCAGTACGGTGTATAGAACTACGCTTACAGAAATTTGGGTTCTTTCTCATTTCTTTGCTACTATAAACCATGCTATAATTAAAACATCTCCCTTTTTTCTTGTTTTGTGGGCAAGGCTGGTGGGTGTCCGAGTCCCCATTGGGGCCAGACAACCACACATCTTTCTCTTCATCCTGGAAACAGCAAGAGACCACCCCTTGCTATGCCCAGTGTGGCTTATGCAGGCTGAGTGACAGCCCAATGTCCTTCCCAAGCTTCCCTGAATGCAGCTGATAACTCATTGGAAAGGTTAGCATTGTTGGATGGCATTCCCCGCCCTAACTCTTATTTAGGTTTCAGACCATTTGGCCTGAAGGTGACCATAGTGACAATATAGAGATTGCATTCATGTTCTGTGACTCTCATCACAGATGGTCACAAACCTGGTGGGTTAAAACAACAGGAACTTATTCTCTCACAGTTATAGAGGCCAGAAGTCTGACATCAAGATGTCGGCAGGGCCACTCTCCCTCAGAAGACTCGAGGAGAAAATCCGTTCTAGCCTCTTCCAGCTTTTGGTGGCTCAAGGTATTCCTTGACTTGTGTCTGCATCACTCCAGTCTCTGCCTCTGTCTTCATGTGGCTTTCTCCTCTGTGTGTCTCTGTCTTCTCTTCTTCTGTCTCTTATAAGGACACTTGTCATTAGGTTTTCGGCCCACTCAGGTAATCTAGGATGACCTCATCTCACAATCCTGAACTGAAGTACACCTGCAAAGATCCTTTTTCTAAATAAGGTCACATTCACAGGTTCCAGGGGCTAGGACATGGACATACCTTTTTGGGGCCAGAGGGATCATTAGCTCAGTCCTCTTGTTCACAGATGAGAGTATCCTTCCCTGCCAGGGGATGGCAGATGCTATGGAGAAAAGCAAAGCAGAAGAGAGACACAGGGAGGTGCCGGGCTAGGGGTGGAGTTCCTATCTCAAATAGGGTGGTCAGGAAAGGCCTCTCTGACAACATGACATTAACTGGGAGCAGCAAAAGTGTGGATGTGAATCATAGAAACTTCTGGGTGGAAAAGCCTTCCAAGCAGAGGGAATAGCAAGGGCAGATCTGGCCTTTGTGTATCCTTGGCATTTTATTCCTATCGTTGTAATAATTTACCACATTACTTTTATTTTAGCCATATACATATTGGTCTCCTGGATAACACTGTGAGTTCCTTGAAGATAGAAATTGTATCTTTCTCCTTGTAGCATCCCCAGAACCTAGCCTAGTGCATGATGCAAGACATATGGTCAACAAATATTTGATGAGAAGACAAATGAATGACAGAAGGTCTGAGGGGATGTATGGCTTAAATGACTTGCCCAAGGTCACACGACTGGTCAGGGGCAATGCCAAAACTAGAACATCAGAGCTCTGGTTCCCATGAGAAAGCAGGGTGGCACATTTCAATAGAAGGTCATTTTCTAGTCAATTCTCTTTAAAGAAAAATCAATTTGCTGTATCAAGACACATAAAGTAGATGTGACCACATGATGGGACAGAGACACAGGCCTCCTCAAGTCCTGGGCCTTATTAAATAAGAATATCCCCACTGCTCTAACCCAAGGAAACACTTCATAAATGGCTGGTTATGGGGCCAAGAAAGAAGAATGGGCAAAATCAATAAATTGGGTGTCGCGTGGAAGTTAACCAGATTCTTAGGAATAACCACCCAAGAAACCAGGTGGCTATGGGAGGAGGTGGGGGACAGAATGACATGCAGTGCAGGACTCTTGGATCAGCTGATTGATCAGCAGGGATAATTGTAGTTAAGAGTGAGCCCTGGACTAGCTTGGAGGCTGAGATTCAAGGCCATCGTGGACTGGGTCAGGTGAGCTCAGGTCAGTAGGACCTAGAAAGTAAGTGAAAGTGGACAGTACTATAAGTTAGACAAGCAAGGTTTGGTGAGGTCCAAAGTCAGGAAAGGCCAGAAGGCCAAAGACACAGGTAGAAAGATGGAGGGTCAATTGATTACACAGAGCACAGGTCAAAGCACTTGCAGGACCTTGGATAGCTCCGCAGGAGGCTCTGCTGAGGGGTGTTGGATGACTGAGCTTTCAGCCTCCAAGTCTCAAGGGTCAACAAGTGGATCCACCTCTCAGAGGGAGCTCTGAGATTTAAAGGACCCTGTACAAGCATGATTTGTACCACTTTGTTGTGAGGAAGAGAAGGGCTACTACTCTCTAAACACATTTCCCAAAAGTAGTGGCTTTTTCAGCATGTTTAAGGTGTGTTGACACGACTGATGGTTGTTAAAGCCACAATGAAGCATGAGACAGATCAGTGGTCAAAGGAGAGATCTTAACTATGTTCCAGATCTCCCACCACCAATGGTGCAGACCCCACCCTCAGCCGGCTTGCCTGCTCCAGATGTTGGACCTTGGCTATGCCGTGGGCCAGGGGTAATCTTCACCTATGCAGGAATTCCCAGGCATCTCCCGGCCATGCCAGTGCACCTGTGGTGTGTCAGAATAAGCATGGACTTTGGAATTATTTAGCAGCAAAGCAAGTCATTTTGCTTCTTTGAGCCTCTACTTTACCACCTGTAAAGCAGGGGCAATAACATCTTGCAGAATGATTGTAAGGATTAGTCAAGCTGCACAAAGTGCCTGTTATGCAGCAGGGATTCCATGAATGATCACTGTTGCTAAGATTGAGGCCTCTCCCTGGCCTGCTTAGTGTCACTCTGGGGGTCTAATGTACACCTCTCAGAAGTGGCATTGTCCTTCTCCCCAGAGTTTTCATCCTCTGCCACATCCCACCCAAGTTTGAAGCTTGAGTCCAGGCAGGATCTTAAGACATGATAGAAACAAATAGCCAAGAGATTGGAATAGGATTTCAAAAGCCAGTGGAAGAAGAACTTGGTTGCTTAGGAATTGCTTCATACACTAATAAACAAAGCAAGTGTGGAAAGCAACAGCTGCACAGCCTTGGAGAATGGCTGAATAGGAACTCAGTGACATTACAGCCTGGCCAGACTTTCTGCCCCCAGAATCAGGCCAGTACAGTGCGGCACCCAATTCTTACCAACATAAAAATGCTGGTGGGATTATTTGTGACTAAAAACCTTGTCCCCTATCAGGAACAGAAGCCAGCATGCCAGAATCAGACAGATCAGGATTCATACCCTGACTCTGGCTCTCACTAACTCTGTGGCCTTGGGCAAGTTACATAACCTCATTGAGCCTCAATTTCCCTATCTGTGAAATGGAGAGCCATCACCTACCTAAAAGAGCTATGGCGAAAGGTCAATGAGAAAATACATCTGCAGTTTCTGGCAGATTGTAAGTGGTCAACAATTGTTAACTCCCTATCCTTCTTCCCAGAGAAGTGAATACCAAAATTTTGAGGGGAAAAGAAGCCTTTAGGTTTTGTTGTAAGCTTTCTTTTTTTAATTATTATTAATTTTTTAAAATTTTTTAATTATCGTAAGCTTTCTAAGAGAGCTGGACCATGTTTCCCCGCTTCTCATGGGCAAAAGTGGAATCACAGAGCTGGGAGAGCTTCAGCAATCACCTATTTTCACATCTTTACTATCACGAATAAACTGAGTGATGAGGCCCTAGAGGTGAAGTGGCCTTCTGTATTGCAACTCCTGTGGTTACAAGTGACCAAAATCCAACTCAGACCAGGTTAAGTTAAAGTGCAATGTTTGGGACATCAGACACTGGTGGATCCTGAGACTCAAAGGAAGTTATCAAAGCTGGCTCACTCTCTTCCACCATCTCTTAGCTCTCATTCTTTTGAGTGTTGGCCTCACTGTCTCCTATAGCTAGCATACTTTCTCTATACAGAGGGGAAAGAGGATTAATGACAACTCCAGAATTCTATTGTCAATAGAAGTGTCTAGCAATCCCAGTAAGAACTTCTGTCTCCCAATAGCCTACAGAAATCCCAGGGAAGTACGCAAATAGTCCTATTTGCATCATGTACCAATTGCTGTATCAAGGGACAGAGTTCAATGATTGGCTAAGCATGTGAATGGGGTGGGTGATACAGGACTTCATGGGGAGGATGCTGAGCATAGAATAACACCTCCGCTATCCGTCTTATTTGCCAAGTCACCCGCTAATTAGTGGCACTGCTGGGCTGAGCACTCACGTGTTCTAGTTCCTAATCCAGTACTTTTTCCCCTCCATCAACTCACATTCCTAGACCTCTTGGTAGACCTTATTTACCCAGTGATGGGAATGGATTTGTGCTGTTTCAATCCCTTAGGAAATGTGAGGGCCCACAGCTCACATTTGGGGGCCAGTCAACCAGAATTTGTGGTGAGATCAATCTGCAACCATGCCCAAAATTACAGTCTGGGGCTCCTTAACATCCCTCTCTAACCACTCTAGCTAACCTTCCCCACACATCAGAGATGTCTGCTGGGGGCAGGATTGTTTTCACTCTCCTAGCTAGCAACGGCATAAACACTAAGCTATGTCTCGTCAGGAATTCTGGAGCCTCTAAACAAGCACACCAAACAGGCACAACATCCACTCACACTGTCAGGAAAGGGTTCCTGTCTGTCTGTGGATCTGGCTGTGCCTCTCTAAGAAAACAGACCAGGTTGATCCTTTAAAGCGATTATTCACACACCTGGTGGTATCTTCACAGTTGGCACATTCCAGCTTGGTCAACCCAATCCATGGCTCCAACTGAAACAGCCAAATGAACCTTAGCACCAGCAGATTTTGACTTGTGGCCAATACACATGGAGCTTTTGGACTGTTAGTGCCCAAGAATGCTAGAGCTGGAAGTAGCCATAGAGATTGCCCAGTCTAATTCTCCCGTTTTACAGATAAGGAAGTTGAGGAACAGAGAGAATCACACTACTTCAGGGCAGTTTTGCAACAACATTTGTCCAAGAGCCTGGGCATGGCCAAGTGCTGGCCTAGGGAGGGCAGCCACCACAAACAGAATATGGCGGCCACAGCCCACACTTGGGCTTTCCATGGTCCCCCTCCATTCGCGTCCTGGGAGACACCAGACCTGAAGTCCTTCTGCCTCACATGGACCAGTAGTGGGAGAGTTGGCTGGACTCGAGGGAAGTCCCAGCAGAGTCCTGGCGTCTGCGGTCCCCGGGTCCTCTAAAGCATCCCCTCACACTGCCCAGAACAAACTTGAAGCACTCAGGGGGCCCGGATTGGCCAGCTGTTCCATGTCTGTCTGAAGAGCTGAAATTCTAATAGGGATGATTTATGAGTTTCTGAGCGAGGGGAATGGGAGCCGCACTTTCCCCTGACATAGAGCCTGGTCCCGCGGGTGCTGGGATGAGTAATGCTCTCCCATGGGGCAAAGGGCTCTTGTCTGAGTCAAGGGATGATTTAACTCCTCAGGGAGCCAGCGTTCCCTCCAATAACTCACCCTCCTCAAGAAAGGGAGTGGCATCCCCCTATTCTGTCGGCGTCTGTGCCCACTCAGGGCCAGAAGGCGCCTCATGAGCAGTCAGCCAGGAAACCCCATGGTTAGTGTCCTGCAGGGCAGGGCAGGAGCCAGCAGGCAAGCACAGGGAGCGAGTCAGTGTACTGACCTCTTGGACGGTGGCTGCTCCAGGCTGCAGAAGGGACACCCAGGGGAAGATGGAGCAGACTTAGACTGCCTAATTCCCAGGGCCAGGCCAGGCCAGCTGTAAAGCATGCACGAGGACTTGAACTTGGGATAAAAAGAACTTTGCAACAATCAGATTTGCACCCTCCCTTTCCCCCCTCCACCTCCCCCACCCCATAATGACTAAACTGTTTCCTGAAGCAGCTGGAGAGAATGTGGAAAAACTGAAACCCTTGTGCGTTGCTGGTAGAACGTAAAATGGTGCAGCCACTACGGAAAACAGCACAGCAGTTCCTCAAAAAATTAAACACAAAATCACCATTTGATCCAGCAATTCCACTCTTCTAGGTACAAGCACAAAAGAACTGAAAGCAGAGACTCAAACAGATATTTGTACACCGTGTTCACAGCAGCATTACTCACAAAAGCCAAAAAGTGGAAACAATCCCCATGTCCATTGGTGGATGGATGTATAAACAAAATGTGGTGTTTACATACGACGGAATATTATTCAGCCTTAAAAAGAAGGAAATTCTGGCACATGCTACAACATGGGTGAACCCTGAGGACATCACGCTAAACAAAATAAGCCAGTCACAAAAGGACAGCTACTGTATGATTCCACTTATATGAGGTACTTAGAGTTGTCAAATTCATAGAGACAGAAAGGAGAAGGGTGGTTGCCAGGGGCTGAGAGAGGAGGGAATGGGGAGTTAGTCTTAAACGGGTGGAGTTTCAGTTGACGATGAAAACGTTCCAGAGATGAACAACGGTGATGGTCGCATAACAATGTGAATGTACTTAACGCCACTAAACCGCACACTTAAAAATGATTAAAATGGTAAATCTTACATTATCTATATTTTACCACAATTAAAAAAAAGAAAAAAATGAAGCTCAATAATCACAAGAGAAGGGACTTAGCCTTCTTAAGGACCCAGATGACTTTGAAATTAACAGATCATTTGAGCATTGGGGAGACCTAGGAAAACCTGAGAGAAAAATGGGAACGCGAACTCCAGGGCTGTGTCCTGTCCACACCCTCGCAGCCTGAGATGGGGATGCCCTGGGCAAGTGTTGCTTGGTCCTTGGAAAACAGATACAAAATTTATATCAACCCTGACAATCTGCTTCCCAAACCACCTTCCTACAAAGTTATCCTCCTCATAACTTTCCTGTTGTAGTAATAATAATTATGAAATCATCACGGCTAATATGTATCAGTATACACTCTGTGCCAGTCGCAGTGCTGAATATGTATCAGTATATACTCTGTGCCAGTGGCCGTGCTAAGCACACCATATACACTGTTCCTTTAAAACCCTCAACAAACCTAGGAGATGGGTACTGTTATCACCCCCTCTTGCAGATGAGAAAAATTAAGACTCAGTGCAATTAAGCATCCTGAGCGAGAGATTTCTCCAGAGCTCACTCTCGCCCCAACAGGCTCTACAGACCAAGGGGCCTGACAGGTGGGGATGAAGATGATATGAAGGTGGTATTTGAATCAGACCTTCAAGGAAAATGGGGCTCTGTCTATGAACCCGGGTATAGCACTCACTAGCCATTACTGCACTTCCCGAAGCCTCAGTCTCTTCATCTGTGAATTGGGGCTGAAAACCACACCTGCCCCATGAGTTCGCCATGAGGACGAAATGAGACAACTACAGCAGGCGCTCAGCAGAGTGCCTGGCCGGAGAACGCGCTGATGAGCATCAGCTCCCCTTGTTAGCATCCATCTCTCCCTCCTCTGAACTCTCAGAGCACTTGGTGTTCATCCCTCTTGTTGCACTTAGCAATTTCTACCACACATTAGATAGAGGACTTTAACTCAGTCCAGCGACCTCCTGACTCCCCACAAATTACACATTATTGAGGACAGAGGTTGTGTTTTGCTCATCTCTGGGTCTCCAGCAGCAGCGTAGGAAGACACGGTAACCGTCTGGGTGAATGGTGACATAATAAATGGATGCACGATGCTCTTTGACCAAAAAAACCCCTCCCACGGCTATAATCAGAGCCACAGCCACCCCGTTAATGAGGAAGGCCAGAGCACTATCCCGCCCCATCCCTGGCGCAGACAGCCAGACGACCATTTCAGGCCGGGCTGATCGCAATGAGGATAAGAGGGAGCCAGAGGCTTTGTGGAGGGGACAGCCTTGGCTGTGAGCTCAGGCCTCCTGGCAGACAAGCCCAGAGGAAGTGACAGCCCTGGGCCTTCAGGCCTCGGGGCGCAGCAGCTCCTGAGGACAGCCTGAGGTGGAAAAGTGGAGCCTGTGAAAAAATGAGAGTGGGAAATGGGAGTCAAGGAGCCAAGGGAAATGGCAGATCTGTTAACAGGCTGTTTTTGCTTTTGTCTCTGGAGAAGGAAGAGGATGGAGAGTAAAGAGAGGAGAGTCACAGGCCGGCTTCCTGCCCTGCCTTGCCAGGGCAGGATTGCGCCAGATAATGGCTGATAGCGGTGGAAGCGGGGAGACAAGATAAAGGGGAGGCCGGCCACCGGCAGCAGACCCGCGGAGCCAGGGAGGAGCGCGGAGGGACGAGGAAGGATGAGGAAGACGGTGAGGAAGCACGGAGGACGGACGTGCAAGCAGGGGGGGAAAGGCCTCACTAAGACGCTAAGACAGACTGACCAGAAGCTGCCAGACTCGTGGGGTCTTGACTGGGGAGCAGACCTGAGCTCAGGCCCAGGGCGAGTCCCATTTTCTCCAGCAAATCCCTAACCATCCTGCGTGCCCCCTTCCTCAGCAGTAGAAATGGGTGCTGTGAGGGTGGGTTATTAGAAATCTAGCTCCCTCCATGGGCATTTGCTAAGAGAGTCGAGCTGCTGCAGGTTAAGTGGCTGGTACAAAGTGGGCCCTCGGTTAAAGGACCTTTTCCTCTCTTTCCTGAAAGTGGCTTCAGGGATGGTCCAGTTCCTGCCTGTGCCCCCTCAGTCCCTGGAGCAGGCCTGGAGGTGCTCTGCTCCATTCCTCCTTGACTGAAGCTTAGACAGTAGCCCCCTTGGTACCAGCGCCTCCTCTCGCCTTGAGTATCTGGGGTGAATTGGGAGGCCTGCGTCTCTGTGTGAACAGTGCTCCGTCGTGGTGAGGTGCTTGCATCCCCTCTCTACGTTCCCTCTGAGAAACAGGAAAGTGCTGCCCACCCATCCGGGGCCCAGGCACTGTGTAGACGTGTGGGCTTTCTGACCTGGTCACGATGGAGTGTGACACTCTCTCCCCACCGCTTCCTCACACAGCCAGCTGGGTGCTGAGTGAGGCCTCAGCTACGCACCCCAGAGACAGCACAGAGCAGAGTCAGGCAGAGCCCCAGTGGGCCCTGGCCCCTCTCCCAGTGTATGACCCTGGAAAATCATTTTCTCTTTTGAACTTCAGCTTTCTGCTCTCTTCTTAATGGTCTCCAACATCTCTTCTGGCTCCTGATCTAGGAGGCTGAGATATGGGAAAGAAACGGAGCAGCCGCCTCGCCATCACAAACCCATTTCCTGGATCCAGAGCGGCCTTCCTGCCGAAATTCAGACCCTGTCACTGCTCCTCTGTGAAACCTTAGGAGCTCAGGACACAGTCCATCCTCCCCAGAATCACCGGTCTTTGCACAGCACCTGGGTCTTCGTCGGTTCATTCATTCACTCGGCCTGTATTCATTGAGCGCCTTCTGTGTGACAGCCCCGTGCTGAGACATGGGGACACAGTAGGAGCAAGGGCAACCCGCTCCCTGTTGCTGGCAATCTAGGAGTGGAGACAAGAAATGAACAAATGATAATTACAAAGCACAGTAAGTGCTATTAAAAGTTCTGTGAAAGATGAAATTAAGGAGCGGGTGAGCAGTCAAGGAAGAATATCACATTTCCTCATCTAGGCCCCAGACTTCTTGAGTGAGTCATTATTTCACAAGCAAACTTGCCATGAAGGAGAGAGGAGAGAAAGGTGACCGGTGAAGGGCAGAGGCAGAAGGGAGAGAGGAGAAAGGGGACTGGCTTAAGGAGCTGAACGGGGCATTGTATGCTAACACAGTATTTGTAAAGCTCTGATAACTCTCTAAAGCGAACTGTTTATCTGGGAAGGGAGGAGGCACTTCAGTGTATGTAAAAATTTCCCAAGAAACCCAGCTAGACCCTCTAACTTCCTGAAAATCATCCAGGCTTAAGGAGCATAAGTGGGTGGTTGAGCAAAAGGGACACCCAAGAAATGCTGCTTCTAACCAAGGGAACTGAAGGAACACGTGTTCCAAGCAGGAACCTTGAAAGGAAAGAATACCCCAGCCCATGCAAAAAGAAAAAGGAAAAGTGACAGGTCTGGAAAAACTGTCAAGTAGATGGCTTGTCTTTTGTTTCTAGTCCCCTTTCCCCTTGTTACTGGTCCTTTCTCCCTACAGTATTTTTAGTCGGCATGCAGCACTCTTAGAAGAAAGCATGTGAGTTACTCATTCACACTACGGTGCTCATGACTTTGTGTGTTGGCCCCCTGGAATCATTTGCACCTTAAAATGGGACGGATGGAAGGGTCATTGGTGAAATGTTCCCCAGTCCATGGAGGAGAGATTTAAGTCCTACAAGAGCCCCTCAAATCCATCAGGGTAATAGGATTTACTTTTTACTTAAGGCTGCCCTTGACAACACCATGTCCTATGCACGTGGCAGGTGACTTCTGCCTCCTCCTTCTCGGTCTTCAACCATCAGAACTTCCAAAAAACAGTCCTATCAGGAGGGAGAAGGTAGAGCCCATGTGGTCTGGAATTGGGGCCAAGGACGTGTACCCCAGTCATGGACTTCTGATCCCCTCAGTCCTGGTCTCTGGGCCAAGATCCGAAAGGATGGCAGTGCGCATAAGAATCTGGCACGCCCCTGATGAATGAGGACTGCCCGGTAAACACAATGACAAGGCAGACAGACCCTGCCCCTGTTTTCTAAGCCTCTTTTCATCCCAGGAATGTGTGTTTAAGAGACAAAGCCAAGTGTTTTATCTGCTGTCACTTGATGTCATGGAAAAAGGCCTGGATGTGGACTTTACAGACCCTGGTTGCCTCTCTAGCTCTGTGTGAGCCCAGCTTCCTCAGTGCGACAGAGGTACAGCGATTCCCCCAAGTGTGCTTCACGGGGTCTGGTGTTCCTGCACCGACCCCAGACCTGGAGGGGCTGCGCTTGTTATCAGCCTGAAGGTCCGGAGCTCTGGGGAAGGGCACGGATGGACGAAAAGTGTTCCAACAGCCGTGTGAAGAGGCTCCTTCGTGAAGCGCGGTGAGGAGGCTGGGCTCCCAGCAGCCCAGCAGCTCCACTACCTTCTGCGTGTCACCAGCAGGCCTTGAAGCACTCACTTTGCAGAGAGCAGGACTGGCCTGCAGGGCTTGTGTGTGGGTTAAGCTAGGTGAACATGCACAGGTAAAAACTACCTTCAAGTGGAACTAGCCAACCGTGTTTTAGGTTAAATTTCCTCAGGAGCCCTTCAAAACAGACCCATTACATATAAATTTGACTCCACAGAGAACAGAAGTCTCCAAACGCTTATAGTATTCATTTATTTTCTGTGTAAAGTTGAGGCAAGAACTTGAGGACTGATAGGCTCATTTCCCCCTCCGGCAGCCCAACACAGGCTGGCCTAGCCCACAGGGGCCCACCTCCCCCTCTCTGCCCTAGCTCTCCGAGGGGGGGGCCAGGAGAACGACCTCGAACCCCACTAGCACCTCTCCTCTGCCCTGCTCACCAGTCCCCAAACCAGGCTTTGTGCCAAAGGCCACAAATAGCTGTCCTAATAACAGCCACCCTTTACTGAGCACACACCAGGGGCCAAGCACCCACTAAGCACCTTATTTATTTCAGTTCCAGCCTCAGGACAATCCCCCCAGAAGCTACCTTGCTGTACCTATTTAATGGATGAAGAAGCTGAGTCGGGGAAAGGGTAAGTAATTCGCCCAAGCAACCTGCAGAGGGGCACACCCCATCCCAGAGTGCACTGCTTTCTCTCTTAACCAGATTCCCTGAGGAGCTTTACAGCAGGGCACCCTCTAACACACGTGCGCACACTCACGCACCCTGTCTCCTGTGCTCAGCCCTCCACTGTGAATAAGCAGTATCAGAGAAGGACCCGGCACAGAGGGGCAAGCACAGACCATATCTTTGAGACTGTCCTTAGGATGGGCACAACCAGCAGAGAGGCGGTTGCTGGGGGCCTAGTAGGACGAGGACGGATGAGCACGTCTGGAGTTTACTATCTGCTCTCAGACGGGACCTTCCCAGCAGGCTGCCCTTTGCTTTAATCCCGCAGTTTTCGAGCTCCCACGAAGAAGGGGCTCTGGCGAGGCCTTTACGGGCTGCAGGAGACTCAGAGAACGGACAGCCATGGCCCCTCCCCACCCAGAGCCCGCCAGAGGACACCACAGGTCTCCAAAAAGCCCAGAGCCCAGAGGGACAAGAGTGGCCCACAGCATCCTCACCACCCGCCTGAGCATTTCAGCTCTGACGCAGGCCGGCACGGTCGAGCCCCAGGCACGCAGAGAAAGGCCAGGAACCGTGGCTTGGAACCCACCCCACCGTGGCGCCCTCCGCGGCCCCACTGGAAGGAGGAAAGGGGTGAATTCTCGTGAGAATTCTGATAAATGGGCTCCTCCACCCCTCCCCCTCCCCCAATTAAAGCGAAGCTGTCCGAGCGCCGAGATGCAGAAACCACTTCCAAGCCAGGCATGACATCAACATTTCAGCGATAAGGGGTGGACAATGGGGTGTTAGACTAATAGAAAAACACCGCTGGATAAGGCCGGCTCCTGATACCCAGGCTGATGGGAAATACCATTGTCTGTCCGCTGTCAGCTGAGTCCCGGGGCGACAGGGATTCCAGCGGCCACAGGCCTCGGCCAGGGGGAGGGGTGGCTCGCGGTCGGGCTGGGGGAGGGCGCCACGGGACTGGGGTGGGGGGTACGGGCAGGGGAGCAGGGGAGGGGGAGCGGACAGCGCTGGGAGGGAGGCGCTGGCTCCGGACGCAGAGGGTGCTCTGGGATCTCAGCAGCAACCGGGCGTGGCGACGAGAGACGGCCCACTTCTGCCCCTGCCGAGTGCGTGCGGTTAAGTGTTTCCCCCGCCCTGCCTCAGGTTCCTAGAAGCCGGCGACGCTGCAACAAGTGGAACCTGCTGTTCGCGAGCCTTGGGCCTGCAGCCACGAGGGAAACCCGAGACATAGGCAGAAATGGAAGGCCGCGCACACTTCCGTCCAAGCGTTTGGGACTGTGTTGCTTGACTGTGCCATTGCTCACAGGTGTACTTGATTCATTGAGTCTCAGAATTTTAAAAAAATTGTATCAAAGTGATATGTGCACAGTTTTTATATTTTAAATCAATTTGTTTAAAAGAACGTTTAAAAACAGCAACAAAACTGATTTCCTGCTGTCCTGCTCCCCATCCATCTTCCCATCCTTGCCCCCTGCCTGCTTCTGCTCCCCAGAGGCGATAACCACTGTCAGGTGCTAGTGCTACTTCTGGTACTTGCCCTCTCTTTCTGAATAATGTGCTTATGCTGCTATGTCTTTATCCATTTTAGACATCTGATGGCTTCTTCATACGGCAAATGAGAACTTAGCAACTTCACACTGCTCCCCTTTTTACTTTTTTCCTCTCTCATCCTTCCAATATAATTATATTTGAGTAAAGCAATAATCAGGTAGTATTCTGACAATAAAAATATTGCTGTAACCTTGTCTCCTAGATCCTGTGTCCTCTCTTTCTTGATTTACCTCTTTGTCTTGCTGGAACACCTCCTTCAGTACCTTCCTGAGAAAGGGTACATTTTGAATTTGGTAAGGTATTGAATTCTAGGTTAAAAATCATTTTAAAAGGATCGCTCCCTTGTCTTCTAATTTGTGGAAGCTGTCAGACTTCTCAAGACACCATTTCTATTCCAGAGTCTTTGTATGGAACCTTGTCTTGTTTTTTCACTGGGAGCTCTAAGGAACTTCTCTCTATACCTGTTGTTGGAACGTTTCATGGCTATATTTCTTAACGTGTCTTTTCATTCATTGTCCTGGACAATCAATCAATAAGCTGTCAATCTGAAAACTCAATTCCTTTAATTCTGGGAAAAATTTGTGTATAGTGTCTTGGCCAATTTCTACTCTTGGCCGTCTTCTCTCTTCCTTCTGTCTAGGCCTTCTATTAATTGGATATTAGACATCCCTTTTTTTTGAGGAAGATTAACCCTGAGCTAACATCTGCTGCCAAGCCTCCTCTTTTTGCTGAGGAAGACTGGCCCTGAGCTAACATCGTGCCCATTTCCCTCTACTTTATATGTAGGATGCCTGCCACAGCATGGCTTGATAAGCAGTGCGTACATCCGCACCAGGGATCTCAACCAGTGAGCCTGGGGCCACCGAAGCAGAACGTGCAAACTTAACCACTGCGCCACTGGGCTGCCCCTAGACATCCTAAATTGATAGTCTAAATCTCTTTTATCTCTTTTCTATTTCTTTGTCTTTTTGCTCTACTTTTGGGGAGATTTACTCAACTTTATCTTCACACTCCCCTATAAAATCCTTTCTTTTCCTTCTGTATTTTCATTTTCAAGAGATCTTTCTTGTTTTCTGATTGTTGCTTTTTCATAACTTCTAATCTGATTTCATTAAGGCAACATCTTATCATCCAAAATATATTAATTATTATTTTTTTTAAGTTTTCTTCTGCTGCTCACAATGTTTTTTACCTTCAGCATCCTTTTATCTACCTGTCTTCGTCTCTCTCTTTGATGTTGGAGATTTTCCTCAAATGACTGGTGATCTTTTGGCTGTGTCACTAAAAGGCTAACTGGAAGTTCTGCATGAGGGTCTTGTGCCCTGTGGGGCTTCACGGTGGTGACCAGGGGGAGAACTTGGTCAGTTACTTGGACTAGCCAGTTTCCCCAGATCCTGTCTCAGGGACCTACAAGAGGCTCCTCCATTCTGGGACTGAGGCAAGGGAGGGCACTCAGTTTGCCAGCTTCCCCTTATCCTCATGGTCAGGGCCATGCCTCAGCCCCACCCTCCACTCTGCCAGATGCCCCTGAGTCAGGGCCTCCCCAGTTCAGGTTCCACCAGGAAACACTTTATTTATTTAGTTTTATATTTTTGAGGAAGATTAGCCCTGAGCTAACTACTGCCAGTCCTCCTCTTTTTGCTGAGGAAGCCTGGCCCTGAGCTAACATCGTGCCCATCTTCCTCCACTTTATATGTGGGACGCCTACCACAGCATGGCATGCCAAGCGGTGCCATGTCCGCACCCAGGATCCGAACCGGGCAGGGAACTCCAGGCCGCTGAGAAACGGAATGTGTGAACTTAGCTGCTGCGCCACCAGGCCAGCCCCAGGAAGCACTTTATTTAGCACCTACCACACGCCAAGCCCTACAATTATGCTGGAGACCTCATGGAACCCCTTCCTTTGGCAGAGAGGAAAGATGAACTCGATGAGATATGACTTGGCCTAGACCTCATGGCAGGCGGGAGCAGCGCTGGACCAGGGCAAGCCTGGTCCATGACCTCAACATCCACCTCCACCACAGAACACCCAGCTGATGGGTGGCCTGGTCTCCTTTCCCCCTTCCATCCCTCTGTGTATCACTTTCTATGCCTTCTTCTGTTTCTCCACTACCCACCCCAACTGATGGATCACAATAGGATAAAGACATTTAGTGTGAATTGCACAAATTGCACAAGGGAGAGCCTTGGATAATCTACTCAGATTTTTTTAAGTGAAGAAATAGAAGAAAATGTTCACATAAATCTGTAAATTAAAGCTGGGTGGTCCTCAATTTTATATATTTGACTCTCATACACCCCATGCTTTCGTACGTAGTTACTCAGGAACTCCCTTTTGTGTGTCTGTCTCAGACCCGCCTCATACAGTTGTCTCAATTCTTATAAAAGAATCTCAACATGATAAGAAATATGCCTATGGGAAGCTCTGGGCCCACGTCCTCCCAGCTCATGAGCCAAAAGGAAGAAACATTCTTCCGGAGTCCATGTGTCAAATCTCATGGAAGGATTCTGATTGGTTCTCCTCAGGTCTCATGCCCACATCTGAACCAATCACTATGAGGAGGGGGTAAACAATTAGAGTTGGACCAGCCTAGGTCATATACCATCCTTGAGGCCTCTGTGTTTGACACCCCATCAGAACCATATGAGGTTAATGTTGTGTTTCCTCCAATGAAACCTTGCTGGCAGACAAAACCTCTCCCCTATAGTCATCCCACAATAGACATCTCATGGGCACCCTCTCAGAATAAAGCACTACATTAGGCTTAGTGGGGGAAAACAAAGATTAGTCAGACTCATCCTGGCCAAAAGGGGCTTAGAGTCAGTAAGAGATTTGGTTATGTACATAAATACCTATGGTAGACTGCAGTTGGACCCTAAAGGCATAGAGTGCTCCCAGAGGCCATAGAAGAGACATATCCGAGGGGTTACCCTTGGGTGGGAGCCAGTGCAGAAGAATAATCTAATAAACATGGTGGTTAATTGTATGATGGTTAAAGGTAAGGGAGCATCTACCATGTTTACTCAAAGCTTACTAGACACCTTGGCATGACTTTCTGAGTTTCTTCCAGGCATCCAAGATGCTATTTTCTTTCAGGTCCGACCTCCCATTCTTCTTCCATTCACCATCCTGTCCTGAATCACTCAGTTCACATCAGGCTCCTGAATCTTCCCTTTATAATCTACCAGGCTAGTCCATCCAGTGGCCACCTACTTCCTACAACCATCATCACAGACATTTCTATTACTGATGCCTGAGCTCTGTTAAGGGACCTAGGCGGTGATGGTCTTTAAGTCATATTTGTCCCTAGGCTTTGTTTTAAGGGCCTTTTCTACCAAATGCTTCAGCCTCTCACCCCTGGACTTCTAACTGGTCTTCAGTCAGTTAACAAGAGCTATTTCTCCAATCACAGCTAACCTGCTGTGGGAGCTCACCCTCATAGGATATCCCTCCCTTTTCATCCCACCACACTCCCCAACAAAGGTTGAACCCTTTGTAAAAGAGGGAAAGTGGACGTAGCTAGATGGATAAGAACAATGCTGCTTGGAGGCGGGGATACATCTGGTTAGAAGGGCGAGTCTCAGCCGGCTAGCTAGATGGGCCTCTTGGGTTCAATCAGTTCGTAATTTCAGTTTATTCAGTATGTGTGTTTTACAACTCTGCATGCTCCAGAAAATACACATGGTTTTTTTTCCCCCCCACACTGGCTAGAATGTGAAAAGTTGTCAGCAAATAGTTATTTGCTCCATAAGAAATATACAGTGGGCTTAAATATTTTCCTTTCTTAATGACTCTCTGAGTGAATTAACTCTTTTTTTAAAATTGAGGTGAAATTCACATAACATAAAATTAACCATTTTAAGGTATATATTCATTAACCTTTAGTATGTTCACAATGTTGTGCGACCACGACAATCACCACTATCAAACTCCAAAATATCTCCTCACCTAAAAGAAAACTCCATACCCGTTACGCCCTCACTCCCTACCCACCCAGCCTAAGCCCCTGGCAACCAGCAGCCTGCTTTCTGTCTCCAGATCTACCTTCTGGACTTTTCACATAAATGGAATCAACAGGTGCTCTTTTGTGTCTGGCTTGTTTCACCTGTTTTCAAGGCTCGGCCACGTTGCAGTATATATCAGTACTTCATTCCTTCTTATGTCCGAAAAGTACTCAATATTGTATGTAAAACCACGTTTTGTTTATTCCTCCATCTGCTGGTGGACATTTGGGGTGTTCCTACCTTTTGGTTATTGTGAATAGTGCTGCTATGAACATTCGTGTGTAAGTAGTTGTTTGCATACCTGTTTTCTATTATTTTGGGTATACACCTAGAAGTGGAATTTCTGGATCATTGTGGTAAGTCTGTTTAATTTTTGAGAAACCGCCATACTCCACAGTAGCTGAACCATTTTACATTCACACCAGCAATGTACAATGGATCCAGTTTCTCCGTATCTTTTTCAACACTTATTAGTTTCAGAGTTTTTTTTATCATAGCCAACCTAGTAGGTGTGAAGTGATATCTCATTGTGGTTTTGATTTGTATTTCCCTAAGTACTAATGATATAGAGCATCGTTTCATGTGCTCATTGGTCATTTGTACATCTTCTTTGGAGAAATGTCCTTCGTCCTTTGTTTTGGCTGAGGAAGATTTGCCCTGAGCTAACGTCTGTTGCTAATCTTCCGTGGTTTTTTTTTTTTTGCTTGAGGAAAATCAGCCCTGAGCTAACATCTGTGCCAATCTTCTTCTATTTTGTACATGGGTCACCACTACAACATGGCTGACCAGTGGTGTAGATCGGTGCCTGGGATCCAAACCCTCCAACCTGGGCCGCCAAAGCAGAACACGTGGAACTTGACCACTATGCCATGGGACCAGCCCCTGTCCATTTTTAAATTGAGGTTTTATCTTTTGCTGTTGAATCATAAGAGTTCTTTATATATTCTGGATATTAGATTTTATCAGGTATATGGTTTGCAAATATTTTCTACCATTCTGTAAGTTGTCTTTTCACTTTCTTAATACATAAAAGTTTTTAATTTTGTTACGTCCAACTTATCTATTTTTTCTTTTGCTGCTCATACTTTTGGTGTCATATCTAAGACAACATTGCCAAAGCCAAGTTGATGATGATTTATCCCTATCTTTTCTTCTAAGAGTTTTATAGTTTTAGCTCTCATATACTGGTCATTGGTGTGAGGAAGGGTCCAACTGCATTCTTTGGCATGTAGATATCCAGTTGTCTCAGCGCCATTTGTTGAAGAGACTGTTCTTCCCCCCATTGAATCGTCTTGGCACCCTTCTCAAAAATCAGTTGGCCATGGATGTATGCATTTATTTCTGGCTTATTTTGGTTGAATTCAATTTGATTTGTAGGTTTAGAGTAAGTTTCAAATTGGGAAGTGTGAGCCCTCCGACTCTGTTCTTCTGTTTCAATATGGTTTTGGTGACTTAACTCATTTTAATTATAGGAAGGACTCTTGTGATTGGTGAGACTCACCAATCCTGTCACCCCAGGAGGCAACTTGTTATAGTAGAAGGATCCTTGGAGAAAGAACTTGGACACTTGGGTTCTGGTTCTAGCTTTGCCACCAACTCCCTAGATGTCCTTTGCAAACCACATCTCCTCATTAGATCTTGCTTTACTCTTCTGCAAAATGGAGATGAAGGCTCTCACATTTACATTTCTTTCTTGGAGTAGGACCTGAAGCTTTTAAATAAGTCCATCTTGAAAAACGCTTGGAGTCGTCAGATTGCAGTCCCAGGTACCCGAGAAGAAACCATCAGACAGCTCCCCTCCCACAAATCCCACATCTATAGCTAGCTGGCTTCAGTGAAGGTGTTGTTCTAGCAAGCACTAGATTGGCAGAGAGGAGAGAAGTCTGGGCCAGGGAGAAAGTTAGAGATTGGGCCACCTTTAGTTCCTCCTCGAACTGCCATTGAATTATGCTTGATGTTTCCTAGCACTTGACTAATGAATAAAGAGTGAAGTCTCATATATTTTAAATAACACACAATCGTTTATTCAAAAACGTTTCTAGGGAACTATTATGTGCTAGGCATTGTGTTGAATACTATGGGTGATACAAAGATAAGTTACTTTTGAGTCCCACCTTTTGGTAATCAGTTTCACATTTGAATAATATCAAGGGGAATTTTAATTGTTTTGAAAATCTCTGCTTTTTTTGTATTGATTTGGGTAATGCTTTCAATTTTTAAAATTGCTTCTGCACATGTAAATGGCCTTAGAGGAAATCAAAGCCCTGGGCATAAAAGGTCAACCACTTATACACCTAGATGCCACCTTCTACACCAAGCAATTTACTACAGTGTTTGTTACATGGCTGAAATCAGGGTGCACTTGCTACCATGTGTTGGCTTTCTTAACTTGATGTCGTTTCATGGAATTAATTTCCTGCAGGTATATGGGAGAATGTGTGCTGGCATGCCATCATCTCAGTAGTCAGTCTACGTCTGTCTCTTGTCCCCATTCCTACCTGAACTGCCCTTTCTCTCATTTTCTAATATTGGAACATGGATAGGTCATTAGGAGGCTACTGCAGAGGCGATGGTAGCTTGCACGAGGATAGTAGACCAGGTGATGACTTGCATGTGGCGGGGAGAGGGAGAAAGAGGTGTCAAGAATGACTCCTGGATTTCTGTCCTGCAACACTATATGGTCGTCCTATTCAGTGAGTTCAGAAGCACAAAGAGGACCAGATTTGGGGAGAAAAGCAGGACACTCTTTGCTCAATGGTGCCTAGAACAGTTGTACAACACAGGAGTCCTAGGGAAGATCACAGGTTCGGTTTTAGACAAGTTGGACATGTCTCTGAGACAGTCAAATGACATCAGTACGGAGGCAGATGGGGCACAAAGAAGAGGTCAGGGCTGGAGACACATAGGTGGTGGTAGAAACACTGAGTCTGGACGAGAGTGCAAGGGGAGAGAGTACAGAGTGGGAAGGGAACCTAGACCTGAGCCTTGAGGAGTGCCAGCTTTATAAATGCCGGAGGGAAGTTTCCTGCAACGGAGACTAAGACCTGACCAGAGCAGTCACAGGAAAAGAAGGAGGATGTGGAAGCACAGAAGCAAAGAGAGAGTGCTTCAAAGTGAAGGAGGGAATTGTTGACAAGGTCAAATGCTGCTGAGAGGTCAAGATCAAATGTCCGTTGGATTTAGTGACCTTGAGGTCATTGGCGACCTTAAGAGCTGTTTCAGTGGTATGACGAAGGGAGGCAAGATTGAAGTGGACCGTGGAGCAAGTGAGGAAATGGAGAAAGTCGCGGCAACTCCTTTGGGAAGTTTGGCTTCCAAACACAGTCTGTTCCCACTTCTTCCTCATCTTCACTGAGTGCTGTTCAACTTTAGGGAAATCTCTTCACCTCTCTGGATCTGTTATTCCCCAAAGATGCCGAGGGAGGGGAATTATACTGTATCTCTAAGCGTATGGATAATCTTCTGCAAACCAAAGTCAGCATATATAACATGAAAAAGAAAACTGGGCACTTCCAAGGACAGTGGATCAAAAGCGGGTTAGATGGTGTCCTTTCTCCAGGGATCCCCCCGTTTTATTTGAGTTAAGAGGGGCATGGAGCACTTTAGGGAAGAAAAGGGGCTGAACTACCTCCAGGGTCAAGTGGGTGAGAGTCCACAGAAGGAAAAGTCAGGCAGAGGAGGAGGAGGGGGCAACAGAGGGACAGAGACACACCTGACCCAAGAAGCCCCGAGAGACACTGAAGGCTAGGGGAGGGGATCCTGGTCTTGCCTGTTGATTCCCTCCAGAAACTGCAGAGGAGAGAAGCCAGGCAGAACTGCTCCCCTGCACACACACACACACACACACACACACACCCCCGCAGGCCCGAGGGAAGGCAGGGCTGGGCTGGGAAACGATGAGGAAGGCAGAGAGGAAGGGCAGCAGGAATAATTACCCACGCTGGCAGCCAGCCCCAGCTAGAGGGTGACCTCTGGGACCCCAGGGTAGAAAAGAGTGAAGGTTTCTTTAATGGCCACAGGTGTTGGAGTAGAAAATTTTCCATGAAAAGGGGGCTGTTCCACATGATTAAAATAACCACTTGGGCCCCCTTGGCAAGCTCAGGCCTTGTTTTTTTCACACTTTGCAGTGTGTCCTTCAACTCATTTTGGAGGCTGTTCCAAGGATAAATGGCAAAAGAAAATTCCTTTTCTTTTCACACACGCTAATAAGGAAGGAGGGGGAGAAAGTGCCCCCCCCCCACACCCCGAGGGCAGGCTGGGGAGGCTGAGGCAGGGCGTTGGGTTTTTGCTGAAGACTGAGGGAGGCTGGGGGATGTGGATGAGGAGGAGTGAGCAGCTGACTCCTGAACTGGGAAAACAGTTGGGTAGGGTGGGGGTTGGTAGGGACACTATCTGCTTGGAGGCTGCTTGGCGCTGGCAATAGTGACAGGGACAGAAGCCCCGACCAAGAGAGTGAGCTCAGGATCTGGTCTCTCATGGTGGTCTCAGTGGTGGGTTGGCCAGGACATTGTGTTGTGGGTGAGGCTAGGGAAGAAGACAAATTTGTACCCTCTGGTGTGTTTCGAGGCTGCCCCGTCTGTAGGGAGAAGCCAAGACCAGAGGCAGCCTAAGGGCCTGGTTTCACTCCACTTCCTACCATCGGAACAGGTTGTTGGATGGCTCCCAGCCTGTTCCGCCTTCCCCTCCATAAATTAGGGGTGCTTGAGGATTGAACAAGGCATTGTTCAAAGCACACGAGTGTGAACAACAGATAATGTTAGTTTGATGATGGTGATGTCCCTCAGTCCTCATTCAACTCAGGACCTCCAGGGTTCTCATTGTTCCCGTCTCCACCCCAGTCCTAATTGCTCTTGGGTTTTTTTGTTTCTTTATCCTGGATCAGGTACTAGGTACCACCTCCCCGCTCTTGGCCACAGAAGATCCATTCAGCCCCTAGGAATGAATGCAGGAGCTTACCCCTTCCACTGATGCAAAGCAGAGGAAACTTTTTTGTAGTTGCTATTGCAACATTATTGTTATTGGGCAAAAGCTAACCACCGACTTTTCCTGCCACCTTACTTCCTACAAAAAGCCCTCTGCCCCCATGGGCGTGCCCCTCACTATCATGGGAAGATGCTGGGCCCTTGTCCAGGATGCCTGCCACCCTGGGTCATCCTCCCCCTGCCACATCACATTCTTCTAGGGTTCCCCAGCCTTTCAGGGGATGTCATAGTGCCTAGCTTTGACCCCCAGTGCTTTCCCTGACCATCTTAGGCCTCGCTGACCCTCTCCTCCTCTGAACAGCACTCTCCAGACAGCTGTTTGTCAGGTTGTGGTCTGAGGGTCCCCTACACCAGACTTCTCCAGGGAACTTGGAAAAGCAGATTCCTGAGCCTCTGTCCCATTCTGAATCAGATTCCCTGAGATGGGGCAGCCAGCAAACCTACATTTGTAATGATCCCTACAGGGGAATCTTAAGAGACACACACAGGTTGACACCTGATCATCTACTGTCCCTCATCGTGCCAAATTGCCAAGACGGAAACACATTAAGTACCTGCCACAGTGCCTCGCTCATGGCGGGGCTCAATAAACAATTGTTGATTGATAGATGATGGATGGATAGGTAGATAGGAAGATAGATAGATAATAGATAGGTAGATAGATAAATAGGTAGATAGATAACTGATAGATAGATAGATAATGGATGGATAGATAAATAGATGATAGGGCAAAACCTTGCCACAGTTTTGGTCACTTCTTCCCTTAGCTCCTGGAACCACAGTGTGGGATGGAGAGCCGGGTCTCACAAAAGGCAGGGCCTGGATCTACAAAGCTGTTGAGAACAAAGGCAGACGGAGGGTTACATTTGGACTCAGTAATCCGGCAGGACAGAGTTCAAGTCCGCCCCTTACTGGCTCAGTGTGTTTGGGCTAGCTACTGTGTCTCTCCAAGCCCAATTTTCCCCATCAGTCAGAGAGGATAGTGACGGTCCCTGCTCTCAGGAGTCCAGCAAGCACTGACTTAGATGGTGCAGGCAGCAAGAGCAGCTGTTAGGCGAGCTACGTGCTCCCAGTCCTGGCCTCTCTCTACGCGGCTGGTTCCTTCTCTCTCCCACACTGGCTTCCATGGCTCCTCCTTGCATAGAGCCAAGTCATAGCTGGGTTACATCTTTTCAGGGTCAAACACCCCAGAGACAGACACGCATCTCGCACAGTCCTCAACCCAAATCTCTGGAGAAGAGAAGCTGGAGGGCCCTCCAGGATTTGCAGTCCTAACCCTCTCCAGCCAGGAATGAGGGATCAAGTTTTGCAAAGGCAGATGCAGCTCCGTGGCCTCGGCCCCCGGCAAGAAAAGAAACAGTTCTCAGGGAAGGGTGGAGGATGGCCACAGACTGGGCAGACACCCCCCAGGTATCTACTGTGACTCCCCAGAAATAAACATCCTCTCTGCCCCCAACCCCATGGCTGCCTTTCGTCTGAAAGAGCCTGCCCTCACATCTTCCTGGGATTGAGTGCTTCAGCCTCAGAGCTGCCCACCTCTTCCCCTGATCCATCCCCTGTTCCCTCAAGCCCTGCCCACTGATGTGATCCTTCCAAAGCTACCAGTGTGCCCTCCACTGCAGGTGGGAGGGGTCCTCAAAGTGTAAGCCCTACCCTCAGGGTGCTGACAATCTAGCTGGTGATGTCAAGCCAACATACACAGGCTGACTGGAGAAGTGTCAGTTACTAAGCTGTGAGTCATGACACTGAGGGCACTAGGAATCCGCAGAAGAGATTCCGTATAGGCTGGAGTGATCAGGGAAAGCTTCCAGGAGGAGGAGGAACCAGGGCAGGAGTTTGAAGGCTGTGGGGATTGGGAAGAATGTTCTGGGCAGGCACTGGAGGAATGGAGAAAGCCCTACTGATAAGCTGCCCAGGTGGGAATGGTTGCAGGGCAAGGGGGTGGCAGGAAGGAGAGGGAGAGAAGGCCAGCTCAGCAGGTGCTGTAATTATGGAGGGCCTCACTGGCCAAGGATGGGCCTTCAGACTACACGCTGGAGGGTAGGTAAGCCTTGGCCTCCCTTCCACCCGGCTCAGGCAAGCTGGCTTGGGGCCTCCCACAGGTCCCGGGGCTGCCCCATTGATTGGCCTGTGAAAGGCCACTTGGTGGACTGGTTGCTGAGAGACGGCCCCAGAGGCCAGGGCTGGGATTAGAAGTGGCCCTGTTTGTTCTCCTTGCTGGGAGGAAAGAGGACTTTGGTCTCAGCTTATCAAACTGCCCTGGGTTTGAAAGCCCAGGAATGCAGCCTTGGGCAAATGTGCAGGTTCACAGGACACCCATTAATCAAACAGTTCCCTTCCCTCCACCCCTAATAACCTGACCCCCCCCCCCATACACACACACACACACACACATTCACACTCACACTGCACTTTTATTTGGTCTTTTGGAGGTCCAAGCCCAGCTGGCAGCTGTGCCAGGCCCCAGTGGAGCTATTTCAGGAAAGCAGACTGGCTTGGACGCTGTGCCCTTCCCCTAGTTTGCCTGGTGGGCCTACCAGAGGCAGCCCAAAGTCCAGCTGTGGGCTTCCAAGAAGGTGAAGGGAGCCAGCCGGCCGCCCCACTGCCTCTTTATACCGTATAAAGAGCAATGCATTGTCCCCTCAAGATGGAAAGCAAAACATCCTAGGCAGTAACTTCTAGAGAAAACTTTTTTAAAAAACATAAAATTCTTCTTTCATACCTTGTGGAATGAAAAAGGACATTATTTGTTCTTCTATACAGCAGATGAAACTACAGTGGAAAGTCACATACTACCTGGAGGCCAAAGCTTGCAGCTTGTAACCCAGGGCTCCTGCCTCATGAGGGCAGTGGGGTGGGGGCAATGTGGTGGAGGCAGGGGCGCTGAATCTAAGAAAACTGAATTTCTTGGGAATAAATGTAAATAAAAATAATAAGTGTGAGTTCCTGTTAATAGGTTCTAGAAACCAACTGCCCAAGTTCTAAATAGGTGTGTGTAGCTTTGAGATAGCCAATGTGGAGAAGGTTCATGAGTTTGAGAAGACAGTATGAGTTTCCCACGAGCCAACTGTGGGCTGTGGCTACCAGATCACTGATGTCAACCTTGCTGACAGAAAGAAGAAAGACTAAAAGGAAGGAGATAAAGAACCAAGATATTTCACACCGTCCCCACATTGTCTAAAATACTGTGTTCTAACCTGGGCACCACATTTGAAGTTTTCTTTAATCGTAAATGGGAACCCAATCCCAGAGGGTGAGCTGGCTCGTGAGAAGCTTCAAAATTATGTCTGAGGAGAAGTACAAGCAGACTCTGGAGATGCATGTGCAGAGGAGAAGCTTGTCAGTTCCCCTTGGAACCCTAGTTTCTGTCTCTCAACTCCGCCCACTGCGCTCCACACTGTGGCCACCACCTTGACCCAGGCACCCATCGCCTCCGGCCTACGCACCTCCAGCAGCCCCTCCTGGACTCTGCCTAAGCCGGAGGACAGCCCGGGAAGTGCCTTCCTCCTTGCAGCCAGAGTGGCCTCACCAAAATCCACACTTGATCCTATCTTTCGCCCCTTAAAACTCTGAGGTATGCCCCCACCCACTCCCCCTGCAATTGCCCAGCGTGTCCTGAAGCTGTCCGTGACCCACACATTCTAAATTAGCTGCTGTTCACAGCTGCTATGCTGGGGACCACGCCTTTGCGTGTCCTGCTCCCTCTGTCTGGAGCACTTATAGTCCCTGGCACCCCATCTGAGTACCCTCTGTGTGACCTCCAGCACGTGGCTTGCTGTCCTCTCCTTTGCACAGTGCAGCTCCCACATGCTCCCCCAGCACCGAAGGCTCGTCACCTACAGGGCCTGCTCTCCTGTCCCATTTGCCCCCTCCACTAGACCACCAGCTACTCGTGGCCAAGCACGTGTCTGCCCCCAGCTCCCAGCACTGGGCCTTGTGCCTAGCGGGCACCTATCAGTATTTGCCAAACGTATGAATGCCAGCTGGTTTCAAATATTTGAAAGGCTGTCATGGGAAGAAGGGTTGGTCCTAACCTGAGTGGCTCAAAGAGGCACAATCAGGACCAGGGAGTGGAAGCGACGGAGAGGCAGGAAGCTGGTGGGGCTCACCTGGCTGCTCCCAGAGATAGCGAGTTCCATCACCTGTGGTCATTAAGTGGGACAAGAGGCCCCCTGAAGCAGGTGGCAATAGAGGGGATCCTGTTTGGGTGAGATGAGCTCCATAGTCTTCTAGCTCTAGGACTCTAAGGGTTAGTTTGACTTTGTGGCTGCCTCCACATACTCATACCGGTCGTGGTGCAGACTTGAGCTTTCCCAGTCAGGGCCCAGCCAGGCTGGGCCTCAGAGCTGCTGGGGATCAGGATGCAGCCCCAGCTAGGACGGGAAACCTGCTACCATTCTGGAGAGGTGACTTTGTGCCTTTGGGAAGAGAATGAAGTTGAAGTTTGACCATCAGCCTGTGGGCCCCCGGGGGGAGATGGGCTTGCCTCCCCCTGAACCTGCAAGGCCAGCACTCCCTCGCAGCCGCCTCCTTGAGAACCGGGCATTGTGTTCCTGCCCAATGCCGGACCGGGTCTTTGACATCAGAGCCAGCCCAGGTGCAGTGGGGGAGGGGAAGTGACCTCAGCTCGGCCGCATGGCTCCTTGGCCCCGGCTAGGCTGTCCTCCCTCACCAGCAAGGTCACTGTTATCTGCTCCGTGAGCGCGCTCGCAGGGCCTGGACGCCCTCCAAATATGCAGAGGGAGTTTCAACCTAACCCAAGACTAAAAGGCCTCCCCCGGCTGACATTTTCCAAGTGCTCTAAACACCAGGCAAGGACAAGAAAGAAAGGCACTCAGAAGCGCTTCTGCAGTCATAGGCTGCCGATGCTACCTGTGCTTATGCACACGTGTGTGTCGAAGCATGTGTGTCTGTGTGTCAATGTGCACGCATATGCCAACGTGCGTGCATGTGTGTATGTGTGTGCGTGTCAATGTGTCTTGTGTATGAGTTAACACGTATGCCTGTATGTGTGTGCGTGTGTGCTGGGAAGGGCATAGAGGAGCTATCTGCTTTGGTGGCAAGGCTGAATTTATAGAAACGTTTTGTCCAGAACCCTCCTGAGGCTGAGAAGACAGGGTAAAATGGCTCCAGTTCTCAGTCTCTAACTGTCTGCAGATACACATCCTCCACCTGCAGGATGTGGCTGCCTGCAGTCCCCTCAGCCTCTCTGAAATCTTTGACTGCGAACCATCTTCATCCCCCGCAGAAGCTTCTCCTGCTTCCCTGTTGCTGTCAGAGGTGCCATCACTTTCCTGCTTTGAGAGTCTAATTCTCAAAGCCACAGGGAAAGAGTGGAACGTGATGGAGGACAGTCCTGAACCCCCACTACTGCCCTGTCACCAGCTGTGTGACTCAGGTCGACACCTCAGTCCCCAGCTGTCAAATCTGAAGCTGATCTGAATTTACATGAGTTGTTACATGTGCAGCACTATCACACGTGACTGCCCAAACCCTCATGAGCCTCCTCTCTGTATTTTCGCAGTTCCCCACATTGTAAATCTGCTTTCCCGATATAGAATTAAAAAGCAAAACAAAAAACAAAGCTATTTCCCAGCCTCCCTTACTGCGAGGGCGCAGGCCTGTGACTTAGATGCACGGAGCTATGTGCCCACCTGAGACTTCGAGTTGTTCGCAGGGAAGCAGCTGGGTGGAGGTGTGCGATGGGCCATGAGGAGCAGCAGAGGCCACTGAGCAGCGACTCCAAACTGGCCAGCTCTGCACGCCTCTGGGAGTCATTCCTGTAAGATCAACCTAGAGTCTGGAGCTCACCTACACCCTTTAGTAAATTCTCTCCTGCCTTAACTGCTCACTAATACTGATTCTGTGGTCTGCACCTATGAGCCTACCCACTCCTGAGAGTTCACTGCCACCGCAGGCATTCACAGATGGGAGCAGTGATGGTTTCATTAAAGGAGATGAAACGGACAAAGCGCCAGCATAGCATCTGTGTCTCCCTGGGTGGAGCCTCTGCTGACCCGCCCTCTGGAGAGAACCAGGCTCCTTCCTGAAGCATGTGCCCTTTTCTCAGGTTGGCAGTAAAGCCTGACGGACCAAGCGAGCCCCCCGGTATGTGCAGCAAGGTCTCACGCAGCTGACGGCAGGGCCCGGCCCCGCCCACAGCTCCTGCTGTCCGGGTCTGGAAGGAGAGTCAGCAAGTGGTGTTTTATGGAAACTCATCCATGTGCGAGGCCCAGGAAACCAGCCCAATGGCCTTACTGTCTCGCTTTGAGATTTTCCTCCACAGCTAAACACCCAGCAGGTGCCAGGTCCTAACTAAGTAATTTGGAGGGTGTTAAAAAAAAAAAGGCAGAAGATCCAGTAACTAGTCCCAAAGGGGTTAATTTGGTCGGGAAGACATCTCAAATGTGTGGGAGAGAAGACTGACCAATAAAAAAATAGACTTGATCTTCAGTTACTGAGAGGAACAGAATGTACCCTCCCCATCAGGGGGGATAAGATGGTTTTTGCTGGAGGGGACAGGGAGGTCTTCCCAAAGAAAGCTGGGCAGGGCCTGAGCCTTGTAGGCAGGACCTGGAGGGACAGAGAAGTCGAGGCAGGAGTTCCTGGCTGAGGAACAGCGTGAGCAGAAGTGCAGAGGAGGGAGAACCTGCTGTGTTCAGGGCTGATCTGCTAGAATGGAGGCCTGTGAGGAGGCAGAGGGAAGTCTATCTGGAATTCCTGGGACCACTGAAGCCCGGATAAGAAGCTTTGATTTCAGTCCAGGATGACAGGTGGTTGGGTTGGAACAGAGGTGACATTGACCTCACCTATTTGACCTTTTTTGACTCGGAATATTTTGACAATTTCATTTTGATCCCATCTGCCCCTCTCCTAGAGTCAGAATTCTCCATTTTTGGAAAGTTATCTCACTGCATCTCCCTACTCTGCTAAAACTGCCTCGGCAAAGAACCCCCATGGCTTTCCTATTCCCAAATTTAAGGCGTTTTTTTCAGACTTTGTCTTACTGGACCTCTAGTGTGTAGTGCTATGAATCTCTCTTTTGTTCTTAAAACTCTCTCCTATTGCTTCTGCCCACCATGTTCACTGTTTTTCCCACCTTCTCTGACCCTTCTGCCACCCGTGTCCCGCTGCACTTTTCCCTCTGTGACCTGGGTGGTATCATTCTTTCTCATGATTCTAACTGTCATTAACTTGCTGACAACACATCCAACACCCAGATCTTTCCCAGAGCTGCAGACACACATGCTCCACCACCTGGATTGACCAGCTCCTAATGCATGGAGCAAAATGCAGGCACTCCAGCCACCTTCAATTCCATGTCTCCAAGAACAGTCATCATTCCTAATCCTGACCCATGTCTCTTCTTCAAACCCTTTCCCCCTGCTCTATTAATGGGCACTAACATCCATCTAGCGATCCAGGCCAGGATCCAGTATTTAAGGTGGAGTTGAATCTGGTCCCTGTCATGTCCTCCTTTTCTCCCTCCCTTAGTCCCACCCTCTACTAATCAGAGTCCCTCCAGACCTGCCCCCAGGCTGTCTCTGCCCCTTTTCTCCCACACTGCCTATCCTCAGTCAAGGCCCCAGCATTTCTCACCAGCTCTGCACCAGCCCCCACCTAGATGCTCAGGCCGCGTCTCACCCCTTCCCACCCATGCTCGCTCCACTAGCATGAGCTCCCTAACATGCACACATGACCATGTCATGCCGCTTCTTGAAGTCTTTCAGTGAGTCCCCATTGCCCACAAAATAACAACAAAGAGTCCAGGCTCTTTCGTAGAACATATCCCCTCCTCCATGATGTGGCCCCTGCTTCCTTCTCCAGCCTTTACCTCTCCCACTTGCACTTCACAGTCCATGCTATAGTAATCGTTACCTGCTAATGGTTCCCTAAGACCAACATGCTGTTCCCTGCCCCCATGCCTTTACCTGGGCTGTTTCCACCCCCTGTGCTATGGTCTGACTGTTTGTGTCCCCCTGAAATTCATATGTTGAAACTCTAACTGCCAATGTGATGGTATTGGGAGGCGAGGCCTTTGGGCAGTGAGTAGGTCATGAAGGTGAGCCCTCAAGAATGGGATTGGTCTCTTGTAAAAGAGACCACGGAGAGCTCCCTTGCCCTTTCCACCACTTGAGGACACGACAAGAAGACAGCCGTCTGAGAACCAGGAGGCAAGTCCTCACCAGACACCAAATCTTGGACTTCCCAGTCTCCAGAACTGTGAGAAATCAATGTCTGTGGTTTGTAAGACACCCAGTCTGTGGTTTTCCTGAAGGAACGGCTGTGCCTGCATGCCCTTCCCTCCCTCCTCTGCCTGGATAATGCCTGCCTGCCCTGCAAGATGCACCACAGGAAACGCCTCCAGGAAGCTTTCTGAGCCCCCCTGGCCAAAGTGCCCCCCTCTGAGCCCTGATGCCCCCACACAGAAACACTTACTCACAACAGTGTGAGTAACGCTCACACTGTACTGTACACTTAACACTCCTGTACTGTACACTTAAGGGGTTGAGATGACGAATTTTATGTTACATTTATTTTGCCACAACTAAAAATGAAAAACATTGACTGCACTGTACTGATGTTCTCTGATGATAGCCACATCTTCCCCACCAGTCTCTGAGCTAAAGCGCTAGGATATGCCTTGTACGGCTTTGTAACCCTGTCGCCTAGCACCATGCCTGGCACAGAGTGACATTTTGTCAAACAGAACCAAACTAAACTGCAGGATGCTTGGGAAGAGGGGTGGCCAGCAGGCAGGGAGGATGGAGTGGAGCCGGGAACAGAAGCCAGAGTGTCAGTGAACAAGTTCAGCCATGAGTATTTGCCTGCTTTCTCTGAGAAAATCTTCTGAAATCAGGAGGGATCCCTGAGGTAGGAGATTAGGCAGGTTGAAAGGCATGTGGACTTCCCTCTGCTCCCTGGGACTGCTTCTCCCCAGGGTTCTCTTGCCCTTCGTGGAGGTGTCGAGCCACAGATCAGAACACAAGGTCTGCGGGGTAAGGGGAGGAGGCATCTGGAGCCCTTGGGCCACAGGACTTCCCACTTTTAGGATAAACAGCAGACAGAGCAACAAGCTAAAAGACACCATGGGGGAGTGATGAGACAAATCCAGAAGGTGGGACGTCGTGCACAAGTACTGGCTCCAGTCTCTTCAGCAAGTCAGTGCCACTGGATTAAAAGAGATCTAAGGGGTATAACAACCAGGCACAATGCATGATCGCAGATGAGATTCTAGTCAGGACAGCTGGAGAAATTTGAATCCAAAATAAGTATTAGAGGATACTAGGTAATTATTATTAATTTTTTTGTATTATAATGTTATTTTGACTATGTAAGAAAATGATCTTAATTTTTAAAGATACATTCTGAAATACTTAGAGGTAATGTGTTATGGTATCTGTAGTTCACTTTACAATACTTCAGCATAAGCATCAGTTTAGAAAGGAAAAATGCTATTGTGAGAAACTGCAAGCTAGAGACACTATGAGATAGCAATTACCTTATGAAAGTAATTACAACTGTTGTTTATGCTGATGATAGATTCATATCATGTTGTTTGTTATGTATAACAGGCCAAATCATTTATAAATCTATCCTAAAAAGAGGTGTATAGGTGTTATTAGGGTTAGATGAGGTCATGAGGGTGGGGCCCTCATGGTGGGATTAGTGTCCTTATAAGAAAAGGAAGAGACACAAGATCCATCTTCCTCCATCAAGGGAGGGCCAAGAAATAGGGCCTCACTGGAACCCAACCATGCTGGCACCCTGATCTCAGACTTCCAGTCTCCAGAACTGTGAGAAATACGTGTTTGTTGTTGAAGGCACCCAGCCTACGGTGTTCTGTTCTAGCAGCCAGAGCTAAGGCAGTGTGAGTGAGGTCAGTGTCTGTTACTGTTAGTGCCATTGAGTAGATTCTGACTCCTGGTGACCTTGTGTACAGCAGAGTGGAACCTGCCTGGTCTTTTTGCACCAAGTTCTCGTCTTCCAGTGTTATATATCAGACAACACTCCACTGCTGTTCATAGGGTTTTTACGGTCATTTTTTGGAAGTGGGTGGCCAGTTCCTTCTTCCTAGTCTGTCTTAGTCTAGAAACTCCAATGAAATCTGCCTACCCTGTGTGACCCTGCTGGTATTTGAAATACCAGTGGCATAGCTCTCAGCATCTCAGCAACATGAAGTCAGTGTGTCCAGTCAAAATTATGTTAATGACAAAGGGAGACCCTTGGATGTCAGGGACTATGTGTGCAATAAAGGGGAATCTGAGAGGTCGTGGGGGGTCGGGGGGAGATCAAATGCCTGAGAGATGACTGTGAGAATGAATGAAAACAGAACTTGGCAATGGCCAAGAGCCTGTAGATTCAAAGCCCCCTTCCCAGAAAACAACTCAAGAATCAAAACCAGGTTCTGGGCTGTGCTGGAAACTCAAGAGCCAGAACCAAGGGAAGCTTGAGCGGCCTGCGGGGAAGAGAAGACAAGGAGCCCGGAGGGAGGACTCTGGGACGGGTCCCACACAGAAACAATGCTGCAGGTATGCTGTGGTCCTCCCCTGCAAGGGGCTCACATGACACCCGTCCAGTTAGGACCACAGGCGCAAAACCAACTCTACAACCTAAAGGTGGTCATGATGGAGGGAGGGAGTGTGTGTGCAAGTGTGCTTGCACAAGCATGTGTGCTTGTCATCGTGTCTGGCGCACAGCAAACTGGAGGGGAGGAACACACTAGTATTAGTAGAAACTGAGGGCCGACAGCCTAAAAGTGAGTTTACTAAAACTTAACCCGTGAAAAGTAGACAATGTGGTGATTTAGTTTAAGGGCAAATAGCTGTACACATCTTAATGGTTTTGGAGGACATCAGTGTGTTACTGTAAAGTACAAGAGATGGTGCTTATCTGATGACTCTTATCATCAGGAAAAAGCCATGTAGTACCCTTTATTTAGGGAACCAGGGAACTATGTGCCAGTTTTAGGGTCATCAAACATTTTTTAAAGTTGTGTTTCCAAGAGTGTCATTTAGCAGAATATTAGTGCTATGAAGATGTACCGTACAAAGAAATGCCACATAACCAAAGGTGATTGTCATAGAATAGCCTGAACGAGTTTATTTCCAGGATAAATCAAGGCAGTAAAAAATAGACCTTCTTTATTTTTCTACATTTCAAAAACTCATGGGGGCTAGCCCAGTGGCCAAGTGGTTAAGTTCACACACTCCGTTTCAGCGGCCCAGGGTTTCACTGGTTCGGATCCTGGGTGCAGACACAGCACTGCTCTTCAGGCCATGCTGAGGCGGTGTCCCACATAGCACAACCAGAATGACCTGCAACTAGAATATACAACTCTGTACTGGGTGGTTTTGGGGAGAAGAAGAGGAAAATAAATAAATAAATAAAAGATTGGCAACAGATGTTAGCTCAGGAACCAATCAAAAAGAAAAAAGAAAAAAAACCTCGACAATTCTTGGGTCCAAAGAAAACCAGGGAAAGCACAAAGAAATATTCTTTATCATCATCAAAAATTATTAATGACTACTCAAGTCCCTAGAGGTATATTTAGTCAGCATCCAAAAGAACCCACTAAAAGACACGTTTGGAAACTAACTTGTATGTACGGAATGCAATAGATTTTTCTTGCGAAGAATATATGTGTGTATTATCTGCATTATTCTTAGAATAAGGAGTGGGGGAACATAGGATGCCATCTATCCCATTTTACTGAAAAAGCTTTTGTGTCCATCCTACCATTCCTAAATGCCCAATGCATCTATGATGAGGGATGGCCCCCTCTGAAAGCCGTCCTTTCCAGATTTGAGAAGCTGTCTTTAACACTTCTTCTCTAGGTTATGGTGCAATGCATTTCTCCCAATGGCCACCTGTAATCCCAGCTGGACTCCTGATAAAGCTAGGTTACACATTACAGAAGTCAGCTGAAGTTCACTTAAAGCATAAGGAGAATTTATGACAAGGGTACAGAGTCTCTCCCAGGACCTCGGGACAGAAATGGAGAAAAAAACAAAGCCAAGCACAAGAAAAGCCCTGTGGCTCTCTCCATCTCACCATCCAGTTGTTCTGGATGAGTTCAAATCACTCTTCTTTCGCAGAAAAGCACCTTTCTGGGCTACAGTGTCCCAAAGAAGGGTGGGGTGGGAAAGGGGGCTGTTCATTGTTTCTAAGGTCGCAGTTCCAGATATGCAGTAAAACAGACTTCCAATCTCACAGGATTTAAATGCATACCCTACAAAATCTAACCCTCCTTCTTCATATTAACCCTTCAACTACCCTAAGTCCAGGGTCATGTCCCTTGTGAAACTTCTGCCAAAAATTCTTCAGTCATTTGTCACCTGACCTGGCTGTGTGTCTCCCCCCACATCCTAACAGTTATCCAAGAGAATTATTACCCAGTGCCTCAATGGTTGGCAAGGTAGGTATCTATAGATACTTGACAAAATTAAATTTTTCCAACACAATGACTATTCTCATGTGGCCTCAGCTGGGAAAGTGAGGCTGTTCTCCGGATTTCCACACCACTCAAGAGATACCTCTCACCCAAGTGATATGAGCCCTGGGGGAAAGGAACACACAAGTGATGGGAACCAATACAAATGGTTCAGATGTTCACACTGGGAGGGCTCTTAGAGAACACTTTGTTCCAACCTTCTCATATTATAGGAAGGAAATATGATGGCCAGAGATGGAAAATGATTTGCCATGTACACAAGTTAATTCAGAGATACACCAGGGACATTCCCTAATTACCAATCTTCTGGCTCAAATCACATCCAAGGTCCAGGGTCTTAGCTTCTCACAGAATAATGTGAATTTATACAATCAAATTGGGTCGCCCAAGATATTTGTCCCCGGTACACCTTCCTGGAAGAAACAGACTTCATATGCCTATTTCATCATCTGTAATGTGAGGATAATGACAGATTTCACAGGGTTGTTGCAAGGGTAAAATGAAAGATTCTAAGTGTTCTCACATCATCTGTGATCAACGAATGAATCACCTGCATCACTATCAGCATTATTATTACTGTCATTATGAGACCCAACATCACAGAAAGATAAAGATTCAAGGCCACAAAGCAACAGGGGGTCATGCACTTATTCAACAGCTGAGCATCTTTCATGCACAAGTCCCTGCTCTCCTCAGGGACTCCAATTATATGTATATTAGGCCACTTGAATTTGTTCCACAGCTCACTGATGTTCTTGGGGGTTTTCCAGTCTTTCTCTATGTTTCATATTGAATAGTTTCTATTGCTATTTTTTCAAGTTCACTAACATTTTCTTCTGCAATGTTTAATCTGCTGTTAATCTCATTCAGCCTAATTTTTATCTCAGATGTTGTTTTCTCCATCTGTAGAAGTTATATTTGAATCTCTTTTTATATCTTGCATGTCATGCTCATGCTTTTCTCTATCTTATTCAATGTATGGAATATACTTACAATAACTATTTTAGTGTCCTTGTCTACTAATTCTATCACCTTTGGCATTTCTGGTCTGTTTCTATTGATTGATAGTTCTCTTCAGTATGGGTCATATTTTCCTTCTTCTTTGCACGTTTGATAAGTTTTAATTGGCTTAGAGATATTGTGAATTTCACCTTCTCAAGTACTGGATATTTTTGTATTCCTTTCAATATTCTTGGGGCTGGCCTGATGGCGCAGCAGTTAAATTCACAAGTTCTGCTTCGGCAGCCCAGGGTTCACCCGTTCAGATCCCGGGTGCAGACATGGCACCACTTTGCAAGCCATGCTGTGGCAGGCATCCCACATATAAAGTAGAGGAAGATGGGCACAGATGTTAGCTCAGGGCCAGTCTTCCTCAGCAAAAAGAGGAGGATTGGCAGCAGATGTTAGCTCAGGGCTAATCTTTCTCAAAAAAAAAAGCGAGGGCCCCTTTCAATATTCTTGAGTTTTGTTCTGAAATTCAGTTAAATTGCTTAGGAACAAGTAATTTCAGTTAAATTACTTGTTCCTTTCAAGGGATGTGTGTAAGACTTGTTAGTCAGGACCAGAGCAGCCTTAAGACTAGGGCTAATCAGACTTATTGCCACTACGGAAGCCACAACCTTCTGAGTACTCTACTCAACGCCCCAGGTATTACTGGGTTTTCCACTCTGGCTCGTGGGAACACGAACTATTCCTGATCTGTGTGGACTCTAGGGATGGTTATGCCTTTGCCTTTATGGGGTTCTTTCCTCCCATAGTTCCCTTGCACGAATGCATCCATCAGTGCTCTGCTGAATCCTTGAGGGGGACCCTCTGCTGCTCTCCAAAGCTCTCTCTCTGGGCAGCTCTCTCCTCCCTACTACCCTGTCCTGTGAACTCTAGCTGCCTTGACCTCCCCATGGAGACTACCAGGCTCCACCTGGGTCTCCCCTCTACTGCTGCAGTCTAGAAACTCTCTCTCGTTTCCCTTCTCTCAGGGATCCCTGTCCTGCACTGCTTGTTATATTCTCCGTCTAAAAACCATTGGCTTATATAGTGCCCTGTGTTTTAATTGTTTAAGGTGGAATTGAGTCTGGTCCCTTTCACTGCATCTTGGCTGGAAATGGAGGTCCTGCTTCAACTTCCAGAGAAGAGAGTTCTTCTTCCTCACTGAGCACAAACCTCAGAGGACACAGCAGTTGGTGCTGCTGCTGCCATTTTACCTCTTCAAGGAGCCTGAGCCCAAAGGCAACACAGCAGAAGGCAGGGCCAAGAGATGGAGAGAAACACGGTCCTGGTGACATCGTTTGAGCTCTAAATCAGGCGGGTCCATTAGACATCTTTGCTACATGAGAAGAAAAAATCCCTTTGCTCGGGCCAGTTGGCATCAGGGTTTTCTAGCATTTGAAGTAGACAGGTCTTAAGTGATTTGCTTCTCTATTTAAAAGTGTGTATGAATCATAGCAGGCGCCTTTTAGAACTGGAGCAAAGGTTAAAGAAAATATCCTATGTAAAGGGGCCTGCCATCCCCGTATACAGTAGGTGCTCAGAAAATGCTGTCCCTCTGTCCTGACCTCAGATATCTGCTTCTTCCTTCATGCTGTTGATCTGGCCTTCAAACTGGACCCAGTTCTCTCTCCCGCCACCTCTCAACTCCCCTTTCTTTCCAGTAAGTAGCAAATCTGTTCCTCGGTTTCCCTCTGAGCAGAACGAGGGCTTTACAGTTAATATCCTGCCGCCTCTGATTGCAGCTTTAAGAGGTGTAACATTTGATAAGCTCCATTTAGCTTGGCTGTGCTGCATTGTTTAAATTATTCAAAGACAGATTGCGCCCTCCCCTCCCCCAAGGATTTCTGCTCTACTGAGCCTGCCGCCTGCAAGTTACCAGGAAATAAGGAAGAGGAATCAGCAGGGCAGTTTCTCACTGTAAGGCTGAAAATCAGTTCCAGCCGTTGTTCTACACCCATCACACCCCATTATTCCTTGCTAATTGCAAGACTGGTATGCAGGTTAACTCTTTGAGAACAATGCTGGCTTTGATTGCCAAGGAGGCGCAGGGCTGCCCCCCACCCCTCTCCTCCCCCTCCCTTCGACCTCTCCCGGCGTCCTCAGCTGACTCTGCCTGTCTGGGATTCCAAGTGTCTCACTTTAGGGAGGAGGAAATCTGGAGGAGAGTTGTTCCCCAGGCGTTCTCATTGAGGGGTGGGGGAAGGACAGCTGGGCAGGTGGCGGCAGGACCTGAGCAGCCTATCTAAATGATGGCAGACAGCAGACGACCCAGACTTAGCACTGGCCCCACTGCCTGGGCTGTCAGACTTAGAAAATACTTACTCCTCTGGGTCCTAAACAAGGATGGAGAGAACTCAGCCACAGCCATGGACATGTCTCCCGTTCCTCATTCACCAGAGCAGTTTGCTTAAAATACACTCAATAAATGCAGATGGTTATCTGGCACTTGGGGGAAATTGGGGCCAGCCCGGTGTCGGTGTAGCAGTGGTTAAGTTCGCACGTTCTGCTTCTTGGCGGCCCAGGCTTCGCTGGCCCGGATCCCGGGTGCGGACATGGCACCGCTTGGCAAAAGCCATGCTGTGGTAGATGTCCCGCATATAAAGTAAAGAAAGGTGGGCATGGATGTCAGCTCAGGGCCAGTCTTCCTCAGCAAAAAGAGGAGGATTGGCAGCAATTAGCTCAGGGCTAATCTTCCTAAAAAAAAAAAAAGGAATGCAGAAATACTATTTGAGGGACCATTTGTTTCATCTACAGAATCCATTGGCCTAGATTTGGCAGGTTTTCACTTAAGACAAATAAAAATAATTGTAGGAGAGGCTGCACAGCCTGTAAAGCCTAAAATACTATCTGATCCTTTATAGAAAAAGTTAGCTGACCTCTGACCTAGAATCTGGATTAAAAGAGGTAGGGAGACTTGGCCACTACGTACAACATGGGAGCCTGTCTGAATTGAATCCTAGATCAGAAAGAGGGCGTTAGTGGAACAATTGGCAAAATTTGAAGAAGACCAGCAGATTAGGTAATAAAGAGCATCCATGTCAGTTTCTTCATTTTGGTCGTTGTCCTGTGGTTCTGTAAGATGTGGACATTTGGGAAATCTGGGTATGTGAGAGTTCTTTGTAGTATTCTTGCAACTCTTTTGTAAGTTTGAAAGTATTTTGAAAACAAAAAAGGTCTGCAAATCATGATCATAAGGAGATGGAGAGTCTTTGCCCCCAGAATCCCAGGGGCCTGGGGAAGGCGCTTTAGGGGAGGGAGGCGTCCAGGGTAGGAACACTTACTGCGGAGGAGGGTACACTCTCCAGAGGGCCTGAGTGTGGGCTGAGGGACCTGACACTGCAGAGAACACGGCTTTTTGGAAAGGACATGGAGTGAGGAGGGAGGGCGAAGCAAGATGGTAGAAGGATGTCCCTGTGGTGATACCTACCCATAAAACCCAAAGCTTCAGTAAATTTACTAACCTTTAGGAAATTCACGTGTAATTAGATTTCTTGCTTAAGAAGTGAAGGGCCCAAAATGGCACCAGCTGGCAAGAGGCACAAGGGAGCTGGCACACCTGGATGCAGGTGCAGAGACGAGGGCCCTAAGGAAGTGAAGGTGGCCATTCACAGAAATCCCAGGAGGCCACAGGGCTTACCCAGGCTGGGAACAGGATCAGAGCCAACTTCACCTAAATTGCCAAGTGCCAGGTTACCCTCTCATGTGCTATGGAACACAAAATGTGCATTACTTCCTTGCAAAGGAGGTGACCTCGATCAGTTCCCTTGAGAACATACACCCGACTGGCACCAGAATGATAAAGGGGGCATCTGCGAAGTCACCCCATCGGAACTCAGTAACGCTCTGGTCCCACACAGCCACTCCCTGCGCTGTTTGCTTTCTCCACCTCCCAGAATCTGCTAACCAAACTCTGGAGGAGGTCCATTTGCTGTGTGGTAAGTAGCACAATTGATCTGTGATTACCTTCAGTTAGTAACTAATAACACAACAAAATGTCCTGCCCACTCAAAAGTATCTTTTGAGGAGAGAAGAGAGGCTGTGAAGAGGGCAGAAGATTCTTAACAGGTAGGTACAAAAATGGCCAGATCAGGCAGTGTGGCCATGAGAATGCACCTGGCAGACCCCAACTACAGAGGGCTTAGCTGAGCAGGGCCCCCAGAGGCAGTGCTCTGAAATCCACGGCAATGTGTACAGAAAGGCCACACTCCCCACTTCCCAGGGGCAGCTCCTAGCCAATGACTGCCTGTTAATCAAGAAACTTCCACCCACTTCTCTCCCTCTCTCCTTCACGCCGTTTAGACTTGCTTTGCAGACTGACAGCTCTCCCAGCTTTCCTGGTTCCATTTTCTCTCCCACCAGCATTAATCCTGTTTCGGCATCTGCTTCTTGGAGGACCAAGACTAACCTAGGCGGCTTTGGCAGGTCCCGTTCTGCTTCACGAACGCCTTTCCTTGATGCCACCTCTGAGATGCCGACACCCACGCAATACAGAAGGAGGGGAAGGTGCAGAGTACAACAAGGGTTTGGGGAGGAAGATATTTCAATACCATTTTGTTAGTAGTTAAGAAATTTCAGGAATACAATCTTTACTGGGATTAAAAGAAGAGATGATAAAGCATTCACTCTAGAAAAAACCCACCAAGCTGTTTGATTTCTGATTGCTACAGTTGAGGTGGTCATCACTTTTGTACTGTTCAGTGGCTGTGTCTTTAAATGTTTTGTTAGACAACTACTGGAAAAGCGTCATCCCCACCCCCATCCTCAAAAGAAGTGAGAAACTATTCCAGATGAATAAGCCTCTGACTTAGGGATCATTAGGAGTCAAAATACACAGTCTAAGGACCTCAGGTTGATGTAATCTCTACTTCAACAATTATATAATATTTACAATATGAAATTGTCAAAGTGGTACACTTTTACAGATTAACTTTACTTACCTCTCTGCAAATGTTTTCTCTAAAATAAAACTATACCAGCTAAGTCTATTTACAAAGTAGGAAGCTGCTTCAGAAAGAGCAGGATTTAGATGGAAAATAAAAGGAAGAGTAGGAAGGAAAGTGAGAGATGAAGACAGAGAGGGAGAGAATGAGGGAAGAGCTCCTCTCAGCTCTGTGAGTGGGTCCCTTTACATGGCTTGCATCTGGGTGATGGAAGGACCCTCAGCCTTGTGGCTGGAAAGCCTCTTTGGAGGACAAAGCCGGGAGACATCTGGGTTTGCCAACCCTGCTGCTGACAAAAGACCCAGCCAAAACTATCCAAAATGTCCTTCACGTTGTCTGAATGGGTGAAAACTATCAGCATAGAGGGAGAATTTGACTCCTCTGAGGAGCAGAGGGAAACAGAAAACATCTCCATCTCCACACACTCCGAAGGTGTTGGAGGCACAGTCTGGGAGCCCCAGGAGAGAGTGGAGAGTGGTGATGTGGGAGGCAGCCATCCCCAGAGCAGTGTTTCTGAGGTGTGAGAAGTGTGGCTCAGCTGCTTCCCATAGTGAGGAAGCCCAAATGGTTCCCTAAGAACAAAGAGGTGACGAACCCCAGAAAGCTAGCTTTGGGAAAGGCCTTGGAGCACACGTAAGCCAGCCCATGGTGCCGAGGGTTAGGCAGTGAGGCTCAGAGAGGCTTCAAGCTACCGAGTTAAAAGCTGGGATTAGAACCTGTCTGATGGCACCATGCTGGAGTTATGACACCAGTCCCGTGACTCAAATCAAGAAGGCATTTCTGGGCTCCTCGCCTCGGTGACTCTGTTAGCACTCACTTCCTTAGCTGGATTTTGGCCTCAAAGCTGCTCAAGTGATGAAATCATATTTGTCTTTGCTTAAAGCAGCACTTTTGATTTTTTTTAAGCACAACTCACAGTAAGAAATATCTTTTCAATTGCAATCTAATACACATACGTATATGGGTATAAAATATCTGAAACAAAAGTTTCACAAACTGATATTCACCCTATTTGCAATGCATTCCAGGATTTTCTCTTCTTGTCTTTTTTCTCTATTGTTGCAAAGAAATGCTGCTTGTAATCAGACATACACTGGCTGAAAGGAGGACTGTGGTGACTGAAGCTACTTTCTGGCCCCAAGGGGGCCCCAGAAGGGATAGCAGGCCACTAGTGAACCATACTCTCAGGTGTGACTGGAAGTCATCATCAGGCCTTTCAGAGAAGGCTGGAATTATGACCTGATGAGGTCCCCAGGCCCCCATGGGTCATTCTGCTGCACTAGATCCAATGGACATGCCTCAGCTCAGACCCCATACAGCTTTTGACTACATTAACAATTGATACTTCGCTTACACGCATTATCTCACTAGAAATCCCTCAGAACAACCTAGCAGGACAGGGGATGTTATTCCCTTGTTCAACAGACGAGAAAAGTAAAGGTCAGACTATCTAGGTGACTTGCCCAAGGTCACCTGTGGCCAGGACTGAGACTGGATCTTCTCATGCTCTTTCTACCACTACATTCCCCCAACCCCCACCCAGTGTTTTGTTGATCCCCTTTATAATTGGAGGACTCTTCCAGTTCCGGAAACTCTCACCTCTTCCCTCTCTCTACCTTTGGAAATCTCTCTTAGTTCTCAACCTCTAACTGGACTAGGAAGGTCCTTGAGTAGGAGAAATTTCTAATTTCTAAATTACAGCAGTCTATCCAACTGATAGCGCCCCCAACAGGGACTGCCACCAAAGTCGGCCTCCACTAAGCACATGAGCAAATGTTGAGGATTTAGACAGAGATGGTGGATTGCTCAAGAATAAAAATGAGAATGTCACAGTGCTTCCAACTCTGCCTGGGAACTCTTTTAAGTTGCTGAGGTCAGAAAGGATTTGCAAAGCCCTCCAAGAAACTTGACCGAAAGACACTGTGTGCTGCGGGTTAATGTTTTTATTAATTGGTTGTGTTTGCAGCTTCTTGACAATATTGTATACCCACTGGCATCCACCCCCGGTCCCACTGTAACAACTTCAACCCAATCCTCCCCTCCATTTATCAACACAACTGCATCAAGGGATCGCCTCCTGGCCTCATCCATCAAAAAGGCCACTGTCTGCAGACGTTCTTGGATTTGTTGTATTTGGGATTAGATGTGGGGGTGGGGGTAAAATTAACGAGGTTTTTATAAATATAACTTCTTCTCTGACTCTTGTTAAAACTCTGGGGGTCACAGGAAATCTCTGGTTTCAAACAGCTCTATGCAGAGTGATCCTGTTTACTTGAAATGTCTTGCCAAGATCTAACTTTGCCCCATTAATACTAAATAAATAATTTCCACAGAAGCTATTTTTTGGTCATCCTTGCCAAAAATTTTGAGGAAAAGGGCCAGCACAGAAGCCTTACACGCATGTTTCATGTAAAAGCCACAGGATGGATGGGACCTAGACTTCTTTATTTCTTTTTTTAAACTGTTTCATGACAGATAAAACTCAGCTGGTGAACCAATCCACACAAAATGACCCATCAGGGCTACCATACTGGTGTTAAAGAAAAAAGTAATCAATGACACTTGTTAAAGATGGTAAGGCCGTCTTTATTCAGGACCATCACAATAGGTGTAGGGACCACTGCAATGAGATTTTACAGTGAGAGAGAGATCGGGCTGAACTCTGAATACAGTGGGCAAGTGGGAATTTATCGCCAAGGAGCAGGGTGGAGGTCAGTGGATGGAAAATTACTAAGAGGAAACATCAGACGTCAGGGGAGATTCTGGCTAGATTGATCTAACAGGATACTTGCTGAAGGCAGGCCAGGATGATCAGAGGCAGGCCAGGAAGATCAGACATCACCTGGGGGAAGGTGGGGGATGTGGAACCTGATCAGATATCAAAGGTGGCAGCTTCTGGTTAAACTGACTTAGCAGGGTTCTTGCCAAAACTGGATTTTACAAGGCAATGCACAGAAGGACCTAGGAGAAGGTTCAGGAGCCTGACTAAAGTTTGGTTAAGCAAAGATTCTTTGTCACTGGTTACACTAAGAGGAAGGTCCATTCACTTCACGTTCTCTTCCTATCTAACCGGCTCTCTGAAAAGAGTCCAACAAATCTATTTACCCAAGATGTCAATGGCTGGGAAGTAGGGTTGCCAGATTAGCAAATTTTATTTTAAAAAATATGAATAAATTTAAATTTTTATTTTATTTAGTAAAAATACAGAACATCCCATTAAATTTGAATTTCAGGTGAACAATGAATAATTTTTAGCATAAGTATGTCCCGTGTAATATTTGGAACATACTTATGCTGAAAGTTCTTCGTTGTTTATCTGAAACTTGAATTTAATTGGGCATCCTATCTTCTTTCTTGCAGTTCCACTGCTGAGACCTAACTTGTGGCTCTTTCTGGGAAGTTGATTTTTAACAGGGGACAGGAGTGGACAGTGATGTGGTTCAAAGGGAGGATCTGTGGGCTACACTAGTTTGTCAGGTAAGAGGCCTTCCCTGCCCAAGAATTTGCTTTGTATCAGAAAGGGCAGCTTATCCAGCAGTCTTCCACCTTGTCGCTAAATAATAAGGCTCTGTGCCTTGGCCCATAGGACTAACGAGCACTAACATTATTGAGTACTTACCACTTTACGTTCACGGTGAGGTAGATATTATGATCCCATTTCTACAAAAGAGGATACTGAGTGCAGAGAGATTAGAAAATGTGCCCCAGTTCACCCCCAAGAAAGAGGCCACCAGAGCAGGTTGGGGTCAACTCGGGAGGGAACATGCTCTTCCTCAAGCCACCAAGTTGAGCTCGGAAGAGAGAGATGAGCAGCAGGGATACAGAGGGACACCCAGATGCTTAGTGAACAAACCCAATAAAATAAGTTCTTCACAAAGTGCTCTGAGGCCACTGATGCTCATGGGGTGGAGAAGGAGGGCAGGTTGAGGAAGCTTCAGGGCCAAAGTGATTTTGGAGAAAACTAGTAAAAGAAAAGAGGGGATCGAATTTGGAGGGAGGTGGAATGGGTGCCAAACCCATTTCTGAAAACCATAGTCCTGACTGCCATCAGAGCTCTGCTTGGTAACAGTGTAGACGCTCCCATTGGGTTTGCACCCAACCTAATAGGAAACTCAAACCAAAATTTCAGAAAAAGGGTCTCCTCAATGTTATTACTAGAAAAGGACCCCCTGTCCCAGCCACCATTTTCTCATAGGACCCACTTCAGCATAAAGCCTCCAGAATGGCTGTTTATCTCTGATTCACGCTCCAACAAAATCAACATCAGTGTCGTTCTAACCTTGGATGTACCAACAGGGTTTCTCTCCAGAGGTTCAGAGATCTCTGCAAGCCCAACAGTGGTTCTCAACTGGGGCAACTTGGTTCCCCGGGGACATCTGATAATATCTGGAGATATTTTGGGTTGTTAGAACTTCAGAGGGGGCAGTGCCACTGGCCTCCAGCGGGTAGAGGCCACGGATGCTGCTAAATGTCCTACAATGTGCAAGGCAGTCCCGAACCTTGGCCTAAACTATTCATTTAATCCCTCCATTTGAGAAGCAGCTACTAAGCACCAACCATGCCAGACAGTGAGCTGGATGCTTGAAATTGAGACAATTAAAGTGTGGTCCTTGATCTCACACTTGATCAGCTCACACTTCAGATAGGAAGGAAGACACAGGGAGAGCATCTCAAAACTCTGTGTGATAGGGGCTGTGCACGAAGCTAGGAGGGCAGAGGGAAGAGGAAGGGGTGATCCTGCTCCCAGAAGGTCCAGGAAGGCTTCAAAGAAGGGAACATTGAAAAAGGGCTGTGAAGAATGAAGAGAAGTTTGATGGCAAGGAAGGGAAAACAAGTTCTCAGGCAGTGGGCTCAGAGCCTCAGAGGCCCAGAGTGGTAAGAGTAACATGGCACATTCCAGAAACTAAGCAGGGCTCCGTTCAGCTGGAGCATAGCCCGCCTGCTGTGAAGGAGAGGGGCGGGGCCGGGCAGGTGGGGAGGGGCCCAGTCATGTGATCAGATTTGGACTTGAAAAATTAACTGTATGGAGAATGGTCTGGAGCAGGGAGATGAGTGAGTGGATGCAGCAAAATAACGCAGAGTGGAGGTGGCTGAGGAGTTATGACAGTGAAAAAGCTGGGAGATTTTAGGACTTAGTGACTGATTGTATGGGGGCAGAGGAAGAGGTCAAGTTTCAGGAGGAGGGTGAGTGTTGAAGTGGTTGATGTGGAGCCAGGTCTGGAGCAGGTTTGCTACGGGGACTTGTAGTAATATGCTTTTGTGGCCATAACAAAGTACCACAGACTGGGGGCTCAAACAACAAGAATTAATTTTCTCACAGTCTGGAGGCTGGAAGACCAAAATCAAGGCATCAGGAGAGTTGGTTTCTCCTGAGGCCTCTCTCCTTGGCTTGTAGACAGCTATCTTCTCACTGTGTCCTCACAGTCTTCCTTCTGTGTGTGCCTGGGTCCTAACCTCCTCTTCTTATAAAGACACTGGTCCTATTGGATTAGGGCCCACCCCAATTACCTCATTTTAATTTAATTGTCTCTTTAAAGACCCTATCTCCAAATACAGTCACATTCTTAAGGGGTCCTGGGGGTTAGAACTTCAACACAGGAATTTGGGGTCAGGAGAGCACAATTCAGCCCTTAACTGGAAAAGGGATGAGCTCTGTCTCTTCCAACCTTTCCCCAGGAGGCTTCAGGTTGTCGCTGGTTAATACACACTGACAACAGCAAGACTGAAACAACTTCCCACAGACCAGGCAGCCAGCTCGTTATCTAGTCCAGAAAAAAAAAAAAATGCCGATTTTTTTGAGTGACTACTACGTGATGGGTATGTGTGCGGTATGCCATTTCATCCTCACAGTAACCCTGCAGACAGCTACTGTTACCCTGCCCCACAGGTTAGGAACCTGAGGTTCAGACAGTGTAGAACATTTGCCAAAGCTCTCCTAGCTCATAGGAGCAAAAGTTAGCCTGACACCACTGCCCAGCCTTCTCCTGCACATCGAGGTGCCTGGACACAAAACCCAGTCTCCACTGAAGGACCTGGCACCATGTCCCGCGGGGGATATCTCGCTGCTGTGTCACCCAACTCTTCGCTGGCAGAGTCCAAACCAGACAAAGGTGCCCCCACTGGGCCAGGGATGTGCCCGTGGAAACAACAGGTAGCTCCCGGGACACTGGAGCCTTGGTCAATATTTACCCAGTAATTCAAGCAGGCAATAAACAGCTTACAGGTAGCCTCTCTCACACACCACACCAGCTTCCTTGGCCCTTGGACTGGGCTCAGCCCCAGCACGTCTGGGCTGGGGACTCCCTCCTCGGCCCGGGGAGCAGCAGCTCCTAACCTAGCTGCACAGTAAACCCCCTAAGGGAACTTTGAAAAATTCTGGGGCCCAGGCCACCCCCAAATCAATGAAATCAGAGCCTCAGGGGTGGGCTATAAGCCTTCCCAATGTGCAGCTAAGACCCCAAAAACGCTGCCATCCACAAATGTAGTAAAGACTCTTTATCGTCCCTAATCCTCAAGGCGTGTGGCATTCAGCATGGCACCCCCTCTCCTGCTATTCCCACCTCCAGCCGCCCCCATACAGACACACATATTCACGCATGGATGTACACACACAGTCAGGCACACGCGTGCACGTATCAGGACCATTTGTCTCGAGGTGTAGGAGACAGGTCCGTCCAACACCAGAGTTGGCTTCTCCAGGTACAGGAACATGAGTCACTCACACTGGTTTTCCCCATGTCCCTGCAGCATGGACCACCTCAGCAGAGCCACCTCAGCCCTCGCTGCCATCAGAATAGAGGTGCCAAGCCAGCCTAAGATGTCAGTTTGAGGATTTGGGAGGGTGATTCCGATGGGCAGCCCGCACGGAGCATCATAGTTAGGGGAGGAAAGGGGACTTGACAATGATCCCAGCTCCTCTTTTCTGTGTGAGGAAACTGAGGCCCAGAAAGGTGCAGGGAAAAGGGCTGACGATCCCCAAGCACTGGCCTACTCCGGGCCAGCCACATTCCTCAGGTGTTCGCTGTACTCACACATTCACCCCTCACAACCTCGGAGGTAGCTAAAGCTTTTTTCCCAATTTTAGAAATAAGGAAGCTGAAACTTAGGACTTTTTTCCTCTCTTTTCAAAAATTGTGGTAAAATATACATAATGTAAAATTTACCACCTCAACCATTTTTCAGTGCACAGTTCAGTGGCATTAAAGACATTCACATTGTTGTGCAACCATCACCATCACCCATCTGCAGAACTTCTTCGTCTTCCCAAACTGAAACTCTGTCCCATTAAACGAGAACTCCCCATTCTCACCTCCCCCCAGGCCCTGGCAACCCCCATCCTACTTCCTCTCTCTCTGAATCCACTACTCTGGGTGCCTCATATAAGTGGAATTATGCAGTATTTGTCCTTTTGTGACTGACATGTCACTTAGCATAATGTCCTCAAGGTTCATCCGTGTCAGAGCATGTGACAGGTTTTTCTTCTTTTCTATCCCTGAATAATATTCCATCGTATGTTATGTACCTCATCTTGTTTATCCGTTCATCCATTGATGGGCACTCAGGTCGTTTTTAACTTTTAGCTATTGTGACTAAAGCTGCTATGAACATGGGTGTACAGATAGTTGTTCGAGTCTCTGCTTTCAATTCTTTTGTGTATATACTCAGAAGTGGAATTGCTGGATCAAATGGTAATTTCATGTTTAATTTTTTGAGCAACCTCCAAACTGTCGTCCACAGTGGTTGCACCATTCCCACCAACAGTGCCCACGGGTTCCAATTTCTCCACATCTTCACCAGTGATTTTCTGTCTTTCTGATAGCAGCCATCCTCCTGGGTGTGAGATGATATCTCATTGTGGTTTTGATTTGCATTTCCCTAATGATTAGTGATACTGAGCGTCTTTCCACGTACTTGTAGGCCATTTGTATATCTTCTTTGGAGAAATGTGAAAACTTAGGACTTTTAAGTAACTTGTCTGAGAAGGTGGTGGTGGCAGGGTGAAGTTCACACCCAAACATGTAGCTGCAGGAGCCCGCCCTCAGCTACTAGCACTGAGCTCACCGCTGGAGAGCTCTTGAAACAGTGCCCCAGATACATTAAGTGCTCAGTAAATGTTAACAACAACTACCATTAATATGTGGTAACTACTCAACAACAAATAACAGGTGCTGGTGAGGATGTGGAGAAAAGGGAACCCTCCATACGCTCGTACACTGCTGGTAGGAATGTAGACTGGTGCAGGCTTTATGGGAACACAGTATGGAATTTCTTCAAAAAATTAGAATAGAACTACCATACGACCCAGCAATCACAGTACTGGGTATTTATCTGAAGAACATGGAAACACTAATTCAAAAAGATATATGCACCCTTATGTTCGCTGTGGCATTATTTATAATAGCCAAGATATGGAAGCAACCTAAGTGCTCACCGATAGATGAACGGATAAAGAAGATTGATAGATATACACAATGGAACATTACTCAGCCATAAAAAAGATGAAATCCTGCCATTTACAACAACATGGCTTGACCTTGAGGGTATTATGCTAAGTGAAATAAATCAGACAAAGACAGACAAATACTGTATGATCTCACTTATATGTGGAAATCTAAAAAACAAAACAAACAAACAAAATAAAACAAAAACAAATTTATAGATACAGAGAATGCTGGTGGTTACCACAGGGGAGGGGATGGAAGAATGGATAAAATAGGTGAAGAGGATTAAGAGGCACAAACTTCCAGTTATAAAATAATAACTCACAGGAATGTAATATACAGCATAGGGAATATAGTCAATAACATTATAACTAATTGTATAGCGACAGATGCTTACTAGATTTGTCATGATGATCATTTTATAACATACATAAATGATGAATCATTAAGCTGTACACCTGAAACTAATGTAATATTGTATGTCAACTATACTTCAGTTAAAAAATAAATAAATAAAGAGAAAAAATATATTACCACTCCTGCTACTACCATTCTATTACTACTGCTGCTGCTACAAGGTTTCCCAAGACTGGAGTCAGCCGGTTCTGTCTCACCACACAGTTGCAACCCCATCGCTGGATCTGGGCTATTATTCGCTTGGTTGGGGCCAAAGGAGAAAAGATCAAGGACCAGCATGGCTTTGTGACCCATTCTCTATTTTAGCATTTCTCAAAAAGCGGACTGTGGACTGCCTGGATCAGAGGAACCTGGGAAGCTGGCTTTAAATTCAGATTCCAGCTCTCCCTCTCAGACTTGCTGAGTCAGAATCTTGGATGGGAATGCAGCTGGACATTTGCAGGACTCAAGTCCCCAGGGGACTCTCCATTCAGTGCAACTGAGCATCTTGGGCCACTGGAGCTGAAGCAGGAGCCTTGCTCACTTGTGAGCCCTGTGCACATCTTTTTGGTTTTGGTAATAATGATCTCCACCCCCAGCAAGAAAAAAAAAAAGAGGAAGGACAATATGTGATTTACTTTCTTTTTCCTGCTTTCACGAATTTCCAAACTTCTCTGGTGATCTTGTATTAGTCTTATACTGAAAAATAAACATTTTTTAAAAACAACTAGAAATTTTGAAGCACCTATAGTCTTTTTAACAACTTAGTGGAAGCATAACCCATATACAATAGAACACGTATTTAACTGTGCAATTTGATAAGTTTTGACACATGAAACCATTACCACAGTCACAACAATGAACATATTCATCACCCCAAAATCCTCCTCATGTCTCTCTGTACAGGCACCTGTGTTCAAATTCTATGCCTTCCCGCCTGTCCCTTCTGCCCACACACTCTCCACCCCTCCCCAAGATCTTCAGCATCAGAATTTGTGGATTCGAGATGTTAAGATGGTGGCATAGGCAGACTCTGAACTCACGTCATCCCATGGACACAACCAATTTACAACTATTCTTGGAACAATTACCCCTGAGAGAGAACTGAAAACTGGATAAAAAGAACCCTGCAACAAGGGACAGTCCTGACTGAGGTGGAAGAAGCAGAAATTCCTTTCTGGAGAGAAAAAAAGCCACCTTCACAAGCCATGGTGCTTCATGGCTGGCCAGAAGCAATCCTAAGATGCGCCGCCTTCCCTGGAGGAGTGGGGGACCTGATCAGGGGAGCATCACCTTGATAAGCATCCTTTGCACTCGGCACAACCAAGATGAGTCTCATAATATCTGGCTTTGCTGGATACTAACAACAATGGGGAATACACCCAGAAAAGGTACGTGCACTTATATCAGACATAAGGGGGATAAAAGCTGGCTCTTAAAGGGCCCATGTACAAATGCACCTATTCAGAAAGCAACCTAAAATCACTGTAAATACATGTGCACAGTCCTTTGGTGAAAAGAGACTCACCTGATAGACTCTGGGTGCATCTCACTGAGAAGTGAGACCTCTCCAGGGATTAAGACATCTGCAGCAGCCATTACTATGATCTAGTATGGGCATGCTGACACAGATGCTGGCAGATGCCATTGGAGTTCATCCACTGGCCTGTTAGCTGAGGGTCTGCCCCACCCACTAGAGCACAGATTTAATCCAGCTCAGCCAAGGCAGGCAGCCTCTCCTAGGGACTGGCCCAACCCAACAGCAAGCCCTCAGGCAACTTGTGGGCCTGCATAGGCTGTGTTCCTGGAACCTCTGCAGTCAGGCAAGTGGGTCAACCTCTGCAGGGCAAGGCATGCATGAGGAGCAGGTGGAGTAGATGGACATTGGTGGGGTGTGTGGGGCCTCTGCAGTGGGGTGACTGGGTCCGCTTCAGGGGATCAGGATGTGTGCACAGGGAGGACTGTGTTGATGATGAGTGTGTTCCTGTGGGTGGTGGGACTTCTCAGCTGCAGAAAACTTGTGCTTCTCAAACAGCCACATAGGGGATCGGCCCCACCTTCCAAAGCCTGAAACAATTGGGTGCTCCCATGCTTGGGGCCAGCCCCACTCAGTTGCAATCCTGAGAGAGCTGGCAACAGCCTTTCAGGCCAGGGGCCTACAACAATTGTAAGCCCCTGAGCCTCACAGCCAGCCATGCTGTGGGCCTACTCACTTAACAGAAAAACTACAATAGGAATGTGCTACTAGACCTTGCAGCCAACTTTGCTGGGGCTCTCCACACCCAATAAAGTGACTGAAGGGTCCATAGCAGCCACATGCAGCTGAGCATTACAGCCAGCTGGCCAGGAGGACAGCCTAGCCTCCCTGGGCACCTGCAGCAAGACCAACTCCACCACAACAGAAGGGCACACATAGTCCACACAGGGGTCACTCCTGGAACATTTGGAACTGGTCACAAGAGGGAAGCACACTGCTGGACTTCATAAGGTATCGCTTACATAAGGCCACCTCTCCAAGATCAGAAGACATAACTGACTCACCTAATACATAGATAGAAGCACAGAAAATAAGCAAAATGAGGAGGCAAAGGCATATGTTTCAAGTAAGGGAAAAGGGCAACACCCCAGAAAAAGAACTAAATGAAACAGAAATAAACAATCTACCCGACAAAGAGTTCAAACAAAAAGTCATAAGGATGCTCACTGATCTTGGGAGAAAAATGGATGAACTCAGTGAGAATGCCAACAAATAATTGGAAAACATAAAAAAGAATGAATCAGAAATGAAGAATACAGTACTGGAAATGAAAAATCCACTAGGGGGACTTGATAGCAGAGTAGATGGTACAAAAGAATGGATCAGCGAGCTGGAAGAAAAACTAGAGGAAATCACCCAAGTGGAAAAGATAAAAGAAAAAAGAATTTAAAAGAATGAGAACAGTGTAAGAGACCTTGGTGACAACATCAAACACACTAACATCTGCATTATAAGTGTCCCAGAAGGAGAAGAGAGAGACAAAGGGGCAAAGAATCTATTTGAAGAAATAATAGCTGAAAACTTTCCTAACAAGGAAGGAAGCAGACATCCAGGTACAGGAAGCAGAGAGGGTACCAAACACGATAAACCCAAAGAGGCCCACACCAAGACACACTATAATTAAAATGCCAAAAATTAAAGATAGAGAGAATCTAAAAGCCACAAGAGAAAGAAAACAAGTTACACACAAAGGAAACCTCATAAGGCTATCATCTGACTTCTCAGCAGAAACCTTACAGGCTAGAAGGGAATGGCATGATATATTTAAAGAGCTGAAAGGAAAAAACCTACAGGCAAGAATACTCTACCTAGCAAGATTATCATTCAGAACGGAAGGAAACATGAAGAGTTTCCCAGAAAAGCAAAAATTAGAGTTTATCACCAGGAAACCAGTTTTACAAGAAATGCTAAAGGGACTTCTTTAAGTGGGAAAGAGAAGACCATAAATGGAAATAAGAAAATTATCAAAAAAGGACAAAGGCAATAAAATCATTGATAAAGGCAAAAATACAGTAATGGTGGACAATCAACCACCTATGAAGATAACACAAAGGTCAAAAGACAAAAGTAACAAAATTACCTATTTCAATGATAAGAGGGTAACAGATACACACACACACAAAAAGAGGCTAGATATGATATCAAAAACATAAAATGTGGGGGAGAGGAGAAAAAGAGTAGAGCTTTTAGAAAGAAGTCAAACTAAAGAGACCATCAACTTAATACCGATTGCTATATACATAGGTTATTATATATGAACCTCATGGTGATCACAAACCAGAAACCTATAATAAATACACAAAAAATTAAGAAAATGGAACCCAAACATAATACTAAAGAAGGCCATCAAACCACAAGGGAAGAGAGCAAGAGAAGAAGAAAGGAACAGAGAAGAACTGCTAAAACAGCCAGAAAAAAAGTAACAAAATGGTAATAAGAACATACTTATCAATGGCTACTTTAAAGGTGAATGGACTAAATGCTCCAATCAAAAGGCATAGGGTGGCTGATTGGATTTAAAAAACAAGACCCATATATATGCTGCATACAGGAGACACACTTCAGACCTAAAGACATTCACAAATAGAAAGTGAAGGGATGGAAAAAGATATTCATGCAAATGGCAAAGAAAAGAAAGTTGGGGTAGCAATACTTATATCAGACAAAATGGACTTTAAAACAAAAACTGTAACAACAGACAAAGAAGGGCACTAGATAATGATAAAAGGAGCAATCCAACAAGAGGATGTAACACTTGTAAATATCTATGCTCTCAACATAGGAGCACCTAAACATATAGAGCAATTATAAACAGACATAAAAGAAGAAATAGACAGTAACACAATAATAGTAGGAGACTTTAACACTCTACTTACACCAATGGATAGATCATCCAAACAGAAGATCAGTAAGGAAACATTGTCTTAAATGACACATTAGATCAGATGGACTTAGTAGATATATACAGAACATTCCATCCAAAAACCGCAGAATACACATTCTTTATAAATGCACATGGAACATTCTCCAGGATAGATCACATATTAGGCCACAAAAAATGTGCAATAGATTTAACAAGATTGAAATAATACCAAGCATCTTTTCTGACCACAAAGGTATGAAACTAGAAATTAACTACAGGAAGAAAACCAGAAAAGCCACAAATATGTGGAGATTAAGCAAAAATGCTACTGAATAACGATTGGGTCAATGAAGAAATCAAAGGAGAGATCAAAAAATACCCGAAGACAAATGAAAATTAAAAGATGGCATGCCAAAGTTTATGGGATACAGCAAAAGCAGTTCTAAGAGGGAAGTTTATAGCAATACAGGCCTACCACAGCAGACAAGAGAAATCTCAAATAAACAATCTAACACTGCACCTACAGGAGCTGGAAAAAGAAGATCAAACAAAGCCCAAAATCAGTATAAGGAAGGAAATAATAAAAATCCAAGCAGAAATAAATGAAGTGGAGACTAAAAACACAACAGAAAAGTCAAGGAAATTAAGAGCTGGTTCTTTGAAAAGATAAATAAAATTGACAAACCTTTAGCTAGACTCACCAAGAAAAAAATAGAGAAAGCTCCAATAAATAAAATCAGAAATGAAAGAGGAGAAATTACAGCGAACACCTCAGAAATACAAAAGATTATAAGAGAATACTACAAAAAGCTATATGCCAACAAATTAGATAATCTACAAGAAATAGATAAATGCTTAGAGTCATACAACCTTACAAAACTGAATCAAGAAGAAATAGAGAATTTGAATAAACCAATCACCAGTAAGGAGATTGAAACAGTAATCAAAAACCTCCCCAAAAATGAAAGTCCAGGACAGACAGCTTCCCTGGTGAATTCCACCAAACATTCAAAGAAGACTTAATACCTATCCTTCCCAAAGTCTTCCAAAAAATTAAAGAGGAGGGAAGCTTCCTAACTCATTCCATGAAGCCAACATTACCCTGATACCAAAGACAGATAAGGACAACACAAAAAAAGAAAATTACAGGTCAATATCACTGATGAACATCGATGCAAAAATCCTCAACAAAATACTAACAAATGGAATACAACAATATATTAAAAAGATCACACACCATGATCAAGCGGGATTTATTTCTGGGATGGAGGGATGGATCAACATCTGCAAATCAATCAACGTGATACACCACACTAACAAAATGAAGAATAAGAATCACATGATCATCTCAATAGATGCAGAGAAAGCATTTGAGAAGATACAGCATCCATTTGCGATAAAAACTCAATAAAATGGGATTAAAAAAAGTACCTCAACATAAGGGCCATATATGACAAACCCACAGCTAATCTCATTCTCAATAGAGAAAAACTGAAAGCCATCACTCTAAGAACAGGAGTCAGACAAGATTGCCCACTTTCACCACTCTTACTTAACATAGTATTGGAAGTCCTAGCCAGAGCAATCAGGCAAGAAAAAGAAATAAAAGGGATCCAAATTGGAAAGGAAGAAATGAAACTGTCACTATTTGCAGATGACATGATTTTATATATGGAAAACCCTAAAGAATCCACATCAAACTTTTAGAAATAATAAATGAATACAGTAAAGTTGCAGGATACAAAATCAACATACGAAAATCAGTTGCATTTCTATACACTAACAAGGAAGTAGCAGAAATAGAAATTAAGACTACTATCCCATTTACAATTGCGACAAAATGAATAAAATACCTAGGAATAAATTTAACTAAAGGGGTGAAAGATCTATACCCTGAAACATTGTTGAAAGAAATTGAAGAAGACACAAAGAAATGGAAAGATATTCCATGTTCTTGGATTGGAAGAATTAACATAGTTAAAATCTACAGATTCAATGAAATCCCTATTAAAGTTCCAACAACACTTTTCACAGAAATAGAACGAAGAATCAATAGACCCTGAATTGCCGAAGGAACTCTGAGAAAAAAGAACAAAGCTGGAGGTCTCACACTCTCTGATTTCAAAATAGACTACAAAGCAGTAGTAACTAAAACAGCATGGTACTGGCACAAAAACAGACACACAGATCAATGGAACAGAATCAAAAGCCCAGAAATAAACCCACACATCTATGGACAGCTAATTTTCGACAAGGGAGCCAAGAACATACAGTGGAGAAAGGAAAGTCTCTTAAATCAATCATGTGGGGAAAACCAGACAGCCACATGCAAAAGAATGAAAGTAGACCATTACCTTACACCATACACAAAAATTAAAATGGATTAAAGACTTGAATGTAAGACCTGAAACCATGAAACTTCTAGAAGAAAACATAGGCAGTACACTCTTCAACATCAGTCTTAGCAGCCTATTTTCAAGTACCTTGTCTGACCGAGCAAGGGAAACAATGGAAAAAAATTTTAAAATGGGACTACAGCAAACTAAAAAAGCTTCTGCACAGCAAAGGAAACCATCACCAAAACGAACAGACAACATAACAATTGGGAGAAGGTATTTGCAAACCATGTATCTGATATAGGGTTAATATCCAAAATATATAAATAACTCATACACCTCGACAACAAAAAAACTAACAACCCAATTAATAAATGGGCAAAATATCTGAGCAGATATTTCTCCAAAGAAGATATACAGACAGCCAACAGGCACATGAAAAGAAGTTCAAAATCATTAGCTATCAGGGAAATGCAGATCAAAACTACAATGAGATATCACCTCACTCCCATCAGAATGGCTATAATTAACAAGACAGGAAACAAGTGTTGGAAAGGATGTGGAGAGAAGGGAACCCTCATACACTGTTAATGGGAGTGCAAACTGATGCAGCCACTATGCAAAACAGTATGGAGAGTCCTCAGAAAATTAAGAATAGATCTACCAGGGGCCAGCCCCGTGGCCAAGTGGTCAAGTTCATGTACTCTGCTTCAGTGGCCCAAGGTTTCGCTGGTTTGGATCCTGGGCGTGTAGATGGCACTGCTCATCAGGCCATGCTGAGGTGGCATCCCACATGCGACAACTAGAAGGACCCACAACTAAAATATACAACTATGTACTGGGGGGATTTGGCGAGAAAAAGCAGGGAAAAAAAAAAAAGATTAGCACCAGTTGTTAGCTCAGGTGACACCCTTTAAAAAAAAAAAAGAATAGATCTACCATATGTAATTTATTTTTTTAAATTTGCTAGTAAATGACTCAATGTGTTTATAATGGTTACTAGAAGTAAAAATGCCTCAGAAAAGTCAGAATTTCCTGAGGACTATTCAGTAATTTTTGTAACTGCTGGGTATTTATACAAAGAACATGAAAACACTAATGAGTAAAGATACATTCACCCCTATGTTCACTGCAGCATTATTCACAATACCCAAGACTTGGAAGCAACCTAAGTGCACATCAAGGGACAAATGGATAAAGAAGATGTGGTATCTATACACAATGGACTACTACTCAGCCGTAAAAAAAGGATGAAATCTGGCCATTTGTGACAACATGGATAGACCTTGAGGTTATTATGCTGAGTGAAATAACTCAGAGGGAGAGAGTCAAATCCCATATGATCTCACTCATAAGTAGAAGACAAAAACAACAGCAAGCAATCACATAGAGACAGAGATTGGATTGGTGGTTACCAGAGGGGAGGTGGGTAGGGAGGAGGAAGAAAAGGACGATTAGGCGCATGCGTGTGGTGATAGATGGCAATTAGTCTTTAGGTGGGGAACATGATGTAATCTATGCAGAAATCAAAATATAGTGATGTACACCTGAAATTTACATAATGTTATAAACCAATGTTATCGCAATAAAAAAAAAAATCCAGATACTTCGCAGAGGTGGCAACAAGAGGCCAGAGAAATCATTTGACTGGTGAAAGTCAGAAAAAGAGTGGAAGAGACAGGATTTGAAACCAGGAACTTCTCAACCCAGGTTAGGTTATGCAGTCTCTTAGTTTCCTTATCTTTAAATGAGTTGATATTAGTATCTACTCCATTGATACTCTTGAGGAGTTTGAAGGATTGAGTGATAAGTAATGAATACACACAAAGCCCTTAGAACAGTGCCTGCCACTTAACCAATGCTAAATAAGTAGAAGCTGTTTATTTATTTTTTTATTATTATATTCCTGAGTCTATGGGTGCATTCACCTGTGCTGAAAACTGGTCTTTATTTATTTTTTTAAATTTGCTAGTAAATAACTCAATGTGTTAATAACGGATACTAGAAGTAAAAATGCCTCATAAAAGTCAGAATTTCCTGAGGACTATTCAGTAATTTTTGTAAAAGCTTGATTAACATGCAGTTCTTTGCAAGTACGAAATCTCCTGGGGGGCACATTTAGATTTTGAGAATTTTACAACTTGATCAAAAAAGCTTTATCACTGATGGAATATCAGTTTTGCCTTGAATTGGTGATGGAATTTATGCTGTTTTTGCTTTTCATTGCAAATTACCATGAATTTAATTTCCTCATTAGCAATTTAGCGTATTGTGTTTAGTTGTCCTTAGAGAGAGAGTAATGCATATTTGTAAAACATTCTTATAACACTCTTTTAACTGGATTTTAGAATTTGTGTGAACTGCGATTTAAATGTACTCTTATCTCTACCGATTTCTAAAACAGATGCCTATAATTACTCCAAAAAAAATAAAGTTTAGAAAGATTAATATGAAAAAAAAAAAATTTGTGGATTATAAGGAAAAAAAGGTGTCTGTCCCCTGTCCTGGTGAGCACTGCCATCATAACAACCCTGGTGACACTGACTCCTATTCATCCTTCAGAACCCACTTCTCTTGGGAAGCCTTGTTTGGTCCATATTCCCCCAACTGCCTTGTCTCAGGAATGGTGTCCAATGGCAGAGAGACTCTTCTGCCAAGCATTAAACGGAAGCAGAGGACTTGGGACATCATCCTGGCCACCTCCCAGTGACAGGAACTGTGATTTCTAAACCTGTCCCAAAAGACAGACATCTCTCTCCTTTTCTTCAGACTTTCCAAGGAAGATTGACAAATGCCTATTGCAGGGCCTAACAACCTCCTCAGTTATGCCCAGCTCACTGGAAACGACAGCCTGATACCTAGCCCTGCCCACCCACCCCAAACACCTGCCAGGGTCTCCCCAGCTGGCCCTGCCCCACTGCCCCCAACTCCTGAGCAGAGTGTCACTGGAACCAGGCCTGCAGCCCCTCTAGCCGCCCTACACTCACTTCAAGCACCTGTAGGGAGAGGGCAGAGGGGAGGGGAGGGAGGCAGGACTGTGAACAAGGGGTCAGACCTGCGTCCTGAGTGTTATCATGAAGGGGACAGAAGTGGGGCAGAGCAGATAGGCTGGACTTCCCTGGTGCCATTACATATCAGGCCTCCCTACCAAGCTCTGTGTTCTTCAACCCAGGGACTTTGGCACAACAGCCACGATAGCCTCATTATGCCAGCACCTGAGTTTAGTTGAGCAGTAACCATACCAAGTTCTTTTGCACCTGATATCTCATTGACTCCTTGCAACAACCCAATAAAGTGGACCATTATTATCTCTACCCTTCACAGAAGGCACAGAGGGATAACTTGTCCAGTCACCCAGCTAAGATGTGTGTGTCTACTTGAGAGCCTGACCTCTTCACTCCAATGCTATGGCACTTCTTCACCTCGAATCTCAGAGCCACAGGTCACAAATACAAACTCATTGTCTTTCCACACATTTGGCCATTGAGCTCTCAACCCGGGGCTTCAACCTCCACCCCTAGGAACACCATCCCCAAGGCTTTGGGACAGAGCCCATCTCCTGTCCTGTTGCAGAGCCGAGGCCAGATGGGAGAGGATGACGGCTCTCCTGGACCCCTCACCCACGGAGTTGTCCTGCTGCCCCAGCCCCTGCTCATCCCTGGAGCAGACCCACAGGTCCAGGTCAATGGTGATGATTGTTGCTTGCATCTAAGCTGCATTCTGCACACTCCAGTCCTCACCTACATTGTCTCTTTTCCTTTTCAGGAGACACCTGACTGAGTCTTCTCCGAAGAGAAAAGTGAGTATCTCGTCCCACCTCCCCAACTGCAGCTCCCGGGTGCCATGGCAGCCAGACACACAGCTGCCTTCTTGTTCATAATAAAGTGAAAGGAATTTTGAGTTTCTAGGCAACCTGACAAGAGTGTGGGAAGGAGAAAAGGAAAGAGCAGGTGGAGAGTCTGGGACGGCGAGGGACAGCATGGCAGTTGGTACCATGTGCAAGGGGGCTGCCACCACAAAATTCTCTCGTGAGGTGGCCACAGAACCCCAGGACAATAACTCCCGATGTTGCATTTAAATGTGTCTGCTGTGTTGTCCTGAGAGGCGAACGTCCCCTCCCTGTTATCCTGGCCTTCAGTAAAAGTCGGCCTAACACAAAAGTGGGGCATCCTTGGTGCTTTGGCATGTGAAGGACAAGGAAGGGTGTCCAGCAGAAGAGGGTGGCAGACAAGTAAGATGGAATAGCAGCTCAGAGAGGAGGGCAGGAGGGTAGGATGATAGAGAATTCAGAGGAAAAACAGGGAGAACCTAGTTGGACTGATGGCAACAGAAGCCCCAGGACTCTCCCCACATCCTCTCCCATCCCCAGAAATCCTATTGAGGATTCTCCCGGGGAGCTCCTTCCAGTATCAGAGCCAGGGGATTAGCCATATGCCAAAAGCCTCAAGGACTTGTGTTGTAGGGACAAAGTTAAAGAAGATGTCTTACTAGCCCCATTTTACAGATGAGGAAACTGAGGCTTCTGCCCACTTGCTCCCTCTGCTCAACCACAAACCCCTCCCTTTACTTCTCTAAAACCAAGGAGATGAACTCTGGGTCTCTCCTCACCCTGCTTCAATTCAGCTACTCCACCATCCTGCTCCCTGCCTGTGCCCACCTCCACCGACCCGCCATTTGTCCCCTCACTGCTCTGGGAGAAGACCCTCTGTCAGTCATTCCTTGAGAGTAGAGACCACCCCTCCCTCTCAATCACTTGAGTAAATCCTGCCCAGATCTATGTCCTTAGCTCTTTTTATTATTATTATTAACTATGGTGAAATACACTTAACATAAAATTTATCATCTTAACCATGTTTAAGTGTGCAGGTCAGCGACACTAAGTACATTCACGTTATTGCACAACCGTCACCACCATCCATCTCCAGAGTATTTTCACCTTCCCAAACTGAAACTCTGTAACTATTAAACAATTCCTCATTCTCTCCTACCCACAACATCTGGCAACCATCATTCTACTCCCTGTCTCTATGAATCTAACTACTCTAAGGACCTCATATAAGTGGAATCATACAGTATTTGTCTTTTGTGACTGGCTTATTTCACTTAGCATAATGTCCTCAAGGATCATCTATGTTGTTGCATCTATCAGAATTTCCTTCCTTTTTAAGGCTGAACAAATACTCCATTGTTTGGATGGACCACATTTTGTTTATCCAATTATCTGTTGATGGCCACTTGGGTTGCTTCCACCTTTCGGCTATTGTGAATAACACTGCTGTGAAATGGGTGTACAAATATTTCTTCAAGACCCTGTCTTCAGTTCTTTTGGCTATATATCCAAAAGTGGTATTGCTCGATCAAATGGCAATTCTATGTTTAGTTTTTTGATGAAAAACTGTTTTCCATAGTGACTACCACATTTTACATTCCCACCAGCAGTGCACAAGTGTTCACACTTCTCCACATCCTCACCAACACTTGTTATTTTCTGTTTCCCCAGCTCTTTTTAACTCACTGTAGCTCCCAATCTCTCTCTGCTTATGCCAGGGAACGGGTGCTCTGATGTTTTGCATCACATAAAATAAAATCCACATGACTTCACACTTTCTAGCCCGGAGCTTCTTGGAGGTTACTTCGACCTGCCTGTGGGTGGGTCAGGGAACCTGTCCTGATGGCCACCAACCCTGGGCCTCAACTCTGCAAAGGTCTAGCTGTGAGCTGAGGGCTATTAAGAGGTCTTCAACTCTACAGATGATTGGCTAAAAAGACTCTCTGCTCATTGGCGGAAGGTGGATTTTTCACAGAGATATTCATAAGCTTACTCTGGAAAAGACAGTCCCAAAGAACCCCACACACATAAAAAGGCCACTTCTGTAAGAATCAGGATTTTAGGGTTAAAGGAACTTCAGAAGATAGTCTGTTCCTGTCCTGCCTCCAAAACTGCATGACAGAAGGACATCTGCCCTCTTCTTAGAAATCTCAAGGGAAAGAAAAGAACTTTCTGTGTATTTCTTGAATTATAATGCTATGTTGTGCTAAGTGAAATAAGTCAGACAGAGAAAGACAAATACCACATGATTTCACTTATATATGGAATCTAAAAAAACAAACAAACAAATCAAAACAAAACAAAATAACAAAGCTCATAGGTACAGAGAACAGATTGGTGGGTGTAGGGTGGGGGTGGGGTTGGGGGTAAAATGGGCGAAGGGGGTCAAAAGGTACAAATTTCCAGTTATAAATAAGTCATGGGGGTGTAATGTACAGCATGGTGGCTATAGTTAATAATACTGTATTCCACATTTGAAAGTTGCTAAGACAGTAAATCTTAACAGTTCTCATCACAAGAAAAAAAGATTTGTAATTATGTATGTTGACAGATGGGAACTAGACTTCTGTGATGATCATTTCTCAGTGCACACAAACATCAAATCATTATGTTCTACACCTGAAACTCACATAACATTGCATGTCAGTTATACCTCAATTAAAAAAAAGAAAGATAAGTAAAAAAGGTTACATTGCTACAGTTTGAATGTTGTGCCCCTCCAAAATTCATATATTGGATCCTAACCCCCAAAGTGATGGTATTTGGAGATGGGCCCTTTGGGAGGTGATGAACGGGATTGCTGTCCTCATAAAGGAGACCTCACAGAACTTCTTAGGCCCTTCTGCCGTGTGAGGCCACAGCGACAAGGCTGTCTGTGAGGAAGCAGGTCTTCACCAGCCACCGAGTCTGCAGGCACTGCGATCTTGGACTTCCCACTTCCAGAGCTGTGAGATATAAACGTCTGTTGTTAAGTCCACCCAGTGCACGGTATTTGGTTATAGCTGCCCAAAGGCACTGAGACATATAGCACTAAAAAAAAGCAGGGGAGAGGGGAGGCTAGGGAAGGTAAGCCACATTGGTTGAACAGTTACTCTGTGCAATCACCATGCTCTGTGTTTTATATGTCTTATATTACAGAACTCTCACAATCCTGAGGGATAAATAATATTATTGAAACCATTTCATAGGAAGCTAAGGCTTACAGTGGCTTAGCCGTTTTCCCATTAATGATGACGGTGCAAACCCAGACATGTCAGCCTCCAAAACCCATGCTTCATCCAAACAGCCAGCTGCTGCCGCCCAGTGCCATCAGTGCTGTTTCCTGGCCTCTTGGCTGTGGTGAAGCAGAGGGGAGGGGTGGTGGGCGCTGACGCTTCAGACCCTGGGCCTCTGCTGCGCAGGCTCAGGGCTGGACTTTCACTTTCCCGCAGAGGTGAGCAGCTTCTGGAGGTCTGACCACCACTCAGCAGAGACTTACTTGAAAACAGGGGAGTGTTTATCTGTATATTATGAGCAGACGGTGGCAGAATGCCTGGCACCCTATCAGCTACCATCTACTGCCTCAGGAAGCCAAATCAAGGTCAGAGCCAGCTTGATATGCACAAATTCCATGCAAAGGGAATTTAGGATTTTTTAATGCATTTTTTATTGTCGTAAAACACACATAATGTAAGATGTACCATCTTAACCATTTTTAAGTACACATTCAGTGGCACTAAGTACATTCACATTGTTGTGCAACCATCACCACCATCCATCTCCAGAACTTTTTCATCTTCCCACACTGAAACTCCGTCCCTATTAAACAAGAAACTCTCCATTCCGTCTTCCCCCTCACCGGCCTCTGGCAACCACCATTCTGCTTTCGGTCTCCATGAATTCAACTCGTCTAGGAACCTCATGTAAGTGGAATCATAGAGCACTTGTCCTTTGTGGTTGGCTTATTCCATTTAGCATAATGTCTTCAAGGTTGAATTTAGGGATTCTAAGAATCCCCTGCCCAAATTGCTGTGGCCTGGAGAGTCACTCATCTCTGCCGAGGGATCTGATTCCAACTGGCCTGCACCAGCTAAGCACCAACAAACCCACACTGGCCTCTGTCCCCATGGACCACCCTCCAATAAAGCCATGGCATGGGAAGAGCCCTCTTCTTCATTTCTACACACTCCTAGACCTTGCTAAAGTCCCCAAAATGTCCAGATTACTTTTCACTAACTTGTTTTGGGGGAGGCTTTCCAGTGAGAGCTGCCCAGGCCCCTTAATCTCATTGGGATTAAACATCCCCAAGCACACCCCCGGGGTGGTTCCCTCGGGGAAGGCACCCTGAATCACCAACTGCCTCTTGGGTCTGGGGGCCCTGAGGAGCTTCTGCCATAAAGCTGGGCACTTGCTGGTCTGATTCCAGTCTTCTGCTCACTTACTCCATCCACCCAACTACAGCCTCTCCTGTTACTTCTCCAGAATGAAGATGATCTACAGGTCCCTCCCCACCCTGCTTCTCTCCAGCTGCTCCACCGTCCCGCTCCCTGCCTGTGCCCCCATGCACCAACCTGCCATTTGTCCCCTCAATGCTCTAAGAGGAGACCTTCTGTCAGTCACTCCTTGAGGCTCGAGGCCACGTGGCCGTCCCAACCACCTCCTGGCTGCCCCAGACTGCCCAGAGCAGCTCCACCCTGGCCTCCTGAGAACACGCATGGCCACGGATTGCATCAGGCACACCTTTAGACTGCAAGTGCCACATGGGCAAGGACTCTGCTATTTGTCTTGGCTACACCTTTTTCATTAATTCCCTGCTGCCCTCGTTTAGGGCCCCATAAAACTACAGGATTAGAAAGAAAGAAATAACCAATTGGCCGTTGGTGATCCCTTTTCAGGGGAGAGGTTGGGTCCTACTTTCCAAGTTCAGGAGTGAAAATATCACCTTTCACCTAAATAAGGAGAGGAACCCAAGAGGTCTTGTAAAGAAGCTTGACAGGCTCCCCTCAGAGCCCTGTATTGTCTGCTTCCAGAAGGACTCCCTCCCCAGTTGAAGTCGCCTTCAGGACCCCTCTACAGCTCCCCCCTCATCCTGTCTCCCACCCCATCTCCCGCCGTCTGACTCCCGGCTGCCTTGTTACTTGTAACCATCCCGAGCCGTCCCCTAGCCCCACCGTAATCCTTCACCCCATCCCCATCTTCCTTCCCAGAATCCCAGATCAGTGAAGTCCTTCTCCAAAACCCTTTACCTGCTTTCCCAAGAAATCTCCACTATGGGGCCTCTCTCACTGTATTTGTAAATGAAGGAGAATAAAACTAAGGGACCTTCCCCACAAGCAGCCCCCTTACCTCCTTCCAAGCATCACGTGGCAGGATGGACCACTCCCCTGCTGCCACCAGGAGCAGGCCTACTCCAGGAGAGGCAGGGCCAGCCTGCTCTTCCATTCCCAGAGAGCCTTTCTGACCTTCCTTGCCTGCTGTCAGTTATCCTAGTCTCCTCTAGGATAAAAGACCCAGGGAACAAAACCTTCGTCTCCAATCTCTGTGCTGGGTAGAAGCCTCACGTCCTGAACAATCTTCCCAGCTCCACGTTTTAGGAGCCCCCTGCCTTTTCATCTTCCTCTCAGGCCCATTGTTAGAAAGTGAAAGAACCCCGTTTTCACAGACGTTCAGTGCCACTGCGGGAGGCATCTTTTGCTCCCCCTCCTCATCACCCATGTCCACTCTATTCCCCTGACTAAAAAACTTGTCCTTAGACCAGGTCTCTTGCAGAGCATTTCCTCTCTGTTCCAAGATACCTCCATCGCTGGGGACATGGTCGCCTCCCACCTGGGCTGGGACATCAACCTCCCAATGGCTCTCCCCACCCCACCTCACTGCTGCCAGCATAACCTCAGCAAGGCAACACCAGAATCCTCCATGGCCTCCTTTCTCGAAAACGCTAAATGATCCCCCATCTTCTATAGAATAAAGCACTCGAAGCCCTGAGCACGCCGACCCCAGCCTCTCCTTCCAGAATCGCCTCCCATGACCCCAGTCTAACTACCTCGCACTACAGCCACGTGCACCTACTCATCCTTTGTAGAAGGTGTGTGGTCTCTTTCCTTCTTTCAGGGGAATGTGGAATTAACTAAGGGAGAATTTCACTATTAAAGAAGGAAGTTATGATACTGTGTCTGATGGCAGTGGGAATGATCCAGAAGGAAAGAAGGGATGAGTCAAAGGAGAGAGAGAAGGACTGTGGAGCCATGTCCTTGAGCATCAGAAGGAATGGGGTCTATCCTACAAGGAGAGGAAGGTGTGGCCTTACAGAAGAGCAAGGACGGTGCAGCCATGCTCGGGTGGGAAGGAGGGGCAGGCAGGCCCAGAGAGAGGGAGGTGGGTGAGGCAGGGTGGCTTCTGTTTTCCCAATGAGACAAGAAGCTGAGAGAGAGGAAGAGGAGGAGGTGCAGGAGGTCTGGGGAGAGAAAAGGAATGAAATATAGGATGATACCAACTACAAAAATATACCTCTACATATGTGTAGCTCTGTTTGTTTGTCTATCTAAGTATCTGTCCACATACCAACCCACCTCTCGCTCCCCAGGTCTAGAGAGAAAGGCATCAGAAGGTAAGGCAAGGCCTTATCTGAACAGCAGTTTTACAGCTGGCTCCTGTTCTCTTCTTGGTATATGTTTATATTTTCCAAAATGTATCCAGTGAGCATGAATTAATTTCATAATTAAAATAGAATTTTTCATAATAAAAATAAAATGAATTACAGGCTGGTGTCTGAAATAGAACAAAATGGTCCCTTTACAGGACAGGTTCGGAGAGTCTGAAACCAGAGTCGGCCTTGAAGGGAAAAGGTAGATTCTGACCCAAATATGAACAGAAGGGTTTGCCTCCTCCATGGGGAAAGAGATTAAGTAGCTACAACCTCTTTCTCCCCACCACCGCCCTCTCTCTCACACACACACTCACCAGGAGACATGGGGCCAGGGAGAAGACAGGCTATAACGCCCTGCTCATCCCACCACCTGGGGTCCTGCCTGTGCTCATGGGAATCCCATGTCCCCGGATCTCCAAGACCAGCCCATGTCTCACAGTCTGTCCAGCTGACACCGGAAGGGCCCTGAAATTGTCTGCGGGTGTGGTCTCCGCACTTGTATGCTTCTCGGGAAGTCAAGAGGTCACAAAATCTAGAAAATTGTGGCTTTGGGAAGAAAGATGACAGGATATTGTTGAAATAAAGCTGAGTTGGCTGAGCAGAGAGGAAATAAAAACCAAGAATGAATCTCAAATTTTGCCCCTGGCTGCAGAGAGAGGACAGTCCTGGGACTTCGAGGTTGTTGCCATCTGGTCCCTCCATGTACACTGCCATAAATGTCATGAAGATACATGACAGAAGGCCACTCTCTCCAAGCTGGGCTAATGTTCTGAGCCCTGGTTGCCTTACAGACCAAAAAGAATGGATTAAAACTAAGAAAGGATCACACTAAAAGCATAGGCAACAAAAGAAAAAAATAGATAAATGGGACTACATGGAACTTAAAACTTGTGTGCATGCAAGGACACAAGCAAAAGTGTGAAAAAACATCCTACAGAATGGGAGAAAGTACTTGCAAATCTTATATCAGATAAGGGGTTAGTATCCAGAATATATCAAGAATTCTTACAATTTAACAAGAGCAACAACAAAACAAATAACCCCATTAAAAATGGGCAAAGGATTTGAGTAGACATTTCTCCAGAGACACACAAAGGGCCAATAAGCACCTGAAAAGATGCTCAATATCTCTAATCATTAGGGAAAGGCAAATCAAAACTAGGAAAGGGAAAATAAATTTAGGCTAAACAGCTCAAGGGAAGATGTGGACAGATCCCTGCAATTCTGCAGCAGTTTTCCCCGGAAGAGGGAGGCACCTGTTTTACTGGGGGAGCTTGAAGCACAAGATCAGATACTCCTCTTAGAGGGGAAGCTGGAGACGATGTGCAAGTTCTCATAGGAGGCTGAACTGGGTGACTTGGAGGCCACCCCCAGGGTTTTCACTCTGACTAATTCCCTTGTTGTGCCTGAAAACCAAGCGCACATAGGAGTGAGAGGAAAGGTAAATTCAAGACAGATACGTGGAAAAGGCTCAAGGGGGATTTGTGTCCTCCCAGCTTTCTGCCCACCTGTGGGAGTTCCCAGCCACCTCCAGCACGGGCAAAGCAGGCAGAGCAGGTGCGTGTTGCTGCCCCTGGGCAGAGAGCGCCATGAAGCACACTCAACAAAGACCAGTTCTGGAGCCCAGAGAGGGACGGGGGCTTGTTCAAGGTTTCCAAGCAGTTCAGAGGCAGAGCCTCGCCTGGGTCTGCGATTCCACCGCGCTGCGTCTGCGCACCACCCCCAGCCATCGACAGCCTGACACCAACAATCCCGAGAGGCTGCCATCTTTTTCAAGAAGCAGCGCCAAGATTTTGGCAACTTCTTCATGACTAATTTAAGCAACTCTCCCTCCTTTGACTCTCCTCACCTCTCTGTGTCAGTCGCCATCCTTATTTCTCTATTACCAAAACGCAGATTTCCTGCTCGGCCCCAGCCTCCCTGTCTCTTGTGACTGTGGCAGGCATTCTCTTTACTCTACAAATTTGCTGCCTCCTCCTTAGAATTTGTGTTCTTTCCCACCACGGCCCACGAACCTCACGGAGCAAGTGGGCCAGTGTTTAAGTCTCCAGAACTTAAAGATGTCTCCCATCAAGCAAGACGGTACCTGTTCTTTTCCCCTGAGGTAGTCTAAACACGCATCTTAAGAAAAAGACATTTATTGCCAGGACAATTAGAGATAAGGAAAGATCATCTGTCTGCCCAAATGGTTTGGGCTAGGCCTGAGTTGCAACGTTGTCAGAGTGATTTTAGCACAGACTCTGCTAGACATTAGGCTCTCACAAACTCGAGATAAGGCCCTCGTTTTTATAGGGCCTGGGGGAGTAGGAGGGAGACAGGGAGTTGCATGATAGTTGCCACTGTAGATAAGGAGAATATATATTTTGTTTAACCAAACCTGTCCTTTGGCTAGAAACTCCAATGAAGTAGCATCCATCAAACCCTTTTCTGAGTTACACGAATACCTGATTCCCCGATAAGGAAAAGTGTAAGTCAACACTGCTCTGTTGTAATTGGGTGTTACCTGCCCAGATACCGGACTTTTTATCTCCAGATCCTTTTGCAGGCTCCCTTCAGCTTTATCTGCCTTATAGGTGTGACCAAATTGTCGTGTGTGTGTGTGTGTGTGTGTGTGTGTGTGTGTGTGTATGTCTGTGTATGTGTTGGTTTCCAGGATTTATTCATGAATATGTCTCAAAGAAATGCCACAGAGAAACAGTGACTTGGAATCCAAAGGAGATAAAAAGGGAGGTGGCAGGAAAATGATGGATCTACTTAATAATCATACCTAAGCCGCCTCAAGTTGTCTACTCCGTGGAGACCTCTTCTGCTATCCATCACCCAGAACATGGCGAAGCCCAAACCCAGGGCTGCCCTGATAAGAGGCCAATGCTGTGGTAAATCATCCCACACCTCTGGACTCAGTTTCTCCATCTCTGAAAGGGAAAATTATATCTACCACCACGTATCCATCATGAGGATAAATGAGCTGCATTACGCCAAGTGATCTTAAAACAGGAAGGCTGAGGGATTATATAAAGATTTACAAAGAATTATGTCCAAATGATCATTATTTATGATGTGCTTCACAGAGGTAATAGATGATATGTGGAGGGGACCCCAGAGAGAACCTACTTTCAGTGCCTCATTTTCCAGGTGAAAAAAAAAAAAATGAGGAACCCCTCCACCTTCCTCAGCTGGTCAGGTCAGTACCCAGGGAAGTCAAGTTCATGCTGCAAGTTGCTGGTAACTCTGAGTCCACCCTTCTAGCCCTAACAAGTGTTACTAAGAATTTTCAGCATTGCAGAGAAGTGGCTATGATAAAATGTGAAGCCACATAGCAGAATACAAAATAGTACACATCCTATGACTACGTGCATTCTGCGTGCCCTATGTGTGCCTGGGAAAAGCAGTATTTCAAAATGAATGGGGGCTGGCCCAGAGGCGTAGTAGTTAAGTTCACGCACTTTGCTTTGGCGGCCCCAGGTTCATGGGTTCGGATCCCAGGCATGGACCTACACACCACTCATCAGGCCATGCTGTGGTGGCATCCCACATACAAAATAGAGGAAGATTGGCACAGACGTTAGCTCACGGACAATCTTCCTCAAGCAAAAAGAGGAAGATTGGCAACAGATATTAGCTTGGGGCCAATCCTCCTCACCAGAAAAAAAAATGAAAATGAAAATAGTTGTGTTTGGGAGTGAGTTTTAGTTTAAAATTTGGTCTGTGATGTTACTGCTTTGTTACTGGTCTATTAACGAATTATTACATACATTCTCTTTGTAAAAGTTTTTTTTTTTTTTTTTTTGCCAAGCCATACAGAACTGTATAAAAGGTAAAAAGTAAAAGTGCCTCCCCACTTCCTCCTGAATCTCCTAATCTCATTCTCCCAGAGAAACTAACTAAATTTGCAGCATCTTTCCAGACCTTTCTTAGATATAGATATGAATCTAAATGTTTGTGTTTGTGCTTTTTTAATTAGTAGGGGGAGCCCTCAGGTATCACTATTCAACACTCAGGAACAAGTCATTCTGTGACAACAAGCCATTGAAGCTGGGAGGATGCACTCTCCACCAAGTGACCAGGAAAATGTGAGTTGTGGAGCAGGGTGAGAACAGAGTTCATTCACCTCCCCAAGGGGAGACTTTACTCCCAGAAAAGTGCTGACTCATCCTGGCTCCTCGTGGTCCAGCTCCTTCCCCTTCATCCGAGAGCAGCCCAGTGCCTTGGCCTGTGGACTCAGTCACCACCAGCTTAGTCAGAGGCCAGCTTGCTGGAGGGAGGCTCTCAGACGTCAGAGAGCCAGTGATCGCAAATGACTGGAGAAAAACAAATCATAAAACAAGCATTATGGGGATGGTAGGTGGAGCAGGCAGGCGTTATGTCCAACATATTATGTTATGTGTATGGATAATATTCCTGAGAAGTTCACCATCCTTCATGAGCCACTTCAAACACAATCTTCGTATAATGCTCATTTATTCCTAACTCTGTGTTCTCATAATGTACTAATCCAAATTCTGGAACAGGGTACTTTCATGATGTGGTGCCCCAAGCACCAGCCCCCGAGTATAAGGGTCCCCCCATTTACACACCATCCCCATCAACACACACCCCCATCCGCTGAACCCAAAACCCTTGCAACAGGCTCTCCATCACTCGAGTTGCCAGATTTTAGCAAACAAAAACAAAGGATACCCAGTTAAATTTGAATTAAACAACAAATCATATTTTTAGTCCAAGTATAGCCCAACTATTGTATGGGATGTTTATCTGAAGTTCAAATGTAACCGGGTATCCTGAGTTTTATCTGGCAACTCTATCCAATGCTATCCTCTCCACTGGCCAGATTATTTGATAATTCTGTCTGATAATTTTATTTGTTCAAAAAGCATAGTCTAAAGAATGGGTGGCACCAACTCAGACAGGGAAGCTTCCTTAGGCATATTTGCTACAAACGACAAATAATCTGTTTTTTCTTTCTCCCCAAAGCCCCTCAGTATGCAGTGTATATTCTAGCTGTAGGTCCTTCCACTTGTGCTATGGGGGACGCCACCTCAGCATGGCCTGATGAGTGGTGCTAGGTCCCTTCCCAGGATCCAAACCAGCGAAACCCTGGGCTGCCGAAGCGGAGTACATGAACTTGACCAGCTGGCCACAGGGCCGGCCCCTAAATAATCTTTTTTGAGACTTCCAAAATTTGTCCTAATCTTGACACTACCCAATTTCTCCCAAAGAATCCAACAAACCCTTGTCAAAGTGTACAGGCTCAAAACAATTCCTTCACACCTTCAGTCAGAAAGGTGCAGTGGTGCTTCATTTAGTCTTTGAAATCAATCAATCACACGGGTGTCTTAGATATCTCTGCTTAGATATCTCCACCGCACATTGTTTAACTGTGGGTCACACTAATCATCATCATCTCAACTAACATTTATATAGTTTGTAGTTTATAAAATACTTTCTAATTCTGTTGTGCAATGAATATAATCCTCATGAAAATCCTGGAAGTTAAGCATTTATTATCATCCCCATTTTTAAATGGGAAAACTTTATTTTATTTATATTTACGGAGACATTTTCCCTACGAGGAGGGATTCAGAGGAACTAGGTGTCTTTTTCAACAGCAGCACAGCAGGTGAGCGAGGAAACCAGGTCTTAAACAGGGTCTTCTGATTCTGCATCCTGTGCTTTTTCATCTCCACACACCCCTGATTTAAAAATAAAAAAAAATAAGTTAGTAATACATAATCTTTGCCGAAAAATTGGAAAGTATGGATTAGGAAAAAGAAAACAATGTAAATCACCAGGTGTATCATGACCAAAAACAACCACTGTTAAAATATTGGAATTAACTGTGTCTCCTTCCAGACATTTCCCAACACAAATAGATAACATAGATATATGCATAAATAACTGTTCTTTCTGCACATTCTATAGTCACCACACTTTAGCTGAAGAGAGCTTTCCAAAATAGCTATCTGATCATGTAATTCTCTTGATTAAAACTCTTCAAAGATATCCCATTTTTCTGAAGATAAAACCCAAAATCCTTACCATGACTGATACAGCCACTAACTAGCCCGTGTTTATCTCTCCAGGTTCATCTTGATCCAATCTTCTCCCACTTTACTCTGCTCTCCAGCCACAATGACCGTCTTTCATCTTTGTTACTCCCATTAACAAAAATGGTATCTCATTTATGTTTTAATTTGCATTTACATGGATTATTAGTGAAGTTTAACTTTTTTCAGGTTAATTGGCAATTTTTATTTCCTTTTTGTGGGAAATGTCTTTTCATATCCTTCATCTAATTTTCTACTGGAGCTTTGTCTTATTGATTTGTAAGAACTTTCTATATATTAAAAATGTTGACTCTTGTCTGACATGTAAGTTGCAAATAACTTCTTCCAATGTCTCATAGTAATTTTTGCCATACAGAGTTTTAAATTTTTATCCAGTTAAATCTGTAAATGTTTTCCTTATAGTTTTTACCTTCAGTATCACGCATAGAATGGTCTTTCCTACCCCGAAATTACATAAATGTTCAGTATATTTTTTCTACAAATGTTATGGTTTCTTTTTTTTTTTTTGCTGGGAAATATTCACCTGAGCTAACATGTGTTTCCAATCTTCCTCTTTTTTTCCCTCCCAAAACCCCAGTGCACAATTGCGTATTCTAGTTGTAAGTCCTTATAGTTCTTCTATGTGAGCTGCTGCCACAGCATGGCTACTGACAGATGGATGGTGTGGTTCCATGCCTGGGAAACAAACCCAGGCCAATGGAGCAGAACACACTGAACTTTAACCATGAGGCCATCAGGGCTGGCTTTTTTTCAATCTTTTTTTTTAATTATATATTTGATCCAACTAAAATTTATTTATTTACACAGTATGAGATAACATTTCTCATTATACTTTGTTTGCAAATGGTTAGCCAGTTGTCCAAACACTATTTATTGAGTAATCTGTTTTTTCTGAAATGCCACATTTATAATGTAGTAAATTCCTATGTGTATTTCTGGACTACCTATTCCTGTTCCATTAATCCGTCTACATATTATTTCTTCAATGCCACATTGCTTTGATTATAGCTTCATAATATATTTTAATATTTGGTGGTCAAGTTCTCTATGATTACTCTTCTTTCATTGTTTCAAACAAATTTTAAGGTAAATTTGTGAAATACTAAAAAATATCAATGTATGTTTCAATATTGAAGCTTCCCATCTAAGACAACACTGTGCTTCTCCTTTTATTCTACCATTTTTTTCTCCCTCAATTGAGTCTAAATTTTTGATGAGGCCTCCACTCTGCATTGTCACTGAAGACCACATAGGAAGCCAGGACTCACAACTTCACCCAGTAGTAATGAGGCAACAATACTGTCTGCTGGGATGGTGTCAGAGGAAGCCCAACGGAGTCAGGACTTTCACCACCACACATTGATAACAAAGCCACCCTTCTTCTTGTGGTGTAAGTGGAGGCCACATGGAAAGTTGTAACAAGACACCTCTGATGATCCAGACAGGACAGCATTAGTAGAGGAGTAGTGGGAAGGCTGAACTCCCAGTAGTGTCAGAAATCTACTATAACAAAAGATTTAAGTAAAATCCAATCTTTTAATATAGTGTGGAAAATGTCAAGATTTCAACTGAAAATCACTCATTATACTGAGAACCAGGAAAAACTCAACTTGATAAGGAAAGACAATCAACAAGATGACACAGATGTTAGAATTATCTGACAAAGATTGTATAGCAGCCATAAAAGAAAAGCTTCAACAAGCAATTACAAACACACTTGAAACAAATGAAAAAGCAGAAACTCTTAGCAAGGAAAGAGAAGAGAAGATAAAGAAGAACCAACAGGAAATTTTTGGACTATAAAATACAGTAACAAAAATTAAAAATTCTGTAGATGGGCTCAATAGCAGAATGGAGAGCACTGAGATAAGACTCAGTGAACTTGAAAAGAGCGGAGAAGAGGGCAAGGCTGAAAAAGTATTCAACAACAACCACAAAAAGATTGAAAATTTCCAAATTTGGCAAAAGACATAAACTTAGAGATTCAAAAAGCTGAGTGAACCTCAAACAGGATAAATCTAAAGAAACTCATGACAAAATTCATCATAGTCAAAGTATGGAAAAACAAAGACAGAGAAAAAAATCTTGACAGTAGTGAGAGAAAAACAGCAGCTCACCTATGGGGAAGAAACAATTGGAATGACAGTAGATTTCTCAGGAGAAACCATGGAGGCCAAAAAAATGTGGCATAACAGTTTCTAAGTGATAAAGGAAAAAAATTGTCTCCTCGGAATTCTATATCCAGCAAAAATATCTATGAGGAATGAGGGTAAATCAATGCATTCTCAGATGAAGGAAAACTAAGAGAATTTGTTGCCAAAGACCTATTTTAAAATAATGGCTAAAAAATGTTCTCTAAACAGAAAAGAAATGGTAAAAGAAGGAATTTTAGAACATCAGGATGGAAGAAAGAACAACATAAATAGGAAAATATGGGTAAATACAATAGATCTTCCTTCTCTTCTGGAGTTTTTAAAATTATACTTGGCAGTTGAAGCAACAATTATAACACTGATGTGGTTCTCAATGTATGTAGACATGACATTGTACGTTACTTAATGTATGTAAGATACAATGTGGAGAGAGTAAAGGAACATAAAGGGAAGTAAGTTTTCTATATTTCACTCAAACTAGTAAAATGTTGGTACCAGTAGACAGTGATGATTTATGTACATATAATGTAATATCTATGCATCCACTAAAAAAGCTGTACAAAGAGATACATTCAAAAACACCATAGGAACACCATCAACCAAGAGGATATAATCAACAGCTGTACAACACTCCACCCAACAACAGCAAAATGCACATTTTTTTCAAATGTCCATGGAACCAATATAGACTATATCCTGGGTTATAAGACAAACGTCAGCAAATTTAAACGAATTGACAACATCCAGAGTGTGTTCTCCCACCACAATGAAATCAAAGAAGAAATAACAGCAGAAGAATAAATGGAAAAATCTCTACATGCTTGGAAACTAAACAACGCACTTCTAAATAATCCACAGTTCAAAGAGGAAGTCTCAAGGAAAATCACAAAAAACATTGAACTGAATGAAAATGAAAAGTACAACGTTAAAAAAAATTGAGGGACATACTAAAGAAGTGCTGAGAAGGAAATTTATGACACTAAATGCTTATATTAGAAAAGAGGAAAAGTCTCAAACCAAAAATCTAAGCTCCCACCTCAAGAAGGTAGAAAAATAAGAGCAAAATAAATCCAATCAAGTAGAAAGAAGGAAACAATAAAAGCAAGAGTAAATATCAATGAAATCAAAAATAGAAAAATAATAGAAAAAAACAATGAAACGAAAAGCTGGTTCTTTGAAAAGGTCAGTAAAATTGACAAAACTCTATCAAAACTGAAAATTTAAAAGAGAGAGAAAATACAAATTACCAAGATCAGAAATGAAACAAAGATATCGTTGCAGACCCTGCAGACAGCAAAGAATCACAAGGGAACACTATGATCAATTCTACACATGCGAGTTTGACAACGTAAATGAAATGGACGAGGTCCTCAAAAAGTGCAAACTACTGCAACTTACTTAATATGAAATAGACCACTTGAATTGGCTATAACTCTTTAAAAAATTGAATTTGTAATTCAAATTTCCAAAAAAGAAATATCCAGGCCCAGATGATTTTATTGAAGAATTCTACCAAATGTTATGAATATGAAGAAATAGGACCAATTCTACACAATCTCTTCCAGAAAATAGAAATGAAGGGAATATTTCCCAATGCATTTTATGAGCCTAGTATTACTCTGATACCAAAACAAGACTGAGAAATACACCAAATAACACTACAGACTAATATCTCTCATTTATATAGATGCAAAATCCTTAACAAAATGTTAGCAAATAGAAAACAGCAATATATAAAAAGAACTATACACCATGACTAGTGAGATTTTTTTCCAGGGATGCAAATATAGTTCCATATTTGAAAATCAATCAATGTAATCCACTATACTAATAGGCTAAAGAAAGGAAGAATAAAAGCACACCTATTTGCAGATGACATGATTATCTACATAGACAACCCCTAGGAATCTACCAAAAAAACTTCTAGAACCTGGCATTCAGCAAGGTTACAGGATACAAGATCAACAGTCAGCTACAGTTTTGTATACTAGCCATGAACATGCGGAAACTGAAATTAAAAGTACAATACTACTTACACTTGAGCAAGAAAATTAAATATTTAAGAGTAAGTCTAACAAAACATGTGTACGACTGTACACTAAAAATTACAAAACATTGGTGAAAGAAATCAAAGAAGATTTAAATAAATGGAGAGACATATCATGTCCTTGGATTGGGAGACTCAACAGAGTAAAGATGTCAATTCTCCCAAAATTCATATAGAGGTTTAATGCAATTCCTGTGAAAGTCTCAGTAAGACTTTTTGTAGCTGCAGATAAGATTATTTTAAACTTTATGTAGAAAGGTAAAATAAGTAGAATAGCTAAAATAATTCTGAAAAAGCAGAGTAAAGTGGGAGGAATCACTCTACCTGATTTCGAGATTTAACATATAGCTATAATAACCAAGACTGTGTAGTATGGGCCTAGCAGAGAAATAGACGCAAAAATCAATGGACTAGAATGGAGAACCCGGAAACGGACTCACACGAGTACAGCCAGCTGATTTTTGACAAAGGTGCAAAAGCAATTCGATGGAGAAAGTACAGTCTTTTCAACAAATGGTGCTGGAGAAAACGGATATCTATATTTAAAACAAATAAATAAACTTTGAACCAAACTCATACTTTATACAAAACTAACTCAAAATGGCTACAGATTTAAATGTAAAATGTATAGGTATAAAACTTTTAGGAGAAAACACAAGAGAAAATCTTCAGAACCCAGGGCCTGGTGAAGCTTTTTTAGACATGACACTGAAAGTATGATCCATAATGTTTGGTGAAGGATAAAAACTAGACTATTGGTGGTGAGCACGATGCAGTCTATACAGAAACTGATCCATAATAATGTACACCTGAAATTACAATTATTACAATGCTATAAACCAATATGACCTCAATAAAATTTTAAAAATATGATCCTTAAAAGAAAAACCAATAAATTGGACTTCATAAAAATTAAAAATTTCTCTCTGTGAAAGACTTTCTTAAGAAGATTAAAAGATAAGTTAGAGACAAAACCTGCAAACTACATATCTGACAGAAGATTCATGTCTAGAATATATAAAGAACTCTCAAAGCTCAACAGTGAAAAAAACAACTCATTTAGAAAATGGGCAAAAGACATGAAGAGACATTTCACCGAAGAGGAAATACAAATGGCAAATAAGCATACGAAAAGATTTTCAACATCACTAGCTGTCCTGGAAATGCAAATTAAGAGGATGATAAATATCACTGCACACCTATCAGAATAGCTAAAATAAAAAATAATGACAATACCAAATGCAGGCAAAGATGCAGAAAAACTAGATCTCTCACACATTGCTGACGGAATGTAAAATGGTACCACCATGCTGGAAGATGGTTAGGCAGTTTCTCGCAAAACTAAACATATACTTACCATATGACCCAGTAATCACACTCCTGAGCATTTGTCCCAGAGACATGAAAACGTATGTCCACACAAAAACCTGTACACAATTAGTTTTAGCAATTTCATTTGTAATAGCCAAGAAATGGAAACAACAAAAATGTCCCTCAATAGCTTAATGGTTAAATATACAGTGGTGCCTCCGTACCATGGGATTCTACTCAGCAATGAAAAGAAATGGTCTAAAGATGCATGCAACAACTTGGATGGATCTCAAGGAAGTTATCCTGATTTTTAAAAAGCCAATCTCACAAGGTCACGTACAGTATGATTCTGTTTATGTAACAGTCTCAAAATAACTAAATTACAAAAATGGAGGAAATTGGTGGTTACCAGGGATTAGGGATGTTGGGAGGGAGAGAGATGGGTGTGACTCTAAAGGACAAAGGGGGATCTTTGTGGTGAAGGAATAGTTCCGTATTTTGACTGCAGTGGTGGTTACATGAATCTATATACGATAAAATGATATAGAACCATATACACACACTGCATCATGCCAATTTCCTGGTTTTGATACTGTACTATAATTATGTAAGGTGTGATCATTGACAGAAACTGGGTAAAGAGTCCATGGAATCTCTGTGCTGTCTTTGCATCTTCCTGTGTATATGTATATATATTTGCACATATATGCAAATCCGTGGTAAATTAGCAGCCAAGAGACTTTCCTATGAGTAAAGCCTGTAAAGGGAGATAATTCGGCTGTTGTCAGTCTTTTCCTCACATTTTAATGACATATGGATGATGGTCAGGGATGAGAACAGTAATTGCACCTTCTTCCTTTTAAAACACGTGATATCAAAGGAAGGCTTGATTATTTAGAATTTGATATAAATTGTCAAACTGTAAGAAGAGAGGAGAATCAGTTTATTCAAGTCCACAGTCTCCTCATTTATAGGGGCCAATCAGTGTGTGCAGCCCTGTGTTACTACTCTTTCATTGGAAGTGTCTAAAATAATTCAGATTGGCTGAATAAAGGCATAATTGACCTTAGAGGGTCAAAATATGTCATCAGGGTCCTCATTACCCAGCAGGCTCTCTCCCACGTGTGAAGCCTGAAGACACACATCCTACAGACTTTGGAACCCCAATAGACAGAGGGCTTTTTCATCATTAGCCCCAGCTGGAAAGTCTCAGGAAAATTCCGAGTGCATCTTCAAATTGGACAACTTGGGACCCTCGTTCCAATAAGCCATGAGGAACAGATGTACCAAAGGAAAGAGATTCCTCCACTTGAAGAAGGTAGGAGAGAGGCCAAGTGCTGGGACCAGCCCTCCAAAAAAGTCCTCTCCACTCTTAAAAGGGAAATTGCCACATGATCCCTGACCCTGCAAACCTTGTGTTCCAAAAGAAGAAACAAGACAGACCCAAACGCACAATTTATATACAAATATCAAGAGATAGGAGATGCAAATATGCACACATTGAACCTCTAGTTTATGAAAAGACATTGATCTCAACAGGACGTTAGCAAAGTGTGAAGAATGAAATCCTGAACTGGTCCCTGAAGTGACTGGAGGGCCAGGAATCTAGCGTGGGGAGACTCCCAGAAGCACTTTCAAAGAGGGAGAGTATTTTGCCTCTTGGACACACAAGGTTAACAGGAGGGTCAAAAGGGAGCACAGCTTTGAACACGTGGTAAACTCTACACAACTGGCTGTTGGCATTATTTAGCAGAGAGCATGAGGAGCATATCCGGAACCTGAGGAGAGGCACAACGAGCGTTCCAAGCCAGCTGGCACAGCGAGACGAATGTCAGGGTTGAAGCTAAAAGACCTGAGTTCAGAGCCCTTCTGTGAAATTAGATAAAAGGATATGAGAAAATGCACACCAATGCTCAATGTAGTCCTGGTCCCCAATGATAACTTGAACAACAGTCGCCGTTCAGAGGGACAGTCCTGATTCACAAGGTCAATGCGCAGAACAAGAGGAGCAAGTGTGACCAAGTTGGAGGTGCAGACCCAGAAGATCAAGCTAGAACCGAGTTAGACTAACAAGACCCCATCTATGGAATCAAATCACATTGCAGCCCAAGTGATGGAAATATTCTGGATTTAGATAGTGCTGATGGTTGCACAGGCTTGTGAATATACTAAAAACCACTGAACTGTACATTTTAAAAGAGTGAATTATATTCCAATGTTTTTAAAAAATTGAAGCCTGACAGGCTGGAGGAGAGAGAAAGGTCAGAACAAGGCTGAAACGCAGAGTTAAGTCAGAATCTGGCCCAGCAGGCCACATGTTTTCAAATTGTCCTCACCTCTGCCCAAGCCACAAGGACTTCAGGTAATTCTAGAATCAACGAGCTCTTCTGGAGACTCAGGCCCAAAGAAAGTGCCCACCCTCACCAGGAGTTAGTCACCTTAGGGCCTCCTGGTCCCAAGGGCATGCTCTTACAAGCAGTAATGTCACCAGAATGGGAGGAGCTGCCTGCCAAGAATGGCACAGCCATGAGCTCCTGGGTCTGGAGGGGTTTGTGGACCTCTGGCCAACATATCTGGCAGCTGCCCACAGATTTCCTGCCCTGGACAGGGGTGACATAGGTAGCCAGAGCAGGATCACTGGACTGAACACCAGGCTGCTATTCGGCCCACGGCTAATAGTATTAATAATAGCTTTACTTATTTCTTTTAGTAACAAGCATCACACTTAGTGATTCCCGTCTCATTTAAGCTTCACGGTAACCCTATAAGATAAGAACTATTATAATGCCCATTTTACAGATTTGAACATTGACACTTAAAGATGTTAATTAATTTGCCTACACAAGAGGAAGAAATGCAATTTCTGAGGATTGACTCTTAATCACATGTTAATGGCAAACATCCCAGAAAAAGGACAGTCTTCAGATAGAAAGTCAGAGTTTAAGAATTATCTGGTGAGGGAGGGGCAGGTGGTGAGAAAGAGTGTCACTTTCTACTTTCTACAGTACTTCGAATTTTAGCGGTGAATATGTAACACTTCAATAATAAAAACCAATAAAAAGTGTGCGTGTGTGTGTGTACGTCTGCTTAAAGAACAGGGAGCGCAGACCTAAAACAGGTGGTCCTACAAAGTCTCTCTCTGGCCCTCTCCCTGGCGTGGATTTTGAGTGAATTTTAGAGAGTTCCGGCTGATTTTATCAGTGCTTACATCGTCCTCATGATCTCGGGGGCATACCCTCCGACTAAATGGAAGAAGCGTGGAGCATATACAACAACCAGCCTTCGCTGACAAGCACACTAAGGTGTAGCTGGCAGGTGGCTTTGCCAACTACACCCAAAGTGCACCTGGATGCCCTGGGCAGTGAGGGGCCGAGGGCTCCCATCCCTCCCAGGAAAGGCTGGCACTGGCCTGGGCTGGATCCGCAGAGCCCCAAACTAGGCCTCAGGACAGCAGAGTTTCAGGTTCCCCAAAATATGTAAAAGATCTCGAAAGTTTGAGACCACAGAAGATGAAAACAGGCTTCCCTCTACCTCACAAAAAATTTCATAAATGTATGGAGAAATGGAAATATGTGAAGTTTCTTAATGTTCCCATGATTATTTTTAACATTTCAATTTCTGAACACAAAATGTGCTACCTATGACTTGTGTTTCTTTCCTTGACATTGCTGGCCCCAACAGTGATGCTGTGAGACCCCCAGATTCTTGTGGTCACGTGTAGAAGACTGAGGCAAGATGTCCGAGCTGAAATTTGAATACAGGTGCTCTGGTTACCGCACCTTGATGCCAGGAGTTATCGCCTTGATCTTATAATAAAGAAGTGAGTGATCTCTCTACACCAATGTAATTTCCAAGAGAACCTCATCTTCCACCTTCTTCCCTATCAAAAAATCATTCTCGTTTACAACACTTCAGCAGGCAGGGCAATCTGTTCCTATAGAACCCCAGTTGGGATAAGTGGATGTTGCTGCTTCCAGTTCTTTGTTACTTAGAATGATGGAGACCTCCTGTCCAAATTTTAGATCAAAACTCCATAAGGGGTAGAAAACAGTATGGTGGTTCCTCAAAAAATTAAACATAGACTGGTCTATATGACCCAGCAATTCCACTTCTAGGTATATACCCAAAAGAACTGAAAGCAGGAACTAGAGTAGATATTTGCACACCTATGTTCACAGCAGCATTACTCACAATAACCAAAATGTCCATCCACAGATGAATGGTAAACAAAAGTGGTATACATGTACAATGGAATATTATTCAGCCATAAAAAGGAAGGAGATTCTGACACATGCTACAACATGGATGAACCTTGAGGACATTATGCTAAGTGAAATAAGCCAGTCACAAAAGGACAAATACTATATGATTCCTCTTATATGGGGTACTTAGAATAGTCAAAATCACAGAGGCAGAAAATAGAATGGTGGGTGCCAGGGGCTGAGGGGAGGAAAAATGGGGAGTTGTTGCTTCACGGGGACAGAGTTTCAGTTGGGAAGATGAAAAAAGTGCTAGCAATGGATTGTGGCAATGGCTGCACAGCAATGTGAATGTACTTAGCGCCACTGAACTGTACATTTAAAAATGATTAAGACGGTAAATTTTATGTTTTATCTATTTTACCATAATAGTTTTTTAAAACTCCATAAAGGGAAGCTACATGGGAACAAGCCAGTCCTCTGGCGAAAACAACAAACCCCTCTGGAGAACGAAGGCGTGGCCCGTGCTTCTACACCGATGTCTTGTACTGTTCAGCTCACTCTTCAGGAATTTTAATGATCTGACACCACGGGGAGTTTTACACTAAAATCTTCCTGTGACATAGTTTCTGCAATTTATTTGGCAGAGGAAGAGTGCAAAGACAGATAACAATAATAGACACCTTATTCATCACTTACAAAAATATTCATAACTAAAAATTCTTGGAAAGGAAAAATACTCATTTTTCCCGAATGTTTTCCCCTTTTTCCCAGGCCTTCATCTCTCTAGTTCCTGTGCCACCATACATTTGCTCTTTGATTTCTGGTAATCACTCACCTTTTCTGTTTCAGTTTCCTGGTCTATGTTTGGAAATAAGTAATAATTTGTACTTTGTCTCCTCCCCTTGCAGAGACTGTTGTAAGGATTCCGGTAGACTGGGAAGTGGGAGATAGGTTAAAACATCAAAGCATTGTGTTTATTCTTATTATTAAGAACTGCCTTGGGGAGATGCTGACTCCACAGGCAAGACTTACCCTAACAGTGCTAGGCATGAGAAGAGAGAATTCCTCAGCAGGCCTGTCAAGAGTCATCTGCTTCTCCCGGCTCCTCAAATCATGCCACAGCTGCCGCTCCCTGTTTCTTTCTGTGTGCCTGGCACGGCCCCGCAACCCTGGGTCATGTGGGGGGCAGGGAAGCGTGGCGGCCAGTAGAGCTGTACATCCATGCCATGTAGAAGGATGGGCTCCCTATCACCGGGAGTATTCAAACAGGGTATGGATAATCACCTGGCAGGGGATTCCTGCTCCGGGCAGGAGATTGGAATTTGAGGTCTCTTCCAATTCTAAGAATCCATTGATTTCTTTATTCCTGGATTAGGAATCAGTTTATCTGGAACCCAACATGGCTCCAACCCTTCCTTGCTGTGTGACTGGACCACAGGCACATTCCTAACCTCTCTGAGCTCAATTGTCTCCATTATATCTTATTATTATATAATCTGCCTGCTGCTCCTCTGGTGAGAAGCCCAGAAAATGCTACACGAGCAAGTGCCTTGAAAATCAGTTATTTTTTATTGCCATACTAGGAAGAGTAGTACTGCCATTACTATTATTTCTACCCTCAGAGGACACTTGCACAACCTAAACAAATACCACAGAGCAGGCATCCTCACTCATCAGAAAGGCAGGTCTAGTGCCTGAGACTTGGGGCAAAGACGCCGTGAAGTCAGCGTTTCTCCCCATGAGCAATGACTCCTTAGGTTTGTTTCCTGTCAACCTCAGGCCCTTCTGAGTGACCTTTCAGACGGATCTCTGGAAGCTTGTGAATGTTGATTTTTTTTAAAAATGTCCAACAGGGTTGCATTCCCTAGCAGGGCTTCCTTCCACTTGTACACATACCAAAAAAAAGGGCTTGCTGAATTAATGAACCACTTCTCTTATCTATTTTTCCTGTTATCTAATTCCGAGGGGAAAGCTGGGAGCTCTGAGGGAGCTGGGAGACGCAGCTCACAAGCCTCCCTCCCACCCGCTGAGAACAGCCTGGAATCCCCGGGACTGAGGAACTAAGACTGTCCCTGAGAGTTTGCCTGGCGCCGGTGTGAGGAGCCACTGGGACATCGCTCCCACCGTGGGTGAGTCCCCTCCTGGCCCTCCTGGTGACCCCTCTGTGAGGGCAGAGAGGGAGATGCACTGAGGGAGCCCAGGAGGAAGGCCGGGAGGTCCAGGAGCCGCAGGGCTGGAGGCATAGAAGGTCGGTGGGGATCGCGCTGAATATCAGACTGCGGGAGAAGGGAGGTGGGGAGAGAGGGGAGGGAAAGCACTAGCCAGTGTGTGACGGAGGATGTGCAAGAGGCTCTCAGACCTTTGGGAACAGGAAGAAAGGATGAGATTCTTCCCAGGCCAAGCCACACAGGCAAGCCTTCCTTTCCCACTTCCTCTCTCTGGTTCATTTTCTCTCTGTTTCTCTTTCTCACAATTGGGTGACATTATAGCTTCTGTATTTCCCGGTTCAGCTTCCCACTCCAACAATCAGACATCAACGGGGATGGTCAGCCTCTCAAGAAAAAACAGATAAATACACACCACACAAAAAAACAAACGCATCTGACCAGGTGCCCCTGGGCCTCTTGCCTCTGCTCCCTCCAACACACTCAGATCGCATGGCTTTCCCCCGGTGCCTGCTGCTGGCATTCTGTCTTGAGAACCCCCTTGGAAAGCTTGAGAGACCCCCTTCCTGACCCATGCCAGACCTGCCTGGTATGCTCTCGAGGCAGAAAGGCTCACCGGTGTTTCCTGTTGGGTTCACTGGTGAGTCGGTGAATAGGCCTCAGGGCGGCCAGGAGCTGATACTTTTCTTGGCCTATTCACAGGCCAAGCGTCAGCCAGGCTTGGTGTGGCCTTTAATGGTTCATTTTTTCTGGAGACAGACGTGTGACGGGAAGGGAGGTGGGGGTGGGTCTCGCAGGTGTACCACAGTAACTGCGCCTTCCTTCCCCGAGCCCACTGCGTGTTTGAAGAGCTTGGTTGCGTGTGCTTTTACACACAGGTCAAAATTACCTCTGCTTCCTATAAATCCAGAGTTTGGGCAAATGAGCTTTGAATCTTATTTGTAACTGAGAGAAGGGCTGAGTCCAGAAGAAAAGGAGAGACAAAGGTGAAGACAGAGGGGCATCTTTGAGAAGACACGGGTAGAGAAGGATGAGACCCTGAGCTCAGAGGGAAGCATTGCTTAACGACCGCGGCTGGGAGAGTCTGAACCCAGCGGGGCTGTATGTGCGTCCTCTGCTTGCTCAAACGTTGAAAACAGACAATGGCACATTTTAACTCTTGTAGCCTCAGGAGGACTAAGTGCATGCCCTTCTGGAATTGGGTGGGATTTAGTGCAAAGTCTCAGTGTCTGTGCACTTACTACAAATATTAGCTCTGCAAAGCAGAGAATGGAAAATTGTTCCCTCTGGTCAGTTTCCTCTCCGGCAGCCCTGCCGGCTCCCAGCGGGGTGAATTCACAATTGTCTCCAACCTTACAGAATCTGCTTTACCTATCTTTCCCCTGCCTAACTTTGGTTCCCGTACCCCTCCTCATTTTCTCCCAGTGCCGAGGTTCTCACTCCTCTGCATGTTCTCCAAAGTTAAGAGAAATTGAGAAGTTTTCAGCAGGACAAAATCCGGGAAGTGCTGATCTGAACTGAGGGAAAATCTTACTGTGAAAGCCTGCTAGATTCCCATGATTTATCATCACAGAATTGGTTTGGCTTATTTGTTAGTACTAAGTGGCATAAGTGTTTTGTTTCTGCTAGTCTGATTTGGATAAATCAGCCTAGAGTAAAAGGATATTTGAAAGTCCCACTTTTTGAATTTCTTTTTCCAGAATTCATTAGAGTTCATTTTGAGCAACATAGAGGTTTCCTCTTTCTCTAAACAATTTGCCTCTAGTGATTTTGCCTTGGCCAGTTCAATTGGCGGGGTGGGGGGAATTCTTCAAGGAGGTTTTGCCGTGGCTGGTATCGAGGAAACATTAATAAGTTGCTCTTTATCCCTGCCCTATTTCTCAAGCCCTATGAAATATCCATTTCAAATGACTTTCTAATGCCTTGTTATATTTGCCAAGTGATTTATAGGATGGAAAACTATAGTTTGCATGTGTAAGTCCAGAGATGTTTCAGGGCCGGGACAACAGAGAGGAGGGGATTGGCTGCGGCAGCCTAGAGACTGAAGAAATTGAAGCGATCAATCTTCAACTGTCTAAACACAGCACCAAGTGGAGATTCGAGACAATTATCCGAATAATTGGGGGGGAGGGAGGCACTTTCACCTGCATTATCTAGATAAAGGAGTAGCCCAGGAAAATGTCCGTGGCCCTGAAGGCCTTGCCTGAGTTTTCTCCACAATCATGCGAATGCTGGCGATTTTTCTGTCCATTCTCCGAGCGGAGTCGGGGATGCGGCAGGAAGGAGAGTTTGCTGGAAAAGCTTAAAAGGGGTTCCCGCCGCGCCACAGTGGGGAAGGGGGCGTGCGCCGCTGGATGCCCCCGCTGGTCTGATAAAGCCCCGGGGCCCATCTAAGGTCAATAAACCAGGCGGCGTCAAGCTCTGGCGGAGGGTCGGAAAGGACAGGGGCGGGAAGGGAAGAGAGCAGTATTAAGGCTGTCGGCGACATGAAAAGGAACCGAGGACGGATGAGTTCCAAATCCGGGCGCCGGCCTCGGGCGCGCGGGCCTGAGCTCTGGGCGGCGGAGCCGGGCGCGCAGCCCGGGAGAGGGAGCCGGAGCGGGCAGGCTGGGTGGGGTCCCCGCGGGCAGCCCGGCGGGAGTAACGGCAACCTTAAAAGTGTCCCGGGGAGAGCTCAATGGGCCAGGTCCTGGGCGAACAGTCCTAACCCTGCCGAGAGTTTGGAGAAGAGAACGAAAGTCACATTTTTTTAAAGCACGGAGGAAGGGGAATGGAGACAAGCTTCAGGGACCCCTCAAAGAGGCAGAGAATTGTCCCAAAATAAGAAAAGTTAGGAAGAGGAAAACAGTAGTAATAATCAGTGACCAATTTTAATCCCTTTGTAAGGCGCTTAGAAGTTTACAAATTCATGTTACATCGAGGTGTCGCTTCTCCTACTCCTCGCGAAACCAGAAGAAAGAAACATTGAGAGAGGTTACTCTGCCCGAAGTTACATCGCCGGGGCTCCCGCACAGGGGCTCAAACCGGTTGCTAAACAACTCCTCATCAGAGAGCTTCCCTGGAGAGAGCCCCAGTGAGATGGATGCAGCGCGCGCGGAAACTGGGCTGTGGAAGCCTGAAACAACGCTGCTCTCCCATAGGGTGCTTTGGGCCTTTGAACGTCTGAATCTCCGGTCCCTGCGGCTGAGCTGTCAGTGCCAAGCCCGCGTGGCCAGGTGGGGACGAGGTGGTGGTGATGGAGAGGGCTCCTTCAGCAACCGGAGGCTCGGAGGACCCCCGCCAACCGGCGCGACAACGAACCGTAGAACCAGAGGATCCTTGCAAATAAACAATCAGACCTCTTGAGGTCTTTGCCACGTCCCGCCCTCGGCCCACGAGGCCACGGAGCTCCCTCTCATCATTTCTATTGCTGGCAAGGCCAAGGCTGGATTAGTTTGATGACATTTTAACCAATATGGCGCTATGTGGGCCAGGTCACCTCGGACCGGTGTTGCGCCCTCGGTCTTCAGGGTCGCGTCTCCGGCCTCAGGATTCTGGCGGGGCTGAGCGTCCACAGCGCAGGGCTGGTGGGCGAGAAAGCCCAGGCCGCAGGCAGTAGAGTCCGAACTGAGGCCTGGGCCTGGCGCTACTCAGAACACTTCCAGGGTCGCCCTCTACCCTGAGGACCTCTTTGGGGAGTTCAGAACCCGCGGGATGCTGGATGCACGGACGGCCGGAGGTGCCAAGGAGAAGACAGGCAGAGCTTCCGCCCGCCGTCTGCGACCCCCTCACCACGGGCACAGAGGGGACTCTGGACCTGCTCGCGCCAGCGCCGCTGCCCCATGGTCAGGCCAGCGAGGCGCGTAGCGAAGCACGGTCCCCCATGGCGTCTTTCCATTCGCGACCGCCTACGTGAGGTCCCTAAATAGGCCAAGAATCACCGTAGGAGTTTCATCAAAGCGGTTATTCTTACATATACGCACACACCACCGCCGCCCCCCCCCCACCTCCCAGTTAGGCTGTCCTGCACCTCAATATCCCCGTACAGAGAGACACCTAGGGTTACAGCCAACCCCCGACCCCAGTCCATAAGGCGCTGGATCAATCCTTTCTTGGATCGAGTTTCGAGGATTATTGAGGGGCATAGATGGCAACCCGGGGTCGCGGGCTTAGCAGTCACGGAGACTGGATTCGGGGAGTTTCCCTCAGCCCCGTTGGAAGAGTCTTAGTATTTCAGGCATGGTCCCCTGCCGGCGTGGAGGCTGGAGGCAGAGATTTCGCGCAGCTTCTGGAATTGGGACTTGCGGAGCAGCAACAGGATTCGGAGGCCTGGGCCCGCTGAGGTTCTGGGGAAGGACGCTGTCTTTAATCACTTCTCAGCCCGCGCCCCAAACTCGACAATTCCACAGTACGCCTCCTCCTGGTCTTAGAAAAAACCCCTGGCGGACCCTTTCAACACCCTATGTCGCTAAACCCGGGGGCAGTAGCTGCTGTCCCCGCGCAAATGCCCGCAGCAGGGGGCCACTGTCCAGGCGCCGGGTGCGGCCGTCACCAGGGTCGGCGCTGGGCGCGAGCTGGAATGGCTGCCGCTTTTTCTTTAGCTACTGAGACGTGTTGTTACTCCCTCATCCACTCTCCGTTCTCAGGGATTTCTTTATTCGTTTAGTATTGTCCTAACTTGTTTTCTGCTTTCCCTTGTTAATCTTTCTTTCTCTCTCCGTTTCTCGTTCCCCTCTTTCTAATTCAGCTCCAGAGTTTCCTTTTCTTGCTCAATCAAAATCCTTTCCCCTTACTCTGTCCTTTATCTGTGTAACTCGCTCTTCTTTTCTACCTGTGAGCCTTTCTATTTCGCCGCGGTTCTTGGCCGGCTGCAGACCCTGCTGATTTTAGTGACCGGGATGGTCCCAGACACACACCCCACCTTTGAATTCCCTCTGCGTCTAGCTTAGTCTTTTTCCATCCCAACCCAAGACCCGTACCCCTCATAATAGATTCGTTTTTATTAACTCGGATGTACTGCTTGCACGCAGAAGTTACTCGATAAAATGTCTTGTTCAATGAATCAGAAGCCTTCTTGTTGGCGAATTATTTTAATTTCTGAATATTAAACCACATAGTAGCTGTTTTGCTTGCCCTTAAGACATTTCTTAAATTTCCACCTCTAAATAAATAGTGCACTACAAAACCACTTTCCAACAGCTAGGTGGATGTCTGACAAGATTGATTCACTCAAAATCGTGGTGCAGGGTTTTTGTTTTTGATGTTGGGGAAACGTGTGACACTGAGCCAGGTAACTTGGCCTGCTACACCGTTTATTAGGACTTTTCACTAACTCCAAAGATTTAACAGGAAATTGATATGGTATAAATAGATAACTTTTTGTTGTTCACCAGCTAAGATTTTATTTGCTTTCTGTTATATCACAGTAGTTCTATCGTAATAATGATAGAACAATTAGTCTCTCCTTGTAGATAAACAATGATGTTGAGGGTTTTTTATTTGTTTTATGTGGAATTTGTTGTTAGAGCATACGTGAAAATTTTATTTTCCATAACATGCTGATAGTAGATCCTTTTTGCTTTCAGAAAATGACTGGAGACCAAAATAAAATAGCTCATAAGAAAAAAAAAAGTTTATTTCTTTAAGAAACTTAGAGAAAACTTCAAAGAAAATTTTCTTTAAGAAACAAGATCTTTAACAGGTAAAAACTTGACCATGGGGAATTTATAGCGGAGGTCAGAAAGTCAGTTTTGCTTCCTCCTCAACGATTCAAGAACAACAAAAAATTAGGAAAGATGCGACCCTACCAGTCAGTAGCCCCTGTTGGTGCAAAAGCATCTCTCCAGTTAAGGGGGTGGGGTCGGCAAAGTGTTCTAGCTTCTCGAAGGCTAGAATTCAGCGGATGGTCGCTAGCGATCTCATGGGATACCTGCTGCGTTAAATGCTGCGGGAGTGCGGGCAGGATTTAGCGTTTAGGGCAAGTTCGGCGAGGAGGCGCTAGGTGGAAACAGCCCTGGGGCCTCAGCGTCTCTCTGCTCTCTCTGCCCTTAGCCTCCCAGGCTTCGCGCGGGGCTGTCTTAGAAAGCTCTCAGCCTGGTGGCCGCTCGGGTTTGCTCCAGCCGCGATAACGGAGGGGCTCGCTATCTAATCTGGACAGCAGCATGAACAATCCATTAGACCTCGGCATTTATCCGGGGCGGGGGAGGAGGGAGGGACGCGGCCTGGCCTGCCCCACCCGGCCCTGGGAGGCGCGGAGCTGCCCTATTGGCGGCGGGGGGATTAATGAAACAGTTTTCTGTGGACTCAAAGCTCACCACTGGGTAGTATGCTGACTGATGCTGGTAAATTACCATTCTACCCATTCTCAGGGTAAGGACGAATTAGAATCCCTTTGGGCTTGGCGGGGGGGGGGGGGGGGGGCGGGGGAGGGGGGGGGGGTCACGTTTTCTTTTAAGACGTTTAATATATTTTACATTGTCTCATTCAAACCACTCCAATCAAAGGGCGCTGCAAGGTTCCAATTTTCAGCAGTATCCATTGGGACTCGGGACTTAAATCCATGCACCCATTCTTTCATTCATTCATTCAGCAAACATTTACAAAGCTTTACGCCGCGCCAGGCATTGTGCCTTGTACTGACAGGTTAAATTATTTGCCCAAGATGAGGACTACGCTGGCTGGCGACTAGGGCGGGACCCTCAATCAACCGTTCCAGTCCCCTGAGTCCACTTCTTCTCCGTAAGACATACAAATGGAGACGTTGGGAGTTGGAAGGGCTCTAGAGGTTATCTGGTCCAGCCTTCCATTCAATGCAGGAATCCCCTTTCCAGAAGGCCCGCAATGAGGCCCCAGGCTCCACCCTCCTCTTGCTCGGAACGCCCTCCCGCGTGGGTTTCCCGCTGGAAAGCAGCTCCGTGGACTGGAAGGTCTTTCCCTGGGGGAAGAAGTCTCTGGCCTGCGCACCCGTGAGCTCAGCGTGCTAACCCCCTCACGCCACTGCAACCCCAAGGTGCACCACCAACCCAGCTGTGACACCTCCTCTTCAACCTTCCCCTGGGGATGGAGATGCCCAGCTTTGGGACACTAACCCCGTGAAACTTGAAGGCACTGTGGGCCTTAGTCAAGCTGGCCTTCCTCTCTTGCCGCTTGCCTCAGGGATATTTGCTGCCAGGTCAAAGAAAGCGCTACAAGCGTCACCAAACGCTCTCCAGAGCCTGGATTCGAGTCCCAAGGCAAATGCCTACAGACTGGGTGACCTCCAGCAAGTTATTTCACTTCTATTTCTGGCATATTCCAGGAATAAGATGTATGAATGTGCCTTTCAATAGTTGAGGATGTCACCCTTTGCAAAGATAAAATTTCCCCTCAGAAACAATCTGAAATTATTCTCATTTGCCAGTTAAAAGCTGAAAAGCTACAAAAGGCAACTTGTGGACAACAAGCTCATCGCGGAGAACGTTCTGGAAACTTTTGATCTGATGAAGAACCGAGTGTACGTTGTCCCTAGGTCAGTGTAAGAGTTTACACTCTAGTGTTAGAATAATGTAGTTTGAATCCCATCTCTACTACTTACTGGCTGTTTTATCTCACGCAAATTACTTAACCTGTCTGTGCTTCGTTTCTTATGTTTTGAAATCCTCACAAACCTTAGAGGGCAGACAGGACCTCTCCCGGTCCCTGAGATAATCTCCTTAGTGTGGTTCCTTTGGCAGGGCATCAATGTCCCCCTTGGTTTTGTTTGGCTTTGTTTCTTAATCTGTGGCTTCAAAATGCTTCAGAAATTAAATGTGTCTAATAATAAGTGGAAATTTACCTGACAAATTGATAAATGTATTTTCAAATCATCTTACCCAAAATTGAGTGCTTCTGATGGTAGTGGGAATACTGGATGCCAGCTTTCTGGAAGGCAATTTGGCAATATGTATCCAAAAGCCTACCAGTGTTTATCTTCTTTGACCCGCTTTTTCCTGTAACGAAATTTACCCTAAGGAAATAATCAGAGATTTACAAGATGCTTTACTTACCAAAATTTATGTGGACTTGACAAGGACACATCAAATATTTATTTATTGTAGTGAAAAATAGGAAATAAACTCTGAACAGTAAGAGTTTACTTACATAAGCTATGCAAAATCCACAACATAGCCATCGAAACATTTTCTATAAATATTTAATAATATGGAAATGTCTTATAACATATTTTAAACATGTTAAATAGATTTATTTAAACTATACAATATATGTTATTTAAATATATTAAAGTAGATTGCAAAACACTCCATGCAGTGTGAAACTGGGGGAGAGAGAGAGAGGAGAGAACACTCATGGTCTCAAGGGTGCTCTCTGGGTGGTGTGGTTAAGGATAGATTTTGTCTTCCTTGTTATAGCTTTCTGTATCTTCCAAATGAACTACAATGAGTTCTTGTTTCTCTGAAAGTAGAAAAAGAAATATCTTGAGAAGGGTGGGGAGGATTGATCAGATCCAGGATAGGTTTCACTTCCTAAGAGTTCATGACTATTGTACTTATGACAAATGCTTATCTGTTTTAGAGAATTCAGCTTTCAAGTCCCCAAAACTCAATGGACTCAAACTCAAAGAACAGTTCTGAACTCTTGATTCCTGGCTGGAGACATTTATAATCGGCGGGAGTGATTTTTCCACAACCAGGCTACCCCTCCCCCATTAGAAACTGTTTTCATAGCCACCCAGATTGTCCCAGAATTTCGCTTGTAACCTTGAGTGTTTCTGAAATTGAAAACAATAGTCTAAATTCTTGTAACTTTTTCTCTTCTCAAAACTCCCTTTGCTGGCAGAAGGATGTGGTGGAATGTAAGGCCAGGTGCTAGCCCAGCTGCAGATAGAAGCTGATTATTCCCAGCCTAGGAGAAGAGGAGGGCACTTGGGCAGGGGAGGGAAGACAGATTTTCAGTGGCGGCCAAAAAGCTGGAGAGGGTGTTCAGAAGGGAGGACCTCTGTGAAAGCAAGAAAGTTAACCACTAAGAATGCACCTGAAGACCTAATGGACTACAACACAAATACTAATGAATGTCACTGCCACTTTTGAAACTGAAATTGTTGTAATTTGTAAAGGAATAATAAGTAGCAGTTTATAAAGATGAAGGCTGCCTTTATAAGAGTGTGGGGTGGGGTTGGAGGGAGAGTGGTAACAAAAAGAAACAGAAAAAAAATCCCACTGTAAACTCCGGGAACTTCAAAAGATCTCATAGTGAGATTCTTAATTTAATGTAACACATTCTGGTCAACGAAAGATAAAAGTAATATTGAGCTAAAGCCCAGTTCATCGTTGTTAACTAGTAAATAAAAAACTGTAGTCTGAATTTTCCTCAAGAAAAAGGAGGAAGATTGGCAACAGATGCTAGCTCAGTGCCAATCTTCCTCATCAAAAAAAAAAAGTAAGGGTTTGTACATCAAAAAAACCCCTGTAGTCTGAGTGCACTAAGGATATGGACTTGAAATAGCATTCCTATCCTCTTTGTCTAAGCTCTATACTTCTTTTCTTCTTACTTTGAGGTCAGCCTTCGGTTTTTTGTTGTTTAGTTGGTCGATTGGTTGTTGCTAAAGGTGTATGAATAGAATTTGGGCAGAACTGCAGAACTTCAGTTTTTTCTAGACTGGAGTCAGTTCATCTCCACCCTTCTCCATCTGCAAGGCAAACAGGGCACCATATTTATCTTCACACCACATTTGCCAGCCCCCTGCAATGTATAGGCATGGTGATAGGTACTGTCTTGAAGAATGATTATCACAAGGGCACGTTCCAGACACCCACTGGGTTTTTTGCTGACTAGATTCTCTACAGCAAAGATTCTCAGCAAAAACTAGTTTCTCTGCATATGTCTCTGAAGGGAATAACTCAAAGCCTTGGGTAGACCCTATGTACCCTTGACATGGCCAGGATGCAGCCCAAAGCAAGAGATCTGAGAAGTGAGGAGAACCAGGGCTGGGAAGGGTGCATAGTTCCAATGCCTTCAAAAAACGCTTTATTTTCTACTAGGTAGGAGTTCCTAGGTCTGTGGGCAAGCAAGGTGCTGACTGGTTTTCTTATCACCATGCCATTTAGCATTCCCAGAAATGTCTCATCAGGGACAGGTTTTTCTTGACCACCTTAGACCCCAGAGAAGTATCCAAAGTGCTCAGTCTTTATATAGTTTTTAAATAATTTCCACATGCAATCAAAATAGAAGGAGAGAAATCAATCCTTTCCTTGGCCCTGCTACAAACTAGTTAAGCAAACAGTACCTCAATTGATCCCCTCATCTGTAAATTGGGGACAATGAATAACATTTATCAAAGTGCTTTCACATATATATCACATTGATCCTCACATCTCATTGCCCTCTGGGGTAATCAGTGTGGGTATTATTAGAGTATTATGCCCATTTTATAGATGAGGAAACTGGGACTCAAAGATGCTGTATTGCCAAAGATTACACCACTAGTAAGTAACAGAATAAAACTCAAAATGCCCTGCTCTGACTACCAGGTGTTGACTCCCCCACCCTCAGGGCTATGCCGAGGACTCAGGAGATAGCCCATATGAACTGATTTGTAATCGCTCTAATAGGTCTTATTAAGATCCCTTAATTTACTCATCTGAAAATCATGGAATCAAGGAATGACAGAGCTGTAAGTCTCTTAAAGCTGATCTAGGCCCCCCCCCCTTTCATTTTGCAGGTGAGGCCCAGGGAGGTTAAGTGATTTGCCAAAGGTCACCCCATGAGTTAGTGGAAAATGACCAATGTCATTTTAAAAAATTAGTTAAAACAACTGCCTACCAAGCCCATTTTTATGGCTTATTTTAAGCAGGTTAATAAGTATACCAGGCACAGCTTTAAACCCAACTGAGCAAATGCTGACACTAGTTTACAGATTCGGCAGATAAGTAGCAATAAGGAATTATTCATCTCTCATTTATCATCCAGCCGCTGCAAGATGCAAGTTACAAAGTGAAGCAAATAGCAGTTTAAGAGCCCCCCCACATGTGAGATCAAAATGGTACAAATGGAGTGGTTTACGAAGCCACACATTCACAATGCAGCTGTGCCTGAGCTCTCCTGAAACGTGAGCAAGTAAATAAGTGTGGGGAAATTATCTGCATTTCACAAATAGGCACATCTCTTGTTCATATTTATGCAATGATTAATTCATTCTTTTGAGTATAAAATGAGCACCTACTGTGTGCAGGGTGCCATGAGGGATACAGAGAATTATTAAATACTATTCCATCCATCCAGGACCTTTTAAACTTAATGAAGTGACAAAATAAAGCACACACTCACACACACGCACAAACACACACTCTTGAACCTGGCAGAGTCAGCGGGTGTAAAGGGCATGTGTGTGTGGGAACAGGAGGAAAGGAGAGACTGCGTGGCTGCTGGGGTAGCCACAACAAGGAGCACACTGAGGAGGTGGCCTTGCCACAAACTTGTCCCCAACAACATTTCTTTATCATGAGAACAGGGTTGGGAAACGTCACAGGCAGAAAAAAAAAACGACACAGCGAATTGATGGCCCCAATTAAGAACCGAATCTTAAAATCCTGTTTCCTCCATTTAACTCGATGTTAAATACAAACAAACTGGTGGAGAGATGGAAGGCGACTGATAGGGTGCCAACAGTGGTGACGATATTTGTCCCATATGCTGAAAATAAATAAAATTAACAGATGACTTGCTTATTTGGGAGATGAGCTCTAATGAATTCTCACGTGTTATTCAGAAGGGCTGCTTTCTTTTATTACTATTATTTTTAATTCCAGTTTGGCAATGGTGAACCTGAGGCCCAAAGTTCGGTGTCAGTCACAGAGCAGTCACCAATCCATAAGTGACTTTGCTCTCAGCTGCCCAGACAAAAGAAGCCGTGAGGCTCCTCCTGGAGCCCTACGTTCATAAAATTGAAGCATTTTCCAGTGAAAAGAGAACTTGAAAGATGTTTACTCAAAATCCTTTCCTGTGTAGATGGGTAAATGAAGGCTCAGAGAGTTCGTGTGACAGGGCGTGATCACTTAGTTTATGTGAAATTATGAGTGAATGTGTGTACTACCGATAACTACACAGGATGGCAGGCATAAACTGGGACCTCGGATCACCCTATGAAACAAGGAGAGTCAGAACAAGACCAAGTCCGGAACCCTGCCCACTATGCTGCTCCCCCACTTCGCTGCCTTATTTCCTTTACTTGGAAGGCTGGGATGTTTACGAGTCCACTGGATAGCTGGAAGTCATTCAGTCTACAAGTGTATTGTGTATCGAATGCCCTTTAGCTTGGTCTATCCTCACACTAAGAGGGGCATGGAATGACTATAGTTTTGAACATCTATGGTTCCTTAAGACCCTTCACCACATCCTCCTGCCCCCACCTGCCCCCAATCCAGGGCTGAGCCAGGGTCACTGTTTGCACCTTCCTGCAAAGGGTAGGGGGGGAGCAGTGCTAACCAGGTTCCCAGACTACCCCAGGGCTCCAGGCTGCCTTATCGCTAATCTTCTTACCCTAGTGATTGCATCAGGGTGAGGAAAGCTTGGCCTTGGGATTCAGATTTATAGAGGGGAGAGATCAGTTCCTACACCAGCATGTTGAAATGGAAGAGCAAGGTAAGACCAGGCTCCCAGCTTACCTACTCCTGGCGCTGCCATTAAATAGTTATGTGACTCTGGATAAGTCTGTAGCCCTTCCTGGGTCCTAACTGCCTCCTCTACTAAATGAGTGGATTGGATCAGAATCCTTGAGGTCTCTTGCAACTCCTGTGCTCCACGTCAGTGTTAGCATCAGAGAAATGCTGTCCTGTGACCGATAAGTGGGCTGAAGGTATCTGGGGCCATGGTCATCCCACCAATGGGTGCACTGGGGCTAAGGTGCTGGTGAGGCGTCACGTGGCATCTTCCGCATGTGAGCTTCTCTGTGTTTGCCTACCACAGAAGGGACCATGGCACGTGTCTCAGCCACCTCTCTATACTACATCTTCAGGCATAAAAGACAGAAACTTACACTGTGTAAGGACAAGTTGGAAATTCGAGTTTTCTGAATTCAGTTCTACAAACTTTTAAAAACATCTATTACACGTTAGAAACTATGGAAAATACAGAGATATCACACATGGGATTTCTGCCCTCAAGAAGACTGAAATTTGGGAGAGAGGGGTATGTAGACAGGTAGACATGTGGATAGATTAAACTGAAATACAATATGTTAAAGGCTTTGGAAACAGAGGGGGAAAGGGATTGATTCTGGGAATGGAAGTTTAAAAAAAATTTTAAGGAGGATATGTGAGAAGAAAGCTTTTTCCATTTTATGTCCCTCACAGTATCTATGCTTTGCTCATAGTGGCAGTATTTGGGTTCAAGAATCAACCTACTTGCTTGTAAATCTTGCCTCAGCCACCTATGAAGCTGGGCAAGTTACTTAATAGCTTTGTGCCTCAGTTACTTCATCTGTAAAATGGGGGGAATAGAGTAATTGTGTATACAAATGAGATAATTAATCCATGCAACATACTTGGCTCCGAGCCTGGCATATAGTAAGTGCCCAGGGTTAGCTGTTACTTGATAAACGTTTGCCTAGGAAATAGGTTGAAGTTTTCATCTGCAGTCTAAGCCTTTTATCATACACATTCAGATGGGCCTCACATTTTGCGTTCCTCGCTGAGCACACTCATCTGCAGCGAAGCCTGGGTTCAGACTTAGAGGCCTGGTGTTCCCACCCTTTCACGGGGCAGGACCAAGAAGGAGCCCCGTGATATATAGAACCGTTTGAGGCACAGAATGGCACAATTTGGTGATATCCATCTGGGGAGCCTTAAAGTCACAAAATGTTGATGCAAGAAGGGGTCCAGTCTCTTCATCTTACAGACAGGAAACCAAAGCTTAGAGAAGTTGTGATTTGCCTTTGGGGGCAGTCAGGATTAGAACTCGAGACTCCTGACTTCCAGATCAGTGAGCTTCCACCGCACACCTGCTGCCTAGACCCTGCGGTCCCTAGCCTCAGCTGCGTCCTGCAGTGAGTCTCTTGGATGGCAGCAACCTGGGCTCCCTCCCTCCACTCTCTCCACTGTGCCTCAGAGAAAAAGACTTCCTGTTTTCCAGTTCTTGGGTCACATCTAATGTAGAATTAGGGCCCTTGACCTCTCAGGGCTAGCCCTTGACTCAAGGTGTGGAAAAACCTGAGCCCCTTAGGGCTCCGTGTTGTCTCAGTGTTGACTTACTCCTTGAATTCTCATTAACTGAAAGTGCTTTGTAGGTAATATGCTCGTGATCCTCACATTAGTGTCACCAACAGAGAAGGCAGCCTTGGGGTTTCTCACCAGAAAGGCAGAGGGACTAAGGAAACTGCCCTTGTTCCGCAGTCTGTCAGGCGCTCAGATCCCTGCCCGGCAGCCTTTCCTCGCGTTCTGAAAGGGTGATGGGCAGAAAAACGACGCAAAAGCAAGATGGAGGAAGGTGGGGCACCGGGAGAAACTGAGCGAGAGGCTGAGCTGAACTAAATTTTCAAGCAGCGCAAGTGAAGTGTTTGGCTATTATAAAAGAATATCTGCTCAATTAGAAAATCAGAAACATATAAAAATGGGGGTGGGGGAACTACCACGCTGGTACCTTACCGTCTTTCCATGTAAGTGTATTTACTTTTATCTACCCATCTTCTTATCTATCACTATATAAGAATTCTAATAAATTCAAAGGGAACGGTCACCGGCGTCCTGATCTTTCTCCTCTCACCTACGGCGTGTTGAAACTGACTCTCCTCCCTCTAAACTGGGTTGCATTTGATCCTTCTGCCCGCGGAGTCCCGCCTCGAAGGGCGCGGCCCCTTCACTTGGCGGGGTCTCCCCTCTCGTGGGGAGCGCCTCGGGCCCTGCACGCACCCCCCGCGCCCCCCCCCCCACGGCCACCCGGGTGAAGCGGAGGGCCAGGCCGAGCTGGAGGGGGCCTCCGCAGGGAAGGTGCCGGCGCCCGGAGGAGGCCGCGGCCGAGGCCCCGAGGGAAGGGGCGCAGGCGCGCGGGGGCGGGAAGCGGGGAGGAAGCGGGACCGCGCAGCGGGCGCCAGGCCCGGGAGGCGCTTCCGCGCCCGCCGCCCCCTCCGCGGAGCCGGGCCGGGCGCGCCGGAGGGGCGGGGGCGGCCGGCCGGGGGCTGACCCCGAGCGCCGCCGAGTCTGCGCCCGCCCGCCGCCCCGCGCTCGCCTCCTGCCGCCTCGGGTTACGCGGCGGCCGTCAGCGCGCACCTCATCAATAAGGGCTGACAGGCCGCCGGCTCCGCGGCCATCCATCACGCCGCCGGCGCGGGCCTGGCGCGGGGCACCCCGCGCGGGAGCCGGCCGCCCCCTCCGCGGAGCGGGACCCTTGTTCCCTGGGGAGCCGGGCCGACTTCAGGGAAGCCCGGAACGTACCCGCGTGGCTCGGAGGCAGCATTTTTCTATCAATCAACAAATATTTGACTTTATTCCACCTCTTAATCCTAGTGTCTTTTAAGCGTGTGTTCACTGGTTTTTAAAGAGCTGTGAGGGAGCTTAGATGTGATCTTACACAACCCGTACGTTTCGCAGATGAGGAAACTGAGCGACAGAGTGGGGGGCTGGGCATGCCTGAGGTCACACAGCTGGGTGGTGATGGAAACTGAGTGCCCACATCGCTGACCTCCGACTCCCAGCCCTTGCGCTGGGCCACACTGGCACTCTGCGGCACCCATGACTGATATGCGTGTTTGGCATCAAATGTGTGAAATGGGCGAAGCCGTGCATGTTGTAGGTTCTGGGTGTGACTGTCAATGCGTGAACTTTGCAAGGTCCACACAATTCCCGCTCCCAAATCAGGCCACCGCCTCCGTGGATGTTTGAGTGTGCACTGAGATCCCGACAAAGGGCAGTAAATGAGGCAAAAGTATGGGGGGCAGGGACACCTACACATAAAAATAATACAGTTCTTTGAATTCATTTCCTTCCTCCTCCCACCTACCCTTTTCCCCCAGGGAGTTAACACTGTGCCTCTTCATGCACTTATCTGTAGCCGCACTTTCTCCTGTTGCCTGTTTGCAGGACTCTCCTCACCCATCTGAACAGTTTGAAGGTAGAGACTTGTGTTCATCTCTAGAGCTCCAAAGTTTCATGGTGCCTGGCACCTAGTAAGCGTTCAATAAATGTTTGCTATACGAATTGCAGCGCTTGTAAGGGAATTCAAGTGATTCAAGTTCAGAGGACATTGAGGCTGAAAGAACTCTCAGATCTTGGTGTCCAATCTCATTTCATAAGAGGGAGACAGTGGCCCACAATGCTGCCCCTGATTGGCCTCCCAGGGGGTCAGTTAGATCCCAGGTTAGATCCATCGTGGCCCCCAGGATTCCCTTCCTTTTTTTTCCCAGGATGTTGCCTGCCACCTTGCTCTCCTAGTTGTGGATTCCTGCATCCTCTTCACTTCTTTCGTTTCTTTCCCACCTTTTGGTTCTTCCACTCCTTAATTAGCAACCTCTCCAAGGATGGGGATGAGAGGAACAGGAAAATCGACAAAGCCAAACTGTTTGCTTTGTTTCTAGCGGGAAAGGCAATATTTTGTGGGGTTTTGTTAGTGTTGGTATTATTGTTGTTTTAATTCAAGTGAAAAGGATGAGATTAAAGCCAGTGACCAATGGGTGTGTGTTAACCTTAACATTCATTTTTCCTCCATTACCAGGGTGCTTTGACTGGAGTTAAAAACAATGATATTATCAACAACTCCGGGAAGGGGTAGAAACACACACACACCACTTTTATGGAGAAGGAAAGGTAGCAAAGCCGTCCTATGGCCCAGGAAGTCAGCGGCTTTCAGGCTCCCCTGAGATGTCCACTAGACTATGATTTCTGTAAATACAGATGCAAAGTGTAGCTTTATCTGGCACAGGGCACACTTTCTTCCAGTTCCCATCTGCCCACATGGTAGCCCATCCATGGGCACATCATGAACACAGCTGAGTGTAATGAAAACTGATGTAAGAATCAGAGTCAAAACAACTTATCCTGCAGAACTGTTGTGAGGGTTGAAAATGATCAGGTACAGGAAAGGCCATGTTTCACCAAAGGCTTTTCCCCTTTGCCCATTTGGAAATACAGTCCTGCTCTCAGGGGCAAACTCCTTCCTTCAAGGCCAGGCCTTGGCTTAGTCTTGCCTCACAGGATTGGCTAGACAAAGCTCAGACCCCCTGACTGACTGGGTTCTGGCCAACCAGGTCTCTGGCCTCTCCATTCTCCACCAGCAGGTTGCCTGGGGAGTGGCAGTGTTGTTGGAAGTGACTTAGCAATTTTCTAGCTTCTGCTACCTGGCTCCAGGACTCTCAGGATGAGACAACAGAATAACCCTTGCTCAGATGTCACCCTCCCTGCAGCTCACCGTGAAACATGAGTGCATATGTGTCAAACATGTGCACAATGGGCACTGGAGCTGTGTCCAGGGTAGATGGCTGTGGCATTTCCTACGGACCATGCAGAAGGATGAGCAGGAGAGAGGACCAACCATGGAAACCAGATCCTTTTAAAAGAGATGCAGGGCTTTCCTTCATATATAAATCACTCTTCTGAAGTGTTTTAGGTGGGAGTCAAACATGTACCAGGAAGTGGAATTTCACTAAAAACTGGGGACGTGTGTAGAGAGAACAGGGGCTGAAGAATCTCATCTTACCCCAGCAATACTCTTTTTCCCCTGCTTTTTAAAAAGTCTGATTTATTGAGGTGAAATTTACATACAATAAATTCACCCTTTTTAGTGTACGGTTCTATGAGTTTTCACAAACACACAAATGGGGTACCCAGCACCACAATGAAGCGACAGAACAGTTCCAACACTCCCCCACGTGTCCTCCTCCCCCTTTGCAGTTACCTCTCTCCCAAACCCCTGCCCCTGGCAACCGCTGATCTGTTTTCTGTCCCTGGGGTTTTGCTTTTGTAAGAATGTCATATGAATGGATTCATTTAGTCTTTGGAGTCTGGCCTCCTTCATGCAGCCCTGGTGCGTTGGAGATTCATTCATGTTGTGGGGTGTGTTTGCAGTTCATTCTTTTTTGTTGCTGAGTAGTATTCTGCTGTACAGATGTAGCTCTGTTCATCTGTTCTCTGGTTGAGGATCATTTGTGTGGTTTCCAGTTTGGAGTGATTATGAATAAAACTGTAGGTTTTGGAAGATACCAGCAATTCTCTTTCATAGATTAAAACACAACTTACATTTAGTTTTTCTTATCCTGAGGCATATATCAAATAATATATCTGCTGAGCAGCCTTGTTCAAAGAGTTTGGGGTGAGGATGTCACTGTTCCTGACAAAATATGGAGGGGGTGTGTGTGTGGAGAGAGAGAGAGAGAGGATGAAAACTCAGGGCTTTCAAAGTGGAGTAAAGACAAATTTCTCACAGAGACTGCGAAATTGATCACTGTTTACTGCTGAGGCTGTGTCTTATACCATATGCTCTGAGCCCTCCGCCTCATCCCTACCCTACCCCCGACCAGTGGCATGTGGGCTACTGGAACTGGGCATCTCCAGAGACTTGGGGTGGGGGGATTCTTCCCCTCACAGGGAAAGGACCCAGCCCCTGTGAGGAGGTGGTATGAGATGGGGGAGGGAGGATGGGATAAAGTTAGCAGAGACTCCTGGGGTGAGCTCTGCACCTCCATAATTGAAATCCTGCCAGCTCCCCTTTATCTAGGTGCTGATTATTCCATTTCACTGAGACCCTTTGCTTCTAGGTTTTTCTCCCTTTAGTTCCTTGCCCTTTGTCAATTTGCTGTTTATTAGCACCTCTGCTGAAAAGCGCCTGGGGCTGCGGAAGAAAGCAAACCAGCTAACCGTAAAAGTAGAGCACGCTTGTCTTTCAATCAAACACACAGATACACGGTGAATGCGGGGGAAAGTTGAAACCAGCCAAAAGAAATGGATTGCCAAGGATCTTCCAGTCTTCTTCACTCAGGTGGGAATACAGTAAATAGCTTTTTGACAGAAATAGGTAGGTCTAGCTACTGGAAGCTCCATGCCGCCCCTTTCCTCCTGCTGTTGCCAGAAACGTTATTCCCAAACAATTAATAAATACCTCCGGGCAACAATGGGTGTTAGAGAGAGAGCAGCTCGCTCTCTGTGGGCACCTGCTGCACCTGGGGTGTTGGCGTGTGAAGCGACGTTCGTGTCCATCACAGGGAAGCCCAGGTCCGTCGGGAGTGGATCTTCACGAGCGTGAAGGATCGCAAGGCCTCCAGCGCTGGCACCCCCGCCCCCCGCCCCCCGCCCCCGCCAGCCGCTGTTTTCGCACTTGGGCTTCGCGCTTCCTTGACACTTTCCTGTCTCTCGCTCCGCCGCGCCAGGTCGCGGCGCCTGCCTGGGCGTCTTCTCCAACTCCGGGTCACCTCGGGCTCTGTGGCCAGGGGAAGGGTGCCGGGCCAGCGGGGGAGGGGGCGGCCTGTGCGGAAACGGCCCGACCTGGCGCTGGGAACACCATGTCTCTGGTGGCCCCACAAGTCCCCCGATATGCGCGTTGGGGCATGGCGACTGGCAGCGCTCCAGCCGCTGGTGTCCCCATCACCACCACTGCCCTCCCCAGGAGCGGGGCGGGGGTCGGAGGGAGCCCTAGACTCCGGATTGACCTCGTCGCTGTCTGGTCCCCTCTCCCCCATCCAGTCCCGGCCCTTTCGTTCCCATTTCTCTCCCTTGCTTTCTCCTTTCTCTAGGGGTCTCAATCTGTATTTCTGTCGCCAGGTCTCTTGACTCCTGTGTCGCCCTCTTTCTCTGGGTCTGTTTCTCTTTCCTGTCTTCACTCCTCTCTCGTTTCCTCTCTGCTCTCTCTGCCTGTCCATTCCCTGCTCTGTTTTTTCCATAATACTTCACCATGTAACACTCCCTATATTTGACTTATTTATTGCACATCTTCTTCTTATAGAAAGTAAGCTCCCAGAGACAGAATTTTTCAGTATTTTGTTTCATGCTGAGTCCCAGCACCCCGAAATATCCTCGCACAGAGAAGGTGCTCATTAAATGTGGAATGAATAAGTGAATGAAAGAATGAATGAATCTCATGAATCTCGTCCCTCTCCGGCTTCCTCAGGCCCTCTCACTCACCATTGCCCGTCTTTTCTCTGTCCTCTGTATCTCACCTGTTTCTCTTGTTACTGTCTCTCTCCATCCCCTCTCATTTCTTCTCCATCCTAGTGTCTGACTGTGTCCCTCCGTCTTTCCAGGATTTATGGATATGGGCCTTGCATGCCATGGGAGATGGGCACCTGGGTCCTTTGTCAGGAGGAGGCCAGTCGCTGTAGCCTCAGCGCCTAACTGAGTTTCCCTACCTGAACTCCACTCCCCAAATCCTGACAATGCACCCAGAAATCCCTTCTTCCTGCAGACCCCAGGGACTCTGAGGGTCCCTTAGGGGCAGATTAGATTTGGGCAGGAGCTTTGTCGGCTCCCTGGTGACCCAGACTGCGCCACTCTCTGTGTCTGACTTGCATCCTATTGTGAGAAATGGTGGCGACTTTGGACACTGACTGTGTGCCAGTGTTCCATTCTCCAACTCCCAGCAACTCTGAGAGATGCTGTTAGCAATCCCTCTTGTAATTTTAGTCATTCAACAAACACTAATTGGGCATCTACCATGTGCCAGCTGTGGTCCCTACCCTCCTAGAGCTTACCCTCTGGGGTGTGTGTGGGGAGGGGGCGTGTGTAACCAACCACAGACAAATGGACTTATAACTCCGGGAACATAAAGCCCATGAATAAAGCAAATTAATATTTTATATATCCCCCAAATATTTATCATTCTCTTGCTCTGCTCTGGGTACCGCCAGGGCTGCAACTTTAAAAGTCCCTGACAGGGGAGGAGGGAGAGAGGACCCACAACTGAAAGAGTTGGGGCCCACCCAGAGGTGACAGCTTCAAGAGAAGCGTCCTGGGGGACAGTTCAGAGTCTGCAGGCCCGGAGCCGGTGTGGCACAGTCTGGGCAGTGGGTGCTGGAAGCTCCCGCTTGCTGCTATTTTCTTGAGGTCCTTGGATGAGGAAGGGGACAGGGATCCAGGCTAGGACGGGGAAGAGGGGCAGCACAGCGGCGTCAGGGTGGCCGCAGCAGCCGGCGCTGGGCGCTCGCCGACCCGCTGGCGGCAGTGCCCGGACTTGCGGGCGCCGGGCCGGGTTTCAGTTCTGGCTCGGCCTCCCCGGGACCTGTGGAGCGCCCTCCCGGTTCTGCAAGCTTCTGGCATCCTTCCCGAACTTAATGAAAGTGTGCAGACTCCTTTTCACTTTTCTTTCCCTTCCCACGGGGTCTTACAGGATGGGACGCGAACTGTTTTATTTTAAATTGATTTTAATTTTTAAATGTCAGGCGTACTCATTAAAGGGAATTTAGAAATATCTGAAAAGCAAAACGAGAGTTTAAAAAAGTGTTTCATTATAGAAACTCGATATTAAATAGAATGGAAAAAAGAACTAAGTCTCAGGAATCTAGATACGAGACCTGTTGCCGAGCGCAACACCGAGCGTCTTCACCTCTCTGGGTCTCCGGTGCTCCCCTTTGTATGAGGGCGGTAACGTCTTCTCTCCCTCCCTCGAGAGCGGCGATGTTGTTGTTTCCTCGAGAAAAAATGGAATTCGAGGGTGTTCTGTAATCTGGAAATGACCATAAAATATGAGGGAGTCTGCCAAAAACTGTGGTGCCTGGGGCCGGAAGCACCAGCGAGAGCTTGCAGAGGTCTGTGAGCGAGAGAGTGGTTTTGCTTTGCAACACCGAACAGTTTTTAAAAGCAATTCAATCAAAAAGCGTTGCTGCCTTCTCTCCGAAGACGTGCCAGCAGGAGGCTGGTGACTGCTTCCTGGGGTCCAGCGCTCGGTTCCCAGTGGGAGGGGCAGGGGTCTCTATGCCCCCCCCCCGCCGCCCCCATAAAGAATTCTCAGTGTCCAAGGTACCAGCATCAAGGAGGGGAAGATGGTTTACTTAGCCTTGCAGCTGAATTCGTTCTCCGTTTTTCCATCAGCAGGACCTGCCCTGCTCCACCCTGTTTCTCCGAGCTCCATCCGCGGGGGTCTGCGCAGGGGCAGTGCGGGCCACGAGAGCGAGGACCGAGTGTCGCAGAGGGAGGAGGAATCGTGCCCCAGGCCCAGCGCGGGAGGGAATTCGAGGGCTGTGTGCGCCAGGAGCCGGCTTACGTTCGGCGCGGGTGACTTTGCATGTCTATTCTGGAGCCCTTGAGCGCCAGTCCGCAGAGAAGCGTCTACAGCGCTGAGGAATTCGTTACACAGGACCAGGGGAGACTTCTGTAGTCCCTTGTCTGGTTCTCTCTCTCTGGGGGCTTCTTGTTCTCGATTATAAGACTTTGGGGGTCCCGTGTTTTTTCAGAGGTCGTTGGTTTGGGGGCATAGCCGGCGGCCGCGGAGGCTGATTTCCACAGCGTGTCCAGCCGCTCATCAGCTGGAAATTGAGGTCGTGGCGCCCGGCATTGCGCTGCGCTTAAAGCCACCCGCTCGGGTCCCGCTAGGAAATCAGGGGAACCCCGCGCAGGGAGACCCTCGCTAGTGTCACTGTGAGCTACATCGTCCACTGTTTATTAACTATTTTTTCGGGGAACTAGAGTTCGCTTTCCTCTGTGCATCACGTCCAGCCTACAACTGCGTCTCTATTAGGGTACGGACCGGCTCAAGTCCCAGAGGCCCTAATGGAGCAAGGAAATGCAACTTATTCTTGTATCCTGGAGAGATTTTTTTTTTAAACGTACAGTACATCTAAATAATTCCTACTTGTCTAAAACCTCACGACTTGACTCTTCATTAGACCCAGGCCCTTAGTAAAAAGAGGTCAAAGACTTTCACAGTATTAAATTTTCCCTGTAGACGATGGGAAAGAAAAGCGGAAAAAGGACGTGAGTGGGGTTGGGCTACCATCCCAGGCCAGCCCAGGGACATCTTAAAAATAGCCAAGAGTCCGAACCTCAAAGCACCCCCCACCCCTTCCCAGAGGCCTCCTGAGCGAGGGAGAAGCCTGGGAACCAAGAGGCAGCCGATAAACCTCCTCCAGCCGGCGGGCCAGCGAGGCCTTGAAATGCCCCCGGCTCCTGGCAACGCAGGCGGCCCAGGCGGCTCCTGTCTTGCCCAAGGGAGAGAGGGGGCGAGCGAAGGAAGGAGGGAACGAGGGAAAATGAAATACCCCAAAAGAGCAGGATGCTCGCCAACCACCCTCTGGACCGTCCTTGAGCTGAGCCCTTTGGGGAGAAAGTTGGGGCCCTGGGCCCAGTGAAAAAAGCCACAGGAACAGACAAATTTCTCGGTCCCAGGCGCCTTTCTAGAAGCAACGAATCTATCACGGGCTCCCAGGCTTCAGCCCACCAAGAGAGCACCAGCGAAGGGCGTGGGTAGAGGGGGTCTGTCAGGGGCCTGGCCAGGAGCGGCCTGCCTGTGAATCCGGGGTTCCTCGCAAGCAACCGCTTAGAAAAAGCTGGCTTTTCCATCAAAGGTCTCAGAACAGCCACAGAGAGCAGGGCCTGTTATTGCCCCCACCACTGTACGGAAGAGGAGACCGAAGTTCCAGGAGGCTGGCGGAGGGAGGGGGGTGGAGTGGGGCGAGGCTCGCCGTAGGGCGCCCAGCTAATGCGAACCTTAGCACACACGCGCTGGCACCCGTGGCCCACCCCGCACTGCTGAGAGAAGCCCGCGAGGGAGCGGCCTGTGTCCTTGACTTTGGTAAGGACGCTCAGATGGCCTCTCCACCAGAGGCTAAGCCCCAAGCCCCTGGCTTGTTGCTAAGAAAATCCACTGCCCAGTCACCAGGCTCAGCCCTTTTCGCTCTCTGAGTGTCGCGCGCGAGAGGCAGCTATGAGACCTCGGGCATCGCTTGAGCCACAAATCGCTATGGAGAAGAGAGAGGCCGGGGCAGCTTCCGGCTCGTCCAAGTCCAGACTTTCAACTCTCCAAAAGGCCCTGGTAGGCCCCTGACGCAGGCTTTTGGCTTCATGCCTCTCTCACTGCACCCCAACGGGGATGAGGACCCGTTTCAAACAGCACAGAGGTGGCGTACCCGTCTCCTCGGCTGCGTCTGAAAGTGCACCGGTCGGAGCGGCCTCGCTAAACCGCGTTTCCCCAGCTCCAGCCTCCAGAATCCCCAGGACCCACTCCGTCTTAAGTTCCCAGCCCTGCGACCTGCAGCGCCAAATTCTGCAGAGGCGCTGGCGAGGAGTTGGGGGAAGCTGGAGAAGGGACCCTAAGCAAGCCGCCCTCAGCTTCCGTGGCGCAAAGGGGCCCCGGCGAGCAGCAGCCTGGAAGGCGGCGTGGGTGCGCTCAGCCGGGCGCAGACCTTCCGCCGCTCGGCGGGGCGCCTCAGTCTTCTCTGCTCTGCGGGGCCCCTCTGCACCTCCGCACCTTTAGCTCGGGAAAGAGAATTCCCGGCGCAGCCGCGCTCAGTCCTTCCTCTGGGATTTTCCTGAGAATCCCCACGAGTTGGCCGCGATCCCTTTGGGGGGTTTCCTTCCAATCAGCCCTGAGTCCTAGCCTCATCCTCAGCGCCCGGGTTGCCCTCGCGCAGGCCGAGAATCCACAACAGATTACCAACTGCGGAAGCAGGTGTTGCCCTTCCTTTGGAGGAGCACAGGTTTCGGACAGGGTGGTATCCAGGCCCCTTCTCGACCCTTCTAATCTGGTATGAGAAACCTGCGCTAGGGAGAGAGCAGCCTTAGAGGAAAAAAAGTTTAACCGAAAGAGTGAGAGCCACCGGCCGGCTGTTATCTGGAGCTGAAGGCTGCGGTAATCGATGGGTTATTTTTACGCGGTAATAGGGCCCTGTGATTGCTCTATTAACCTTTAGACCTGTCTGAGGGACTCTCCGGCTCGCAGCCCCGCTGAGCTGGGGCCTCTAGCCACTGACGCCGAGTCCAAACCCAGGCCTGCCACCCTCCCCGCCCCCTCTTTAGGGAGGGGGCTGAGGCCGCAGGAAGAGCCTTCTCGGCCGGTGGGGAAGCTCCGCGGGACTGCCGAGCTCCCCAAGCCCCAGCCACGACCCTTGGATTGGTGGAGTGGCTCTGCAGGCTGCAGAGAAAACGGAAAGATCTGAAGGGAGGAGGCCGCAGGAGATGGAAAGCTCCGCCAGGAAGGGGTGCACGTTTTGCATAAACACGTAAAATTGAGGGCTGGAGCCGGCGCCTTGCGGACTCCCGGGGTTGCTGGGAAGACGAAAGGAAGGCTTCGGTCTCTGCGTTCAGATTTGAGGGAGGCAGTCCCAGTGGTGTCTTCCACCTACCCGGAGTCTGCGGCTAGGAGGTTCCCCACTAGCCGCTACCGCCCAAAGACCTGCAGCCAGCAGGCACCCCTGGTGACCCAGTGCCCCAAACTCGATCAGGGGTCTCGCCCAAGAGGTCACCTTCCCCTGTTAGGCCCGCCCCTCTCCCACCGAGTCCGGGGTCTCAGCAGGACCCAGAACACCAGGAGGCGGGGGCAGGAGGAAGGAGGTGGGAGGTGGGAGAGAGGGGCCTCATTAAAAAGCAGACCCTGGGCAAAATTGCAAACCGAATCGACCTCAGGCACGGCGGTGGGTGAGGCCCGGCGCGAGGGCGATAGCACTTTTGGCGTTTTCCGAGGCGATTCCTGCGCTTGGACTTTGCCTGCTGGGGGAGTTTTTCGAACAGCCCCGCAGCCCAGCGCCCAGCGGAGGTGCAGCAGCTGCGGCGCACCCCCGCCCCCCGCCCTTGCACGTGACTCCCACCGGCCAGTCAGCGCCGGCGAGCAAGAGCACAGGGACGAAGGGACCCGCGCTGCGAGCTGGGGGACTTGGAGGCGGCCGGCACAGTGGCCGCGAGAGGCTCTGCCGCCGCCGAAGCTCCCGGGGCGCCCAGGGGAGCGCGCGCCGGCCGTCCAGGAAGCTCCAGCCCCGGCAGGTACGGCTTTTTTTCTCTCCTTTCCTTGCTTTTTCCCGCCACCCGCGAAACCCAGAGCTCCTCCGTGCTTGTTTGCTTGGGAGTAGAATGGTAACCGGTAGGTGGAATGGAGACCTTGGTCACTCCCCCCTCCCCAAAATTGGCCAAAGCTGGCTCTACTTTTAACTTTAGCTTAGCACCTTCTTTAAATCAAAGTGAGATTTGGGGGGGAAGCAGAGAGGGATATTCGAAGTGCTTTTGGCTTCTGAATTTTGCGTGAACTTGAACGTTTTTAATACCCTCTTATCCCCGTGTGCAGATTCTCCAGCCCTTGTTTGCACTTCGCAAGCCAGGGCCTGGGTGGTGGTGATGGCCGTGCGAAATCGCCCTGGCCAACTGACCCGGGACAGGCCGCACAGCAGCTCGAGCACTGAGCGGCTCAGACGGGGGAATGTCTCCCGTCGGCGACTCCGGGGACGCAGAGTGGCGGTGGGAGGCAGCGCAATTGGGCCTCGGGCCCCAGGGAGGCGCTCCGAAGTCGGGAACGGCTGCTGAGCGCCCGGACTTTTTATGCCCTTCTGGCCAGCCTCCTCGCCTTCCTGACTGGGATCCAGGGAGCTAAACGCCCCTCACGGAGGTGCACCGGCCCTCGCTGCTTCTGGGGGAAAGTAGCTAGGGGCCGGAACCACGGCGGAGAGCAGTGACGTGCCGCCACGGGCCACGGTTAGCTGCCCGGGTCCACGATGTTATGGCGCTTGGCTTTGGGCTGGGGGATCACCCAGGGGAGAGGAGGATGCCCAGGTGGTGAACTGCCACCAGGTTGAGGGAATGAGGGGTTTTTCGGTTGGGGGAGGAGGGTGGTGAGGGACCCGTGGCCGGTGGGAGTTGGGGCAGCGCGGCTGGGGCTGCCAGGAAGGTTGGGGAAGCATTTCCTGTGTTTCTCTGAAAAGGAACGGGCAGTCAAGAGCAGGTTTCAGGCTTCTAAAGAGAGAAAGGTTTCACTGAGGTGACCGGGTGATGTCTCCCACACTTCTGAGTCTCCTGGTCCCCGGCAGCGGCCAGCTCCATTGTCACCGGCTAGTGTATGATAGGTTTCTGCGCAGCAGGCCGAGAGCGGAGGCGCGAGCTGAGCCCAAGGGCCGGAGTGACCTGTAAATGGCCTCGAACGTTAGGGTGCTCTCGGTCCTCCGCTCTCAGAAAAAAGATCGGAAACAGGCTGTGGGCTAAATCACGAAGGGAGAAAGCATTTCCTGTCTGGCCTGTGAATTTAGGGTGAACTGGGATGAGTGATCAAGAGGCCAGGCAAAACGGGGGTGCAGGCCTGGGCCCCCTGGCGAGGCCACACCTCTTGGGCCATTCTTGCTGCCCGCGGACGCCTGCACCGAGGCTCGATTACAGAAACAAGCAAGAGTCACTTTAAGAGAATAGTTAATTTCTTGTCTTCCCAGAATGGTGCAGAGGGGTATTTTCTCCACCTTCTATTGTTCAGTAATCCAACTCTGAGGTAATGTATCAGCCATTTAAAAGGCAGAGAATGTAATAAAGACAAATGTTTGGTTTATGGCATTGTTAGAGTTTTACATTTTAAAGCTTGTAAATTAGCATCTGTATGTATACTGGAAGTTGTATTTCAAAATTATAAATCTTCCTTTCCTGCAATTATGTGTGAAAAAAAACTTATGACATTATCTTTTAGAACTGCAGAAGTTGAGTATTACAGATTTAAAAATTAAATACTGAATATTTTATTAAGGTAAGCCTATGTATTTACTTATCGAAGCCCAGAGATTCCTATAAGGTATTAATATTTTGCCTTCACTTTCAAAGGGGAAGTTAGTGATACCAGGTCAAATTTTTCGTACCCACCCTTTAACCAAACTTCTTACTGGACGGAAATGTCCACCAAACCAATAATTTATTGTGTAGTTTTGAAAGTAAATAGTAAACCAGTTAGGAGTTAACATGTGACTGTATAATATATTGCTATTCCATTATTATTACTAGTGATGTTGCAAAAATGGTTAAAAGCATTAAATAGTGTGTATTAGAGAGTCCATTTCCAGAATTTTTTACAATAATAAAGATGACCATTTATTATAGTACATATTACATCTGAGGAACTTTCTTAGAAATCTGTAATAATAATAGCCAAGAATTATGTAGAACTTTCCTTGTGCCTGTTGTACCAGTTTTATAAGACCTTGTTATAAGTGCGTTACATATATTAATTTATAATCCTCACGATGATTCTATAGAAGAGATACCTTTAATATTTGCATTTTTGCAAGTGAGGGAACTGAGGCACAGAGAGGGTAAGTATTGTGTCTAAAGTCATTCATTGACTAAGTGGCGGAGCCTGGATTTAGTATGTAGTTCAGTTAGTACTCTTCTAAGTCTACTACTGCAATGAAAAATAAACCACTATTAGGAGGAGCTGCTGCTGCTTAAGGAGAAAAGTGGGAGTGTGGTGGACAGCCTCAAACCCCTAGAGCTCTATGCATCCCGTCCCCCCACCCCCATTAATTGTCCTTATCTAAGTTTCAGAACTTTCCAATGCTTCAGTTCCCTCTTGTAAAAATGAGAAGAGACCCGTTTCCTTAGTGGAGTTGTGGAGAAGAGGATCTGGAACAGAGCAGGTGCTTGTGCTGCACTTATTTTATCAGAAAAATTGCCTGATAAAATCAAAACAGGATGCAAGGATATAATCAAGTCCTGCAAATGGGTCTTTCCCCGAACAGCCTCACTGGTGTCAATTCCATACCTGGATGGACCACTGATTCTAAATGACAAACCCATTCCATGAGTTGGAATGGTCCAGCAGTAGTTCTGCAAAGTGACCTTGTACATTCCTCCCACTTTTCCAGTCTTAATATCCAATCTGCAAAATCTCTAAAATACAACTATTTACAAGAAACGTATATCTCGTCTGATTGGACATCCCCATGGTATAGTGTATGGTTAAGAGATACCACAATTCTTTTCACTGAGATTTAGCAGACCATGCTCATTTATAAACATTTAAAGTCTACCTCTAGTTTAAAAAAAAAAAAAAAGACTACAAACAGAAATGTAAAGGTGCTGGTTTTTATAAAGTTTGTCGTCGTCTTCCATGGGCAATCTAAAGTTCTTTCATGGAAGGAACCGTTGGGGATGGGTGAGGGAACAGATGAGATGAGCAAGATTTCTTGAGTCCCAGGCACTCCATGGAAACGCGAAACCCATGGACTTGGGAAATACCGTGACAAGAATATGCTTGAAAAATAAGGCAAAATTAAAGTGCTTCCTGACAAGCAATACAAAAAATTGACCTAGATCACAACCAATAATTACATGTCCAATAACCGGGAGCCCCATGTCTCTGTGCGCCCGTCTGCGAGGCTTCCCGCCGCCAGCCAGACCCCACGGCCCCCGCAAAACAAAGAGCGCAGCTTCCCGTGGAGCCGCTTGGCCTCCGAGGCCGGGCCCCGGGAGTGGCGATTTCCTTTGCAGTTCGGGAGAAACCAAGCGTAGGGAAAGCGGGCTCTGAAAGCTCGGGATGAACCTCTCTCCCGTTTTGTCGTTCCTCCTTTAGGACCGCGGCTGCAGCGAGGAGCAAAGGAGCCGGCCCGGCCCTGGGCACTGGAGCCAGCGCGCCGCCCCCTGCGCCCGAGGCCGCGCGGGGCCTGAAGACGGCGCGCCCCGGTCGCCCCGGTGGGACCCACGGGCACCACGCGCGTCTGCTGCCACTCGTGCGCGCTCGGGACCTCCGGGCCCTGGGGTGGACACGGCCCCTCCGCCACCACCTCTGGGAACAACCGAAAATTCAGTCTGGGATTTTCCTGAGTACACAAGAGCCTAGAGTCTTTGCTCAATGCTGGATTTCATGCGTATATATTTTCAAGGGATTTGTTTTTCTACCTTTGGTTTTTGATCTTCGTTTTTTGTGACAGCCCCTCAGCTGTACATTATTATTGTTGTTGTTGTTATTTTCTCTTCCCGCTTTGCTCCTTGCCCCGCAAGTGAGCGAGAGGACTCGGAAGCTGAGAGCTCGCAGGGGCGATGTACCAGAGCCTGGCCATGGCCGCCAACCACGGCCCCCCGCCCGGGGCCTACGAGGCGGGCGGCGCGGGCGCCTTCATGCACGGCGCGGGCGCGGCCTCCTCGCCGGTCTACGTGCCCACGCCGCGGGTGCCCTCCTCGGTGCTGGGCCTCTCCTACCTCCAGGGCGGAGGCGGGGCCGCCGCGTCCGGAGCCGCCTCGGGCGGCAGCTCGGGTGCGGCCCCGTCGGGTGCCGGGCCCGGGACCCAGCAGGGCAGCCCGGGCTGGAGCCAGGCGGGAGCCGAGGGAGCTGCCTACACCCCGCCGCCCGTGTCGCCGCGCTTCTCCTTCCCGGGAACCACCGGGTCCCTGGCAGCTGCCGCCGCCGCCGCCGCGGCCCGGGAAGCCGCGGCCTACAGCAGTGGCGGCGGGGCGGCGGGCACGGGCCTCGCCGGCCGCGAGCAGTACGGGCGGGCCGGCTTCGCGGGCTCCTACTCCAGCCCCTACCCGGCCTACATGGCCGACGTGGGCGCGTCCTGGGCCGCGGCCGCCGCCGCCTCCGCCGGTCCCTTCGACAGCCCGGTCCTCCACAGCCTGCCCGGCCGGGCCAACCCCGCCGCCCGACACCCCAATCTCGGTGAGTACTGAGCGCGAGGACCGGGGCCGGTTGGGGACTGGAACAGAGGCTGTCCGAAGACCTGTTTGGGGCATTTAATTTTTCACAAGTATGTGTGCGGGGGTGGGGGCGCGGGGAGCGGGATCTGCGTGAGTTTCCAAGGAAGGGAAACTGGAAGACAGAAGCTGGTGGCTCTGGGTGATGGTGGCGGTGAAGGTCACAGCCCCACGGAGGCCAGATTCGGTTAAATGAGCTGGGACCTGCCCTCTAGATCCTTTTCTGAAAGAGAGAGAAGACTGCAGGGTGTCTGTCTGAGTGCGTTCTCCGCGCGGCCCGACACCGGGTGTGCCCGGCCCACCGTGCGCCGGACGGGCCCATCTGGAGGTGACTGCGGGGTCCGACGGGCTCACTGGGGAGCCGGAGCAGCAGCCCCGGGTGCCCTCGGCGGAGAGCGCTGGCGGTCTCTGGGTTTCTGCTCCCATTTCCTCCCGGCCCTCCCTGAGAGCCCTCCGCAGGGAACTGATTACTTTGGCTTGGACCCAAGGTCTGGGCCATTTGGTGGCCCAGTTGGAGGATCCCGGGGTGGGGGGTGGGGTGCCAGATGATTTTTTCTGTCGGGGATTTCACACCGGGAACAAAGGAGGGTCCGATGGGTTGAACTGGGGCCGGCACCTCGTGGGTGGCTGGGGCCAGAGCGTGTGGTGCAGTGATGCTGGTCTGCCGGGGCAGATGTGCCCAGGGGTGCGTTGCAAGCGCGCGCCCATCGGTGTCCGGGAACACAGGAAGCCCAGAGGGGCTTCTTTATAATGCCTGACTTGATGGAGCCTTTCTGTAGCATCCACGTGTTGTCTCCTCTTGTCCCGAGGGCTGGGGTTAGAAATAACAATCATGATGGGCACAATTTAGTATTTCCTCTGAATGTCAGACCTGGAGAGGACCGCAAACGTGTGCCGCCGTCGCCCGATTTACAGACGAACAAAGTGAAATATGAAAAAGAGCCTCGGCGCTCTGGGCTCCGAGAGAAAGGGAAACAGCCACTACTAGTTCAAAATGCAAACGACCTCTGGTCTTGTGGAATTTCGTGAAGGGATGGGATCGAGTGAGGATGGAGATGACTTTTGTGGGGGAGGGGAAGTCCAGACTTGAGAAACAAAGTTAACATTTATTGACTACCTACTAAGTGCTAAATCCTTTCGCATTTGTTCTCACTTTGAAGAGTAGAGCCCATCCCTCTCAGGTTTCCAGTCTTGGGCTGGTTTCCAGAAGGGTCCGGGCTTTGAAGAGCTTTTAAATTATCCTCTGACCCTGGGTGGCCAGGGGAGGTCCCCAGGGGGTTCGGGCCAAATACACATCCCAGGTAAACTGATTAACCGTGGAAGTGGCGCCGGGCTGGGTCTGTGGCTCGTAGTTTCCCTCTGCCCATCACGGGGGAGCCAGACGGCACCCCCCAGGGCAGGAGGGGCAACCGGCTCTGGAGCCTGTGGGAGGACCTGCGCGAGATAGCGCGCGTGCTGCATCTCCATACAATGGCTGCTCGAGGGGGCGTGTTGGGTGGGGGGATCGCTTTGGCCTCGCAGTCTTAGAACTCCCTTGAGTTCTCTCTAGAACTTCTGATTTAAAATAGGGAGGAATGGTCCCCATAGTTCCACTCCTTTTCACTTGGGGGTGGAGAGGTTGCTTCGTAACCCCTGCAATTCTGGAGTTGAGAATTCGATGTTTGGTTAGGGGAAAAAAGAGAAGTTCAAAATTCAAAGATGGAGGATACCTTTTGGTCATCAGAGTTACAGTTACAACTAGGTAAAAAAAAAAAAGATACTGTGCGAGTGCACACCGTGAGTGTTTAGATTCTCAAATGTAACTCATACCACGGCAGGATGGCGCTGAAATAATGTTTTGCAAATTCCAGTGTCAGCAAAAGGCAAGCTGACCTCCAAGGGGCACCTCTTTGCCAAGAATTGTGGCCTTTCAGGCACTCTGAGCTGTCTCCCACCAGTTGGGGAAGACCCACCTGAAGACAGCGTTTGGACCTGGCCCAGCAGTTGGACTTGCTCTTCTGCATGTAGTCAAGTGTTTTAAATGGTCAAGTCATGATAGGGTCCGTGTTATCTTTGTGAGGGAACATGAGATGTTGAATTTATTGGCATTCCCATCATCAGCATGTTCTCAGGTGGCACTGACATGCAAGAAGTTAAAAGCAGTGCATGTCAATATGCCTTTATGTGTTCCTCCCATCACGTGAACCCTCCTGTAAGTGCCTGGTAGCTTTATGGAGGACCAGCACCGGCATATTAGCCGCCGCTGAGTGACAGAAGGATGCTGTAAATGATTTCTGATTCTATGATATTTATCAAGAGCTTGCTATGGGGAGTTGCCACCGGGCCCTAAGGTGACTCAGCCAGCCTAGATTCAATTCCAGGTGCCTCTGTGATCTTGGGCAAGTTCTTTACCTTTCTCGGTCTCCTCTCTTTTTCTGTAAAACGGGGTATCATAACTACTTTTAGTTCTGTCTTAAATTATAAGAATGAGGTAATGTATGTGAAGTACTTGGCTTTGACCTTTCATAAGTGACGGCTATTTTATTAAACAGTCACTGTCATGTAAACAGTTTTTTTGATTTGCTCAGGACTGAGGGGTTTTCCAGGCTTTAGGATTTTTACTGCTAAACCTAGGACAGTTCCCCCCAAAATAGGGACGTTTGGTCACCCTAAACAGACGTGAAAATGGGTAAATGACCCAGCAGCGTGCTACAGTGATGAACTGAGACAAAAGGAAGAAGACAGAGATGGGTCTTCCTCTGTCTGAGAAGCGGGAAGCTTTCTCCTAATTGGTGCCATCTGCATTTGGTCCTGAAGGGTGAGTAGGAGTTTGCCAGGAAAAGTAGCTGCAATTTTTAAAAAAAGAAAAAGTTACGCCCTCGTTTACTATCACACTGTGTAGTTCTATGAAATAGTATCACACAGCTTGGCTTTTGTTTAAATAATATTTTTATCACCATAGGTAAAACCACACAGACTAACTCACTCTTCACTCAGAAACTGTTTTTACTTTCAACGAGGAGAAATAAGAGAACGCCTTTATTTTTCTATGAAGTATTAACTGCCTTAGTCTTAACGGTAGTTAAAATCTTGCCAGAGTTCTTATGTTGGTTATTGGAATAAGGCAAAAATCAAAGTAATAAAATTTACTAACAGGGGCCTCTGGAAAGCCTTGTACTTAGGTTGGAAGGGGTTATTCTGCCTTGACTGCAATATATATGAACTTTAATTCATTCCGAATTCAATATGAGTCACGACCCTGAAACAACTGTTGTAATTGTTAATTAGGCTGCATTAATGGAATTAATGTGACCTTACTGAGGGCAGGTAAAGACTCTTACTGATATATATGTGCCTGGCCCATGCTGGGCACTCAGCAAACATTTGGGTGGAGATCTGGGAGGCAGTTGCTGCCATCCTCTGCCCAGGTCAAACCACACACCATGCCTGCTTCCGAGGCCAGTTGAGAGCCTCGGGCAACAGTGAGCAGAGAGGCAGAGGGCTCTGGGAACCTTGGGAAACTGCCAGAGCTGTTTACGTTGGAGAAGTCACAGGGTGGATAAGAGAGGGAGAGAGTGACGTGTACAAATATCTAAAAGGCGGAAGTCTGTGGCCTTTTAACTTTGTGTTGCTCCAGGTGAGCAGGTATTAGGTTTGAGAAGAATACTTTCTCACACGTGATTGTAGCTGTTGGAATGGAACATGGAATATGGCTTGTCTTAGTAATAAACCCCTGACACTGAAAGCACGTAAGGAGAGACTGTATTGGCATCTGCCAGTGGAGCTGTGCAGGGAATTCTTGCATTTTGAGGGTGAGGGCCCATGTTTGTGTGCATATGAAATAGCCATAGCAGGATAATACAGCTGTCTCCTCTTAAAGATCCCAGTCGTGGTGGTTACACAGGTATATTGATTTGTCAAAACTCATGGAAATGTACAATGAAAATGGGAGTATTTTATTGTATGTACATTACTCCACAATAAAGTTGATTTGTGTACCAGTTAATGCTTATAAACACTTAAGGCTGAAAAGGAGACAATGGATATTATATGTAAATGTGCCTTGAAGGAAATAGCATCGTGGCAGATGTTACTGGAAAAGCTATGAAAATGTATTTTATTAGGGAATAACAATTCTTTTGTGTAATAGGGAAACAAGCAATTATATTTTCGAAGGCTCTCAGAAATCTTGAATCACTTTAAGGGTCGATTAAAAAAATAACAATAAAATAGATATACATCACTCAGTGTTACCCCAAATGGTTTCTTCAAAAGCTTTGCTTCATTCTGGGCGTCCTAAGAGTTTGTTAGGTGGATGGAAAACTCGGAAGTGTTCTCTGGATCTTTCGGGGACTTATTATCAATGAACCCACTTGCTTTCAGAGCTGGTTCATTTCTGTAGGGAACTTTGTGAGATCAACTCTGAAGTAGCTTGTTTGGCTAGAGATTGATTTGTCAGTCTTTGACAAAACCAAAGTTGTTTAATTTTCCGGTTACCACCCTGGGCAGGTCAGTGAGAGCTCAGGATGGTCTGTGGTGCTAGGTTGAGAACCAATTAAATGGGGAAGGTGGTGGGGGAGGGGTAGCCAGGGGTGTGTCACTACTTCTAGTGAGATCTGTCACCTGCCCAATTGTATCCCATCAAAAGGTCAGGCTACGTTTGCCAGGAACATTCTCAGGTGGAATGATGCACAGGAGACAGTTTTAAGATAACACTTTATTCTGTATCCCTCCCCATTTTTTTTCTTTTTTTTTTTTCTTTTTTTTCACTTAAATGAGCTAAGAAAACAAACATACTCTGAGGTATGGGGAAACAGGAACTCTGATACCTGTGGGTGGGAATGTAAATTGGTGCAACTTTTATGGAGAGCCCTTGGTGATATCTGACAAATTACAAAGTAGATACCCTTGACCCAGAAATTTAACTTCTAGGAATGTATTCCACAAATCTACAGGCACATGTTAGTTGCAGCACTGTTCGTAATAGCAAACATTGGAAATAACCTAAATGTTCATTATTAGGGGACTGTTTGTATACTTATGGTACATACAAACAATAGGATATCATGCGGCTATAAAAAATGAGGAAGTTCATTATGTAATGGTATGGAGTCTTCTCCAAGACGTTTATAAGTGCAGGATATGTGTGTAGCACGATATTTGCATAAAAAAGAGAAGAAAAGATTACGTGCATTTGAAGATAATTTATCTCTGGAAATATTCACAAGGCATTAGTAACATTGATTGCCCATGGGGAGGATAACTGGGTTGGTAAGTGAGGGATAGGTTAGGAAAACGACTTTCGCCTTATATGCCTTGGAACTTTTTGAATTTTTTTACCATCTTAACCATCTTTAATAGTCATTTCTGCCCTCCTTTATTAATCCATTAAATAAGAAGAAAATACATTTAAAATACAGGGAGGTTAAAGTTAAGTTTTATTTTACTTTTTACCGTCTTAACCATTTTTAAATGTACGGTTCTGTCGTGTTGTCTATTCATTGTTGTGAAACAAATTTTCAGAACTTTTTCGTCTTGAACTGAAACTTTATGCCCATGAAATAACGACTCCCCATTTCCCCAGCCACCAATCTTTCTGTCTATGAATTTAACTACTTTAGATACCTCATCTAAGTGGAGTCATACAGTATTCGTCCTCCTGTGACTGGCTTGTTTCACTCAGCATAATGTCCTCGAGATTCGTCCATGTTGGAGCATGTGATATGATTTCCTTCCTTTTTAAAGCTAATTAATATTCCACTGTACATATATGCCACATTTTGTTTATGCATTTATCCATCACAGACACTTGAGTTGTTTCTGCCTCTTGACTTGTGAATGCTGCTGCTGTGAACATGGGTGCGCAGATGAAAGCTTTTGCACCATATGAATATTATTACCAACTTAAAAAAACTTAAGCCAATTAAGTTTTTAAAGAGACATACATTAGTTATGAATTAACTTCCTGAAAGGCTCTTTCCCTCTTTTTTTTACATCAGGGTTCTATATACAGGAAAAGTACTTTAAAACATAAATTTTTGTGTATTGAATTTGGCTTTTGATTTTTGCTTATCCAACAGGAGATTGCTTTCCTGAGGGGACAAAAAACCCTTATTCTACTCTCAATACTGTCTATGGGTAGCAGATCTCAGTCAGCAATCATCAGATGCCCCACCCCCACACTGGCTTGTCTTCCTCAGCTCCCCTCCTGGGCACAGACACAGGTGACCGTTCCTCCGGTTATATGGAGGCCAGCACAGGAAAACCACTAACCTAGGGCAGTGATGGGATTGTGTTGGAAAAACAAATTACCTTCCTCCAGGGCCAGGTAAATCTTTTAACCAATGTTTTTCAGGCTGTCCTTTTAAGACAATTGAGTTGTACCGAATTTAGAGCCGAAGCCAGTTGCAAATGTTGCTGCTTCTGTTTGCATAAAAAAGAGGAAGGACTGCTGGTTTTTCTGTTGCCTAGCTCTAGAAGAGGGCAATTCTTGCCGGCCCTGGGATTCTGCTGCTTTAAGAACTTGAAGGGGCCTTTTTGACATCTGAAAGTATTTGTCTGCTGGTGATTTCTTTGGCCTGCACGTCCCTAATAAGTTGCAGGTGATAAGGCTCTCGTGGATTGGGAATGGGTATCACTGTGTAATATTGACCTTCTGTGGTCCCTGACATGGTCTCATGTAACACACTCCATGAAGGATTATTTAAACATTGTGTTGGCTCTCTATAGAGCTGCTTCTTTGTCTCCTTCTACAGACGGTAGTGAAGATAATATGAGTTTGGTTTTAATAGGAATTACCTCTGATCTCTGTTTTAATTTATACAAAATAAATTTACAAGTTTGGGTACATTAATGTTTGGAAACTAACTAACAACCCTTTCGGAATAGTAGCCTGTATCTTGCAATATGTATATGCCTGTATCTTGCACTATACATATGCAACTTATATATAGTAAGTTGGATCCTTTATGAAGGGCTGACCCTTGAGGAAGTTGTCAGGTGACACAGACTTTTAAGTCCTTCTGGAGAGGTAGATATTATGATCTCCATTTCACAGGAGAGGAAACCGATGCTCAGAAAGATTAAGTAATTTGCTCGAGTTCCCACTGGTGGTAAATAACAGCTATGGCTTAGATCCCAGGTAAGTCCAACCTCCAGGACCATGCTTTTCCTCCATTTACCACACTTTGCATTTGCCAAGTTGGAGATAAGAGCACTTACGCTTCAGAACCGGTAGGTGCATGGTGGTTGAAGGACTCACACTTTAGGATAGTCTGTTACTTGGCTCACCACCTGCTCCCTCTCCCCAACGTAGTTTCTCTTTTGTGTTTTCCTGCTTTCCACCAATGTCTCTCCAGGTGCAATGTCTACCCGAGTAACCTTCCATCTTCTTCTGATACTGCAGAACCTGCAATTGGGGAGTGCAATGTTAGGAATCTCTGCCTTGTACAAACTTCCTTTTCAGCCTCCTGATTCTGATTCTGGTGATTCAGAGAATTAAAGAGAGATTTTCCAGAATTCAGACCCTTCAAACCAGAGGATTCTCCTTACTCAGGGGGGACTGTTGGCTGCATAAGAAGAGTAAATCATATGGCTTTCTCAAAAATCCCTTTCCTGAAAGAAAACTACAACCATCTTCTCTGTATTCCCTTTTCTCTGAAGATTCAGTGTTTTTGTGGTATGAGCAGAGAAAGGAGAGGAGAAAAGCACAGTAATTATGTTTTTAATGAAGATGAGAATAGGGGCATGGTTCAAGACAGTGAATAAAACTCCAGGTTGGAAGAGCCCCATAGAATTGGTCTGAGCTGAACACAGAAGCCAGCAGTGGAAGCTTTTTTGTTTCTGGCAGGAGGCCTATGGTTTTATCTATTACTGCTCTGTAATCAGAATTGAGCCAGGATATTCAAGCTGCTTATCTGAATGAAGGGAATTTGATTTTCTGGCCTTCAGCATTTTGCAGGAGCCCCAAAATTGCCTTTGTGTCTTTAAATATCTTTTTTCCCCCAAAGGAGGAATATAATCCAGACAGGTAAGCCATTCCCCATGTTTAAAGTCATTGAAAAGCCTCTGCAAGTGGAATGGGAGGCTGTCTTTCATTCTATGTTGAATAGTCACAGATAGACTTTATTTTGGAGGATGAGAAATCAAGGAGTTACCAACGGAATTTAGTAGGAAGTTTTGAGGATTATCAAGCCATAGGCTTTGGGATTCCCCAATCACAGATTCATTTTTGCTTCTTAAAATTGAATTCAGTCCTTACTTTTTTAATCTTCCTTTTTTCTTCCCAGTTTAAATCTCCATTTCTACTTCTAGAAACCCAGTCAAACTTTATCACCTCCATTCAGAATTGATCAATAGCAACTGGTGAGCAGGTTAATTATAATCACAGAATAAACGCTGGAGTCTCAAAGTTCACCACTTTTGCAATGTTTCTAAACCCCTCAGGGACCATGCCAAGAGACTCTCATTGACCCATTCAGAGCAGGTGTGGGAGCCTGAACCAGGGGCAGACAATCGGATCTGATTCAAGACAACTCAATTTGGTTTCTTATCTACAGCTTTTCCTATCTTATGATGTCTGTCCTTTCAGATAAAAAAAAGTGCAGTCAATTGAGCTGGGAAATGGCAAGTTACATTTTCTTCTGATAAAAGTTTTCTAGTTGTTGTTTTATCAGTTTGGGTTGAAATTGTATGTGTTTCTGTCAAGGTCTGCAATGACCTTTTCAGATATTTTATCAGGTATTAGGTGGGGAAACCTTTTTTTTTCTCTCTTTCTTCGACCTAGCAAAGAATGACCTGACTTCCAAGATCATAAATCAAACCAGGTAAAGAGAGGCAATAATACCAGTTACCCCTCAAAATTGAGTCGGCTGGGGAAAAACAAACAACAAATAAAACCTTTCCCTAGCATATAGAGAGAACTTAACTTGACCCTAAATAAAGAATGTGGTTCTCACGGAGTGCACACTTACTAGGAAAATACTGCTTATTTGAAAAGAGGAAATGTTTTCCAGGTCAAAGATGGCTTCAGAAAAACAAACAGTATTTGTCTTCCAAATAGTATTGGTAAAACTTAATTATCCCTTCTGTATTAAACAATTTGTGTTTAATATGGAAAAATGAAAAACTCGTTTAAACCAATGCACAACTAGCTGATAATCTTACCATCCAAAGATAACCACTGTTAGGCATTAATCGTTTACCTTTTAGTTACCATACATATACAGGCATGTGTACTTCTATATATGTAAACAGTCATAAAAGTTACCGTTTAGTTATTTCTGCAATGAAGAAAATTCTTATAAGATTGGTGACCCAGACTGGCTTCTGAAGATGGATCCCTTAAAGAGAGCAAAAATGGGAAATTGACTGAAAGAACTGCCAATAATAAATAGCCAATCAAATGGGAGAGTTGTGTGTCAAAACAGTTTTCCACTCTGATAGTATATTATGTATAGCCAATTTAAAGCTGGAGCAGGGGCCTGGCCCCATGGCTTAGTGGTTAAGTTCACACGCTCTGCTTTGGTGGCCCAGGCTTTTGCTGGTTCAGATCCTGGGCGTGGACATGGCACTGCTTGTCAGGCCATGCTGAGGCGGCATCCCACATGCCACAACTAGAAGGACCCACAATTAAAATATACAACTATGTACTGGGGGGATTTGGTGAGAAAAAGCAGGAAAAAAAAAAAGATTGGCAACAGTTGTTAGCTCAGGTGCTAATCTTTAAAGAAAAAAAAAGCTAGAGCATATTTATAAGTTATAAATGGTTGCCCCCTTGAAATGAAGTGACCCATTGTAGGATCTGTTGATTTGTGAGCCTCCGGTTTGCTGGGAAATGTGAGTAGTAGCTTTCAACCCGCTTTTTAGAAGGGGAGATCAGTGAGGTGGAAACACATTGGTCTGGCACTGAGGGTCCCTGGGATGCTGTCCTGTGCTCTCCTTTTCCTGCTGTGTAACTTTGGACAACTTATATGCCTCTCTTAGCTTGGGCATCTGCATTTGTAAGGTTAAGAAGTCAGGCCAGGCACAGAAATGGTGAAAAGGGCTACCCTAGGGCCCTTTGAGATATTTAAAATCCAGGGTCTTATGGCATCCCCCGTGGGAATCGTTCATGTTGGCTTTGTCTTTCCTCATACCAAAGCTACCATAGTAACATGAGACCTTCATGAGCTTCCTTGAGCATCAAACTCAAGTCATGCAGTCTGTGTAAAGTAGGTTTCCATGGCTACCTGACTCATTTTGAGCAACAGTATCTGTGAAATCTTGTGTTTGATGGGCTAATTTTATTTCTTACACATAATAAAATACTTTACTAAAATATAAAAACAACTTTGGGAAACCATGAGTTATGTGACTTCAGTTTATTGTTGGTCTCAGTTTATTGTTCCTTTGGTTTTGCTTTTCTGTTATTACTAAGCCCATTCAGTGTCTGTGGTTCTAGGAGGCTGTGGGAATCCTTAGAGGTTAGAGCTCCGTTACAAACACCAGTACCAGACACATCATTTACTTCATCAGTCAACCAGCCAACAAATGTTTTTGTCTGCTTCCTGTGAACTGGGCACTTGCCAGGCTCTGGAGATTAGAAATGACCAGGGCCAGCCCGGTGGCATAGTGGTTAAGTTCGCACCATCCGTTTTGGCACCTGGAGTTTACCGGATCAGATCATGGGCACGAAGCTACACACCGGTTACCAAGCCATGCTGTGGCAGCATCCCACATACAAAATAGACGAAGATGGGCATGGATGTTAGCTCAGGGCCAGTCTTCCTCAGCAAAAAGAGGAGGATTGGCAGCAGATGTTAGCTCAGGGCTAGTCTTCCTCAAATAAAAAAAAAAGAGAGAGAAATGAATGAGATGGTCTCTGTATCCCAGCAGGTAAGGGGAGATAAAAAGTGGATGTGCAGTCTCAGCAGTGTGTGGAGGGCTATAGCAGGGTAAATCTGGGTTCCACAGGAGCCCTTAGAATGCTTAAACTGGCCTTGTCACCACAAGTTCAGACCAGGCTTCCTGGGGAAGGGACTCCTAAACGCTGATTAGGAGTTTGCTGCATGGGGGGAAGGACATGATAGGCTGAGGACATCTCTTGAGTCTGGCTATTCTGCAGTGTAGGTGGGAGGACATCAGGCTGGAGAGCAAGCAGAAGCATCTGAAGAGTTCAGACTTGGCCTTGGTGAGAAAAGACGTGGAAGTAGAACATGGAGGGGCAGGATTCAAGTGGCATTTTGGATATATCACTTTGGTTATGGAGTAGAAAGGCTAAAAACAGTGGCTGTTAGTTTTGGTTTTGCCTCACTCTTGTAAGGTGATGGCTGCCTTCCCTCTGCATTTCTGCATCTATTCCCAGTTAGAGAAAGGACTCCAGCCAAAGGCTACACAAGGATATTTTGGAGGAGTTAGGTGTATGTGCTTTAGCCATAGGGCACAGCGTGGCTGTGTGGTTTGTGTCCAGGCTGAGGCAGACAGAAGGGGCCGAAATCCAGGCCCATTCTAGTTCCCAACCAGATCCCTGCCCTGGGAAGGAAGAGGGGCATGGTTAATCTGACCCAGGAGGCAGAACCTTTTGTAATGCTACCCTCTTCTTGCATGGTCTCTGAAGGTGAGGTAGGTGCCAGGAGTGGCCTTGAATAGGAATATAGATAAAATACAGTGGGAAATACTGTTTATGCAGGTGTGCATCACTGGACCCCATGGGATAGATTAGCCAGAGCACCTACCTCCCAGGAGGTTTAGAGGTGAAGATGAGGATTTTAAGTTCAGTTAATTGTCTTTTACAGAAGTTTTTTAATATGTTAAATTTCAAACACGTTGTAGAAGTAGAGAGTAGCTATTTTTCTCCCAGCTTCAACAAATATCAACTCATGACCAGCTGTATTACATCCGTATCCCTCCTTACCCTCATACTATGTTATTTTATTTTTTATTTTTATTTTTTTTTCCTGTTGAAGACTCACCCTGAGCTAACATCTGTTGCCAGTCTTCCTCTGTTTTGTGTGTGGGTCACCACCATGGCATGGCTGCGAACAGCGGTGCAGGTCCGGGCCGCTGAAGTGGAGCACACTGGACTTAACCACTAGGCCACAGGGCTGGCCCATGCTATGTTATTTGGAAGGAAATTTCAGACAATTTATCATTTCATCTATAAATACTTCTGTATGTATCTCTAAAAGATACAAGGACACTTAAAAAAAATCTAGCCCCAGTACCAGTATTGCGCTGATAGAAACTAACCATCTCTGGTTAATATCATTAAATATCCGTTCCGTGTTCAGATTTCCCATTTGTCTAATTTTCCTTAGCAGTTTGTTCAAATCAGGATCTGAATAAGATCCTCTGTTGATACCTCTCTTAAGTTTCTTTTAATCTATAGGTTCCCATCTCACTGTTTCTTCTTTTTCTTGCAATACATTTGCTAAAGAAACTAGGTTTTTCTTGTAGAGTTTCCCACAGCCTGGATTTTGTTGATTGCATTCCCTTCATGACATTTAACATGTTCCTCTGTCCTGTTTTCCATGTAAATCATTGCTTAGAGAAATAGGTTTGATCACACTCAGCAGCCATTGATGGCCATTGCCTAGATCCATTATTTGTTTCACTAAGGGTTGTAAATGGTGACATTTTAATGCTCTCATTCCTTCTTCATTTATTAGCTGGAATACATCTGTAACAGTAAAAAAAAAATCAGTCTATCAAATATTTGGTTACCCTGAGATACAGTTTGTATAGGAAAGGCAGGTTAAATGCTTGCTTCTTTCACTTTACTTTTCAATGTTCAAAATAATGAATTAGTTCCCCAGCATCCTTCAAAGATTACCAGTGAAATAGATTTTTAAAGTATCATTAAGAACTCGTAGATATAAACATATATGATGTGTTTTAATCCATGTAGTTATTATCCTAGTTGATGCTCAGATTGTCCCATCCTTGCCAGTGGGAACTTGTTCAAATTGGCCTGAATTCTTTTGACAAAAATCTTAGTGTGAGCCTTTCCTGCTTTTCATACTACAAAATGTTCCAGGCTCTTCTTATGCATTGTCTCCTCCCAGATCTGGATTTGGCCATTTCTCCGAGAAGCCCTGGCTCCTTTTAGAGAGGAGTGGTATTTGCACACCACTCTTAGAGCCAGCTCTGCTAGTTGTGCTTTTTTGCTATTGGATTAGTCATTCAATATAGAGACTTAGGAAATACCTCCCCCACCCCACCCAGAGATAAGATAAAATACATCATTACATATGCGTTGAGAACAATACTTCCAATTCAAATTTAGAGCTAAAAGGCTTTTACTTCCCTTTATGCATCTTTTTTTTTAAACTGTGGTAAAATATACATGACATAAAATTGACCGTTTTAATCATTTTTAAGTGTACAGTTCAGTGGCATTAAGTGCATCCACCTTGTTGTCCAACCATCACTACTATCCTTCTCCAGAACTTTTTCATCTTTCTCGACTGAAACTGTATCCATTCCCTCTCCCTGGCTCCTGGCAACCCCCATTCTCCTTTCTGTTTCTGTGAATCTGACTGCTCTAGTTACCTCATATAAGTGGAATCGTGCAGTAGTTGTCTTTTTGTGTCTGGATTATTTCACTTAGCACAGTGTCCTCCAGGTTCGTCCATGTTAGATCACGTGTCAGAATTTTCATCCTTTTAAAGGCTGAATAATATTCTATTGTCTCTATAGACCACGTTTTATCCATTCATCTGTGGATGGCCACTTGGGTTGCTTCTGCTTTTTGGCTATTGCGAAAATGCTGCTATTTGTACAGAGGTGTACAAATATCTGTTTGAATCTCTCATTTCAGTTCTTTTGGGTCTGCACCCAGGAGTGGAAGTGCTGGATCATATGGTAATTTTTGTGGTTTTGAGGAACCACCATACTGTTTTCCTCGGCAGCTGCACCAGTTTACATCATTCATGCATTTCTACATCTATAAATCTTTTCATCAACACCAAAAAACCCATTCTCAACAACCTGACGTAATTCCTCGTTTGCTTTATGCCATAACATCCAGAGAGTCTCAGAAAAACAGTACCAACACTTTCACTAACAATCAGTTACTGAAAACAGTTTTGTCTGTTTGTTTTGGTCATTCCTTGCCTTTGGACTTAGGGTTTACCTCCAGAGCTTCTAGCTCTTGGCCTTGGGCAGCTCTTCAACTACATGAGCTGAGTTCCTCACAGCAGACTCTCTGCCTCTGGCCCCTTGATGCAGTGCTCCACCCTAGATGGCCACCTTGCACATCTTGGACATCATCACCCATGTCTCAGACCTTTTACCAGAGTTCCAGCAGCCTGGTTCCCCTTTAGGAATTGGCAAGGTTGACACAGTTGGGGCTAGATATGGAGGGCCTTGAAAATCAGGCAGAGGCGTTTGAGGCTTTATGAATAGAGGGCAAACATGATTGACTCAGTAAATTGGAAATACATACACACAGAGATGTGTGTGTGTGTATGTGAGGGAGGTAGCTAGCTGGCAGGGAGACAGAAAACGGCTCACTGAAAGGCTATCAGAGGCATTCTCTAGCCTGGATAATGAGTGAATAATGGCAGATGACATGGAAGGAAAAGCCAGGGGAAATCACCAGGCCAAACTGGCCAAGGAAGGGCATGGGTAAAGACAGTGGTCATTATCTTTCTCTTGAGCTCCTAAAGCCAGTTTGAGTAGAAGGAGCGGTGGGAGGTATGCGTAAAACAACTTCCACACGTCTCTCCCCACCAGTTTACATGGGCTGGGGGTGGGTCATCCTGAAGTTGCCCACCCGGAGATGGCATTTGAATTTGCTTCATTTCTTTTGAGAGTCCATGTTGTCATGGAGAGTCACTCCTTTCACTGTGTAGGCCCTCCTGCTTAGCTGATGACCTCCTGGTGGGAGTAGGGGTAAGGAAAGGGAGACAGGCAGTAACAAGTGGGACACTGGATCAAGGTAGGGATCCTGGATTTGAGGCTTCACATCACTGACTAGTTATGTTGACCGGGCCAATGTCATTTCCTCACTTCTGTGGGATTCCACTTACGCATCAGGAACTTTTTTTTTTTTTTTAAGATTTTATTTTTTCCTTTTTCTCCCCAAAGCCCCCCCGGTACATAGTTGTGTCTTCTTCGTTGTGGGTTCTTCTAGTTGTGGCATGTGGGACGCTGCCTCAGCGTGGTCTGATGAGCAGTGCCATGTCCGCGCCCAGGATTCGAACTAACGAAACACTGGGCTGCCTGCAGTGGAGCGCGCGAACTTAACCACTTGGCCACGGGGCCAGCCCTACCCATCAGGAACTTTTACCCATTTTTTCACAGCTTAATTTGCTGGATTGGAAAAATCTGGAGGAACTTTTTGAATATGGACTTGATCGAATGGTTGAGTAGAATTTCTCACCCCACATTCCCATTTAAGCCTCCTGTCTTGCCCGAGGGCTGGATAATCTGATTAATCATTTCCCCCTCCTGCCTGGCAGCCTTGTGGCTGCTGGGACAGCCTGGGAAATAAATGGCACTTCGAAGAAGGGCACTGTGCAAGAATGGAGGCTCTTATTTGACTGCTCTCCTATGGAGAGAAGAGTAAATTCTACTGTATATCTAGACAGTCCGTCGTGTTTTACCGCTTAGGCTCGGTGAGTCTTGGTTTTTGTTGAGGGCCAGGATAATTGGAGCTTCTGCACCTAGCTCTTGACTCTAGAGGGACAGCCTTGCTTTTGTCCATCATGGTACTGAAGAGCATGGATACTGGAACTCTGGCACACAGGATGTGCTTCACGATGTTAGCCATTCTTACTCAGCGCCTTGGCAATCCGTCTGGTACCTGATGGTCTCATTTTTTTCTTTTCACCCTAATAATTCTATGGTGGCTTTTATGCAGATGACTTTTGTCTCTTGTTCTCACTGATCTTGCTCTGGAAAAACTAGAAGCAAAAAGAGGAAGAATCAAAGAATACAGGTTCACACTGCCTCTCGGGAGCAAAGAGGGAGCAGAAGGTGCATCTTGTCTTGAAAGCACAAAAGCTGGGGTGAGATCTCTCATCGGAATCTCTCTGTGAGCTTGTCTCTGCAGCCTTTGACATGTCTCCAGGCAGAATTCCCAGGAATCCTACACAGCCAGTGTTCTCAGTGTAATTTATCATGTTAGCCTTTTATTTGGATTATAGTTCCACAAGACTGGAAGTGCTTGCACAGCAGGAATTATACCTCATTCATTTTGGGGTCTGTGATACAAGTACGTGGTAAATACTAAATAAATGTTCATTATCTGAAAAAAGAAAGTCTGAAATTCATCATAAAGTATATGGCCCCTTTGGCTCACATGTTCATACCTGCAGTCTGGCCCTACTGAGACATTGACAGGGAGGAGAGGATCCGTCCTTGTAAAAGGAACCCAAAACTCAGAAGTCCAGGGACGAGCATGTCCCCATCCATGATCAATAATTTATAGAGAGAGGGACTTTGTGGGGCGTGAACTGGGAGATTGAGGAGCTGTAAGAATCATGCAAAGGCAGCCCAGATCTAGAAGGCCAGGAGGAGAGAGAACGTAGAAAACTCCAGTGGTGTATTCTCAAAGGTAATAAGGAAACAGAGCATATTCGGGTGAGACCAACATTTTGGACACAGTGGGTCTGAGGCATGGGGGAGGGACTTGCAGGTGGAGATGTCCAGGAGGCAGGTGGTATGGGCTGGAGTCTGTGGGATCATCTCTGTTTGAAGCCTTGAGGACAGGAGAGAGACAGGCCCCAGGGTGGTGGGGAGAGTGACAGAGGCAGAGGAGCTCTGCAGAGCTGGCCTCTAAGGAAAGTGGGAGGGGAGAGTGGGCCAGTGCAGGGTAACAGATGGTGGGCAAGAGGAGCCAAGCAAGGAAGCCAAAAAAACGGATGTCAGGTGCCCTCCATGTTTCGCATTTGCAAGGGCTCGTTCCTTGATCCTATGGTGCTCTCCTAGGCCCTGATGGTACCCCCATGGGCTTCTTAAGTTCCCCCGAGGTCTTCACATTCTGTCAGTGTCTGGGCCTGGAGCCAGTTGTATTACAGTCTGTCCCTGCCAGTTTATAGAGACTTGTAGAAGTTCGCTCATCAGGTCTGTCATTTCCCACCTGTTGAGTGCCTAACACCACTGTTTTCCCTCTTCCTTACTTTGACTAGATTCCCCGAGATCTTTCTTAGAGAGCCTCTTGGGGCACCAGGGAGAGTTTTGTATATGTGGTAACTGCCTCTCAACCTCATCATAACAAACGGGCCCAGGGACTCAAAGATTCTCTGTAGAAACAAACTCTCCTGTCAGACTCTGTTTAAAGGGCCTAAGTGCCTGTTGATTTGGGAGGCTGGTCTCTGCCTGCCTGAAGTGCTTCACAGAAGTGACAAGACACTCTCCTGTGGGGAATGTTGATATTAAGTTTCCTGCCCTGTGTAAACACATCTCCAGGAATGGCATTAATAAAGGGGACCCTTTCCTCAGGACAAAGCAGAAGGGGCAGTGTGGGGAGAAGAACGAAGAGGACGCATCTGCTGGGAAGGGGAGAGCTGGCCAAATGGACCATCCAACCAGCTGTTCCTGGTGAAGGCAGAGCCCATTAGCTGGATTTTTTTTGGTCATTTTCAGAACTTTTGCTTATATTCCTCGTTGAGAGCTTCAACTTTTTACTATTTGGCAGCTGATAAAGGAGAGGCAGGAGAGTCTTGTGGTTAAGGGAGGGGGTCTGGAGTCAGACACCTGTTTTAAAATTCCAGCTCTACCCCTTACAATGTTCTCCAGTTTTCATGTCCATAAAATTGAGTAGAAGCTACTTCATGGGGTTATTGTGTATAATGGGAATAATGTTCATAAAGCATAGTGCTTGACATGCAGTAAGTATCTTTGAATGTTAGCCATTTAGTCAGCCATTAATAAATGTTTGCTGTTATCATTAAAGGAGATATTATTTCAAATAGGATCTTTTGAGTTCTACTAATAAAGGTTAGGTTGCACAGGAGGCTGTCAAGTTGAGTTACATGAGGGTGTTGTATTAATTAGAATTTGTCTTCTTTCTCAGTATTAATCTACATTTGGGGACATAAACCCATTTCCAACTTAATGTCTATAGTTCCTTCTCCATAGGAGGGCGCAGTTACACACTCAGTGGCTAAATGGGATTATGGAGACCTGAAGAGTGACTTTTGTCATAGCTTTAAAATATTTTAAAAATCTTTCTAAGGGAGCTGGAACAAGTCGTCTGCCTCCAGCGAGGTCTGAACAAAAGAAAAAAAATGAAGAAACCACTTGGTTTGCACTCAGAAAGGAAGAAGGATGGTGGGTGCAGCTGTGGAGGGTTTGTGTGTTCTGAGAAAGACAGACAGGGTCTGTCTCTGGGAATTTCTGAGAATAAGTGAGACCTCCTTCCGCCTTGAGTTGCATCAGCAGAGTCTTTCCTAGGGTCCAAATCAAGCGTCACTGTGGTTGACATTATTATGGTGCTAAATTGTGTTTGTTGAAAAGCAGGAAGGAAGTCGACTGCGTTGTGGATTCTGCCAGGAGATGCATCTAACCCATGGTGGCTGCTGGATTCTCAGCAGGTTTGGAGAAGGATATGAAGAAGAGGAGGAGTTGCTTATTAGTTTGTTTTTAAAATTTTTTAAATAACCCAGTATATGTGTCTCCCTAGGACTTCCTACCCCTGACTGGGTTTATGGGCTGGAATCAGGATCCAGGTTTCTTTGCGCCTCTGTCCCTCCTGCAGCAGTGATGTGGATTTGGTGTCCGTCCGTCGTAGAGAAAGTGATCAGGCCATCTTTTAAAAGAGTGTTGGTGGAAACTGCATCGTCCATATGGGCTTTCCCAGGCTCTGATTCCTTTGTAAAAATGAAAGAATTGGAACCAGACGGCTCTTATACCTATGGGCCCTTCCAGCTCTGACCATCTGTGTGTGTGTCGGGGAAGCGGGGGGTGGGCGCATGGCATTTTAATGACTCTACCAAAAATAGGAATAGAGTGTGAAAAATAGGAAGAAGTGATGGATGATTATTTGTGCTATGACTATCAGGAGTAAGGGGCTTTGTCTGGCTCTTCCATTAGGGTCTGAAGACAGCAACTGGGCGGGAGGTACAGGTAGCAAAGAGGACAGTGTAGCCTGGGTCCCCATCCATGGCCACGTCTAGCCTGCTCAGCTGATGAGCAGTTTGGAAGGAAGTTGCAACATTTGGTGGTGGCATCGAGGCCCAGCAAACGCTCAGAGCTTACGGTGTTCACTGCTCTCCTCTGGCCTTGTTTTATTATTTATTCCCAACAACCATTCTGCAGGCAGGAGTTGCAATGTCCACTGGCAGGTGAAGAAACCAAAGTTACAGGGTGCCCAAGGCCACAACGGGGCTGAGGCTGGCAGGACCCAGATCAGCCTGACTTCCGGGGCCAGTGCCCTTCCCATTCCCTTGTGTCAGCTGCGCTGATGGCACGGACCCTCCCATTTCAGGGAATTGTGGGCGCTGAGGCCACTGCACATGCGCCTGAACAGCTGTTTCGGGGCTGGGCTACTTGAACCGTCCCCATTCCCTCGGGATCTTTGCTGCCATGGGATTTTCCTTTCGTCGTGCCTTTTCTGCAGCTGTAGCTACCTCTGAGTTTCTTTCTAGAAGACCAAGTCTTATAAAGACCCTGCCGTGAGAAATCTCCCCAGCTAGGTCAGCAAATGGGAGCCATAGTGGTCAAAACCTGATGGACTTATTTTAAATTCAATGCATAGCTCTGCATTTTTTCCCTGAGTTTTAATTCTTTTGTGAAGATGAATACATTATTGATTAAAAAGAGACACAATAGCCAAAAGGTGGAAGCAACCCAAGTGTCCATAGACAGATGAATGGATAAACAGAATGCAGTATGTATCTATCTATCTATCTATATATATACACAATGGAATATTTATTCAGCCTTAAAAAGGAAGGTAATTCTGACATATGCTACAGCACGGATGAACCTCGAGGACATTATGCTAAGTGAAATAAGCCAGTCACCAAAGGACAAATACTGTATGATTCCACTTAGATGAGGTCCCTAGAGTAGTCAAGTTCATAGAGACAGGGAGTAGAATGGTGGTTGCCAGGAGCTGGAGGAGGGAAGAGTTGTTGTTTAATGGGTACAGAGTTTCAGTTAGCAAGATGAAAAGAGTTCTGGAGATTGGTTGCACAACAGTATGACTATGCTTAACCCTACTGAATTGTATATGTAAAAATGGTTAAATGGTAATTTTGTTGTGTGTATTTTACCACAATTAAAAATAAAAAATAGAAAGAGACAATGTAAAAGCTTGGCAAGTAAAGAGTCAACTGTAAACATCCTCTCTCCACCACACCGCATTCTGTTTCCCTGCCCAAAGGTGTCAGCTGTATTAATGGAACAGTTGGTATTACTATCCCTCCTGAGTTTGTTCTGTAAGATTGCTTTTCTGTAGCAGCTTCACGTTTTTCCTAAGATGTCTGCCAAGTACGTCAAAGTTGTAAAAGATGGATTGAACTGACAGACCTTTGTCATCAAATGTGCTCCAGGAGCACTGGGATTCAGCAGCCGTGCTTCAGGTGGGAGGAGGACAGGCTGAGAGCTGGACTCTCTGCCGCCCCCACTGCAGAGAAGCTCCACTTCTTTATATGGAATGTGTAAATGCTTGGCTCCAGAGTTCGGAGGCTAGAGTGAAAAAAAGGAGAAAGAAAATAAAACTAACCCAATAAACAAAGTATGAAATATGTCCTGATCTCTATGTGCTTATAATTTGGCTTAAGGACAAAATATAGTTTGGGAGAAAAGAATGAGGTAACACCAAAAGATCTAAATGATGCTCCAGGACAAGGATAAAATAGGTAGTTGAGGATCGATGTGATTAATTGCCAAATAAACCGTGGAAACATTGGCTCAGTCTGGGAAGGCTCGTGGTGGGAAGAGGAAGAAGGGGATAGGATTTGAGAAGGGTGTATGTATTGTGAAGAAGAGGCAGAGACTTCCTGTGAAAGATGACAGAATAAAGGGATGCTTTCTCCCTTTCCTTCCTGAACACCAACAAATCAGATGAAAAGAACCCAAAAATAGAGTGAAAATTTCACCTCCAGGGAAACTAGGAAACAACTCATACCCCCAACTACAGAAATACTCTTAAATATAATGGTAATTCAGACCACATTGAGGGAAAGACTTGGAGTGCTGATCCATAGCTCTCTCACTTCTCCAGCCGGGTGTAAATTTCCCTGGTAATAAAATAAATGAGATTGGAAAGGAAGAGGCAATGTTTTCATTATTTGCAGATGAAAGAATAGTCAACTTTGGTAAACAAATATGTAAGATCTCTATGGAGAAAGCTATAAAACTTTACTAAAGGACATAAAAGGAGACGTGAATAAATGGGAAAATATACTATGTTCTAAGATTGAAAAACTTTGCATATTCTTCCTTCCAGATGCCCCCAAACAAATCTATAAATTTAATGCAGTCCCAGTAAAGATCCCAATGGGATTTCTTAAATGCAACTTGTCAAGATGATTATAAAATTTATATGGAAGAGTTATTGTACGAGAATAGCCAAGATATTTTTTTATAAAAAAGTCTTAAGAAGGGAGAACTTGCCCTATCAGGAATAAGAATAAATAAAAATAAAAAGATACTGGCACAGAAATTAACATGATGATGCTCATTACAGCCCTGTTGTGAATAGTAGTGAGAAATTACTTGCTGAAATACAGCAAAGGCATTAGGAACAGGGACGCCCTGGTATGAAAAGACTGGCATTAAGCATTGGATCCTTTCAAATATCGAAGTACAGCTAAACAACTGTGGGAATTATGAAATAGGATGTAAATGTTATGTACCTTTACAATGTAAAACAAATAAATCCTCTTAAAGGAGTCAAGTATATCTTCACTGATATGGGAAAATGTCCAAATAGACGTGCTTCCATGAAGGTACTAAGCTGCAGAAGAGTCTGTATGGTATGATCCTATTTGTGTTCAGGGCAGATGGCACTGTTCTTCCCAGGTCCCCTTCCTAGGGGAGAATTATATCCCCCTACTCTGATAACATAGGCTTTCCTGTAAGACTTGCTTTCATCAATGGCATGTGACTAGAAGTCACTTGTGCAACTTCCAAGCACAGGCTTTAAGAGCCATTATGCGGTTCTGACGTCACTTTTTGCCCCCTGCCATCAGGCTGGCATGACGCAGATAGAGGTTGCTTCTTCAGCCTGGATCCTGGAGTGAAGCACGTACATATAACAGAACTTTAGCCAACTTGCAGCTGACATGTAATGTGAACATCAGAAAATACATCTTAAATATAGTAAGTCACTGAGATTTAGGGATTGTTTGTTACAACAAAACCTAGCAAAGTTGACTGACGCATTGTTAAACAGAATCGAAACCAAAAATAATGTTTTATAAATATATTTTTGAACATGTCTAGTATACCCTAGAGAAAGTTCTCATGTATATAAACATATGTAGAAGGATGCCTGTTGCAGCATTTATTACAGCAAAAATTGAAAACAACCTGAATATACATCACTAAGGAAATGAACAAATGAAGTATGATATGTTGATATAATGGAAAACTGTACTGCAACTCAAAGTAGCTGCACATTTATCAACATAAATTAAAACTCAGAAACATAATAATAGGCAAAAAATAAAACTTGCAGAAGGATATATATAGCATGCTATTTCTATGAAGTTTAAAACATGCAAAAATATTATGTATTGATTTGAAAAAATATGCATGTATGTTTGCAAGAGTGAAAACATTCACACGAGTCAGGAATTCAGGATAGAGGTTATTTCCACTAAGGGAAGGAGGAGATTGGCATGATGGGGTACACAGAGGAATCAACTGTATCTGCAGTGTTTTATTTCTTTAAAAATATCTGAAGCAAACACGGTAAAATGTTAAGATTTGACGAAGTTAGGTAGTGGGTTCAGAAGTAATTTTTATTCTTTTTTTCTTGATTACTAAAATATTTCATTTTTTAAAAAAGTAAATTTGTAAATGTGATGTATAGTGTGAAGCCATTTGTGTAAATTTTAAAAACACAAAACCGTACTTTTGATGTTCAGAGGTGAATATACTGTATGTATGTGTAAAAGTATAAAAATGAATTGGAGGGATATACACTAAATTGAAAATAGTGGTCGGGTAAGAAATGGTGACAGGGAATAAAAGGGATTAGCATATTATTCTTGGTACTTCTCTGTAATTTCTAAATTTCTAAAATAAAAATTATAATTAATAAAATAGAAAATGTCTGGAAAAATAGAAAAATTGCCTCTGGGGAGTGGGGTAATGGTAATTGTGGAGACATTTTTCATATGACATCCTTCTGTATCATTTGAATTTTTATAGCAATTATGAAATATACAATTTAAACATAAATTAAGGGAAAAAATTTAAAAGTACATAAATGAGAAGAGTTACAATGTAGTGCCAAGTCGGATGATTCCAAAAGTAGGAGCAAGACATAATCTTTTCCAAAAATTTCATTTTTGAATTGTGGAAATGAGGGCAAGAGAGAGAAAAATTACTGTTTGAACATTGCCACCTCTGATTGCCTCTGGAATTGAGTCTCATTGCTCCCAGCCTTTGAGTTTGGTAAATGTAGTTGTGATATTGAAGCAATGGATGAACCCCATTCCCTGGAGTCCTGAGTTAACACTCCTGCAACTGTGCTCTGGCGCCCTCTAGTGGTTGGAGGACCTTCCTCAAGGCCACCTTCTGGATATAGATATGTAGACGGGGATTTGGGAAGAGTCCGGGTCATTGTTTCACCCAATCAGCTGCACTTCTCTGTCTTTTTATGTCAGCTTCTCTCAAACAAGAGTTTTTTGAAGAAAGGGTTCTGCAGCTTAAAAAAATAAGTGACAGAAAAATCACTGCTGTAGAGTAACTTATGTGTTTGATCTGATATTAATCTGGATAATTTTCAAACTAGGAAGGACCTAGATCATCTGGTCTGACACCTTCATTTTCCACAGAGATCCTGGGCATAGGTAGGTAAGATGGGAACTGCCCGAGTTCGTTGCTAAGGAGGGGCACAGTATCCTGGCCCTGCAGTGTGTGGTCTTTCTCCTTAATTTTTTTGTTTTGTGTTAACTGGACTCAAAGTTAAACAGAATCTTCCTGACTCTAAGGAGACTCACATTTCATGCAAAAAGTTTGCAAGGTAACCAGATGGATTAGCAAGAGAAGAGGATGTAAAGTGCTAGTGACTGAATTTAACCTTGGTTTGATTAAGTAATCCCCAAGAAACCCCCAATGGGGAAATTAGTCCTCATGCGTATGTTTCTACAGGCTTGCTCCCCTCCCCTTCCAAAAGGCGTAAATCTGCGCTGAAATGCCTCCCTAGCATTCAAGGCAATAAAGAGGTCACATTATATCTCCATAAATCTCCCCAGCTGGCTGGCTGGCTGCTGCCATTCCAGGAGGTGAAAGGGAAGTTGTTTTTTCTTGACAGCCGGCTGCTGGACTGGAAGGAAAAGCCTTTTCCCTCCAGACCCATTGTCTTGGTCCCTGAGGGAGCTGGTCTGGCAATTTGTTCAGTGTTTCCTTTCCATCCTGCCAGTTTGTAACAAGCTGAGAGGGATTGCAGAGTCAAAATGGGCCCACTGGCCTGGTTTCAGTCTCTTCCAGTGGGCCTGATAGAGGGCCTGGCTAAAGTTCCCTCTCAGTCGTCCTTGTTAATAAAAGGAACAAGGTCTGAATGGGCAGTGTACATGCGTATAACTGAGCATTGGAAGCCAAACCAGATCCAGGGGCTGGGGCCTGAGCTGGCCAGTGGAGACTGGTCTGGGGGCCCCTTGGGACAGGAACTAGGGCCCTCCAAGGGATGACCGTGGGGTCGGTGAGACTGAGAACCCGTTGGAAAATGGTGGGAGATAAGATGCTTTTATGGGAAATCAGAAAATGGAACCTGCCCTAAATAGAACCTGCTCTGAATTAAAAATAATACTACATGAAACAGTGATGATGCTAGTCAGGGCATATTTATTTACTTTATTTAACATATAAAATAATTATTTATCGTAAATAGGTAATAAATTAACGTAGCTCAGTATTCGAAAGGTTCACAAAAGCATGCAGTGAAAAGCATCCTTGAGCCACCAGGATGTCTCTCTGGAAACAGTCAATATCATCAGTTTCTTGTTTATCCTTCTAGAGATATTTATTGTATATACAAACAAAATCTGTGTAGAGAGTCTTCTCCCCTTTTTGTAAGAGATGATCATAAGTACTGTTCTGTACCTTCTAATATTTCACAGCATATTTTGGAAAGAATTTCCTCTCAATATATAAAAGATGTCCATTCTTTATGGCCACATAATGTATTCTAATTGAGTTAACCAGTCCCATATTGATGAACATAGAACTTGTTTTTCCAGTCCTCTGCTATTGCAAAAAACACGCCACAACGAATATCCTTGTACGTGAGCCATTTTACACAAGTGCCAGTGCATCTGCAGGATGAATCCTGGAAGTGGAATTTCTGGATCAAATGGTGCATGTGGTTATACTTTGGCTAAGTTATTGCCAAATTGCCCTCCTCTGGGGCTGTACTATACCGTGCTCTCTATATCAATGCCCAGACTGCTTGTTTCCCTGTCCCAGGGAAATCCCCACTCCCAGGGCACATTTAGATGACTGAGGCAGGCTGGCAGGAGGCCTGGATAATGATGATGACTCACCCTAGTGACTTGGAGGAACTGGGACCAGCGCTGGACCTGGTCCACAGTGTGCTTGGCAGGCGGCTTTTGATTAGCTCATGAGGTACAGCCCCATGCTTGCTGGTCTTGCACCCTGTGGAGAAGGCCTTTCTTTTTCTTCTGTGGGGTGAGAAGAATAGTCGGTGCCATAGTGGATACTTGAGCCCAGAGGGCTGCCCCTGTGGGAGGAGAGGCACCTGGGCCCACCGTGGAGAAGGCACTTTGTTTCTGGAATAAGACACTTCCAGGAAATTGAGGAAATAAAGTAGACGTTTCGAATCCTCCAACTCCTAGACAGAGATGCTTTGTAAAATTTAATTTTTATTAGTTATTTTGTAACAGCTTTAGTAATATGTAATTTGCATTCTGTAAAGTCCGCTCTTTAAAGTGCACAATTCAGTGGATCTTAGTATATTCATAGAGTTGTGCATCCATCTCATAATCAATTTTAGAACATTTTCATTGCTCCGAAAAGAAGCCTGTGCCTATTAATAATCACTGCCATTCCTCCCTCCCCCAGCCCCTGGCAACCACTAATGTACTTTCTGTCTCTATGGATCTGCCCATTCTGGGTATTTCCTACAAATGGACCCATACACACAGTGGTCTTTTGTGACCGGATTATTTCACGTTGCATGGGGTTATTTTTAACTGTCTCTTCCCACCCGAGCGCAGAGCCTTTGTACTGTTGTTCCCTCCACCTCCAACACTCTTCCCCAGATACAGACATGTTTGTTTAATTCACTGCTTATTTAACGAATTTAAACCATGTTACAAGAAGAGAAAATCTTAACATAGTCCCATGTAGTCGTCATTTTTAAAATCAACTCAAATTTTCATAATTTTTATTTCAACTTAGTTTTCTTACTCATTCCCCTATCAGTGGACATTTGGGTCGTTTCCAGTATTTTGCCATGCACATCTTAAAAATAAACATTCCTCTCTCTCTCTTTCAGGGGGGGAAGGGTCCTTTTGATATAGTTCAATGAATTATTAGAGCAGTTTTATCACTAGCAAGAGTAGGCTGGTTTTTAATGCATCACGAAGTACTTTTCTTTATCGATCCATTCATCTATGTGTTATATACAATTCTACACACACACACAATATCTATATAAAAACCCCGAGCCCTGCGTAGATAACTCAGCTGAATTATTATGTGTCCATAAACATAGCATCTTGGGGGCCAGGGAGTCAAGCCAGGGGCAGAGCCCTCAGATTTACACCATTCTACTGGCATTACTGTGGCCTCATTAGATGCTTTAGAGTGTGGATTTTTTTGGAATCTGATCGGTCAGTGTGCACTGAGTTTCTGTTGTTCAGAGCGCTGCAGATAGACTGATCCAGCCTGAGAGCAGCGTGATGCTGGGGAGGGCAAGGATCATGTCACAGAACATTCTAGAAGTTTAGGTGAGTCACTCACCTTCTCTGGACCTTGGTTTCTTCCACTGAATGTTCATACAAGCACCCAAACATCACTTCCAGTTTTTAAGACTTTATGCCCCCTGCCCTCCAGCAGCCTTAGAGCCTTAATTAGGACAAGCTAGCACAGAGGGACCAATGATTAGGGGATGTTCAGAGCTAACTCATTGCCATAGCCACCAAACAAGGCAGGGTCCAGAGAAGGAAGGGTGCAGTTTGGGCTCAGCACCCAGAGTCCAGGAAGTGGCAAACATTTCAATTGCTGATGGCCAGTTGCGGCTCCCATGGCTGTAGCTGGCCCTAAGGCCAAACCCAGGGAGCCAAACCCAGCCTGAACCCAGGGAGCTGTGAGATGTCAGTGTCCAACTAGGGAACTGGCATTTAGAGCGATTGTATGCACCTCTTTCCTTGCATTCTGCATGCAGCTTGTCCGGGAGGTGGTAAATCGCCCAGTTGTAAGTCAGATGGTGACAGTGGGGAGAAACCAGTGGAGTAAGAGTGTCAGGGATATAGATCTCACACCTGGAGTTCTGCCAAGAGTGGCCACACATCCTGGTTTTAAGCTTGTTGTCCCAAAATAATTAGTAATAAGTTCCTTTCTCTCCGAAGTGTTCCATTGTGGATAAGTTCTGTGGCATCTTGGTCAGCCCCGAGGCATGGCAGAAATGAGGAGAGCCAGTGGTTCCAGGTTTGAGAGGGCGAGGGGCCATAGGACTGGGTGTCTGCTGGACACAGCAGCCTGTAGAGACCCAGGCTGCTGCGCACTGACCAGTCTTGGTTCACGCTGTGCAGGCCTCCTCCCGAGGTCCCACAGGAAGACGCTACAGACAGCTCATTCACTGGATGGTAATGGGCAGGAGGCAGGGGAGGGAAGCCCAGGGAGGACGAGGAGACAATGGGACAAAACAGCATTTGTGAAACGTTTATTGTTAAAAGGACAAAATATTGACATTAGCAAAAGTTTTAGAAATAGGAATTATAACACAACACAATCTTTGAGTGTTCCCTTCTTTCCTTTGTTCATTTGCTTACTTTAAAGATGGTATCCCAGCCCATGGGTCACAGACGGCAAGGGGCCGTGGTGACCATCTCCTGGGAGTCTATGTGTGTTAAATTTCCAGATCTGGCAAACTAAGTCATACTCTCAACCACAGAACTTTTAATAGCAAATGCGGCCATGTGTATCCTTCATGGACTTAATTCTGCACAATGCAGAAGGCCCAGGACATAGTCATCGCTGAACATCACCTTTTTTTTTATTGAGTTAACATTGGTTTATAACATAAATTTCAGGTGTACATCATTATAGTTCGACTTCTGCATAGACTACATCATGTTCACCACCCAAAGGTCTAGTTTCCATCCATCCCCATACATATGCACCCCTTTACCCCTTTCACCCTCCTCCCACCTCCCTTTCCCTCAGTAACCACCAGTCTCTTCTCTGGATCTATCTGTTTATCCTCCACTTAAGAGTGAAGTCATGTAGTATTTGTCTTTCTCTGTCTGACTTAGTTCACTTAGAATAATACCCTCGAAGTCCATCCATGTTGTCACAAATGGCAAGATTTCATCTTTTTTCTTATGGCTGAGTAGTATCCCATTGTATACCACTTCTTCCTCATCCAGTCATCTGTCAGTGGGCACTTAGGTTGTTTCCCACTGTTGGCTGTTGTGAATATTGCTGCAGTGAACACAGGGGTGCACATATCTTTCAAATTAGTGTTTTCATGTTCTTTGGATAAATACCCAGGAGGGGAAAAGCTGCATCATGTGTTAGTTCCATTTTTAATTTTTTTTAGGAATCTCCATGCTGTTTTCCATAGTGGCTGCACCGATTTGCATTCCCATCAGCAGTGTGTAAGGGTTCTCTTTTCTCCACATCCTCTCCAACACTTGTTATTTCTTGGCTTTTTGATAATAGCCATTCTGACGGGCATGAGGATGGACTTTTAATTGTAAAGCATTGAGAAATTTCTCCTGAAGCTAGTGAGTCACCCTGCATTTCACAGGGAAGTCTTTATATTCTAATTATATCCCTACATGTGGGGATTCTTGGAGGTCTCAAAATCTAATCTTCACAAAGATGAAGCCTGGGAAGCATTTCCCTCAACTGGTGTGCTAAAGAGCATTGAAACAGATGTGCCTTGAGATGCTTCTGTGATCAGATGAGCTGGGAAAGTAGAGCATGCATGCGTCCTGGACTTCTTACTGTCCTCACTACTAACATGTCATATCGTGACCCTAAACTCTTTCACGTACTGATTTTTGAACTGTTCATGTTGACACTTTCTGCTACTGGGAAGAAGACTGAGTCCCCAACAGGATGGTCAAGTCATCTATCTGCAGGCAGGACCTGGAGGAACCTTGGGCCCACTATTGAGACTGGTCAGTCCGGGTTCAAATCCCACCTCTGCTGTTACTAGGCAAGACCTAACTTTCTGAACCACATTAGCATTCCTCTATTGCCTGCCCTCCTGGGCCAACGTCTCTCCCTCTGCCCCTGCTAGGAACACAGACTCACAGAGGAATGGAAGTGGATATTGGGGGGCTTGGAGCTTTGGTCCACAGAAATGCAAGACAGATGCTTGGGGATTCTTTCCACAGTTCCTTCAGTGAGAGGCACTGGGTGCCTAGTGGAGCCCTTATCTCATCTTTCTCTTTGTAATTTGTAATTTCTCTTAGCATAGTAGGGGGTATTAACTCTTGGCAACATGCCGTAAATTTTTTCCTCCAGTCTATCATTGGTTTTTCAACCTCTTCCGTCTTTCTCCCCCCACCCCCCACCTCCCTTCCTTCTTGTTTTTGGTGGTTTTTTTTCTTCCTTGCAGAATATCTTCACTTCTTTGTGATTTTTTTCTTTTAACCTGGGTCACATTCTTTAACTCTCACCTCAAGCCTGAAGCCAGGCTCCTAGATGAACGAAAGTGTTTTCTTTGTGTGTGTGTGTGTGAAGGTGAATATTTCTTTCCAGGACAATTACAGTATTCACCTGGAGAAGAGTTTAAAGGTCTCTCATATTATTCAGCGGCTGTTAAGAAAAGTAGTGTGCTAAATGTTTCATATAGGTTATTCTCATTTCCTTGTTTGTAAAATTACGCACCTCCGGAAAGCGCGGTCAACATGTAGCAGGTAATGGTCTGAGCCGCGGCGTTGGGTTCCTTGGCGCTTGGAGCAGAGCCCCGGACCCACGACAGCTCCAGCTCAGCCTGGCGGGACCGCTTCTGTTCAGCGGCTGCAGAGCTTCCAAAATAGGTGCTGTGATCCTCGCCAGCCTGGATGCTGCTTGCGCTGTGTCTGCCCTCCCCTCGGCAGCCTCCTGTCACAGGCCAAGCCTGACAAAGCCCAGAAGACCGAAGGCGCAGGGGCTGCCAGAAAAACCTCAGGACTGTTTGCTCCTCGTGCCCCAGACTCAGGCGCCAGCCCCGGGGACAGATCCGGGTCTGTCAGGAAATCCACGCATGATCTCTGGTGAACTTTGGATGGGACTCGGGGCTAGGGTTCAGCAAAGGACATATGGACGGGGCTGGGGACTTTGTTCCTGAAGCCCCTTTGGCTCTGGGGGAGGTCTCTGGGCAGGTACTGCCCCTCTTCTTGCCCAGGCCTTGCAGCCCCTCTGCCCTCTATTTTGTAGTGTGGAATAGCTGCCCTGGGCATGGGTAATTTCCACTGTGTTTATGTGTCTTCCTTCCCCCAGTAGATGGCACAGTGATCTAGGACAGCTGAGGATGTGCAGCTGGGTGGAAGGGTGGGCGCTTGTGTACAGCCCAGGTACCATTGCAATTTGTCACATTTAATAGAATTACTTGTTTTGAGTTTTGTACCCCCAGCTAGACCAAAACAACTTTGGGTAGGGATTTTGCCCCAGTTTTGTCTACTTTATCTCTATGTCCAGCACTGCTACAGGGGCAAGTAAAGCAGGCAAATGGCAAATGTTTGGGCTCCAGTGCCACCCATGGAAACAGTGGAAGGCCTGAGATCAGACAGACTCAGACCTGAGGGTGAAGGAGAGGAGGGTCTCTCCAGCATGGGCTCTGACTCAAGGCCCAGCTTTCCGTAGCCAGTGGGACACCCTCCAACGAGGGAAGGCCTGAGGGGCACCTCTGCAGTGGAGGAGAGCCAGGCTCTTCAGCACCGGCCCAGCGGGCTGGCACAACCACGGGAGCGCCCATCAGCTTGAGCTTTCTCTCTAGCAGTTGGAAGACAAATCCAGCTTTCGGGCAATGCCTGGCGGGTGTTGCCAACCATGACCCTGGCCTTTGATTCCTCTCCCTTCTTCCTCCCACTTGCCCCCCTCTTCCTCTTCCGCCTTCTTTCTCTCAGCCCTGACTTGCTTACCCCTGCCTGTGGGTGGGTTCCCCAAGATGGATGGAGAGGTCAGGGGAGAGGTCGGAGTGCTTGCTTTCATTGCGTCAGTTCTCTGTGGGGAAGTCAGGGGTGGGATCCTTCAACCTCCTGGTCCACATTTTTCTTTCAGGCACTTGGACGGGAGTAATCCACCTTAATTCCTAAGAATATCCATACTAAAATGATGCCTAAGAAGTCAGGCTGAGTTTGTTTCACTCTTTAACAAAATTTTTTTTAGTGGGGCACGGATGGAAGTAAGGAGTTAGATCCCCAATCTTGGGGTTAGGGCACAATTTATTTTGTGCTTTTGATTGCTACATTTATCATTAATTAATTTTTCCTATAAGCAGCAGCTTTGAGTCCTCATAACTATACATTGTCAACCTTGCAGCCACTTCATTCCCTGCCTGCAAATCTCAGGCTTGGCCAAGTCTGAGAGTGACATACAATTTACAATTCGGAGCACTGCCTGGTGGTTTGAGAAAAGGTCAGATTCCCAAATCTCCCAGCTCTTTTATCTCTCCCCTCCCCCCAAATAACCCAGCACCAAGGTTTGTCCCTGGTCTTCCCCACTCCCTCCCAACTGCTCCAACCCTCACAATAATCCATCATTGTTATCTCATTTGGTGTTTGCAAAGCACTTTACAGCTATTGTTGTGAGTTTTTCCTCTTATTTGCAAAGTACTTTACAACTATTATTACAAGTCTTTCCTCTGAATGTAGGGTAATGCTGACCCACTTCCGAGAGCTGGATTCCCATTGCCATCTAAGAGTTTGGACCAGTTCCCAAGATGCCCAGCACTGGGGGGTGGGGCTTTCATAAGTCAAGGCCATAGCTGTGCCCTTCCGAGTTAGAAATGAAGCTTAGAAACTGGCTTCAGGCAGCTGCCCCCTTGTCTTCGGGAAGTTCCACCCAGTGCCTTTCTAATGAAGGAATAAGAGGTGGTTGTTAGCAAGGTTCACAGTGCCAGATGTTCGTGCTGATTTGGGGCTCACAGCCTGTCACCTCCCACTTCCCCAGAGTGGGTGCTAAGCAGCATGGTTTGAACTTCGCTCTCTCCTTTCTTCAGTCCAAGGGGGAAACTATATATATATATATATGTCAGATTTAAGAGAGTAAGATAGTCCCTTCCCACATAGTGGACTGGACCTTCTTAAGGTGATCAAAATTTTTCTCTTTGTTTTTATTTACCAGATTTTTAAAAATAGGCAATTATGACATTACAGAATGGCATTTTTTAAAAAAGAAAAGTCCACACAATTTAACTAGCCTCACATAGGCTCCTTCCTGGTGGGCTTAGCTCCCATCACAGTGTATACGGTTTTCTGTGTGCTGCATTTTCCCTTTAACATGCAGGGTAAGCATTTTCCTCTTTTGTTACATTGTCTTTGTAATAACCATTTAAAGTTGTATGACATTTCATTAAGTAGGTTGGATGGGAAGATTTTCTAGCAGAAAATAGGGAAACCTCTGCAGATTTGGAGGTGTAGTGGGTTGTGGGGAGACGTGGTATGTCTGACGGGGCACCTTCAGGAAGCATGGCCTTGACTTCACATCCAGTTTCTTCCTTTGGCTGCTGTTGTAACACCTGACCCTTCAATCTGGGTCGGACTTCTGTACTTCCTATCCTAGACAAGAAGTACCTGCCACCCAGATCCCCAGCTTGTTTAAGGTATGTTGTGAAAACAATTCAGTAATGTTGTTACTCGTTCCGGATCTTCTGGCCCCATTTGCCCAACTAGGTCATTAGCATTCTGAGGATAAGGCTCGCTGTTAGCTCCTGTGACATCAGAGCGCTTAAATAGCAGATGCTCGGTAAATATTTATCGATGACAAATACATGTTTGCCAACCTCTCCTGCCTTTCCCTGGCAGTAAAATAGTTACTTGAGGTGTAACGCATTCTGTGAGGCAAGTGGGAAGGAGTTTCTAAGGCTGACCTTTTGCAATGGCTTCTCAAGGCAGCGTAAGGTCAGAACCAGCAGAGATCTAGGATTGCTGGAGGGGGGGGCTCTTGGATGAGAGTCTGTGCCTGCGTATAAAACAAAATGTGTGAAGAGAAAAGGGAATCTCGCCTCCAAAAAAAGAGGAAAGGATTATGAGACTTTTTCCTGTGGAGCCTTCTTCAGATAAATCAGATCATAGCAAAGAAGCTGGTTTGCTTATCTTTAAAAGGAGGAGTGTGAATCTATATGTGAGAGCTACATATTGAAATATTAATGAATAAAATGATGGAACATCTGGGATTTTATTGAATAATATAGGAACGGGAAAAGAGGTTAGAGGTATACATGCACCAAGATTTTCCACAAATTGTTGGAAGCTGGATGATGATTAAACAAGAGTTCATTTTTATATTCTGTCCACTTTTGAACATGTTTAAATTTGTCCATAATAAAACAAATATGTCGGATACGAGGGTTGCCCTATGTTTGGACTGGAGAGATGATCTGAAAAGTCCTCCATCCCCAGGCATGGTTTGGCCAGGAATGTGGTGTCTTGGTTCAATTTTGAAGCTGTAGTGCCATCTAGTGTTTACTGCAAATATGCAACAAAATGATGACATTGCGAGTGTCCCTCCTAGATCTCAGGTCCTTTTGTGAACTCTGCTGGCTTTTCTGGTCCCCTCATGGGAAGGCCTGGGCTGGGGGAGTGGGGCTGAGCCGCCCCAGGGCAAGGGAGCACAGGGTCGTGGAGGTGGAAGTTGCAGTGATGGTGTTGAGGGTGGCGTGCATGTCATTGCTCACTCCTCGCCTCCTCCAGGCTTGGGGAAGCAAACTGTGGACGGGAGTCACCATTTCATGTACAGCTCTGAAAGCAGGTGACCTTGCTGGAGGGTTCTTAGTGTGACCCAGGTACAAAAATAGCTTCTCTTGTGACCGTTGTGTGCTCAGCTCCTGGCCTAAGCAAACAGCTCCTCACACCTGCACATTGTTGACTTGGTGTGGACACACAGCTACTTGTTTGCAGGTGCAAATGACTATTTGTGTACCCAGAGTTGAGGGGAGGGACCCCCACCATCCACGTTCCCTCAGAACAGGTAGCTGGGCCACAGATCTAGCAGAATGTGCTGGGTCCTGACGTAAGGAGACCTCTTAAAAACCCTCTTCTCCAATTATCTCCCCCCTTTACTACAGAAGAATCCACTGTTGCCTCTGGTAGGAGGACAAGAACAATTTGGACACCAATGTAACAGTGTTTAGAGACAGAAAATTTGGAAAGGTTATACAAATTTTTCAAAATAGGAAACAGTGTACACAGAGTCAGAGAGACTTCTGGAAGTTCTGAGCCAGGCTTTATATAGATCGCAGGGAATAAGACTGGCCCAGCCTATCTCCTCAGGGGCAACTGAAATGGACATGAGTGAAACTGTCCATTGTAAAAATCTGCAGACATGGAAGATGAAGGTTTGGGGGAGGGAGAGGTGTGAGTGAGTGCAGGAGAGACAAACGCCATCATTTGTGACTCTAAGCCACCATTGCTTATAATATGCATCTTTATTTTATGTACCAATAAGCAAGGAAAAATGTCAAACTATGATACAGCATATCATATGAATATATTGAAATGAGAAGAATGAATTGCAGCCTTTTTTGCAGGGCACTTTGAAAATTTCAGAAACTTTCAAAAAACATAGTCCCTTTGGTTCAGTAATTCTACTTCTAGGGGAGTATCTTAAGGAATAACGAGAGATGCTGAGGTTTGAATGAGCATTATTTACAAAACAAGAAAATGAGCGGTTTTTACAAAACAATCAGAAACTGGGTAATGGTTAAGCAAAAGTTCAATGATAATGGTTAAAGGATGGCACATTTATATAATGGGATATTGTACTGAGCTAAAATGAGTTTATGAAGAACTTCTCATGTGAGAAAGTGCTTTGGTATTAAGTGAAAAAACAGGCTCAAAATTCTATAGCTTGACCTCAACTAGGCAAAAATATATGTCAATATAGTATAAAGTCTTGCAAAGGATAGAACAGAACAAAATGTTAATAACACTGGTGATCTTTGAGTTACAGGATTACATATGATTTACATTTTCTTTACACTTTTTGGTGTTTCCTACTTTTCCCAAAGTAAATACTTATTATATTTTTATTCAAAGGGAAAAGGAATCTCCACTTTGAAAGGGAAAAAGAGACAGAAGGTCTGAGTGGTGTTCAGTGTTAGTTGAGAACTGCAGAGTACAGACTCTGAAGGAGAGAGAAGGACTAAAATGCAGACCGCTGGTGGTTGCTGCCCGACTCTTCCTTTTCTCTTGACCAGGGAGAGCCCTGCTGTGTCTGGGATGCCCAGGAATAAAAACGTCCACATCCCATGACAGTCCTGTGAGCCACTCCCCCAGGGGTTGAGGTCAGAGAGCAAGGGAGAGCGAGGCAGCCCAAGGTGCTCCATCATTCATTCCTTGCAAGGAATGGCATAAATGTAGAATTAATCCTCTGTATTATTTCTCACCCAGTAGATATGTTTGACGACTTCTCAGAAGGCAGAGAGTGTGTCAACTGTGGGGCCATGTCCACCCCACTCTGGAGGCGGGACGGGACAGGGCACTATCTGTGCAATGCCTGCGGCCTCTACCACAAGATGAATGGGATCAACCGGCCCCTCATCAAGCCCCAGCGCCGACTGGTAAGCAATTGCCTGGACTGCCCAAGCCCAGCTGCCTGGGGGCAGGGGGTTTCAGGGCTCCCACCTGGGTGGGACATTCCCTGGTTTTGAATTTTGGATTTCAAGTCATCTTTAAAAGAAGGTGCAGGGGCCGGCCCAGTGGCCTAGTGGGTAAGTTTGTGCTCTCTACTTTGGTGGTCTGGGTTTCGCTGGTTCAGATCCTGGATGCGGACCTACACACGGCTCCTCAAGCCATGCTGAGGTGGTCCCCCCCATAGAACTAGAAGGACCTACAACTAGGATATACAACTATGTACTGGGGCTTTGGGGAGGGAAAAAAGAGGAAGATGGGCAACAGATGTTGGCTCAGGGCCAATTTTCCTCACTTTGAAAAATAACTTGCAGGGGCTGGCCTCGTGGCGGAGTGGTTAAGTTCGTGTGCTCTGCTTTGGTGGCCCGGGATTTCGCCAGTTCAGATCCTGGGTGTGGACATGGCACTGCTCATCAGGCCATGCTGAGGCGGCATCCCACATGCCACAGCTAGAAGAACCCACAACTAAAACTACAACTATGTCCCTGGGGGCTTTGGGGAGAAAAAAGAAAAATAAAATCTTAAAAAAAAAAAAGAAGGTGCAGGTTGAGGGGGTGGGTAAGACAACATAGTAATTTCTTACTCCTTTGGATTTACCTTGGGCTACAAGGATGTTCCAGACCATCTAATTCAATCCCTTAATTATGCAGAAGTGAAAAGTGAGGCTCAGAAAGCTAATGGCCTTTGCCCAAAGTCACATAGATACCGACTCTCCCCCTGGGACCAGAGTCCAGACTTCCTGCTTCCCCATCTGGTGTTGTCTTGTACGTCTCCTGTGTTGACATCAGCCCCCTGAGGAAGGTTAACTCTTCCTTTGTGATATTCTGTTAGTTATGCTGTTTTCAGTTGATCAGCTGAAAAAAACCCAAACCCAGGGAGATTAAGCTGTGGTGGGCCTTGTGGCTGAGGAAGAGTTTGGAACTCAGTTTTTGGCTCTCGGTTCCGTGGGCTTTTCTACTGTAATTTGATTTTGACCAACAGGAGCTAGCTTTCACATTTATTAGGGAGGGAGGAACAAAGGGATTACCCTGAAGCTTCTCTTTCTTGAGGTCCCAAGGCCCATCCAGTCTTTGATGACACTTGGAGACAGTAATTCCTCACTCCCTCCCTGTGCCTGGCCCCTGATGCCTGTGTTAATTCTTCTGGGAGAAGTTTTTCTGCTGAGTGCCCACTGCTTGCTGGTCTGTGCGTCTGACCTCGAATGGCTAGTAATGCCGCAAACGCCACAGTTAGGACTGGAATTCACTCTTCTTCTCCTGCAGCAGAAGTCCGTGTCCTCATTCACCTCCCGGAGTGGCTTGGGTAGAGGGGAATCTGGCTGTGGTGGCTCTGAGATTCTTACCCAGGGCTGTGGTGGCCTCCCCCTGCCACCCGTGGGGGGAGGGGGAGAGGGACAGGGGGAGGGCCCCCCCTGCCTTGCTCCGCTCCTGCGGAGCAGAAGCAGCACCGCCTTTTACTTGGACTGAAGGCTCTGTCTCCTTGTTGCAGTCCGCCTCCCGCCGAGTGGGCCTCTCCTGTGCCAACTGCCAGACCACCACCACCACGCTGTGGCGCCGCAACGCCGAGGGTGAGCCCGTGTGCAACGCCTGCGGCCTCTACATGAAGCTCCACGGCGTAAGTAGCCCCAGCCCCAGGGGGGGCCGCGCCCCTACCCGCGCCCACGCCCTTTCATTCCTGCTGCTGAGCTGTCCCTTGTCGTCTTCCTTCAGACTGTCATTCATGTTTCCCTTCTTAACGGAGATGCATAGTAGATTTGGAAGAGACCTTAGGGACTGTGTGAGTCCGTTTGGGCTGCTGTGACAGAATACCACAGACTGGGTGGCTTGTAAACAACAGACTTTATTTCCACAGTTCTAGAGGCTGGAAGGCCGAGATCAGGGTGCCAGCATGGTCGAGTGAGGGCCCTCTTCTGGTCAGCAGACTTCTGGTTGTATCCGCAACATGGCAGAAGGGGCAGGGGAGCTCTGTCAGCCCTCTGTTACAGGAGCGTCAATCCCAATCCTGAGGGCTCCACCCTCATGACCTCATCACCTCCCAAAGGCCCCACCTCCTAATACCATCACCTTGCACGGCTATGGTTCGGAACATAGGAATTTAGGGGGGAGCAACATTCAGACCATAGTGGAGACATTGCTGGTCTTGAACATCTTTAAGATTGTGTAAGTCTAATTCCCATGTTATAGACAAGGACACTCAGAAATATTCTCTATATTTAGTAGTATGATATATAGCAAAGGTAACAATTCGATGGATAAAGGATAATTTGTTTAAGAATAATTATATTGACATAATCTGAAAGACAGAAATAAACTTGGTGAATTAAAGATATGAAATGCAAAACATCTTTAGGGACAATAAAAATACTAGAAAAAAAATGTAGAAGAGAAGTATTTACCCAAACTTGGGGATGGGAGAACTTCTTAAGAAAATTTTCAAAACTCTTAAGTCATAAAAGAAAAGTTAGAAATATTTGATTTTATAATATTTAATATTAGTGTGTGGAAAAAGATACCTAAGGAAACTAAAAACCAGTACATACACAGCTATCAGAAAATATTTCCAGAGGCTGGCCAGTGGCGCAGCGGTTAAGTTCACATGTTCTGCTTCTTGGAGGCCCGGGATTCCCCGGCCCGGATCCCGGGTACAGACATGGCACTGCTTGGCAAAAGCCATGTGGTGGTAGGCGTGCCACATATAAAGTAGAGGAAAATGGGCATGGATGTTATCTCAGGGCCAGTCTTCCTCAGCAAAAAGAGGAGGATTGGCAGTAGTTAGCTCAGGGCTAATCTTCCTCAAAAAAAAAGAAAAAGAAAAAGAAAATATTTCCAGAATACAGAGAGCTTTTACAAAGCTCTTTCTGTTCTAATTTGGAATAAGGAAAAAACAGTTGGTACAGAACAGTGTACATAGTATGGTGCCCTTTTTATAAGGAAAGAAGGAGAACATAATTTATATATAGTTGCTTATACTGTGTACTTAGAGCACGTCTGCAAGGATACATGAGAAATGGGTAGCATGGGTTCCCTCTGGGAAAGGAACAGTGGAGGTGGAGGGACACTTTTTTCACCATGTACCCCCTTTGTACCTTTTAGATGGTCCGTGTGCATATCTTACTTGTTCAAATATAAGTTAAACTGAAACAAACCAAGCAAAACAAAAACAAAGAGATCCTATAGAATGATAAGAAAATGACAATCTTCCCCTTATTTCCTGGAATGGGCAAAAGATTTGAACAGACAACTCACAGGAGAAGCCAAGATAGCCACTGAACATGTGCAGAGATGCTGGACCTCACTAAAAATCAAGGAAATGTAAATTAAAACAACCTTGAGATTCCCTGTTTCGCCCATGTGTTTGGCATAAATTAAAATGTGTCATAATAGCAGTGCTGGTATGGATTTGGGCAAATAGATACCTTCAGGTATTGTTGATTCGTATGTGAATTACTGCAAATATTCTTTCAGGAAATTAACCTAGCGCTACTTATTAAGGTTAAAAACACATGTGTCTTTTGATTTAGTAGCTCTATTGTTGGGAAACTAGCCTAAAAAATAATAAAAGAATCAGTACACAATGATGTTTGAACTGTTTATTGCTGCAGTGTTTTTAGTGGCAAAAGTTAGAAACTATCTTAAAGCCTGGTACAGGAATGGTTGACTAAATTATGGCACATCCTATAATGTGGAATATTGCACAGAAATTAAAAAATAGTAAGTTAGAGCCCTATATCTTGACCTGGAGTAATGCAAAAGCACACTGCAAAGTAATATACATAGTATGACCCCATACCATGGGAGTAAGGGTGCATTAAACACACAGAGATATAGATGGCTGGATGGACAGATGGATGGATGAATACACACAGACATATGTATATGTGCACACGTTTGGGAATTTTAAAAAATGGCAGAGACAACAGGCTGTTAACTCCAGTTGCCTCATGGGGACAGGACTGATGGTAGTGGGTTGGGAGGGGTTGTTATTAATATCATGCATCTTTTCATGTTTTCTTGTTATAATGAACAAGAAAAATGGCTAAAAATATAGTTAAGAATATTCATAAGGAAATACACTTCTTTCTGCAAGAAGTGTATACAAGAATGTTTGTTGAATCACTGTAATAGTGAAAATGGAAAAAAAACCTTCATGAGGAAAATGGTTAAAGAAACTATTGTTCTTCACTAGAGGAATGGTGAAAGAGACCAATAGAGGCATATTATGCAGGTATTAAAAAGATGGTGTCCTTAAAAAATTTGAAATAGAATTATCATATGATTCAGCGGCCCTAATTCTGGGTATATATCCAAAAAGAATTGAAAGCAGAGTCTTGAACAGATATTTGTATATCCATGTTCATAGCAGCATTATTCACAATAACCAAAAGGCAGACGCAACCCAAATGTCCATTGATGGATGGATGGGAAAGCAGAATGTGGTATATCCGTACAATATTACTCAACCTATAAAAGGAAGGAAATTCTGACACGTGCTACAACATGGATAAACCTTGAAGACATTATGCTAAGTGAAAGAGTCAGTTACAAAAGGACAAATACTGTATGATTCCACAACTACCTAACATAGTCAAATTCATAGAGACAGAAAGGAGAATAGTGATTGTCAGGGAGTTGGGGGAGGAGAGAGTGAGGATTAGTGTTTAATGGGGACAGAGTTTCAGTTCCGCAAGATGAGAAGTGTTCTAGAGATGGATCGTGGTGGTAGGTGCACAACAGTGTGAATCTGCTTAACATTCCTGAACTGTATGCTTAAAAATGGTTAGGATGGTAAATTTTATATTATGTGTATTTTACCACAATTTTTAAGAAAAGGTGGGAATAGACATGACGGCAAGATTCTTCTGAAGTCAGGATGGGCTCCAAGAGGGCCCCTCGTGAGTGGGGAAAGGGGAGGTTGGGGGAGGGGAGGACACTTGCCTCCAAAGGTGGGAATGCTGTCTCATCTAACTCTCAGTTGACTGGAAGGCAAGTTCAAGTTCACGTACACTTCTCTCTTAACAATTCCATGTTCCTATCTCCGAAGTGGTAATTGCTTTTCTTTCAGTATTTGCAGGTGTGGCCTTTATTAGTCCCATATGGGAAACAAGCATAGACCAGAGGCTAAAAGATTTGGTTGGCCAGGCCTAAAAGAAACCAGATGTGGGGAAGGCAGCATATTTAACAACAGTAGAAGAGGACCCTGCAGTCCTGCTCCCCAGACACTTATTTCGCCATCTGTAAATGGCTCAAGAGCATCACGCTCAACAGTCACCACTTGTTTATGAGAAGTCAGATGTGATTAATGTATTGTCCACGGACAGTTTATCTCAAGACCTGGCCACAGGGCAGTCTCTCCAGCATAATCTCTTGCTGCTCCCACTGCCCTTGGAAACACCATTGTTTGCTCTAGCCAGACTCCACGCAGGGTAGAGCTGCTCTAAAGACAGCGACTTTATGTCTTGACTCAGTGGGACTGTCTCGGTTTATGCCTGTTTTCTTGGCATAATTAGTAGTAGTGCCCCCTTTTCACTTTCACAGTGTCCTGGTGTGGCTGATAAAGTAAAGACTTTGTCACATACTGTTCTTGCTGCCTGAAACGCCTGCCCCGTGTCTGCTTGACGACCTCCCACAGCTCAGGCATCACCTCCTTGGCAGAGTCTTCCTTGATGAGCTCATGGGCCACTTCCCCTCTTCCCCAGTCCAGGACAGTCTAAAGTTTCTTCTCTGTTCTCCCACTTCACCCATGAGTCTGGTTGTTCTCTATTTGTCTGTCTTTCCCACTAAACGGTGAAACTCTGGAGGGAAGGAACTGTGTCTTTAAGGCTGTTTCTCCAGGATCTAGCATAATACCCAGCTTGTAATACAGGTGCTCTATGCATTTTTTTTATTAGAATTGATTTCTTTCTCAGCAGGAGTTCCAGGGGCTGATTCACTTAGTCTCAGCCCCAAGGTTCTTAGAGGAAGTGCTTAGATGTTGCCTTCTCACAGTGTTTGAGTGTGTGTGTATTTAAATATTGTAACAGATCGTGTACAAATGGAAAACCATTTATATTCACTTGTGACCTCCTAGGTCCCCAGGCCTCTTGCGATGCGGAAAGAGGGGATTCAAACCAGAAAACGGAAGCCAAAGAACCTTAATAAATCTAAGACACCAGCAGGTGAGGAAAAGATCTGTGTGTAATTATAGGAATAACTCAGTAGTCCTCAGTGTGTGTGTGAGGATTGTGTATTAGTGAGGCGGGCCAGCCCAGGCTGCCGAAGGGTAACGATAGCATCTTTCATCCTGGCTTTTCAGGACAGAATGAATAACCTAGTAAAAAAGTAACATCGCCATGGAACATACTGGGAGCTTTTGAAGCAGGCTCCACTCAAGTTTGTGGCCTGATTATTGCCAGTTGCAAAGTCTGCAGTGGGCCAGCTGGACTAGTCAAGGGCCTAAAGGAGAAAGGAACAGTACTCGGTCCCTCCATCTTAAGTGCTGTGGCCACTTAAGAACTCAATGCTTTTCAATTCTCTTTGGGCTAACTGGGATGGATCGAGGAGGACAGGGTCCCAGAGTCACGTTCACACAGATTGATTTGCAAGCCATCGTACTACTGACATCATGTCGTACTTTGTACTTTAGAAAGCTCCTTCACAAATGCTATCTCAGTGATCCTTGAAGCCCCCCCAGGAGACCCTATTTATTATCCCCATTTTACTAATGAGCAAACTGAGGCTCAGAGAGGGCAGTGACTTAACCAGAGCCATACAGCTGGGAATGGGTAGGTTTAGAATTAAAACCCAGGTTTTTACACTTCAGGGTCCATGTTCTGTCCAATATACCACTCTGCCTTCTCAATTTCTAGATTAAGAATGAGGATGGCTTACATCCCCTATCAAGAGTGCACCCTCCTCAGTACTGCTACCAAATTACAGATTTCACTGGGAAATGCTGCAGTCACAGAGAAAATAAATCGGCTGATCTGATGGAAAGTTTACCCTCTAATCAAAGGCACAGCAAAGTCAGATAAATTTCCCCTTTCCAAGAATTACCAAGAACATGACCAAAGTTCTCCTTTTCTAGATTCAACAATGGCTGACCCCTTTTGGCAGTCATGTCTTATCAGAATTTTCTGTGTCTCACAGCCGTGGTCCTCAGCCTTTCTTGCTGCTTCCACACTGTGTATCAGTGTAGCACACTCCCCTGGGTACTTCCTCTCCTTATCTGCCACAGTCACCGGGAAAGCCAGCATTTGGTGCAGGTGTACAATCCCCTGTCTGAAATTGCAAGTCCAGGGAGCTAGATTTGGCAGCAAAACCTAATCTAAACAGACATAGGCTATTTATAGTCTTTATCCCATATGTGAATATTCACATGTTTTGCTGTGGAACTATTAATATATTTAATAATGGGGTGTTGTCCCAGACCCCGCTGGAGGTATTCTATCATGTAGAGAATTTGCCCCTTTTAAAATTCAAAAAGTTTTCAATCCTGAAACCCATGTGGCCTCACGGGTTTGGGATAAGGGGTGGTCAGCCTGTCATTTGAAAAAGTTCCCTTGAAATTCCGAGACTTCTGCCCCATTTTGAGAACCATTGCCCTGCATTGGTCCTCTCCCCAGCAAATGTAAATAAAGCCATTAGTACTGACCTACCCTGGCTGTCTCAAAGGACTGCCATCTGTTTGTCTCTGCCCCTGGTCTGGGTGTCCTGACTCTGCCTTGTTCCAGGTCCCTCGGGCAGTGAGAGCCTTCCTCCCACCAGCAGCGCGTCCAACAACTCCAGTAACGTGGCTACCAGCAGCAGTGAAGAGATGCGCCCCATTAAGACAGAGCCCGGGCTGTCGTCCCACTATGGGCACAGCAGCTCTATGTCCCAGGTATGCCCCTGGGTGGGGAGGCAGGACTGCCCACAGGGAAGTAGACTCCAGAGGACCAGATGGCCAGGCCAGCACTGGAGGCACCAGCAGGTGGCCAGTGGGAGACACTTGGTGCCCTCAGAGCCCCACCAGGGCTAGGGGCTATCTGCACAAGGATGTATTTCAGCACATCTGATCAAGCTACCGTGATTTGGACACATAACTGTGATACACAAATGTTTAGCAGCTCCTTTATGCCAGGACCTTTGGAGACAAGGAGAGGGGAGTCCAGGGCTGGCACACAGGATGACACACAATTACAACCTGAATCAGACTGCGTGCATTGGGGGAGGGTGGTACAACTGTAGGGGGCTGTAGGAGGCAGAGCGGGGGCTTCCTAGGCTAGTCTGTCTCCTAAGTGAGGGGTAGCGTGACCTTGGCCTTGAAGGATGAGTAGATTTTAACAAGAGGAAGGAGAGGAGGAGGACCCTCTTGGTGTGGGCAAACTGCGTAGGACAGGGTGGGTGGGTTGGGATTGGTGAGGAGGTCCCCAGCAGGATGCCATTTTAATGACTGTCGGCTGCAGGTTCAGCTTCATACATGTGTCCAGATGGGCCAGCAGTGCCCTCATTTCCCTCTTTTGGATGTGATGGCATCCCTGCTCCTCCCCGCCCTTCCCACTATGGTTCCCCTCATTTGGGATCAGGATGCTCCCAAGCCTAGTCTCCCATGAACTCTGATCTCTTGCCCACCTGTATTTGAGGGAGGTGGTGTCCTAATGAGCTTTCTACTGTTAGGGTGAAAAGAAGCCGGTGCCATAGAACCAGGAGAGCCAGGAGTGCCTTCTGGGCAGGAAGGATGGTTTCTGCTTGAAAGTGGAGATCTGATGGTGATAAGATTGTAGAAAATGTCTGATGTAACTATCAGAGCCTTCTGAGAAGGTGGAGCATTCACCAACCTGCTGGGTCATAGTGCTCAGAAGCAGCTGATGAAGCACACAGACCCTCTGCTTCCCATAGCCCAGGGCTTAGGAACAAGAGAGAGAAGTGCTGCTTGGTCCCTTGTCCTTTGGCCTTCTCCTCTCATCCCTTTCCTCTGGGTGGGAGCCAGCCTGGGGACATCTGCGTTTTGGGGCTCCCCTCTCCAGCCCAGCCCTCTCCTCCAGAGCCCTTAGGATGATTCCATTGACCTCATCTTGCGCTTTTTGCTTTCAGACGTTCTCGGTCAGTGCGATGTCTGGCCACGGGCCCTCCATCCACCCGGTCCTCTCAGCCCTGAAGCTCTCCCCACAAGGCTACGCGTCTTCTGTCAGCCAGTCACCGCAGGCCAGCTCCAAGCAGGACCCTTGGAACAGCCTGGCCTTGGCTGACAGTCATGGGGACATAATCACCGCGTAATGACACCTCCTTCCCTCCTCAGATTCCTGCACAGACTTGGGACTTGGAGGAGAGCAGAGACGAGGCTCGGGGCTCCCGGGGGCCGGCCTGCTCTGTCTGGGAATGACTCCACAAGAACAACTGGGAAGAAACTTGAAGTCGACGATTTGGTTAGGGGAGGTGGGTGTTGGATTTTATTGGAGACCTTTCAAGGTGGGGAACTGGAAAGAGCCCAGACTCTGATCCAGAAGAGCCCACCCTTCACTACGAGCACACATAAGTCCCTTCCGTGGAGTTAGAGATTTCTTTCTTGTTTTCCGCCCTGTCCTGCCCCGCCCCACCCCACCCCCGACAAGAGAGGAGATGTCCTCCTCTTTCCATGGTGTTCCCAGCACAGGGAGCTGAGGGCGGGGGGGAGGGGGCAGGGCGCTGGGACCCCTGCTCCAGCCTGAACCAGGGCATCTGACTGAGGAGCATTTGGATGTGACAGGCCCCATCCCAGGCAGCTCCTGCCCTTGCCGAACACTCCCCTCCAGGCTCGGCACCCCCTGCATCCCTCAATACCGAATCTTGACTCCAAAAACACTGGGTGTAGCGCTGACGTTACTGACTGCTTTGTGGGGAGATGGAGGAGAGGGCCGCTTCACCTGCCACACGGTATGACTTCGACAAAATGGCACCTTGGCAACTTCGCCTTCCCTCAAGTTCCTTTCCCTGGCTAATGGCCTCATCCTTTGCTCCTTCTCTGCACCACCAAGGCCTCTGAAAATAAAAATCCCTTCCAGTGCTCTGAATGATTCAGCTCTGCCTTCAGCTTGAACATTTCTCCCTCAGCAAAACGAGAGTTCAGCAGTTTAGCCAAACATCAGCCCCTACAAGTCTGCCTCTCAGAATCCTTCATCTACCCCATCACATACACGGGGTTCTGAATAAGAACAAAAAAGCTTCTGCTGCTACAGCAAGTTTGACGAACACTCATCTAAGACTTGAGATCCTTCTGGAGAGGATGTCTGGTGGACACTGGCCCCGGGGCTGGGGCCAGGACTGTGGGGTGGCAGGGGGTCTTCCATGCATTCTGCTTGCTTGCACTTGGATCTTGCTGACGCTGCTGTTCTGCAGAGATGTGCCTCTTGGTCAGATAGCAGGCCAAGTCCGTCCAAGGAGCACGTAGTGCCCGCACCTGTGTCCTTTCTCCAGCAGAAGTCTTTTGTCCAGGGGGTGAAGAGCCAAGGATTTTGTAACATAAATTCAAGGCAAACAAACACAACAAAACAAAACTCATGGAAAGAGAGACGACAACCGATAAGAGAAGACAACTGAGGCTGGGCCCTGAGGGCTGTCCAGCTCCATGCTGTTCTAGAGTTGGCCTTCTCTCCACGTTGCTGTTTCTGCCCATGATGCTGGGGCTCACAAAGACTCCTCTTTCTGTGTCCTCTTTCTCAACAGAGCTGTAGCTGACTGTGGCCTTTCTGTGTCCTACCCCCAACACCCAGTCCCCCACCCAAAAATCCTAGTGGCTGTAGCAGAGAATATCTTTAAACCAAGATTCTGTTTTAATCATTATTTACATTGCTTTCTTCCATGAAGGGCACCCTCATATACCTTCCCTGACCCACAAACCTGTTAACATTGTCTTAAGGTGAAATGGCTGTAAAATCAGTATTTAACTAATAAATTTATCTGTACTCCTTTCTCCCTCTTCTCCTGCCTCGGAGGTCTTCACTGGAGGCTCACTGCTGCCCTTTGCAAGGTGATCTTGAGCCACAGGGCCCCTTCGCTGATCCGCTCACAGGCTGCGTCTAAAATCATCTTCTCCCTTCCTTCATTTTTGGCAGTTGGGCAAGACTTCCTCTGTGTGGTGGTGGCTAGTGAAAAGAACCCTCAGCCCAGCCCTGCTACTGACTAGTTTGTGACTTTGACAGATAACCTCTAGGAGAGGGTTGGACTAGCCGTTAACTAAAGCTCCTGCATCCTAACAGTTGTCACCCAATGAAGGAGAGCCATTTTTGAGCTCCCCTGAGGGACACCAGGGGCTGGAGCATGAGGCAGAGCTGCAGAGCAGTGATCTCTCCAGTCCACCTGATTTAAGGTGCATGCTGAGCCAGCCCTGATGGCCTGGTGGTTAAAGTTCAGTGCGCTCCACTTCAGCAGCCTGGGTTCAGTTCCCTGGGCACGGAACCACACCACTCATCTGTCAGCAGCCAAGCTGTGGCAGCAGCTCACATAGAACTAGAAGGGCTTACAATTAGAATATACAACTAGGTTACTGGGGCTTTGGGGAGGAAAAAAAAAGAGAGAACCATTCCCAGAGGAAAAAAAAAAGAATACACTTAAAAAAAAAAAGGAAGGATGTGTGCTGGAGGGTCACCATGAGCTGTTCTTGCCATCCTCCACTTCTTTATGGTTTGATCCAGGCAAGTGATGCTCCACACCAACAGAAGGGGCAGAGCAAAGCTGCTTCTCCTTTATGCCTTTGGTCTTCACCTTCTTCGGCTACAAAATTCCTTAATTGCATCATCTTAAAAGTGGGGTGGGGGTGGGAAGCAGTGGTCCTAGGCCACCCTCTGACTCGGAACCTGTAGAATGGGACCCAGACAAGCAAATCCACCCTCACTCAGAACTCTTCATGTTGGCTTCCTGCTTCTCTCAAATGGCTTATGCCAAACCTATTGGGCAACTGGTGGCCTATGACCTTTCATAGCACCCCCGTTATTACTAAGCAGGTAAGAATAAAAACTATAATAACCATTCTTCTATGTAAAATCAGAAAAGCTTTTAAACGTGCTAAGGGATACCCAAACCTATTAAATGTAGCTACCATCCAGAAGATGAGTAGCAGATAACTCCAGCAACTAAGAGGAACGAGAGAGATCTAAAAACAAAAATAAAACCTACCAGGATTTACGTTGGCCTTGGGAAGTACGTGTTTTCTGATGATAAAGTCTTTGTTGAAAACATTTTTGCCACTTCCCTTTAGGAATGGCTTTCAGAACAAAATTATATACAATACCAGAAGATCGACCTCCTTCCTTATACAGTCGTAACCTGTGCTTCACGCCAGTTGGTATCATCTAGCTTGATTCACCTCCTTTCTCACCAAACATGGTTGCCTTCCCAAATCAAATGTATCCTCAGAGGAGGCCGAGTAGTGCCAATCGGGATATTCTAAAGGATGCAGTTCCCAGATGGTTGGGAAGTGGGTGGGGGCTAGCAATGATGGTATCATTAGAGTAAATGTCTGGCTTAGTGTCGTGAGTGAAGCTGCCAGTGTGCATCTGTCCAGGTTAAGAAATCACTCACATTCCCTCAGAACAGTCTCATCTCTTGCTATGACAAAACCTGAAGCACAGATCAAATCATTTTAACAGTTGGGGAGCATTAATCTTAATATCTGACTTTTGAATGCCTTTAGGGGGTGAGTAGTAGCAGGTTTAGCTGTGATTATGTTTGGCTTGGGCTGACAGTAGTGAAAATAAGGTTGTATTCACTGAATGTGCACCAAATAGAGCAGGGGTGGAGGTTATTTGAATGAACCCCCCCTCCCCGAACTTGACATACTTACTTGGATATTGGGTGCATGAGAAACAGCCATTTGGAAAGCTGATTGTGGAGTGGAGGTGGTTGGTTTTTGGTTTTTTAATCATTTCCTGACATTGGAAAGTGTGCTTCAGATTGCATCCTTGCCTTGTGTGAAGCTAGAACACAAAAATGCCATCCTATCACAACGCGAATAATGTCTCATCCCTTAACCAAGGACCAGTCTCAAAGCTTCAAGGCTTAGCCTGGGGAGTGGAATCCGGGAATCTGTGCTCCCGAGGTCTCTCTGCCCCTGGACACTGTTGCCTTCATTTCAGTTCCTGAGGCCTCTGCTCTGGAGCCTTCTGGGGAGTGCTGCTGTTCTGGACCACTCTGGCTCTGGCGTGATTTTTATCTCCCCTCCAGTAGCTGTGGCAGTGGCATTTGCAAAATATTCAGTGCCAAGGAGAACTAAATAATCCAAGTGGACAAGACATTAAAACAGACCTAGTTTTTCCAAGTCCAGTTTTCTTTTGGTCTGTGCATTGTTAGCTCACTCTTCTGGCTGAAGCCTTGGGAGATGGTGGTTTTAGTTTTACAGAGAGTGGGGACCACACAGCTGTGCCCTGTGTTAACAAGAACAGAGCAATCAGAAAAAGCCTGTGAGGCACCTGCTCTTAGGCCCGGGCTGTAGAAATGGTTGTAGGCCCTATGTGGGGAGGTCTTCAGACAGACTCAGAGAGTGACAAATGAAACCCCTCGTCACACTCCCCTCACATACACTCCATCCCCTCCCTGCTCTCCAATGGTTGCCTTCTGTCCGGAGCTGTGGTGGCCCCTTCACCTGAGAAACAATCGTGTGACCCTGCACTGGGTTTATAAGAGGTTTTTAACTTGGTGCACCTGAAATTCTAATCACTGGGAAGTTGCAGTTTCCTAATCAGTGACTCTGATTGCAAGGAGTTAATTCAGAAGCAGCTCAATACTAGTAAACAATACCCGTAGACAATACTAGTAGACCCCTCTTACAAAGAAGATACCCTCGTCTCTTGTGCTGCCTCTACTTTAAGATGGATTTGCTCAAATGAAATGGGTTGGAATTAGAGATGTAAAAACCTTAGATTTATCCTTCCTCCTCTGTCCTTGTCGTTTAGAACTCAAGAAAATAAAAAATTGAAAATAACCATTATTTCTAGAGTCTTTGATTATCTGAGACTTTTGAGCTGGGATGGGGGAAAGATGTGATGAGAAAACACTCAAATAACAGAATCCTAAATAGGCCCAGGCCTCTGCTGAACAAAGCGATGGGTGATGCCATTTCATGTGCTTTTCACTGTGTTGTTCAAAGACTGCCCCAGGCATAAACACTTTCAGGACGTCAACCTGTTTTCCCCGACTCTCTGACGTGGTTACAGTAGCTCATGGTGCAGCGTTCCTTAAGGTGGCTTCCAGCCTCACCACAGCCAGGTGCCGTTTACCCCACCCACCCCTGCCACAGTTCTCATGTTTTCAAACTGTTTTATCTACATAATTATTTGGGCTTTTCCTGATTTCTCATAGATCAAAAAAAAAACACATGTAAATTACACCTCAATTTTAAAAAGAACAAAAAACCATGACTGCTAATCTCTGATAACAAGTACCAGATAGTTGATAGACAAAGCTGATTGAGTTTCTGTCTGAGGCCAAGACAGTCGATTCAGTTTGCTTTGCAGTCTTGGTATGGCTATTAGATGGATGGTGATGTTGGGGCTTTTTGACTATTTAAAAATGACTTGTGGGTTCCTATTGGGTGGATCTCTGGGTCCTGGGGGCTCCAGGAGGGGCCTGCTGTCATACTTCCTGGAATGCATTCTGTATCCGTATCCACCTGTGCTTCCTCAAAAAATGGAGGAGTCCACCAGAAAGAGCCCAAAACAGGGGATTCTGAGGTCTCAGAATTCTAGTCCAGGTTTGGCCATCATCTAGATGTGTGACTTTGGACAGTTCACCTCAGCGTCTTCATCAGTAAAATGTTTTGGACTAGGGGATCTTTAAGGGCCCTTTGAGTTCTAAGCAGTCATGATTGCTCAAATAATCTGAAATTATCCTTGTGATATCTGTATCATACGAGGAGCAGAAGTCCCCTTTCATTTTTGGTACTCTGTCATGCTGTGAGGATGGTCAGGAAAAGATATAAAGAAATTATTTCCTGGAGTCACACTGAATGAGATCTAGCATCCAGGACTGTGGGCCAGCAGCTCTGAAATCACAAACTGGAGGAACGTGGCTCACCTCTCTCTGGGTCTTACACACTCTTCTTGGTACAGATGAAACTTCAGGGCCCCAAGATTTGAAAAAGTGCTCCTTCTGAAGACTCCAGATTGATGTTCTCCAAGTGGAAAACAGTACTTTTGTTTTGACCCAAGTAATGAGGTTTAAAAATGTTTCAGAAGCTATCCATCCAGATGAGCACTGTCTCTCACAGCAGCCACCTTGGAAACTACTTACTCCAATGTTGCAGCCATTGCACAAACATATTGGAACTCCCTTTAGATAGTATTCAGGACCCAATCATATCACCCTAAGAGAACCGGGCTTATTGCTTCTTAGCCACATTTAGTTTGGGGCCCCAAACAGAATTACATCACCTGACCAATTTTTGTCACCAGTCTTGATTCTAAATGCTTCTTCAAAGAATAGAAATTTGCCCTCAGTGGAGAGGTATTGAATGGTCTATAGGTTCTGGAAGCTAATCCCAGTGAGGGAAGCAGAAGTGATGGAAGACATCTTCAGTCTTCGATGGCTGCCACACTGAAGACGAAAGCATGCTATGCCTTAGTTCAGGTGTGTTTTCTTCAATCCATCAAATGAGCTTGGTGTCTCCCCTCACTACCCAGCCGCATTGATGAGAGGTGAGAGCGCCCACGGGTTATCAAACTGGAACACACCTCCGAGGTTTCCCGCAGGGTCCTGCACAGAGAACACTCAAAGTCATTTCTGCAATTTGGAGCAGTGGTTTTTTAACTTTTGAGGTCACAGACCTCTCTGAAAATGTAACAAAAGCCATGCCCACTTTCCCAGACAGGGACACACTGCCTGAGATTTTGCATACCATTCACCATTTTAGGGGTTTTACGAACTCTGGAAACTCCTCCTTAAACCCCAGGTTAAGAACTCCTGCGTTCAGCCTCTGGTTTAGTCCACGCTGCAAGGCTGTGGTGGTTAAACTGACCAGGTCAGCTCTGTCTAGGATGTCCTGGCACGTGGTTGGACAATTCGGGCCCAGAGTAAATCTTCCCGTTTCGCTATGAAGTCAAGCAGTCGAACAGTCCCAGGGCAGCTGTCAAGGCCCCTGGAGCTTCTCTAGGTACCTGGGACGTCCTGCAGCCTAAAACCTAGTTTTTCACACAAGGACAGGGCTGAGGAATTCCTGGTAGCCCTTTCCTTACAGGAGGGTATAGGTCTGGGGTCTATGGGAGTACAATGGGGTTACAGGACACAGCTGCTGAGGATTTGGGGAAGTTAGCATTGCAAAGGTTTCCAATAACTGGCCTGGGGAGAGTCTGAAGGAACGGAAAGAAAACTGAACCCCCCTAGGAAAAAGGACACCTTTTTCTCCAAAGGATTGGGAGATCCTGCCTGAGTCACTTACAGATCATAAGAGGTCTCACAGATCATTTGGTCCAAGTCCTCTTGTCCCACCATCATCAAGGGAACTTGCCCAAGGCCACAGAGCTGGCGTGAGGAAGAGCAGCACCTAGCCTCACTAGGGAGCCCCTGAGATGGGCGTGAAGGAGCTGTCCTTGCAGTTAACGTGCTCACCATGTGGGGGCACCAATGTTCTCTCCCTTGTGGCCTCCAGAATGTAACAGCTCGATTTCCAAGCAATCTCAACTTCAATCAGTCCAGAAATTCTGCTGAAGTTAAGTACCTACTACTAATGGAGCGCTACTGCACATCAAACGCTGTGCGTGGCTTTACATAGCCACATAAAACATTGATACATCCTCCCAACCATGTTTTGCACACGAAGAAGATACAGCCCATGGATTTTAAGAAATTCACTGAAGGTCACAGGACTAGTACGTGCAAAATCAGGATTCAAACCACACCTATTATTTGACTCCAGAATCTGGGCTTTTACACCCCACCCCTGCCTCTCCTAACAGGTGGAAACCTAAAAGCTGGAAACCCCCACAGCCTGGGTCTGGGTCCCACTCCAAGATGAAGTCTCTCATCATCTTTCTAGAAACTGGGGAGAATCCTTGGTTCCAAATTCTCCCAATTTAGACATGATGAAAAAAGGACCAGAACCAACCGAGGGATAGGGCTTATTGTCCACAATTACATGCCCAAAAGAGGGGCAACCAGAACAGCCCCAGGAGCCTCACTCTCAGCCCTTGTTGCTCCCTAGGTGCCTCCAGGAACATGGGAAACCTCCTCAGTGTGGTCAGAATCCCCACACGCTTCCATTGGCAATTTGATTCCTCACCGGATCCTACTGCTTGTCTCCTTCACTTCCTTTCTTGCTGTCTTTGAGGTGGTTGTATTTTAATCGATTTTCACGTTCATTAAAACTTTAACCCTGTTGGAGAAATCAGGGGCACAAAGGAAAAGGGAGGAATTGGCTCCTTGGCCCTTAGAAAGCTGGGCACTGACCCCCATAAGTGCTGAGGTCCGGACTCCTGTGGGCTTTGGGGTTGCCTCCAATTCAGGAGGCAAATAATAACTAAAATGTATTGAGCTGTTACTATATGCCAGGCCCAGTGCTAAGAGGCTTAAGTGAATCATCTCAGTAAATCCCACAGTAGTCCAGTGAGGGAGGCATTTCACTCCATTTTACAGCTGAAGAAACTGAGGTACGGAAAGGTTAAATCACTTGCCCAAGCTCTGCCTGCTGAGTGGTAGGATCTGGACCCACGTTGCCAGATGCAGGAAGAGGGTTCTTCACTGCTATTCTACATTTCTCTTCTAGGAGCTTGCCCTTTTCCAGGCAGATTCCCTAGCCGTATTGTCTTAGAATGATTGCATACACTTGCATCGCACTTTACAGTGTATGAGTGTTTTGTATCTGATATCTCACTTAATCATTCATCCAAAGAATATTTAATGAGTGCCTCCCAACTGCCAAGCGCTGTGCTCTAAGTCCTTGCTGCTCCAAGTACAGTCCCTGGACTAGGACTAGCAGCAGCAGCATACCTGGGAGCTTGTTGGAAAGGCAAAATCTTGGGCTCTGCTACAAACCTGAGTGAGAGTCTGCATTTAAACAAGATTCACAGGTGACTCATATGCACATTACAGTTTGAGAAGCCCTGCTTTATATTTCCATAGTAACACCATGAAATAGATATCCCACTTAACACATGAATAGATTTAGATATTGTGACTTCCTTGTCTCCCATGGCTAATAATGAGGCAACATATGTAAAGAGCTTAGAACTGGTATCTTGCACACAGTATGTGCTCAACAAACAGCTACTATTATAAATGACAACAGAGTCATCTGGTTTCTCAACTGTATACCCCTTTGGCCTCAGCAGAGTCCTCTTAGGCACCAGGCATTCATTCCAAGAGGTGAGGCAGGGATTATGGCTCTGCCGTCCTTCCCAGCTCAGCCAGGGTCTACAGAATGGGGAGTTGGGGGCTCCAGCAGCTACTGGTGGGGTGTGCCCGATCCTACAGCAGGGGGCATCCTGTGATGGGGATGTTCTCCAGAGGAGGCCAGATAGAGAAAGAGGGAGACCAGAAGGCTCTCGGGGGATCCCTCTTGGAAACTCCATGTCCTCAAATCTCACCTCTGTCTCTAGGGTTCCTGTGTGCTGAGGACCGTGGGTACCAGCACCCCAGGCCTTCCCCGCCTTCCTCTCCTCACTTCCTGCCCTAGCCCCTTCAGAAGGCCACCTGTCGGGCTCCCTCTCCATCAGCAGGACACAACCCGAGGAGGGACTGGGCCTGCCTCCCCGTGCGGGCCAAGTCCTCCCAAGGACTCAGCTATGGTCCAGGGTGCCTGCCATCCGGGGCAGTTTCTGGAATACCTGCTCCTGCACTTCTGAACTTCCCTGCTGACTTCTTGGAAAGTGTCAGCTCCTCATCCTCTTTGGAGAGCTAAAAAAGGAACATACTTATTTTGAAATAGTCTACTATTTTCTCTCTTTTATTCTTTGAGATAATTTAATATACAAATATTACTTTTAAAGGAAAATTTGTTTATGGTAAAAATTCAAATAATAATATTTAAATAACATAAAGCGAAAGATCCCCCCGCCTCAAAAGTTTCATGAGAATTTCCTGACAACCTGTTTCTTTTTCACAATTACCTCGCTGGGCTTGGAAGCCGAGTCAAATCAGCTCAAAAGCTCGCCTCTGCCTGAAACTCCCAAAGCGCTCCTATTCAGCAACTTTTCTCTATAACCGTCTGTCTCCGTAAGACAATCCACTTTCCAAGGGCGGCTGGCTTCCTTCCACCACCGGCTCCGTCTCGGTCTTTCTCCGCCCGCCTCCCACCCCCGCGCTCGACCCCGACCCTCGGCCGCCTCCCAGCCTCCAGCGGCCCCCTTAGGGGAGGAGCCGCGCGCTCGCCCCGCCCGCTCCAGGACAGAGCCCCGCCTCCTGCGCTCACCCCGAGGGAGGAGCCTGGCGCCACGCCCCTTGCCTCCCACTCCGACCCGCGGACCGACCTCCACGGCCGCCGACTCGTCCCCGCCCTCGCCGGCGCTGGGCCTTGCTGGGCCGAGCCGAGGGGCCGCGGGCCCGGAGCCGGTGAGTTCTGCCGGCCGCGCTCCCCGTGGCCTGCGCGGCGGGGAGCTGGGGGAGCGGGCCGGCGGGCCCTCCATCCTAAAGGCAGGGCTTTCCCCGGCCGTACGGCGGCCTGCGCGCGGCGTCCTCACCCTGTTCGCGACCTGGAACCTGAGTTATCGTACGTTTTACAAGCGTCCCTGATGGAGCCCGCGCCCCGGGCCGAATTTGTTTGTTTGCCACTGTGCCTCCGTGCATTTCCCCGCTGCGGGGCCCTCCAGCCTCGTCTCTGGGTCCACCTCTCTCCCCCCTGACCCCCAAGAGAGTTGGGAAAAGCAGCCGTTTTAGACTCTCCCTCCGGGAATGAATGATTGACTTTAGAAAAGAGGACGCAGGTGACGCCCCTCTCCTCTCCTGCTTTCAGCGTGGTCCGATAGCGAGCCATTACCCAGCCTCTCCGCGGTGAACAGCTTGAGGGAGGGGACTTGAAGGTGGGCATGGTTTGTCCACCAAATCTCTGTCCCTTCTGGTTCTAATCTTTTAAGGCGATGGTAGCGGCAACTTGCTGCTCAGTTTTCCAGCTCCGTAAATATACCTAAAAGAAACATGCCCGGGTGTCGAGAGATTTTTAAGGACTAAGTGCGCTTCAGAGGGAGGCTTTCCAGAAGCTTCCTCTGTTGGAGATGACCAGGGCACGGAGAGCTGGTTGAGGTTAAGGTCGGCTGCGGAATGGCAAGCCTCCTTGCGGCCCCGCAGTTTTGTCAGGATAGCCTCTTGAGTGTCTTGAAGGTTTGATTAGGGGAAATAGTTCTACATTCTAGCGACTCTAAGTAGCATCAAATTTAAAATACACGTCCGTGAATGTGCTGCCAATTAAACTAGGCGAAAGCATGGATTGTAAGAGGCATCCCCATTTCAGAGATTTTAAAATGTTATTTTAGAATTGTTGAAATACAGTAGCTCCCACCATGCCAGGTACCTCCTTAGTTCTTTGGGTTTTCATCATAACTTATAGAAACTTGTGCAGGTGAGGAGGAGGTGGTTAAGTAGTGTCCCCTGGGTAAGGGTGGGGGGCACTTCTGTGTCTGACAGGCTGGATGCAGACCACTCAGACTCAGACACCTGGACGCCTTATGCACAAGTTCTCAGCGAACTTGGATGATTTGGAGCAGGGAGAGATGGGGGTCACAGATAACCCTACCTGAGGGTTAAAATGGAACCCCACTTGTTCCTCAGTTACCGCGGACAATTATTTGTAGTTAAGTGGGATGTGGACTCTCCCTGCTCTGAACCGACATGACCCCATGCCTGCACTTGTCCTGATTCTGAGCTCTGCATTGTCATCACATCCACCGTGCCTCTACTAGGGCGTGGTCCTGGAAGAGCTGGATCCACATATATCCTTGTGTCCCTTACAGCCTTCTCTTCTGTGACCATCTCTCCCCTGAAGGGGCAAATAAATCAGCAGCAGTGGGTTGGGAGGATTGGTTTTGAGGGGCAGAAAGGAGAGGACAGAGAAAGTGTGGAGATGAGTTAGGGGCCCACAGTACAGGCAAAAAATAACAAAGTCCAGCTCCTGTTCAAGCTGCCACAGGATCAGAGCGGAGGGCGCCCATGAGATGATGCTGAGCACACTGTTGGTGCTTAATAAGTGTTTGCTGCCTGAAGAAAGATGAGAAGGGCTGGAAAGGGAAACCATTCTTGGGAAGCTGGCCTGTGCCCTGCCACAGCTGGTCCTTCTCTTTGGTCTGACCGCCCTCCCCAGCCACACTCCCTTTTTGGCCATAGATACTCTTAAAGTTGGTGGCAAAAAGTAGCTGCTTGAAAGCTTGGAGCTTGGCACCCATTAGAACTGCTAGAAAAAAACTAGCTAAGTCAGTGGCCTCTTTCCCCCATTTCTGCCTGCAGGGATGCCAGAAGGGCCATCTGTGAGGAAGTTTCACCATTTGGTCTCCCCCTTTGTGGGGCAGCAGGTGGTCAGAACAGGTGGCAGCAGTAAGAAACTAAACCCTGCCAGCTTTCAGTCCCTGTGGCTCCAGGACACCCAGGTGAGTTCATCCTCTTAGGCTGGGCTTGTCTGATATGTCACACAGGTGTCCTGGCTTCATCAGCAGCTGTGCCTCCCCTAGAATTTATCTCCAGACTTTTCATGCATCATTTCCTTGAACCCAAGGCACCCACACTCGGACTCCACGCAGCTTCTCCTCTTTCCATCCGACGTTTCTCAGCCAGAAGTGAGCATCACAGTGACCTGTGGGACTGTAAAAAATATACATGCATGAGCTAGAGATTCTGATCACTCCAGCTGACTCTGATGTGCACCTTTGGTTGGGAATCATGTTTAATCCCACGGGGCCAGCACGGAGGTAAGGAAAGAGCCAAGCCTTCTGATCTAGGTTCCACCCGACTCACCTTTGCCCTGAGCATAAGTCAGAATTCCTTCAAGGGAGGCACAGGGTACCTTGTGGACTGACTCGTGCCTCCCTCTCTAGCCTGCTTCTTACTCTCTCTTCCAATCATATTGAACTATCTGGAGCTCCTCTAACAGTCCTTCTTGCCCCTGATTTTGACAGTCTGCTCCCCTGCTTGGGCAGGTCTTCGTTTTCCTCCCGACTCTGACCCCATTCTTGTCCCTCATGTTATCGTGGTAATTCCTAGTCTTTGTTCTGGATTCAGCCTTGCCATCACATTCTCTGAGAAGCCTGCCCTGCCTGCTCTAGGTCGGGGGAGAGAGACTTCTTTGTGCTTCCAGGACCCCCTGTACTGCTTCCTCCTGTTGGACCCGCATTGCTGAGTTTGCGCTGCCTGCTGAGTGGAGGAGACAGATAAACAGGGCAGAGGCTATGTCCTCATTAATACGGTATCCCGAGCGCCTAGCTGAGTGCTTAGGCACTTAGAGTGCTTAGAAGCATATAGTAATTGGCTGTAGAAAAAATAAATGAGCTCTGCTGCTGCTCAGCTGTGTGCTCCTAGGCGAGTTACGTAATGACTTAGCTCTGGTTTCTGCAGTTGTGAAATGGGATAAACTACCTACCACGCAGACACACACTCCCCATGGGCCGTAAAACCATTCCTGGTTAGAACTGGGAGAGGTCTTCTAGACATTCACTTGTATTTTCTGTGTTTGGAGACAGGGGCTCAGAGAGGGGAGCACTTAGCCCGAGTTGACATAGCTAGCAAGGGACGGAGACTGGGGCCAGGCCTCCTGACCTCCAAGTCCATGTTCTTCCCACAAGAGCATTGGGACTGTTTGTCCAGTCTGTCCTGTAAGGTTCGCAGGGCAGGATTATATCCCTTCGTCTCTGGATCCCCAGTACTTAGCATGGTGCCCGTCCCAGAGCCATCTCGGAGAATATTTACTGAATGGTTGAGTGGACAGATGAGTGTGTGGGAAGGGAGCCTTGAGATGGAACTGGAAGCTGCTTTCCCAGTAAACCAAGGCAGCAGTCTGTGATGTGAGGAGGCCAAGGAAGCCTGAAGGAGGTGGCCTTGGGGACTACCTGGCATGTAGTAGTAGAGGGTAGTAAGTGGGATCCCTTCTCTGTGCTTCTGTCGGTCAGTCTTCTCCCCTGAGGAACTGAGAATTGAATTTTGAAGGTAAGACATATGTCTCCATAGGCGAAACTGTTAGGTAACAATAAATAGGGAGGAGGCGAGCATACGGTTAAGCCTCAGCTGAGGGCCTTGACATGAAGAGATGGTGTCCTTGGGGCCTGGAGGATAAGATGTCATAAAGGAGGTGGGACTTGAGTTGGACCTTGAAGGCTGGAGGATTTAGATGGACCAAAATGAGAGGAAAGGGCATTTCAGGTTTGAGAAGCAGTTACAGAGAGGAAAATGGAGATAGAATGAGCAAGGTTGGTTAATGAGGCAGGGAAAATACTGGCTCCACTCTGTGCCAGCTGTTTTTCTGGTATGTCTCTTCACTGTCCTTGTCAGCTATCTAGTTGCTGTATCAGTATTTAATTACTCATAACAGACTTAGAAGAGTGGCTTACACAAGTCAGGATTTTTTTCTTTCCTCTTCATGTAATGCGAAATCCAGAGGAGGTGGTCCAGGGTGGTATGGGAATGACATGAGATCACTGGGGACAAAGCTTCTCCTGTTCTCCCCTCCCTGGGTGTGGCCCTCATCCTCATGATGGTAACATGGCAGCTGGGATTCTAACCATTACATCTGCATTCTAGGCAGGAAGAAAGAGGAAGGAAGGAGGAAAGGGCAGAACAGACCTGTAAGCATTTTAAAGAGCGTTTCTGGAAACCACATTTGACCACTCCTGTGTACATCTCACTGGCCACCCCATCTGTAAGGGAGGCTGGGAGATTTTTAGCGAGTGTACTGAGGTCCCCATCAATCAGTAGATTTGTTAGTAGGGAGGAGAGAAGAGAGGGATACTGGGAGACAGGCAGCAGTCTGTCTACACATGGTCCGTAGCATCTTCTCTTCTGTTTTATCCTCTCGTTTCGCAGAGCACACACTCCAGGCGTTGCCTGAAAACAGATGCGTGGGAGATAAATGAGTCCTCGCATGGCTGTTAATGTTTCTGTCCCATCCTAGTTTGGGTGGGGTGGGAGATCTAGGGATCAAACCGCACTACATATTTAGACTTTTACTCCATCTTCCAGTTTTTAAAAAATACTTAAAAGCTTGATTGAGATGTAATTTACATAACATACAGTTCACCCTTTTAAGTGTGTAATTCAGTGACTTTTAGTATCTTCATAGAGAGTTGTACAGCCATCACCACAATCAATTTTAGAACATTTTCATCAGCCCAAAAAGAAACCTTGTGCCCATTAGCAGTCACTCCCCATTTCGCCCCAACCCTCCATTCCCAGCCATAAGCACCCACTAATCTATTTTCTGTCTCTGTAAATTTCCCTTCTTTTGGATATTTCACGTGCATGCAATCATGGAATGTGTGTTTTTTTGTGACTGGCTTCTTTCATCCAGCATAATGTTTTGAAGGTTCATCGTGTTGTAGCATGTGTCAGAACTTCCTTCCCTTTAAGTACCGAGTTCCTAGAAGGAAGGAGTGGAGACTTACTCCTCTGTGTGCCCTCAGAGCCTAGCACACTGCCTGGCACACAGTATGAGCTCAGTTAACCATCAGTTAATTGAAGTAACTGCAGTGTCACAGGAATTTAAAAGAGGGACAGTAGAAATTGCCGAAGTTGGACAACGTACAAGGAAATCCTGACCTAGGGATTTTCGACCAGGTAAATGTTTTGACCCTGAGGGGCATTTGACAAATACTTTCATCCACGTTATACCAGTGTTGGTGAATTTCCATCGAGAAAGTGTTTTCTGGAACAAATTCTATTATGCCCACTTAATTCCTTGCTCAGTTTTTTATTAGTAGCTCCGTTAAACCATTTCTGATAGCAAACAGCTGTGCTCAGATTTGCAGATAACTTATTCTGGAATTATTTAGAAAGGTAATGCCCTCTTTTGGGGAGAGGATTTCAAAAGTCTGCTGCAGTTGTAATTTTATACTAATTGACAAATTGATCATATCAGAACTGTGATCTTTAAGTTTGTACCTTTGGTGGTCAAAAAAGTAGCACAGGCATTTCCATTATTAGTGCCAGATTTTTATTTATTTTTTTTCAGGGAAAGGTTTGCCCTGAACCAGCATCTATTACTGGTCTTCCTCTTTTTTTTTTTCTCCCCTCCCCAAAACCCCAGTGCATGGTTGCATATCCTAGTTGTAAGTTGTTCTAGTTCTTCTGTGTGAGCTGCCACCACAGCATGGCAACTGACAGATGGATCGTGTGGTTCCATGACCAAGAAGCGAACCCTATCAAAGTGGAGCATGCCGAACTTTAACTGCCGGGCCATCATGGCTGGCTCCAGATATTTTGGTTTTAACTCTTTAAAAGTCTCTGTGAATTTCAGGTCGTGTACAACAGGCCCATCCCAGGATCTGGCCACATACATATTACATGCTAGAGCTAGCAATATGAAAATGGAATGAAAATGGAATACAAAGCAGCTGGAATATTCTTATACACACATTTTCTATTCTCATTTTCTTTTTTTTTTTTTTTTAATTTTATTTTTTTCCTTTTTCTCTCCAAAGCCCCCTGGTACATAGTTGTATATTCTTAGTTGTGGGTCCTTCTGGTTGTGGCATGTGGGACGCTGCCTCAGCGTGGTTTGATGAGCAGTGCCATGTCCGTGCCCAGGATTCGAACCAACGAAACACTGGACCGCCTGCAGCGGAGCACGCGAACTTAACCACTCGGCCACGGGGCCAGCCCCTATTCTCATTTTCTTTTACTGAAATAAGTTTCATTGGGATGAAGTGAATTCTTTTCCTTATACATGGAAAGGAAATGGTGTTGGTTTGAGTCATTGATCAATTTTTGTGTCAGTATTCAATTTTTATTGATTGTAGTTTTTTTTATTGAGTTCTCTTGTGGCCCTTACTTCTGTCAAATCTAATTTCAGGGGGGTGGTGAGGGGTACCAAATTTTACAGTGTGTTGTCTTTAGCTGCTGTCAATTTGTGTGTGGCCCGTATGTGTGTGTTATAATTATTTCTAATATACGAATGACAGTTTGTACTTATTACTTAGCTAATCCATGAAAAAACTGGGAGCATTTCTCCTCAGGTGTTCTAGGTGGCTGTGCTGTCTAGCATGGATCTATTTCATTGCTAATCTAGTTATTCCATTAGTTTGCAATCACATTGAAAACCATATGCTAACTGCCCACACCACTGGAGCAAAGAGCAAAAGGCAAGTCCAAAATAGTCAACTTGGGAAAGCTTCATGGAAGAGGCAAGAAGGGAGAAATTGCATTAGGATAAATGTCTGTAAGCACCTCTTCTGTCTTCCCCTTTCTGAGTCTGTAAGGCTCTCTTAGTCCATTTGGATTCCTATAACAGAGTACCACAGACTGGGTGGCTTATGAAGAACTGAAATTTATTTCTCACAGTTCCGGAGGCTGGAAGTCCAAGATCAGGGTGCTGGCAGATGCAGTATCTGATGAGAGCTCACTTCCTGCGTCATAGATGGCCATCTTCCCGCTGTGTCCTCACATGGCAGAAAGGGGTGAGGGAGCTCTCTGGGGTCTCTTTTATAAGGGCACTAATCCCATTCATGAGGGCTCTACCCTCATAAGCTAATCACCTCCCAGAGGCCCCACCTCCAGATACCATCACATTGCCAGTTAGGTTTTCAACATATGAATTTTGGGGAGACACAAACAAGTCTACACCAAAGGCTTAGACCATGTTCATTTTTTTCTAGGTCCACGGAAAGAAATTATTCCTTAGATTTGATCCAGATGAAGAAATCGGATCCTCTGGCAACAACCCACTCCCAGAGTCTCTACAAAAAGGAGAGAGAAAGGAAGAGGCTGGGGACCAAAAGCAGGCCTTGGGGCCCAACAGCCAGAACACTGACCAGCCCTCCCAGTCCTGGGAGCTTGTTGTCCCCGGTGGAGAGGATGCTTCGGAGTGTTTGGGGGGAGACGGCCCTGCAGGAGGAGCTGAGAGGTGGCTGCAGGTCCGCTTTGGTTTGTTTGGCAGCATTTGGGTGAATGAGTTCTCCAGAGCGAAGAAAGCAAACAAGAGGGGAGACTGGAGGGACCCGGTTCCAAGGTAATGGCGTGGGTGAGCAGACCGAGGGCTGTGGTCTGAGGCTCCTCAGGGTTCTACACAGCCCCCACCATGCCGGGCGGGCCTGGGCTGGGCTCTGCGGGCACTCGGGGGACATCCAACCTCCTCCCCAGTAGCCTGCTTCCGAGGAGAGAGACGGTACTTCTCCCTCTGCCTATAGTAGAAAGTAGACTGTGTGTGCACCCAGAGAGGGATGGTGACATCCTGGGGCAGCCCAGGGAAGGGACAACTTTCCCAACAAACATGGCCCTTGAGTGGGGGAGGTCTCTGAAGCGCGTTGTGTGGCTTGACTAGTACGCTCTGAATTTAGGGACAGTGTTGTCCCGGGTTTTAATCTCAATGTTGAGAAGAATATCTTGGTGCGTAAAACGGTATCCATGTTCAGGATTATTTCCTCAGTGTAGATTCCTAGAGGAGTCACTCCTGGTCAGAGAGAATGAACATCGTGTGGCCTTGCCAGAGTGCTCGCCTGCCTGAATTCTCACGGGCACTGAGTTGTTCGTGTACTTCTTATCAATTTGTCGGGGCTTTTGGATATTATGTGTTAACCTTTGTGATACGTGGTGTCAGTGTTGTTTCGAGTCAGTGTTTGTGCGTTTTGGTATTCAGGGTTTTTAATTTTTTTGTGTCAGTGGTCAGTATTTTCCTGAGTAGCTCTTAAGTTTTCTCCTCTTGCTAAACAAGGCCCCTTCTACCCAAAAGTCACACTACTTTTCTCTTTTCTAAAATCTCATAATTATATATATTTTTAATGTTCAGAACTGTAGTCTTCATTTATGGTATGATGTAGGGCCAGTCAGATGCTTTGGACTGTAACAATTACTCAGACTGGCTTACGTGGTGAGGAGATTTTTGGCTCACGTGATGGGAAGCTCACAGGGAGGGTGAGCTTTGGTGTTGCCTCAGTTCCCCGCTTCTGGCTTCACGTCCTTGTGACTTTCAAGTCCTCGCACTTTCCCGCGTGTTGGTTTTGTCCTTAGACCAGCAGCAAGGGGCTCTCGCAGTTCCCGGCCTCATGTCCACACGAGAGAAGAGGGAGAGAGAGAGTCGTTCTAGAAGTTTGGGTGAGCAAGGGGAGCTTCCTCAGAGCTCCCAGCAAACCTCTCAGGGCCCGAAGCCGGCTCCTGCCCTGGTTCCTGAGTTAGTCACCAGCCAGGGGAACGGAAGTGCTCTTCCAGTAACAAAGCTCACCCCAGGTTTTCATGTTTATTTTTACACGGATCATGCACTTATTTTTTAATCTCTTCTTGTCATGTTATGTCTCCTTTCTGATTCTTCATATTTTATATTTTGCTTTGTCCCCGTATCCCTTTTGTCTTTTTCTTTTTTTTTTTAGTTTCTTTTTTTGGTGAGGAAACTTAGCTCTGAGCTAACATCCATTGCGAATCCTCCTCTTTTCTTTTTTTAGCTTGAGGAAGATTAGCCCTGAGCTAACATCTGTGTCAGTCTTCCTCCACTTTGTATGTGGGTCACTGTCACAGCACAGATGGCGAGTGGTGTAGGTCCATTCCCCGGGATCCAAAACCAAGCTGCTGAAGCAGAGCACACCAAACTTAACTGCTACGCCACGCTCCTGGCCCCCCCCCTTTTTTTCTTAATTAGGTTTGCTAGAGTTTTATCTACTTTGTTGGTCTTTCACACAAATGATATTAGTTTTATATACTTTATCTATGTGGAAAAATATTTCTTAATTTTCCAAATGCTTGAGTGTTCGGGCCATTGTTTTGTTTTGTTGTAATTTTTTATTGGATTATGTTCAGGATGTCAGCCTGTAGATTTTTGACTTTTGGCATCTATTAAGATTTGCAGCCGGCCAAACACAGCATTGATCTGTGGTTATATTTTATGTACATAAATGAAGGTACTCTGTTCGTTAAAAGTAAAACATTCTGTATATGTTAAGAACAGGTTATTGTTTTGCTAACTCAAAATCTTTCTGTGCTTGCTCTTTTTTTTTTTTTTTTACCTTTTAAAACAATTGTATAAGTTTCAGGTGTACAGCTTTATGATTCGGTATTGCTTACCCTACATAGTGATCCACCACTACCATCTAGTTATCACCCATCACCGTATAGTTGATTCCCTTTGCCTCTTTCTCCCTCCCCAACCCCTTCCCCTGTGGTGACCACCAATCTGTTCTCTGTATCTATGAGTTTGTTTTTATTTTATTTGTTCATTTGTTTTGTTTTTTTTAGTTTGCACATGAGTGAAATCATACAGTATTTAAATTTCTCTGTCTGAGTATTTTGCTTAGCATAATACCCTCAAGGTCCATCCATGTTAAGTGGCAAAATTTCCTTCTTTTTTATGGCTGAGTAATAGTTCATTTTATATATATGTATACACACACACACACACACAGACACACACACACCACATCTTCTTTATCCGTTCATCTGTTGATGGGACTTAAGTGTTTCTGTTTCTTGTCTATTATAAATAATGCTGCAATGAACATAGTGGTGTATATATCTTTTCAAATTAGTGTTTTTGTGTTTCAATAAATACTCAGAGGTGGAATAGCTGGATCATATGGTAGTTCTATTCTTCCTTTTTTGGGAACCCTCCGTACTGTTTTTACTAGTGGCTGCACCAGTTAACATTCCCACCAACTGTGCTTGAGGGTTCTCTTTTCTCCCCATCCGTTCCAGCACTTGTTATTTCTTGTCTTTTTGATAATAGCCATTCTGACTACTTTTTGTTTACTTAAGGTGCCAAACTTGGGCAGAGGGGCATTAAAGTCCCCCGGGTGATTGTGGTTTTATGTGGTTTCTCCTCTTTCTAAGTGTTTCATTTGTTTTTGCTGCCCTGGGGTCCCTGGCATCAGGTCCCTGCTTCTCAGAGGTTCATAGCAGCTTCATTAATAAACAATAAGATACCCTCTCTTTGCCTGTGGTCTTAAATTCTGCTTTTCTTGATGTTAATAGTACTGCTCTGTGTTCGGCTGGCCCCCACGTTGGTCTTTTTCCCCTTAGTTGTAGGTGTGTGTTCTTATTTTAGGTATGCTCCTTACAAACGGTGAGTAGCTGGGTTTGTATCTCTTTAAACTCAAACTGAAATTCTTTGTTTTGAACTGGGATAACCGTGGTCTTTGGATTTTCTTCCATTTGCTATTTTATAGCAGCTTTCCTTTTCTTCTGTTGGATTTATCAAGTTTCTTTTCTTTTTTTACCCCTGTTAATTGGGAAGTATTGCTATTCATCTTTTCTCTGTTATTAATATTATTTTGAAATTATATCTCTTTTTTTTCTGAGTTAATAACTACCAAATTTTTAATAACATTAAATTAATAATTCTTCTCCTTTATTATTGAAACTGGTATTTTGCTCACTGTCCTTCATTCCTCTGAGATGAGACCTTTAAAAGATTTCTGCTTCATGACTTCTTTTCTGTCGTATCCACCCCATCTCCTGCGTTTGCCGAGAGGGTTTAGAATTTTAGTTCCAGATTGTTAATGAATGAACTATACTATCTTGTTAATCACATATAATTAAATTAATTAATATTAAAAACATGTTAATAGGTATCTTTTGTTTCAAGAACTCTTTCCTGACATTGTATTACAGTTCTCAGTTGTACATCATAATCATAATTCTTTTAGGATTTCACAATAAACGTTAGAAAATCTAGTGCTGCTCATTGTGTCCTGTCCTCTTCATCTCCCCCTGTCTTGAGATCCTGGCTGATTTAATTTCCCAGGGTGTGTATTTATTCTTGAGTAGTTAATTACCTCAGATACTTTGTGCAGATAGTCTTTCCAAGTCCCTCTTCCTCTAAATTTGTCCTTTTACTTTCACATAAGAGTACCACCTAGGTCAGATAGATGAATCATTCTCCTTCAGATGTGGAGTCCAATTCCAGCCTGATTATGTTCCCCTACAAAGTTACCTGTTGTTTCTTTATCAAAGTTCAAAGGTTTCTCCTCTGTCCTTGGGATTTAGGAAGCCCATGGGAGTACCCACACTTGCTTGGTAAATCTTGCCTGGGATTGGGAGTGGTTCCTCTTCAGCATCCATTTCTCTACCCTCCTTCCTAACAAGCCCTGCTTTTTATGCAGGTAGCCACACCTCCTGAACTTCAGACTTTTCTATATGTCCCAAATTGTCTTCAGTGAACATGTTCTGCTATGATCAGACAAATGGAGAGATATGTATGTTTTCTTTTAATTACTCCATTTAGCCCTGAGATTTTTATGATCCTGGCAGAGCCATCCCGTTTCTCCTTTGGGACCTTAGCTTCTGTAGGTTAATCCTGACTGTGGAGTGGGAGCTGTAGGTGCGTGTGGCCTGTACATTTTCTACTTAGATACAGTCGCCGTTGTATGCACTTACAGTCTTTTCTTTCTCCCCAGGTTGGTCCTGCACTTTGGTGGTGGTGGCTTCCTGGCATTTTATAATTGTCAGATGTCTTGGAGCTCTTCCCCAGTGGTCAGACCCACCTCTGACATCTTGTCTGAAAAGTTCCATCGAGGACAAGCCCTGGAAGCTCTGGGCCAGGAGCAGCCTGTCTGCTATACATTGTTGGACCAAAGATACTTCTCAGGCTTAGGTATGACTGATGGGAAAGGGTTGAGCCCCACAGAGTGATTTAATAGACAGGTCGTTTGACTGGAAGGCTCAAAACAGAACCACCCCTGTGGTGCCCTCACTGCTGGTCTCGAGGCGATCACTTAGTCTCTTTAGCTTCATTTCCCATGTTTTTAAACTGAGGACGTTAGATTAGGTAATTTCTAGCTTCTCTCCTACCTTCAGAATTCACACCCTACTTGTCTTATCGGTTGTAGTCTGCCTGACAGCCACAGTGAGCATGACCTCCCAAAGGGCAGGGTCGTGTCCCCTCTCTCCTTGGATCCTCCACTGCCTGGCGCAGTGCCTGGTACACAGGAAGTGCGGGACCCATGTCTGCCAGGAACTGAAAGCTGTGCCACTTGCTAAGGGACATTTGCTAACGGGGGCCGCTCCTGGGCAGATGGAGCTGCCTGCTGGACAAAGCACAGATGTCTCAGGTCTACATCGGGATCTTATAAGACATGAATGAAGAAGCAGCTTCCCTCTCTCTGTTCAAATGTCCTGAGCAGTGAAGCTGTGAACATTTTGAGGTGGGGAGAAGAGCTGAGCCATTTGAAAACTAGAACAGCTAATTAGCTGGACTACAAGAACCTACCGTTCTTATTGCCACACTGAGGGAACAAGTGCACCTGTGATACGTGCCGAGGCAGGTGGGTGAGCTGGTGATGGCAGAGTCACCTTATATCCAAGGCCTGATTTTGTCTGCTGCAGGCACAGCTTACCTCATGATGGGGAGGAGCCTCGGTGGCTCACCAGATAGTAGCCTTGCATCTTCATGTTAGGACTGTGGGAGTCCCTGCACCCTCGGGGCAAAGAGGCTTCCAGAAGTGCCTTTGGGGTATATATAGCAAGAGCTAATGCTCTACTAACTTGTTGTTATTACTAACAGTAGTATAACAGCCAACATTTTCTCCATGAGTCTAACATGCCAGGCACATGATTTCATCCTTACTGCTATTGCGTAAGATAGTTATTTATTCCTTTTCCTTTTATTCAGATGAAGAAACTAAAGCAAAGGACAGATTGTTAGTAAACGGTACAGCCGACATGAATCCAGGTGGTCGCCAGTGAATTTTAGAAAGAAGTTTTATGTGCAACCAGGAGCGTGATGATGAAGCTCTTGGAAAGAGCAGTAATTTCATTCATTGTTCACTTCACGCGTGCTGAATGGCTGCCCTCTACCAAGCTCACCTTCTCTCCTTGGGGAGACTGTTGCCTGGTGGCCCAGCAAGCATGGACTCAGGTCACTGTGACTTGAGATAGATTGTGATAAATGCCTGGTAGAGGTTCAAGAAAGTGTTGGAACATTTTGAAGAGAGTGGTTGATCCTGGAAGGAGGGATCAAGGCTGGCTTCACAGAGAATGAGGCGAGGGTAGAAAAATAATAAAATAATACCTTTCAAACACTTTCTGTATTTCAGGCATTCTGCTCGACATTGCAAACAATAGCAGCTAATATTTATTGAGTACTTTTTATGTACCAGCCACTGTGCTCAGCATTTGCGTGTGTGTGCATGTGTATGTGTGAAAATCCTCATTTACTGCTCACAAAAACCAGGTAACCTATCCCCATTTTACACATAAGGAGACTGACATTTAAAGAAGCTAAGGAACTTACCAGGGTCACATAGCTAGGATCTGGTTGAGCTCGGATTCAAATCCAGGCAGTCAGGTTTCAGAGCCCATTTTGATAATCTCTTTGCTGTAACATGGGCCACGCATGAGTTTTATTTCATTCCATTTCATCTTCACAACAACCTTCAAAGTAAGTGTTAGCAAACCAACTTTGCAGACAGGGAAGTTGACTCAGAGAATATGTGACTTGTGCAGGAGCCCCTGGTACATGGCAGAGCTGGTTCCAGGTCTTCTGAGGCACTCCCGTGTGGCCATCATACCAGCTTCGCTTTACTATATTAACTTGTGGACGTGTCTTTTTTTCTTCCCTTGTCCTCTCCCTGCTTTCTTCCAGGGAACATCATTAAGAATGAAGCCTTGTACAGAGCTGGGATCCATCCCCTTTCTCTTGGTTCGCTCCTCAGTCCTCCACGACTTGAGGTCCTCCTGGATCATGTGGTGGAGTTCAGTGCAGACTGGCTTCAGGGCAAGTTCCAGGGCAAACAGCAGCACACGCAGATCTACCAGAAGGAGCAGTGCCCTGCCGGGCACCAGGTCATGAAGGAGGCCTTTGGGCCTCCAGGTGGCTTCCAGAGGCTCACCTGGTGGTGCCCACAGTGCCAGCCCAGATTGCCACCCAGCGAGCCGGAGCAAGTCCAGCTCCCCTAAGACGCTCGGGCACCTTCTTCACAGAACCTCATCTTTTGGGGACCGTGATGTCTGAGTGTCCAGAAAGGGGCGTGGGCAGGGCTTGGGACCGGGTACAGGAATTAGAGGGCACAGTGGGGCAGGGCATTGTCAGTACTGTTATCTGGAGTTATGTCTAAGACAGTTTCCGCAGGACTAGATGTTTTTCTTTTTTAGTTTGGTTAATTTTTCCTGTCTAATTCTACCATTGTGGAAGATGAGAAAAATCATCATGAAAAACCTCCCAGGACAGTGGGGCAATGAAACTGAAAGCCGGTGGAAAACAGCTGTGCCCCAACATTGCTGTGCAGGTGTTTGGTTTTGTTTTGGAAACATTGGTTGTTTAAGGCCGTCCATTTAAGAAACATTTCTTCATTGCCCTAGAGGGATCCAGGGGTAAGGATGCAGTAGCATGAGAGCAGTGCTTGGATTCAGCCTGCTGCCTGGTCTCTTCCCATGGGATGGAGACACCAGGAGAAGGGATGGAGGGAAGAGGGCGACCGGAGAGCTGGCCACTTTCCTGGTGTGCCTAGTGGGCTTTAGAAAAAAGCTACTTGTTTTCTCTTCAAGGGGGTATATTTGTGACTGATAATTTAAACAATGTTGGAATCAAGCAAGGGTTGTAGAGACACACTGTCAGGCTATTAGCAACAGCTGGAAGAAACCAGGACAGTGACATAAAAATAAAGCCCTCTGTTATTTTCTGTTACTGTCTTTATTTGGCAGCAAAGACTTTTACACTAAGTAACTGAGCATCTTTGTGAAGGTGGCCAGCTGGCCATGTTGGACTTGTTGAGTTGGCCTAATGGGTCCCCTTGAAAGGAGCAGGGCTGGGAGTGGGGTGAACACACACCTGCTCTTCTGCCCCTGGTGCCCTGTGCTGGCAGGACATCTGGTGAAGCAAACATGGATTTCAGTTCTGTGGCCCCAGCCTCTGGCATGGAGAAGATAGTGATTTGTGTGAGTGAAACTGAAAACAGTAGCTGATATTTCTGGTTTTCCTTTACTCTCATCTGTCTTAAGTCATTGAGTGTTGTCAACAGTGGGAAAAGCCACTTGCTAGCATACCTCTAACCTGTGTAATAGTTAATAAATACTGAGTGCTTAGCATGTAAAGCACTTAGCTTAGTTCTTGCCACATAATCTGCAAAAACCCCATGAAGATAGGTACTCAGTCTTATGTCCTTGTTCAGATAAGGAAACTGAAGTCTGGAGAGGCTGAGGAATTTGCTTGAGATCACACGGTTAACAGACCAAGGGCGTGCACTGATCACCCACGCCATTGTAGCCACTCCATGTCGGGCCTCGAGAGCTGCACCACGGGATGTGGCCAAGTCCTGGCCGAAGTCCCTGGGGGTACGTCCCTCAAAGTCGCCAAGTTGTCTTTGATCCATCAGCTCTGGAATGTGATCCAAGGAGGAAGCATCACCCGCGGTGTCTTACAGATGAAGGGTTCTGTGATCAAATAAGTTTGAGAAACACTGCATGCCATCTCCCACTCTTGGAGCTTCATGGAGCTCATAAAGGCTCCAAGAAGTTCCACAGTAAAGCAGACTGTTTTAGTTAGCGCTACCCAGTATTTCCAAACCTTATTTTACCATGAAACCCTTTTTGCCTTTACTATTCTTTGGAATATGGTGTACAAATTGGTATTATTTTCCATTAGGATCTCCAAAACTTCTCAAAGCATCGTTTGAACCTGCATTCAAATGTACGTCTCCACTGTCTGTTTTCTCTTCAGACCATCGCCTGCAGCCAGCATCAGCAATGTGTTAGTCACAGCATTCTTATAGCTAATCTAAATCCTTCTTGCTTTCCTCATGTCTCCTTTGTGTCACATTTTACATATCTTACACACTTGCACCTTAGCTATCTCTCTTTAAAAAAGTGCCAGTTCTTTTGGCTTATGTGTTAGTCAGCTAGAGCTCCCGTAACAAAATATCCTAGACTGGGTGGCTTAAACAAGAGAAGTTTACTGGAAGCCCGAGATCACGGTGCCAGCAGGATTGGTTTCTTCTAAAGCTCCTTTGAGTTACAACTGTCTTCTTGCTGTGTCCTCACATGGTCCCTTCTCTGTGTGCAGGGACTCCTGGTGTTTCTTCTTAAAAGAACCCCAGTCCTATTGAATTAGAGCCCCATCCTTAAGACTTCATTTAACCTTAATTGCCTCTTTAATGGCCCCATCTCCAAATACAGTCACAGTGTGATTAGGGCTTCAACACAGGAATTTGGCGGGGTGGTGGTGGGGGCTGCGGGGACACACAATGATCCGTAACAGACTACAAAAGGGTTTTAGAGAAAATCTTCAACTTCTCACAGGTCATCTCTCGTTCCTTTTTTTTTTTTTTTTTTTATTAGTCTGTAAAATCCCACTACCAGACCAGATGCTCTGAAAATACTATTTGAGTAATAGATTGAAGTTTGTATCTAGATGAGTCTGTAGACTTGCACATTATGTATATAAAGTATGTTATATAAAGATATGTGTGTGTGTGTGTATATATATATATTTTTTTCTTCATTCAAATATATCTTTCTAACCCATATGAGATAATATAAGCATGAAGTGCCAGGCATAAGCTAGGGGCAAAGATGGTACCCAGACAGACCATTTCCTGTAAGTCAACATCTGTCATACAGTGGGTCCAGAATACAAGAAGTGATGGGATGGTGAGGCTCTACAGACATGGGGGGCTGGGCTGGGCTGGGCTGACCACCGCGGCCTGCATGTGGGTCTGTGGGTCTACACCCATTGTGATTTGTAGAAGAGAGAAAAATGCTGTTGCAGTTGTCGAGAAAAGAAGTGATGGGACTAGAAACAGCAGTGGAAGTGGGAAAGGGGAGGGATGTGAGGGCCATCACAGTGCCAGCCTCCAAAGGTGTCAGCTGACTAGATGTGGAGGGGAGGAGAGGGGGAAGAGCTGAAGATGGCTCGAGCCTGGCACCTGAGAGCCAGAGGAGGCCACCTCCCAAATCATACAGAAAATCATGAAGGAGAGGAGCAGGTTCTGTGGGGGAGGAGGATCAGAGTTGAGGCATGCTGAGCTTGAGGGACCTGCACCCCATCTAAGCTGTGTGGACAACCTAACTAGGAAGTAGGGCTGGCTCCCCACAAGTGCAGGCTGGGCTTGGAGGCACAGATTGGAGAACTTTCCTCAGCATGATGGTCAGTTAAAGAAGGTTCACAAGGGTGATCATGTAGCATGAAGGAAGATGAGAATCCCAGTGAAACCTTAAGAGAGAGTCTTGCGTTTAAGGGGCAAGAGAAGAAAGAGAAGCCAGTCAATGAGAGATCAAACGTAACAGAGGAAAAACAACTTTGAGTAGATGCTTATGGTCCATAATGTTGAATCATGCTGAGTTGAAGGAGAATGATTGAGAAGAGGCCTTTCAATTTGGCAGTTGATCACGTTTGAGGTCGTAACGACCTTCAAGAGAGCGATTTGTGCAGAGTGGTGGCCAACCTAAGGGGGCTGAGAACTGTTTGAGAGCCGAGGAAGTGGCAATGATGAGAGTAGCCTGCTCTTCAGGAAGGTTGGCCTTGAAGGAAATGAGGAAGAGAAAGTCAGGGAGGAGCATTATTTATTAACAGATGGATATATGTCAGGATTTCTGTGTGATTAGTTGAGGGAAAAAACCAGGAGGGAGAGAGCACACAAGTGCCAGCACTTAACGATGACTGGGCTAGGATGGGAAGAAAAAAACAGATCCAGAGAAAATTTGCCGAAGGTGAGGTTTTTTGAGGTGCAAAGGAAGAATGGGCAGGTTTGTAACAATTATGGGAATTTAGAGCCACACTGAAGATCTAGGGTAGTTGCTTCATTTCCCGACTTTGTCCAGCAGTGTCTAGTAGTTTAGGATCAAAAAAAAAAAAAGGAAATGGATGCTAGATTAGCCCACAGTTGAAGGTTGTCAGGGTAAGACTAGTGGAAGGCCAAGAATCCAAAGGAGACTCCTTATTTTGTTATTTTAAAGTTATTTTTTAAATTACAGACATCAAAAGATTCAAGCAATACGAAAGTTTATAGAGCAAAATGTGGAAGAAAAATCCACATGCCTACTCTGTCCTTTTAGGAGGAGACTTGCGTATAATTCCTCTGACTTCAGTGACTTACCTACAGTCTGCAGAATGGGGAAATAATAGCACCTAGCAGCTGAGTTGTAAGGTCGTTGTGGGCGCTGTCAGAACTACATGGACTTGGTTCTGCATGGGAGAAATGGGGCAGCGGAAATGTGGACAGCTAACAGAAACCACGCCCCTCTCCCAGGCTCTTCAGCAGAAAGTTTCAAGATCTGAAAGGAGGAAGGGAAGGGATAGATAGCCTAATTGGAGTGAAGGAGAGTTAGAGAAGAGGTAGAGGTGGTACAGAAACAGCAGAAGTGGGAAGTTGAACAGAGAGAATGACTCCTGTTGTCCATGTGCCTGTTGGATGTAAGGAGAGGCTTTTGCTTGAGACTGCAGATGAGAATGGGGTACATAGAGGGTGACTCCAGGTTTCACTTAGAAGTAAGGAGAAGTGAGATATTTGTACTCAACAGATTCTACAGGAAAGATGTATTTATCTCATGACCTGGAGTTTCGTGATAACTAATGCTGTGAAAAACTTGGAGTTTATTGTTAGGTTTCAGTGGCCCTAGTAATTAAATAAATATTTCTGAAATGCCTCCTGAGTGCTAGGTTTGGGAGTACAAGGATAAACAAGAGAAGAAAACCCCTACACTAATAGGATGAGGCTGGCTTGTTACAAAAGTGTCAAAAGTGTTTCAGTAGGTTATGGAAAAAGTGCCATGTGAGGGTGGAGAGGATAAGTGACTGCCATCTGTCTTCTAAAAGTTCCAGTATAGTCCCGATTTCAAGCATTGTTACTCAACAAAAAGTAGTGGAGACTTGTTATGTGGCAAGCACCGGGTCAGGTGTTATGTTTAGCCATGGTCTCTTGACCTTAAGGGGTTCATGGTGAGGTGGAGAGTCAGACAAGAGATAGTTACAACATAGTTCAGAATGAGAGGAACCACTGAACTTGATTGAAGGACTGAGGTTTGTGGAAATAAAGACCACAAAATAAGAACGAACAAATGAGGCTCTTTATTCAGAGCTTGCTATAGCAAGGGCATGAGCCACCATCATTTGCATTTGGCAGAGACTCAGAAGTACACAGGGGAGTGGGAAAGCTTTATAGTAAGAGAAAGGAAAGTGGTCAAGTGTGCTGTGGTTGGAGGAGGCTGGACAGGGAAGCTGGCACCAGGCTAACTAGAAGCCAGGTGTCTTATGTAATTGGTTTGGGGAGCATATTTGGCTTTCTGTGGTTGGTTCTGAGTTGAAAGTGGGGGCAAAAAATAGAAAAGTTATTTATCAAGTTCTGACCATTTTAAGCCAATTGTTGCATAGGTTGTGGGTCATAGTTCTGTTATTCTTTACGGTCTGACCATTGTCCATTTGTACATGCAGCCTTCGGTTGGGCATCTAGGTCAGAGTAGAAGAGCTGGATTAGGCTCCAACTGTGTTTCTAATAAATAGCACCATCATGTCAAACATGTCTGTCTCTGGTTCTGGACTGGAAGCTCTTTGGGGTGGAAAACCTCATCTCATTTGTCTTTGTTAGTTTCAGAGTCTGCCACACTGTTGTGTACTGGATGTTTGTTGAATCCAAAGAACAGATAAAGGAGAGGCCAGGGAGCTTCAGAAAAGGATTCCTGTAGAAGGGGATTCTGCCTGAGCTGTAGAGAAGGCCTGGTGGATAGCAAGGTGAAGAGCAAGGCATGGCATTCCAGGCTGGTGAATTATTCAGGCGCAACCTGAGGCGTGAAGTTCGGTGGCCTGTTTGGGACCTGGAAGTGCTGTCAGAGCTGGATCAGGATTTGAAAGTAGGGGAGTGACTGGATAGGAGGGTAAAATCCAAAAAAGGGAATATAGGTGCCAAATGATGAGGGAGTTTTTATGCTCTGCCAGAATCCTTGATTTTATCTTGAAAGGCATTTCCTTTGAGGAATTTAAAATTGAAGGATTGTAGGCAAGATACCAACATAATCAAGTGTGTGTTTCAGATAAATTAGCTGCCCCATGGAGACTGATGGAGAGAGATGGGAAGTTGGCCTCAAAGTAGTTTGAGAGAGAAGATGAGACTTAAACCAAGATGGAGGAGAGAGGAGAGATTATATGAGAGACGTTTGTTTCTTGGACTCCATAGGATTGGGGAATAATTATTGGACTCTATAGGATTTGATGAATGATTTTGAAGTGGTGGGTATAGGGAGAGAGAGGAGGAGTTAGGGATCACTTCTGGATTTTACAGTTAGGCAATTGGGAGACTGTTAATGCCATTCATAGGACAAACAGGTTCAATGGGAGAGAGATTTCAGTTATGGACATGTTAAGTTTGCACCGTTAGGGGGACATCAACAACGGGGTGTTCTAGATAGTGCTCGATTCAGTAAATATTCATTGTGTGCCTAGCATGTGCCAGGCACTACTGTAGATGCTTGGGGGAGTGTTAGTGAACAAAACAAAGACCTGTCATCTTTGAGCTTACATTCCAGCAAGGGGAAACAAAGCTAAACATCATAAGTGAATTATGTATTATATAAGACTGTGATAAATACTATGGGAAAAATTAAAGCAACATGGGGATCAGTAGTGGTGGTGGTGGGGCAGGCTGCAGTATAAAATAGGGTGACCACGGTGGGCCTAAATGAGAAGATGAGACTTCAGCACAGTTTTGAAGGAGGCGAAGGAGTTAGCCAACTGGATATCTAGGGGGAAAATATTGCAGGAAGAAGTTAGTGAACAGCTAGACAAAAGGCCCTAAGGCCAGAGAGAAAGAGCCTGGAAGAGGGGAGGTCAGACGTAATGGGGTGGAGGGCTAATGAAGCAGAGCTTTGTAGACCTTTGTAGGAGCTTTGTCTTTTACTGAGTGAAATCGAGGGACATTGCAGGAATTTAGGCGGGGATCTGATCTGACTTAAATTTTAGAAGGATCTCTGGCTGAGCGGTGGGGGCCCTCGGTACCAAGTAGTTTGTAGAGCTTGTGAGAGATCTAGGATGGAGATATAAATTTCCACATCACCCTTGTAAAGGTCGTAGAAACGCTTCAAATCATTTCTTGGGACTAAGCGGGATCTAAAATAAACACGTTAAAGAGGGCAGTTGAAACTTCAGGAGCGACTGACACTGCCCAGGGCGAAGTGAACTGCTGGGGCCGGTCCCAGGTGTTCCGCGGGGCTGCATGTGGGAGGCAGGTAAAAGGTACTGTGCGGCGGGTGTGGCGGATGACTGCCAAGCTTTGTTTTCCTGTGTTAGCTCTAAAGACCCAGCGTAGTGGTGGGCCCACCAGCCTTTTAAATATTCGGCGGCTTCACGCGGGACGCGGTTCCAAGCGGAGCGCGTCACCGAAGAGCTAACCCAGCTGGCAGGACAGACAAAGCTAAACACGCGGACGGCTTATCGACAAAATCCTAGCAGACTCTCGCCTGCTTAGCTCTCACAGGACCGCACCAAGCACCGGCTCCGGGAGGGCTGGGTTTGCACCTCTGGACTGGCGCAGGGCAAGCGGAAGAAAACAAAAGCCCGCCCCCATTAGGAGCACCAATCCCACTCGCCTGCCTCTTTCTCACCTTCCAATTAGCTTCTAGGGTGTGGTCGTCACGCCAGCCTCATCCCGCCACCGATTGGTCGGCGTGCTCCTGGTGCGAGCAGCTCTGGCCAATCAGCGCCCCTCAGTCCACCCCACGCGCCTCGGGGAAGCGGCGCAGGAGCCGGAGGCCCGTTTGGGTGGGCGGGAAGTGGGCGTGGCGCCGCCGCGCTGGGCCCGCCTCTGCTCCCGCCCCGCCCCGCCCACCGTGCCTACTTCGCCTAATCCTGCCGTGGGTTGGTGGGTGCCGGCTATAGGTGTCTGCGAGGTGAGCCGGAGGTCCGACAGCCCGCTGCCGCCGCCAGGATGGAGTTCGTGAAGTGCTTGGGGCACCCCGAGGAGTTCTACAACCTGCTGCGCTTCCAGATGGGGGGCCGGCGGAAGGTGATACCCAAAATGGACCAGGTGGGCCGAGCATCCTTGCATCCCAGCCGGGGTGGGGAGGCTGCGGGCAGCCGGCCTGCGGGTCTGGCCGACTGGCCCCACAATCGAGGGCGAGGGATGCGGCCAGCCTCAAGCTCCCTCCTTCCCTCGGGGCGTAGATTTCCGCCCCATCAGGTGGCCCCTTCCGCCCAGCCTGGTTCCGCTCTCCTTAACCCAACGGCGGGCCCTGCTGGACTAGATCCCCTCGGCAGGCCTCTCTTCCTCGCTCCCCACCCTGCCCCAAGTTGTCTTGCTGCTTAAAGTGTTTCTGCTCCTTCAAGGCATTGGTTTTCAGATAGTTTTGCTTCACATTTCGTTATGTCCGTGAACATTGACGTTTATCTGCTCCTAATACATGGGTTACAAAATGAGGTTATATGGGTAGATTAAGTGGGCGAGGACTTGAGAGAATTTTGTAAGTATAATGAACTATGCAAATATTGTCACTTGAATACCTTTTCTGGAATGAAGCCTTACTTATCCTTCCAGTTTTCGGTTACACCACCTCCTCCATACGCTTCTTGCACTTTCCTGCAGTCTGATCAGTCTCCTTCCTCGCTGCTCCTTCAGTTTTTATAACACATATCTACTCTTCCAGGTTCTTACTAGTTATCTCTATGTCTGTCCATCAACTATATTGTTGGCTGCTTGAAGGCCAGACCTAGTTTTGTTTATATTTTATCTGCCTCATTCCTGTACCCTTTGCTAAATGAATGCTTACAAAGGTATAACAACAAGAAAATTACTTTTAAGTTATTATTGAATGAATAGACACATTGAGCCCAATTAGTGGATTATATCAAAAGTTTAAAATTTTTTTCCTCAAGGGAAATATCACAATCAAAACTGTTCTTTGTTTAAATGTACTCTTAATTTGGTATCCTTTATTAAAACACTTCAATTTTCCATCAGAAAAAAAATTTGCCTTTGTCTCATAATTCGGAATCCTTCTCATCCTTCAGTGTCTAGCTTAAATGAGTGCCACCTCTCTTGACCGTTCCACAGACCTTTATTTGGTGCTCGGCATTATACTGGCTGCAGCATGGCAGCATGGCAGTATAAACAAATAAGACACTCAGAGAGCTCACCATCTTGTCAGGTCAATAAAACGTTATAAGACTGTTTGTAGAAAATTTAGGAAGGCACTATAAGGAGATGCCTTTTCATGTTTCCTATGAACCATTGTCTCAAGCTTATGTCAGTCCCATAGCCTTGTATTGTGGTTATTTGTGAATTGGTTTTACATTTCCAGAGTCCCTTTCAGATTTAAGGTTCTATATTTGATTCTGGATTTTAAGTTATTTGAAAATAGGAATCTTATTGGATGTACCTTTAGTGAATTAATGAACAACAGTTGGGTGCACTGCTCTCAAAAAAACCTCTGGCTTTTTAAACAAGATAAACTTAAGTAAATAGGGCAGAATATAATAAATGCCATAAGGAAATTCACAGAAGGGAAAAATCATTTCTGGCTGAGATAAGGGATTAATCTTCTCAGGGATGCCTGAAGGAAAAACAGCTTTACATTGCTCCTGTTCCTCGCTCAGTAGATATTTGTTTAATTAGAGATTCTTACTGAGAGTTCTCACCTAGAGCTTTCCTGAAAGTCTTGCAAATATTTAGATTATTATACATTTGTGTGTTTTGGGGGGAGGAGAATGGTGTCCACTGTTATCAGATTTGTCAAGGGATCTGGGGCCTAAAACAGATATATAGTCACTGCTTTACAATGCTTTTTGTTCAGTCTCCTGAACACCTCCTGTGACAGGTAATTCAATACCTCTGGAGACTGCCCCCTCCATTTCCAGGTAGTTCTGGTTTTTAGGAAGTGTTACCATGTAATGAGCTGAACTTACACTCTTTCTTCTCCCTCTGGAGCTAGAATATAATCCTTGTTTTGTAACACAGCACTTGAAGTATTTTGCGAGAACTCTCATATTCTTTCTAAGAATTCTTATATCTGAGCCAAATGTTCTGTGCTTTTCCTTTAGTTATTCGTTATATTTCACTCTTTCCAGATTATTTACCAACCTGGGCTCTCTCCCTTTAAAGTCTCGTGTCCAAAATTGAACAGTACTTTAGGTGGGGTCTGGTCATTTCAGAACTTTAAATTCCTTTCTTATGGATGCTGTATTTCTTTAATTATAAAGTATTTCAAGGAAATAGAAAAATACTGAAAATACTGTAACAAATCATTTTGTGTCTATTTCTAAGATTAAATTTAAAGTTTTGCTATATTTGCTTCATTTTTTTTTTTTCTTAAGAAATGTCCAGATACAACTAAAATCCTTTTCCCCATCTCACCCCCGCCCCCCCACCAGTGTTCATTGACTTTTTTAGGCAGTCTCCTCATGCCGTGGGCTTAAATTGTGCTCAGTCCAGATCCCCAGTGGCACTTGTTCAGGACCTATTCCTCCACCTGGATGCCCTGCCGAAAGACTTTTTACACCTGGATCCTTCCCTTTTACATAAAGGGTGTCACCATAATGGCTAACATTCATTGAGGTTTACTATGTGCCCAGCACTATTTTCAACACTTCCTTACATCTATTATTTAAACCTTCCAGTAACCCCATGAGGAAGCTACTATTATTTTTCCTGTTTTATACGTGAAGAAACAGAGGCCCAGAGGGATTCATTAATTGCCAGAGGTCCAACAACTATTCAGTGGCGGAGCCTGTCTTTGACCTTGGCAGTCCGACTCCAGAACTCACTCTTGACCCCACCATCTGCTCATCATTGAGGTGGACCACAGAGACACGTTAAGCACAGGATTGTCCAGATTGGGCTAAAAGTTGGTCACACTTGTGTGTGATGAACACAGAGTGGAAAAGGCCTGCCGTAAACACGTTCACAGGCCCATGGAGAACAGGTGTACAAAAGTAAGATCACCTGGGAAGTGTCAAGTACTCTGAAGTACATTTTGTTTTCCGGAAATTTTAGTGAAGTAACAATGTTTTGGAGTGGAAAGTTTTCAGAAAACACAGGAAAAGTGCGTTGTAAGGTGTCAGCCTTGAAGAGGTTAGGTTTAGATTAGTGGGGAGGATCCTCAGTGGAAAAAGCCAGCATGAGCCAAGACATATAGGTACACACAGTGTGTGGAAAGATAAGGACACCAGCCTGGCTGGGGCTGAAGCATGTGAGCTACAAGTGCAAAGTTCAGTAAGTGAGTGTGCGAGTCCAGAAGCAGAGCTGCAGCCAGGACAGCAGGTAGCGGTTAAAGGGCGAACTAGGACGTGATGAAACCAGCTAGTATGGTTTTAGACCACTAATTTGGCAGGTGAGTGAGATTAGGAGGAGATTGTATTATGAGTTAGAGTAGTCTAATTAATAGTGATACTGTTAATCATAATCTAATAATAATAATAATAGCATTTATTAAGTTGTTATGTTTGCCGGGCACTGTGCTAAGCTCTTTAAGTCTCTTATCTCAGGTAGCTTTCATTGAGTACCAAACCACTCCAAAACTGAGTGACATAGTTCTGGAGATTGGTTGCACAACATTGTGAGTGTACTTAACACTACTGAACTGCACACTTAAAAATGGTTAACATGGGGGGGCCGGCCTGGTGGCACAGCAGTTAAGTTCGCACATTCTGCTTTGGCGGCCCGGGGTCCGCTGGTTCGGATCCCGAGTGCATACATGGCACCGCTTGGTAAACCATGCTGTGGCAGGCGTCCCACATATAAAATAGAGGAAGATGGGCACGGATGTTAGCTCAGGGCCAGTCTTCCTCAGCAAAAAGAGGAGGATTGGCAGCAGATGTTAGCTCAGGGCTAATCTTCCTCAAAAAAAAAAATTGTTAACGTGGTAAATTTTATGTATATTTTACCACAATTAAAAAAAATCAAACTTAGTGACTTAAGATAACAACTGTTACTTAGTTCACAATTCTCTGGGAAAGCTGGGGAGTTCTGGTCTGGACGAGCGTGGTCAATTTCTACTGGGCTTGCTCAGCCAGCCAGTCAGCTTGTGGCTTGACAGTCTGATGGTTAGCAGGCTGTAGGCTGGAGTGTCAAGGGCAGACTGGGCCATATGGATCTCATCATCCAGCAGGCAAGCCCCCAGACTCTTCACGTGGCAAGTGGAAGAATGCACACTCCATGTGCGTGCACTTTCCAAGCCTCTGCTTGAGTCACATTTGCTACTGTCTTGTTAGCCAAAAACTCATAAGAGGAACCCAGATTCAAGAGGTGGAAAAAGACCCCATCTCCGATGGAAAAAGCCACAAACTTTTGTGGCCATTTTGTAACTTACCACCCTTAGTCAGTGTTGACAACAACGCTGAAGAGATAAGTACTGTTATTGCTGCTGTTTTACAGATTAGGAAATGGTGGCATAAAGTAACTACATAACTCTTGAAGGGTCACACAACTGCCAAGTGGTGGTTCCAGGATGCCAACCCAGGCTTGTCTGAAGACCTCCATGCTTCCAGTTTGGGGGCCACCTGGGATAAGGAGCAGAGGCTTTAGCCCCAGACAGCTGACCAGATCCCAGGCTGTCACATGTGCTCCCAGCACATCACAGGCACTCTACAATTCCTAGTTTCTTTCTTCCCTTCCCAATTCTGCATGTATTAGCTTCCTTCCAACCAATTAACCAACCAACCTCCCTCCCTCCCTTCCTTTCTTCCCTCCTTCCTTCCTTTCTTCCTCTCTTCCTTCTTTCCCCTTCCTTCGATTAACAAATATGTGACCAACAATTGCATGCCAGTTATTGTTCCAGGTGCTGGAGATACAACAGTGAACAAGATAGGTGAACATCTTGCTTTTATAACGCTTACATTCTAGAGGAAGAGAGAGAGAATTTTTAAAAAGCAAATATACAGTATTTCAGGTGGAAATAAGTACTACAAAGAAAAATAATAGCAGGGCAAAGGATCTGCGTGTCTGAAGTCAGGGCACACAATTTATAGGGTTGTGATTTGGGTTCAGAGACTTGGCTTCTCTGAGTCTCATTTTTCTCTCTATAAAATGAGACTATTGGAGAAAATAGTAGCGTTGGTTACCCCTGGAGAGGAGACTAGGTGGGCTTGGTAAGGGGGTAGGAGAAAGACTTTTCACGGTATAATCTTTTGAATGTTTTTAAAAGTGAGACTTGGGCTAGTCCCTCTTCTAGCTCTGAGATTGATGAACAATACAGTATAATATTATTTGTGGTGTTAGTTGCAGTTTTTCTGAGCCCTTTTTAACCCCCCCACCCAAGCCATTTTTGAAAAATAGTTGAGTGTACTTCTAATTAGAGGAAACATGGGAGAAATATTTTCCTTCACTTAACGTCATCTTAAGTTAAGTAAAGCTGGAAAAAAATTTACCTTAGGTATTGAGGGCTAATTATTTCTATCACAGAAGGATTTGGCTGTAAGAACTCAGGATTCAGTGGAATTGATTTATACTGAATTTTTAGGAGCATATAAGTAAATCTAGGGGCCTACTGCCACCTGCAAGTTGTGTGACATCACTCAGAGGGCACACAATGGAAAAAGCAGGTGTTTTGTGATCAGGCCCATCTGACTCCTAGCAAGTCTAAATCGTGTTATTTAGACTAATATCTGAAGTCTGTTTCTAAATCCTGACTGTTAGCTGAGTAAGTTTTGGTAGCTTAACCCCCGAGCGACAGTTTCTTCATCTGTACAATAGAGATGCTGGATCACAATCCCTTAACCACGATTTCCCAACTCCAAAATGGTCTGAAAACGAAGAGTTTTTTCATAAGTCTGACTCAAAATTTGGCCAGCAAACCTGACCTGAATTCAAGTGATCCCGCTTAGTATAAATATTCAATGTTTTGTTGAAGAAGCGTTAATAGTCAATTATGGGGTGCTACTCTACCATGACTGGGGCTGTATATGCATTTTATTGCCTGTTTTCTAAAATTCTGAATTCATGAAGATTTCAGGTGGATTGTAGGTCTCTAAGACCTTCCTCAAAGGGCTTTTTAGGGATTAAAGGTAATGATTGTGCTGTGGTTGGCCTGTAGTAGCTGCCCAGTAAATGGTAGCTATTAATTTGGTTGTTACATAAATTCAGTTCTCAAGTTTTTGGGGTCCCCCCAATTCTGAGGGAACCTGTGTTACTTCACGTCTCCGTGGAAGGCTGTGGGGAGGCTCGGTGGCTGTTCACCGTGGAACTGTCTCAGCTTGAGGCCGGAGCACCAGTCTGATGAATTCAGTCTTGTCCTTGCAGCCACTGCACGCTCTTGCCTTAACGCCCTTTCTCCCTGTTTTCTCTTGCTGGAGAGTTCTGGGGAGTGCGCTCACTCTCAGACAGCCGTGGAAAACATCGGCAGGCTCCAGGGACAGGCGCAGGAGGGCTGGCTTTTTGTTCCCCCTAGCTCATGGGAATCGAGCAGTGGAAATTTTTATAGTGAGTAGTGTTTTCCATAATGTATTTAATAGTTATACCTTCCTGTATCTTCTTGCTAGTTTGAGGAAATTATTGTTACAGTGTGGGGTACTGAAAACAAATAGGTGACTGGAGAAAGAATGATGGAGGAAGGAGAGAGGGACGTGATTTACTGACCTTGGAGAGGAGGGTAGCGTTCTTTAAGATGGTTGCTCTTCAAAACCAGTGCAGCTGCACCTTTGCATTTATTGAAACTCATGATTAGACATCAGCCCCCGAACCATTACTAGTTGTAGCTGAGGATTAAAACATGTGGCAGCCCAGTGAGAGGAACCACTGTGGCCTGATAACACCAGTGAGTGTGAGGAGCTGCCGCGGGGCTCAGCAAATGGCCACTATCCTGTTTCTTTTATTTTACTGTGAAGTCTTACCTCTCCACATTTTGAGAAGGAAGGAGTTGGTGAATAATTTTTGAATACACTATGAATGTATTCCTCTATTCATCAAAGCTTCACTGAGTATTTTTATATGCCAGACACTGTACTAAATGATTTTACTAATATATGGTGCTCAGTAAATATTATTTTATTTTTTTGCTTGAGGATCATTGCCCCTGAGCTACTAACATCTGTACCACTCTTCCTCTATTTTGTATGTGGAACACTGCCACAGCATGGCTTGATGAGCCGTGTGTAGGTCCGCACCTGGGATCTGAACCCATGACCCAGGACGCTGAATGCAGACCCAGAGCATGCAAACTTAATCACTATGCCACAGGGCCAGCCTGATATTAATTTTTACTAATAATTTTTTTATTGAATATGGCAATAAAGTCAAACTCTCACAATTATGTGATTTTTTTTTTAAAACTGTACTCTTTTGACAAAGTAATATACATCCATGGTAGCAAATATAGGAAATATACACAAGTAAAAAGAACATAATTCACCTGGACCCCACCCACTAGGGTCCAGGTCTCGATTTTAACATTCCAGAGTGACTATGGGAAATATTTTAACCACTCCCCTGTTGTTAGATATTTGAAATGTTTCCCGTTTCTCTCTTAAAAATAGAGTCGGGGAGGAGTATATGGGGACTCTCTGTACTTTCCACTCAATTTCCTGTGAATCTAAAACTGTTCTAAAATATAAAGTCTCTATAAAACAGAACCAAACCACATAAAAACAGTCAACAATTCTTTCTGATATGCTTGCATTGAAAATATGGCTTTTTTCCCCCTGGAAAAACAGTTCTTGTTTTCCTCAGGAAAGAGTAGAGTTCAGTAGCTGGTTACAACTCATTGATTTGGAGGGGGAAGATGAGAAGAAATCTTAAAAGAATAGCTAGCTTTCCAGAGGATAGTAGAGGTTTACCTAGCGTTAAAGCAAAACGAGAGCTGGACAGTAGTTAAAGCGGTAAAAACATGTTATTCAGACAAGCGACTGCAATAGGAGAAAAAGACTTCAGCAGAGAACTGGGCTGAATTCCGAAGACAACGAGGAAAAGTGGGAATTTATAGCCAAGGAACAGAGTGGAGGTGTCAGTGGATGGAAATTACTAAGAGGAAAGAAATATCTGGGGTAGGGAGGGGTTCTGGTTAAACGACCTCACGGGAGGTCCCGCTGGAGGCCAGGGCGATGGGATGGTAGGGGGTGAGGAACCGGGTCAGATAGTGAGGGTGATCAGATATGGGGATGGGGGATTCTGGCCAAACCAATTTAGGAGGGTTCTTGCTAAAATTGGCCCATGCAAAGATAGACACAGAAGTAGAGGATTCCGAGGAGCCAGGCTACAGTCTGGTCAAGGAGAGATTCTGTCATAGGGAGGAAGAGCAGGCTTCTCAAAAGAGGACTGGGTCCCGTTAGCAGCCTGGGGGCTCTGGAGAGAAGAGGACGACCCAGAGGGAGGCACGGGGTGGCGGCGGAGTTGGGAGCCGCGAGGCGGGACGGGGCGGGGCGGGGCGGGCGGTGGCCCCCACGTGTCGGGTGGCCCGGTGGGCCCGCCCCAAGCCTATTGGGGTGGAAGGAGAGGCCGCCCCGCCCCTCGGTGGGCGCCTCCCAGCTCCGCTCGGGTCTATGGAGGAAAAACCCTGCGTTGGCTCGGCGATTCCCATGGCCGCTGCCGCCTGCGGCACCAAGGCCATGTCCCTCTTCAAGCGGACCTTGGTGCTGAGTCCCGCGGCGGCGCCCAGGGGCACGGGCTCGGGCGCCACCCCGCGCGGGTGCCCCTTGCCGCCCGCCGCCTGGCCCTCCAAGGACTGGCCGCGGGGAGAGGGCGTCTGCGGCAGGCTGCGGACCCCCCCGGCCCCCGGCCGCCGGCCCCGGTCCCCCTGCTGCTCCTCCACGTCGGCCAGCTCCGCCTGTGTGCTCTGCCCGCAGGACTCGCTCAGCAGCAGCTTGAGGACTTGCTACAAGTATCTGAATCAGACCAGTCGCAGTTTCGCGGCCGTGATCCAGGCGCTGGACGGGGAAATGCGGTGAGTGGCGGAGGCAGCTCGTTTTGACTTGGGGGAGGAAAGCTTTCCCGGGGGACTGTGAGTCGTTGGAAGCTACTTTTTGACAGGGCCCCTAGCATGGCAGCCTCCGTGCTTGTGGCTTAGCCAGAAGGTGTCCCACCAGAGTGAAGGAAATGGTCGGGTTGGAACGCCCGTGTATTTACTTTAGAATGCCCTTCCTGGCGCCTCGCCATCTAATAGTGTCCCTGCAGGCCCAGCTCTGTCAGGGAAGGGCGGGGCTTGGGGTGGGGTGGTGTTTATTAACTCTTTTAGTCCTGGCAGCAGGTCGTGCATTTTTCTTGGCTTCACTTATCTACTTTTGCATTTCTAGTATATTGGGTTAATTCTTCTGAAGTTGCCTCTGTGCAGATTACATACGTGAACTTAGACCACTTGCCTTTATGTATGATAGTATTTATCCTGAGGGTTATTGTGTCTTTTTTCTTTTATTTTTTTATCTGCAAAGTATTCGTTCTGTCTAAATATTTGGTGTCTTGGTCTTTGTACAGTTGTTCTACGTTAGTTAAATGTAACTTGTTCTGGGAGGCGTAGTGACATCCAGCTGGTAGGTTTTTAATAAATAAACTATAGAAGTTCGTTGCTTCCATCTAAGAAAGGAAAACTAAGATTTTCGTTAAGTGGGCTTTGGGAATCCTTTCATGGTTCTGTAGAGTAGCGGGTGAAGAGGGTTTAGAAAATAGCCTGGCATAAATGACCTGTTACTTTAAAATAAATATTTTTGGATGTTTGTTCAAATATATTAATGGCTCTTCCTTTTTTACAGCCATGCAGTATGCATATTTTATCTGGTTCTGCGAGCTCTGGACACTCTGGAAGATGACATGACCATCAGTGTAGAGAAAAAGGTCCCACTGTTACACAACTTTCACTCGTACCTTTATGAACCTGACTGGCGCTTCACGGAGAGCAAAGAGAAGGATCGACAAGTGCTAGAGGACTTCCCAACGGTAGCAGCCTTACAAATCTCTTCTGCATATAGTTGTGTTTATAATTGATGATGTTGTTGTCAGCTGGCCCACATCCCTGTAGTGAACAGTGCCATAAGCAGTCTGAAGGCAGCATCATATAGTGTCATGGTTAAGAATTCTGGTAGCCAAGACTCTGAAGCCAGACTGCCTGGGTTGGAATCCCAGCTCTCCCACTTACTGACTGGTGCTTAGGTACGTAGTCTGTGCCTCAGTTTCTTCATCTGTAAGATGGAGATAATAATAATACCTACCTCACAGTATTGTTTTGAGGATTAAAAGAGTTAATATAGGTAAAGCTCTTGGAATGGTGTTAGCTCCTATTCTTATTACCAATATGTTTGGAAGTCCAAATCTTCCTGTGGAAAGATGCATTCAAATTCCGATGTTGTAAAGGTGGCTTCTCAGGCTAGCTTACAAAACCTGTTGCTATATAATGCAGCCTAAGTCTCTAGCACTGCTGGCTTCTTGGGTCCCCTAAGCCTGGGAGCGTGGATGTGCTGCTCACAGAGGGTCTCCGCAGTGGGGCAGGGAGCGGGCTCTGCAGCTGGGGCGAGAACTGAGAAGCGGGGTCATCCTCTCCCACCTACAGCTGTGTGATCCTGGACAAGAGCTTTAACTTCTCAATTGTAAGGTTAGAGCTGTGAGGATTAAATAAGTCCATACATATAAAGTACTTGAATGGTGCCTGGTACATACTATGTATTCTGTAAATATTAGCTATTCAGTCCATTCTGTTGGAGTTAAGTGAGTTATAATTAAAATCTTGAACTTTAGAAAATCCCACAAGTTTATGTTACACAAGTGACTAGGTCCTAGTTTTCTGGAATTTGCATGTCTTATCACACAAATAAGTGTTTCTTCCATATCTTCTAAATAAAGATTTGATTTAGCGAAGTCTCATGTTCCCTACTAGTGCAAAGAAACCCTTCTTTTTGTACATAGCTGCCAGAATTTGGGGGAAAGAAGAGTCCTTATGTGGCTCTTGCTGTTGAAATGAATCTTTATTCCTGAGTGGGGAGGTGAGGAATCCACCCATTACAATAGAAGGTTTGGGAAAGACTCCTTCGGAGCAAAGGGGTACCTCAGATTACTGAGGTCACATCTTCAGTGTCAAAGCCAAAAATACATTACAGTACAATACAAACCAAAGGAAAAAATCTCGAGAATAATTAGGCGTAGTTGACACAATGCGATACAAAAGAAGAAAGAAAGAATCTGTAAAGAATAGTTGGAGGAGGATTAAGAACTCTCACCTGGAGAAGGTACCGGTGATTTGGCTCTCACAGGGCACCTCTCACAGGGCCAGAGGATGGATTCCCTCTGACTGGAAACCCATGGACATTCGTTCAGAAGCTTTTGCAACTGCTGAAGCAGAGGAAGTGCTGCAAACAGGCTCCCTCCCATTGGTAATTGAAGTGTAGTCTCACTTTAAAAAATTAACTATGTATTCTAGCTAAAGCCTCCGAAAACAAGGACAACCTCCCAAACTACTTCCTAATTGAGTACGTTCATACCAATTAAATACTTTCTGGTCATGGGATGAATGTAATAGGTATTTTAAAAATCAAGGCAGCCCTATCTACTCAGCAAAAATGAGAGAATATGAAAATGTGTGAACGCTAAAATCATTTTGCAAGTATAGCTAGTAAGTTTGTAGACAGTATTCCAATATGGTTACAAAACCTAAGTCTCTTCCTTTATAAATACAGCATTCCAATGGAAAAACAGCACATTGTTCTGGAAAGTTTCAGTTTGAACATTAAATCCATGTTTTCCTCTTTTGGGTGGTAGTGTTAGAGAGCAGGCAGATGCTACCCTCCTGAAGGCAGACTTGCCCCTGGTGGAGTAAAGGGCAGCACAAAGCACAGGCCGCGCATCACTGTTCTGCTCCTGTTAACCTTTTATATCCTTATGAAGATGAAATACGTGAAGCTGCGTGTTTTGTGGGAGTATAATTTTAAGATCCTTGAATTGAGGTCCTTTCAGTGTGTGATTCAGCTTGAGATAGGAGTTTATGGAAGTTCTGGTGCCTTAATCTCAAGGACTGGTTTGTGTATATGCTGACCCATCCCAGCATCTCCTTGAGATGAGATGCACAATTTGAAGGGTGAAGCAGTTGCCTGGGGTTAGGTGTACAGTCAGTTTTTGCCTGGGTCCTAGGGCAGGACAGATAGCTTGGCCTCACACAAAGTGAGGCAAGGAGGGCCCCTCCGCCTGGCCCCTTACTTTAAAGGGCCCCACTCTGGGCTTCTTCACCCTCGAAAGCGTGAGGGGTTCCTGGGGCTATGGGAGTGTGCCCACCTGGAGCTTAGGTGGCTCCCCTTCTAGACCATGTCCTGGGTACCTGGAATTGCTTGCCCCTAATTCCCTGAGCCCACTTCCAGGGTCCACAGTCTGTTTCCTCAGGCCCCTCTCCTCCAGGGTGGGCCGTGCACCAGTGACAGTGTCCCTAGGCCTGAGAGCGGCCAAGGACGGCTGTTCAGAGGGTTGTGGATGAAGCAGGGCCCTGCAGGCTGAGGTGTCCTTACACATGAGTGAGAGATCCCTCCTCCCAGTGCCGGACAGCTGCAGTGGGAAGGGAAGGGTGGGTTGGCAGTGGGGATCCGCAGTCTTGGCCCTGCTGCATTTTGGAACAAAAGTCCGAGAGCCCAGGCGTTTTAAATTCACACGTGAGTCCTGCAGGTTGTTATGAAGGTGTGTTTGTCAAGGCAGGAGAAGAGTTACTAGCTTGATCGATCATTTTTAAATTTCAAGCCATTTGGTGTGTGGGCCCCCTCTTGTGCCCTTTTCCCAGGCCCCACGGAATTAGGGCTAAGCTTAGAGTGTGCTAACCAGGTGGACTCTTTCTCCACGCACAGTCGGCCTGCATTGAGGGTGACCCTGGCGCTTTATGCCTTAGTGGTCGTTAGTTGATATCATTTAGAGTCAGCTTTCTAGACCTCTCATTGTATCTTATGGATTAATTAGAGTATATCTTTTTCATCTGGTACTAGTAGAAACTAGTAGTCTTAGAGATCTACCTCTAATAACAGAGTATTTTAAATGATAATAGCAATAATAGCATATATTTATTGAGCTATGACTTAGTTATAAAATATATTTCATTATTGATTTACCATTTATATTATTTTATATTAGTGTAGTTTTAACAGGTAATCTATGTGATGTGCTGTTATCCACATTTCGTGTAGATGAGGAAACTGAGGCACAAGAGTCTTAAGGACCTTGCCTGAAATCACCTGTGAAGTTAATTGACAGAACCAAGATTCAAATCCAAAAGGTCTGACTCCAGAACCCTTGTGCTTAATCACTGCTGTACTGTACTGCCCCTTTGAAAAAATGGTTAAAAATAAAACTCCACATGTAGGTGAAGGTAGAGTGGCCCAGTGTTTTGATCATAGCAGCCCAAGGTTTAAGAGGAGATTTTTATTTACAGGTTAATGGAAGCATCACACTACCCTTGCGCCCTCCTTGGGATGTGGCCTCTCTCCCTCATCCTCGTGGACTCACCCTGGGATCCTTCCTTCATGGACTTGGGGCCACCAGAGAGTGACCCAAGGACCTAGAAATCAACTGTGGTTGTGAAACAGACTTACCCAGACGGGCAGTACAAGGCCATCCCGGCCCACTCCATTCGGCACTTACTGTTAGTCTAGGGAACATGGGCGCTGAGTGTGGAGCGAGTCAGCAGTGCTCTCCCTCCTCCCTTGGGTTTCTGGGAAAACACAGAACTCTTCGTTGTCGCTCTTCCCCAGCTATTTTTTTCATTTTTTGAATTATATAATTATGTAATAAGTGCCAAAGAGTTGTTGCCAGGGATGGTTCATATTCAGCAGTGAAGTGTTTACTTTGGAGTGTTTGTTTTTAAGAGTCTAAGCTGCTCCTCCTCCCCCGCCTCTCTGGCCTTTCCTTTCTTATAAATAGAACTGACCCGGCCAGGGATCTGTGGAAAGAGCGGGATCCCAGGGAGACTCAGGGATTCAGGTAACCTTCGGGAGAGTCGCTCTCTTGGTAACTATAGGTGTTACCTTTTGGCTTTATGTTGGAACAGCTGTTCTGGAAAGGTTGGATTGATTTTATGGGTTTAACAGTCGATACTCCTCGGAGTAATCCTAAACTAGTTAGGCTTCTGAATCCCATCAGTGCCCTGCAGCCAGCTGCTTTTCCCTCAGGTCCTCAAATTTAGGTGTTTCCTGAGGAAGTTTTTCTCACCTTTCTGTCAACACAGACCAAGTATCTCTCACACTTCTGGTGTTTAAGGAAGTCTGCTCACTGTGTTCAGTATCGTGCGTTGGCTCTTAATATTTTGTAGCATTTTATTTAAGAAGTTCCATGGTGTTTTTGTATTGTATTTTGATCATCTATAAACACTTCTTTGAACTTCAATAACATATTTGTGCAGTAGCAATGAATTTTAAAAACATCAGTATTACTGTTTTGCATTGGAGCTTGGGCTCTGAAGAAAAATGTTGGGTACTATGCTTCAAATTGAGCTAAGTTGAGTTGTTGAAGGAATTGAAAAGTGTAGCCTTATCGTGGGGGAGACGCTATAACTTAGGTGCTATAAATTTGGGGACTGATGATAGAAAATGGTTGGCTGATCTCCTCGATAGAATATAAATTACTTTACGTGAGTTTCTGGTCGTTCCCGGCTGTGTATCCCCGGTGCCCAGACAGCACTTGTTCCGTAGGACGTGCTCGATGATGTTTGCACGCGGGAATCTTCCCTGTCATGAGGTCTATCTGAAATGAGGCCTTTCCTAAAATTCTTACCATTAAATGCCCAGTTGTATGTGAAAGCATCTCATTTATTATGCATTGGCAAGATGAGTGTATAGTAAGACATTGAATCTTCTTTTGAATCTAGGAACTTTACCATTTTTAGACCCTTCTATTTAAATATTTATAAAGTTTGCTGAGTTTAGTATTTAAAATGTAGACAACTGTGATAACCTAGATGTTAGGCTTATAGATGAATCATTGGGAGTCTTGATGAGTTCTGCTATGCTTTGCTTTATGATCCATAGGTACCATGTTGGTTCCCAGTGTAAATACATATTTCATACTTTGTCTTTTTATGATCTCCATTTCAGATCTCCCTCGAGTTTCGAAATCTGGCTGAGAAATACCAAACAGTGATTGTTGATATTTGCCGGAAAATGGGATATGGGATGGCGGAGTTTTTGGATAAGCACGTGACATCTGAACGGGAGTGGGACAAGGTTAGTGTCCGTAAAGCATTGTCGGTGTGTGGTGCCTAAGACAGGGCTGGCAGGACTCATCGCGAAGTTCAGAACAAGGGCAAAGGTGTCCACCAGTTCTGGGTTTTCTGGTTTTACAACCCGTCTATTTAGCTTGAATGTCTCATCGTAAACACTTAATAGGGGCTTCTAGTTTAATACTTGAAATAACCCAGGCCCTGGAGAGTTTACCGTTAAGTTAGGCTGAAGTAGATATAACTTGTCCCAGAGGTACAGTCATTAAGCTTATAAAAGTGTCTTCGACTTGCTGTGAAATTTTAGGTAAGTGGCCAAGTTACTTTATGTTATATAGAGATATCAGTAATTTTCAAATCTTAAAAACGTGTTTTTTGTTATTTTTTTCCTTTCCATTACCGAGTATGTGTGTATGTCTAGGTACCTTAGGATCTGAGTCATTTCCAGTTCCATCTTAACACAAGATTGCTTTTGAACTCAGTGTAGCTTGGCCCCATTTACTTAGGAGAAATAATTATCAGTTACCCTGTTAAATTATATTATGCATCTGTTTCCTTAGAAATAGGAAAGGTTCGTGAGAATCCAGAGGTGTTAACTTTGGATCATAGGTGTGTTATGCTGAGGAGTGAGTGCCTCTCTAATACCTTACTTCTTCCTTTCCCAGCATCTCCTTAAGAAATAGGACAACAAGAGATGTTCCAAGTTTCGTGACACCCCTCTCCTGATTCGTATGCTGGTTATAAATGAATACATGTGGGGATGAGCTGTGGGATACCCCACATGGGTGAGGCTGTCTTCCTGAGGAGACAGAGTAGCTAGAAAGGGCTATGAGAGCAGGTGATGTGGCAAATAAAATTTAATGACCTTTATTTGGTCAGAGGTTATTCCTGACCTGCAGCCGCGTAGGATAGTGGTAGGAGTATGGGCCTGGAAGAGAGTGCTTGTCTAGACAGAGTAACCTAATCGACTATGAGGACTAAACTGAACATCAAAATGCAAGATAGGGGCGAAGGGTCTTGCCCATTTTCCATTGGAATGGGTTTATGAGACTAATTCATCACCCCAATGGAAGCGGAGACATAAAACATCTAAATTGTGTACATATTTTGTATCTTTAATACTGTTTAGGTTAGGATCTCACAAGAGACACTGCTGCATATTCACTGAGTGAGAGTAGATCCAAAGTTTAGCCTCTTAATCCTTCAAGCCTCAAAACTCAATGGCAGCATCTTTGGAGCTACTGGTTTATGCTCCCCAGTGAGCATGCGTGTGACTGCTGCTGGAATATCAGTTTATGAATTTAAACTTCAAGTGAAACTCCTCCTGCCCAAGACCAGCCCTGGTTATCTCATAGTAACTCCTTTCCTGCTGTGCAGATCTGTTCAGGAAGCTTAATTACGGGTTGTTGAACAGAAGTTCTGATCAGATAAAATAGAATATTTTTAAAGATATTTTTTTCCTTCAACTTTGGAGGAAGATAAATACTTCCATTCTAGGAGTATTTCTACCCGAAGAACTGTTATCTTAAAATAAAAATAGACTTTTCTTTGGACAGCACTGTGATGTACTAATGTTTTTAAATTTCAATTAATTCTTTTTAAATTTCTTGTAGTTGTCCAAGGCTCATTTCTCTCTGTCTAATTTCAGCACATCTTTACTCCTTCCAGATTCTTCCTCTCCTGGAACATAGTTCAAGTGCTTTCTCTTTGCCATCTCATTGTGCCCCTTGATTAGTCTCTGGCTTTGTATTGCTTTTAACTAGAGATACTCTTTGCTTTGTGGTCTTTGCTAACTCTGCTCCAGAGCGTACCTTCTTTAATGACTCTTCATTCTTAGATTGCCCATTGGGCCTTCATTTTATAAGTATTCCATTAAGTTGTCTTCATATACTCTTTTCAGGGGAGGGCAGCTTTGACAAATCACTTTTATGGGAAAAAAAATCTTTTCTTTTTTTTCCGGTGAGGAAGATTCACCCTGAGCTAACATCTGTTGCCAATCTTCCTCTTTTTGTGCTTGAGAAAGATTCGCCCTGAGCTAACATCTGTGCCAGTCTTCCTCTATTTTGTTTGTGGGATGCCTCCACAGCATGGCTGATGAGTGGAGTAGGTCCGCACCCAGGATCCAAACCTGTGAACCCTGGCCACTCCCAAGTGGAGTGCATGGAACTTGAACCGTTGAGCCACGGGGCCGGCCCCTGGAAAAAAATTCCTTGGCAATTAAGAATTATGTTTACTAAGGTCTCGTTTGAGAGAGAGAGAGTTTTGGCAAAGTTGTTAAAGCCTGCCTCTTAAGCCAGACTACCTGGCTTTGAACCCCTGGCCTCTAACTTTCTAGATGAGTGATCTTGGGCCAGGTAATTGACCTCTCTGTGCATCAGTTTCCACATCTATAAAATGGTGATAATGGTATGTACCTCATAAAAAGTTTGTGAGGATTGACTGCAGAGTGCTCTAAACAGTGTCAAGAACATAATGGCAGTGCTCTGTTCTACGTGAGGATTTTGAGACACTGCCAGATCTGGAAATGTCTTCAAGATTAAACTCTACTTTGAATTCTAGTTTCTATTCGAATATTCCTTATTCCCTCATTGTCTTCACTTCAAGTTTTGTATATCAAAAAGTTTACTGTACTAGTTTAGTGTTTCAATAACCTTTTATTCTAGAAGCAGTGCATGTGCATTGTAGAAATATAGAAAATACAAGTAAAAAAATAAAAACATCAACTAGCCAGAGATCACTTTTGTTAAATCTTTTGTGCACATCCTTCTTGACATTTTTTACTCCTTACATGTATATAGTATATATTTGTGTTTTTCAATCAAAATGAGATCTTATACATTCTGTTTGGAACCTGTGTTTTTTTGTAGCTAATGATCTCTAGCGTTTCCATTTTAGTAAAAATTTCATTATTAAAGTACTTTAAAAATAATCTTTTACAGTACTGTCACTATGTCGCCGGGCTGGTGGGAATTGGCCTCTCCCGTCTGTTCTCGGCCTCAGAGTTAGAAGACCCCTTAGTTGGTGAAGACTTAGAGCGTGCCAACTCTATGGGCCTGTTTCTGCAGAAGACAAACATCATTCGTGATTATCTGGAAGACCAGCGAGAAGGAAGAGAGTTTTGGCCTCAAGAGGTAACACATTCAGGGGATTTGGGGAAAAATAATTTTAAACACTCTCTGAAAATAAACCATTAAACTCTTTTGGTTACGAGTGACAGGAACGCAACTCAAACTACCTTAGGCAACGTAAGAGAATGTCTAAAATGTGGTGAAGGTTTAGTTTGCTCCAGGTAGACTGGCTGAACCTAGAGGTTCAGACTGTGTAGTCAGGCTCTGTCTCCTTACTTTCTGTCTCTTGGACAGGCTTTCCCCAAGTGGTGAGTATGTCATCCTATGACTCAAAACCTACTAGCTTAACAAAAAAGTCCTTAGCAAGGCCTGGTTGGTAGGACCTGGTTCCTGTGCCCATCCCTTAATCAGTTACTGTAGCCAGAGGGCTGAGTATCTGTCTACACCTGGATTATGTCTGCCCAGCACACATGGAGTAGACTCCCCCTAAGAAAGAAGGATTCTTTGCCAAGAAGGGGGAAAGGATGCTAGTGAGGCAAAAACTACAGATGTCCGTTATGAGAGATGGGAGTTGATCTCTGACTTAATTCAAAAACGGACAGGGAAAGGAAAGGCTTTGACATTGATTTTATTTGGAAGGAAAGCTAGAAAATATGACTATTTCCTGATTTTACTTTAGTATTTACCTTGTACTTTCCATAAAATGGTTGGTTTCCTAAAACCAAATGGTTTTAAAGTGAAAAAAGAGAAGGGACAAAGTGGGGAAAATATTTGCAGCTTATACTGTAGATAAAGGGTTAATATCCCCATATAAAAAGAACTGCTAGAAGTTAGAAAAAAGGCCCAGTGCCCTGGAGAAAAATGGGCAAAGAGATAAGAACAGATCTTCACAGAAAGATGCAAATAATCCTTAAACATCTGAAAAAATGATCAGTCCTACTCCTAATAAGAGACAATCATATTAAAACTATCCTGAGGGGCTTGCCCCGTGGCCGAGTGGTTGAGTTTGTGCGCTCTGCTTCGGTGGCCCAGGGTTTTGCTGGTTCGAATCCTGGGCGCAGATGTGGCACCACTCGTCAAGCCATGCTGAGGCAGCATCCGACATGCCACAAATACACTCCTATGTACCAGGGGGATTTGAGAGAAGAAGGAAAAATAAAATCTTTAAAACGAAACAAAACACTACCCCGAGCTCAGACATAGAGATTTTCAAGCTTCCCAGGTGATGCTAACGTGCAGCCAGGGCTGAGAAACAGCTCTTGACCGCCCCTCCACTGACCCCAAGGCTCAGAGAAGAGTAGAGGCTTGACTAAGGAGCCCCCGTGACTCAGTGGCTGCCCTGGAAGGGAAGCCTCAGTCTCCAGGTGCCAGCCTGGCGCCTCTCCACCGTGCCACGCTGCCTCTCAGATGGGCATGTCGCCCGCTGCCGTTCATGAGCACCAGCTCTGCAGGCCTGCAGGCGTTTCACTTCCCTCTTACATAAAATAGCATAGCTTGCTTTATACCACAGGATAGTGGTGTAAATAAAATGAAGTCAACTTCTAGCCTAGAGTGTTTAATAAGTGTCAGTTCAGATAGCTTTAAAAAAAAAAGAACCGTAAGATAGCATTTCTCACATCAGTTTGGCAAATAGTCATGAGTTTGATAAGCCCTAAGCAAGACCAGGGCAACAGCCCCGTATGCGCAGTGGTACAACCCTGGGGTGAGCACTGTGGCAAATGGTGATTCTGGGAGGTTACTGCCCACAGCATCGTCTGTAATAAATAACACAGATGTCCCTCCATACAGGACAGATGAAATGAACCATGGTATATCCACCCAGTGGAGCACAAAAGCACTGTACCACTATGCAGTGATCTCCAGGTTCTGTTATTAAGTGAAAAAAGCAAGGTGCACAACAGCGTGTATAGTTTAAATGGAAGGAAAACCCAAAAAGTAATAAAATGATTTCAGTAATCATATTGAAATACTGAAACTATTATAGAAAGTTTGTAGCATAAAGCAAATAGATAATTGTATTCATATCATTAGGAATCAAGATTTTCAGTCTAGGGCCTGGCCCCGTGGCCGAGTGGTTGAGTTCAAGTGCTCCGCTTTGGCAGCCCAGGGTTTCACTGGTTCTGATCCTGGGCACGGGCATGGCACCGCTCATCAGGCCATGCTGGGGTGGCGTCCCACATGCCACAACTAGAAGGACCCACAACTAAAAATAGACAACTATTACCACTGAGCTTTGGGGAGAAAAAGGAAAAATTTAAAAAAATCTTTAAAGAAAAAAAGATTTTCAGTCTAAAGTAAAAGATACAAATATAAAACAATAAAGTTAAGCAAAAACTCCCATAATCTTAAGTTGAATTGGAAATATCGATATGAATTTATGATATGGTTTCTGTCAAAAAAAAACAACAAGTCTAGCTCTATCTTCTAAAAGGTGTAGAAACAATGACCAAACCCAATAGTAAAGTGTACCTGTGGTGTTCCGGTTATGGTCTTTTGTGTGTGTGTGTGTGTGAGGAAGAGTCACCCTGAGCTAACATCTGTTCCCATCTTCCTCTATTTTGTATGTGGGATGCTGCCACAGCATGGCTTGATGAGCAGTGTGTAGGTCCACACCTGGGATCTGAACCCATGAACCCTGGGCTGCCGAAGCAGAGTGTGCAAACTTAACCACTGTGCCACTGGGCTGGCCCCCAATTGTGGTCTTTTGATACCATTTCTCACTAAAAGGAACCGGAGGAATAGGAGGGGCAGGAAATATACAAGATGAGCTTGGGACATCATGTCACACCAGGATGAAGGGAGCTGCCAAAGACTGGGTGAAAAGGAGCCAATTTGAAGGGGCTTTCTCTGGCCACATGTGGAACAGTTTGAGTATCAAAAAGAACAAAAACTGTAATTGATAGAAACACATCATAGATGTTTAAATCTAAATCAAAATGAAGGAAAAGCAGACATGCACCTCGATGAGAGATTTGGTGGTTTGTTCTTTTATCAAAAGGCACATAATGTCTGATTTTTGCCCACTTTTGCTGTTAGCAGTCATTATGCTTCATGCCTCGTTCTGTTAATTATTAGGCTTGCAAATAGTAATTTTTTTTTTTTTGAGGAAGATTAGGCCTGAGCTAACATTGTTCCCATCTTCCTCTGCTTTATATGTGGGATGCCTGCCACAGCATGGCTTGCCAAGCGGTGCATAGGTCTGCACCTGGGATCCGAACCAGCGAGCCCCAGGCCGCCGAAGCAGAACATGCGAACTTAACTGCTGCACCACCGGGCCGGCCCCTGCAAAATAGTAATTTTTTATCACAGCTTTATTGAGATATGGTTCACATACCATGTAGTTCACCCTTTTAAAGTTTTCAGTGGTTTTTAGGATATCCATGGAGTTGTGCAACTGTCACCATAATCAATTTTAGAACATTTGGTTACCCTAGAAGTAACCCCATGCTGACTGACAGTCGGTGTCCATTTTCCCCTGACGGCCACTCTCCAGCCCTCACCAACAGTCTACTTTCTGTCTGTGTAGATTTGCCTGTTCTGGACCTTTCGTGTCATAGGTGGTCTTACATGACTGACTTCTTTCGCTTAGCATGATGTTTTCAGGGTTCATCCGTGTGACAGTGTGTACCAGTGCTTCATTCCTTTTTATTGCCAAATAATATTCAGTTGTATGGATATGCCACATTTTATTTGTCCATTCATCAGTTGAGGAATATTTGGGTTGTTTCCACATGATCATTGTTAATAATGCTGTGAACATTTGTATACAAGGTTCTGTGTGGCCATATGTTTTCATTTCTCTTGGATATGTACCTAGGAGAGGAATCGCTGGTTCGCACAGCGACTCTGACCTTTTGAGGAACTGCCAGACTGTCTTCCACAGTGGCTGCCCCATTTTACAGTCCTACCAGCAGTGTATGGGGTTCCAGTTTCTCCACATCCTTGCCAATGCTTACTGTACACTTTTTTAACTATAGACGGTAAAGTGTACATAATATAAAATATACCATTCTAACTGTTTTTAAGTATGCAGCTCAGCGGTGTTAAGTACACTCACAATATTGTGCAACCATCACCACCATCTATCTCCAGAGCTTTTTCATCATCCCGAACAGAATCTCTGTACCTATTAAACACTTAACTTCCTGTTCCTCTCTCCCTGTTATCTATCTTTTTGGTTATAGCCTTACTAGTGGGTATGAAGTGATATCTCATTGTGGTTTTGATTTGCAACCTCTGATGGCTAATGATGTGGAGCATCTTTTCATACAGCTATTGGCCATTTGTGCATTTTCTTTGGAGAAATATCTATTCAGATGCTTTTACTGAATACTACTAAAATGCTTTCAGATATTTTGATTGTGTTGTTTGTGTTTTTGTTATTGAATTATAATAATTCTTTTTATGCTCTGGATACAAGTCCTTTATCAGATGGATGAATTGCAGATATTTTCTCCCACTTTATGGGTTATCTTCTTCCTTTCTGGATGATATCCTTTGAAGCACAAAAGATTTTAATTTTGATGAAGTTCGATTTATTGATTTTCTCTTGTTCTTGTGCTTTTGATATCATATATAAGAAACCATTGCCTAATCTAAGATCATGAAGATTTATGCTTACATTTTCTTCTAAGAGTTTTATAGTTTTAGCTCTTACATTTAGTTCTTTGATCCATTTTGAGTTAATTTTTTGTATATGGTGTGAGGTAGGAGTCCAACTTCGTTTTTTTGCATGGATGTCCAGTTGTCCCAGTACTATTAGTTAAAAAGACTGTTCTTTACCTGTTGAATTATTTTAGCACCCTAGCTGAGAATCGGCTGACCTGAAATGTGAGAGTTTATTTTGGGACTTCCAATTCTATGGCATAAAATAATAAATTTTTAGTTCTATTAATTTTGTTTTCATTTATTAGCTGGATTGATTTTATAAGGAGATGCCTCCCCTCATCTACTATTTGGTTACTAAGTGGTACAGTTCATGTAGGGGAAACAGTATATATACTTGATTTTTTGTTTTCCCAGCTTTTAAGATAATCAATTGGTTTTCTCTTATCCTCAGAAGGTGACCAATTAGGTATTTTTTTGTTATCATTATAAACTCATGGATTAAAACATATTTGATTGAGTTCGATCTATTGCAATTATTTGCATGATGAAAGCACAAAATTTCACTTCTTTGGTCAGCAGAAGGTTCACGTTGGCTCCTGAGTTCTCTTGATGGGACCCTAATAGTCTTTGATGGCTTCCTTGCCATTTGGCATATGTCAAGATGTTCTGAGCTGATTTTGTGCATTCTTCGCCTGAGATCTGGTCTCATCTGGTTCTTTTAATGGGAAATGGTACTGAAGACCACACGTGGGCACTAGGATACGCATTGCTCTCAGGGTGGTCAGTGTATGTGTGTTTAGTTTAAAGCTAAAATACGTGGTAAGTTTATAGTGATATTTCCCATTCAAACTCAGGACTATAGGATTGTTAATATAATCTCTTTTGTATTAGATCTCTACCTCACTTCTTCCTTATCAAGATTCATATTCCTCAGGGAAATAGGAGATGATAGAATTAGTATATCCCATAAGTATTCACTTGCTTTTTTCCCACATTACAAATCCTGCAGTCTCTGAATAGTGATACTAATGCTATTATCACCAAGTGTGATTACTGAAAACAATTGAAAATGTTTTTCTGCATGTGCTAGTTTAATTCCTTTTTTTCTTTTTGGCTGAGGAGGATTCGCCCTGGGCTAGCATTCATGCCAGTCTTCCTCTATTTTTTAGTATCCCCCTATTTTTTGCGGGCCACCAGCACAGCATGGCCACTAACAGAGCTGTGTAGGTCCATGCCCGGGAACCAAACTGAGGCTGCTGAAGCAGAGCACACTGAACTTAACCACTGGGCCCCTGGGGCTGGCCCTAATTCCTATTTTTTATGGTTGTATTTATATCTAATTGTCAGATCAGATAGCCATTACATACTATAATATCTCCTTTTCCCCCCTTATTTAGTCTTAATTTTATGCTCACGACCAGTCTTTATGTTGATGTCTCTAGTCCTTTTGGTTGTCTGAGGCTTGTGCTCTGGAAAGACCCATGAGGATAACAACTCCCCAGGTTTATATGTATTGATAATAGTGTAGGTCCTTTGTATTTGAAGGTCAGTTTTTCTGGATATGAAGTTTTTAGCTCACATTTTTTAGTATCTTACATGTGGTACCCTGTTTTCTTCTGCTTTAAAGACTGGCTGTTGAAAATCTAATGAACACTTAATTTTCTTTTCCTTACGAGTAGTGGTTCTTTTTCTTTTCCTTGGTGGTCACTGCCTAGAACCATTGTCATTGGAGATGCCACATGGTAGTATCCTAATTCTATCATCCTTTCTGGATTTATCAGCTAGAATTTTGGATTTTGTGAAAATGGTAGTAGTGGTGACAGCAGCATAGCTTTTGGATTTTCCCAAATTCTCACAAAAAAAGATGAAACAACTCAACAAAAAAACTAAAAGAAGCATACCCAAAACCCGGCCCATGGACAACATGTACAAAAGCACCCAGTGACAGAGCATCCCTAGGAACCCCAGAACCCAAGTGGATGCAGACAAAACTCCAGCAGCACACAGAGTGCCAGCGTGCTGCCGGAGTCCGCGTGGGAGAAGGCAGAGGTTGGCACCAGCATGTCTAAGAGGCCTGAGAATGGGAGAGGCCCCCAAAGAGCCAACAGGTGTTCACTGGACAGCGGGGCGGGCCCATTGGAGAAGATGAGGTGGAACGGGGAGAGGAGTTTCTTCCTCAGCAGTGGGTGAGTCCACAGGAGCCATGCAACGCCTGCAGGAGCTCCATGGACCAGCCCCCTTGAACTGGACACTGACCAGCCAGGACTCTCTTCCGCTGGGCCCCACATTGAGGAGTGAAATAAAAATTGAGCAGAATAGACCTAATTGAGACCCTGTGTGACATGAACCAAATGCAATATATGGATCTTGTTTAGATCCTTATTTGAACAAACCAAGTGGAAAAAAAATTTAGACAATGCAGTGGTTTGAACACTGAATATTTTGTATTAAATATTTACTGTTAATTTTTAGGTGTGATAAGAGGTGTTGTATGTACAAGAAAGGTTCTCAGTCTTTTAGAAATTCCTGCTGAGCTATTTGTGGATAAAATGATATATCAAGGCTTTAATTTAAAATAGTCCTGGGGCTAGGGCAGGGGGTATATAGCTGGAATAAGATTGGCCAAATGTCACTAACTGTTGAAGCTGTGGTTGGATACGTAGGGGTTTTCTCCAGCTTCTGCAGAACCATCTAGTACCGTCAGCCTGAGTGGGTTTAGGTGCGAATTCAGAGTGGGTAACAAATTTGACTTTCCATAGAATCTCCTAATTCTTCTAGGCCTAGTCATTTATTTCGGGAGGTGTATAAAGTTACCATGAGTGTTATTCTTTAGGAAGCTTAAGGATTACCCAAGAATAAAAGTAAGTTATTTTCTAGCTTCGGAGAATCCTTTAAATAATATTAAAAATCATCAAGCCAATGCTACTGTTGGAGTTAAGGATGTTATTTCACTTTCAAGGTGCTGAGATTCCAAGAGGTAGTGTTCTTACCGTGTAGCCCCAGCTCTTCCCCATATGCTCGTTCAGCAGCATTCTTATCAGAATTGGGAATGTAAAGTTGATCATTAATATTCTGAGGCCTAGCCATCTTGAGAATGTTTAATGTGTAGCTTGCAACACTGTTGTAGCTGATTTTGTATATATCTGGTTATTTTCCAGGAGTAGACTAATGCCCTCTGAATAACAGGAGGTCTCTTTAGTCTGAGGGCATCAAAATATTGATTGGTACACGGTGCACTAATTGTCCCAAAGGGACTTCCCCAAATACTGAGCTTACTCTTAGGTTGTAATTAGACCTTGACTGGTAATCATAAATAGCCATTGCATGGAGCTTAAAATGACTTGGTTTTGGTGAAAGATAAGTCAGCAGCTAAGGAAGACTTTACTGGGTATCATAGTTTTTATTCAGTGACAGTCCTTTCATATTACTTGTACATTCTTCCCCTGTGCACATGTTGACTTGTTTTTTAAACTTATCTGTCTAGGTTTGGAGCAAGTATGTGAAGAAGTTGAGTGATTTTGCTAAGCCAGAGAATATTGACTCGGCCGTGCAATGCCTGAACGAACTTATAACCAACACCCTACACCACATCCCAGATGTCATCACCTACCTTTCAAGACTTAGAAACCAAAGTGTGTTTAACTTCTGCGCTATTCCACAGGTATGGAATGGGGCTATTCTTGTTGTATATGGGAAGCAGAGGCTAAAGGGAATGGTGTGATGGGGGTGGATAAAATGCCTTTACTATTTTGGTCTGCTGTATTCAAGGATATGGTTCCCTAAAAAGATGACTTTATTTTCTTTTGCTGGGGGGCAAACAGTGTTCCACAACACCTCCCCTTTGCCCCACAACCACCACACTCAGCCTTGAGGTTAAGTCTGCTCCTTTCCAGAACCTTCCAGAACTTTTCTTCCATTAACTATTCTGAACTAGTTAGATCCTTATCCTCACAATTAAATGTAGGGCTTTGGCCTGGATTTATGGCAGTGCTGAGTGCTTCGTGTAGGTGAAGCTGTTATCAATAAAGGTCTTAATGAAGCACCACTCTCCTTTTTACTAGAACCTGATCCTATGGACTTAGCCCCTCAATATTCTAAGACTACACTTTTTAAATGCCTTTCCCAATTACTTCAATTTTTAACTCAAATAAGTGAAGAAAGTCATAGGATTTAACTGATTTGGAAACTTGGTTTGGTCTTGTTCTAAGGACCAACCTTGAGTGGTTGTTGGAACTAAAATCTGTGTGCCTGACTTAGGTTTCCATTTATCCTAGAAGTAATTTACATTTCAGCTGGGAAACTACCCTCCCCTTTTCTTTTTTTCCCCCCCATGTTATTTTTTAATGTATAATGATTATGTTCGATGTACGAAAAATAGAACAAAATAGAAAATTCTTTCCAGATATTATTTTGAGACATATTTTTCAGATCTAATAACTCATTGCTCTAGCATGGAAAATGTTGCATTGGCTTGTGTTTGTTTTTTCCAAATAAAAAGGAACTTTTGTGGCTGAATTGCAGAGTTATTTAAGACTGCAAAGACCCCTTTATTCTGTGTGTTGTTGAGAAAGGAGGAGTGGGAAAAGTCAAAGTTTTGATGTCCTTTCTTCATGGGTGTTTTTTCTGGTTAGTTACATCTTAGCTCTTTGGCGCTTTCTCATTCCACAGAAGGTTTTCTTACCTTTTATGATGCTGATTGCTTACAGCACTGTTTCTTACTTTTTTCATGAAATGAATCAGTGTTTTATCTCTCTCCTTATTACCTGTAGGTGATGGCCATTGCTACTTTGGCTGCCTGTTATAATAATCAGCAGGTGTTCAAAGGAGTAGTGAAGATTCGAAAAGGGCAAGCAGTGACCCTGATGATGGATGCCACTAATATGCCAGCTGTCAAAGCTATAATATACCAGTATATGGAAGAGGTGGGTGTTTATTTAACTACCTGGATAATTTGTAGCTGTTTTTATGATTTAAATAATGTCAGTATTTAAACATTTCGTATTTGGATGTCAGATGATTCTAACAGCTCACTCTGTTATGGCGTAAAGAGACAGAGTTGGTATCCTTTATTAGGAAAAAGTATATGCACGGGGAGCTGACTGTTCCGAGCTGCACACACAGTACCCTGATGTTAGAGGCCACCTACCCTTCTTGTTTATGGGTGAGGAGTGTGGAGCTGCAGCCTGTGTATGCTAATGCACTGTCCGACTGAGTGACTCTCAGATCCCAGTCCACATTTCCTGACACCCAATCCAGTACTTTCTATTACACTATAGGCCTCAATTGAGAAACCACAGTAGGGCATTTCAGCAAAGGGAAACCATCAAGTTACAATTATTTTTAAATTTTCTAATGTAAATCTCATTTTTTAAACGCCAATGCCATCCTATAAACAAAACATCCTTGTTCGAGTCAAATCTCCAGCTGTGGAGGGTATGACATCTGACTAGGTTCAAAAGAACTTTGTCTTAGAGGCTGGAACTCTCTAATCACCAGGCCTTAGGGCTGTGGTTCTCAAATGGAGGTGGTTTTACTCCCTCTCCCCCGGGGACATTTGGCAATGTCTGGAGACATTTTTGATTGTCACAACTGGGGAGGGGGATGCCTACTGCCATCTGGTGAGTGGAGGCCCCGACATCCTTAGGTGTATTCTTACTGCAGATTGAAATACTACAGAAGTACATGACAGCATAAAAGGACCCCTCCCTCCTCCTTCCCCAGAGATCACTGCCGTCCGTAGATCGCTCTGTCCTTCCAGCCCCCGGTTGTGCCTTTACACGGAGGTGATTTGTAACAGCAGTTTCATCAAAACAGAGTTCTAGAAAACCTTTATTTCCTCTGATTTCTATTCCACATCCCCTTGTATTTCCTCCCTGTCTTCTCTTTGACAAATTCTGGACCTCAGCATTGCCACCAGAGGCACCTATAGAAGGTATAAGAGAAGACCACGTTTTATGAAAGTCCTAAAATCCTTTTAGTGACTAGATGAAAGTGTCCAGCCATTGACCAAAATATTGCTACCGCCAAGACTCAGGACAGTCTGCTTAACCATATAGCCAGCATTTATTTTGGGCTTCCTATGTGTCTGGCATACAACGGAATAGGTAGGTACTATTAATATCAAGGAAACTTGAGGCCCTAACCCCATGGCTGGAGCTATAACTTGGACCCACGTCCGGCTGACTTTGGAGCCTCTGTTGTTCACCACGATTCTGAGGGGTTGAATTACTCTTTCTAAACTGTGAATACTGCCATTTTAGGCGCAGTTTCTCCATTTTATATAAATTAGAAACGTTTTATGTAGTATGTAGTTCAGAGAATATTTTAGCTTTGCAGTTTTATTCTGATTCCTAATTTTAGAAAACCATTTTTTAAAAGTGTTGTAGGCAGTTCTATTACTATATTAAAATTTGAGTTCTAGTGTTCCTCTTAACTACTGGAATTAAATCCTAGTTGTGATTCACAGTTTGATTTAGGGCAGGGGTAGGCAGACTACAGCTGGCTGACCCCGTTTTTGTAAATAAGTTTTTACTGGAACACAGCCACACCTGTTTGTTTACATGTTGTCTGTGGCTGCTCCCGCAATACAGAGGCAGAGTTGAGTAGCTGCTACAGGAGGTGCCCCACGAGGCTGAAAATATGTTTTGGCCCTTTAAGAAAAAGTTCGCTGAGGGCCCTGCCCTGTGGCTGAGTGGTTAAGTTCTCGGAGCTCCCATTCGGAGGCCCAGGGTTTCACTGGTTCGGATCCTGGGTTGGGACATGGCACGGCTCGTCAGGCCATGCTGAGGTGGTGTCCCACATGCCACAACTAGAAAGAACCACAACTAAAAAATATACAACTACGTACTGGGGGGATTTGAGGAGCAAAAGCAGGGGAAAAAAAAAAGAAGATTGGCAACAGTTGTTAGCTCAGGTGCCAATCTTTTTAAAAAAAGAAAAAGAAAAGAAAAATTTTGCTGAGCCCTGATTTAAGGCATCCGTTATTTTGTTTCAAGTTACTCCAGTGAAACTCAAGGTATTTTGGAAGAAATGCTTAAGTTGATTTGATTCAAAAAAATCTCTGAAGATTGCTGAGGCTCAAGTAATAGAATGTGGAAATGATTTCAATGTCAGCATTAAGGACGTTTTGTAAATAAATTTCAAGTTAAAACTTTTTGTATCATGTCTACAAGTTGTCTGGCATCCACGTACTCACACTGATCCTATTTCTCCTCACTGACCAAGTGTGTCCTTGGCAGTAAGACAGGAAGACATTTCTTCCGTCATGTCCCTGGCCTTACTGGTCGAGGCAATAATGCACCTGCAGGGGACTTTCAAGATCTCCTTGTGCAGCTCTCATGGTTAAAAGAGTTGGAGCGAAGCCCAGATGCTCCTGAGCAGGTGGACGCTGCTCCTCAGGGCGCTCCGTCCTCTGGAGCAGCCTCAGCTTGGAAAGGGCCTAGATACCTGTCAGCTGGGGAGAAGTGCAACCAGCTATTTTGAGACAGAAACAAATGCGCAGGCAAACAGCCAGAAACTTTATTTCCTTCTCCGCCAAAGTTAATTCCTTGGCATGAGCAGTCTTTTTCAAGCTGGCAGAGTTTCCTGTCTCACTCTCGCTGTGGTTAAGGTAGGGCATCGCCATGCTCTTCAAGCCCTATTTATTCTCTCCGCTCAGAGTGTGGGCCTCTGTCCAGCAGCTTCTGCGTCCCTGGGAGCTTGCTGGAGTCTCCGTCCCTACTGGAACCTGCTGGATCAGAATCTGCCTTTACCACGACCCCCAGGGATTGCTGTGAATGTAGCGTTTGCAAAGTACTGCTCTGTGTCCCAGCCTCTCACTCTCAGCTGACTCCGCCTTTAACCATGTGAGGAAGTGCGAGGTTCTACGTTGGGAGCTCCCTCCACTCTTGTCTGTGTCTGCCTCTCGCGTGCAGGCCTTACTCCCAGGTCCACACATTCATTTCCTCCTGTCTGCTCAAGATCCGCCCTCTTCGTGTGTCTAAACCCTTTCTCTTCCCTGCGTCATTCCTCTCAGTTTATGTATGTGCTCAGGTCACTCACTTCAAGAGGTGACGGAACCAGAGATCTTCCTGCCATGTGAACTCGCCTCCGCCCGCTCTGCCCCATCTCCTTGCCTTCACAGCTGAGCTTCTCCAAAGAGCAGCTGTACTTAATGTTATTTATTCATTCCCATTCTCTTCTCAACCCACTTCCTTCTAGCTTTTGTTCTTACCTCGTCATTAGAACTTTTCCTACTGGAGTGATTTGATGACCTCCTAATTTACAAATCTAATGACCAATTTAAAAAACTTTTCCACGATCCCACTGTTTCACTTGACGCTGGATCTTTCTCTCCTTGAAGCCCTTTCCTCCTGTGGCTTCTTTGACACCTTCCTCCGGTTTAACCTCTTAGCTCTCTGTCTACTCCTTTCCCTTCTTGCTCCTTAGCTGGTATTTTCTTGAGTTCTGTCTTGATTTTTATTTTCTCTCACTACACACAAGCTTTCTGGTTCTCTCATGTATGGCCATGGCTGCTGCCTCCACCATGTGCTCGTCACTCCTGACTTGCTTCCTCCAGCTCAGACCTTGGTCATGAGCTGCTGTTGTTGCTGTTAATGACATCGCCATTCACCTAAGCATGGAATCCAGATGACCCGGGGGGCGTCCCAGAGTCCTCCTTTATTCTCCCTAACCCTGTGTAGGAATCTCCATGTCCTGCCTCATCTACCTTTAGGCTTTCTATACTCATCAGAGTTCTGTGTGCGTGACCCTCTGACTGAGCAATCTAGGACTTTCCCTACAAAAAGAACCAGAAAATTGCGAGGATGCTTATTGTAGCATTTTGTCCTCAATCCTCATGGAGAAGGAATTGATTAAATTATAGTACATTCATACTGTGTGGCTTGTGTTTAAAAAAGATGACATCATTTTGTAGGTTCTGGCATTAATGAATGTCTGTAAATTGTTCTGAGTGAAAAAAATCAAATTATAGAATATGTTTATAACCTGTTTTTTAAAAATAAAATTCTATATATGTATAATTTTATATGCATAATTTAGAGTTGCATATATTTATACATTATAATATAGTCATATATAGAGTACATAAAATATATATATGATATTTTATGTGTTATAGATAGGCTTATATGGGCATAGCAAGAGGTATAAAAGTATACTGGTATATTACGTTATTATGTCAGTCTATAGGGGACGTTTTATACATTTATACATAGACTTAGTAAGGGCATAGCGAGAGGAGGTGTGAAAGGAAGGATGCCAGCCTGTGGCTGAGGTGAGTAATGTAAGGCAATTTTGACTTTTTACTTTATTTCTATATTGCTTGTTTTTACAAGCATCATTCCATCATCTAAAGTTGTTTCTAAGGAAATTAAAGAAGAAACTGTGGTTTCATCCCGGCTCTGTTTTTCTCCCTGTCGCTGTCCTTTGCAGCAGACTGTTAGATATTCGGGATCGTTAGCTCATTCCTGGAGGCACAGTCTTTCGTTTCCTTGTTATATGAAATTGTAGCTGGGCTTTTTTCAGGGAGGAGGAAGGGTGGCAAGAATATATGTTTGTGGGGGCTGGCCCCGTGGCCGAGTGGTTAAGTTCGCGTGCTCCGCTGCAGGCAGCCCAGTGTTTCGTTGGTTCAAATCCTGGGCATGGACATGGCACTGCTCATCAAACCACGCTGAGGCAGCGTCCCACATGCCACAACTAGAAGGACCTACAACGAAGATTATACAACTGTGTACCGGGAGGCTTTGGGGAGAAAGAGGAAAAAAAATAAAATCTTTAAAAAAAAAAAAAAAGAATATATGTTTGTGGAAAAAATACCTATTATAAATGAGAATTTGGGGGGGGGGAAGTGTGTTTTTAATGCCTGCTCTGTCCTCCTCATCCTCCTGCTTCCTCTCGGCTTGGACCATTGTCACCTCCCACCGTATCACCTCTTACTGATTGGTCAGTTTGGGTCAGTAGACATTTACGGAGGCCCGCTGTGTGGCAGACGCAGGGCCAGGCTGGAGAGAGCTGGCTGAGTAAGACATGGTGCCTGTGAGGCTTACAGTCTAGTTAGAGAGACAAATACAAATAGATAATTTCAGTGTAAGTGATAAGGAAGGAGGATGGACAGGAGAGCAGCGCTTGGCCCGACCTGGGGCTGTAAGGCAGGTTTTCTAGAAGATACAATACCTATGTTGAAACTTGGGCCATAGGTAAGAGTTAGCCAGGTGAAGGGCTGTGGGAGGAGCATTCCAGCAGAGGGAATGGTGTGAGTGAAGAAAGGAACAGAAGCGTGCAGAGGGTGGTGGGCAGCAGCAAGGGAGGCTGGAGAGCAGTGGTGGGCCCGATCATGGGCGGCCTTGTGCCTCACATTCAGGAGCTCAGACCTTACTTGGCAGGGGCTAGGGAGCCAATGAAGTTGTCAAGCAGTGGTTTTCCATCTCTTTGGGGACAGTGTGGAGAACAGATGAGTGGATTTAAGGGTTCAAGCATAGAGGCAGGAGTTCAGTTTGGAGGCTGGTGTAGCTCGGAGGAGAGGCACTGAGGGCCTCACCAGAGGCAGTAATGATAGGCATGAGGAGGGGGACTGGGAGGTTTGTGGAGAGGGGGAGGAGGTGTGGAGGAGCGAGGACTCTAGGATGACTTTTAGGGGCCCTGCTTCTGCTCTTGCCTGCCTTCCTCTCCCCTGTTGCCTGTACCACAGATTCGATCTCGATTCCCTGAGCTGCGTTTGCCCAGTCTTTCCAATATTATTTCCCTTCTCCATGTTACTCTGCTTCAAGCTAATCAAACTGTGCTGACATTACCAGGTGCCTGTGTGCGCCTGGCCTTGTGAGGTGTCGGGGATGCGACAGTCACTGAGAACCTGGGTAGCTCCCCAGGTGCCACACGTGCTCAGGCCTCCCTGCTTGCTCCCGAGGATGGGCTTCAGGATTACACAGGCCTGCAGTGACATCGGGCCTCCTTGATGGAGTGGCTTTGGGTTATTACTTTCGTGCTCTCTGAACCTGAGTTTCCTCATTGGTAATGGGCATAAGATACCTCCCTGCTTAGGATTGTCGTAAGAAGGAAACACGGAGGATGTTTGTAAATTTCCCAGGACTCAATAAGTGGCACTGACTATTTTTTCCTCTTTCTCCAACAGATTTATCATAGAATCCCCAACTCAGACCCATCTTCTGGTAAAACAAGGCAGATCATCTCCACGATCAGGACACAGAATCTTCCCAATTGTCAGCTGATCTCTCGAAGCCACTATTCCCCCATCTACCTGTCATTTGTCATGCTCTTGGCTGCCCTGAGCTGGCAGTACCTGAGCACCCTGTCCCAGGTCACAGAAGACTATGTTCAGACCGGAGAACACTGACGTGGAACCAGGCTGGGGGCTGAAGTTCACCATGACATGGATTGACCTTTTCTTCATGGATGGATATTGGCTTCCCCTCCTTTGTTTCCCTCCTGCTTTAATCCCTAAAAGAACTCTGTGGGCTTGGACCTTTCGAAACTGACATGCAGTTGAGAAGAAGATGAGAATAAAAGGGAAGGATGTCTCATCCTCAGCTACCTGGGGATGCTTGTGGGTGGTGGCAGCTCGCGCAGGGGCTGATGGCAGAGCACTCGTTGCCGCGGGCTTGGGGAAATGGTTGCATATGGGACTGCTGAGAGGTCTTCTTTAGTGTGAATCCTGGCTACAATTATAATTAAATGTATTTCATTTGAAGCAACCTTTGAATACCTCTCCTAATAGAAAATGAAGTGAATTTTCTTTCTGTTCTATTCCTATTTTTCTCGTCCTTTTTTCTTCAGTTGATTTGGATGTAGTAGATATGAATGTTCATAGTTCTAGGTAATATTCCCACCCATGTTCCTAAGAAATGCAGACTGTCTTCTGCACATGAAGGCTGGGAATTAACTTCTGGGTGTTCTGGTGTTATTTCCTCGTTTAAAGGGAGTTTAGCTTTCAGAAAGAAACAGCAGGATTGCCTCTGGCCCCACTATAGAAAATTGGTCTCCAGTTAAGGCTGATGTTTTTGAGAAGATTTTTATAATAAAGAATTGAATTATTCTGCATTTGTCAAGGGCACTTCACTTGAAAGCCTGGATGGGCATGGCATGCGTGGAACTCAAGAATGGAGTTAGTGACTGATGGATGGCTGACTGTCTGCTGCCACCACGAAGCAAGCCAGAACAATACTGAGGGGCACAGCTACCCTGCCCCATGCGCCTGTGCCTGCTGGAAACGGAGCGAGTGGCCACACGGCCTCACTGCCCCACCTTGTGACCTGCATCCACTCTGCCAGCCTACTCGACTTTTGGCTCGTTCTCTTAGCTGCGTTCTGAAATTTTATTGCATTCAGAGTTGTTTTTCAGCTTTTCCTTTTTTTAAATTACCAGTTTATACACCGAAGTCTCGAGAAAGGTAAAAGATGTTCTCCAGTGATCGGTTTAAAAGCTGAATGCTGCTTCGCCTAATTCTCCTAGCAGGGCTCATCTCCCTCTTTACCCCAGCACAGCCAAAGTCTGTGGTGTCCTCTCCCCCAGTGACTCACTGAGATTCTCGCCTCGGATAGGGATGACATGGCCCCTCGCTAGGGGTGCGTTTGCAAAAGCCCCTTAGGCTGAGAATCAGTGTTGTAGGGCGTTGAAGTAACTTTCCAGAAGCCGTTAATGCTCTCAGTATATATCATTTATAGTCTGTTCCTTGGCTACAGTCCTTTGTGTACAGGGACTTAATCATTGGATTTGAGGTTTTTTCTAGCAATAATGTTGGATTGACATTGTTGCACACACCCTCACTGATTGTCCTCCTGTGACCACTGCTGCTGTCTGACGCAGCTGGCTTAGCCTCCGTCAATGGAGGCTTCAGTTAATCGGTTCCTTTGAGGTTCCGCCCCGGACAAACTTGGCGCCACGCTGAAGCCAGAGTAACTTGCCACATGCCACTGTAAGCCAGACTCAACAGTAATTTCCCAGGCAATTTAACCATCAAAACTTGATTGGAGATTCCCAGGAAGATTGTTGAAAATGTGTATGTTGAAATCTAAGGTCAGTTCTGCTAAAGTTCACGTAGGGCACAAGACACCCTGGCAGAAGGAGCCTTGATCTGCGGTGGACGAACTGAAAGCCTCTCTCCTGGCTCAGTCGTGGCCTGTGGGACCTTCCAAGCTTCCGTGTGGTCTAGGTGATCTCTTAGGTCCCTCACAGCCAGAAAGCTATGTAATTTTCACTATCACCGGCTTGTGCAAAGGTCTTAGCTCTCATGCCCTCTGCTAAGCTCTTTGGAAGACTGTTTCCCTCATAAATATGTTTCTCGGCTAAAATTGCCGGGTAAAATACAGGAGGCCCAGCTGGACTTGAATTTCAGATAAAGTGCTTTTTCAGTATAATGATGTCTCAAATATAGCATGGGACATATTTATAATAAAAAATTACTTTATCCAAAATTCAAGTCTAATGGGGCATCCTGGATTTTCATTTGCTAAATCTGGCAACCCCACCCTCTACTCCATTTTGAAGGTAATTAAATGTATAGCGTTGCCGGCATACAGTCTACTTGATTCCTACTTACAGTGGAATATTTTAAGTTTTCCTCAGAGGAGCAGCTGACCCCTCTGAATGTAGGGCTTTAAATGACTCAGTTACAACAGATGGGAGCAGGAGCCTGAGCTCTAGGTTTTGGGAGCTTCTAGAGCTCTAGCTAAACCTGCACACACGCACACCTCCTTTTGGTAAAGTTCTCGGAGCAACTGCCTGGAAGCCCCGTTCTTCTGTCTACTGAGCCATTTCTCTGGCTGGAGGGGGTGTGTGACTAGGGGAGGAGGAAAGATGGCTGCCCATTTGTTAATAAGCATTCTAGGTTATTAGCAGTTCTGGAAGCAGAGCTCTAAGGCTGTGGTTCTCAAATTTTAGTGTGTATCATTAGTGCCTGACGGTCCCAGATTGCTAGGACCATAGACTTTCTCAGTAGGTCCGGGGAGGTGCCCCCAAACTTGTGGTGTTTTTCGTTTTTTTTTTTTTATTGAGTTCATAATAGTTTACATCACTGTGAGATTTCAGTTGTATATTATTTCTTGTCTGTCACCACATAAGTGCTCCCCTTCACCCCCTGTGCCCATCCCCCACCCCCCTTCTCCTGGTAACCACTGAACTGTTTTCCTTGTCCAAGTACTTGTTTATATTTCACATGAGTGAAATCACCTGGTGCCAAACTTGTGGTTCTTTTAACGAGCTCTCAGGTGATAACAAATGCTGCTGGTCAGGAGAGCAGTTGGAGAACCACGGCTTTATTTAAAGAATTATCCTTCAATCCTTCACTTTAGTGAACATATGAATCACCTGGAGTCTTGTTACAGTACAAATGCCGATGCAGAGGTCTGGCCCCAAATTACGCATTTCTCACAAGCTCTGAGGTGATGGCAGTGCTGCTGGTCTGTGGACCACTTCCAGTAGCCAGGCTCTGTGAATAGTTATCTGATGCATATTAAAGAGTGGAAAAGCTTCAACTACCTATCTTTGCTCAAACGTCTAAATCTGAAATGTCTAAAAATATGCCCTTCTCCAGGTAAAGAATGAAAAGGCACTGTCACTTGTCATCTTGTTTGGACAGGCACCCAAGGAAAACTTATCACCTAGGGAATTGAACTGACGTGACGAGGTGATGACTGATGGGGTAATTTGAGCTTTATTAAAGTGCTGACATCGATCCCAATCATAAAATCCCTTTTATTTTGTTGTTTTCTAACAAAGACTCCTTAAGCCAAGTGTGAAGATACCCCTAAATTCATTTTGGTCCTTCATTTAGCACATCTCTGCTGGGGTGATGATGGAGTTGCAGGTGGGCACATGGTGACGATGGGGGAAAGCAGTATTGAAATGGAATTATTCAACTCAGTTTGGGAGTGGGTAGAAATATCCCAGAACTTCACTGAAGTTATGAATGTATTCTAACTGGAATTGTAAGAATAAAGTGATTACAAATTTGTGGCTTTGGTCACCCTTGTTAAGCACTTCACAAGTGCTATGATGTTTCACCAATTTTCCTACAGTGTTCACCAGGTGTTTAAGAGCTTATCTGAGGTAGCTTCTGATTCCTAACTTCTGAGTCAAATCAGAAGTCACTTTCCAAGCTTTTGGAGATAGTCCAACTGTTGGTTGGGGAAGGGAAATAATTGAGGTGTTGACAGGCCAGTGTTATGGGTACCAATTCTTCTAGTTCCCTCAAGAACTAGTATACTTCATTGCTGATTCTTAACTAGGACTATGCCAAGGTATAGTTCTTAACCAGCAATGTAAATTGAAGAGTCACAGGGACTCTTAAAATACAGCACACAGGCCCTGCCTCCAACTCACTCCAGTGTTGGAGGGCACCAGGGAAACGGGACATCACCAATACACCGTGCCCACATGAACCCTCAGACAGGTCACTGCTGGTTTGTGGTTGGTAAAAGATCGAGTATGACTACGTTCTTAGCTCCTTAAATTAAGCAGCAGCAGAGCTTATCAAGGCTTGGGGCAGTCTGGGGGATGGATTCACAGAGAAGGGTTGATGAGAATGACAGGGGACTACGAAGAGACAGAAGCCATGGTTCAAAAGTATGGCTGGGGCAGGAGGAAGTTAAAATTAGGTATTTATCTTGTTCCACCCAATTGAGGCGAGAGATCCTGGTTAGTGGTTAGAGTTTCAAGGGCACCCAGATCCACGAGAACGTGCTTCTTTCTGGGGGATAAGGATAGACAGCAGCTACAAGTCTACAGTGACAAATGATCTTTGCGATCCCACCAGAACACAGACTCACATTGAAGGAGAACACTTTTATTGGCACAGTCATTCCTTTCCTTGTAAATTAACAGAGTAAAGCAGTGATTTTTAAACAGTAAAAGCTGGTTTCTCCCACACTAGTTTCACTGTGGTATCAGAGGTCAGATCAGCCCAATCATAACCACCCAGTTTTAATTTAAGGAGCCCATCTGTGAAACTAGCACGGCTCTTCCAATGATCAGACTCTCATTCACATGATCAGCTGAGGTGCACAAAAAATAAAACTTCTATTACAAAAGAATCATGCCAAGGACAAGACTAGAGATGGTTAGCAACAGGGCAAAGCTCAGTAGTTGCAGGGGCCCTAGGAGAACGTGGCTTTCTCCAAAGAGCTGCCCGCCCCACTATTTCTCTTCTCAACCGATTCCAAATCTGGAAAGCTGCTTGTTTAGACCTACCACCGATGCATGGGAATTTCTCTTGTTAGTAATTTCACTTTCTGTCTCTTTGGAAAACCTACTAACCCTTTATGTCTCTGTCTTGCTGCCTGGGGATGCATGGATGGGGAAGGCCGAGGAGCTGGCTGCAGCGGAGCTGGAGCAGCAGGCCCTACACACAGCACTAGTCTAAGGGGAAGGACTTGCTCTGCTGGCCGCAGGGCTTATGTGGTCTGAGTGTGTGCACTGTGACAACAGCCCGCTGAGCGGGCTGGGAGGGAGCCAGGCCTTGGACGTGTCTCCTTGGAAGACAGCTCTGATGGTAGACACAAGGTTTGGCCCAATCCAGTCCTTCAGGTCCTGTCTAAAAGTGCTTGTATCTTATCTGAAAATAAAAGACATGCCCCCCTGCCCATAGCCCAACTGGCTCTATTTAGGGGAAAACAGCCCTGGGCTGGCCGACAGGCCCACCGCAGATTAGATCCTCTTCCAGTACTGATCAGTGCATGGGATTCCAGCCACGATTTCCGATTCAATTCCACAGTGATCCTGGCCTCTGAGGATTTTAAAGAAGCCTGGAAAGTAAAAGCAGGGTGCCTTTAGAGTGTGCTTTGGGTTTTGACCCTTGCCAACATATTCAGACTCATCCCTGAAGACCTAGGAGCAGAAGCTACCAAGCCAGCCCCAAAGCAGTCACCAAGCCAGCACCAGGGTGCTCTGTGGGCTTAAACTGTTTGCCCAGCGGCCCAGCTCCATATCATGAGGCCTCTGGACACCACTTCATTCGAGCCCACGTCACCGTTGCTGCAGCTGGTGCGATGGGGACTGTGGCAGGCACAGCAATTTGAAGTTGTGTCCTGGCCCATGCCACCTTCTCTTGGGATCAGAGACTGCCCTTGTGGCAAAAGGAAACTCCAGCTCAAAGGCACCCAGACAGTCACAGCTAAGCCCTAGAAGCCTAGGATTTGGAGCTGTGCAGCCAGGCGGAGCAGAGGACAAGATGACCACTGCGACCTAGCTCACAACACCCTATTCTGAGCAGGAAGGGAGCCGCCACTCACCATTGTCACCCCAGTCAGTGTTCCAGGAGTTGCCAACCAGCCAGTAGGGGGTGCCATTCTCCACTCCCCAGCCCAGGATGCGGACAGCATGGCCGCCCATCATATCTCCAGCAACGTGTTGGTACACTCCTGAGAAAGGAAAAACCTGTTCAGACGGAGACCAGGCCGCCGCCCCTTCTCCCACAGCATCCCTCTAACTCAGCTGGCTACCCCCAGAGCCAGGACAAATGGGGTCCAGGAGGCCCAGCAGGCCTGCCACAAGAAAAGGGTGAGCCCTGTTGTTTTCAAACAGGGTTCTATCCGAACCCTGGTGTTCTATCAGAAGGCTCTAGGGGTTCCCACAGCACTCAGAAATCATTTAAATATATTTTTGAAAGCCCAACACAAACATTTAAGTGAATATTAAAATGGAGTCCAACAAAATGTGCTTCTTGGTTGCCTTTAAAACTAAAGTTATAAATTCTAATTTAAGAAACAATGTTAAAATACTAATTATCTGTTTTTCATATTGGGGCTCCACATAAGGATTTATCTGTCAAAAGGGATTTGTGGCTGAAGGAGTTTTAAATTGCTGCTCTGTCTGGGGTACACGCTGGAGAGGCGAAGTAGGAGAGAGGTTGGGCTGGCGACAGCCAGTGCTGATCAGTGGAGAAAGATATTAGCTGAGGTGCTCAGAGAGGGGCCACCCGGCTATCCCTTCACTGGAGAATCACTGTCAAACTGGAAATGCATCCTTTTTAATATGGGTGGGGACTATGTTAAAAGCTGTGTGCTTTATGGCATTTTTTTCTTGCAGGAGTCGTCTCCCTGTGTCCAGCCCTTGTTTTATGAGTTGAGAGCTTTGGGGTTTTCAATCCAGCAGAAGGTAAATGAGACAGAAGCGGTCAGCACTGACTCCCCATCTGGAATAGGGAATTTCTAAGACAGCTCTCGGGCCAGGACCATCCAGTTCCCCGGGTTGAATCCCCACAGCATTGCACACAGCAAGGTGCTTCTTGTTGACTCATCCTCTCGGTGGTAGGCATGTTGCTGGGACTTTGCCAAAACAAAGGTCAATAAAAAGGGTCACTCGGCCCAGACACATCAAACCTATAGTCACAATGCGAATACACCAATAAAGCAAGGGAGGTGGACAGAGGTGGGAGCCAGTGGTTCCATGGAGGTGAAGACAGGCTTTCCGAAGGAGATATTTGAGCTGGCCTTTACGCGCTAAGTAGAAATTGGCCATATAGAAAAACTCTGGGGAGGATATCTGCAATAGCATGTACAGAAGATCAAATGCGAGCAAGAGGGCAGAGCAGGTGGGAAGCCGCCGAGAGCAGCAATTATGAGTGCCAGGAGCCAGCTGCTGAGTGGCCTGCAAAGAATGAGAGCAGGGCAAGGGGACGCCTGACATAGTCCTACTCCTGAAGGCCCTGCTTTCCTCCCCCGATCAAGTCCTGTTGGTCCCCTGGAACCCGGACGCCCTCCCCCGCGCTGCCATCAGGGAGTCAATACACACCAGACTTGTACTGCAGGAAGTCTGAATACACAGTGAAGGCCGCCTCCACTGGGCCGTTTTTGAAGATCTCTGCCATGATCTCCTTCTCGCTGCTAGAGACGCTGTAAGAACTGCATCCTGGCAAATGAACCAGCCAAGCGGGGGTGAGCTGTGCCTCCCGCATCTCCATCAGCCAATTATTCACTGATTTATGGGGAGTCACCAGGTGAAGACTGTGCGTTTAGGGGACTTGCCCAGCCCGGGCAGTCAGGGAAGATTTCCCAGAGGCAGGAATAACTGAGTTGGATCTGAAAGCTCAGAAGTGGGAGAAGGGGGCTGTGTGGTGAGAGGGGGCAGTGAGCATGAGACTCTGGAAGAAGGGCAGAGTGGTACCCAAAAGGATTCTGGGGTCTGATTACTCCTACATAAAATGAGGGGTTTGGTCCCTTCCAGCTCTAAGCGTCTGTGACTCTAAGACACCATTCCTAAAGCTGAATTCAGGGTGGAGACATGCAGAAAATGCAGTGTGCGCTGTTCCCTCCGGCAAGAGAGGCATCGATGACCCTCCCTTTTCCATCCTGTCTTCCTGACTCTGAGGTCTTACTGCCCTGGCCTCTCCCTTCCTCTGGCCTGGGAAGGGAGTCAGCAGGTCTGGCCAGCACGCTGGGTGGCCCGGGCCCCAGCTTACCGTAGTGTTTGTCTTCTTTGTAGGAGGGGCTGTAGCCGGGCTCGCAGATCTTGCTGCACTTGGGAGTGTCCCCTCCCTCCCCCGTGCATGGGGGCCGGGAGCCGTTCACATGGTGCTCACAAGGAGGAATGGAGTAGGGTCTGCAACCTAGGGGGTCAAGTAGAAAGGAGGGTGTCAGCCAACGGCCCCTACAGAGGCCCTTTGAGGCCAGAGAGAAGAAGTGGGGCAACGGCTAGTGGGATCATAGTTACCCTGACGTCTGCAGCATTGACGCTGCTCTTGCGCCTGCTACTAATTCTGCCACAGAGAGGACTGGCGTGTCTGTCTACCCTATTTTTCAGCCCAGCACTCCTCCCCTCAACCCTCGACCTTCACTTTGTAATGGAAAATGAGACCATCATTATTCACTGCTTATAAAATCCATCTGGCCAGAGAGGGGCTTAGGGCAGACACTCACCTACATGGGAGTCATAGAGGCCACCGGAAACCAGGCCCTGTTTTGTCCAAAAGTTCCAAGCTTCAGCAGGAAAGCCCCCATTACAGCTAAGAAAAGAGCCATTCGTCAAATTCATTATGAGAGAAGTTCTAGCTGCTCCCACACCGCTGCCTGGTGCCCAACGCCCCAGGTTCCCAGCCTTGCCACTAAGATTCTCCAGAAGACAGAAGGACTCTCATAGTCATGCCTACACCAAACTAGGCTGTGCCTTTTCTAGAACAGGGATTCTCAATCAGGCAGCACGTTAGAACGCCCTGGGGTACTTACAAAAAACACCCATGCCAGGGATTCTGATTTAAGTGGTGTGGGACGAGGCCCACGCACACCTTTTTTTTTTTTTTTAACTCCCAGGTATTTCTGACCTGCAGCCCCGGCTGAGAACCACTGTTGCAGAACCAAGGCCAGAGCTGGTGGAGGGCAGGCACCTGAGGGAGGAGTTTAGTGCTGTGTGACCAATTTGGGGACCCATCATCCTTAATTACAGACGAGGAAACAGGCCCAGAGGCTATTACATTTCCTTGAGTGAAAAAGGGAAGAAGGATGATAAAAACCAGACCTGTGACCAGAAATTTAACCCCATATTCTGAGACCATCTGTGTGGCCCAGAACACACCACCCACACCCAGCTCTGTGGGCCCAGCCTGGTTTCAGGTACCTCCCAGAAAGCAGAAGCCACACTAGGGCCTGCTTACAGACTCCCCAGGTTCCCACGCTGTCTCAGCAAAGGACCACCCTCCACCCTCAAGGAGTACCACTCCCACTCCCAGGGAGCCCTCACAGTCATGGGCCACCTGAGGCGGCCTCGGCCTAGAGTCTCTTGGCGCCATTCCCGGGAACCAGGCTCCCACAGTGGGAGGTGCTAGCTCTGACTCACCCGTCCCCACACTGGTCACCACAGCAGGTGAGCATGTCCTCAGCAGACACTTCCACGCTGACATGCCCATTGGTGCGGATGCAGATCCGGTCAGAAATGGCTTCCACAGCCCCAAATGCCTGTAGGAACATCACCCAGGTGAGCCCCACTCCGGGACTGCGGGCCCCTCCAGCGACCACCTTGGAGGATCACAGCAGGCACCTCAGACCTTCTTGGTGGCTAGTTTCTCCAGATATCAGGTGAGGGTTCTGGTGCTCAAGCTCAGCTCTGAAGCAAGAAACCAGTCCCCACCCCTAAGCCTCTACCTGGGCACTTGGTTCATTTCTGAAACACGTGGTTTTGGATTTCAATATAAAGACAGAGCTCACACAAAGGACAAATACTGTCTGATTTCACTTATATGAGGTCCCCAGACTAGTCAAAGTCAGAGACAGGAAGTGAAAGGTGGCTGTCAGGGGCGAGGGGAGGAAGCAGGGGGTTAGTGTTTCATGGGGAGAGTTTCAGTTGTACAAGAGGATAAAGAGCTCTGTGGATGGACGGTGGTGATGGCTGCACAACAGTGTGAATAACGCCACTGAGCAGTGCACTTCAAAATGATTAAGATGGTTAAACTTAGATTATGTGTATTTTACCACAGTTAAAAAAACAAGACAGTTCACTGAGTACAGATACGGATGGGAGGCTTCAAGAAGCAGAGCAGGGGTCAAAAGTCATGGTATTGGCTGATGGACCAGGACAGTGTGTCAAACAGAGAAATAAACAGCTTCACAACCCACACACAGGCTGTGCCCTGCACAGGGTGCTTCACACGTCCATTCTTCCACCCAATCCTTGCAAGAACTCATGATTTTAGGATCTTTATGATTTTTACATTCGTGGAGAGTGAGAGTCAGGAAGTTTATGTGACTTGCCTATTCACAGTTGGTCCAACACCTTCTCCCCGGTCACTCCCATCCCACCTCCTCCCGCTTTGCTCCAGCCCCTCCCGCCAGCAGGGCTCACCCAGCAGGAGCCACAGGAACCCTGGTCTCTGATCTCCTTGATGGTCGGGCAGTTTGGCCACTGTTCCCGGGCATCAAAGTTTTCAGGCAGAACCACGTCCTCAGCAAACCAAACTCTGGATAAGGAAGGTCTCTATTACAAGCTCACATCTGACCACTCAACCCACCCCAATCCTTGTGAAGGCCAGCTGACTTGGGACCTAGAAAGGGAGTGAGGGATGAGGACATGTGCAGGGATGTCCCCTTGAAATTTTATAAAAGAAAACCTGATTCTACTGCTCAACACAACTTATCATTCCATATGCTTCTTTCTAGAAATATTTCATGGATACTCTTCAAGAGTCTTAACCATAGGGTCCAGATAATTGTGTTTCTTGCTTCCTCCACCCCACCCCCAATCACAAACATCTGCCCAGGTTCCTTGCACCATTTTTACTGTCTTCACCACTGTGTGATGTCCCATAACTTAACTATCTCACCCTCATTGCGAGATTTTTCTAACGCTTCCTATAAGAGTAATAGCCATATGAGAATGTCCACTGCCAAGTTTTCTAGAAAAATAAAACACTAATGGCAGATCATATGGCTATTCTTTAGCTTTTCCTTAAATTATTCAAAATCGGGCCCATCCATACTGTGGAGACCCAGCCCCAGGGCCTTCCCCACAGGGGCTTGGAGACACCCGGAGAAGCACAACAGGGAACTTCTGGCATTTGGGGCTGAGCCCTGGACCTCGAGTAGAGTCCCTGTAGCTCTAGGGGAACTGAGACCTACGGACACCAGGGAGGCCTCTCTCTTGCGTCCTTCCCACTCTCCCAAACACTGCCGCTCATATGGCAGCCGTTCAGGTACAGCAGTGCATCCTCCCCGGGGAGCACGCACTCACCTCTGGGGCAGCTTGGGCCCACCCAGGAAGGTGCCACACAGCCTCTTCACATAGCTCAGGTCCACATTGTGGAAGTTGTGTCCGGCCTGGAAGACAGCCCCGCCCACAGCAGTCACCCACCAACAGAGGGGTTGTTTCCAGCGAGGGGGCGGATGTGAGTGTGCACACTGCCCAGGTGCAAGGCCTGACAAGATGAGGGGTCCCATCCAACTCAGCAGAGCAAGGGGGCTGGGGCACTGCCCTAGACCGGATGTTTGCATTCCCCAAAATTCAGACATGCAAACAGCTGCAGCCACCTCCCTCAGGAACCAGAGTGCAGAGCTCAATCCTCGGAGGGGACACATGCAGGAAGCAGCCCCCACAGCTCACCTTCCACGTAGTGTTACGTTTGTTAACATAATTGACCAGCTCATCTGACAGCGGCTGGAAATACGGCCTGCTCCGGGCATTGGTCAGCACCACCAGACAGCTGAGGGCGGCCAAGAGCTGCCACATTTTGGAAGCTGGATCCTAGATTCACCTAGAAAGAACACAAGACATCAGCATACTCCTCCTTCACTCAGTTCAAGTGTCTAACACACACAAGAGCGCTATCTCAGGCAGCACGGTTCTGGGGCCAGGAACAACCCAGTGGTCGAAAGACCCAGGTTCTCATCCTGGCTCTGCCATTTGCCCCTTCTGTTCCTCAGGTCCCTCTTCTGTGAAGCCTGGGCGTGGCAGCAGAGAGCCCTCAAGTATCTGTGGTGCCTGTGGGCTCCCAGGCCTCATCTCAAAGCCCCAACCTGTGCCCGTAGCACCCAGGACTGCGCTACAGACTATGTTTATGCACCCCCACCACCAAATTCACGTTGAAATCCTGACCTCCCATGTGACGTATAGGGAGTGGGGCATCTGGGGAGTGACTAGGTCATGAGAGTGGAGCCCACATATGCGGAATTAGGGCCCTTATAAAAGAGGCCCAGAAAGATCCCTCATCCCATCCACCATGTGAGGACACAGTGAGAAGTCTGTGAGCTGGACGAGGGCCCTCGGCTGACCATGCTGACGCCCTGGACTTCCAGCCTTCAAAACCATGAGAAATCGACGTGTTTAGAAACCTCCGAGTCTGTGGTATTCTGCTGTAGCAGCCCAAATGGCCTGAAACAGATGGTGTGTGCTTCTCCTCCAGGTGGCTGGGAGCCAGGAGAGAGAAAGTAGAGGGGCTATGCGGCCTGCAGTGAGGGAGGGCCCCAAGCCACTTCGGGCCAGTGACACGTGTTGCTTGGGTCTCCAGGGCTGTCGCTCAGAGCTAGGGCAGGGCTCACACTCTCAGACAGTACTGTTTATTGGATGGTTTGTGGCCTCCACCATCTTGTGAGCTGCGAGGACGGCGCCAGGGCTGACCTGCTGTCTGTCAACCCCAGGGCCCAGGCAACAAGCAGTATCAACAAGCCCATCCCAAATGAACAAATAAACCTAGATCTCCAGGCTAAATGGAGTCCAGTGCCCTCTCCACTTCTGCCAAACTGCCTTTCCATGGATTTGAGGAACCAAGTTTGAGACTCTTCCCACCTTAGTGCTCTGAAAGCATAAAAAGTCTGTGTGATTACGTCAAGTGGAGGACCAACGGGATGAGAAAAATCCAGGAGAAAACAAAGCCCACAGGCCACATTTTGGATACAAAACAAGCAAAACACCAGCCAACCCAAGCTCGGCGTGTGCCAGTCTCGGGAGAGCCAGGGAAGCAGAGCTGGTCTGGCCAGTGGCACAAGTCCCCTGGGATTCCCTCTGGTTTTTCCAGTCAGCCAAGGGCTCTGCTTCTGTTTTCAGAGACGGTGCCTCCGAGACGAAAACCATCACATCACAACCATGGGCCTTAGATCTCGGACTGCAAGTCAGGAGACTGTAAAGTTCCAGCTTGGCCTCTGAGGCGAGCTGCTCTGATGAAAACAAGACACGGGTCCTGGGTGCTACAGCACCGCACGTGTGTTGGGGGATGTGCCGTCCCTGACCTCAGGGGCTTACACAGCGGGCCATGTGAAACAACTCACCCCCTCACAGGTCACAGGTTGTTGCGAGGGTTACAGGAAGATGACGGTGCTGCCTCCCACAGGGCGAATTATAGTTGATGGAAATATAAACTTAACTGTTGCTTAAGCAACAATTCATCTGAAAGAATAAACGTGTGAGGACAGCAAGACAGTTCTGGAGAAGAGCACGGACGCGGGCCTGGCCCTCCAGGGTAGTAGATGTAGTATAAAACCCTGGGCAAAGCTGGTCCAGGAACAGCTGGATCAACAGACCACCCAGAAGCACGTCCTACGTGTGGGAATCCAACGTACGGAGCAGACGCGACGGAGGAACCGGCATGTGAGCAGACGGTGCTCGCACAACTGGGGAGGCATTTTGAAAAACAGAGTAAGGCTGAAGCTTTACACTTGATTTCCTACACAAAAAGTGCTACAGGAAACAAAGATCTTGAATAAAAACACAGATGTTGTATGAAGAAAATAAATGCACTTTTAAAAACGTAATATTGGAGTGAGGAATGCCTAAGATTGACATGAAACAAAACCTTAAAGGCAAAATGTTTGACTGCATGAAAATAAAGCCTCTCTTCTAGAAAAACAAAATAGAAAGTGACAATCTGAAAAAAAAAATTGTGCCTACATATACCTAAGGTTTCATTTCCTTAATATGCAAAGGGCTCTGAAAATTCAGAATAGAACAGCATCATAGAAAAAGGGCAGAAGGTCATACTGAATTTACAGAAAAAGAATTACGAAGGCCAACAAAGACGCTCAACCATAGGGAGATGCAGAAAAAGTGAAGGAGGCATTGATCTTCAGTCAGACCGGCAAAGCCTGGACAGCCTGTTAGACTTCAGTGGCTGTAGGATGTGGGGAAACAGACACCGCATTGGTGATGAAGACCCAGTGGAAGACGACCATGGAGAGGCCCACCTGGCCGGCTCCATCCATTTTTCCATCCGCATGCCCTTTGACTCAGCAATTCGACATTTACAGATTTATCCTACTAGCCTCGAAATGCAAAGATATGGGTACATGGATGTCTACTGAATATTTTTTCTATTAGCAAAAGACCAGAAACAAAGCAGTAACTGTTACGTAATGGTAAATGGTTAAATAACAGAACGCAAGCAGCCAGTAAGAAATGAACTAGCTGAAGTGACTCATACTGTACCGATAAAGTCAAAATGCCCAAGACAGCCAGGAAGTGAAAGAAAGCAAGGAACAGGTGAGTCACAGTCAGCACTTGGGCCCCTTGAGCAATGTCCACATACATTCCTGTCACTACACGCAACGCAGCACGAAAAACACACAAAAGGAACAAGAAACTGTGGCAAGGAGACATTTTTCACTATATCATCTTTTTTTTTTTTTAAAGATTTTATTTTTCCTTTTTCTCCCCAAAGCCCCTGGTACATAGTTGTACATTTTTACTTGTGGGTCCTTGTAGTTGTGGCATGTGGGACGCCGCCTCAGCATGGCCTGAGGAGCAGCGGCGCGTCCGCGCCCAGGATTCGAACCGCGAACCGATGAACCCTGGGTCACCAAAGCGGAGTGTGCGAACTTAACCACTTGGCCACGGGCCGGCCCCTCTTTTTTTTTTTTTAAAGGAACATTATATTGGAGGTTTTGTTCTTTTAGGAAGAATAACAGCTAGTGCTACGAAAGATCCAGTGCCACCAAAGTGAGAAAAGAACACTTGTTTTCATGAGCCCCCAGTGCATCTCCAATTGTCTCCCCAGCCACCAAAGAGGCTTCCTGCTCAAAACACTTAACCTTCCCAGTTTTGGTGACTCATGGGGAGGCTGCTGCTCACACAACACACATCAGGGGCCCACATGGTCTCCAAACTCTTAGGTAAATGTCTCGCTGTGTCCTCATGGTGGAAGGGGCAAGGCAGCTCTCTGAGGCCTCTGGGCAGAGAAGCAAAGTGGTCAGGTTCCTTTCTTTTTATTGACACCCTCTGATCTACACTTGGCATCAACATCTTTCCAAGAAGGGAGAATCTAGTGTGGAAACACTGAGAGTGCGCACGCCCTGCACGTCGAGGTCTGGCTGAGGGCCGATTAGAATGGCACCTGGAAGGGGTGCCATCCTCAGCTCTCACCAGGACCTGTCCAGGGAGACCAGCACATGGCCAGAGCCTGAGGCAATCTGAGGCAGTCCTGGCAGAATGCTCCCTGGATGTCAAACAGGAGTGACCCCCAGAGGCCCTCTTGGGGCTTAGCTATCTGTTTGCTGGGATGTTAAATCATAAGCTAGTGGAGAATGGGAGCACTTCCACAGCAAGCTGGATCTTTGAACACGATTTCTCTGGTTTCTGTGGTGGAAGAAAACACAGGCCACGCCCATCTCCCAGATGGTTCCCAGTTCCTGCCCTGACACCTGCCGTGGCCATCGCTGGGCCTGTGCCTGTGGCCTGCCAGGCCCCCCACGCTACTTCACCAGTTGTGAGACTTTGGTGCACACACTGTTCTTTTCCTCTGGTTCCACAGGTCCTCCATGTTTCCTGTCCACGTTATTCTCCCTCATGACCCTACCTCAGTGGAGAACCAGGGCCCTGGCGACCTGCAGACCCGGGAGCTCGTAGCTCAGCAGGAACCACCGACTCCCAACCCCATCCAGACTGAGCACCTGGGAAGCCCTTCCTTCCAGCCCCAGCACCCCTGGCACAGCGCTGTGGCACTATGGGAGAGCGTCTGAGTTGGGGTTCAAGTGGTCACCAGCCACTGCAGTGGGCAGTAAGGATTAGCACAGGGCTCAGAGTCAGGAGACCTAGATTCCGATCTCGGCTCTTCCACTTACTAACTGTGCGCCCTTGAGCATAAGCCTTCACTGAGCCTCAGTTTCCCCACCTGTAAAATGGAGCTAATAACCATTAGTTTCTCCAGGTGGAAGTCAAGAGTGAGCTGAGGCTGGGCAGAAGCGCTGTCACAGTGCCTGCCATACAGCAACAAGGCAATGAAGGCTGCTCACGTGGGCTCCTGAGTTCCAGGTCTGCCTCTCCACCCTTCGTCCTTCCTTCCCTCTCTTCTCTTCTTTCCCCCACTTCTAGCCTGTGCAAGAGAACTCCAGTCGGCTGTCCCCGGTACCTCAACATCACAAAGAAGAGTATGTATTAAAATTGAAGGGTTTTTTTCATTTGGTTTGTTTTATTGTGAGGAAGACTGGCCCTGAGCTACATAACATCTGTTACCAATCTTCCTCTTTTTGCTTGAGGAAGATTGTTGCTGAGCTAACATCTGTGCCCATCTTCCTCTATTTTATGTGGGATGCTGCCAGAGCATGGCTTGATGAGCAGTGCTGGGTCTGGTCTGTGCCTGGGATCTGAACCTGTGAACCCCCGGGCCGCCAAAGCGGAGCACGCAAACTTAACCACTATGCCACCGGGCTGACCCCCTAAAATTAAAGTTTTAACCTCAATTAACCTCCAAATGGGCTTCCATTTTGAGGGTTCTGAGACCGCTGAGAGCCCAAAGAATATTAACTCAAATTTCTCTTCCTGGAGGTACAGACACAGACACCCGAGAGCTGTGGCCATTTCATTCTAGTGAGCACCAGCCATCTTTCTTTCCACAGCCACACAAATCAGGAACACTGGACAAACCACACACATGTGGTTAAAACAAGCTGTGCTGTTAACAAGCCGGTCACGGGGTCTTACCACGAAACAGAACCAGCTCTCCCTTCCTGTCTTTTGGGCACACACTTCCCTTTTATTACTCAATTCTATGGGTTTTTTTCTTTAACTATAGGAGAGAATGAACAGAAAGTCCTTATTTCATGAGGGAAGAGGGGCCCAAACAGGATAAGAAACTTGCAAGTCACCAGACTCCCTCCCTTTCAGGGTGTGGGCCCGGGGCAGGGGTGGGGGGAACAGCCACAGGCAGATGCTACACCCAGCGCTAGGTCAGCTGGACTTCCTCACAGACCGGGGGCTCCACCACACCCCCTGCCTCTTTTCTAAGTTAACGTCTGGCTAAAAATTAATGGGCTCTCTCATTTCTTTCCTCTCCAAACCCCTATAGCACTTAACGGTTTATATGAAAGCACGTTCCACTGAAGTTCTGCAGAATATTGTCGTGTGCAAAAAAGGACCTGTTGCCAGGCGATCCTTCCACCTCCCCTCACAGCAGAACCATTCCCCAGACTACTTTGAAGCCATTCCTGGGACTAATGTGGACCTTGGGACTCTGGAAGGCGGTGGAATGAGCACAGAAGGAGAGGAGCTGATGCCAAGTCGCAGGAGGCTTCAAGTCCTGACATCCCTAAGGACATGAAATCAGTTTTGGCTGCCACCAACCTTGACTTTTAAAAAAGCTTTCTTACGAGGTTACAGAGCCCTCAGGTAGACTGAATTCTAAATCTGTACTGGCTCTAAGGAGAAAAGACATATATACCTGAAATTTCCAAATAAGCCAGCTGCAATCTTCTGGCCAATACAGAAAAAGATGAATGAATGTCCACCAACAGTCTTTCATCCAGTACCTCACTTTTCCTTGCCCACAGCTGCTGTTCATACACTGCTGACCTCTTTCACAGTTGGCTCTAAAGAATCAAAAAACTGAGTGGCCACACTTTGCCAATCGCCACAAATTAAGGTTGTGCCTTATATATCAGCAGAGGGTGACAGGTTGGGGGGAAGGTGGAAAGAGAGGGTTGTGAAAATTTAGTGGGACCTTGCTAGAGAACTTTCTAAGTTTCTTTCTCTTCCACAGAGACTGGTCTAGTCTCTTGCTGTCACTGATGGCAGTTGTTCCCAAAGGGCCGACCACTTCAGTACAGCCACATGACAACACTGGGCACACCTTCACCCCCCTGGGCTTGAGTCTGCCCGGTTACACCTCAATGCTGGAGCAGTGCTGTGGTGACCGACATCAGCGCCCTGATCTCGAACATGCTCCAATCCACTTGAAGCACACCTGAGACCCCTCCTTTCTGAGTCTGAATTACAGCCTTGATGTGGTCTTTCGTGTTTCATGTCTTTGCTCACAATGGAAACGTGTTTAACTGCTTCTTGGCTTATGATCTTCAAATTAAAAAAACAAAAAATGGCTCCTAGTGATCACCTGTCTCCATAAAGCCATGAGGATCAACAGGCACCAGGTGGCTCCATCCCCCAGAGCTGGGCTCCCTACAGCTGAATGTTCCCAAGCACCTGCCGTGACCCAGAGAAGATGTCCACCATAGCTGGCCACCAGCAGGCTCCAAGGGAACCAGGAGAAGCAGTGAGAAGGCCCCACGCCTGCCTTACCCAGCTAAACCCTTTAGGGCACTCATAAGTACTTCCCCTGCTACCCACCTGCCAATCATCTCTCCAAAATAAGTGACTAATTCCCACCAGGTTCAGCAGGGCCAGCCTACTCAAGCTACTCTCCCACAGTGTCTGGAAACCTTGTAGCTACAGCGGCCACAAATGGAACATTGCCTTAGATCAGCCATAGCAGCCCACAACCTGCAAAGAGAAGAAAATTACTACCTTAGGCTTAAACAATGGACCCCAGAAAGGTCCTCAACTGTCGAAATATTTTGTATTCTTGAGAAACAAGACAATCTGGGCAAAAGTTCCAGAAGCTTGTGCTCACCAGCTTGGCTCATCACTTCTGAGACTGACTGAGATGTGAAGGGGACACTACATCCCCATATCTTGGTTTCTAAAATGGGCACACTGCCCAGATTCTGAAGGACCCTGGGAGGACTTTATAAAAGCTTTTAGAAATCCTTAGAGACGTAAACCAGATTAGCGTTCCATGCCTCTCCAGCCTGCAGGAACACAGCAGCTCCCCAATTCGATCATAGGCTAGATTACATCTCCCTGCCGGCTGGGGCAGCTGAGACACTGGCGGCCACAAAAGCAAGCAACGGAAAAACCTCACCTCTCTGGCTCTGGCTTGGTCCTGGTTTCCTCTCCTGGACCCCCCAGGAAGAGATACCTGACAAAGCTGTTGGGAGATGGAAAGAGATGTTTTTTTTGAAAGTGCCTTCCCCGCAGCCTGGCTCAGAGCAGGCAGCCCTTACGCTGAACTGCCACCAGGAAACCGTCTCTCATTCACTAGTGGGGTGAGTATACCTCTCCCCATGCACAGGTCAGTTAACTCTTGCTCTCCCAGGCTAATTGTTTTTATTCTCAAAATATCCCAGGGTGGATGAAAAACTATGATCCCCCTATTTTTAGCAACAAGCCCTCAAATGATGGTTTATTCTGCCTTCTGCTTTCTTGCCCATAAGAACAAAGCACACCCCAACTCCTGTAAGGTTAAGTGGATCAAGAACAGGCAGCAGATGGCTCCCAGCTAATGTCTGACAATCCCACAACCCTGAAGGGCTGAAGCCCTTGGTCGGCACCACCTTCCTAGGTCTTGCGCAAGCCTGGAGACCATGTGACTTGTGTGTGCGTGCATGCACGCAGGCGTGTGCATACATCCTGCCCCAAATCCAGATCAGAGGGTCATGGAGAAGCCCAGCCCCTGCTGGGTCTCTTGGCAGAATATCTAGATGTTCTCACAGTGCTCTATAATGAATCAGTTTACTATCTTGGTGGTATCTGGCCCATCCCCCTCCCCTATCCTTGCTAGTAACTCTAGGTTATCTTGATGACCAAACTAAATGAGTTCTTGGCCTGGTAGAGACAGATAACACAATCAAGACTGCAGGCCTGGGGGCCAGCTGGGTGGCGCAGCGGTTAGGTTCGCACGTTCTGCTTCCCGGTGGCCCGGGGTTCGCCAGTTTGGATCCTGGGTGCGGACATGGCACCACTTGGCAAAAAGCCATGCTGTGGTAGGCGTCCCACGTGTAAAGTAGAGGAAGATGGGCATGGATGTTAGCTCAGGGCCAGTCTTCCCCAGCAAAAAGAGGAGGACTGGCAGTAGTTAGCTCAGGGCTAATCTTCCTCAAAAAAAATAAATAAATAAGACTGCAGGCATGCATCCTTCCCAGCACCCAGCATTCATCAAACAGTGATGCTGGCAGAGGACCTTTGGTCTTGTATAATGCTTCTGTTTCATAGGTGAAGAGTAACCCCTGAATGGTCTAGCTGACCAGGGATGGAGAATGGTCAAGAGGCCAAATTCTAGGAGAGATTCCACCACAATTATCTGAGTGACCCCCATCATGTCACAGACTTGCAGGTGCCTCAGTTTTTCCATCTGTAAAGTAGGAGAGTCAGACTGCCAGTACCCAAAACTCACATGCATTCTGAGAGTTAAAAATTAGAAAACGTTATCTAATATAGAAGTCCAGATACCTAGGTTAGGATCTAAAGAAACCTTATTAAGTTCTAGCATAAACACATTAAAACTACAAACACTACCACTGATCAACAACAAAAACAGAAAAGCTTCACTAATCAACAATTTCCTAGGGCAAAGAATTACATTTTAACTCCTAGTCATGAAAATTAAAACAGGGACACCATTTCAAGCCAATCAGATTGGCAAAAATTGAAGTCTGGTAATATCTAGTGTTGGTAAAAATTAGGAACAGGAACACTTAACACTGCTGGGAGTATACGCTGGTAAACCTCACCGGACAGCACTGTCAGTACCCAGCAATTGGAAGGTGCACACACCTTTCCACCCTGCAATTAACTCTATTTCTCCTGCTTTTGCCCCAGAGAAACTCTTGCAAGCGTCTGAGAGATACCAGGTGTAGCTCTGTGAGCAACAGTGAAAAAGCAAAAACAACCTAATTTTCCCTCAGTAGATAAACACACTGTTCATTTAAGATGAATGAACTTGATCTATATAAATAGCTCTCATAAATAGGTGTGGAAAAGGAGGATACATGCAGTACAAAGTTACATGGATTTAAATAATATTGTTCATGGATTGATACAAAGTATTAAAAGTAGCAAAAAAAAAAAAAAAAAAAACAAGAGAAGAGAAGAGCAGATAGGAGCTAGGAGGTCCCTCAGGAAGACCGGAGCAGGCACAGTAGCGGTAATGGACTTGCAGAGCACAGAAGCTGAAACCTGCTGCCTGCAAAGGGGAACTGTGACCAAGAGGGAACGCACTCACCCTAAAAACCCCCACACACACCCGAGACCTAGAGGCCCCCAGGCGCTCTGGATAGGGGTGGGGAGGAGGCTTGAGGTTAAAAACAGAACTAATTAAAAGTCTAAAGATGGAATGGCATTTGATCCCTAGATCCCCTCTCCCTATCCAACCTAGGGTGGAATATGCACATCATCAACCACGGAAGAACTCGGGATTTCTCTCCCATGCTCCCTCTCTTAGGGGGCTCCTGGAGTGTGCGCCGAGAGCGTAAACCAAGAGAGATGATGCTATGGGACCAGGCGTAGACTGCTGACTGCTTCCCAGTATCCCATGTGTGCGATACAGACCTGTATGTACCTCAGCTGATTCAACTTACTGTCAACCCCCACCACCACACTACATGTGAGACTGAACGATATGGAAGTGCCCAGAGTGCACACCTTCTTGACCCACACAAATTCCCATTTCATATAGTTCGACCTCATATTCCTAATACTTTCCTCAAGCCCATCTATCAAAAATTGCTAGCAGAGGGGCTGGCCCCGTGGCCGAGTGGTTAAGTTGGCGCGCTCCGCTGCAGGCGGCCCAGTGTTTCGCTGGTTCGAATCCTGGGTGCAGACATGGCACTGCTCATCAAGCCACGCTGAGGCAGCATCCCACATGCCACAACTAGAACCACCCACAACGAAGAATATACAACTATGGACCGGGGGGCTTTGGGGAGAAAAAGGAAACAATAAAATCTTAAAAAAAAAAAAAAATTGGTGGCAGATGTTGTGAGTCCTCACCCCGAAATATTTCAGTCCTTCTCTCCGAAGGACAGGGACATTCTACACAACCACAGCTGACTACCACACCTAAGAAAAGTCACCCAGTCATTCCAAGGCTCCCCTGGAAGGGCTGTCCTTTCGCGTCTCCATTCAACTACCAACAGTAACACAAAATTTCTCTTACCCCTAAAATGTGTGCAACTTCCTACTCCAACTCTCAGGTCCAGCAGTCTGAGACAGAACCAGTCTCCAGGAAAGGCCTCAGTTCCAGCTGCTGAATCAGCAGCACGTGGGCGGGTACATCCTGGAGCCAAAGGGCTTCCACCCTCACCACCTGACCACTTCCGAAACAGGGCTATCCGGACCCAACATCAGGGAAGTTACTGGAGCCAGGGCTGCATCTGGCCTGTGTTGCCTCCCTCCGGGGGCTGGGAAGCCCCCAGATAAGGAATCTGCACTTTTCCACTCAGCAGTACCCCAGCTCTGGGACAAACGCCCCAAAAGGTTTGAGCAGACCCTTTCTCCAAGGTGCCTTCAATTCTCTCTGGGAAAGTGACACAGGGCGGGGGAAGCCCAGCCCCTTTCTTTACTCTAGGGCACTAGGTCACCATCACCAGTGCCAACAGGAAACAGTTCTCCATTAAGGAGGTGATGGAAGAAAAGGAAAGTAGCTTTACCAAACCAGAAGCCCTTCTAAGCCTCTTCCCCTTATCATTCTGCATCTTTAAATTCAATTAGATGAATGCATCTCAGCTGCATTCACCTCTGTTTGAAGCAGCACTTGAGGACCAGTCTTTCCAAGGTAACAAACAGTGTTAGGTCTCCCTTTGAAACCAAGCACCTCCACTCCCACGGGGTGTGAGGGTCTCTATAGCATCAGGTAGAGGGATGTGAAGCCTGGTTGCTGCCCTTCTCCCTGCACCAGCCTGTTGGCTTCCTCAGCACCCGGAGAAGGGGCTGACCTAGACCCACTAAGAAGGCAAACATGATTCACATTTATCTGGACTGTCTGCTGAGCCCTCCAATTCAGTCCCACTGCCACCCCTGCTCCCTAGATGCTCCCTCTGCCAGGCCACCAGGGTCATTAACTGAGGGAAGAGGTGATGCCCCAGAGACTCTGCCCTGCTCTCCCCTCTCCCATACCACCCCGGGCCTGAGGCACTGTCTCCCTTCCACAGCAGTCAAGGACTAGGGCGTGGCATGCTCTTCCTCTCCCCACACTCTCAGGTGGAGTACTCTCCCCCACGCCCTATACAGTCCCCTAGCCTCCTCTCTGCTTAGACAGATTCTCATGCCAACCGTGGCTTTAACCCTTCGTGTGGGTTACACCGTACTCCACCCAGTTCCAGTCTCCTGTCTTCCGGGGTCCCTGGAATTGTGTGTGATTGTGCGCAGAAAGTTGCCCAGGCAAACCCTTTGGAAGAAGAAAACACTTAAAATAGATGCAGATAGATACTATTATCTTAGCAATTTTTGCCGAGGAACTGTGGTCCAGAAGCTCACAAGGGGCTGAGGAGCTAGGTTCTAGCCGAAAAGGCACTGGGACGCGGGCCAAGCTCTTCCTCGCAGGCTCCTCCCTCCATCTCCCCAGAAAACCCCGCAACTCCGCCCTGGCCGCCTCCGGGGTCGGCTGACCCTGCCCGGGGCACGAATGCAGCCCAAGGGTAGGGGCCGGCGGGCGCGAGCTCCCCGGCCGGGGTGGGGGCAGGGGGCCCGGCTGCCCGCGGAAGGGTTGTTTTTTGCTTGTCTCACCACTGGGACTTTTAGCAGGCGGCTAAAAGCTGCACGCCCAGCTGCGACAGCCCGAGGGTCCCTCCTTCCCGCCGGCCTTGGGGACGCGGCGAGACCGCGCCTGGGCCCGGAGCGCGGCGCAGAGGGGCCCCAACCTCCCCATGCCCAGCCAAGGTCACTTGCGCCGCGCCCGCGCCCGCACCCGCCTGTCCGCCCGCACTCACCGCGCCGCGCCGCCGAGAGCCTGGGCCTGCCGCCTGCGAGCGCGCCCCACGGAGCCGGCCGAGCCCGAGCAGCTGCAGTGGCCGCCCGGTCGCCCCCGCCTAAGTACGGCCCCGCGCCGCCCCGCCCCGCGCCGCGGCCGCCGACAAGTCACGTGGGCGCCGCGAGCCGCCGCCCCGCCCCCGGCTCCCTGTTCTCCCGCTGCGGGTCCCTCCACCCCTCGCCTACCCCTGCGGGCTCCGCACCCCGCCCCGGCTTCCCGCCCACCCCACTGCGGACCCCGCACCCCCACTCTGTCCCCACCCCCAGCTCGCGCTTTGGACCCCGCGCCCGGCTCGGCTTCAGGAGATCCCGCTGGGAGCCAGCTCGCCAGCCCGGGAATAGGGGCACTAAGCCCCGCCGGCCTCTAAGCCTGCGGACTGGGCCCCTTGGGGAACAGAAGGAGGCGAAAGTGGCCCTAAGGGCCTCCTCCCAGCCCAGAGAAATTCCCCAGGGTCCGCCGCTGCCTGAACACAGCGCATTCGCAGCCTGCTGGATCCCTGCTTGGGGGAAAGGATAACTATCTCTCATTTCATTCATTCAGAAACCACTGCCAGAGTTGGGCTTACAGAGACAGCGGGCCTCCCGGAAGAGCCTTAAAAGGCCCTTTTAGCGTTGATATTCTAAGGACGTGACTATAAGATATTGCAACTATGTGGTAATAATTAAAAATGGTAGCTATTACCACTGAATACTAATTTCAGGACTACAGAGGATCTGTTTGGAAGAGGGTGCCAGGAGGCCTCTCCTGAAGGGGGCATACACTGCAGCACACTGTTTCCCTCGGAGTTCATTTGGGCGAGTGCCTGGAGAGGCTGACGGAGATAAACCCAAGAATCCTCAGGTGTTTCGAATCCTTATGACAACCTTGCAAGGTTGGTATGATCCCAGTTTTATTCAAGAGGCTGGTATTTATCCAGCCTGGTATTTTATCCCAGTGCTACTGGGAATAAGAAAGCTGTAGGTCTGGTGAACTCCAGGAGGCCCAGGCTACCTGCCGCATCCTGCAGATGCCTGACCATCAGCTGTCACATAGTCCTCGTGCCTGTCAGGGCCCATCAGAGAGCTCTCTGGACACGTGTCCTTGCACTTGTTTGGTTCCAGTTAAGGATAAGAGTGGAAGGAAAGAAGTCTCAGAGTCTGCACAAGGTTACTACATCCTCAACTGAGGGGAGTTCCCAAGGAACTTAGGACAACGGGAAGGACAGAGACTCCCGTCTTGCACTCCAGACTGCAAATCAGCATTTTGACATGTCACCTTCCGTATGGATGTCAATAAGTTTTGAATTCCACAATGGAACTAATAAGAGGAGGCACAAATGGAGAGGACACACACGTAACCATGATAAGTCTCTCTCTCTCTCTCATCTTTATAGCGTGACAGGAGGAGTGCTGATTGCTTTACACACATTATCCCAATTTTGTGGAATTTTGCATGAGTGCCATTACAGCGGTAGAAATCACTTTTGGCGTAAAAGAAAAATAAACAAGTACTACTAGAGTAGAATTAACCCTTCCTTGGGCATCCAGGAATGCCTCATGGAGAAAGGAATACACCAGATAATTTGCTTATTTTCCTCACCTCCTCCTGGATCTTAAGCTCTATGAGGACAAGGATTTTTGCCTGTCCATCCACTGATGAATGGATAAACAAAATGCCATATGGCCATGCAATGGAATGTTATTCATTCATAAAAAGGAATGAAGTACTGGCACATGCTACAACATGGACAAACCTTGAATACATTTATGCTAAGTGAAAGAAGCCAGACACAAAGGCCACATGTTATATGATTCCATTTATATGAACCGTCCAGTATAGGCAAATCTATAGAGACTGAAAGTAAATTGGTGATTGCCTTGGGCTTGGGGGGAGGGCAAGATGGGAGATTTGGGAGGTGATAGCTAGAAAGATAAGGGATTTCTTTTTGGGATAATAAAAGTGTTCTAAAGTTGACTGTGGTGATTTACATGACTAAAAACCATACTAAACTGGTACATACCATGAACATACTAAAAACCATTGAATTACACAGTTTAAATGGATGAATATTATGGTAAGTCAGTCATATCTCAATAGGCCTATTACCAAAAAAAGGAGGGTTGATTAGGGAAGTTCTGGAAAAGGCTAGAGTAGAAACAATCCTTTTTTTTTCCTCTTTTTGGCTGTACTTTAAGAAGTCCCTTTTCCAAAGAAATGCCTGATTTGTTTCCCCCTTATTTGTAAACCCTTGTAAGTTTGTTCTCCTCTGATCTCTCTCTGCCAGCTTCTAAATCCCAGGGAGGCAGAATCCTTGCTGGAGAGATTTTTAATCGATGGTCTGTCGACACTCAGTAGGTTCTTTGATAGTTGACCAGGGGGCGGCTCTGATGGTTTTGGCTTTGGCCAGTTCTTTTTCCCAAGTGTTGACCCAACAGAGTGACACCTGATAAGAGCAATCCTCTATTTTCTTTTTGCTGCTTAAACCCACTAGTTCAAATTTACCTTCAGGCTTAGAATTGTAAGGGTCTCACAAGATCAGACCAACCTTTCTACCTGGACTGGTGTCCAAGGACAGCAACAGGACAAAAGGAAGGGCACAGGCCCCAGGCAAAACTGTGACAACGGTTTTCACCATCCCCAGAAGGAACCTGACAATATTTAACATAATAGAGCAAGTTAACTTTCTTCTTAACAATCTATTTAGCCAAAAACAGTAGGGAAAGAGAATGAAAAACAACAATTATTGATAATCTATTATGTAATACACTCTATTATGTAATATACACCTTTTAAAAAATATTCTCACCAACCCTGTGATGTGGGAAAGTTCCCCCCATATTACAGATGAAGAAAAAGGGACTCAGAGAAGTCCCATACATCCTAGGTTAACACAGTTTATTAGGAGCAGAGCAGCATTTATAATAGGACCACGTGAATCCACAGCCCCAACCTCTCTCCAGCTTCATCAGGCAATCAGGATTGGCTACAACTCACACACCTGTAGGCCACAGAGTCTGTGATGGGATTTTAGGAAGGGACAAGAGTGGCTTTTCTCTGGCCAAGGTATTTTGTGCTCAAGAGATTGCTGTTAAAATGTAAATAGATCACCTGCAGAGGTAGCCAGGGGTTGCACAGCACACCTTTTAAGAATTGCTCTCTCTTTGCTGGGACTCTGCAGTTTGCCAAGGGTCCCTCTGCAGGGGAACTTCCTTCCCGGCCTGCTTTGGGCTCTAGTCCCTACTAAGACAGCTTGGAAGGCTCTCCCTTCCCTCAAGATCCACACGCTTCGGCCTTTTGTCTCAGAGTTGGGGCCTCCACACGGAGTGGGTGCAGTTGAAGCTGAGCCTGCCTTGTGAAGAACATTGTCTTGGCGTGGATTCCCACGTGTGGTCTCGTGGATTGGAAGGACTGTTCTCTCAGCACTCCAGCTCCAAGCTTGGGATCCTATAGCCCCTGCGTCAGTCTTCTCCACCAGGAGGTGGACAGAATTTGGAATCTGCCATATGGAACTGTGTGACTTTGGATAAGTGACAGGTTGCATAATTATATTCACCTCATACAACTGTGAGGACTAAATGGATGGGGCTCCATTCATTCCATTTCCTCTCCATTTGTATCTCAAACCCCAGAACTGAACACCAGTCGCTCCAATAAATCTGAGCGCTCTCCAGGTACAGAATTAACTCTGACTGGGTCAAACAGCCTATTTGGGGGGTATTATTTAATCCCAGCAGAACTGTAATTGGAATTTGAGTTGCAACCAGCACCCCTCAGCCCCAGAGGTTCCTTTCCTCAGAGGCTTCGGGCAGCAGGGAAGACCTTTGGAAGGTCTCCTTGGGCCCCTCATTCTTCCTTCAGGCCTTGTATGAGCCCAAGACTTTGGTCTCCTGAGACCTCTAGCAGGTGGAAGGAAGCAGGTGTTCAGAGGAGGATTTCATTCTCCCCTAATCCCTTGTCCCCATTCATCCAAACCTACAGGGCCAGAAGCACCAGACGCTACCATGAACCAGACTCTTCTGAGCTTCCTGAAGGGCTCTGACCAATGGGAAAAGGTCGACAACACTCCCTTGCACAGGGATCTCCTTTCTCAACACTGTGTTTCACTACTCCTAGCCAGTGTGCAAAAAGAAAAGGAACCAGAAAAACCTGGGTTTGAATCCTAGTTCCACAATTACTTCACTTTTCCCAGCCTCTGAACAGGTTGTTATGAGAAATAAATTTAAATTAGATAATGCACCAACCACAGTGCTGTACAGACTCAAGCTAGTGATGACAAAGCCTTTCCCGTTTTCTATTGCCTAGAGCCAAATATAGAGAAATTTCTGGTCTTATTAAAAACACTGACAACACCAAATGTTGGCAAGGATGTGGAGCAATGGGGGTCCTTGTATATTGTTGGTGGGAGAGTAAGAAGATACGGCCACTTTTTTAAGAGACACTCTGGTGGTTTTTTTTTTAACTAAATATACCCTTATCCTATGACCCAGCAATTCCATTTTTACGTATTTGCCCAAGAGAAAGAAAATATATGGCCACAAAAAGACTTTGTGCAACAATGTTCATAGTGGCATTGTTCGTAAAAGCTGAAACCTGGAAACAGACCAGGTGTCCATCCGTAGAAGGATGAATCAACAAGCCGTGATATATTCAATCATCCTTCCCAAACACAAAAAGGCATCAAATTACTGTTACATGCAACTACAGGATCAGTTTCAAAAGCATTATGCTGAGTGAAAGCAATCATATGCAAAGAGGGCATACTCTGTGATTCCTTTGAAATTCTAGAACAAAGAAAACTATTGTATGGTGGAACAAAAACTATAATGGTTGCCCCTGGGGATGGTGAGGGTGGAGATTGACTGAGAAGGGGCTTGAGAACTTTCTAGAGTGATGATTATAGTCTACATCTTGATGGAGTTTGGAGTTACACAGGTATATGTCCTTGTCAACACTTGGAGAAAATACACTTTAGATTTGTGCATTTCAACAGTGCAGGTACATTTTAACATCAAAAGAAGCCACTGTAAGCAAATATTGGATTCTGGTGAATGATATGGATGCTGAAAGGGAAGTTATTGCAATTTACTCTGAAATGCATTAAGACGATGGATGGATGGATGGAGGAAGCGAGGGACGGGTAGATGGATAGATGTGCAATAAAACAAATGCAATAAAACGGTGAAGGTAGAATCTGGGTGGCGAGTGAACCAATATCCAACATAAAATTCACTGTAAAATTCTTCCAGCTTTGGTGTCTTTGGAAATTTTCATGATATCGCATTGGACTAAAAGTTCTAGTCTTATAAGCATATGAAACAAAAACAAAATATAAATTGAAAACAACTACACAAAAACTGTTCTTCAAAGATGGGCTCAAATATCCCTTTTGTTCACACGTCCCTGGTATCTCTTTTTGTGTCCTAATCTCCTTTTCTTATGAGAACACCAGTCGCGTTGGCTTGGGGCTCACCATAAAGGCTTCGTGTAACTAATCATTTCTTTAAAAGTCCTGTTTCCAAATTCAGTCACATTCTGAGGTCCTGGGGTTAGGGCTTCAAGGCACGCATTTTAGAGGAACATAGTTCAGTCTATAACACTGTCATAGAGAAGAGGGCTGCTTTGGACTTTCCCATAAGAGGCAGGCTATTTGGAAACCTCAGAGAAAAAACTGACTGGGGATATTCCTGACCATAGGAGTCTCAACCTGGTGGTGAGCAGAAAACAGTGAGGGAGCAAAGGCCAATCGTTTTTTTCAACAAATGTTAGTTGACAGTCTATTGTGGGACAGGGGCTGTGCTGGGTACTGGGAGTTAAAAGGGAATTTTGCTATAAGCCATGTTGGATTAGGTTGTGCATGTGTTAGTGATCAAAGTAAATTTCCTTGAAGATAAGTGCAATAGTAAATGAGCTTTCCTATATTCATTTAAAAAATATCTTTGGGGCTGGCCCTGTGGCCCAGTGGTTGAGTTTGCACGCTCTGCTTTGGTGGCCCAGGGTTTTGCTGGTTGGGATCCTGGGCACAGACATGGCACCGCTCATCAGGCCATTCTGAGGAGGTGTCCCATGTGCCATAACTAGAAGGATCTACAACTAGAATATACGACTATGTACTGGGGGGCTTTGGGGAGAAAAAGAAGTAAAGAAAAAAAAAAGATTGGCAACAGATGTTAGCTCAGGTGCCAATCTTTAAAAAAAATAAAAGAATTAAGGTAGTATTTATTCAGGTTTTTGTATTGCAAATAAATACCGTCGTCATTTTTACATATAATTGTGGTTTGATTACCTTGCTGATACTTGATGTCTAGATCCAACTTTAAACTGTTAAGCCATCCTAAATGGTAGCACCTACTTGCTGCCTGTGGCTATAGTCAAGAGAGGGTTCAATAGTCGCCATTAAGAAGGACTCTTGGGGATGTATTAGTCAGGGTAAGTAATGCAAGCTGCTAAAACAAACAGGTCTATCCCAACAACAGTTCATTTCTGACTAAAGTTGGAGACCAGTGAGGGTTGGTTGGGGTGAGGTGCTCTGCTTCGTAGTGTCACTGAGGGACCCAGGATGCTCCCTTCTTGTTGTGCTGCCATCTCCTACACATGGACTCCAAGGTCCCTGTCAAAGGAAAGGGAGAGAATGGGGGAAATGTCCATGTCGTCTTCACCCCACTAGCTTGTGAGCAGTATACAATGCTTTCACATACATTACACTGAAGAAAAATTTGTGGATGTCACAGGGCTGGGAAAGGTGGTTTAGCTGCGTGCTCAGGAGGAAGAAATGGTTCAGGTGAGCTCTAGCTCGTCTCTGTCATGAATTCATAATCCTGGTTCCACCTCTTCCCAGTTGGTGGCCTTGGCCTTAAGCAAGTTCATTAAACTCTCTGGGCTCCTTTTCCTCCTCTATAGAATGGCATTGATGATAGGGCTGATCTCATAGGGATGTTATGAGATCAAGGGAGTGTCTTAGTCTGCTCAGGCTGCCATAACAAAGTACCACAGACAGGGTGGCTCAAACAACAGGACTTTATTTCTCACAGTCTGGAGGCTGGAAGTCCAAGCTCAAGATGCCTGCAGAGTTGGTGTCTGGTAAGTGCTCTCTCCTTGGATTGAAAATGGCTGCCTTCTCACTGTGTCCTCACGTGATCTTTCCTCCATGCCAGCGGGTAGAGAGAGAGGAAGCAAGCTCTCTGATGTCTCCTCTTATAAGAGTGCTCTCATGACCTCATCTCAACCTAATTACTTTCCAGAGGTGCCATCTCCAAATATCATCCCATCGAGGGTTAGGGCTTCAACATATGAAATTTGGGGGACACAATTTAGTCCATGGCAGGGAGTTAATATATGTGAGACCCTGTGTGCCCAGCCCAGAGCAAGCTCAGTAAACATGAGCTATCACTCAGCCTGCTCCAAATCAAAACTACTGACAATGCCTGTGTTTGACTTCATATAGCTCCTTACAGTTTACAACGCATTCTCACCCTCATAACCTTTTCTACTTGGAGCCTCTTAGCAGCCCTGTGAGGTAGGCTTTTTCCAGATGAGAAAACTGAGGAGAGGCTGGGCTATGTGCCAAGGTCACATGCACTTAAGCAGCTAAGCCTCCTGACTCAGTCCAGTGTTCTTCCTGTATCTTTCTGAGAACACAGTCACCTTCTTTAGCACAATGTGGTGTCCTGGACCCAATCCAGGGCTGCTGAGAAGCTTGCAAAGAGGGTTTGAGTTACAGGGAATTGATGAGTCTACTTCTGGTCCCATACCTTGGGATTTCATGGAATGTTTCAGAGTATTTTTGTCCTAGATACTAAATTTGCCCTAGGGACAGACCTATTGACTTACCTCTCTGTGAAAAAGCAGCTCCATGCCCTCAGCAGTGAATATTGAAGGTCCAGTCGACAAAGTTATCAGGAGGAATGGCAATAGGGAAGTACCCCAATTCAGGGTGACAAGAGATTTTCACGTATTGAGGTGTGGGGTAGCTATTCTGGTTCAAAACTGATTGGCTTGAACTAAAGAAGCCTGACTCATGGCCTATGAAACATACACTGTACTTCTGCTTGAACTATTAAAGTATGGAATGCATTAAACATTATCTTGAAACAAAAGAGTGCATGCTTTTAAGATAAGAATGCATACTCCCCCTCCTAGGCCCACCAGTATCAGTACCTCCAGTATTAGTACTCCTGAGGATGAGTTCCCTTTCCTGGACGTCAGGGTCATGTTGACTTGCTAATTTGCAACTCAATACCTCTTTGAAACTTTGATGAATATATATCCTGGGTGTGTTTAATGTGTGTTCTTTGTTCTAAAAAAGTATAAAACTGTACTGAAAAGCATGCTTCTCTGGAATGCTTCCTTCCTTTGTGGAGACTGCCCTCCTGGTTATAATCCTCAGCTTGGTCAAGTAAAACTAACCTTATCTCTCATATCTATAGAATGGTTATTGGTCATTTTGCGTTGACAAGGGTTTCTCAATCATTTTCAGCCCAGCCCACAGTCCAGATGGGGAAAGATTTTATTACCACATGCCAGCAGAAATAGTTTCTGAGTATGAGATTCTTTTCGCCAAGGGAAGGTAAAGCGTAAATTATTCCCATTTAAATGCATAACCATTGCACTGGCTCGTTTTAGATACCAGTGAATTCAGCCATGGAGAATGGTTTAATTTCTCTATTGATTTCAGAAACAATGTCTTGTTTGCTGTAGATGGGCAATAAGTAATTTTCAAAAATTCATCTACAAAGAAGTATTTTTATTTTTCATGAATTCTGCTTTTGCTCAAGCATGTCTTCAGATTTTGGAAATCCACGTGACACAAGAAATCCTTTGTTTCCTCCAGATGTTTATCTGCATGAGCTTTCCATCCTGTTTGTTTATCTAGGGTTCTATGTCGGTGAGAAGACCTCCCCTAATTGGTAGATGTGTCTGTGACTGGACATATAAAGTATTTTTCAGTTGTTAATCAACCCATTGGTATACGTGAAGGAAGTAGTGGATCAGTCATCAGGGAGCAGGTGGGGGAAGTTTGTGAATTTTGCAACAAGAGCTGAGAAAGGCTTGAACATTCAATGGGGGCAGGGAACAGCCATAATCTCAGCTCAGTTTATTGCCTTTCATTCAACAAGAAGTGGCCTGGAACACGAGCTTCATGGGAGGTTGGCTCAGGTTACGGGCTTGTGAATCTGTAAAAGAATGGAGCCTCCTGCCAACAGAGGGAAGATGACATGTGGGAGGCAGGATTCTAGCATGACCTGACCTGTCGTCAGAGTCTGCTGGTAGCGCTGAGCCAGATGTAGGTCAGGAAGCCAAGGGAAAAAAGACTGGCTTTGCTCAAGCCTGGGGCCAGCCTTGGCAGTAGACCAGCACATCAGCTCGAGACCAGGGGGCAGTTGGGAACCAGGGTCTGTGTATCTAAGACAAACCTGAGTTAATGAAGGCAAAATATCTGTTAACGTGCCCCTTTTTGCTTTTCTATTTGCTTGCTTGCACGTTAGCTTTTCAACTAGGGCCTCCCCTCCCTTTAGATCCTGGTAAATGGATGGAAATATTACATTTCACGGCCTTTGGCTGTCCCTAAGATGTTTGCAAATCTCCAGGTGAAGGAGGAGCACTGGGGGAGGAGGTAGTGCTTGCTTTCTGAAGACATAAAACTCCACACCTGGCTTCATTTCCACACACCTGAAGCTCACACACATCCTGACCCCTCGTGGAGATTTGGGAGTAGGTATTGAGGATGGGGAGGAGGTGCTCAAGAGATGGAGGAGGGTTTTGCCTTGCAGAAATGCATCCAGAACATGAGGAATCCAGAAAATGTTCTTTGGTGACCCCACCATGCTGGATTTCATTTTGTCCCGTCCTCTCCATCTTTTTGGCTCCCTCCCTCGTTCATGCATCTCTCCCCTTCCTTTTTAGCCGCAAAACAACCCATTCCTTCCCTGTCTCACCCAGGGCAGCCTCCTCATTCTCTGAAGTCTCAGTCCTTGCTGACATTCATCCCACAAGATCTCATTTACCCCAGCCTGGCCTCTCCAGGCTAAAGATTCTGTACCAGTTAGAGTTCTGGGGCCAGCTGTACTCTCTGTTTTTAATTTCACTTCTCTAGGAAAGTTTCTTTTGGAAATTCCACCCTTGTTCAGCTGAACTAAGAGAGTCAGGGCAAGAATGCTGGTGGGGTTGTGCATGGCTGGAGACCCAAAGTTGTTCTGGTCTCCCCCGTTCCAGCTTGTGCCTGTAGAGAGCAGATGAGCTCGCCAGCAGGGAAACCCAGCAGCTGGGTAGGGGCACAGCTCCTTCCCAGTTGGCATGATCGCTGTACTCCAGAAGCTCCCTGGGAGGGGAAACATGTTCTAGAAACATCTATCTAGAGAGCAAATTTGCCCGGAAGTTTTTTGTTCACTTTTTAAATAGACTTCATTTTTTAGAGCTGTTTTAGATTCATAGCAAAACTGAGAGGAAGGTACAGAGATTTGCCATATACAGCCTGCCCCCCGACACACATAGCCTCCCCCACTATCAACATCCCTCACCAGAGTGGTACATTTGTTACAACTGATGAACCTACACTGACGTGTCATTATCACCCAGAGTCCATAGTTTACATCAGGGTTCACTCTTGATGTTGCACATTCTATGGGTTTGGACAAATTACAGTAGGTATCCACCATTACAGTATCATACAGGGTAGTTTCATTGCCCTAAAGACCCTCTGTGCTCCACCTGTTCGTCCCTCCCTCATTTCTGCCCCAAAGTTTTCTTCTTAAAAATGCATTTGAAGTTCGATTTTCATTCATAATATGTTCATGTTTGTATTAATATAAAAATAATATATTCTTCAGGTTTGCAGTATCTGTACATTTATATCGTCTGCTATGTGTCAGGCACTGTACCAGGCTGGGGCCTGAGTGGCAAGCAGGACTGATAAGGAACTGAGGATCTAGGTGGAGAGACAGATGTTAATCAGTCAGCCCAACCAATGGTATTTATCTGGAGGCTGTGTACCTTCAAGGGTCTAGTAAACCTGGTTGTCAAGTTGTATGCTACTCTCTTCCAAAATCTTTGTGTAGCTATTCCAACATTTGGCTCACAGTAGGCACTTAGTGGACATTGGCTGAATGATTGAGTAAAGGGGTAAATGTATGAATTATAAAGTTTGACTGTGATTCTCATCTCGGAGGGTTATGGTTAATTTTATGTGTAAACTTGATGGGCTAAGGGATGCCCAGATAGCTGGTAAAACATTATTTTGGGGTGTATTTGTGAGGTGTTTCTGAAGAGATTAGCATTAGGTTTCAGTAAAGAAATGGGCCCTCACCAATTGAGGCGGGTGATCATCCAATCCACTGGGGGCCCGGATGGAACAAAAAGGCAAAGGAAGGGTGAATTCTTTCTCTCCTCTTGAGCTGGGATGACTGACCATCTTCTCCTGCCCGCAGACATCTGAGCTCCTGGTTCTTGGGCCTTTGGACTTCAAGGCGTACACCAGTGACCCCTAGTTCTCAGCCCTTTGACCATAGAAGGGAAGCTACACCCTCAGCTCTCCTAGTTTTCAGGCCTTTAAACTCAGACTAAATTATAGCACAGGATTTCCTGGGTCTCCAGTTTGCAGACAGCAGATTGTGAGACTTATCAGCCTCCATAACTATGTGAGCCAATTCCTAGAATAAATCTCCCCTTTGCTCTCATTCTCTCTCTCTATTCTATTGGTTCTGTTTCTCTGGAGAACCCAGACTAACACAAGGAGCTTGATACAGTCCCTCTAGGTTAGAGATGAAATCCAGGGAGTGGAATCCAAAAACACTGGTGCTTAAAGATTCTCAGAGATGATTGAACTTAACCGCTTAATAGAGAGTTGAGGAGGATGAGGCCTAGAGAAATAACACGGACATGCAACTCATCCAAACTATAACTAACTAGAACTCTAGTTTCTGGATTAAGCACTGTGGATGTGAATGCACTGCCCATGTTGCTCGTCCTTCCAGGCACACTCAGATGATTGGTAACCCTGCTTGGTATAGATGTCAACACACATGATGCATTCACTGATAGGGATCATCACCAAGCTGGTGTTTCTAGGGCCAGAGTTAACCAATGTCAAGGTCATAGTGATGTGGGATCGGTGAGCCAAGGAGTCGAAAGAAAGATTTCTTGGACTCTCAAGGTCTGGCAGTAGTACTCTTTTATTTAGAGAATAGTGTGGGATAGCGTGGGGACAGGACCCATGGGCAGTCAGAGCTGCTGCAGGCATGGGTTGAGGGTAGGGCTAAATTTAAGGCATAGGTATGTGAGTTATCTCTTTACAAGACAAAGGAAAGAATATGTAAAAAAAAGTCATTAAAATGGTATCAGTGCAGGTGGGGTCTGGTTATTGGGGGGGGGGGTCCTATAATTTTTAGATAAGAATCAAACTGGATTAAGTAAGTGGCTGAAGCCACCACTTTAAATGTTATTTTTAGCTAAAGACAAAGGAGGATGTTTGGGGTGGAGGGGGGTGTTGATCATGGGAGATTACCACACAAGTACAGTAAACAAGATGCAGATTTAAGTCCTTGCCTTTGGCATTGATTAAGAGTTTCTAGAGATAAGGTCATCCCCCCTTCTTCCTGGTACAGAGAGGGAGACACCTTTACACACGGAGATTTCCTTTACAATGTAAATGTCTCTTAACAAAGGGTAAGTAAATTCTACTCTTCAGAGCCTCCTTCCCATCTGCAGTTTTTAAAAGTAACCAGCCTAAAATAATCCTCATCAATAGTGTGGATGCTGGCTGCTTCCCTAGCCCCCTGACTGCCTGCTGGAGTGTGAGTCAAGAGCATGGGGCTGAAAAAAACAGGCTGCTAGGAGCCAGGGAGATGGGTTGGCAGGAACGCATGATCTGTAGACTATCTTTGGTCTATTCCTGGCTGGATTTCCATTTAATTAAGTGCATGATGATCCACCAGCAGTGGATGATGAGGTTGCCATCCCTGGAGGTCTCCTGGCTCATGTAGTGGCTTCCCCACTGAAGAGGCTTCAGGAGTCTCTTGGGGGCTCTTTTTGGGGGTCTTGGGAGCACCACTAGTGAGCTACACAGGTGTGTATCTGTGTGTCCTCTGGTTTCTGTAGGTGTGAGGTAGGGTGATTTAGACAAAAGACAGGTTTTGGGGAACTAGAATTCAGCCTCTGTGCCTTGCTAGGTGGTGTGTTCTTGAGCAAGTCACTGAGCTTTTCTAAGTCACTTCAGTTTCATCCTCTGTATCATCTGTGATGGGGGATAATATTGACAAGAGATTTTCACATATCGAGGTATGCGGGGTATCTTCTGGTTCAAAACTGATTAGGCTTGAACTACAGAAGCCTGACTTATGGCCTATCAAACACACGTTGTACATCTGCTTTAACCATTAAAGAACGCACTCTCAAGAATGCATACTTCCCCTCCTATGCCCTATTGGTAATGCCCAATGCCCCTGGTAGTCCATTTCCCAACATTAGGGTCATGTTGACCTGCTAATTTGCAATGGAATACCTCTTTGAAACTTTGATGAATATGTATCCTGGGCATGTTAATGTATGTTCTTTGTTCTAAAAAGGCATGAGTGTACTGAAAACCATGCTTCTCTAGAATGCTTTCTTCCTTTGTGGAAACTGCCCTCCCAAATTATAATCCTTACCCTGGCTCAGGTAACACTCACCTTATCTCTCTTATCTATAGAATGGTTATTGGTTATTTTGCGTCAACATTATTTACCTCACAAAACGGATGTGAGGGTTAGGAATAACATCTGGGGTCGACCCTGTTGCTGAGTGGCTAAGTTCACATGTTCCTCTTTGGTGGCCTGGGGTTTTGCCAGTTCGGATCCAGGGTGTGGGCATGGGACCGCTTATCAGGCCATGCTGAGGCGGCGTCCCACATAGCACAACCAGAAGGACCACAACTACAGTATACCACTATGTACTGGGGGGCTTTGGGGAGAAGAAGAAGAAGAAGAAGAAAAAAAAAAAGGAATAACACCTGTCAAATGCCCAGCACAGTATTCAGTAGATGGAAGCTGTAGGTGATGGTCATCATCATAATTATTAGGTAAGGGGCCCCACTCTCTGATATCCATGAGGATAAGAGCTGAGATCAGAGTTTGTATAATAGTTAGTGTCTCCTTCAGAGAGGGCAAAGGACTCCTGCCCCCACCCCCCAGCTGCTTCCTGTCAGGTCCTATTGGACACTATGTGGCTCTAATATTATGTGAGGACTTGATGGAGGCACCCTGTCAGTTCGACATCAGGTCTTCAGGTCCTCATGACATTGCTGTGGGGGGTGGTGACGCAAGTGCAGGTGACTAAATTGAGTGGGGCCTGACTTCCCTACGATATTAGTAAGACATCCCTTCCATTGGAACATTCTACATTGATTGGTCCAGTACAGGATAGATTCTAGAGCATTTTCAAGAAAACATAGTTTTCTAGGCAACTTGATATGATACAAAGAAAGTGGGTTTTCCAACCCGCAGACTTAATAGCAAATCCTGGCTATGAAACTCACTCACTGTGAGAAATGGGACAAATTAACTGACTTCTCTGAGCCTCAATTTCTTCTGCAAAATTAGGGAAAAAATTAGGAAAATAGGGTGAAATGAAATATCCCAGGTGCACTTGTCCTCGCAGGCTGCCATAACAAAATACCACAGACTGGGGGCTTAAACACCAGACATTTATTTCCTCACAGTTCTGGAGGCTGGAAATCTGAGATCAAGGTGTTGGTAGGGTTGCTTTCTTCAGATCTCTCCTTGGCATACTGATGGCTGCCTTCTCTCTTTGGCCTCACGTGGTCTTTCCTCTGTGCTTGAGCACCCCTGGTGTGTCTCTGTGTTCAAACTTCCTCTTCTTATAAATACACTGGTCACATTGGATTAGGGCCCACCCCAAAGGCCTGGCCTCATTTTAACCTAATCACATCTTTAAAGACCCTACCTCCAAACACAGTCACATTCAGAGGTACTGGGGGTTAGGGTGTCAACATACAAATTTTGGAGGGACACGATTCAGCCCAGAACACCAGGTAAAGCTTGTAGCCATGTAGTGGCCTCCATAGGTGTTCATCATTATGGGACCTTGCCATTTCTTTCCCCAGACTCTTTCTCCCTGCTCCTGTTTCTGGAATGTTTCTGTGGTTTGGGAGTTGGTAATTATGCAGGCGGGTGATAGTGGTATATTTCACAGAATTTAATAGTAAAAGCTAATTAATGGCAGGAAGAGAGAAACATGAAAAGCCTGCTCAGCATTGCTCTATAAACAAGGAGTCTATCCTCAGGTACTTTTCTGGGCCTAGTATTACTGAGAATTGTTTGCTGCTTCTGGAATATGCAGACAATGTGTTGCCACCAGGTCAAAAACATGTGCATTACAAAACTCACCTCTTGTGCCTTTTGTGATGGGCTGTTTGCTGCATAAGTGAAGAAAGGGCGTTTAGGGGATATTTATATATCCACATAAGCAGAACCTCTTTGGTCAGAAGGTCTTGTTCAGCAGCATTTTTATTTATGTTACAGTCCTTGAAAGAGTCTAAGTAATCTTAAAATTGAAGTGTACTTAAACACCATGGAGGGCCTTATAAGTGGCAGGTACTATACTGGATTTTGGGGACTGTAGGGGAGGAAGAGCTTTCCTCTACCCACTCTAGGTCCTTCTGGCTGGGCTACGAATAACAGGAGAAAATCAAACAAAGCTTTATAACATGTATACAAGTGAGAGACTCAGGAAAACTGAGCAACTTGCCAAAATGGTGGAGGTTCTCATCTTAAATACCATCTTCAGTTACCAAGGAGGATGTTGTGGGTAGGGGGAGTCAGTTATGGGAGATTACCAGAAAAGCACAGCAAACAAGAGTAAGATTATCATGCAGATTTAAGTCTGCATTGATGAGTTTTTAGAGATAAGGTCATCTTCACTTCTTCCTGGTACAGAGAGGGAGACATCTTTACAGACAGAGATTTCCTGTACAAATGGAAATGTCTCTTACAAAGGGTAACTTCTACTTTTCAGAGTTTCCCTCATGTCTGCAGTAACTAGCCCAAAATAATCCACATGCCAAAGAGACATATCTTGGGGTGGCCAATTCCGATCCCCCACAGGATACAGAGAGAGTCTTGACAGCCTCTCTGCTTTCAGGGAGGTCAACCTTCTACAACATTCTGTACATCTGTTGTACCTCCCATGCAAGGCAGTAGTACTTTCTATATGTAATGGCTGGCTAGTGGTCACCAGCCCTGTGCTTGAACAATTGAGATGCTGGGATGCTTGCTACCTCACAAGACCTCTCTGATTTCTGAATTTCCGGATACAGAGTTGGATCTCTGCCCCACCTGCCTCACTCTCCAGGTTCAAGTATCCCTTTCTGCCCAGGCGAGGCTACCATAGCCTTTGGGGTAGGGCCAAATAGGCTCTGTACCATCAGTTTATGCTCTTGGGATATGGTTCCCAGAGCTGACATCATCCTGATTGGGCTTCTTACCATTTGCCACAATCTTCCTAAAAGTGTGGCCTCCAAAATGGACCCAATTCTGGAGCAGTCCAGCTTCAGGGTGGAGGTGGGGGGCAGCATTCCCCACTGAGACCTAAGTACCATTTCCTCCGGATGCAGTGGGGTCACAGATGGTTTTTCTAAAGGCAAGAGACTTTTTCTCTAATTTTTGATGTTCAGATTCTTCGTTAAGTCACCTGACTTCCCCTTTCTCCACATTAGGGTGACATAATGAAACCACATGTCTCTCATCTCCTTTCTTATGATGAGTAATAATGTTGTTTTATTTGTAAAAATGTTGACTAGCTATGAAGAAGTCTGGTGTAGCAAAAGCCCAGCCCTAAATATTTTATGGATTTCTAAAAGCCTGACCTGTGGTTTGAGCTGCAAAGAGGATGACAGGAATTCCTCTGTCTTTCCAGAATAGCCCGAGTAGCTGGGAGCCCAAGGACGGGTCATGTCTTTTGCACAATTGCAGTCATTGCAGCAAATTCTTATCTCTGGGTTCAAGGTGAAAAGGACTTTGGAATTCTCAAAGACAGATCTTAAAATATATGTTATACAAACATAACAAATCAATATAAATGATAATAATAGTCAACACGCACTTGCAGTGCACACTGTCATTCAGGCTTTAGATCAACACTATAAGACCTTTTAACAGATGAGGAAACTGAGGCACAGGGAGGGAGGTAATCTGTCTAAGGATCCATAGTCGGTTGGTCAGCGGTAAAGCCAGGACACAAACCCAGTTTATTTGGCTGGGATTCAGCAATTCAGGCAGGGGCAGAAACCAAGACCAACCAAGGCCCTCCTTGAGCTAGGTTTCAGGGAAAACAGGGGCAGGGCAGAAAGCAGAGGGAGCCCCAGGGCCCATCTCGAGGAGCTGGTGGCATTCTAAGTGGGGAATGGATGACTTGCACCTGAACACGCGCGCGCACACACACACACACACACACACACACACACACACACTGTGTCAGGAGAGGAGGGGAAGAAAGAGGGAGCATGGTTGGAATTCTGACTGGGAGAATCAGGGAAGGCTTTCCCAAAGAGACCTCTGAGTTAGACTCTGAAAGACAGAATTTCGACAGCAGGAGGGGACGTGGGGAGCAATGTCACAGATCTTTCCAGGCAAGGGAACAGCAGAACAAAGTTTTGGCAGGGACGAGGTCTGGCACATCCCTGCAGAGGGCTGGGTGTGGCTGGAATGTGGGACCTGGGGGCGGCGTTAACCAGGGTAGGAGATGGTAATAACAGACTCCCGTGGGCCTTCAGTTCTGAAGAGCTTTCACATACGCTCTTCCACAGCCACGCCTTTGAAATTTGTTTTTGCGGTGCCCTCTGCTTCAGATGCTCTCTTCTCTCTCCATTTCCACCTCGGAGCTCCAGGCTAAGAATAAATGCATCTCTTCGCTGAAGCCTGTATTGATCCCTGTGGTGGGAAGGGCGCGCTCACTCTCCTGAGGCTGCAGGACTCGTTCTTCTTGTTCTTCTCATGGTTCTTGGTTCCCCGTGGTCACCTGACCCCAGGCCTGTGGTTACTTGGGCAAAAGTGCCCTGGGAAGGCCTGGGAGGGAAGGATGGTACCCTGCTCATCTCTGTCCCTTCTCAGGACCGTCTCTGGCCCTGCACGTGGGCCTCTCATCTCAGTCCTTGCCTCCTCAGCCCCTCCTGCTCATTTAGTCCGTGCACCTGTGGAGGGAGCCTCTCAGCCAGTCCCCCAAGAGGGCCCCCAGTGGGCCCCAAGAGGCCTGGCACTAACTGTACCATAAATTCATTATTCTCTGAGGAGCAGGTGGAACAAAGCTGTGACTGCTGTCTAGTCTTGAGACCCCTCACCAAGGTTTGTATTCCCCTCTCCCAGAAAATATGCCAAGCAGAAGAATAGAGAGACTCCTGCTTGCAGAATGTCTTGCAGCAGCCCCTCTGGGTCTACAAAGTATGTTTGCTTTTCAACGTTTCAACTTGACAATTAAAAAACAAAACACTTGCCCCCATTACAAATGCAGTCAGAGAATGATGGTAGCATGTCTTTGGGGGAGCCCCCTTTCTGCTCTAGGGGAAGAAAAAAGGGGCTTGAAGCTACTCTCTGGCAGCCCCTTAGGCCCCAGGCCCCATGAAGTTTCAGCCTGTGCCCAAGGCAGGGCCAGTGGTAAGGAAATAAAGGGAACGCACACCATTTTGTCTGGTCTCTTGGTGTCCAGAAACTTCCTTTTTACTGCTATAGAAAGCGTCACAGTGATGTCTCACCCAGAGAGGCCAGTTATGCCTCGTTTGCTCCTGAGTCCAGAGTCCTCTGCAAGCCCCAGCGACCAGCCAACATGGACAACACGCAAATTGCTAACCTTGGACTTCAGAGGCCTCCTGGTGTTTGCTCTGCCCTCTCCCCCTTGAGGATCATGTGCTTTGGCAAAGATGAAAGCAGAAAGGAGTTAAACGCGTTCACTGTCTTCTGTGGTCTGCTGTCATGATCAATCCTGAACCTTCCTTGCTTCTCTTCTTTCTTCTAGCAAAGCTGAAGGGCTCCTTCTGTCAGCCTTAGTGCACTCCCCATCCCCACTTGGGGCTGTAGCCTGCCCGCCCTGCTCTCGTGGGTCTCTGCCACATCTGTATCTTTCTTGTGCCTCCAGGATGCACTGGACAGCTGTGAAGATTGTTCGCTGCACAACCCTAGGGGGCGCCACTCACAGAAGTGATGAGGGGAATTGCACAGGGGTGCACAATGGCCCCGTGGGCCCCCTTCCATATTTCATACACTGTCTTTGTCATGTCAGAGTCCATCAGAGGCTTCCCTGAGTCGGTAGCTCTGAGTTCCTTTTCCCATTTTTGAGAAGAGTATTGCACAGAGAAATATTTCTCGATTATAAACAAAAACAGTTCAGGGACTATGATAAGTAGTAATTAATACTTGGCCTCTGTGTTGGGAAGAGACCAAGGGAGTGATGAGGAGTGGAGAGAAATAGAGCACGTAGTCCTTAAATCAAACGATAACTTCTACTCAGTTCCAGCAGATCCTGGCCATGCAGGGTTGAAAGCAGAACATTGCCATATCTTCTGGTTTATTCCATAGAAGTGGAAGTCTGTCTTTTTAGATGAAGTCTCTTGGTTTTCAATGTTGCCTTAAATGAAAAACAAATGAAGAAACAGATATGAAATGGGGCCAAACAAAACGACTATGAACTGCTCTCGTTCTACCGGCTGTGGGTACTACTGATTTCTGCTTTACGTCCTGAAAGGCAAAATTGTCACAGAGAAAGAACCTCATCATCAGAGGTTCTGTTTCCAGTGATGGAGACTTTCTTTCAGCAGCATCCATCCTGCAGTTTTGAAGGCTAGGTGGCACCTATGAGATCTGTGGGATTTTCCTATTATGATGGCACCTTCCTCTCTCCTTGATTCCATAATTTCTTTTTCTTTTTTTTTATTTTTTATTTTTTATTTTTATTGAGTTATTGATAGGTTACAATCTTGTGAAATTTCAATTGTACATTAATGTTTGTCAGTCATGTTGTAGGTGCACCACTTCACCCTTTGTGCCCACCCCCCACCCCACCTTTCCCCTGGTATCCACTAAACTGTTCTTGGTCCATAGTTTTAAATTCCTCATATGAGTGGAGTCATACACAGCTTATCTTTCTCTTGCTGGCTTATTTCACTTAACATAATTCTCTCAAGGTCCATCCATGTTATTGCAAATGGAATGATTTTGTTCTGTTTTGCAGCTGAGTAGTATTCCATTGTATATATGTACCACATCTTCTTTATCCATTCGTCTGTTGATGGGCACTTAGGTTGCTTCCACGTCTTGGCTACTGTAAACAGTGCTGCAATAAACATTGGGGTGCACAGGACTTTTGGGATTGCTGACTTCAGGCTCTTTGGATAAATACCCAGTAGTGGGATGGCTGGATAGTATGGTAGTTCTAGTTTTAGTTTTTTGAGGTTGATTCCATAATTTCTTGATCAACACATCTTTGTCCTGGCAGTAGGGCTGGGACACTTGATCTCCAGGGATGACAGTCAGTTTGGAGGCAGTCGTGTGCCCTCAGCAGACAGAAAACAGTGAAATAGTTCTATGGTGGGTAAGATCCCTGAGTGCCTGCCCCCCCTCACCCCCTCCCCCATCTCTCAACACCTCCCTGGGGCCCTCTGAACTAAAGGGCAGGAAAGAGTTAATATCTAGCACAGTAGAAAACCTCCAGGCAGCAAATTGGTCACTAAGTTCTTTGACTATCACTCACATGGTTTCCATTTTTAGATCGAGAAAGGAAGTCTAGAGATTTCTTCAGTTTTGCCCGTAACCTCCTGCCTGGTGAGTGGAACTAGACCATCAACTCAGGTTTTAATTTCAATCTCTTTTCACAAGAGCACACGATTTTCAGATATTTAACAGCTCTGAGTATTGAATTTTTAAGACCAGCCTAGGTCCCTAGGTCTTCACCAAGGAAAGGGAACAATGCCGTAAGTAAAAGGACGCATGTAGGGAAAAGCATGGCATGGACACGGGAGGAGCCACCAGGAGTGTAGGACCCTGGTTAAGAACATGCCCCTTCAGCACCGGCCTCAGAACGAACGTGGAGCTGACCTGAGCCACACATGCAGCCTGCCGCTTGAGGCAAGGCCCCCACCTATGCCTAGTATAAATCTGCCAAGTCATAGTCAACCTGAAAACTGGCAAGAGGGAGACCAAATTCCTGGTTGCAGCCGCCAAGGTTTGGGGTGGCGTGTTATGCAGCACCATTGTGGATATAGCTGACTCATTCAGAAATTGGTTAAGACTTTGACGTGAGTCAGACGTGAGTCTCACTTGGCTTCTGTCACTGTCTGTGTGATCCTGACCAAGTTACTAAACTTCTTACCACCATAGTACAGGGCTTATTTTTGTGAAGATTAAATGAGACTAGACATGTAGTTTGTTTAGAATATTATGTGGCACATAGCAGAGTCTGAATATTCTAACTAATAATAATGCTATTTTTTTCTGAGGGGAAATAAAAGTACTTCTGTTATCCTAAAGACTATTCTCATTTTGCACATTTCTTTCCATTCTTGCCCACACGAATACGCCTTTTAGGTCCTTGCAATGATAATGTACCTAGCCACCTCCACTTTGATCATAAACATTTCCCTTTGTTTCTATGTAGCTTTCAGAATCTCATTTTTTTACTGTTTGCAGAAGATTTGTGCAGAAAGATGATAATTTTGCCACAAATTTATAAGATTTCTAGTTTTAAAAAAAATATTGCCAGTGCACAATAAATACTAACTTAAACATTTTATTGGGCATCTGCATGTACCAGGCACAGTTCTAGCAGCAGAGGATATAGCAGTAAATAAAGAAGATAAAAATCTCAGCTCCATGGAGCTCCCACTGCAGTGGTAGAAAACAGACAATAAAAAAAGATGCATAAATAATAATATAGTGTGTCAGATGATGATATGTGATGGGAAAAAATAAAGCAGAGTGGGTGGATGGGAAGTACCAATGAGGTACAGGGTGGTGTTTGCAATTTTAGATAGGATGGCGTGGGAAAGCCCCACCCACCAGTAGAGGCTGAAGAGGGGAGCAGTGGAACCACCTGGATATTTGGGGAAGAGCATTTTCAACTGACTGAGAGATTAGCAAGTGCAAAAGCACTGAATGCCTGGTGTGTCTGAAAAACAGTAAGGAGGCCTGTGTGACTGAAGTGGGATATGTGTGTTGGGGATGGTAGGAGATGACATCAGGAAAATAAAAGGCAGTCAGAATGTGTAGGGCCTTGGCTTTTTTTTTTTAAATTTTTAAATTAAATCTGTCTATCTAGCCTATCTATCTACTTATTTTTATTGTGGTAACATACACACAATATAAAATTGACATTTTTGACCATTTTCAAGTGTAATTTTCAGTGACATTAAGTATATTCTCATTGCTGTGCAACCATCACCAGTATCGATCTCCAGAACTTTTTCATTTTCCCAGATTGAAACTCTTCACCCCTTAAATGCTGACTCCTCCTTCCCCTCCCCCAGCCCCTGGCAACCCCCATTCTCCTTCCTGTGCCTTGGCTTTGACTTTGAGTGTTATGGGAGCTGTTGGTGCATTTTGAAGAGAGAAGTGCTATGATTCGACTTTTTTAATAGGCGCCTTCTGGCTGCTGGGTTGAGAAGGTTCTGAAGGAACGAAGCGGCAGAAGCAAGGAAGCTAGTCAGGAGGCTGCTGTGATAATCCGGGTGAGAGGAGAGGGTGACTGAGATCAGGGTGGTTGCAGGGGACGTGGTGAGACGTGGGACTATGCTGAAGGCAGAGCCAACAAGACTGCCTGATGGATTTGATGTGGGCTTTGAGAGAAAAGGAGGAATCAAGGATGACTCCAAGATTTTTTGGGCTAAGCAACTGGAAGAACAGATTTGCCATAAAGTTAAGTGGGGAAAGATTCAGAGGAGGAAGTTTTCTGGGGGAAGACCAGGAGCTCAGTGTTGGACATGCCCAGAGTGAGATACCTTATTAAATGTTCCAGCTACAATGTTGAAGAGAGAGCCAAATCTGGAGTTCATAGCAGCCAAACTGAAGATAGGGATTTGCAAGTAATCAGTGTGCAGATGGTATCTGATGCCACGAGACTGAGTTCACCAAAGTAGCAAGAACAGCCAAAAAAATAAGCCCTGGGAGCGAGCTTGAAGATGCTGCAAGGTTAAGAGGTCAGGGATACAAGGAGGGATCAGGAAGAAGCAGCTAAGGAAGAGGACAACCAGGAGGATGTGTCTTTGTGGAATTCCAGTGAAGGCGCTGTCCCAAGGAGATCAATATAATCAGTGGTGTGTGCCTGATAGGATCTGTCTGCAGACCTGCTGAGTGTGAGGGTCACTGGCAGGTCAGAGAGCACAGCTGAACTATGAGGAATCGAGATTGAGGAGCAGTTTAGACAGGGCCAGGGTGTCGGGGAAAGGGCCCTAAGGAATGAGTGGGAATTTGTGGATTAGGGAAAACAGCTGCTCAGAGGTGTCCATTTTGGACCCCAGATGCTGGGGTTAATCCCCAGAGTAAAGGAGACCAATGCAGTGGTGGGACATGGGAATGCAGCAATCCTCCTGGGACCTCAGGATCTGCCCCATAAGAAGGTCTCCCATGAGCTCTGAGGCTGCTGGTGCAGCTCTCCTCAGTCAGATGGACCGACTGGCTGCCAGCCTGATGGTGAGAGCTGATGATGGTAGGAGCTGCTAAAATGAGGTCAGGTCTGTGTTATGGGCTGAATCGTGCCCCCTACCCCCACCCCCCAATTTATGTGTTGAAACATTAACCCCCAGTATCTCAGAGTATAACTGTATTTGGAGTCAAGGTCTTTAAAGAGGTGATTGAGTTAAATGAGGCCTTTAGAGTGGGCCCTAATCCAATCTGACTGGGTCCTTATAAGAAGAGGAGATGTAGAAACCAGAGAAGCACACAGAGAGGGGAAAAGGCCATGTGGGACACAGCGAGAAGACAACCATCTGCAAGCCAAAGAGAGAGGCCTCAGAAGAAACCAACATTTCCAACACCTGGATCTTGAATTTCCAGCCTCCAGAACCATGAGAAAATAAATTTCTGCTGTTTAGGTCACCCAGTCTGTGGGAAGACCTGCAAGGCAAGAAACTGAGGCTGGCTTCTGGCCAAAAGCCAGCTTGAACTGGGGCCCTCAGTCCCACAGCCCAAAAGGAGCAGAATCCTTCCGACAACCACCTAAGTGAGCTTGGAGGCGTATCCTTCCCCAGCTGAGCCTTCAGGTAAGACCACAACCTTGGCTGACATCTTGAGTGCAGCCTTGTGAGAGACTCTGAAGCAGAAGGCAGCAAAGCTGTGTCCAGATTCCTGACCCACAGAAACTGTGTGATAATAGATGTGTGTTGCTTTAAGGTGCTAAGTGTGTGCTCATTTATTACTCAGCAGGAGATAAACAATACAATCCTGAAATAGGTCCTTGGGAAATAGAAGTTTGGACAGATCTCCAAGATTTCTTTCAGTGCAAACTTTCTACGGAACAGATTAAGAGCCCACAGTCAGTACTCTTGGATTGGTTAGCTTGTGGCTGCCCATTGATGCCTTGTTTAAAAGCCAGCTTTTTGTGTTTCAGATTTTTGCAGAAGGCAGCTGGAGTTTGTTAAATAGAGTCTCCCTAAAATTCATGTCCATCCAGAACCTCAGAGTGTGACCTTATTTGGAGGCAGGGTCTTTGTAGATGTATTAGGTTGAGATTATACTGGATGAGGGTTGACCCTAAATCCAATGACTGGTGTCCTTGTAAGAAGAGGAGAGGACACAAAGAAACATACAGAGAAGAAGGAGATATGAAGACAGAGGCAGAGATTAGAGTGATCAGCTACAAGCCGAAGAGCGCAAGGATTGCCAGGAGTCACCAAAAGCTGGGAGAGAGGCAAGGAAGGATTTTTTCCTAGATCCGTTGAAGGGAGTGTGGTCCTGCTGACACCTTGAATTTGGACTTCTGACTTCCAGAACTGTGAGAGAACACATTTCTATTGTTCTAAGCCAGCTAGTTTGTGGTAATTTGTCATGGCAGCCCTAAGAGACTAATACAATAGCATATTTACATTTTTAAACTCATGTATGCCATACAGAAGTCACTGGGATTCTTGGAATTTTCATGAAGAATTATACATATTCCATTATGTGGCTATGAAGAAGAATAATTTTGAAGATTCTAGGTAATTTAGAAAACTGCTTATGATACAATGTTCAGAGCAGAAAGCAGAAATAGGTACAGTATGAGCATAACTAGGCTAAAAACAAACCCTCTATGTAGGGAAAGAGAGGAGGCTGTGAGCTGAAATATAAATAGGATCGTAGAACTGTGTAGGATTTGCTCCCTTTTAATTTTTCAAAATTCTTTAATGTTTTTATATTCACTTCTATGCAAAATATTTTAGGAAAATTGAATAAAAGAAATCCAGATTTTAAGAGAGAATGTGAAAAACATTCAGGTTATGGACCATAATCATGAAATGCATGTTTGTGACCCTGCTCCCAACCTAAGACTGATGACATTGGCTATGAAAGCGCAGCATTTGTGTACACTTTCCTTATCTCTCTCTCCTTCCCAGAGGGAACAGCCATTCAAAATGGAAGACATATCAACCATTTTGCCTTTTTAAAAATTGAATTATCATGAATTACGAATCTGTAAATGATAATTACTTGGTTCTACTTATTTTGAGGTTTTGTGACCTCATTTTGTGACATGCTTTTTGATCAAGTGTTATAGACCTAACACTCAAGCATACTGATTTACATAGTTGTACTTCATTTAGTTTCGTTGATGTATAGCTTGCTCTTAAAACATATTCATTCATGGCTTTGTCCAGGTATTTTAGAATAAAGGAATAAAAAAATAAAGAAAACAAAGGAAAAAAAAGAAATCCAGATTTTGAGGAAAAATTTTCAGAGAGCGTGACTTTCGCAAATAGGGACTTGCAGGCATAATTTGACCAAGTCATGGTGATTGTTTTCTTTTCTCTTTCTCTCCCCAGTTTGTGTATTTCCTGGCCTGCTGTCAGGCCTGATTTATCTGAGGCACCCTCAGACCAGTTCCCATTTCAGGAGGACCCGAGGGCAGGATGAAGGGTGGGGAGGGCAGAGCCCTTGAACAGGGACCCTGGACCGCTCAGGGCAAGGCACAGACTTCACAGCGCAGCAAAACTCCGCTTGTTTCTTCAGAAGTCATTACGAAAGGTCTTTTTGGCATTTTTGCTTCCTTTCTGGAGCTTTGGCCCACGCAGCGACCTCAGTGTCTCCTGACCATGGAGTCACGTGCCTTTCTCTACTGTGGAGTTTGAGCTTTATAAAGCCCCAGCTCTTTGGCAATAGAGAGCATGTGGGCCTGACATCAGCAGTGGGGCGAAGTCTTTCTTCGGCTTTCCATCCATGTCCACATGATACCAATGACTTCTGGTGGACTCCTGATTTGACCCTCCGATAGAGGAAGCTGCACTACGCTGATTCTCCTGAGATAGGCCCTTAAATGCTGAGCACAGCACTAGGTAGGCCTTCAGAGTTTACAAAGCTTTCCCAAATACACTCCCATTAGAGCCCCACAGCCACCCTGGAGGCAGGCATCTCAAGTCCATTTCACAGAGGAGAAGATCTGTGTTCAGTGGGAGAATGGGGAAAAGTATGGTTCGAGGACATAACCAGCATGTGTTAAGTCTCTTCCTGGGACAAGCACTGTGTTGGATGCTCTATACACATTTGATCCTTTAAGTGAACTTGTGGGGCAAGTTGTATTTTCATGCTATTTTTCTTTAAAGATAGGATAACTGTGATGGACTGCATGTTTGTGTCCCCCCCAGTTCACATGTTGAAACCCTAACCCCCAATGGGATGGTATTTGGAGGTGGGGCCTTTGAGAGGTGATTAGGTTTATATGAGGTTACAAGTGGGGCCCCCACGATGGGATCAGTGTCCTCATAAGAAGAGGAAGAGATCAAGAGCTCTCTCTCCACCATGTGAGGACATAGCAGGAAGGCCGCTGTCTACAAGCCAGGAAGAGGCCTCTCACCAGACACTGGATCTGCTGTACCTTGACCTTGGACTTCCAGCCTCCAGAACTGTGAGAAATAGATGTTTGCTGCTTAAGCTGCCCAGTCGACGGTATTCTTGTTATAGCGGCGCAAACACACAACAACTAGGCTCAAAGCGAAAAGTGACACAGCAATAAGTGGAAGAGCAGGAACTGGAACTCAGCTCTCTGTCTTGTTTTTAGTGCTTTTTCCCATCACTACCTCCATTAGTTATCTTTTGCTGAACAACAGATCACCCCAAAACAGTAGTTTAAAACAATGACAATAATTTACGATCTCACAGTTTCTATGGATTAGAAATTTGGGAGCAGTTGGAGCTGGGCTATTCTGGCTCAGAGTCTTTCATGGAATCCCAGGCAGGATGTCAGCCAGGGCCTGCTGTCATCGGAAGACTTGACCAGGGCTGGAGGATCTGCTTCCAAGATGGCAGACTCACATGACTGACAAATTGGTGCTGGCTGTTGGCAGAAGGCCTCAGTTTCTCTCCCCCAGGGCTGCTTGAGTGTCCTCACAACATGGCGGCTGGCTTCCCCAAGTGAATGATCCATGAGAGAGCAAGACAGAAGCCACAATGTTTTTTATGACTTTGCCTCAGAAGCCAAATGGTCATTTCTGCAATATCCCCTTGGTTGTAATTATACTTCATAATTTTTTTGATGCTCTGATGCAGTTTTAAAGATTTTATTTTTATTTTTCCTTTTTCTCCCCAAAGTCCCCTGGTACATAGTTGTATATTTTTAATTGTGGGTCCTTCTAGTTGTGGCATGTGGGATGCTGCCTCAGCATGGCCTGATGAGAGGTGCCATGTCCGCGCCCAGGATCCGAACTGGCAAAACCCTGGGCCGCTGAAGCGGATTGCGCGAACTTAACCACTTGGCCATGGGGCTCACCCCTCTGATGCGGTTTTAAACAACTATTTTGAAGTATAATTGATTTATGGTCAACTACACATATATGCAGTGTACAATTTGGTGGGCTTTGACATATGCCTACATCAATGAAACGATCACCATAATGAAGATAACGAATACTTCCATCACCCCCAAAAGTTTCCTTATGCCCCTTAGTAATCTACCCCTACTTCTACTCCTGCCCCCAGGCAACCACTGATATGCTATCTGTTACTAAGTATTAGTTTTCATTTTCAAGAATTTTTTTTTTTAGTGAGGAAGATTGGCCCAGAGCTAACATCTGTTGCCAATCTTCCTCTTTTTGCTTGAGGAAGATTGGCCCTGAGCTAACATCTGTGCCGATCTTCCTCTATTTTGTATGTGGGATGCCACCACAGCATGGCTTGATGAGCAGTGTGTAGATCTGCTCCTGGGATCTGAACCCACGAACCTTGGGCCGCCAAAGTGGAGCACACAAACTTAACCACTATGCCACTGAGCTGGCCCCCCATTTAATTAAATGGAACCACGCAGTACATTCTCTTTTACATCTGGCTTCTTTCTTTCAATGTAATGATTTTGACAACCATCCACGTTGTTATGTATATCAATAGTGCGTTCCTTTTTAAATATTAAAAAATTTTAATAGCTTTATTAAGGTATAATTGACTTATAATAAATTGCCTGTATTTAACATGTACGCATTGATAAGTTTTGACCCATGAATATACACCATGAAACCATCACATTAACCAAGATAATCAAAATGTCCATCACCTCCAAAAGTTTTCTCATGCCCCTTCATAATCCCTCCCTCCTGCTTTTCTCTCTATCCCCAACCCAGGAAACCACCGATCTTGCTCTCACAATGAATTTGATTGCATTTTCTAGAATTTTATACAAATAGAATCATACAGTATTTCTTATTTGGAGATTCATCTATGGAGGTGCATATGTCAACAGTTCACTCTTTTTTATTGCTGAGTACTATTCCATTGAATAGATAGGTCACGATTTGTTTACCTGTGCCTGTCAAAGGAGGTTTGGGTTGTTTCCACTTCTTGGCTGTTGTAAAGAAAGCTGCTACGAACATTCAAATGCAAGTCTTCGTGTGAACAGATATTTTAATTTCTCTTGGGTACATACCTAAAAGTGGAATGGCTAGGTCATATGTAAGTGTGCTGAACTTTTTAAGAAACCGTGAAGCTGTTTTGAAGTGCTGGTACCATTTTACATTCCCACCAGCAGTGTGTGAGAGTCCCAGTTGGTCCCCATCCCTACCAACACTCTGTGTGGGCGGTCTTTCAGTGCAGTCGTTCCAGTGGGGCTGTGTGGTATCTCATCGTGGTTTTAATGTGCATTTCCCTGACAACTAATGTGCTTATTAGCCATTCATATATTGCCTTTTGTGAAGTATTTATTCACACCTTTTGCCCATTTTTGAAACTAAACTGTTTATCTTCTTCTGAGTGAATAAAAGCAAAGTACAGAGAGTGTTATAAACATGTAAGTTATTTACACAGGAAGAGTGGGCCCTGTCTGGTTTTCCTCCTGGCCTCTATAGCTCCCTGCCCACATTGTGACCAGAAATCTGTTGCTGGTGGAGGGGAATTGTAAGGACCTGGGCAAATGCAGCAAAGAGGGTCACACGGCAGAGGAGGCGGGGTAGATATGAGGTTGGCAGGTATCTTATGGCATCATAACCTCATACGACTGGGAAGGTCATTGAGTCTGGGCACCTCTTTCCACTTCTTTTTTGGTGAGAAAGATTGGCCCCGACCTAGCATCTGTTGCCCATCTTCCTCTTTTTCCTTGAGGAGGTTTGTCACTGAGCTAACATCTGTCCCAATCTTCCTCTATTTTGTGTGTGGGATGCCACCACAGCATGGTTTGACGAGCAGTGTGTAGGTCTGTGCCCAGGATCTGAACTGGTGAACCCGGGTCGCCAAAGCAGAGTGAGCGAACTTAACCACTATGCCACCGGGCTGACCTCACTTTCCACCTTTTGATCCCAGCTCCCTTATAGCTCCTGGTTGAAAATCCTTCAAACTATGGATATATAAATTACCAGGAAATTTGGCTGCAAAGTGTAAACACTGTAGATGAATCCCATCTCCAAACTGATGCCCAAGTAAGGCAGAAGTAGTGGGGGGTGTGGGTTGGGTGGTCTTTGCTCTGCCCCCTGAGAGTGGTTTTGCACATCACTGGGCACTTTGCCAACAGTGACGATTAGGATGAGGATTCTAACTATTCTTTACACTGATCGAGCATGAAACAGTTTTAACAGCATGTCCTTGCCTATTCTACTTCTTCCCTCTGAGATGGGCTCGGCATTGGTCACTGAGCCCATTTTACAGTGAACCCAGCTGAGGTTCTGACAGGTTGGGAATAAAGGAGCCACTCCAGCGAGACCAGGGTGGACTCATTCCCAGGGCAGGCTAGCTGTGACTGCCCACGTAGGTGACCTCCCACATAGTTTACCAGCTCTCAAACCACAGTTCACCAGCTCTCAAACCACAGTTCAGGCCTATCTTCTGTTCTCTCTTTTCCCCTTGATTCCACCTCCCTCTGCCATTTTTATTTATTGCACAAACATGCACTGTTCACAAAACAAAGAACAAAAAGAGAAACAACCGTGCTTACCAAACTTTGGAGCCAAAGAAACTTGAGTCCTGTAATCTCAAGGGACCAGTTTTCTCGCCTCTAAAATGCACAGCCACCGTTCCTGCCCCATCGTCTTACGTAGATTCGACAGACCCTCTTCCGGAGCTCACTCGAGCACCAGCCAGAGCTGGCGCTCCTGGTTTGTATTTATTTCTAACTCAGGCCCGCAGGTGGGCCCCTTGAAGTCACCACGACCTTGATCTTCCTTGACCCAGCCCATGGGTGGAGAGGAAGCTCCAGGATGCACGCCACATCTCAGGCGGTCCTCCCAGCAGCGGCGGAGCCCGGCGGCTCCCTCCGTTAATGCCTGCAGCGCCACCCAGCGTCCAGCCTGGAGACCTGTAGCTATCACCAGCAGAAAGCAAGGCGCGTTCTGGGGGAGGAGGGATCGGGAAAGCTCAGCTTTGGTCCAGATCGGATAGGGTGGAAACTATCCCAGGCAAGAAGGGGCTTTCTCCTCCATTGAGGACGAATAGCGGCCCACAAGCCAGCTGGAGCCACTTCCGTAGCTTCTACTGTTGTGACCTAAGCATTTCCTTTTTTCCGTCCCTGTGAGAATGAAATCTGTGCACAGGGCTGTGCCTGAGGGAAGCCCTGTCCTGAGGTCTGGCTTGGGACTCTCCTATCCGTGCCTGCAGCACATCCACAGATCTCACGGGGCATGAGGGTTTCTCTCTTCTCTTTCCCCTCAGGGCTCCGTGGGAATTCCTGCCTTCTCCTCCTCCTCCCTCTTTATCAAACTCAGTTTCCTGGACATCCAGGTCCTCTCGGGCTGATTGACCCAAGGCATGCAGTCAAGAGACTTGGGATCCAGATGCAGCTGTGCTGTGTATGAGCATCTTGTCATCTGTAACATGGGGGTGGCAGTGAGAGGCCTCACAGCTGAAGACAGAGCATCCTGGGTCCAAGCCTGCTGTGGGGCGTGCCCTTAGCCTGTAGGTTAGAGAACAACAGCCTGTGTCTGCAATTCCAGACCCTATAATCTGGCCACAGCCTGATCTTCCAGCCTTAACTCCAACTACTCTCGACTCAGGCAGATGGGCTTGCTGGCCCCCATCAAAACATCTCTGTGATTTCCCCCCTCCACACCATTGGTGGAGCCCTTCTCTTGGCCTGGAAGGTCTCTCCCCCAGCTCACTCTGCCTGAAACTGGCACATCCTTAAAGGCTCTGCTTGCTCCTGAGCCTTCCGGGACATCTGACAAGAGTCTGCCATCTGAGCTCCAGGACCAAAAGCTATGTTGGACGTGTGGATGTGGCCTGTTATTTATGTTAATGTTTTCTAATTAAAAGGGTAATATATGTGCTCTTTTGTACAAAAAAGTAAGACTCACCCGTTATCCTACTACCTTGATATAACTACTATTAATTTTTAATTACTTTTTATTAATTATCCCTCTAGACAAATTTTTCTGTGCAAATGCATGCATTTTACAAACATAAGATCACATATATTTAGCATCGTTTAATGTGCAAAAATTATGCTTCTTCAGCTAGTTACTGAGCTTCTAGAAAGCAGGAACTCTTACTCACCCTTCAAAACTCAGCCCATGTGACCCCTCACAGGGAGTGTTGCTCTCTCATCTGCATGTGATGACACTTAGACCATTCTTTTATTTCCATGCTTGTTATCTTGTATTTGTCTGTTGGTTTTTGCATCTGACTTCCCCACTTGACTGGAACTCTTTGAGGCTGGGGACCCTGTCTCATAGATTTTTGCATTCCTGTTAAAGAGAAATTATTCTGACGCTTGTTAAAACGGTAAGGAAGGCTTTGTTCAAGACTATTGCAGTGGGGGTCATGACAGTTGCAGTAGGGGAGAGGGATTGGGCTCAACTCCAAATACAACGACAAGTGGGGATTTATAGCCAAGGAGTAGGGTGGGGGTGAGTGGAGGGAAAACGACCAAGAGGAGACATCAAAGGTAGGGGGATTCTTGCCAGCCTGATCTAATAGGATTCTTGCTAAAGGTAGGCCAAGGACTTAGATAGCAAGGTGGGGCGTGAGGAATTTGATCAGATATCTTGGGGGATCAGATATTAAGGGTGGGGGGATTCTCGCTAAACTGACTTAGCAAGCTTCTTGCTAAAACTGGGTTAGGCAGGATGGGGGCCAAGGTCGAGGCCTAGTGGAGAGGAGGGCTCCGGGGAGCCTGACTTAAGTTCGGTGGAGGAGAGAGTCTTTGTCAAAATCCACATTCACTCACTATGTTCATATTGAAGTAGATACCATGTATACAATTAAGATACACCGCTGTATCTTTTAAGCTACCTTCCGAAAGAGCAAAACTCATACTTTCCTCTCTAGGGTTTGTAGATTTGAAAAGGAGTTTGGCATCATGCACCATGTCATCCTTGATGCCAGAAGCCCTCTCTAGGACAAATAAGCTTTATGAAGACAAGGGATCCCCCAGCCCGGCTTCTTGACACCTGCCAGAGTGTGGCTTGATAAGTGGTGCAGAGGTCAGCATCCAGGATCTAAACTGGCAAATACTGGGCTGCCGAAGCACTCTCGAACTTAACCGCTATGCCACTGGGCTGGCCCCCAGCCTGGCTTCTATCCTGGCATCTCAAACCCCCCAAATAATGGTATTTATTCAATAAATACTTGTTGAGCACCTACTATGTGACGGGTACTGTTATAAGTACAGAGAATATAACACTGATCAAAACAGATCCCTGCCTTCTTCGGGGCTTACATTTTGCTGGAAGGAATCAGACAAGAAGCCAAATACGTAAGTTAAATATATAGTACATCAGATGGAGAAAAACAAAGTAAGGAAGGGACAGCCCCATCCTTAGGCCTGGGCCAGAAGGACCACTGCCCTAAAATGCTCCACACTTCAGAGGCCTGCACTGGCCCTCCTCCAGGGTGAGGGGTTTGCCAGGCCAAGGGGAGGCGTGCCTGGCAGCCTGAGTACCCTCCCGAGACCATACCATACTCTGGTTACCCAGGACCCCAAAACTTACTATCCAATGGCCCTGAGTCCATGTTCAGGACTGTGTAGATTTTCCCCAGGCCTGACCTTATAGAGTGAAATGGAACCCAGCTGTATGTAGCCCTAAGCCCGGGGACATAGCTGGGATGTTCACACAGATGTGTGAGTCTCCTTGAGGTGCCGAGTGGAAATGGGGGTGGGAGGAGAAAGGGGCTGGGTCTTATTTTGGGAATCACCATTTTTACTCTTGCTCCAGGTTTTACAAATGTGAGGGGCAGGCCTGGGAACATAAGGATAGGGACTTTTTTTAGTGGGGGATGTCACTGCAATGTTAAATAAGATGGTCAGGGAAGGCATCATGGAGAAGATGACATTTTACTAAAGACTCAAGGAAGATGAAGAAAGGAGTGATGTGAATATCTGTGGAAGAGCATTCCATGCAGAGGAATAAGCAGGTGCAAAGGCCCTGAGGCAAGAGTGTGCCTGGCATGTTCAGGAAAAGTAAGCCTGGTGTTCCCCAGTCACCTTGGCCCACGGGGACCTGCCAGATTTGTGTTTATGCAAAACATAAAAGAAATAGGCCAATTATAAACGTCATATTGAATGAATGAACGGGCCAGCCTCCCTGAGGAGCCACTCCCAGCAGCACACAGTTGTGTCTTTTCCCCCTGTCCTGTGCCAAAGAATGTTTCTGGGCCAGCTCTGCTCTCATCCTGATGACCAGGGACTGCTACTCTTCTGGCCAGGATTTCCCCAAACCTGCTATTTTTAGAAGTTTTTTCCAGTTCCCTCAAGTCTCTCCCCTTATCACCTCCACCTTCCTGTTTTCCTCTCCTGCCCGGCACCCTGATCTGCCTGAGGTCTCCCCACATGTCTGCCTGTTCTCAGGGACACCCGTGTCTCGGATGTGGCTGCAGACACAGAGCCGAGACGGGGGGCAGCTGGGGGGAGGACAGTGTGGCCGTGGTCCTCTTGGCTGAGGGGACAGAGGAGGAGCTGGAGGAAGGAAAGACTCAGAGGTCGGTGGCTTGACCTGGTCTCAGCTGAGGGGAACAGGGAACATGTGTGGGTATTTACACAGTTAAGAAGAAAACAACAACAACAAAGTCTTATTTTGGGGGACAGGTCCTGAGGTTTTGACCTGACCTGGAGCCTGGGTCTCAGAATTCAGCTGGTGGCTTTTCAGCTTTGCTGCCACTGCTCTGAGCACCTTGTATCCTCAGTCCCTGGAGATGCACCTGCTCCCCTGGGAGGGGAGGAGGAGTCGTGGCCCCCCTTTCAGAGACATGGAGACAGCTGCACCCTCCAGGTCTCCCCTGTGCCCTGCTTCCATTTGCACAGGCTGTTCCTCTCGGCATGACCTTCCCACCCTCCTTTGCCCAGGCGTCACCTGCTCATCTCGAGGATTCCATGCAGGCCCTTCCTCCTCTGGGCAGCCTGTCCTGGCCGGTGAGGCCGGCTGGGGCACCCTCCTCCGTGCTCCTAGTGACCCTGCACTTCTCTGTTTTGTTGCCCTGATCACTCCTGGTCCCATGAGCTGATATTCTTCCCTTGGTGACAGGGGCTCTTCTTATTTTATGTCCCCAGAGCCAGCCTGGGGCCAGGCACGTGCAGCAGGTGTTCAGACTGTTAGTTTGGCAGATGAATGGAAGTAAAGCCTGAAATATGCTCCCCAGATAATTTAGTATGTCCAGGGAGGCATCGAATGGGGGAGGGGCTGTGAGAGGGGACGTTATTGGGGTGAAAATGGGGCTGGACTTTGGCTTGCTCAGCATTTTCCACGCAGTCTCTGGAGGCCAAGGAAGATGGTGCTCGCTGCCTGGGTTGGCAGGGAGAAGCTGGGAAGTGGGGGAGCACTTGACTCACGTGTGTAAAATGTCTTAGATGTAAAGAGTTCACAGTGACCTTCTTGCAGGAGGTCCAGTCCACCTGGGAGGTAGGCAGGGCAAGGACGTTATGCCCGTTACAGAAACAGGCTCAGAGAGGTGACTGGACTCACTCAAGGTGTCCATGTATCTAAGGGCAGGGCCAGGGCCAGGGCCCAGCCCAGGTTCAAGTTTCCCTGGGCCCTGTCCATGCCTTCTCACGGGCATCTTGCCCCTCTGTACAGGCTGCAGGGGCTACTCAGGGTGTGTCAGGGTGTGTGGACTCAGGGTCTCTTCCAAAATGGCACAGGGCTTCTGAGTCTGGACCAGCTGCTCTTCATGGCCTCTTACAGTTCTGTGGTCCAAGCCTCTGGCCTCTTCAGGGGGCTTGAGAGAAACACCCTTTCTCGACCTGCCCTTGAAAGGGCTCTTTGGACGAGGTCAGTGTGGCAGAGCTGGCTGGGCTGCCAGGGGGTGGTGTCGGGGAGAAGTGGAGTTGGCTCCTGTCCGCCAGCACTCCCTCATCTCCTGGGCCCCATTCTTGACAGGTTCTCCCATTTGGTAACTGCCCTCATCATTCCAGCCCCAGCATCACCTGGGGGAGGGATAAAAGATGTTTGTGAAATGAGACATTTAAATAAAATTGACTAACTTGCATGTGGTATTTCGTTCAGCATTTTCTCATACATTTTGAGGTAGATATTGTCCTTCCCACTCTGCAGGTGAGTTAACTGAGGCACGATTAATAATTGTAATCAGACACTTATGGAGTGCCGAGTGCTTTGTCTGGATTATTTATTGAATAACAGTGGCTTCTATTTATTGAATACTTACTATGCACAGATACTGTTCTAAGTTCTGTACATACATGAACTCATCTGATCTCCATGAAAACCCTAAGAGGTAGCTGCATGAGAAAATGGAGGCCAAAAAAGGGTTAACAGGTCACCCAGGGCCAGAGCAGGGAAGGAGCGGATCTGGCATTCAAACCCTGTAGCCTGACTCAAGTGGCCTCCCATTGAAAAACCCTGCCCAAGCCACACAGTTAGTGACTAGTGGGGCTGGGGTTTGAACCCAGGCAGTCAGATTCCAGCGCCACTGGCAGAACCAGAGCTGGGGTACAGACCTTCTGCTCCAAATGCAAATAGGAAAGCTGCTTCTTCTACATCATGCAGTAAACTGTGCCAGGCAGTTTCCCTACATGGTCTTGGGAAGCAAGAACCCTGTTTCCCCCTAGAAGAGGCTTCCCCTGAGTGCCCTCTAGGCTGGCCTTGGTCCACTGCTGACTGGGATCCCACAGGCAAGACCATCTCATTCAGGGTTCCATGGTCAGGCCAACTTGGTGAGTAGATTCAAAACCAGTCTCTCCATCTTTACTTGTTTATTTTATCTCTCAAAATTTTTTGGAATACAGGCAGGAAAGTGGGGTTCTGTTTATTGAGCTCTTGGTGGCCTCAATATTTATACAACACCAACAACCAGAGTGATATTAAAAACATTTTACATTCAGGATGGGACAGGGTGGAAATGGCCTGCATGGTGGTCCTAGAGGCCCGCTGTTGCGCAGACGTTATTCCAGTAATTGCTGGATAGTGCAGGGTACAAGAAGGTCCCGAGGGAAGGATCAGGAATACTGGAGTGGCCAAGGGGCCTCCAGGAGGCTCAGGGAAACAAATGTTTTACCAGCATGGTTGAAGGTATTTCAGCATCCCAAGAACTGGTTGGCATGCCAGCTGAATATTGGATTGCGTAAGTCTTTTGAGGATATTTATTATCCCAGTTTACAGATTAGGAAACTAAGCTCCAGAGAAGTTAAGTAATTTGTTCAACAATTGTGTGACAGAGCCAGAACTCTTACCCTTCTGACTGACTTTGAAGCATGGGCTTTGGAGCAAAGTGTCCCCTAGATGGAGAGGAGTTTGTCACACTGAGCACTTCCTGGAGCCTTGCCTGTGTCCACACATGAAAGCCCAACCAGAGGAGGTTGCAGCAGACAGCTTCTGAGATGGTCCCCAATGATCCCTCCCTCCTGGTATTCCCACCTATGTAATCTCTTCCCTTTGAGTCACTTGCCTATAACTAATTGAATACCTCAAAACAAGGAGATGTCACTTCTATGATTATATTAAAAAGACTTTGACAGTAAGACAGTAGTCTTACTAGCAGACACTCCCTTGCTGGCTTTGATGAAGCAAGTTTGGGAGGGAGGCCCACATGACAAGGAATTGGAGGCATCCTTTAGCCAACAGTCAGCTGGGGACTGAGGCCTTCAGTCCATCATTCCAAAGGGAAGTGAATCCTGCCAAAGACACATAAGTGAGCTTGGAAACAGATACTTCCTTAGTTAAGCCTTTAGACAAGGCCCCAGCCCTGACTGATGTCTCAATTGTAGCCTTCTGAGAGAACCAGAAGCAGAGGACTCAGATAAGTCATTCCTCGATTCCAATGTACAGAAATTGTGAAATAATAAATATATGTTGCTTTAAGTCCCTAAGTCTGTGATAATTTGTTATGTGGCAATGGGTAACAAATACAGATGTATATCAAATAACATGAAAAACTATGGGAATTATCTAGGTAAGTTAAAGATTAAGATGCAACACTTTTAGTTTTAAACATCTTTGTAGAAGTCGCAAACACTATCTTTTCAAAGTGGCAAGCAGTTATCTGTCTTTAAATATTCCTCTGAGACAGAATATTCTTTGCTTGAGGGAAACTACCAAACTATTCATTAAATAAATGTTAAACCAGCTCAAGAGATCAGGCCATGGCAGGTTATGTTATTTGGGCCAAATACCTCCCACTGAATACAATACATTCTGGAATAGAAAAAGTTCTTAAAAGCATTTAAGTATGGAGATAACAGTACCAAGCTATCAGGTCAAAATTGCTGTGTAAGCAAGAACCTAGACATGTACGCAGAATCTGGAAACCACTTTTTCCTTGAGGGTGTTTACTGATCCCAGTAAATTTGAACTTTCCTTTGACAGCATCATGGATTGGATGATGGGGGAAAGAAATAAAAGTCCAAGCCCATGAAAGTTGAAAGTATAATAGAAAATTTCTCCCACAATGTGCTGGAATCACAAAGGGCTGCTTCCCTGGAGTAAGGGTGAACTAGATGTACATCTGTCCTACTGAGGGTTAGCGATTGGGGTTCTCATTGCCTGGGTGGTCCAAGGTTTAGGCTTTGAACTTGGTTTAAGGTAGCTCTGGAGGAACATGACACCTGAGAGAAGCAAGCGTAATCCTCTTTGGAGAAAACCAGTTTCATCCTGGATCTGAAATTACTGTTATAAATATCTTTTCAAGTATAATGAACAGCTCACAATAAAAGGTAATGTGGTATCAAAAGAAAACAAGGTACCATGACAAGAACCAGCAGAAAGAACAGACAAGAGAAGCAGAGCTACAAATACTTTGACTACTGGAATAATCAGACAGAGAGAGATCCACTCTCTGTCTGATTATTCCAAGTGTATCCCCACAAAAAGTATACTTAGCATGCTTGAAGAAATAAGAGAGAAGCTTGAAAATATCTGCAGGAAACTTTCTAAAGTGACCTAACAGATCTTAAAAGAAACCAAATAGAACTTTTACAAATGAAGCATACAATAATCAAAAGTCAAAAGTTCAATGGCTGAGTATAATAGCAGATCAGACAAAACTAAAGAGAGATTTAGTGAAAAGGATATTAGCCGCAAGAAATCATATGGAATGCAACACAGAGAGACAAAACAATGGAAAAAGGAGAAGAAAGTATAAGAGATTCAGAAGATAGAATAAGAGCATCTAGTATATGCTTAGTTGGAGTCCCAGAAGGAGACAAGACAGACTAGAACACAGACAATATATGAAGGAATAACAGCCAAGAATTTTCCAGAATTGATAAAAGACTCTAATCCACAGGTTAAAGTATAATAGAATAAATCCCTAGGTGAATAGAGAAAACATACATCCATACTAGACATATCTTAGTAGAACTGCAGAAAACCAAAGACAAAGAAAAGAATCTTAAAAGTAGCTGGGGTGGGGGCCAGCCCAGTGGTGCAGTGGTTAAGTGTGCACGTTCTGCTTCTGTGGCCCAGGGTTCGCCAGTTCGGATCCCGGGTGTGGACATGGCACGGCTTGGCAAAAGCCATGCTGTGGTAGGTGTCCCACATATAAAGTAGAGGAAGATGGGCACAGATGTTAGCTCAGGGCCAGTCTTCCTCAGCAAAAAGAGGATTGGCAGCAGATGTTAGCTCAGGGCTAATCTTCCTCAAAAAAAAAAAAGTAGCTGGGGTGAGGAGGAAAAAAAGGGATGTCCACACCAGTAATAATGGAATCTAGAAGGTAATCTAATACTTTCAACGTGCTGGAAGAAAATAACTACCAATCTGAGCCTGGCCCCGTGGCCGAGTGGTTAAGTTTGCGTGCTCCACTGCAGGCGGCCCATGGTTCGAATCCTGGGCGTGGACATGGCGCTGCTCATCAAACCACACTGAAGCAGTGTCCCACGTGCCACAACTAGAAGGACCCACAACGAAGAATATACAACTACGTACTGGGGGGCTTTGGGGAGAAAAAGGAAAAAAAATAAAATAAAATCTTAAAAAAAAAACAAAAAAGAGAAAATAACTGCCAATCTGGAATTCTGTACAGCGAAAATATTTTTATAGGAATAAGAGCAAAATAAAGACATTTTCCAATAAATAAAACCAGAAGGAATCTTCCAATGTTGGACCTGTGTCAGGGAATTCTGAAGGATGTGCTTCAGGCAGACAGCAATACAATCCCAGATAGAAGGACTGAGATGAAGAGTAAATAGAGATCAAAGAAAGTGAGTGAATATCTGGGTAAATGTAAATGAACATGCACTGTATACAACAATAGTAATACTAATTCATGGGCTTTGAAATAACTAGAAAAATTGAAATATATAGCAATAGCATGTAAGCTGGAGGGGTAAGTGGAATTAAATTGTTATAGGTTGTTGTATTGTCTGGAAGTGGGATAAAGATATTGTTCAACTTTAGAATTTGATAAGAAGTTAACTCTGCATGTCGTAATTTCTAGGGTAATCATGATAAAAACAGGCCTCATAACTTCTAAGGCAATAAAGGGAAGAAAATGGAACGATAAAATTAATGAAGTCAAGTGATGGCAGAGAAGACAGAGAAAAACAAGCCTAGAGCAGCCAAGACGAAAGAAAATCACAAAAGAAATGGTAGATTTAAATTCAAATATGTCAGTAATTATGTTAAATGTAAATGTCCTAAATGCTCCTGTTAACAAAGATTTTAAGACTGTATAGTGTAACTCAACGCGGACCAGAGAGAAGAAACTAACTTGCCCAAGGTCCCCCTGGGAGTCAAGGCAGGGCCAGCAACCTCGTGGCCTGCTTCCTAGCCCTGTGTTCTGTCAGCCCTACCCAATCCAATTCAACCCAGTCTATTTACATTGAACAGCCTGCTGTTTGTCAGACGGTGTCAGATTTTGGAAAATACAGATGAATAAAACAAGGTTTCCGTCCTCATGGCATTTTCCTGAATGAGGAGAAAGTGTGTTTCAGCACAACTTCTTGAACACGTACTTCTTCAGGGGTTATGAAGACACCATATCTTCATGGTGGGGTGGTGGGGTAGTGACGGTTTCGAGGCTGTGTCTGTGAAAGGCCCTGCTTGTGTGCCTGAGTGTCCATCCAAGAGAGCTGGCGTGAAGACAGAGGGGATGGTGGGAGGAGGCACTTTTCTGAATGGAAATTCATCAATGTATTTCTGTCTGCTGCAGTTATCAGTGTTGCTATTTCAGTGAGTAATGGTGGAGCCGTCACCGGGCTCATGCCAGACGCCGGGAGTAGGGGCGCGGGGCCGTGATATGGCAGGGGTCCTCTTTGTCGTCAGAAAACATGAGCTCATGCCAAGGTTTCCGCAGGTCACAGAGATAGCACTGGCTCTCTGGAGACAGGCGTGACCCTCAGGTCGGCTCCTAGTCATTGAACTAAGTGGGCTCAGATAAGGGCCGGATAATGGTAGCCAAACTCCCACGGCCTCTTCAGGCCTCCCCCAGGGCCCTGAGGCCAGAGAGAGGGCAGGTCAGGGAGGGGCCAGTGGGAGGAGCCTGCTCTGAGCCCTCTGGAGATTGCCACAGGGGGATCCAGACCTCCTGAGGCTCATGGCCTACACCCTTGTCCATTCCCCCGCCTCCAGGCCAAACAGTTTTTAGGACAAACAGATGTCTAATGGGAAGACACTGGCTGCCACTGACTCCCGGTAAAATACCAAACTGGCAGCACTTCCTTCTCTGGACTTTTTCTTGTTTCATCAAATTTGCTGTATCTGTTGGCACATTTTAGTGAGTGGGGAAGTAGGAGACGCGTGCCTTCAGGGCCCTGCTGCGGATCTGGGGGCCAGGGTTAATTTGCAAGGTGGTTTTAGAAAAAGCCAAGGCCTGATTGCAGTCTAAAGTTGAGAAGTTTCTGAACTTCTGGGCTCCCTGACCCTAAATTGGCCACCAACAAGTTTTAATCTCAGAAGCCTTCCTGGTATTTAACAAGCCACACCCACTTTACAAGTAAATTGAAATCTGTGTGCAACCAAGATGAGACGATGGTCATGTCCCCAGGCCTGCGAATCAACGGCTGCTACACAGTCACGTGGGGCGGGTAGGAGGTGGATCCAGAGACAGGAGGGCCTTTGGAGATTGCCTCTGGGATGGCAAACACCAGGCCTGTACGCTGCCAGTTCCCCTCTATCGCTTGTGGATTATGGAAACTCTTCTTTTCCTGCCCAGAGGAGCCCCCAGGGATCCTCTGTCAAAGGACCAGAGCTGGCGGGTGAGATGCAATGATTGCTCTCTCTGAAGGTGTCCAAGTCTCTGTTCTGCAGAGGGGGGCGCTGGGGCCCGGGGAGGGAGCCTGCCTGCCTGCCCAGCATGGCACAGCTGGTCAGTTGAGGCATCAGGACTAGAACGAGACCTCCCGCCTCTGCTCAGGGCCTTTCTCGACACCCCGGGTCTCACAAGCCTTCCCTCTAATCTGAGGTAGCATTGCTTACAGTGCTGCTCTTCCGTTTTGAAAAATAAAGCTCCTGTATCTCGCACGTAGACCGTCTCAAACTGCAAATGAGAGTAAAAACATCCGGAAATCCCAAACCTTGCACTGAGAACCGAAAACCGTATTCCTCGATGGCTGGAACGCTAGCGACATCTACTGAAGTGTGCAGACACTGCACATGTGTGGGATAACTGGGCATTCCCCTCGTTCCAATACAGTTTACGGAAAAACTTTAAGCGCATGCAATTCTGTGTGTTATTTATGAATATGTGCAGATGTAGAAAAAGTATAAAATGTATTTGCAAATAATAAACATAACTTCAAAGTAGTAGTTACCTCTGGGGAGGGTAGGGATGGAAAGCATGGTAAAAACGTAATGATTTTTTTTTCCTTTAAAGAGATCTGAAGTCAATATGACAAAGTATCAACATCTATTAAATCCTGGGGGTGGTAATATTGGAGTTTGTTTTTATACACTTATCTCTATGTTTAAAATAATTTATAATAATAGTAATAATTATTATATTTATCATATAGTATATTTTATACTATCTGTTATATGTTATGTATTCATTATATATTGTATAATTACATTTATGTAAAGACAATAAAAAATACGAATGTAGGGGCCGGCCCTGCGGCCCAGTGGTTAAGGTTGTGTGCTCTGCTTCAGTGGCCCAGGGTTTCGCCGCTTCGAAAGAATCCTGGGCACGGACATGGCACCGCTCGTCAGGCCATGCTGAGGCGGCATTCCACATAGCATAACTAGAAGGACCCACAACTAAAAATACACAACTATGTACTGGGGGGGCTTTGGGAGAAAAAGGAAAAATAAAATCTTAAAAAAAAAATACGAATGTAAAATTTGGGGTCCACACTCTTGGCCTTGTCGGCAGCAGGGCAATTTAAATAGCAAAAATTGTTAATACCCACTGGCTGCTATTAGTATCATTGACAGATTTATCGGAGTTGATGCAAGTAACTGAACATCAACCAAAGTCTCATGGATGGGCTAAAGAGGAATGTACTCTTCAATCGAGGTGATAGAATGAAGATGATGTGTGCATTTGCTGGTTTGATACTGGACAGACTCATTTCTTTGCTCTTGTCGAAAAATGGTCCACTCCTCATAGGAAGTTGTGGTGGGGAACATCAGAGTGTTAACGACACTGAATCTTGGCTTTGCAAGCAAGAGCCCAAGCGGGTGGCTGAAGGAGGTGGTTAAAATCGATAAGTGGTATTATTTGCAGATTAAGCTTGCAGCCTGGAAATGATCACAGACCACAATTTCCCACTGTTAGGTCTAGAACCCCGAAGCTGCCCACCAAAGGCAGCAGGGCTAGAGCAGGCCTCACCATATTTTGACAATTCTGATTCACCTTCATATTTTTTTACATATCCCAGTGCCTCTTGTATGATTATTTACATAATATATTTTTGATTAAGTAACTTCACTTTTGATTACCAGAGATTTGAATGTGATTAGCCTGTGTCCTGGGATTTTTTTTAAAGATTGGCACCTGAGCTAACAACTGTTGCCAATCTTCTTTTTTTTTTTTCTGTTTTATCTCCCCAAACCCCACCCCTGTACATAGTTGTATATCTTAGTTGCAGGTCCTTCATAGTTGTGGGATGTGGGACGCTGCCTCAACGTGGCCTGACGAGCGGTGCCATGTCCACGCCCAGGATGCGAACCCTGGGCCGCTGCAGCAGAGCGTGTGAACTTAACCACTCGGCCACGGAACCGGCCCCATCCTGGGATTTTTAAAATGTCCCCAGTTGATTCTAATACGAGGCAAGGTGAAAACCACTTCTTCAAAGAAGGAAAGGGAGATCCCAAGCTTCAAGGGATGAAGAGGGAATTGAAAGCCAGAGTAGTTAGTGTGAGAGCCGATGCGGTGGGCCCTGGGGTCTGAGTAGGGCAGCTTCTGACCAGGAAATGGGTCCCATTGGCTAGAGGCTTGGGTTTGAACACTTTCACGTGGACATGTGATGAGGCCCTAGACCTATAAGAAAGGAAAACGGGAACTGAGAGGCCTGCCTAAGTCAGGGCCCTTGGAAAGCTGCATGCTCAGTGAAGGGAGGACTAAAGCCCCACCCACTGGTGAGGGAGACTGTGCCTGGGGCACCAGGTGGAAAAAGCATCTCACAGAACAGCCCAAAACTCCAGCTGAGAAATTGACTTAAAAATCGGTTCCAAACAACCCAAATGTCCATCCACGGATGAATGGATAAACAAAATGTGGCATGTACATACAATGGAATATTATTTAGCCATAAAAAGGAATGAAATTCTTTTTATTTATTTTTCAAATTGAGATATATTTGACATATAACACTATTAGTTTTAGGTGTACAAGGAATGAAATTCTGACACATGCTACAACATGGATGGACCTTCAAGATATTAAACTAAGTGAAATAAGCCAGTCACAAAAGGGCAGATATTCTATGAGTCCACTTATATGAGGTACGTAGAGTCATCAAATTCGTAGAGACGTAGGGTCAAATTCACAGAATGGTGGTTGCCAGGGGCTGAAGGGAGTTATTGTTTGGTGGGTGTAGAGTTTCAGTTTGGGAAGATGAAAAAGTTCTGGAGGTAGCTGGTGGTAATGGTTGCACAACAATGTGAATGTGCTTAATGACACTGAACTGTGCACTTAAAAATGGTTAAAATGGTCCGTTTTATGTTATGTATATTTTACTGCAATAAAAACAATTAGTCCTAAGTTTATGATACCCTTGGAGTGTTTGGCAGAATCAAATAAAATGCTGCTTGGAGGAATAATACTCTTCCCAGAGTGTATGTGGTTCCCACAGTAGCGGAGTGAGACGAGGGGTGAGGGCTGAGTGAATCCTCACTGAAAATAGTTTGATAGAAATAAATCACACAACACACAGGAATATAGCCTACCATGGTAGAAAGTCAGAAGACATGATGAACAGCAGGATTACCACCCCAAGAGATTGAGATAATGGGAGAATCTGAAAGAAAATAAATATGTTAGAGATGAAAGAAGAACTAGAAACCCTAAGAAAATGCTATTATGCAAAAGAATAGCAGTTTAGATATGGCTAAAGAGAAAATTAGCAAATGAGAGTATAGATCTGAGGAAAATGCCACAAATGAGGCCCAGAACAAAAAAGAGATGGAAACATAAAAGTGAAGTCTTGAGAAATGAAAGATGGACTGAGAAATCTCACTATACGTCTGAAGATGATGTTGGTGGTGCCTTGTGCTAATCACTTGAGCCACCTGATTTGGTGCAGCAGTGGTGGACAATTCCATGCACAGAGCCACATGCCACAGTGTCTCTCTGTGCTGACCCTAGGCTTTCACCAATACTGCAAAAGCCCACTTAGCTTACACATGAACACAGTTCAGAAGTTTGAAGGTAACACTTCTAGCAGCAGCCCTCAACCAACGGAGGATGGGAGTAAGTAAATAAATAAATGTCTCAATTCAACTGTTCTTTGTTGAAGCAATCTGAGGCATACTCTGTAAAGTTCTCTGAAGAATCCTCTGCAGGACTGAGCCCCAGTTAGTCACAGTGGTAACCAGTCCAATAATGCAAACTTGATTGAATTTCCTGTTTCACTCTCCATACCTCATTGCTTCTGATCACAGGGATTGCTTCCTGAATAAACTAGTTGCACTTAAATCCTTCACTCAGGCTCTGCTTTCAGGGAGTTCAAACTAAAGCGAAAGGAGGGAATGCAAAGAACAAATTATTTGAAGAGGTAATATTTGGAGGTATAATGTCTGAGAAATTTCCAGAATTAATAAAAGACAAGTGTCCTCAGATTCAATAAACAGGATTAAAAAAAATCTATTCCCAGACACGTTGTAAAACATCAAAGATAAGGAGAAAAATTTCTAAAACAACCAGAGAGAAAAGATGGATTAATATACCAAGGTATGGCAATTAGACTGAGAGCAGACTTTTCAACAGCTACGAAAGCAGAAGACAATGGAACAAGGTGCTAAAGGAGAATGCCCTAGAATTTCATAGGCAGCTGAACTATGGTTTGAGAGAACTGCTTTGGATCTGAGGTGGAGGAATGGGGGACAAGTTTTCCTTGACTAGTTCTGCTTGGCCTTGGTCCCTCCCTTGTGAGTAGAGGTTCTATCTTGGGCAAAGAGATTTTGTGGGGAGCATCAATAGAACTTGAGAGCTTTAGTTTTTACCTTCTGATCCTAGGATCCCTGCCTCCCATCTCCCTAGGGAATGAGATTTTGGATTATTCTAGCGGTATCTGTGGGTCTGCTCAAGTTTAAGAGGTTTGCCAGAATTTCTCTTTGGGTTGGGGAGTGAACATCTTCGTTGCTGTCTACAGATTGAATTTCCCTCTCTCCTGCCTGCCCAGAAAGAGGAGGAGAAATAACTGTAGACTTGCAGGATTAATTTTTGCTCTGCTCTACCTCTCCAGGCCTCAGTTTCCCAATTGATAAAATAAATAAATAAATAAATAAAAGATTGGCCCAAATTGAACCTTTCTCTGGATCTAACTCTCTGGGGAAAAATTTCAGCCACCCTCCCTGGGTTCTGCAGTGGTAGCTACTTTCCAGAACAACACAGGTAGAAATACTGCCCCCCGGCCCTCCCCAGCATGTACACTAGGTAGGTCATGGTGTGTTGGTGACCAAGGTGCCTTTCCTCCAGGCCATTCCTGCTCCTGCTCCCTTCACCATACCAGGAGGATGAGAACCAGGCTGAATCACAGGTTTGCCACGGAAAACAAGATATTTATTTCCTTTCCTGGTTTTTGTTTAGGTCAGGTCTAGATTAGATTATGTCTATGGAGTGGATTCTAGTCTTGTTGATTTCTTAAAAAAAATTAGAAAGTATTTGTAATTACACAAGTCATACAGAAAACTTACTTCCATTGTAAGACAATTCAGATCACGCACATACAGCAAAAGATGCTTTCCCTGCCTTTAATTCCAGCTCTCTTCTTTAGAGGTAACTGCTGCTGTCATTTTGGTGTGTACACCTTCCAGGCTCTCTCTCTATAGATATGAATATGGATATGGATATAGATAGAGATATCTATTTCTCTATATAGATACATATGTATACATATAAATTTGTTCCTTATGTGGTATAATCCATATAAATTCTGCAATTTCTTTTTTTTAACTTACATATTTGGGGGAATCTTTTCATTTTGATTTAAAGATCTTTTTTCTGACTGATACTTAGTATTCCAGATTATTGATATACCATACTATATTTAAGCAATCTCCTGTCAATTGACATTTAGTTTGTTTATAATTTCTGCAATGAACAGCCTTGTAAATCTCTTTGTGTACATATGCAAGTATTTCTCTTGGGTGGATGGGGGAATCAACTTACTAGTGAAGAGAAGATACATTTAACTTCAACATTTTAGTATTTGGAAGATTGCTCTCCCAAAGGGCTGTATCAAAACACGCGTTTCCTAATCAATGCATGAAAATAGTCATTTTTTCATCCTTTCTCCCAAACTGATTGTTTTCGATCTTTTTGATGTTTTCCCCTCATGCTGCTTTTCTCCCTTAGTGGCTCCCGCCTCTTGTCTTCCTTTTTACCGTCTACTTCTCTTCTGATATAGCAAACAGACATGCTTCGGAGACTCATACTTTGTATTCAAGTCATAAAATTACACAAACATAATCCATATGGTCAGAAGTCAGGGAGTGAAAAACACTTGAATAGCCATACATGAGAGTTTGTAAAATCACACACACACAAACACAGTCTTCTTTCCAGTCAAGATAAGAATATTGGTGGGAAAAGTGCTGCCGGACTATCTCATTTCCCCGTGTGGGCGTCCCAGATAAGCGGCCTTCCAGATCTGGACAATAATACCACAGCCTGACAGCTGCTCCCCAGCCCTCTGCCTGCCCCTCCTGAGAGGCCTTGGCCAACATGGCTGCGCCTGGGGCCAGACCCAGCACCGGGGCAGAGTGAACAGCTCTGAGCACATCAGAGGGGTAGAGGTGATGGCGACCTAGGAGGAGGGGCTGAACTCATGATTGTGGTGGTGCTGAGGATAGCTGGGTGCCCAGAATCATCTGGGTATGCCAGCAGCAAATCAAGGTAATTAGAGTAACCACAGGGGGCCCAAGTTGGTACTGTGGCCTGGAAGGGAGGATAGCAAAGTGGCTCAGCTTGAGGCGCACACACAAGTTTGTAAACCTCCTCCCTCTCTTTCTACCGTGCCCAAGGTACTCTGGGTGGGATGCCCTGACAGCAAGACCTCTCTCTCCCGCCAGTGTCTCCCTCTCTTCCCACACCTTTCAGGCTTTACGCTGTGGCATCCTTCTATAATAGTTTAGTAAGCGCCAGGTACTCTGTTAGTCCTAAAGAATACAAAAAGCAGTAAGTCCTAGTTTCTGCCCTCAAGGACCTCATGGTCGGGCAAAGTGTCTAGGATCCCTCTGGCATTATAATTTTGTTATACTTCTAAACCACATCTCCCTGCCCTGTGTGCCTTGCTGCTATGTCTGATGTTTGTGGTTTTGGTGCCACTGATCTAGGCTGCTATTGATATCCATGTTGAGTCTTTTCTTCTATGTGTCAAGTAAAGGCATGGAGAAGGGAGTGCGGGAGAGCACAAGTGTTGGATGGGGCTCCTGCTCCCTCAAGTTTGCCGGGTAGCTCTGTACTGACAAGGCCAGAGGGATAGACTGCTCTGTGTCCTCATTCCAGGGCTGGGGAGGAGAGGCTGGAGCCTGTGAGAGTCTGCTTGGAAACCTGGAGACTGTGTGGGGCTGTACAGAGTGTGAAGGTGGCCTGTACCAACGATCTCGTTTAGTCCTCACAACCTGGGAGGGAGGTGGAGCAGGGCTTCTCATATCTGTTACAGATGAGAAAACTGAAGTCTACAAGGGTTAAATGACTCCCCTCAGGTTGCATAGCTGGGAAGTGAAGAAACTAGGTCTCTGGACTTGAGAAATCTGGGCCCTGCCATGGGCCATCTCCATGGGAGCTCAGCAAGTTGGCTCCACCCAGCAGCTCCCCCTAGGTGGAGGAGGCCAGATGCTCTCCAGCACTTGCTCTTGGGGCCAGAGCCCTGTATCCTTAAGGAGGGGTAGACAGAGTAAGTCACATTTATACCCTCCTGAGCTCCCAACATGAGCATCTATGTGTAATATGGTTAAAAAGGGGAAAAGAAACATTAAGGGTGGACTTGAGGGGTAACCTGTCTGGAAGGCGAGTTTATGAGCTGATTCTATATAAGCCCTATATTTCCAGCCCTAGATGAAGAAGCTACTGGCTTTTTCCTTAGAAATTTCTGGGCCTTTAAATCTCCAGTCTCCTAAAGCTTCAGACTTTTTACTTTCTCATTTACTGAACATTGATATCCTAGCCACGGTAACAACCATGTATCTGGGGCTCTGTTCTCGGATATGAGGGACCATAAATAGGAGTGTCTGACCAGAGCTGTCTGGACTGAGAAGAGTCAGAGAAGTGGGTCTAGGAATTATGCAAAAGAATTTAGAGTTAGATATCAAATGTATGGAAAACCAAATGCAAACAATGGGCGAGAAGCAGGAGCGAAGCTGAAGTGTGGAGCCAGGGATTCAGACTCGGGTCAAGAAGAGGTTTGAGCTAGATGTGAGGTTTGGAATGAGAGGGGAGGGTCACGGAGAATAGCTGGAATATTTTGGGGTCATGGGTTTAAAGTGTTTTGAACCATGGAGTCTAGTTACCCTCCAAAATGGGTGTTACAGTTTTCACTACTTCCATCAAAGCACGATAGTTCCTGTTGATGAGCACTCTCACCAATACTCAGCATTATAATTAAAAGATGCCATCTCATGAAGACTGTAGCCTTGGAGGGTTTTACTGTCTGGGGGGATTTAAGTGCCTGGACATTCGCAGTGCCCACACACTGCCTAGCACATGCAGACCCTCAGTAGGCATTAACAGGAGGCTGTGCATGGTTATCACTCCAACTGGGGGGCTATCAGGACTTGTGGAGAGAGAGTCTGGAGGCAAGCCCTATGTGCCCTTTCCTGGCTGTCCCTAAAGGAGAGAGGAAACCTCCTCTCCTGGAGCAACTGGATGGATACAGGGCCTGCTCTCTAGAACCAGAACAGGAAGGCCTGGATCCTATTCTGGAATAAGCTGTGTGACCTTGGGCAAGTCATTGGTTCTCTCCTTTCTCAATGTTCACAGGCACTAGATGGAGACATACAAACCACCCTTCCATTATATGGAGCTTTTGTTGGGGAGTAAGGGATGTTAAAGTCAGGATATGGAAAGATAAGAGCATAGAGCCTCAAAAAAATGCAGGAAGCTTTAGAGATTTTTAGAAAGAGATGACATTTAGAAGGAATGTGAGATCTGGGAAACACAGGGAATGAGAACTACTTTCCAAGGCTCTTCCTGCTCCCTGACCACCTGTCCCACATCCGACCTCTAAGAGCGGGGTGCAGAGTCTACCTTGGAGATGACTCCTGACCGAGAGAAGATGCTCAGAGTCTGCACAAAGGTTGGAGAGTAAATTGGCCTGGTGCTTCCAGAAAGGCATAGGAAGTGAGTGGCAAGGGAGAGAGTGGACCTGAAGGAGAGCATTTATCTGGGGAGCTGCTGGGATGGCACATTGCCCTCCTCTCTGGGATGGGGAAGAGGCACAATGCAATTCTCCGCTGATGTTTGACAAATGTCCGCTTGACCAAATCTGCTTCTCCATCTAGCGAGTTCTGGAGTCAGGGAGTGGTCGAAGTGCCTGGGCACCAGGAATCACACTGTGTCTGGCCTGGAAGGAGAGGATGGAGGCCAGGACGTATGTGGGCCTTGTGATCCAGCAAGAGGGAGCCCAGGAGCTCCCAGCCGGGGGCTGGGGGGCATAGAGTCTTTATTTGTACACCCAAAGGGTAGTATAGTCAAATTATTAGGGGCTGAGTGAGGCGGAGGCTGACCACCATATCATAGAGACCACTGGCACCAGATAGACCCAGGTAATAAAAATAACATATTTATTGAGTGTCTACTACACGCCAGGCATGAAGTATTAATTTATTAATTTATCCAATCCTTACAATAGCACTCTGAGAGAGTAAAAATTATATCCTCATTTTACCGATGAGGCAACTGGGGTCCAGAGAGGTTAGGGAACTTACTTTGCTTAAGATCACATGGCTGTGAGAAGCCAGAGTCCAGCTCCAGAGCCTATCCTCTGTGGGTGACAACACGAGCCCCAGCCTGGCCGGAGTAGTAACCAGCATCCCTGAAGTGTTGGACCAGACTGGAAAATGATGCCAGCAGTGAAGCCCTCAGAGCAGTGAGACGACCCAGCAGGACATGGCACTTCCCCTGGGGCCATCACCTGCATGAGCACATCTCTCAGGCTCCCTGCAGGTCTCAGCATAGTCTCACACGACACTGGGACAGGTAAGTAGACACTGAAACTGGACAGTGACGGAGACTTTAATTCCTGAGCTGGATTAGTGATGCACTGGGCTGGATTGAGACTACCAAGACAGTCTGCTGTCACGGCATGGGAACTCAGGACCAGGAGTGGAACTTTTATTTTGAAGGACAAAAGGAGACTCCCTCTGCCCTCTGCGCCTGGCTAAGTGGTGGCTGCCAGTTGCAGCTGCCTTGTACCCCAGTGCAGTGTGGAGGAGGGTGGAGGCTGGGCTGGGAGAGCTGGCCATGTGCAGGGGCGTTGCTGGCCGGGGCAGCAGGAACCTCAGAACAAGGCCAGGGCTCCTCTGATTTGAAAGCTGCAGCTGACACTTCCCAGAGCTCCAGCCTGTGCCAAAGTAACCAGAACTCAGGCCGTCCTCTGCCTCCAGGCTCCTTCCCCACTCCGGTCCCAGGGAGGCCTGGCAGCTGATAGGAGCTGGGTCCGCAGATGAAGTCATCTGTTTTGGTGCCAGGGAAGGGAAGGGCTGGGGGGAGCAGGCGGAGGGGCCCCAGGGCCCCTGCTCTGTCTGCCTTTCCCAGGCTGGCGCCACAGGTTGCAAAGCCTGAGTTTTATCTGGGGAGTGCCCATTGTGGGGGAGGGGGCCGGTGGTGGGTGGGAATGGGGGCCTGGGAGGGCAGGGGACTGGTGAGGAGCGTCTGTGCACTGTTAGCAAATCTGGAAGAGAAAATGAGAGTTTGGTTGAAATGTCAGGGATTGGGGAATTTGTAGGTCTCCTGCAAATTTTGTCAGGCTGATACTGTGAGTGATTCAATCCGTGATCTGACGTGAGCACCCTATGCCATTCTACAGAAGAAGGAAGGAACCTAAAGGACATTCTAAGCTGTAAACTCTTTGCCTTGCTCTATAGGCACTTCTGTCGTTTGTCACTGTCTTTGAGGAGCCCCAGGCGCTTTGCAAGTTTTCTCTCTGGACCTCAGCAAAGCTTGGGATTCAGATTCATCTTTATGAAGAGAGAAGTGGGCACGCTTCCTCATGTCACTTAAATGTTTTTACGTTGAAGTTTAGCACAGAGTTCACAAATCTTATGTGTACAGATTGATGCACTTTTACTAATGAATATACCCATGTCACACCACTAGATGCAGACATAGACCTGTCCCTCTGTGCTCCTTCCCTGCCATCGCCCACAACAACTGCCACCACGACTTCTGTCACAGTTTGGTGTGTTCTTGAAGTTCATACAAGTGGAGTTCCGCAGCATTGCTCTTTTGTGTCTGAGTGTCTTTCTCATCATTCTGTCTGGGAGGCTCACCCTGCTCTTGCGCTCAGGTGAGCAGCAGTAGTTTACTCTTTTCTCTCTCTTTTTAAAGACTTTATGTTTTAGAGCAGTTTTAGATTCACAGCAAAACTGAGTGGAAAGTATAGAGATTTCCCATGTACCCCCTGCTTCCATACTCACAGCCTCCCCACTATCACCATCCCCCGCCAGAGTGGTACATTGTTACAACTGATGAACCTACATGGACACGTCCTTATCCTCCAGAGTCCATAGTTTACAGTAGGGTTCACTCTTGGCGTATATTCTATGAGTTTGGACAAATGTATAATGACATGTATTGTCATTATAATATCATACAGAGTATTTTCACTGGGAAGGAAGAAGATTCTTTGGGTGAAGGGGAGGAATTCTTAAGATATGGCTGCGTTTTAGTTTGACTACTGCTCAATGCTTTCAAGTGAAGAAAATTTGCAAGGCCAGAGATGGGTGAAGTCTTTGACACAAAATGGCAAAGGCCTCACCCAGAGGTGACAGAGTTGGTTTGTGTCCAGAAGGCCAATCTGGAGTTGGCATTATGAACTGGTAGATTCTCATTGGTGTCCACTTTCATTTAATATCTTTCATTTTTTTAAACCCAGTTTCAATATGTACTACCCCCAGGCAAGCATTGCAGCACGATGGGGCAGGAAGGGCAAGAAGTGCTGCAGCTGCTGGCGGAGTCTGGACCAATTCTGCTCTCCCGGAAGGGAAAGAGTGGTCCTGGAGGGACTGTGCTGGAAGTCAGCCCTTCCCACTCAAATTAAACAACAGAGAGTGTTGCAAGGTAAGATTAGAGGGATGATAGAAATGGGAGCCCATTCAGGGTGAGGGCACCCCTGGGTGTAAGACCAGACCGACCAGGAATCAAGGTGGTCAAGACCAGAAGAAGGACCATTTGAGCTCCAGGGTCCTGGGCTCCACTGTACAGTTAAGGACGGGTCTCTTAGGGAACAGAAAGGCTGGAGACAAGCCCTTGATGGGAGGTGGATAAGAGCAGGTGGGGCCTTGGAACGTGGAAGCAAAGAGCGCAGAGGAAGAATCATCAGATTATCCTGAGTGCACGATTAGTGGAGCAAAAGGGATGCTGACTCTAGTGCTGGCTAAATCTCTTGGACTCCACTGAAAACCCATCTTGGGATTCTTGGCCAGACAGAGGCAAATGTCTTCCTCTTCCTCAGGAGTGGGATATGACATGTGAATTACAAAGTAAAGGAGTCAGAAATAGAGGGAAGCTGAAAGACAGCAAAAACAGGCCTGAAAGCCAGAGCAGCTACGGCCAAAAGCCTCAACCCCTCTGCTGTGGTCTGAATGTTTGTGTCCCCCTAGATTCACATGTTGAAATCCTAAGCCCCAAGGTGATGGTATTAGGAGTTGGGGCCCTTGGGAGGTGATTAAGTCATGAGGGTAGAGCCCTCATGAATGGGATTAGTGTCCTTCTAAAAGAGACCCCAGAGAGTTCCCTGGACCCTTCCACTGTGTGAGGACACAGAGAGACAGCGTTGTCTGTGAACCAGGAATCAGGCTCTCACCAGACACCAGATCTCCCAGCCCCTTCATCTTGGACTTCCAGCCTCTAGAACTGTAAGCAATAAATTTCTGCCATCTATAAACCACCAGTCTGTGGTATTTTGTTATAATAGCCTCAATGGACTAAGACACCTGCCAACCAGGGTGCCACAACATGTTGATCCCCTCAGTCCTGGGCTGGGTCTGGGACAGTGGGAGCCCAGCCAGGTGCCTCCTGCTGCTTGCAGCCTCTCCAGGGCACTCGAACAGCATGGGGCCACAGGAAGCAGGTTCTGTGTTCTCTGCGGATGGCCTAGATTCAGTGCTGGCTGCTGGCAAGAGAGGGACTCCATCCCTGATACCCACCCTTGCTGGCTGCAGAGCCTGGCCTGACCATTACAGACCAGGGACCCCGGGGGCTGCTGGAGGAGGTGGTGATCCTGGTGCCCAAGTGCCAGGTGTACTGCCAAGGTGTGGCTGGTAACGGGTGGGAGGGAAAGGCTTTAGGTGAGGGCTCCTTGCAGGCGGTGCTCTAGGGAGAGGCTCTGGAGCTGTCTTCACATTTTCCAGCTGCTTTAATCCAATTGTGTGTGATGTGCTCTTTAAGTGGCACCCCAGCCAGCTGATGGTGACTTTTCTCAGATTAGTGCTTCATCATTATTTTGAAATACATGTTCAACAAATCAGAGCATCATTATTTTGGAAAGTTTTATATGGATTCAAAATCCATTCTCGCTGTTACAAACTATTTAAACATCACCTTTGTCAATAAAGAGAAGGAAGAGCTGTTAGATTCTTCATGTATAATTTTGATTGTTACAAACTTTCGAGTGACTGTAAAAATGGTTTAAGTTGATTTTTATCACCTGCTTGTTTGAACAGGGTTTAAACTACTAAAAACTTGAGGAGCTCTTCATTAAAAGTCTCTATCAGGAATTGTCTGTGACTTTTTGCAGTGTAAAAACAGATATGAAAAATATCTATTCAGAGATGTAATTTTAAAGGTGTTATGAAAATTTTAAAATATTTTAATTGGAGGTTTTACTCTAACCTCTAAAAATTTAGTGTTTATCATGTTCCCTAAGTACGGTCCCAGTTTGTACTTAGTGATTTGACTTTTACATGAAGAAATTATTGGTTTTGCATAGTCCATTTATTATTTTAAAATGGTGTCTATCTTAGTTCCGGCTGCTATAACAAAATACACAGACTGGGTGTCTTAAGAACAGAAATTTATCTTTCACAGTCCTGGAGGCCGGGTATTCCAAGAGCAAGTTGTTGGCAGTTCCGGTGTCTGGTGAGCGCCCATTTCCTGGTTTGCAAGTGGCTGCGTCCTCACATCTTTTCCTTTGTGTCCTCACACAGCAGAGAGCAGAGAGAGGAAGCAAGCTCTCGCCTGACTCTCATAAGGGCACTAATCCCATTCATGAGGGCTCTACCCTCATGACTTAATCACCTTCCAAAGGCCCCAATCCTAATACCATCATATTGGGGGTTAGGATTTAAACAAGCAGACTTTCGGGGGACGCAAACATTCAGTCCACAGCAGTACCTGTGCTTTGTTTCAGGTAGGTGGGTTATAAAATAATTCAAGGCTTTCTTCTAGTGCTGTCATGGGTTCCTCTCATTACTTTTACAGCTTTGATCCATTTGGAAGTAATTTTAGTTTAACGTGTAAGGCAAGGGTCCAAGCTTGTAATTTTTCCAGATGGCTCTCTAGTTTTCCTGACACTAGTTATTGAATAATCCTTGATCAGATGGCCTATCATTTCTAAATAGTCATTTGTATTGGTCCATATCTTTTTTTTTTTTAAAGATTGGCACCTGAGCTAACATCTGTTCCCAACCTTCTTTTTTTCCTTATTATTTTCTCCAAAGCCCCCCAGTACCTAGTTATATATTTTAGTTGCAGGTCCTTGTAGTCGTGGCACGTGGGATGCTGCCTCAGCGTGGCCTGATGAGTGTTGCCATGTCGACGCCTTGGATCTGAACGAGTGAAACTCTGGGAGCACACGAACTTAACCACTTGGCCACGGGCTGGCGCTGGTCCATATCTTGACTTTAGTGGTCTAGTCATATGCCTTTGTCACACTGTTTTAATTATTGAAACTGAATAATTAGCATCCAGAAGGGTTACTTGTCTACTCTTCACCTTTAGAATTTTTTTTTTTAGGAAGATTAGCCCTGAGCTAATTGCTGCCAATCCTCCTCTTTTCGCTGAGGAAGACTGGCCCTGAGCTAACATCCATGCCCATCTTCCTCTACTTTATATGTGGGACGCCTGCCACAGCATGGCGTGCCAAGTGGTGCCATGTCCACACCTGGGATCCGAATCAGCGAACCCCGGGCCGCTGAAGCGCAACGTGCGAACTTAACCGCTGTGCCACTGGGCCAGCCCCAACGTCTTTAGAACTTTTGATGAGATTCTTACTTTTTTTTTTTAAAGATTTTATTTTTTTTCCTTTTTCTCCCCAAAGCCCCCCAGTACATAGCTGTATATTCTTCTTTGTGGGTCCTTCTAGTTGTGGCGTGTGGGACGCTGCCTCAGCGTGGTTTGACGAGCAGTGCCATGTCCGCGCCCAGGATTCGAACCAATGAAACACTGGGCCGCCTGCGGGGGAGCGTGCGAACTTAACCACTCGGCCACGGGGCCAGCCCCTTACTTTTAAATTTTTTCATATGAGCTTTAGAATTGGCTTGTTTGATTTTAAACTTTTTGATGTTTTTGATGAGGTCACATTTAACTTATAGGGTAACTTAGGGAGAGTTGCCACGTTTAGAAGAAGTAGAACTTCTTATCTAAGAACACGGCAAATCTTTCCATCTCTTCAAGTCTTCTTTCAGGTCCCTCGACAGGTTTAAAGTATCTTCATGTAGGCATCTGCACATCCCTTGTCACGTTTACTTCCACGTATTTCATTTTTTGTTTGCTATCGTAAGTAGAGTCTTTTCTTTCATTGTATCTTCTAGCTAGTTGTTGTTTGTATTGGCAGACTTTATAAGTAAAGATAACCTTCTGGCTGGATTGTTTTGAAGATTAGAAGTGCTGTATAAGAAAACACCTGCCATGTACCTTGGAACCTGTCTCTTCTGACCTCTTGTCAAACAATCTGAGTATGAACCTGACATGCGCCATCAATTCTTATTATCAACTAATAGATTCAGATACACTAACATCTATTGAACTCATATGATTGCCAGACATTGTGCTAACCCCATCCACTTATTTACAGCCTCTTGTGTAATGATTATTTTCCCACTTACAGTTGAGTGACTGAAGTTAAGTGCTTTTCCTAATATCACTCAGCTGGTAAGCGACACACTGGGCCTGAGCGCAGGGAGGCTGCGTTGCCGTCCATAATGTGTTTCAGCGCTGCTCTCTTCACCACCTCTCCATTATATTTGTTCTGCCCTCCCTTTGTTTTCCAAATTAGTTTCTTTCCTTCTATATACACTTTTATGTACAATTAAAAAAAACTTCACCTCCAACTGATACATCTTGTCAACTTATCTTTGCTAAAGATTTCTGTCTCTTAACGTGTCAGAAATTGTCTTCCTTTACAAAATGGAGCTAAATCTCCCTCCCCCCGCAAAATCCCCTCAAATCTAAACAACAGAGTGTAATTTCATCCCTTTAGCTCCTAAAGTGTGATGAGAGGTTTACATCCCAGTTCACACTTTTGCAGTTTTCTGTCCCACTCATCCAAGAGTTGTTGAAAGTTACCTCCTATAAGTGGAAAAGTGGCGAGAGTGGTCGTCTTGGCTCTGGAAAGACCCAGAGGATGGAGAAACCCAGACAATTTCGCCGCCTGGCTGTTGGAAAAACAGGTAGGCTGCCCCCCCTGGTGGTGAAAATAGGAACTCTACCTACGAGCCTCTTGATCACTAGGGGTTTGGCCTTCTTTCCAACCCTGTCATTCTCACCCAGAGGCTCCGCTTCATGTTGTGTTCACAAATGAGGGAGAGCTAGACTGAGAGTTCCCAAAGGATTGCAATTAATTTTGGTCCACTTTATTTCTAGTCCTGCACAACTTGGCATGTATCCATTTTCCAAAATACACAAAGTTGAAAAAGATTAAAAAATTTTTGATTGTGATCCACTGTTTTGGCTGACTCCCTTCCATAAATATACATGGTGTGGATTATGGAACCCTGGGCTGCCTCTCAGAGACCTGGGGCCTTTTCTCGTTTCTGGCCTCACCTGTAGTGTGATCTTGGGCAAGTCCCTTCCCCTCTCTGGGCTTCAGTTTTCTCTCTGTAGAGACGATTTCAAAGGGCCTTTTCAGATCCAGGCATTGGCCTGTGTGTGTTTTCAGACGAGGGAGCTGCCTTGGGCAGCAGGTCCTCCTGGCTGCTGCCTCCTTGGCCCACACTTGGGGCTGCTGTCCTTGGGTGAAACCCAGCAGCACAGGAGTGTCCTCTTGGTGCAGCCTCGTCCAGCTCTGGGACTCCTCCCTCAGTCCATAGTTAAGACACTGATTGCTGTGGTCCTTGGCTTGAATTTTTATGTGGGCTCTGACTCCCACTTGCTGTGTGGCTAAGACCACAGCTTTATCCTTACTGTGCCTTTATCTCTGTAAATTGTCATGTTCTGTAAATGTAGGCTACAGAGCACTCTGGGGAGTTGAGAGTATTGTCGAGAAACCACAGCTCAGAGGGGGCTCTGCCTTTATTAATCTACCTTGCTTTATATGGAATGCTGACTCTGTGCCCAGCATTGCACTGACCCTGAGGACCTCAAAGGAAAGGAAGTAACTGATTGTCAAGCAGGACCTTGAAGAAGACACTTGGGGCATTGTCAGGGGGTGCTCCCTGCAGACTCTGAGCCTGCAGAGAGGGAGTAAAACGGACAGAGTCTGCCACCTGGTGGCAGGAAAGAGTCTTTCTCCATAAGGGACACTGCAGCGCCCACAAAAGCAGGGCCCGAGGGGAGGAAGAGCTGGCCAAGGCTTTGACTGTCTTGCACACAGAACAGTAGGGGCTATTGAATGAGTGAAAGTTGATTCTGCCGTCGTGTGAATTGATTCCCTCCAGCTCCGTAATCTATTTAAACTTGATCTGTATTACAGGTCAGGCTTATTTATTTGCTTAATAATTATGAGACATAACAAAGGAGTAAGGTACGTCCTCCAGGACCTGGCACAGGGTAACAGCTCAACTGTTATTGAATCGACAAATTATTGATTTGTTTATTTATTTATTTACTTTTGGTTTATCACTTCTGCTATGCTATAAACTCAAAGAGGATGGAGATCACGGTCTTTTTTTTGGTTCCTAGTCACACAGTAGTCATGAATTATATAATTGTTAGATGAATAAATGAATGCAAAAAACAAATGAAGAAATGAATTCATTTTGCATTTCAGGATGATTTGTTCTTTCCCTGAAAGGAATAAACATAACTCAGAATTGCATAGAGTGGTCAGAAGTAGTGCTGATAAAGAAGGTTTTTTTTGAAATGGATATGATTGTCACTTATTAAGCATCTAATATGTGCCAGGCCCCGTGCTTTGCAGATGTCTCATGACAATCCTCTGGGATAAGTAGTATTATTATCTTAAAAGGAGGAGAAGCTTAGATTTAGAGAAGTTCAATCATTTGTCTGAAGTCACATTGGCAGGATAAAGAAGGAAGGAGTATGGGGTGATTCGAATATTCTACTTCTTCTTGCTGTTGTCCTTTACCCTCTTGTCTTCCTAGGATCTTCCCAGGATAGAAGCCCCGGAAGGCAGGTCCACGCAGCCAGTGGAGCAGGGAGCCCCTGAGGGCAGAGTATGGGGCTCGTTCATCTCCACACCCCCAACAGGCTAGCACAGTGCTTGAAACATAGTAGTTGCTCAGGAAATGTTTGAGGAGCAAATGAAAGAATGATATTAATGGATAGCATTAAATGTTTCCATTTGTATACTTATTCATCTTTCATAAACACGTGTAGATTATCAGCCACTTGAGGGCGGATATCCTGGCCCAGTCTTCTCTGGGCCCTCAGCACTTAGTGTGGTGCTCACACAGAGCTCCGTGGTGGGCCAGGGCAGCTGAAATGTCCTGTTGGAGCAGGAGTTAGCAAACTGAGCTCCGTGGGCCAAATCCCGCTTGTTTTTGTAAGTAAAGTTTTGTTGAAACACGGTGGCATTCACACTGCAAAGGTCCATGCAGCCTAATGTATTTACTCTCTGGCCCTTTACGGAAAGTTTGCTGACTCTTGCCCTTGAGATTCCCTTTATGGAGTCAACTTGGGCACCTTGGGATGAGCTCTGCTGAGAGTGGGGCACTAGGTGGTCTAGTAAAAGGAGAAAGAAGGTGACAGCTAAGAGAAGGATGGAAGGTTCCAAGTATCAACATCATCCACCTCATAATTTATTTGTTATTGCCCTAAACTTGCACACAAAACCCAAGGCAAGGATCCCAGGAGTGGAGTCTGGGGCTACAGATATCCCTAAGCCTGGCCCGTAGCCCCCAGTCCTCCTGCCCATCTTTCCCACCCCCACAGTGAGATTTTTGCCTCATTGCAGGGTGACAGAGTCTGGATCCTGAAACAGATTGGCATGAGAGGCCAAATCTAATAAAACAAAGGCAAACTGGAGTAAATGTTAAGTTTGTGCCCACAGAAGAAGAAGAAATCAGTGACACAAGTATCCATTTTGGGAGGCTAAAGACTGATTACAGTGTCTGAGAAAAAGCACCAGCGGCTCCTGTAGACAGAGAACTCATCTTGGTAGTCAATGCTGTGACTTACAAAGTGCATTTGGTTTCGGGCTGCATTCATGGGAGTCTGGAATCTAGAATCAGGGAGCTGAGGCTCCTGGTTTCTCAGAGCAGGCCTGAAATATTGTGCCTGGGACACTGTGCTTTAAAACAAATGAGAGCAGAGCAGGAACGGGACCAGAGGTGGACAGGGCTCTGACGGGTGCCCTGTGACTCAAAGGAATTCAGTGGAGCAAAATAATGGAAATGAGGATGGATAAACAAAACGAAGCAAAAGCAACTCATCCTTGTCTAAGTCTTTCAGAGGCTCGCATGTGCAGGGTCTTGGTCGATCTTTGCAAGTGTGTAGGATATGTACTATCTCCATTTTACAGATGAGGAAATCGAGGTTCAGAGAGGCTACCTGAGCTGCCCAAGGTCCCAGAGCTCCTGCAACTCGTATTTGAGCCCGTATTCTCTTTTGCTGCCCAGGATTCCATGCTGGGTACAGAGGCAGGAATGGGCACAGCAAGGTAGCAAAGGTGAGGGGACCTTGGGACCCCAAGTTTGGGGCTCCGACGTAGGGGTGATCTCAATGGGGGGCATTCAGCAGCTGGGGCATGCAGAAAAAGAATATTATCCTAGACAAAGAGGGGTGGGTGCTGACATGGAGCATTTTAGGAAATACAGAGGCTAAGAGATCAGAGCCGTGGATTGAGGGCAATGTCACATCAAGGACAGTGGGAGGGGTACCCACTCCCTACCCCCAGAAGTATTTCATCATTGGCATTGTTCAGAATTGCTGGTGTGTGGTGATGATAAAGAGTGGATTGACTTTTTGTTGCCTTTGTGGTTGTTTTTAAATTCTCTTCAGATGGTGCACTGCTAGGGGATGCGCCCACTGCTGCTCTCCTCTTGTTGGACTCTGGCCATGGAGCATTCCATGAGTCTGTGGTGCCTCCAGGCTAGTCTTGAACTGTGCATCTGCTACATCTCCAGACTGTTATCTGGACGGCATTGTCCTCAGTTGGCAGTACCATGGTACATGCAGTCCACCCTCCCTATTGCACAGAGTTGACGTGATGTGTCCAGGGTCATAGAGACGTTAGTGCGTGAGTGGGGAAAATCCTCAGCCTTGGGGCTCCCAAGCCAGAGCTTTGCTTGTGAACCATGTAGTTTCCTAGCAGGCAGGTGGGGGAGGGGGGGTGTGTGGCTATGGCTGAGGTAGACAAGCTGGCTATGGGAGGAGTCTCCCCAGTGCCATCTCCCAGCAGCTGACCCACAAGTCTCTCCTCTCCACTGATCAGGACCTCTAGGAATAGGTCATTCTAACTGTTAGTGAAGCTGAGTCCTAGGGTGTCCTGGGGCCTGCTACCCTGGCCCATTGCCCCGTTGATGTGGTATGGTGAGAGGAGAACTTGGCAAGAATCTGAGGGCAGTGGGCTGCTCCAACATTAACAGCAGCAGCAACAATATCTACTTATCTACTCTGTATTGAGTGCTTACTTATTGGCTAATAATTATTGAATGTTACTGTATGCCAGGTTGTGTGCTAAGTACTTTTTAGCTTTCCCAAGCCTCTCAACCATCCTATGAAGTAACTTCTCTCATTATTCTCCTCTTTCACTTCCTGACTATTCTTTTCCCAAGGAAGAGAAAATGGCGGCTGACAGAGGTTAAATGACTTGCTTAAGGTCACCTGGCTTATACATGGCTCAGGAAGGACCCAGATCTAAATCCAAGTTGTCTGATACTGAGGCCCACTCTTTTTTTTTTTTTTTTTTAATTTATTTATTTTTTTATTAATGTTATGATAGATTACAACCTTTTGAGATTTCAGTTGTACATTTTTGTTAGTCATATTGTGGGTACACCACTTCCCCCTCCGTACCCTCCCCCCACCCCCCCTTTTCCCTGGTAACCACCGATCAGATCTCCTTCTCAATATACTAATTTCCACCTATGAGTGGAGTCATATAGAGTTCGTCTTTCTCTGACTGACTTATTTCGCTTAACATAATGCCCTCGAGGTCCATCCACGTTGTTGTGAATGGGCCAATTTCGTCTTTTTTTATGGCTGAGTAGTATTCCATTGTGTATATATACCACATCTTCTTTATCCAATCATCAGTTTCTGGGCATGTAGGCTGGTTCCACGTCTTGGCTATTGTAAATAATGCTGCGATGAACATAGGGGTGCAACGGACTCTTGAGATATCTGATATCAGGTTCTTAGGATAGATACCCAGTAATGGGATGGCTGGGTCATAGGGTATTTCTATTTTTAACTTTTTGAGAAATCTCCATACTGTTTTCCATAGTGGCTGTACCAGTTTGCATTCCCACCAACAGTGTATGAGGGTTCCTCTTTCTCCACAACCTCTCCAACATTTGTCGTTCTTGGTTTTGGATGTTTTTGCCAATCTAACGGGGGTAAGGTGATATCTTAGTGTAGTTTTGATTTGCATTTCCCTGATGATTAGCGATGATGAACATCTTTTCATGTGTCTATTGGCCATATTCATATCTTCTTTTGAGAAATGTCTGTTCATGTCCTCTGCCCATTTTTTGATCGGGTTGTTTGTTTTTTTGTTGTTAAGCCGTGTGAGTTCTTTGTATATTATGGAGATTAACCCTTTGTCGGATAAGTGGCTTGTAAATATTTTTTCCCAATTAGTGAGCTGTTTTTTTGTTTCAATCCTGTTTTCCCTTGCCTTGAAGAAGCTCTTTAGTCTGATGAAGTCCCATTTGTTTATTCTTTCTATTGTTTCCCTCAACTGAGGAGTTACAGTGTCCGAAAAGATTCTTTTGAAACTGATGTCAAAGAGTGTACTGCCTATATTCTCTTCCAAAAGACTTATTGTCTCAGGCCTAATCTTTAGGTCTTTGATCCATTTTGAGTTTATTTTGGTGTGTGGTGAAAAAGAATGGTCGATTTTCAATCTTTTGCATGCGGCTGACCAGTTTTCCCAGCACCATTTGTTGAAGAGACTTTCTTTTCTCCATTGTAGGCCCTCTGCTCCTTTGTCGAAGATTAGCTGTCCATAGATGTGTGGTTTTATCTCTGGGCTTTCAATTCTGTTCCATTGATCTGTGGACCTGTTTTTGTACCAGTACCATGCTGTTTTGATCACTGTAGCTTTGTAGTATGTTTTGAAATCGGGGATTGTGATTCCGCCGGCTTTGTTTTTCTTGCTCAGGATTGCTTTAGCAATTCGCGGTCTTTTGTTGCCCCATATGAATTTTAGGATTGTTTGTTCAATTTCTGTGAAGAATGTTCTTGGGATTCTGATTGGGATAGCATTGAATCTGTATATTGCTTTAGGTAGTATGGACATTTTAACTATGTTTATTCTTCCAATCCATGTGCAAGGAATGTCTTTCCATCTCTTTATGTCATCGTCAATTTCTTTCAAGAAAGTCTTGTAGTTTTCATTGTATAGATCCTTCACTTCCTTGGTTAAGTTTATCCCAAGGTATTTTATTCTTTTCGTTTCGATTGTGAATGGGATAGAGTTCTTGAGTTCTTTTTCTGTTAGTTTATTGTTAGTGTATAGAAATGCTACTGATTTATGCACGTTAATTTTATACCCTGCTACTTTGCTGTAGTTGTTGATTATTTCTAATAGTTTTTCTGTGGATTCTTTGGGGTTTTCTATGTATAAGATCATGTCGTCTGCAAACAACGAGAGTTTTACTTCTTCGTTATACTGAGGCCCACTCTTAACTAGTACATGGTCCTGCTCCAATTAATGAGTCAGGATGGCAATACAGGCCCCTGACCCGAAGCCAGGCAGCCAGGGCCCTGGGAAGACCATGAGCTCCTTAGGGCTTGAACTGCTCCCACTGCCTCTCACGCATTCTGTCATCAGACGTTTCTCGAGTCCCCCACCAAGGGTCCTGCAGGCCCAGATCACGATCTGGCTATGCAAAGGTGGGGGAAGCAGACCTCGTCCTAGTTCACCATGGGCAGGGCGTAGCAATGATCCTCCGCAAGAGCTCTCAGACCAGACATTGCCTAGGGTAACTCTGGGCCAGCAGAAACTAGCACATCTTAACAGTTACCTTCTTAGTGTTCTCCAAAGATTCTGCTTTACCTAGGAGAGATAGGGCCGAGAGAAGAAAGAGAGACGCAGAGAGAGTGACAGAGAGACAGGGAGAGAGACAGACAGAGAGACGGAGAGAGACAGAGAGGAGAATCTTCGTGGCTGGAGCAGAGTCTCCAGGCACCCACCTAAGCAGGCCTCCATTTATAGATGTGAAGGGGAAACATCATGTTCTCCCTCAATTAAAGTTTGTAGGATTGACTTATTTTCCGTCTTCCTTTGAAGGACATCGGGAGCAGAATAAACCGACTTTGGGTTAAAATAACCCCTTGCTGCTTTCCAGAATAACCAAGGCTGCTGAGCCAGTAGCAGGGAGTTGCAGAACTGAAAGGAACTGGAGATCTCCCTGGGTCAGTACAGAATGGAGCAATGGTTAAGGAAACCACAAGAACATTCAGATAATGTTAGGCTGGGTCTCCTGAGGGGCTTTTATATCCGGGCCAGCATGGACCAGGTTCCTGGTCCTCAGGACATCGTGTGAAATTGACCCAGCAATTAGAAGTTCAGAAGGTTGATTTGGTCAGCTTCCCCAGAAACAATTGGGTTGTAGTAACCAACCTCCCAAGACATCTGCTTGTAAAGTCAGAAAACCAGGTTCTTTTTTCTGGTGTGCATGGAGGTCATACCCTACCTAGAATACCTGCTCGGTGTCACAAGGCCAACTGCAGATGACAGGCCTTGTGGATACAGATGGAGAGTATAAGAAGACTGTGCCATTCTCAGGGGATGTTCTGTCAAATGGGATAAAGGCTGTTGCTCCCTCCAGGAAAGCTTTGGTCTATCGAAGCAGCAATGGTTCTTCCTCTGGTTTGCTTTTCTCCAGGCTCAGGGAAGGCCATCAAGGTACTGGTTGTACTTGTCAGGACTCTGGATGGATTAGGCCAGATATCCAGGAGTCAGCCTGCCCTCGAGGTCAAAGGAGGGGAAGCCCCCACCAGATGTAGCCAAAAGACCTCTGGTCAAGGTCTTTTACCCCTCTGGGAGTGACCTGCCTGATCAAGGGTCTTTCTTCTCTACTCCACCCTTGTTTAGCTCCCCAGCCTGAGCAGAATTGTGGGACTAGCCTGTGGGGAGAATCAGAGAAGCTGAGAAGTCCTCTGCCCTGGGTATTGGGAGGGGAATTTGTTGAAAGTTCAAACCATAAAGTCCTTTCAAAGGCTAAGTGTGTGAGCCTAAGTGTCTCCATCTTGTGGTCATTTTTGAGGGGTTGGTTTCTCCTGGAGTACTGATTCATGATGTTCTGACCTTTTCTAACCACCTCCAGAAACTTTAGGGTTAGCCTCTTCCAATTCTGGGGCCAACAAGGCTCTCAGAGAGCCCCGGGGTTTCATTTTACAGATCAGGACACAGAAAGGGATTGGCTGACCCGTGTTGGAGTTCCAGCTTTGCCATTCACTAGTTGTGTGATCTTGGGAAAATTTCTTAACTGCTCTAAATGTTAGTTTTTACACCTGCACTTTAGGCTGTGAAAGATTTTAGGATATCAGGTCCGTTGATTAACTGCCTATTTGTTGAGTAACCTGCCTAATTTTAGAGAACAAAACTTTGGGACTTCTTTACACACAGCCTTAGAAATCAGGGTCAGGGACTTGTGTGAGCATCCAGAGCTCATAATCAATTGCTTCCTATATTTCTCACTGGCACTGACTCCAGTCCATGACCCAGAGGCAACCTGAAGTCTGAAATAGTCAAGTCATAGGCCCTTGGGCATGTGACCATTGGCATTGCCTGTTGCAACTCCACACACGCTAGGACTGGCACTGCTTGTGAGATATGCTGTAAATACGCAGTATTTGAGTATTTTTGGGGAAGAACTTGAGGAGCTGCTACTTATACCAGCTTTGTAATGGTGAAGTTGTTCTTGTCCCCAGAAGACCATGCCTGGGCTCTGTAAGATGAGCTGGGTATTCTGTAATTTGAGAAAAAAGCAACTCACATCCCCAAATCAAACCACTAGCATATGTAGAAGGCACTATTGTCCCAATAGGTTGATTCAAAAGTGTTTCCTGTCTTATGGAGTCAGAACCTCTCTACCGGTGGCTCATGGAGAAGATCTGAGCAGCAGAGGCTGCCACCTGGATTGTGTGGGTAGGACACCTCACCTGGATATGATGGGTGGAGCTCACTGCTGCCCCACATTCACTCTGGAGGGGAAGAATGCAGGCAATGCAGCCTCTGAACTGCTGTGGCTGACTGTACTTTCCATCAGGCCAGGCCTGAACCCTGGGAGTCTGCCTGTGATCCCCCAGCCATACCACGCTCAGTCCTGTCTGCTGGGATGTCTGGGCATGTGCCCAGCACAATGGGCCATTATCATGCAGACTGAAGACATGTGATCCCAGTCAAAAGCTGGTCTGGGGAAACTAAAGAGGTCTCTGCTCTTGTGCTGGAACTTGGAGCACCCAAGGGTAGGATGTATCTAGTCTTGCCAACAGAATTCTTCCTTTCTTAGGGTCTGGTACAATCCAAGTGATGGTGGACATAATAATGATCTCAGGCAAGATGACATGACCTGGTTCTGTTGTGCAGAGTTCTGGCTCCATGACCTGATTGCTGATCTTAGGCCCGACTCCATCACTCCCAGATTGTTGGCCAGAGAGAGAACATGAACTGGTTCTGAGAAGGACACCTCAGAGATACTGCTTAACGCAAGAGTGTTCCCTACCTTCTTCCTCTCTCACTCCCACTTGCCCATCCCACTAAGAATGGCTTTTCCCAGTGTGGTTTTTGCATCTTAAGATTTAAAATTGGGAATTGGGTGGTGAGAGAAAAGATGGGAAGACTCAGGACAGTTAAGCTGGGAATCAGGGCCAAGGAGAGAGAAAGTTCTCTTCTGGCGAGCAGAGTCTGAAGCTGAGTGTTCAAAGTTGGAGTGTATGTGAACACTGCAGGGTGCTGAGACTGGCTTTTGGGAAGAGTTCCTGTAGCTCAATATCTGGACCCCTTTAATGAAACCTAAGAGACATAGGATTGGAATTTCGATATCATTATTATTTGACAGCTAACTGCACTTTTTTCTTTTTTTTAAATGTGTGACTTATAGAGAGACTGGTCCAGTTTAAGGACAGAATGGGTGGGTGATGCACTTTCTGCTTTCATTCCATCTGAGCTGGGTGTCTCCCTATGGACTATATTTTCTAAAATTTTCTCTATGCTTCCACGCAAAGCGCCAGATTTGCAGTATATACTGCAGCTTACCTCCACCTTGGCTTCAAAGCTTCATGTGTCAATGATACCGTGTTGTACACTTGAAATTTGCTAAGAGGGCAGGTATTCAGCGTTCTCAACACACACACACACACACACACACACACTGTCTGTGAGGTGATAGATATGTGAATTAGCTTGTTTGTGGTGATTATTTCACAATGCATACTTATATCAGGTCCTCAAGTTGTATATCTTAAATATATACAATTTTAAATTGTTAATTATACCTCAGTAAAACTGAGGGAGAAAAGCTTTCCATATCATAGGAAAGCCTGCAGGTCACCTCATGGATTTCTGTAAGATCTGTCAGCATATGTGGTGATTATTTATGATTCTGTCTCTCCAAATAGTCTCTGATCATCTTGACGGTAGGGCCACCTTGTCCTTTGCTTATTCTCCAGGGGGAGTCTGGGGATTGCCCAGTAAGAGGAAAAATATTAGTTTTCATAGCAAATATTGGTTCATTTGCAAATCTTCTCCTCGACTTGGCTCTCCTCATCGTGTGGAAAAGGATATGGGGAAAGAGAGGCCTTTACTTCCTCAAAAGAAAATGCAGATGCCCTATTCATAGCCTGTACTGGGTTGAATAGTGCTCCCCCCAAATTCTACTCACTTGGAAGTTCAGAATGTGACCTTGTTTGGAAACAGGGTCTTTGTAGATGTAATTAGTTGAGCTGAGGTCATACTGGATTAGGGTCAGCCCTAAAGCCAAAGACTGGTGTTCTTATAAGAAGGCCATCTGAAGACAGAGAGACACATATAGACAAGTAAGAAGAGCATGTGAAGGCAGAGGCAGAGGTTGAAGCGATGCGGCTGTAAGCCAAGGAATGCCAGTGATTGCCAGTAACTACCAGAAGTTAGGAAGAGACAGAAAAGAGCATCTAGAGACAGTCTTTTCTAGAAACTTCAGAGGCAATATGACCCTGCCAATACTATGATTTTGGACTTCTAGCCTCTAGAACTGTGAGAGAATAAATTTCTGTTGTTTTAAACCACTCAGTTTGTGATAATTTGTTTTGGCAGACCCAGGAAACTAATGCGTAGCCAAAACTGTAAATGTCCAAGTTTGATTCTGGAAAAAGAAGGGTACAGTAACGTGGTGGTGCTGGGGGACTGGGTTTGATTCTGTCCCTGAGATCTGCTTTCCCTTTGTATGTGTGGATACCTGTTCAGATTTCTACTGCCACCACCGTACTGGCTTCATAGTGTGTGTAAGTTAGGGATCAAGGATGCTGTTCACCTTCAATGCCTTTCCCCAAGGGTGGCACATTCCTTCCCTTTACGTACTGGAATCCAGCTAATGCAATGCCAGAATGTTTAAGCCAGAAGATACAATGCCAAGCATGTTACATACATAAACCCATGCATGCCTCATTTAATCCTAAAATGACTATATGATGAGGTAACAGTAAGAGTTCTCAGTATTATTCAGATTTCTCAGTTTTCAGTGGCAGACATTAACTCTGGACATTTTTAAGCTTAAGAGGAATGTACTAGAAAGATATCTGGGCCTCATAGAACAGGCTTGAAATATGGCAATAAATGAAGGAGCCCTGAAGGGCCAGGCTGCTGGATCATGGTCCTGAAATAGTCTGCTGCGCTAGGACGGCTCGGTTCTCCAATGGCACCCGTGTAGTGATGTCATTCACTCAAGTCCAACTCCTGGGGACAGACATCTGATTTGCTGAGCCTAAATCATAGACCTTCCCCATGGCTGCCCTTGGATATGGGGAGCAAAGATTAGCACCTTTAGCTTCCTCAGAGGAGGTGGCCCTGGGCACCACTTCTAAGGTTACACTCATGGAGCCACAAGGTAAATACATAATGGTTTTTATGTGTGATAATTCAGTAATTTCAGATGACTTCACATGTGGGTTTTCAGCAAGAATAACTTTGAACGCTCCAGTCTTATCTAAGCTGCGCTGCAGGAAATCAAAGACAGTGTCATGTGTCCCTTCTTGCACCTCATTGTCCAGGGTAGAGCAGAACCTCACCCCAGGCTGGTGCAATCACGGCCGTAGGAACCACGAGCAAAAGGTAGCAATGTTTAGCCCTTTCCTGGGTTGTGGACCCTTTTGAAATGTGGTGAAAGAATATGTGCTTCCCCTTCACCTGGTTTTGTCTTTTTATGTTTTGTTTTTATGTTAACTCCATTGCACTTATTTTACTTTGTGAGCTTTTGCACCACCTCTCCCTTTCTTTCGGTTAGGGGGTGGGTTTAAATTAGCAAATATGGGTAGCTCAACACCACAGAACCTCTCTGGACAGAACCAAAAGGACCCACTAAAATATAAATGCCCTGAGAGGCTAGCCCCATGAACTAGTGCTGATTTCTGAGTTTTATTTTTTGCTGGAATGTTGAAGATTAGAGGTGTCGAGGAGTCCGAGCAGGCAGGTCTTCTGGGAGAATGGAGCCCTGCTTAGCATTCCAGTGCAGATATTCAGATGTGTTTCCTTCAGGCACATCCTTGCAGGAGGGAAACCCTGAAGCTCAGCTGCTGTTATTCCCAGCGCCCCCACCCCTGAGCAGATAAGGACAAAGGCCTTGAAGAGTTGTGACCTCTGCGCCTGGGTGGGGACACTGGAGGGCTGGTGAGAAAGTGCTGCTGGAACAATGTCGCCCTGCAGACAGCTGGAAGTGTTGTGTGGGTATGTATGGCCCACTGCTTCCGCTGTAGTGGTGAAAGTAGCTATGTTTGGTATGTGGAATCTTAGGGCAACACTGGTTTTGAAGGGTCAGAACCACTGAGTCACAGATATAACTTAGCATTATGGCTTTAAGCCATAGGAAGCGTTTTGAGGGGCTTGCTGTTCCATGGACCTCATTGGATTCTTGACTCCTCATTGGACTACAACCTACAATCAAAACTTCCAGCTGGATTCCTATTCTTAGTAATGGAGAGGTGGTACAGCTTAACAGGAAAGACACTGGATCAAGACTATCTGGATTTAAACCCAGTGCTAACTGAATCTTACTGGCTGTATGACCTTTGAAAAGTTTCTTCATCTGCAAAACAGGAGAAATAATAGATTTTGTTGTGAGGATTAGTGAGTTAACATATGTAATCCACTTACAACTGTGACTGGCACATGGTAAGCTATTATCATTAGGCTCAGGATATGTCATATCCTTGGACTGGTGGTCACGTATTACTCAATTGAATTTGAATTTGAAATAGGAATTAGTGATTGGAGACGGGAAGACAGAAAAAAGAATAGGAGATGCATTTTGTTGCAGTGCCCTTTTGCAAAATACTTCTGGGATTTTGCCAGTAAATTGGTCAGAAGCTGGCCCCAGTTTGCTACCCATGGCTCATTAGCTATCCTTACACACAGATCGAGGATTTCGTCCTTTTAGCCATTGACGTATCCTTTTAATTGGACCCATGAGGTGAGGGTCAGGGTAGTAGGGCTTGGGGGGGCTTATTTATCTTCATTTCTTTGCAACAAGACATTACATTGTGACAGTATGCCACCCATTGCCACCCCGGTTTACAACCGAAAAAACATCTGCCCTTAATTGCCTTGCAAGTACGAATTTCTACTCCATCAACTCCAAACAAACAATGCCCTGAAGGAAAAAAGAAAACACAAAAAAGAAAAATCAGTCTTTAAGAGGCTGGCAGAAATCGTAGACCTCTTCTTTCTTCCTGGTGGATGGCTTATTATTTTGTGATTTACTTTCTGTACCCTATCCTCTTACCTCCTATCACATTTCAGCGATGGCTGCCCATCTAAGACTGACTAGTGGAAGTTGAGGGGAAATAGGAATTTGGATAGCTGAACAGTGATAAGCGTGTCATGAAATTGGCTCCCCCCTCTCTGAATTTGGCAGACCTTCAGGATGTAGCAACAGATGAGCAGGGCGGGGGATGATGACCACTAACCCACATCCCATCCCTAGCCTGCTGGTCCATCTGATATTGATGTCCCCCTCTTGGGCTTATACTCATAGGGTTTTTAAGTGCCTCAGTCCTTGGAAGACTTCCACTTTCATGATCAGACCTGTACTCATCATCTTACCTGAAGGCAGTGAGATCACCAGGAGGAAGAATAACCCAGAGAGACAGAGCCTCATCGCTGAGGAGGGCACAGAGCTGGAACTCCCTGGGGGTGGCTGCCTTTATAGAGCTGGGTGTGGCTGGGTGGGGCTGGACACTGGTCTCATTCTACCTGGAAGGGCACCTTCATGATTAGAGGTAAAATAGTCCCTGGGCTATTCCATGCTACTTCCTCTTCTACAAATCATGGGAGAAGAAGGGATTCAGTCAAGGAAGAACAGGAGCAGAGACCAGGCATCCGCCCAGACCAGAACACTTTCCCTATAACTTCAAATGTATACTGATAGAAAAATGGCAGGGAACACATCGGCTTCATTTCTCTTTTCCTCTGGAGCCCCACTGAGAACACAGGAGCCCAGGGAAGTGATGTTATAAAACACATGCTTAATTTAAGGCCAGAAAGGATGTGAGGAAGAACTTGGAGCGTTCCAAGAAGCAAAAGATCTCATAGTGTCAGCTATCGGGGTGAGCAAGAGTTGCAGGTGCTCAGACATTGTGGAGGAGGGGCAGCCTTCTCTTCAGGTGGCAGATTTATTCACCTGGCTGGAGGCAGATGCTATAGGGAATCTTTCCCCCAGAAAACTTCACTGAGGGGCTTCGCTTTCCAACTATGAAATGTTTCCTGGTATGAAATGTTGGCTAGGATTTGGGAACTTTGAGGATTCTGGGACAGATTCGCTTTTTAGGGTGAGTGGGTTGGAACTCTCTCCTGGTCTCTCACAGGAAGAGCCAGTTCAGTGCTGTGTTCAAGGTTGGGTGCCCAGTGTTAGGAATGGAGCAGGACAACACTTCCCTGGAGCTATAGGGACGCAGCTCTGGGGAAGGGTCATTAGGTCTGTTTCCCCTGGAGTGGTGGTGGAAGATCAAGAGTGGAGAAGAGACTAACTTTGGTGTTATTCTTGCCCCTTGAGGCAGGATTGTACCCAAGTGGCCCACGGCCGTACGATGCTGAGTCTGTGAAGTGGCAGCAGAGCATAGTTTTATTGGTTATGCTCCATTTTGCATTCACATGCCCTTGGATAAATTATTTAGCATCTTTGAGCTTCAGCTTCCTCTTCTCAAAAAAGTGCATTGTAAGAGAGCCTTTTGAGGATGAAATAAGATAAAGCTTACAAAATGCATTGCACTCCTTCTGTTATAGATTTTGTTCTTCCTCTCCTCCTCCTCCTCCTCCTTCTTCTTCTTCCTCTTCCCGCCCTCCCTCCCCTTCCTTCCTGTCTCTTCCTTCTCCGTAATTATTGAATTCCACCACTATAGCTGTGTTTCTTTCTCTTTTACAGACTGTCTCCAAGAGACTTCACGTAATGAATGCAAAACATTGCTGGGAGGGTTTTATTCTGTATCCCAACAATGGTCATTGAAAGCACTGCTGTAGGTTGGAATGGGAGTAGGGGAGAGAGAGTGAGCCTGTGGACTAGAAGTAGGTAGGTCAGTGCTAGATCAGGGCTGAAGATTCCCTTGCATGACCCATGGAAGGCTCCCCGGAGACCCTGCACTGGACATACAATTCATAGTACCATAGACCCAGAACAGGCTCAGTGATACCACTTCATTCTTTCAGAGATGGAGAAATCAAGGCTTGGAGTGGTGAATGGGATTGCACAAAGGAAAGAAGCAAGCTATGGGCTGTATTGTTATCAAATATTCAGCTCTCTTGATTTTTGGTTGGGAACTCTGTCTTTCTCTGTATATTTTAAGCTGTTCAAAGATGCATCAGGGAATATGAGAAGTATGAACTAAACATCTAAGTGTTTCCGAGACCCTCTTATACACAACTCTGGAAAAGTAGATCTAAAAAGCATTTGGAGATCAGTATGTGTTCAGGATGGACCCTTTCCATTCCACCCACACATGTCCTGATTAAATCACCCTCCCAACCTTTGGGCAGGGGCTTCTCCTAACTGTGCTGAGTGTTCCTACCTCCCACCTGAGGTCTTGTTGGGCAAACTTCATAGGGAAACACAAACAACTTCATTCTTTCCCCGTTAGCATTGCTCAGTGGCTGCTTTCTTCCTTTATCTTAGTTTCCCAGAATTTTCATGCTCTCCTTATCATGTCTACCTTCTAGAAAAACACATCCACTACACATCCTATGCTCCACTAATGAATTGCCCTGTTGAAGGAACATGTCTCCTTTTCAGCTGCCTCGTTGATCAGTCAGATAGTTCCTGAGTGCACTGTTGATTTCTCCCCATGTGCAAGTTTATTTTCCCCCATGGCTCTTATTCTTAAACTTTTAAAATAAATCATTGATAAAAGATGAAATTCAATACACATAAAGAAAAATAAGCAAATTGCTGAACATATGGCAATCACTGGGTAACCATCCCTCTGATCAAGAAAACAGACCTTTTCCAGCACCATAGGAGGTCCCAGTGTACCAGTAGGTCACCACAGCCATTCCCTCCCCGGTAAGGGAACCACCGCTCTGACCTGGATAGTCATCACTTTCTTGCTTCAGTTTATGGCTTTAAGTGCAACACTGAACATGCTAGTTTAATTGGCCTGTTTTTGATCTATCTGTAAATATCAGCACAGTTGTATTGTGGCTGGCTTTGTTCTTTATTATGTTTCTGAGATTTATTTGTGTTTCTCTGTGCAGCATTAGTTTTAATCTCAGTATGTTGACTACTTAATATATTTACCACTGTTGACAGTATTTGGGCTGTTTCCAGTGATTACAAAGAGTGCTGCTGTGGGCCTTCTTGTACTAATATTCTGCACACACAGGCTTGCTTTCTGGAGGTTACATACCTTGGAGTGAAATTAGTAAGTCATGAGGCATGCATAACTTCAGTTTGTCTAAATGCCAAACTGTTTACCAAAGTACGTTTTACTAATTTATATACCTATCAGCGATGTATAAGAATTTTGGTTACTCCACATCCTAAGCACTGCTTGGTATTGTCAGACATCTACACTTCAGATAAATTGTTAGTTATCTAGTGGTACTTCACTGCAGATTAATTTGATTTTCCTGATTGCAAATAAGGTGGGGTATCTTTTCATATGTTTGTTGGTCATTTGGATTTCCTCTTTTGATAAGTATCTATTCCAGTCATTTGCTCATTTTTTTATGTTGGTCTGTCCATTAAAAATAATTTGTAGATATTCTGCACATTTTCCTTATACAAGCCCGTAGTCCATCATATGTGCAGCAAATAATATTCTCCCATACTATGTTTTGCCATTTCACTTTCTTAATGGTGTCTGTGATGGTCCCCAATGATGTCCACATCCTAATGCCTGGAATCTGTGACTATGTTACTTTATATGGCAAAAGAGAGTTTGCAGATGTGATTAAATTAAGGATCTTGAGTTGAGGAGATTGGCTTGGATGATCTGAGTGAGCCCAATGGAATCACAAGGGTCTTTATAAGAGAAAGGCAGGAGGATCAGAGTCAGAAAAAGAGATGTGACGATGGGAGAAGAAGTGAGAGAGAGAAAGAGAGAGGAGTGGAGAGAGGATAGGAGGGGAGGAGTCGAGAGGAGAGAAAGAGAGGTTTATTTTAGGGGGATGCTGAGTCTTAGAGATGATACTAATATTATAGTTCTTAGATATCAATTTATTTTGCCTATCTGTATAGCAAAGATTCAAGGGAGAGAATACGCTATATGTATAGTCCCTGTCTTTAACAAACTTACAGTCTACTTGAGGATCTAAGACACACACACTAAATAAACCACCAGAATAGAGCAGAAAAGTCTGTGGAATTAATGACTGCCAGAGTGGAAAGGGATCTTAGTGATGATCTTTCCTCTTTCTTTAGATGACAAAACTGAGGATCGGAACAGTCATGTGATTTACTTAGCACAATGCAGTTACTAGATTAACTCCGAAACCTTTGCTATGGTAACTGACTTATTTATTTATCTAGTCATCAAATAATTATTGAGTGTATACCATGTGACCCACACTGTCACGCACTGGAGATACAAAGATGAATAGCCTATAGACCTTCCCTTCAAGAAGCTTGTTTTCTCAAAAACACAGACATGTAGGCAGTGACAACATCATGTGGAAGCAAGGAATCAGGGGCATGAACTCAAATGGAGGAGTGTGAGAAAGCTTCCCAGAATAGGTGACACTGTGCTGAGTCTTGAATGTTCTGTAGGATTTAGCTAAGAAAATAAGGGAGTGGGAGGGGTAGAAGAGCACAGAGTAGGGTAACAGTGTGTGCAAGGCACAGAAATGAGAAAAAACATGGCATATATGGTGAATTTCAAGTGATTTTCAATGACTGAAATTTAGGCTGTGAGTTTGAGGTTCATAGAAATTATGATAGAGATGTGAGCATGGGGTAGATCATTTAATCCTGTGGCTCTGATAGCAGCTTGGAGAACGGTTGTAGGGGAGAAAGTATGGAGTTGGTCCAGTTTAAACATACTGTGGTAATCTAGCCAGAAGATTAAAAAAATCTAGACGTGGGGCAAGGAGTAAATGTCTAACCAAATGACAATAATAAAAATGGTATATATTTATAGTATACAATATGGTGTTTTGATATGCATATACACTGGGAAATGATTACCACAATCAAGCTAATTAACCTATCCATCACCTCACATATTTATCATTTTTTTAATTTATTGAAATATGTTTGACATACAACATTTTGTGAATTTAGGGTGTACAGCATGTTAATTTGATTCATTCATATATTGCAATGCAATTGCCATTGTAGTAATAATTAGCACCTCTATTCCATTGCATAATTATTGTTTCTTTTTAGTGACAAATAATTAAGTTCTAGTCTCGCAGCAAGTTTAATGACTATAATACAATATTGTTGTCTATGTTCACTATAATTTGCGTTAGATCTCGAGGACTTATTTTTTACTGTTGCAAGTTTTCACACTTCCGCAACATCCATTCATCAGTGATATTGGACTGTAATTTCCCTTTTTTGTGTTGTCCTTGTCTGGTTTTGGTATCAGAATAATGTTGACTTCATAGAATGAGTTAGGAAGCTTCCCCTCCTCTTCAATTTTTTGGAAGAGTTTGAAAAGGATAGGTACTATGTCTTCTTTGAATATTTGGTAGAATTCACCAGGGAAGCCATCTGGTCTTGGACTTTTGTTTTCTGGGAGATTTTTGGTTCCTGTTTTGATTTCCTTACTGGGATTGGTATATTCAAATTTTCTATTTCGTCTTGATTCAGGTTTGGAAGGTTGTATGATTCTAAGAATTTATCCATTTCTTCTAGATTATCCAATTTGTTAGCGTACAGCTTTTCACAGTATTGTCTTATAATCCTTTGTATTTCTGAGGTGTCTGTCGTAATTTCTCCTCTTTAATTTCTGATTTTATTTATTTGAGTCTGCTCTCTTTTTTTCCTGGTGAGTCTGGCTAAAGGTTTGTCAATTTTGTTTATCTTTTCAAAAAACTATCTCCTAGTTTTGTTGATTTTTTCTATTGTGTTTTTTAGCATCTATTTCATTTATTTCTGCTCTGATTTTTATTGTTTCCTTCCTTCTACTGATTTTGGGCTTTGTTTGTTCTTATTTTTCTAGTTCCTTTAGGTACACTGTTAGATTCTTTATTTGAGATTTTTCTTGTTTCTTAAGGTAGGCCTGTTTTGCTATAAACTTCCCTCTTAGTACCACTTTTGCTGTATCCCACAAATTTTGGCATGTGGTATTTTCATTTTCATTTGTCTTCAGGTATCCTTTGATTTATCCGTTCATTTCTGTGTTGACCCAATGGTTGTTCAGTAGCATTTTATTTAATCTCCACATATTTGTGGCTTTTCCAGCTTTCTTCTTGTAGTTGATTTCTAGTTTCATATTATTGTGGTCAGAAAAGATGCTTGGTGTTATTTCAATCTTCTTGAATTTATTGAGACTGGTTTTGTGACCTAATATGTGATCAATCCTGGAGAATGCTCCAGGTGCATTCAAAAGAACATGTATTCTATGGTTTACGGATGGAATGTTCAGTTTATATCTACTAAGTCCATCTAGTCTAATGGGTTGTTTAAAGCCAATATTTCCTTATTGATCTTCTGTTTGGACGATCTGTCCATTGATGTAAGTGGAGTGTTAAGTTTCCCTACTATTATTGTGTTACTGTCTATTTCTCCTTTTATATCTGTTAATAATTGCTTTACATATTTAGGTGCTCCTGTGTTAGGTTCATAGATATTTACAAGTGTTATGTCCTCTTGCTGGATTGTTCTCTTTATGATTATGTGGTGCCCTTCTTTGTCTTTTGTTACAGTTTTTGTTTTAAGTTTTGTTTTGCCTAAGTATTGCTACCTTATCTTTCTTTTTGTTGCCATTTGCCTGGAGTATCTTTTTACATCCCCTCACTTTCAGTTTGTGAGAGTCTTTAGGTCTGAAGTGTGTCTCTTGTATATATATGGATATACATATATACAAGATATGTATATATCTTGCACATATATGGGTCTTGTTCTTTTATCTATTCACCCATCCTATGTCTTTTGACTAGACCATTTAGTCCATTGACATTCAAAGTAGCTATTGATAAGTGTGTTCTTATTGCCATTTTGTTACTTTTTTCTGGGTGTTTTAGTAATTCTTCTCTGTTCCATTTTTCTTCTCTTGCTCTCTTCCATTGTGATTTAATACCTTTCTTTAGTATCATGTTTGGGTTCCTTTCTCTTGATTTTTTAGGTATTTATTATTGGTTTCTGGTTTGTGATTACCTTGAGGTTCACATATAGTAACCTATGTAAATAGCAATCTATATTAACTTGATGGTCTCTTAAGTTTGACAAAGTCCTACACTTTTACTTCTCTCTCCCCAAATTTTATGTTTTGATATCATATTAACCTTTTTTTTGCATCTGTATCACTTAACCTCTTATCATGGAGATAGATATTTTTGGTACTCTTGTGTGTTTTGACCTTCATATTAGCTTTATAGGTGGTTGATCTGCTATCTGTACTGCATATTTGCCTTTACCAGTGATTTTTTTCTTTGATAATTTTATTATTCCTATTTGTGGTATTTTCTTTTCCACATAAATAAGTCCTTTTAGCATTTCTTGTAAGGCTGCTTTAGTTTTTGCTTGTCTGGAAAACTCTTTCTCTCTCCTTCTGTTCTGAGTGATAACCTTGCTGGGTAGAGTATTCTCGGCTGTAGGTTTTTTTCTTTCAGCACTTTGAACCTATTGTGCCACTCCCTTCTAGCCTGTAAGGTTCCTGCTGAGAAGTCTGCTGATCACCTTATGAAGTTTCCTTTGTATGTAACTTGCTTTTCTCTTGCAGCTTTTAGGATTCTCTCTTTAATTCTTGACATTTTAATTATAATGTGTCTTGGTGTTAGCTTTTTTGGGTTCATCTTGTTTGGTGCCCTCTGTGGTTCCTGTACCTGGATGTCTGTTACCTTCAGGGTTAGGAAAGTTTTCAGCTATTATTTCTTCAAATAGGTTCTCTGCCCCTTTGTCTCTCTCTTCTCCTTCTTGGATACCAATAATACAGATATTAGTACAATTGTTGTCCCATAGGTCCCTTAGTCTGTCCTCATTCTTTTGAATTCTTTTTTCTGTTCAGCTGGGTGTTTTCCTCTACTTTTTTATCCAGCTTGCCAATCCATTACTCTGTGTCATCTACTCTGCTGTTCATTCCCTCTAGTGAATTTTTCACTTCTGTTATTGTATTCTTCAGTTGTCTTTGGTTCTTTTGTATATTTTCCAATTCTTTGTTGAAGTTCTCACTCTATTCATCTAGTCTTCTCTCAAGATTAGTGAGCATCCTTATGACTATTAGTTTGTACTCTTTATTAGGTAGATTGTTTATCTCTGTTTTGTTTAGTTCTTTTTCTGAGGATTTGTCCTGTTCCTTTATTTGGAACATATTCCTTTGTATCCTCATTTTGCCTACCTCTCTCTGCTTATATCTACATGTTAAGTAGATCAACTGTGTCTCCTGATCTTGGAGATGTGGCCTAATGTAAGAGATGCCTTATGGCCTAGCAGTGTGCTTCCCTCTTGTCACCAGTTATAAATGTTCCAGGACTGTCCCCTGTGTGGGCTACCTGTGCCCCTGTGTTGTGGTGGGGCAACTCTTGCTGTGGGCTCATGGGTAGCCTAGGCTGGGTCCTGGGCTGGCTGGTTGTAAAGTTGTTCCATGTGTGGCTGCTACAGTCACTTTAGTCACTTTATTGGGGGTGGGGGTGGGGTGGTGGGCAAGCCCCAGCATGGCTGGCTGCAAGGTCTAATAGCCCACACCTGCTGCTGTTTTGCTGTTAAGTGAGTCAGGCCTCCACGGTGGCTGGTGGCTAGGCTCAGGGGTTCACAATACTGTAGGCCTCTGGCCTGTAAGGTTGTTGTCAGCTCTCTTAGGAGCACAGCTGGGTGGCACAGGCTCCAGGTGTGGCAGCATATAGTCATTTCAGGCATTGGAATGTGGGTGGCCTGTGTAGCTGTTGGAGATGGCCAGGGCCACAGGTCTGCTGCAGTCCACACGCCCCACTGCCCACTGGCCCACATTCTCTGGCAATGCAGTCCTACCCCCTGTGCATGCCCTGCCCCACAGAGGCAGACCCACTCACCCTGCTGCAAAGGCCACCCCCCCCCATATATGCAGGCCCACAAGTTCCCTGTGGGTTTGCTGGCAGGTGGGGCCACTCCCTAGGGCAGGCTGCCTGCCCTGGCTGAGCTGGATTAAATTAGTGGTCTAGTGGGCAGGGCAAACCCTTGTGCTCTAAGGCCAGAAGAAGAAATCTGATGGCATCTGCCAAGGTCTGTGTCAGCGTTTCTGTACTAGGTCACAATAATGGCTGCTGCCAGTGTCTCAGTCCCTGAGGAGGTGGACCCAGCCGCCTCCTGCCTCTCTGAGATGAGCCCAGAGCCTACCAAGTGAATCTCTTTTACCAAAGGACTATGCACCTTTCTTTCTGGTGATTTTGTGTTGGTTTCTGGAATGGGTGAATCTGTGGTTGGGCCCTTTAGGAGCAGGCTTTTCTTTCTCTTATGTTTGATAGCTTTGCTGGGGTATTCCTTGTAGGTTTTAGTAGCCAGCAAAGCCAGGTATTATGGCACTGCTCTGGGTTGTGCTGAATTCAAATGCTCCTTATTGTGGCAAGGCTCTCAGATCCCCCGTTCCTCCAGGAAAAGCTTCATACCTCAATATTGCTCCCAGATGTAAAGCACTGCAGCTAGAATGTGTTGTTTTCCTCAGCAGAGGTGTATTTTTGCCTCTTCCATCTCTGTCAGTGTTGTCCCTTGTTGTGGGGGTTCTTTTTGTCCAGTTTCCAGTTCTCTCTCAGAGGTAATTGTTCCACACATAGTTGTAGATTAGTTGTGTCTATGGGAAGAGGTGAGTTCAGAGTCCTCCTATGCCACCATCTTCCCAGCAATCTCAGTACTATTTATTGAAGAGAGTATCCTTTCCCCATTGAGTCTCCTGGTTCCCTTGTCAAATATTTGTTGACCATATACACATGGGTTTATTTCTGGACTCCTGATTCTTCTCCATTGATCTATGGTCTATTTTATGCCAGTACCATACTGTTCTCATTATTGTAGCTTTGTAATATAATTTGAAATCAGGAAGCGTGATGCCTTCAGCTTTGCTCTTCTTTCTCAGGATTGCTTTGGCTATTGACAATCTTTTGTGGTTTCACACAAATTTTAGGATTGTTTTTTCCATTTCTGTGAAAATTTCCCTTGGAATTTTGATAGGGATTGCATTGAATCTACAGATAGCTTTGTGTAGCATGGGCATTTTAACAATATTAATTCTTTTGATCCATGATCATGGGATAGCTTCCCATTTGTTTGTTTCTTCTTCAATATCTTTCATCAGAGTCTTGTAGTTTTCAGTGCACAGATTTTTCATCTCCTTGGTTAAATTTATTCCAAAGTATTTTGTTCTTTTTGGTGCTACTGCAAATGGGATTGTTTTCTTTATTTCTTTTTCAGATAGTTTATTTTTAGTGTCTAGAAATGCTACTGATTTTTGTATGTTGATTTTGTATCCTGCAACTTAACTGAATTTGCTGATTAGTTCTAACAGTTTTTTGGTGGAGTCTTTAGGATTGTCTATGGATAAGATCATATTATCTGCAAACAAAGACAATTTTCCTTCTTCCTTTATGATTTGAAAGCCTTTTTCTCTTTTTCTTTTTTTTTTTGCCTGACTGCTCTGGCTAGGATTTCCAGTACTTTGTTGAATAGGAGTGGTGAGAGAGGGCACTCTTGTCTTGTTCCTGATCTTAGAGGAAAAGCTTCAGGTGTACAGCTCCAGGGACTAGTTTCAGATGAGCCCAGTGGTGCAGGCCAGTGACAGAAGTCATGACTGCATCCAGGCCCACAAGCAGCTATGAGGACCTTGGCTGTTGGTGTGCCCTTCTGTGGCTGCAGGGTCTGGCTCTGGGCATAACACTGGCAGTGGAGGCTTGTGATGGGAGTTGGGCCTGAAGTATGAAAGTACAAGCTGCAGAGGCTAGCTGTAGGTGAGTCTAGCAATGCAGCCCTGTGACAGGAGTCAGGGCCAGATCCAGGCCCACAGGCAGATGTGGTGTCCTTGGCCATTGGCTTTACTTGTGCAGCTGTGGGGCTTGTCATTGGTGCATGCATGGTAGTAAGGGTTAGTGATGGAATTTGGGTTGGTGGTGTGCATGTGCATAGCTCTAGGGATTAGCCGTGAGCCCATGAATAGTGGTGGGGGGTCAGCAGCAGGTGTCTATGCTGGTGTCTTGTGTGCATACAGCTACAGAGGCCAGGACTGGCTCAAGTTGCAGATCTCAGGCTCCTGTGGGTGGAGGGAGTGGGTGGGAATCGGGCAGCTGGTGTCTGCAAATATGAAAACTTGTGGGGAGAATATCTCTGTGGAAAAATCTGCAGGGGGTCTGAGGTGGCTGTGCTGACCATTGGTTTCTCCCCCAGTGAAAGCCATTGTGGTCTGCTGGGGTCAGCCACGAGGTCCTCAGGGATGAAAGCTGGGTTGGGGGCAGGTCTGCATTGTCCACAAGGGCTATTGAAGTTCTCAGCAGCAAAGTCTGCTGTGGTCTTCTGCAGAGCAGGCGACAGGAACCATGATTACTCCCACTGTGTAATTCTAATAGCCTGTGCCTTTCTTCCATGTTCGTAACCATCTCTAGATGTCTTAGTTTTGCCAGTCTCTGAGTGAGGTGAAACTGAAGCTGGTCCTTAGTGCACTGCCCTGAAAGTCTGGGGAAGCTGGTTGCTCATCTCACTCTCCCTTTCCTGACTAGTGGAAACATTGAGCTGAGGAGTTCCTTCTTGATGTTGGGTAGTACTAGCCTAGAGGATAGGATAATGTAGGTAAAATGAAGCTGTTCTTCTTACTCTTTTTGAGTAATTATTTGAAGATTTTTGTTCCACTGAATTCTAGAAGCTTCTTAAGTGGATTCCTGAGGTCTGCCAGCAACAGTTTCATTCATGGATAGCTGTCTAATTGTTGATCTTTGTGGGAGGATAGAGACTGGGATCTCCTACTCTACTATCTTGGTGACATCCTATTTTATTCTTTTTGATGCTATTGTAAATGGGATTATTTTCTTAATTTCCTTTGCAGATAGTTCACTTTTAGTGTATAAATGCATCTAAATTTTGCTTGTTGGTTTTGTATCCTGCAACTTTGCTGAATTTGTTTATTAGTTCTAACAGCTTTTGTTGTGTGAAATCTTTAGAGTTTCTCCATATAAGATCATCTACAGATAATGTCATCTGCAAACAGAGGTAATTTTACTTCTTTATGATTTGGTTTCCTTTTATTCCTTTTTCTTTGCTAATTACTTTAGCTGGGACTCTAGTACTATGTTGGCTAGAAGTGGTGAGAGTGGGCATCCTTGCCTTCTTCTTGATCTTAGGTGGAAAGTTTTCAGCTTTTCACCCAGATTATGTTGTGTGAGCTTAACAAGCTGTGAGCTTGTCATGTAAACTTTATTTGGTTGAGGGAAGTTTCTTCTATACGTAATTTGTTTTTATCATGAATAGGTGTTGAATTTTGTCAAATGCTTTCTCTGCATCTGTTGAGATGATCATGTGATTTTTATCCTTTGTTCTGTTAACGTGATATATCACATTGATTGAGTTTTATATGTTGAGCCACCTTTGCATCCCAGGGATAAATCCCACTTGGTCATGGCTTCTGATCCTTTCAATGTGCTGTTGCATTCAGTTTACTAGTATTTTGTTGAGAACTTTTGCATCAATGTTCATCAGGGATATTGGCTTGTAATTTTCTTTTCTTGTAGTGTCTTTATCTGGTGGCTTCAGGTTGGGATCAGGGCAATGCTGGCTTTGTAAAATGGGTTTGTAATTGCCCCTCCTCTTTAATTTTTTGAAGGGTTTGAGAAAGATTGGTTAATATTTCCTTAATTTTTGATATAATTCTTCAGTGAAGCTATGTGGCCTTGGGCTTTTCTTTGTTGGGAGGTTTTTGATTACTGACTCAATATCCTTAGTTGTTATTGTCCGTTCATAATTTCTATTTCTTCGTGATTCAGCCTTGTTAGGTTGTTTGTTTCTAGAAATGCATCCAATTTCTTCTAGGTTATCTAATTTGTTGGCATAAAGTAGTCTTTTATGATGCATTTTATATCTGTGGCATCAATTGTAATGTTTCTTCTTTCATTTATGATTCTATTTAATTTTTCTCTCTCTTTCTTAGTCTAGCTAAAGGTTTGTCAATTTGTTGATCTTTTCAAAAAAACCCAACTCTTCTCTCTGTGTCTCTGAGTTCGGCTTGGATATTGGTCAAAGGGTACAAACTTCCAGCTTTAAAATTAACAAGTCCTGGGATCTAATATATAGCATGGAGATTGTAGTTAACAACACTGTATTGTATACTTGAAAGTTGCTAGGACAGTAGATCTTAAATGTTCTCACCACAAAAATGAAATGGTAATTATGTGACAAGATGGAGGTGTTAGCCAATGCTATGGTGACAATCATTTTGCAATATATAAATGTATCAAATGAACACATTGTACACCTTAAACTTACACAATATTATATGACAATTATATCTCAGTAAAGCTGGAGAAAAACTCAACTTTTAGTTTTGTTGGTCTTTTCTATTGTTTTTCCAGACTCTTTCATTTATTTCTGCTCTAATCTTTATTATTTTCCATCTTCTGCTAACTTTGGGTTTAGTTTGTTCTTCTTTTTCTAGTTCCAGAGCTGTAAATTTAGGTCGTTTATTTGAGATCTTTCTTTTCTCTTAATGTAGTCATTTACTGCTATAAACTTCCCTCTTATTACTGCTTTTGCTGCATCCCATAAGTTTTGGTATGTTATGGTTTGATTTTCTTTTGTCTCAAGATATTTTCTAATTTCCTTTTTGATTTCTTCTGTGACTCATTGGTTGTTCCTGAGTGGGTTGCTAAAATCTACATATTTTGAGTTTTCCAGTTTTCCTTTTGCTTTTTTTTTGTAGTTCCACTCCATTGCAGTCAGAGAAGATACTTGGAATGATTAAATCTTCATGAATTTGACTGTTTTTTTATTTTGCAGGAAAAGATTCACTCTGAGCTAACATCTGTTGCAAAATTTCCTCCTTTTTCTTCTTTTTGCCTTCCCCAAAGCCACATTGCATGTTATGTATCATAGTTGCAAGTCCTTCTAGCTCCTCTATGTGGGCCACCACCACAGCATGGCAAGTGGTGTGGTTCAGTGACTGGGAACTGAACTTGGGCCGTGAAGGCAGTGAGAGTGCCAAACTTTAACCACTACTCCATCAGGGCTGGCTCTAAGACTTGTTTTTTCAACCTAACATGTTCTCTATTCTGGAGAATATTCCATGCACACATGGAAAGAATGTGTGTTCTGCTGCTTTTGGATGGAATATTTTGGTACATGTCTGTTAGGTCCATTTAGTCTATAATATTGTCCAAATGCTCTGTTTTTACTGATCTTCTCTCTTGATGTTTTGAAAGTGGGATATTGAAATACCTTGGCATTAGTGTGTTGCTGTTTATTTCTCACTTCAGTCCTGCAAATGTTTGCTTCACATATTTAGGTACTGAATTACTGCTGCATACATATTTATAATTACTGCATCTTCCTGATGTATTGACTTTTTAAAAAATCATTTATAGTATCTTTCTTTGTCTCTTCTGAATTATTTCAAGACAGTCTCTTCTGAATTATTTTATTCCATTGTCAGGCCATAGGTTCTCAAGTGGAGTTTAGAAATTATTGGTATATTTCTCTGACTTCATTGTCTCCTCCTAAAAAATGGAAAAATTGCCATCTTTATGGAGAAATAAGGAGAGAAAGCATCCAAAAAGACCAAGAATTTCCTGGCATATAGTGGACAGTCTAAAAGTCAATTTTCTCTCTTCCTGGCCATGTAGTGATCATATTGCTACAATTAATCTGCTGCTTAATTAAATATTGCCCTTCCTTTTGGCACCCGTCTCCAACCTCATGCAAGTCCTGTTTTCCTAAGGAGTTTGTAAGCTCAGATCTTGTTAGATCTAGTCTTCTGTTTAAGTGTATACTGTGTTGTTTGAGTTTAGTGCTATGAACAGTGTTTAAAACATACTTGTTGAGTTAAATTTAATATAGCATTTTGGAACTGGAAGTTAACATTCTTTCTCCTCTTTATTATTGCCATTGTTAAAGGTTACCATGTGCTTGACACTGTGCTAAGTGACTGGTATACAAAAGTCCCTTTAACTTTAATAACACTCTGAGGTGGGTCGTTTTTTACCTTTTAATTTTGGAATAATTTTCACCTGATAGAAGAACTTCAAGAATAGTGTAAAGATCTCCTATTTACCCTTCATCCACAGATCCTATTTGAAATTCTCCAAAAGAAAATATAGAATCATGCACTGCATTCAGTTGTCATATCACTTTATCTCCTTTAACCTGGAACAGTTCTTCAGCCTGTCCCTAACTTTTATGGACTTGACATTTCTAAAGAGTATTGGTTGATCATTTTGTAGACTGTCCCTCAACTTGGATTTGTCTGAATTATCTTCATGATTAGATTCTGATGATGGATTTTTTTCTTTTTCTTTTTTGGCCAGACTATCATAAAGAGAAGTTGTGTTCTTCTCACTATCAGATGATTTGTCCCATCACTAGTGGTATTAACTTTGGTCACTTGTTAAGGTTGTGTCTTATAGGTTTTCCACTTTACAGTTGTTCTTCCCCTTTTAATAATTAATATTTTGCAGGTGGAGAAATGTAAAATGCACTTTCGGGCAGTGTAAAATCCTGGTTCTCATTCCACTTTCACTCACTAGCTTAAGCATCTATTCATGTTTTTTTTGCATGAATTATTATATAATGGTTGCTAAATGATGATTTTAAAATCTCCATTATTCTTTCTACATTTACTAGTTGACATTTTACTGTAAGGAAGACTTTCTCTTCTCTCTATGTATGAATGCATATGAGTATTCATGGCTTGCTATTTTATTCAATGAGGTTTAATCTATTAATACCATTATTTATTTTGATGCTTACATAGTCCAGATTTGGCCAGTGGAAGCCCCTTCAAACTAGTCCTTGTTTCTTTTCGTCATGTTTCTATCATTCTTTGAGCATTTTCTTGCTTTCTGGCACAATACATTTTTCCAGGCTTATCTTATCTTGTTTTTTCTCTGACCCAGTCTTGCAATCAGCCATCTATTCAAGGATCTCTGGTTCTGTTTAATGGAGACTGATATTTAGAAGCCAAGATCTGGGTCCTAGATATGTTCATTATATTAGGGTGCTCTTCTTCCAGATTCTCTCAGTGGTTTGAGCTAGGAAACATATGTACATAGGTGCACACACAAACATACACACACAGGCACACCACTTTTTAATCTATATTTCACACTGATACCTCCAATTTTAATCCAAGACCGTGGTGTTCATTATAGTTTTCCCCTTGTCATATTTTTATGTGGTAGGCATATTTTAATGCATAGTTTACTGTTAAGGAAAATGACGCTTGGAGAGATGAGATGCAATTGGAAGAGCTGTGAGTTGAACCAAGGTGACCCGACTCCAAAGTTTACTCTCCTATTCGTTACTTGCTATTACTGTCTGCTACAGAGGTTGGCCTTCTGCTAGAAATATGTATTATAGGATATTCATCCCACTCAAGAACAAGAGAAGATTTTCAAGACAGGTAAGGGGTGAAAAAATAAGGCAAAAAAGAATGGTAAACCTTGCATCAAAGACATGAAGGCTGTGCCATGCCAGTTCCTGGAAGTCAGGAAGAGATGTGGAAACAGTCTCATTTGGTGGGAAAGCTTAAAGAAGATTAACTCTCTATACAGGGTCCATGCTCAGATACTTAAATTCAGAGCTCCAAATGGGAACAAATGATATAGAATGGTCTGTTTTATGAATCCCAAAACTTCTCTACCAATGTTCCTTTGAGGGAGGCCACATGGTACAGTGGAAAGAACATAAACTTTAGCTTCTGATAGGTTTACGCTGGCCTTTGGGCTCTGCTACTTATAAGTAATGAGATATTGAATAAATTACCTAATTTCCATGAATCTGGGTTTATTCATCCGTAAAGTGAAAATAAATGTACCTCTTTGTAAGGTTATTGTGTGGATAAGTGGAGATAAATATAAAACAAAGGGATTGTGGGTTCTTAGTAATTCTTAGTTCTTTTTTTCTTCTTCCTCTTTTTATCAGGAAAAGAGGAAAATGCAGTGAAAAGTGGCTTGATCTTATTTGCATAATCCTATAAGTTGACAACTCCTCTGATTACTGGGAAAACTTGACTTAAATCCTGGCTTTTCTGGGGCATGGTTCGGAACCTTCCATCCTTTAACCATGTTCTTATAACTGTATATTGAGGCAGGGCTTAGAGTGAGGGTTAAGATTATAGTTTCAGTTTCTCTGAGACCCTACAGGCTCTGAGAGATGACATCAGATCAAAACCTAAGCCCAAACCCAAGCAGGAAGAATCCACCTGGTTACACATAACTGCTACTGTAACACAAGGATAACAAGGAAATTACTCTTTGTGCTTGGAGAAGTTCAGAGAGGAAGCTGAGATCTTGTTGTCCCTAGTGATCAAGAGACACATCTGCCTGGAAGGGACTGTGTAATTAGGTGAATCAATTTATTACCTCTAGCAAGATTTGACTATGTTTGGAGTTTTAGGACATTCTGTGAGGAGATACTGGCTTGGAACAGGTTCCTGGTCACACGCAGGGAAGAAAGGCCTCAGTGCTTGCTTTCAAGATTGAATGCCTTCATGCCACTGGGACTAGTGCCCAGAAGTCCCTGGGGCTAGCTTGTGTTCTTACTTACTTTCTGCCAGATTGTCTACAGAACATGAATTTTTCCTTTGGGCATTTTAGTGTCTTCCCTCTCCTCAGATTTCTTAGCACAACTGTAGCAAACTGGGCTGTCCTTATTTCCATGGATTTCTGTGAGGGGCTGTGGAGAAAGGCAGTTCTGCAACACTGGTCGTGAATCTGGCATGTGACAAATATTCAGCCTTGTTATAACTGTGGGCAGATCATTAGCCCACTGTTCCCTTACTCAGGCTCATATCTGTAAGAAGTGAGGCACAGACCCCATGTGTAAAAATATGCAAGGGTCAGGATCACTATGAGTGTGGAGGAGAAATCCAGCATGGGGCATGGAAACAGAGAGCTCCAAAGAAAAGAAAACGAGGGAGATTCAATTCAGTTCAATGTGGCCAAGATTTGTGACACTCTGCTTTATGGCAGGCCCTGTGCTGCATCCCAGAAATGTAGAGAATAGAGAAAATTCTTGCCCTCACTGTCACATGGGTCATAAGGTTATAATTTTAATATAATGGGGTAAAAGCTACAATAGTTTTATGCACAAGATGCTATGGAAATTTGGGGTACCAAATGGAGCTTTTGGGGACGCATGGAAGGATTTCTGGAGGAGATGATATAAGTGTAAATAGGAATTAGCCAGGAAATACAGGAAGGTGGCTGCAGGGAAACTCAACAGAGTCACAGGATCAGGGCACAGAGAAATAGAAGAGTATAGTGTGTGCAGATATGAACACATATTTATGTATCACTAGAACATGGGGTGTGGTTACAGATGAGGCTGGAGATGGCGGGAGAGCCAAATTACAAAGGGCTATGGGTGAAATTTTGACAAATGTAGACTGAAAGTGTTATAGAAGAACTATTGCAGGGTGTGCAAGAAAGTGTTAAGGTCAGATTAGCCTTTTGGAGAGATTCATTGAGCAGTTCTGTGCAAGATGGATTTAGGAAGCAAGATTAGAGTTAAGGAAGTCAGAAGGCTTTTTCAATAGTTCAGTCAACTCTCTAGGCACCACCTCAGTTGGCTTACCCCTTACACTGAAACATTGCTCAAGCAGGTAATGTCCACTATAGAAATATTAATAAGAAAGTGATACTTTACAAGCAAAGCCTATGCAGAGGTTGAGGGCAGAGGCAATGTCAATATCTGAAGAAAAGTGGTCTGACCCTGGGATACTCATTACACTTGTGCATTTACCATAATGCAGAGTCTGTCTCTTGGTTTTCCACTCCCCCAAAGCATAGCTATCCCCCAGGGTCAGATTCATATAAACCAGGCTCATAAGATTGATTTACAAAACAAGTATTGCGATATATTAATGATGAGAAACAGTCATCACCTGATTGGAATATTCTTATATTTCTGGGTTGGAGCAATGGTGCTTTGTGTGAGCCACTCTTGCCCCTGCTCAAGGACAGACAAAGTTGGAGAATGGACTGCTGAGCGGTATCTAAAGAATGAAATTCCTCAGCGGCCTTGCACACTGGCTGATCATTAAAGAAAAGTGGGAGAAAGTCTGCAGGGGTATACAATCAGCAGTCTTTGCTAGATCTGACATATTTTTTTCACCTTTTATAAAATACCTTTCTTTGTCCTTAGATTTTGGTGTCACTTTTGTAAATAGGTTATTGCCAGATTAAAAAAAATTCAATCTGAGAACTTCTATCTTTTAACTGGTAATTATAGTCCATTTATATTTGCTGCAATAACTAATAATTTATTTCTGTATTTTTATGCTATTTACCATGTCATTTATTTATTTACTTATTCATCTATTTATTGTTTCTTGGATGGATTGAGTTTTACCGTTCCTTTGGTTTGGAAGTTATACATTCTATTTTCATTCTTATAAAGATTATCTTTCTATTTTTAACAAGTGAACTTGACTAAACAATGTCAAGAGTTCATCATCATCTTCACCTTCTTCCAAATAATACAAACACCTTGGAATATTTTACTCTAGTAGTTTCCTTCTCACCTTACATGGTGTGTTCAATGTTTTAATTTAACCTTATTTTATACTTCCAAATTACTTATTTATACATTTTATTATTTTCATAGTTGTTGCTTATTTATATTTTGTGATGTAGATAATTTGCTTATTATTGCTTTTACATCTCAATTCTTCTCTCTGGGCTTACTTTACTGCTTTATGAAATTCATCTTTTAGTAATTGTTTCTGTGGTGATTTGTTAATGGTAAACTCCTAACATCCTTGAATATTCACTCACACCTTATCGGGGTATAAAAATTTAGATTGACAGCTATTTTCTCTCAAAAGTTTGTAGATATTGTTTCACTGCCTTTTGTCTTTATTTCACTGTTAAGGAATCTACTATCAGACTCACTGTCAATTTTTTATAGGTAGTTTATCTTGGTCCCTTTAAAATATTCTCCTCATCTTTGGTGTATTGTAGTTTTACCTCACTGTGTCCAGATGTAGATTTTTAAAAACTTATCTTTCTCAGGGTTTGTATTTTTTGAGTCTGAGAATTCATTTCTTTTAAAAGTTCTGGAAATTTTTTAGCTACTATCTCTCTGAATATTGTCTCTCCTGTGTTCACTGTAATCTCCTCTTATTGATGTTTTTGGATCTTCTCTTTATCCCATTTCTCTTAAGCCTCTGTTTTACATTTTCCACTTAGAAGAATCTTTCTGTTGTGTTTTCTGAGTTATTTTTTCCCCTCAAACATATCTTCCAGTTTACTACTTTGTTCTCTACAGCTATGTCGAATATGCTGTTCAACTTACTTACAAGATTTAAAAATTTTTAATGGCAATATTTTTCAATTCTTGAAGTTCTGTTTGGTAATTTAAAAAATCTGCCTGATATTTTCTGAAAATATCTTGCTTTTTTTCTGACAATGTTAAAAAAACTTTAGCAATTGTATTAGGATTCTCTAGAGAAACAGAACCAAATATTTTTTGTTCTTTTGTCACTTATGTTTTCAGTGTCCTATCTAAAAAACAATTGCATATATAGATACACACATACACACACACACACTTAAGAGACCATTCCATCCACCTAGACACATGTGTATGTGTCTGTATATATATATCTCATAGGTATATGTATATATAGTGCCCATATGTGTGTGTATATATAAAATAAGAATTTATATATATATAATGTATTATAAGAATTGACTTACATGGTTATGGAGGCTAAGAAGTCCCATGATCTACCATCTGCAAGCTGGAGAACTAGGAAAGCTGGTAGTGCAATTCAGTCTAAGTCCAAAGACCTGAGAATCAGAGTCTAAGTCCCAATCTGAGTCCAGAATTCTGGGAACCAGTACTGCTGATGTCCAAGGGCAGGAGAAGATGGATGTCTCAGCTCAAGCAGAGAGAGTGAATTCACCCTTCTTTCATATTTTTGTTCTATTTGGGCTTTCAATGGTTTGGATAATGTCCACCCATGTTGGGTATAGCCATCTGCTTTACTAAATTCACTAATTCAAATGTTAATCTGTTTTAGAGACACCCTCACAGACAGACCCCAAAATAATGTTTCACCAGTTTTCTGGAATCCCTTAGCCCAGTCAAGGTGATATATAAAATTAATCATCACAAGTCCACCCCTTGTCAGCTTGACACCTATTATACACCTCCTTAAACCATACTTAATCTCTAAATAGAGACAATGACAAGATCATAATTCCTCCTAACATGATACAACTGTCCTGCCTAGAACCAAAAGCACACTAATCTCTTCCCCAGAAGAGGAGACAAAGTCCTTGAATGATGTTTACTCTTCTGATACCCTGTAGCTTGAATACTATCATGTAGAATTAACAATACTTAAATACTGATATAAAGTCAATACATCTTATATGATAAGGGAATAAGAGGAAAGAAGACAAAGATATATGCTTAATATATGTGTAAACATACACACAAATGTATTCATAACAAAATAAGTAGGAAATACTCATGATAGTTACTGTCTTCATTGCTGTAATTAGTTATATGGTGACAGCTGGTGTTTATAACTACCTTCTTCTGCTACTCATTCTGTATTCCCTTTGCCTTGCAAGTACCTCAGCTGGTCATGGTTCTTTACCTGGTGAGGTGACCCAAACCTTCATGCCTGAGGGCTCTATGCCATCACTAATACTTCCTGGATTGAAGTGTTGTAGTTTTCCATTGACCTTAATCACAGGGCATGGTAATACTAAGAGAAACCCTAAGGGATCTCCTGTATTCCATATATGCTCTTACTCACCTCCATTGTGGAGTAGTAGTCCAATTTATCCTTTGTATTCTGGATCAGTCACCAACCAACACCATAATTCCCTTCCTTGCCTCTTGATTCAGAGACTTGAGGAGCCCAGAGTGGCCAGGGGGCAGTCTTAACTTGCAGTTCAATGGAATCGTTATTTTGTCTTTTGATGGAAACATTTCTCCCTCTAGAACTAAGACCTCTAGGCCAGAAGAGCATAAAGTTGCAGGATCAGGGAGTAAAACCTTTGTTAGTGGATCACTAGGGAATAGTGAGTGGTGCCACTCCCAGGGATTCTTGGGAATCCACCCCTTGACTCTTGGACCTGTGAATCTTGGCCATAGTAGAAAGAGTACTATATATTGGACACTGATTCAGAACACATACAGCTGTCTGAAGAACCTTGCCCTACCCTTCAAACTATTGCCACTTACCTGGCACTGTAAATGAGTCTTCAAAAGGTGGTACCACTGATCTATCAAGCCAACTGCTTCAAGGTGGTGAAGAACATGGTGAGACCAGTCAATTCCATGGGCATGGGCCCATTGCTGCAATTTCTCCACTCTTTTTAAATAACAGTTTTATAGAGATATATTTCTCATACAATAAAACTCATCCATTTAAAGTACCCAGTTAAGTAGTTTTTAGAATATTCACAGGTTGTGCAGCGATACCACTAACTTATGAACATTTTTTCACCCCCAAAAGAAACCCCATATCTATTAGCAGTCACTCCCCATTTCCTCCAAATCATTCCCAGTCCTAGGCAACCATGAATCTACATTCTGTTTTTATGGATTTGCATAGTCTGGACGTTTCATATAACTGGAATCATAAACTATGTAGTTTTTGTCACTGGCTTCTTTTTACTTAGCATAATGTTTTCAAGATTCATCCATGTTTTAGCATTCGTTATTTTTTATGGACAAATAATAGTCTATGTATGGATATATTATATTTATTCATCTATTCATCAGTTGATGAACATTTTAGTTGTTTCCACTTTTTGACTATTTTGAATAATATTGTTATGAATATTTGTGTACAAGTTTTTATATGAGCATATGTCTTCAATTCTCTTATGTATATACCCTAGAAGTGGAATTGATGGGTCATATGACAACTCTATACTGAACATTTTGAGGAACTTCCAGATACTTTTCCAAAGTGGCTGCACCATTTTACATTGCCAGCAGCAATGTATGAGAATTCCATTCTCCATACCCTTACTAACCTTGTTACTGTCTATTAAAAAAAAATATAATCATCCTAGTCAATGTGAAGTGATATCTCATTGTGGTTTTGATTTGCATTTTTCTAATGTTTAAATTTATTGAGCACGTTTCACATGTTTTTTGGCCACTCATATATCTTCTTTGGAGAAATGCCCATTCAAACCTTTGTCCATTTAAAAAAAAATTTTGTGAGGCAGATTGACCCTCAGCTAGCATCTGTTGCCAATCTTCCTCGTTTTGCTTGAGGAAGTTTGTTGCCGAGGTAACATCTGTGCCAATCTTTCTCTATTTTATATGGGATGCCACCACAGTGTGGCTTGACAAGCAGTGCTAGGTCTCTGCCCGGGATCCAAACTTGTGAACCTCAGGCAGCAGAATTGGAGCGTGAGAACTTAACCACTATGTCACTGGGCTGGCCTCAAACATTTGTCCATTTTTAAATTGGATTGTTTATCTTTTATTGATGAGTTGTATGAGTTCTTTATATATTTATCTCATGTCTCCTATCAGATATATGATTTGCAAATATTTTTTCTCATTTTGTGTGTTGTCTTCATATTTTTCTGATAGAGTCCTTTGAAGTGCAAAACCTCTATTTTTGATGAAGTTTAAATTTATTTATTTTTTGTCAATTGTGCTTTCAATGTCATATTGAAAAAACAATTGCCACCCAAAGTTCATGGGATTATTCCTATGATTTCTTTTCTTTGTATTCTCAGCTTTATTGAGGTATAATTGACAAATAAAAATTATATCTATTTAGTTGTAAAATGTGATTTTTAAAGGTGGCAATGTGATGATTTAATACACGTATACATTGTGAAGTGATTACCACAATCAAGTTATTTAATTCATCCATCATCTCACATGGTTACCTAAGAACTACTCTCTTAGCAAATTTCAAGCATACAACACAGTGTTACTAACTGTATTCACCATGCTGTACATTAGATACCCAGAACATATTCATCCTAATCTTATAACTGAAACTTTGTACCTTTTGACCAACATCTCTCCGTTTACCCGACTCCTCAGCCGCTGGCAATCACTGTTTTACTCTCTGGTTCTATGAGTTTGACTTTTTTAGATTCTACATATGAGATCATATAGTGTTTGTTTTTCTTTGTCTGACTTATTTTACTTATCATAATGTCCTCCAGGCTTACCCATGTTGTCACAAATGGTAGGATTTCCTTCTTTCTCATGGCTGAATAATATTTCATTGGATGTATCTATATCTATATCTGTATGTATCTATCTATCACGTTTTCTTTATCCAGCCATCCTTTGATGGATACTTAGATTATTTCCATATCTATACTGTTGTGAATAATGCTGCAATGAATATGGGAGTGCAGGTAGCTCTTCGAGACAGTGGTTTAATTTCCTTTAGATATGTACCCAAAAATGGGATTGCTCACTCATGTGGTGTTTTATTTTTAATTTTTTGAGGAATCTCCATGCAGTTTTCCATAATGGCTATACTAATCTACCTTTCCACCAACAGCATGCAAGTGTCTCTTTTCTTCACACCCTCACCAACACTTGTCATCTCTTATCCTTTTGGTTTTTCCCCCCAGCTTTATTGAGATGTAAATGAGAAATAACATTGTATAAGCTTAAGATATACAACATGATGATTTATTATACATATATATTGGGAAATGAATACTACAATATTGGTAGTAAACACAACTATCACCTCACATAGTTACCATTTAATTTTTGTGGTGTAATGTTTAAGATCTACTCCTTCAGCAAATTTTACATATACAATGCAGTGCTATTAACTATAGTCACCATACTGTACATTTTATTTTCAGAACTTATTCATCTTATGACTGAAAGTTGGTACACTTTGACCACCATCTTCGCATTTCCCCACCCTTCAGCCCCTGGCAACCAACAGTCAACTCTCTGTTTCTATAGGTCTGACATTTTTAGATTCCACATATACCTGAGATCATCCAGCAGTATTTACCTTTCTGTGTCTGGCTTATTTTACTTAGCGTAATGTCCTTCAGGTTTATTCATCTTATTACAAATGGCAGAATTTCCTTATTTTTTATGGCTGAATAATATTCCATGGGGTATATATACCACATTTTCTGTATCCATTCATCCACTGACGTATACTTAGGTTTTTCCCATGTCTTTGCCATCATGAATAATGCTGCAGTGAACATGGGGGTGCAGCTCTCTTTTCAAGATAGTAGTTTTATTTCCTTTGGCTATATACTCAGGAGTGGGATTGATTGATCATATGGTAGTTCTATTTTAAATTTTTTTGGGAGCCTCCTTAATGTTTTCCATAACTCCTGTACCAATTTACAATACCACTAAGAGTGCACAGGGGTTTTCTTTTCTCTATATTTTGCCAACATTTGTTATTGCTTATCTTTTTGATGATAGCCATCTTAACAGGTGTGAGGTGATATCTGATTGTGGATTTGATTTACACTTCCCTAATGATTAGTGATGTTGAGCCCCTTTTCATGGACCTTTTGGCCATTTGTATGTCTTTGGAAAATTTCTGTTCAAGTACTTTGACTATTTTTAATGAGATTATTATTATTATTACTATTTTTTACTATTGAATTTCTTATATTTTGGATCTAAACCCCTTGTGAGATATATGATTGGCAAATATTTTCTCCCATTCCACAGGTTATCTTTTCATTAGTTGTTTCCCTTGCTGTACAAAAGCTTTTTCATTTGATGTTGTCCCACTTGTTTGTTTTTCCTCTTGTTTTTTGTGCTTTTGTTATCATATCCAAAAAAAATCATTGTCAAGACTAACATCAAGGAGATTTTCCTCTTTGTTTTCTTCTATAAATTTTAGTTTTAGGTCTTATATTTAAGGCTTTAAGCCATTTCCAGTAAAATTTTGTGTGGTGAAAGACAAAGATACAATTTCATGGTTCTGCTTGTGGATGTCCAGTTTTCCCAACACCATTTATTGAAGATACTATCCTTTCCCCACTGTACATTCTTGACACCCTTGTCAAATATCAGTTGACTGTATACGCATGGGTTTGTTTCTGGACTCTTGATTCTGTTCCATTGGTTATGTGTTTGTTTTTATGCTGGGACCATACTTTTTTGATTAAAATAGCTTTGTAATACAGTTTGAGATCAGGTTGTGCTATATCTTTCCTTGTATTCTTCAGCTCCAGGAGTTCTGTTTGGTTCTTTTTCATGGTTTCTATTTTTTTAATTATACTTCTCATTTTGTTCATATGTTATTTTCCTGTTTTCATTTAGTGGTCCTTCTGTGTTTTCTTGCATCCCAATGAGCTTCTTTAATATGATTATTTTGAATTCTTTCTCAGGCAATTTGCAGATCTCCATTTCTTCAAGGTCGGTTATTGTAGCTTTATTAGAGACCTTTGGTGGTGTCATGTTTACCTGATTCTTCATGATGCGTGTAGCTTGTGTTTGTGTATTTGAAGGAACAAACACCTCTTCAAGTCTTTATAGATGGGTTTTGTCAGGTAAAATATTTCTCATTTTGGGTCCCTGGGCTGATGGTATTGTCTTCAGGGTCACAGTTGAGCCGAGTTGAAGCCAGGTCACATGGCTGCTATTAGGTATGTAGTGAGATCCATGGTTGGCAGGCCTGTTACCTGGTGCTTGGATGGGCATGGATTCTGTTTGGTCCCTGAGTAGACAGGACTGCCTGGAGGACCTTGGTCAGTAGGGCTGGTGCTGGGACAAGGGCCCACTTTAGCGTCCACAGATGATGGGCCTGTTACCAGCAGTGCAGATGGGTATGGCTCCTCCGGAGTTCCTAAAAGTGCTCCTAATAGGTCACTGGGTGGGCCCTTGAGTGAAAGGATTTGCCTTGGACCATAGCTGAGAGGTGCTGAACTGAGTCACAGGGCTGCTTCATGGCCCACAGCTAGGACCAAGATCTGCTAGCCTCTTTCTAGGGGTACAGACTGGCATGTCCCCTGTTGGGTTTCTGGGTGGACAGGACTGCCCCCAGACACAACTAAGTGGGTCTGGAGCCTGGTCAATGGCTACTTCTGAATTTATAGTTAGACTGATATTGGTAGGCCTGCTTTATGGGGCACAGATGAGTGTGCCTCCTTCTGGGTTGTTGGGTAGGTAGGACCACTCCTGGACCATGGCTGAGAGTGACTGGACAGGGTAATGGGGCCATAGTCAGACTTACCATGGGCGTATTTCCCAGGGCACAGATGGATGTGTCTCCTGATAGGTTCCTGGACTAATAGGAGTGTTCCCAGCCCACTTCTGTGAGGGGCTGGAGCTGTTACAGGGCCATAACTTGTTTCAGGATCTGCAGTCAGACATCTAACAGTGTGGATGATGGAGCCTGGGAGGGGCAGGAGAGTCTCAAAAAGCATCACAAAGCTGATACTCGAAGTTGAGTTGTAAGGTAAATTTTAGACAAGCAAAGTGGCGGTTGTGAGGATAGGAAGAAAAAGACTTGCAGACAGAGGGCACTTTACGTGTAAACTCTGAGGGAGAAGGTACGGCATATTTGGGTGGGAGGAGGAGAAGTAAGGTCAGATAAAGGACTTGTTCATCTTTCTAAGAAAGGAATTTGTCTGATTCCTGTAGGCAGTGGGACACAGCTGAAGGTTTGGGGCAAAGGAGCAAAGTATTCAAATGTTTTAGAAGGATCATTGTGGCTGGAGAATGCATTAGGGAGGTCAAGAGTGGAGTCAGGAAGCATGTTAAAGGCTGCTGTAATTCCCGGCAGAGATGGTGATGGCTTGGGCTAGGGTAAGGTCCAGTGGGAATACAAAACCAAAAGAGGACAAAGTGCGGAGAAATTTAGGAAATAAAATAAGAAAGGCTTAGGTTTTGACTAAATATGGGGGAGAATGAAGAAAAGGGCAAAGTAAATAATACCATTCAGGTTTCCGGCATGGTTAATTGAGCAGATGTTGGTCCATTCGCTGATGTGGGGGCTTGGGGAGTAGCAGTTTCGAACAGGGAGAAATAAGCTCTGTTTTAGACCTTATCCAAACCATGGTTATCATAATAGCTAACACTGAGGGCACTGACAATGGGCCCAGCATGGTGCTTCAATAATATTATCTCATTAAATCCTTTAGTAATTCTTTCTAAATAATAGAAATCCTATTATCTCCATTTTACAAATGAGAAAATTGGCACACAGAGAGGTGAAATGGTTTTCCTCAGGACACAAACATTGTTTTGGGGCAAATCTTGCACTCAGCATAGCCTGACTAACACCCATGCTCTTCACACTGTGCACAGTAGGCAGTGGGCAGATGTGCCTGGCTGACATTCAAGAGAGATGATGGGGTATGAGACATGATTTTGGAAGTTGTTGGGGAAAAGATGAGAATGGTTGGCATCACGCTGGGAACACCTCTTGAGTGAGATTAAAAATAAGGACTTGGACAAAACCTTGGTGAATACTAACATTAAAGGGACAAACAGCAGGAGAGGAGCCTGCAATGGGAACTAAGAAAGATTGGCAGGAGGTAGGAGAAAAACCAGATGAGTGTGAGCTCAGTAATCAAAAATCAAGATAAGGTGATAGAGGGGAATGACCAATATTGCTAAATACTGCTATGAGGTTGGGGAAAATGTGTATTGAACTTAGTAATAAAAGGCCATTTGTGATTTATTATTTTTTTTTACTTTTTATTGTGGTGACAGTGGTTTATAAGATTATATAAATTTCAGGTGTATATCATTATATTTTGATTTATATGTAAATTACATCATGTTCACCACCCCCCCAAAGACTAATTAGAATCCATCATCACACACATGTGTCTAATCACCCCTTTTGTCCTTCTCCCTCTGCTCTTCCTCTCTGGTAACCACCAATCCAATCTCTGTTTCTCTGTGTTTGTTTGTTGTTGTTTTTATCTTCTACGTACAAGTGAGATCATATGGTATTTGACTTTCTCCCTGACTTATTTCACTTAGCATAATACCCTCAAATTCTATCCATATTGTCACAAATGGCCAGATTTCATCATTTGTTACAGCTGAGTAGTTTCCCTGTGTATATATACCATGTCTTCTTTATCCATTCTCCCTTTGATGGGCACCTAGGTTGCTTCCAAGTCTTGGCTATTGTGAATAATGCTGCGATGAACATAGGGGTGCATATATCTTTACGCATTTCTATTTTCACATGTTTTGGGTAAATACCCAGCAGGGGAATAGCTGCATCATGTGGTAGAAATATTCTTAATTTTTTGAGGAATCTCCATACTGTTTTCCATAGTGTTTGCACCACTGTGTATTCCCACCAGCAATGTATGAGGGTTCCCTTCTCTCCACATCCTCTCCAATACTTATTGTTTCCTGTCTTGTTAATTATAGCCATTCTGATGGGAGTGAGGTGATATCTCCTTGTAGTTTTGATTTGCATTTCCCTGATAGTTAATGATGTTGAACGTTTTTTCATGTGCCTGTTGGCCATCTGTATGTTTTCTTTGGAAAAATGTCTGTTCAGATCTTTTGCCCACTTTTTAATTGAGTTGTTAGTTTTTTTGTTGTTGAGATGTATGAGTTATTTGTATATTTTGGATATTAACCCTTATCAGATATATGGTTTGCAAATATGTTCTCCCTGTTGTTAGGTTGTCTTTTCGTTTTGTTGATGGTTTCCTTTGCTGTGCAGAAGCTTTTTAGTTTGATGTAGTACCATTTGTTTATTTTTCTATTGTTTCCCTTGCCCAGTTGAACACAGTACTTGAAAATATGCTGCTAAGACTGATGTCGAAGAGTGTACTACCTATGTTTTCTTCTAGAAGTTCCATGGTTCCAGGTCTTACATTCAAGTCTTTAATCCATTTTGAGTTAATTTTTGTGCATGGTGTAAGACAATGGTCTACTTTTATTCTTTTGCATGTGGCTGTCCAGTTCTCCCGATACCATTTATCGAAGAGACTTTCTTTTCTCTGTTGTATGTTCTTGGCTCCCTTGTTGAAAATTAGCTCTGCATAAATGTGTGGGTTTGTTTCTGGGTTCTCACTTCCATTCCATTTGATCTGTGTGTCTGTCTTTCTGTCATGACCATGCTGTTTTGATTACTATACCTTTGTAGCATATTTTGAAATCAAGGAGTGTGATACCTCCGATTTGTTCTTTTTTCTCAGGATTCCTTTGGCTATTTGGAGTGTTTTGTTGTTCCATATAAATTTTAGGATACTTTGTTCTGTTTCTGTGAAAAGTGTTGTTGGGACTTTGATAGGGATTGCATTGAATCTGTAGATTGCCTTAGGAAGTATGGACACTTTAACTATGTTAATTCTCCCAATCCAAGAGCACAGAATATCTTTCCATTTCTTGGTGTCTTCTTCAATTTATTTCAACACTGCTTTACAGTTTTTGGTGTACAGATCTTTCACCTTTTTGGTTAAATTTATTCCTAGATATTTTATTCTTTTTGTTGCAGTTGTAAATGGGATTGTATTCTTAATTTCTCTTTCTGCTACTTCGTTGTTAGTTCATAGAAACACAACTGATTTTTGTATGTTGATTTTGTATCCTGCAACTTGACCATATTCATTTATTATTTCTAAAAATTTTTTAGTGTATTCTTTAGATTTTTCTATATATAAAATCGCTTCATCTGCAAATGTGACAGTTTCATTTCTTCCTTTCCACTGGATTGCTTTTATTTCTTTATCTTGCCTGATTGCTCTAGCTAAGACTTCCAATACTATGTTAAATAAGAGTGTTGAAAGTGGGCATGCTTGTCTGGTTTCTGTCTTAGAGGGATAACTTTCAGTTTCCCTCCATTGAGAATGAGATTAGCTGTGCGTTTGTCATATATGTCCTTTATTAAGTTGGGGTACTTTCCTTCTATTCCCATTTTATTCAGAGTTCTTATAAATAGCTGCTGTATCTTGTCAAATGTTTTCTCTGCATCTATTGAGATGATCATTTGATTTTTATTCTTCATTTTCTTAATGTGGTGTATCACATTGATTGATTTGCAGATGTTGAACTATCCCTGCATCCCTGGAATAAATCCCACTTGATCTTTTTGTATAATCTTTTTAATGTCTTGTTGTATTCAATTTGCTAGTATTTTGTTGAGGATTTTTACATCAATTTTCATCACTGATAATGGCCTGTAATTTTCTTTTTTGTATTGTCCTTGTCTGATTTTGCTATTAGGGTTATGTTGGCTTCATAGAAGGAGTTAGGAAGCGTCCCCTCCTCTTCAATTTTTTGGAAGAGTTTGAGAAGGATAGGTACTAAGTCTTCTTTGAATGTTTGGTAGAATTCCCCAGGGAAGCCATCTGGTCCTGGACTTTTATTTTTGAGGAGGTTTTTGATTACTGTTTTGATCTCTTCACTGGTCATTGGTCTATTCAAATTCTCTATTTCTTCTTGATTCAGTTTTCGCACGTTGTATGATTGTAAGAATTTATTCGTTTCTTCTAGATTATCTAATTTGTTGGTGTATAGCTTTTCATCGTATTATTTTATGATTATTTGTATTTCTGAGGTTTCTGTTGTAATTTTTCCTCTTTCATTTCTGATTTTATTTGTTTGAGTCTTCTCTCTTTTTTTGTTGGTGAGTCTGGCTAAAAGTTTGTCAAGTTTGTTTAACTTTTCAAAGAACCAGCTCTTGGTTTCATTAATTTTTTCTATTGTTTTTTAGTCTCTATTTCATTCCTTCCTGCTCTGATTTTTATTATTTCCTTCCTTCTACTAATTTTGGGCTTTGTTGGTCTTCTTTTTCCAGTTCCTTTAGGTATGCTGTTAGATTGTTTATTTGAGATTTTTTTGTTTGTTGAGCTAAGCCTGAATTGCTATAGACTTCCCTCTTAGAACCGCTTTTGCTGTATCCCATAGATTTTGGCACGTTGCATTTTCATTTGTCTCCAGGTATTTTCTGATTTCTCCTTTGATTTCTTCATTGACCCAATCTTTGTTCAGTTGCATTTTTTTAAATCTTCACATATTAGTGGTTTTTCTGATTTTCTGCTTGTACTTGATCCCTAGTTTAATACCTTTGTAGTCAGAAAAGATGCTTGGTATTATTTCAGTCTTCTTTAACTTATTGAGGCTTGTTTTGTGGCCTAATATGTGAGCAATCCTGGAGAACGTTCTAAGTGCATTTGAAAAGAATGTGTATTCTTTGGTTTTTGGATGGAATATTCTATATATATCTACTAAATCCATCTGGTCTAATGTGTCATTTAAGGCCAATCTTTCCTTATTGATCTTCTGTTTGGATGAACTATCTGTTGGTGTAAGTGGAGTGTTAAAGTTCTCTACTATTATTGTGTTACTGTCTATTTTTCCTTTTATGTCTGTTAATAATTGCTTTATATATTTAGGTGTTCCTGTGTGGGGTGCATAGATATTTATAAGTGTTATACCCTCCTGTTGGATTGTTCCCTTTATCATTATGTAGTGCCGTTCTTTGTCTTTTGTTAGAGTTTTTGTTTTAAAGTCTATTTTATCTGATATAAGTATTGCTACCCCAGCTTTCTTTTCTTCGCCATTGGCATGGGATATCTTTTTCCATCTTTTCACTTTTAGTTTTTGATATCATCTCTAACTTCTTTTTTTTTGTATGTGTATCCATTATGCTCTTATCATTGAAAAAGGTAATTTTAGTACTTTTGCCTTTTGACCTGCACATTATATTCATAGGTGGTTGATCTTCTACCTTTATTGTATTATTGCCTTTACCAGTGATTTTATTGCCTTTTTTGGGATAATTTTCTTATTCCTAGTTGTGATCTTCTCTTTCCCACTTAAATAAGTCCCTTTAGCATATCTTGTAAAACTGGTTTCTTGGAGATAAACTCCTTTAATTTTTGCTTGCCTAGGAAACTATTTGTCTCTCTTTCCATTCTGAATGATAACCTTACTGGGTGGAGTATCCTTGGCTGTAGGGTTTTTCCTTTTGGCACTTTAAATATATCCTGACACTCCTTTCCAGTCTGTAAGGTTTCTGCTGAGAAGTCAGCTGATTGCCTTATGAGGTTTCCTTTGTATGATACTTATTTCCTTTCTCTTGCAGCTTTTAGGATTTTCTCTTTATCTTTAATTTTGGACATTTTAATTACAATATGTCTTCATGTGGGTCTCTTTGGATTTGTCTTGTTTGATGCTCTGTGTGCTTCCTGTACTTGGATGTCTGTTTCATTCCTTATGTTAGGAAAGTTTTCAGCTATTATTTCTTCAAATAGATTCTCTGCCCCTTTGTCTCTCTCTTCCCCTTCTGGGACACCTATAATACGAACGTTAGTGCCCTTGATTTTGTCCCAGAGGTCTCTTAGACTGTCCTCATTTTTTAAAATTTTTTTTTCTTTTATCTGTTCAGCTTGGGTGGTCTTCTCTAGTGTTTTGTCCAGCTTGCTGATCCGTTCTTCTGCATCATCTACTCTGCTATTGATTCCCTCTAGTGAATTTTTCATTTCCAGTATTGTATTCTTCATTTGTGATTGGTTCTTTTTTATATTTTCCAAATTCTTTTTTGATGTTCTCACTGGTTCTTCCATTCTTCTCCCAAGATCAGTAAGCATCCTGACGAGTTTTTGCTTGAACTCTTTGTCAGGTAGATTGTTTATTTCTGCTTCATTTAGTTCTTTTTCTGGGGTTTTCTCCTGTTCCCTTGCTTGGAATATATTCATTTGCCTCATCATTTTGCCTTTTTCTCTGTGCTTATATCTTTGTATTAGGTGGGTCAGCTTGTCTCCTGATCTTAGAGAAGTGTTCTTATGTAGGAGACACCTTTTGAAGCCCAGCAGTGTGTGTCCCTCTTGTCACCAGTTCCAAGTGTTCCAGGAGTGAGCCCTGTGTGGGCTATGTGTGTCCTTCTGTTGTGGCAGGGTTGCTCTTGCTGCAGGTGCCCAGGGAATCTAGGATGTTCTCCTGGCAAGCTGGTTGTAATACTCAGCTCTTTGTGGTTGCTATGGACCCTTTAGTCTGTTTACCAGGTTTGGGTAGCCCCAGCACGGTTGCCTGCAAGGTCTAATAGCATATTCCTCTTGCAGTTTTTCTGTTTAGTGAGTAGGCCCCCAGCATGGCTGGTTTTGAGGCTCAGGGGCTTAAAATTGCTGTAGGCCTCTGGCCTACGAGTCAATTGTCAGCTCTCTCAGGATTTCAGCTGAGTGGGGCTGACATCAGGCACAGGAGTACCCAACTGTTTCAGACTTTGGAAGGCAGGGCCAATCCCTTATGTGCCTGTTGTAGAAGCACAGGTCTTCTGCAGCTGAGAAGTCCCATGGCCCACAGGTCCACACCCATGGTCAAGACAGTCCTGGCCCATGTACACTTCCTGACCCCCTGGAGCAGACCCAGTCCCTCCACTGCAGAGACCCCCACACACTCCACCAATGCCCCACACTCTCCATCCACTCTTCAGGCATGCCCTGCCCTGAAGAGGTGAACCCACTTGTCTGCCTACAGAGGATCCAGGCACTCAGTCTATGCAAGCCAAAAAGTTGCTCGAGGGCTTGCTGTTGGGTGGGTCCAGCCCCTAGGGCAGTCCACCTGCCCTGGCTGAGCTGGATTAAATTGGCAGTCTAGTGGGTGGGGCATACCCTGGGCTAACAGGCCAGGGGAAGTACTCCAATGGTGTCTGCCAGTGTCTGTGTCAGCACACCTGTAGTAGGTCACGATAATGGCTTCGCCAACGTTTCAGTCCCTGGAGAGGTTTCACCTCTCACCAAGTTGCACCCAGAACGTATCAGGTGATTCTTTTTTCACTAAAGTACTGTTCATCTTTCTTTCTGGTGATTTTAGGTTGCTTTCCAAAACAGGTGAATTTGTGCTTGGGCCATTTAATAGCTGGCTTTTTTTCTGCTTATGTCCAATAGCTTTTCTAGGGGTAGTCCCTGTTGTAGTTAACAGCCAGGAAAAACAGATATTATGACACTTGTCTCAGTTGTGCTGAATCCAAAAGGATGATTATAGTGGTAATGTTTGCTTGCTCAGGTCCTCCACTCCTTTAGGGAAGGCTGCCTACCTTAGGATTGCTCCTGGCTGGCCGGCTGTGAAGCTCCCAGGCTCACAAAAGTGTTTTTTTTTTTTTTGTCTCCAGACAGGAATTTCTGCCTCTTCCACCTCAGTCTGGACTGTCCCTTGTTGTGGATGTTCTTTTCATCCAGTTTTCACTTCTCTCTCAGGGGTAATTTCCCCAAAAATAGTTGTAACTTGGTTGTGTTTGTGGTAGGAGGTGAGTTCAGAGTCTGCCTATGCTGCCATCTTTTTTTTTTTTCAGGAAGATTAGCCCTGAGCTAATATCTGCTGCCAATCCTCCTCTTTTTGCTGAGGAAGACTGGCCCTGAGCTAACATCCATGCTCATGTTACTCCACTTTATATGTGGGATGCCTACCACAGCATGGCTTGCCAAGCGGTGCCATGTCCGCACCTGGGATCCGAACCGGTGAACCCCAGGCCACCAAAGCAGAACATGCCAGCCCCTATGCTGCCATCTTGACACCTTCTTTGACCATTTTTTTGAGTGATGAATGCAGACGGCAGACTGTAATAAGTGGGAAGTGATAAAATAAAGATAGTGAATAGAAATAATTATTTTCAGAAATTTGCCTGTGAAAAGGAAAGGTGAACTAAGGCAAAAGTAGGAGTTTTTAACCTATTTTATTTCTTTGCAACAAAATAGAAATTTACATTTTTTTCATGTTTTGTGCATCTAGCATTAAAAGTGTTTCAAGTGGTCATTGTCCTTACTATTAGTATTCAACTGAACAAAGTAATATAAATATAAAGTCAATTTTAATAAATATTAAATTTATAAAGTAAAACGTTTGGAAATTTATTTCTAATGAGATAGATAAAAATTGTTTTTCATTTCAAAATTTTTTTCGACAAAAAATTTTTTTGTCACATATCTTTGGATAAATATTACTAGAATAAGATTTTGTCACTAATTCTATTACTGTTTTTTGAATTAAACTCATTAAGAAAGTTTATTTGTAAAGTAAGTAGATGGAAATGAAAGGAGTTTTATTACAGCATTGTCTCTCAATTTCTTGAATTCTCTCTGAGTTATATGCTAAGAAAGCATTCATGATCTGTCATAGCAATTTTTAAAAATGTTCTATCCATCAACAAGTAATTATGCCCCCCTTCAATTTTGCTGGTATGAAAGAATTATAATCATCTGACTTATGAAAGTATTTGTTACTCAAGTTATGGAATCATTGCTTTATTACTTTCTGAGTTTACCAAAAAGGCTTTAAGTTACTTAGATGCATCTCATTTAACCCTTGATTCTCATAGAGTTTGGAAATTAAAATATTGTTAATTTCTATATATGTTTACCAATATAATTTTTTGATAACTGTTTTTATTTTACCATGTGATTTAAATATATTTTATTAAAACTCAAAACTCCAACTTTAGCTCATTTAATTCACGGAAACTATACACTATATAAACCAATCAAATTAATCAGCTTAATCAGCCTTATTTTCCATCAGAAAAAGTCTGACTTTATTTTTCTATTCAGTCAAGCAAGTTAATTCATAGCCTCTGCCACAGATTCTCACTTCTAAGTTATAATTCCAAGATATACAAAGATATAAGCATGGATCCCTGCCATGACTTTGTTGCCTAGATGAAATAATGTGTCACCGCCTTCAGTATTTCTTCCCATGCTTTACTTTCATCGAGACTTTTCTCACGAGCACTGAGTACTCTCAGTAGGTGAAGGATGAAAGAGGTGAGGTAGTTAAATGAAAATTGTCACTAATTTTGCCATCTTATTTATAATATACTTGAATTGGGAACACACCGATGGGGGCAAAAGCATTTTGGCTTAGATTAAAGAAACTCTCCAAACCAAAAGTGTAGATTGTCATTCTGTTGCCTAGGAGATTTTATACCTTAAGTCGTTGCATCAAAGCAAGATTTGGGATCGGTGCTTTTGGGTAAGCTTTTCACTTATAAAGCAGGAGATATGTTATTGTGAAATGAAGATTTGGGAAGGAGAACTGGCATGATGCCTCAACTCCAGTTATGTTGAGGCAGAGTAAATATGGATGTTGAATAAATGGGGCTCCTTATTTCTGTGCTCAATCTCCTTGGAAAAAATTTTTAACCTTCAAGGATATGCATTTTCCAGTTTGAAACTGTCAACCTAGATTTTTGTTGGATGGAGTAACCTCTTCCATTGTAATAGGCAGGAAAAAGGGAAGGAAAGGGTGCAGACTGAGGTGAGTGTGTAGATCTGATGGTAGGATTTTGAGATGTAGGAGGTTCTGTTGCCAGCTGAAAGGTAGTGTGGAGATGGTGACGTGTAAGTTCTAAGGAAAGTGCAGGAATTTTGAGATAGTTGCAGTGGCATTCGGGAGATAGTGCAGACTAGGAAGGCAGAAGGGTTGCCATGCAGTTCTGGGCACTTCTCTGATTTGAAAGGGGTGCTAATCTACTTTCTTGTGTAATTTTTCTCCACGAGTTCTCAGCAGTCCAGTTGCAGAACACTGATTATTATACTCATGAAGTGTTCACCAGATTTCAAGCTATGAGTACAGACAGAATCACTCATGAGGAGTCTGAAAAGTCAATAAAGGAGAGTGCTGAGGGGAGAATCTCGGGGACATTGTAGTATAAAAGATGGGTGGAAGAAGAAGGGGCCTAGGAGGCAAAGAAGGAAGACAGTAACTCTATTTCATATCTAGTAAAAAAACCTATAAAAAGATAGTGATTAAACTTGGAGATTATTTTAAGATTATCATAAGATTTCCTTATGCGTTGTAGACACTGATAGCCTCACAAGGGATTCTCAGCTTTTGAGGATTGGTAAAATTTTACCTTAGGAGAAAAGAATCTCTTCTGCTACACCCATTTCCTCTGCCTCTTGTGCCAATATTTCAATACATCGCTCACGTAAAACCCCATGCCTCAGAGATTGTCAGTGCATGTGTGTATGTGTAGATGCATCATCTCGTGACAAAGATATGACTGGAGAAAACTCTAGAACACTTTGGGAAAGCAGAGTATAAAAGATAGCTCTGGTGATAATGTATTGTATTGTATACTTGAAATTTGCTAAGAGAATAGTTCTTAGGTGTTTTCACCATAATAACAGGCAAATAAATAAGGTGACGGGTAGATTTATTAGCTTCACTGGGGGAATCATTTCACAATGTACATGTATATCAAAACATCACATTGTATACCTTAAATATATACAATATATATTTGTCAATCCAACCTCAATAAAGCTGGAAAGAAAGATAATAGCTCTGGGAGTCCATAGTTCTGAGTTCCAGATCTACCTCTCCCATGCCATCTGTGTGACCTTGACAGTTGCTTTCAGTATCCAAAATAAAGGGACTGGGGAGGTTGAACTCTAAGGTCATCTTTAACATTCTGTAAATCAAATTCTTATCTTCTTGAGAAATTTTGGTTAATCTGCCTGCTGCTTAGATTTTGCCCCCTCACCCCAGTTTTATTGAGATATAATTGATGTATAACATTGTACAAGTTTAAGATGTGCAATATATTGATTTGATGTATGTAAATATTGCAAAATGATTAGCACAAGTTTAGATAACATCCATCACCTGACATAGTTACAATTTTTTTCCCTTGTGATGAGAACTTCTAAGATCTATTCTCTTAGCAAATTTCAAATACACAAAAAAGTATTGTTAGCTATAGTTATCATGTTGTACATTACATCCCCAGAACTTATTTACCTTGTGACTGGAAGCTTGTACATTTTGAGGATTCCCTTTTCTTCACATCCTCACCAGCATTTGTTGTCTTTTGTCTTTTTGATAATATCCATTCTAATACATATGAAGTGATATCTCATTGTGGTTTTGATTTGCATTTCCCTAGTGATTAGTGATGTTGGCTACCTTTCACATACCTGTTGACAATTTAACTGTCTTCTTTGGAAAAGTGTCTATTGAGGTCTTTTGCCCATATTTTAATTGGATTATTTGATTTTTTGTTTTGTTATTGAGTTGTATGAGTTCCTTATATACTTTGGGTATTAACCTCTTATCAAATATGTAGTTTGCAAATATTTTTTCCCAATTCTGTAGGTTTCCTTTTCATTTTGTTGATCATTTCCTTTGTTGTGCAGAAGTTTTTCAATTTGATGTAGTCCCACTTGTTTTTAACTTTTTTGCTTGTGCTTTAGGTGTCAGATCTAAAAAATCTTTGCCAAAACCCACGTGAGGAAGATTTTTTCCCTGTTTTTTTTCTAGAAGTTTTATGATTTCAAGTCTTACGTTTAAGTCTTTAACCTATTTTGGGTTAATTTTTGTGAATAGTATAAGACAGAGGTAAGTTTCATCTTTTACATATGACTATCTAGTTTTCCCAGCACCATTTATCAAAGAGACTACCTTTTCTTCATTAAGTATTCTTGGCTCCCTTGTGAAATATTAGTTAACTGTATATGCATGGGTTTATTTCTAGGCTCTTGATGCTGTTCCATTAGTCCATGTGATTATTTTTATGCCAGGTCCATACTATTTTGATCACTATAGCTTTGTAACGTAGTTTTAAATCAGGAAGTGTGATTCCTCCAGCTTTGTTTTTTCTCAGCATTGCTTTGGCTATTTGGGATCTTTTGTGGTTGCACACAGATTTTAGAATTTGTTTCTTCCATTTCTGTAAAAAAATGCCATTGAAAATTAGAATATCACCCTTTTGCAATCCTTGATCAATTAATGGATCCAGGCGGTGAGTATCAATGGTTGCATTGAGTATCAATGGTTACTGAAAGCACAAAAAAGAGAGAGAACCAGATATTGTGAGCCTTCTGATGAAAAGACACAAGAAAACTTATACTCTTTCTAAAGAGATGGAACCTGGGTCTGATGAAGCCTCTGGAGTTAGCTACAAATTTTCAGGATATACGAAGACAGAGGTATGAGTTAAACTGCACCATGAGTGGGTATTCAATAAGCAGAATCCAGGTTGTGGGTAACTTTGCAGCTCAACTGTCCTAGGTTCTTCAACAGATAAATTGTAAGAGAGCAGGAGGAAGAATGCATAGATAAAAAGAGGCAAAAAACACATACCAAATAAAAAATGGGAAGACAAAATTTTAATTTGTAGGAATGCACTATTGGGTGATAAAACCATAAAGAAATTCAAGGACATGATTACAATAAAACTTAGGCTAGTGGTAACATGGGGGGATTATGATTGAGATGGGTGCATATGCAGGGGTTTGTGGGGTGGCTTCAAAGTTCTATTTCATGATATAGGTGGTTTTACTATGGGGTTAACCCTCTAACCCTCTAACTTCTATTTTTTTTTGAAATAGAAAGCAAAATAATCTGCTGAATGGAAAATGGGTTGTGGTGGGTAGTGAGGTCAAATAGCATCTGAGATTGACTAGGATATGTTAAAGGAATGACGTAATTTCTAAACTCAGTCTGCCTGCAGGATTGTGTGATGTTCTCCAGTGGCTTTCAGAAATGCAGGAGTAGAAGCAGTTCAGTGGATGGCTTTTCTTCTGTGTAGTATGGTGGAGGAAAAAATAACAATTAATGTTATAGAAAAAAAATTGTGTAATGTTGTTTGGATCATAGATATTACCCAGGAAGATGGAAGGTTAATGCTTGTTATGAGTTGAATTGTTTTCCCCAAAAGATGTTGAAATCCTAACATCCAGTACGTGTGAATGTGACCTTATTCAGAAATAGGGTCTCTGCAGATGATCAAGTTAAGTTGCGGTCGTTAAAGTGGGTCCTAATCCAATATTACTATGTCCTTATAAGAAGGGCAAATTTGGGCACAGGCAGAGACACATATAGAGGGAAGAAAATGTGAAGACATAGGGAGAACATCATTTGTAAGCCGTGGAATGCCTGAGGCTACCAGAAGCTAAGAGAGAGGTCTGGAATAGATCCTTTTCTCACAGCCCTCAGAAAGAACCAACTCTGCAGACAACTTGATTTCAGACTTCTAGCCTCCAGAACTGTGAGACAATATATTTTTGTTCAAGCCACCCAATTTGTAGTACTTTGTTATTGCAGCCTTACGAAACTAGTACAGTGTTCTAGAAAAAATTTGGATTTAGTTGATATGATGTCATTTGTAAGTGATAGTTCATGCTCTCATTGAGCTTATGGTCAAGTGGAGGAAGAAAATATTAAATCAAGAAAAACATAAACACAGAAGTATAGAATTCCAATATTTTAGTGCTCCAATTGTAACAGCTAATGATGAAAAAAGATCCTATGAGAGAAATTAATGAGGGGGAATATAATTTAGGTGGGGAACGTTGAGGAAAATTCATTCCGTGGAAGAGGCTGATACTATCCTTTGAAATGAGTAAATGTTAGGTGAAGATTGGGAGAGGGTGATGCAGATTTCCAGGAGGTGTGAACAGCATATGTGAAAGCTTTGAGGTGAGCATGTTTGAGAAAAGTAAAGTCCAGTAGAGTGGAATACAGTGAGTGAGTGGACAAATGAGAGGAGTTGGTCTGGGAGAGGCAACCACAGGCCAGATCAGGCTGGACCTTGTCATCTATATAAGCAGTTTCTACTTTAGCACAATAGAAAGCCAATGAAAGCTTTTACACAGGGAAAATGCATGATCCAATTTCAGTTTTATAAAGGTCATTTTGGTTTCTGCATGAATGATGAATGGTAAATATGTAAAAATGATCTGGGTGACCAGTTAGGAGGTCATTTAATTAGTTTAGTGTCAGATGGTGATGCCTTAAATTGTGTGGTGGTAGTGGAGATGGCAAGAAACGGATGAGTGTGAGCTATGTTTTGGAGGCAGAATTGGTAAGATTTGATGAGCAATTCAATGTGGGTGGGGTGAGGGAAAGGAGGTATCAGGATCATGTCTGATATTGTTCTGTAAATAGCATGGGACTGTTACAAGATTGTGAAATGCTGCTTGTCTGTCCCATGGTGTGTGGAGTCTCAGCAGATGAACAGCCTCCAATCACCATGTGCTGCTAGGAAGCAGTCTCCTCAGAGGAGAACTCAGCATTTCACTGGGACACAGAAGTGGAAGGGTATGCTGGGGAGAAAATGTAAAGTAGAAGGAATTGGGGTTCTGGAGGGAACATTGGAAGGAGTAGAGTTGAGGGCCAAAGAGGTTGGTTGGAGAATAGGAGATCAGAGCCAGATGAGGTGAAAGAATGCAGATCTGGCTGTACCTAATGCTCCAGGTTAGAAAGTAGTCCTCAGGGGTGTGTCCCTCAGTGTACTTGTGCTCACTTGAAATATCCCTTTGGGGTCCTCCAAACTCATGTATTCCACTCTTTCTCTACTTATTGATTTTTTGTTCTCAGTCCTTTTATGAGCCTTCCACAGATATGTAATCTCAATGACATCACAAACTGCATATATATTTTATATGATGAAAAAAACACAGGTCAGTGTGATGAAAGAATTGGCTCCTGTCCTGGCTCTTCCATTTTCTAGTTGGAGGAGTACTACCTCTACCACCTCTATTTTTAAGTGTCTTCTTCTGTTATATGGTCTGATAGCCTGGTAAACGTACATTTTATAAGGACTTTTCACAATAATTGCTTCATTTGACCTCATAACAAGCTTTTGTGATAGGTAGCACTGATGGTGTGCAACCTATTTTACAGGTGAGAAAACTGACATTTAGAGAGGTGAAGCAAGTGCTTTATTGAAAGCTCATCAAGCTGAGTCAAGATCAGAACTCAGGCTGTCTAGTTCTGGGTTCTATATTATTCATACAGTATCAGATAGAGCTTTTGTAAAGCTTAAAACACTTTGTAAACTGTCAAGCTCTGTTGACCTTCAGTCCCTCAAAGCCGAGAGTTCTATCATAAATTCTTTGTCTATTCCACATGGTCTGGCACGTACCAGCTGCTCAGTGGGGAGCTGTAAGACTCAGTGTGCTCTCCAGACTCATGTTGATGGTGTTATAGGGATTTGCCCATGCTTTTTGGGAACATCTTATTTCCCTAAATAGATTGCAGGTACACTAGAGCTGGGCCAGCCATCCTTTAATTCTTCTGCATACAGGAGTCAGGAAAATGTATGTATGAGTTATGTTGCTGACATTTACAATCTGTGTGAACTTGGGAAAGTCATTTATTCCACCTGAGCCTTATGTTCTTTGCTTTTAAAATGGGAGAATAATATCTACCTGGGTTTGTGTGTGTGTGTGTGTGTGAGAAAGAGAGAGAGAGATTGGAAACAACTATTGAAAACACTTTATCAACTACACAAGGTAGCCTTACAGTTCTGTTCACACTATAGGCATTTGTTAAATGGATGTACAATGAAGGTACAAAGATACATACACAGTACCCTACCAAGACCTAGAATAGGGTTGTTCACACAGTGTGAATTCAGTTGCCAGCATGCAAGTGGCACTTGGGAAGGGAAGTGTATTTTAATGGTGAGATGTTACGTTCAAAGTCAGACCTTTAGTTCATTGGACTGCTCAGTGGAGCAAGCAGATGTTCTTGTTCCTAAAAGGTTCACTAGCCACGCAGTTCCTCATCTCTTGAGAGCTACATATAGAGTGACTCTCCCTTGCCTCTCAGCTGTCTTTTTGCTGATTGGTTCAGCTATGAGGAGCTTACTCTCGGTCCTTGTGATCCTTGTCTTGCTCTCCTATGTTCCACCAGGTAAAATGGAATTCCCCTCGCTGTGAAATTAGGCACAGTGAAGGGAGAGAGGGAGTGAGGTTCTATAAGAGTGAGAAGGAGGCAGGGCTTGGACAAAGGAAGCTGAAACAGGGAGGGATGTGAGTAGAGATGGACACTTTGGGCTGCTCCAGGGAATGGAGAGTAGATGCTAGGAACACATAACAGGAAGTGTCTCCAGAGAAGACTCATTCTGGATTTTGGTCCAGGGAGTCTGTGAGGTTTGAAGGGAAAGTTGGATTGATGTTACTGGCAAAAGTGGGGCAGAGCAAAAGCATGAGACCTTTGGAGGACAGGTAGGATTTGAGGCTGGGAGGGAAGCTGTTCCTTTAGGACTCTTAGAACTTGCACTCCGGTCAATTACCAAGATTATTTTTCACACATTTAGAAACCAAGGCAAATTTGATGCTGAACAGAATCAGCAAACAAAGCTGGTTGTTCAAATATATTAACTCATAGCATCATGGGATCCTATGGAACATCAGTTTGTACAGTTGGAATTTACATCCACTGGACAGAAGCCAGCAACTTGATAACACTGAGAAGGGTCCACTTAAGTCACTAAAATGGAGGTTCTCAAAAACTGCTTTGCTTGTGGTTTTCTGGGATCTGCATAAATCTTTTACCCTTGGCATCACACTTTGCACTGTGTCTCCACTGGACTCCTTTGTCCCAGAGAGGTGTTCCAGGGCTAACAGGTACACAGCACACTACTTTGCTTCCCAATAGCCTTTGGTCATACCACACTGATTGTTCTCACACCACAAAGGCCCAATAGGTAGTCCTGGGGCTGGCTGGGTGGAGAGACTGTTAAGGCTTAGCACACGAAGGTGGGTAATTTATTACAGTGACTCAGAGCCACCCTCACCCTCTTAAACTGCATTCCTACCACTTCTCCCCCACCCCTCAGCTTCCAGAAGTGCCCAGGTCTTAAGGTTAGGAAAAAGACCAGCATTGGATTTAGATATGTGTTTCAGGTGTTCAAACCATTTCACACTCATTATCCCATGGGATGTTTTCAAGTACCCCGTGATTAAGCCAAGGCAGGTAGTAGGGCATTTGGTTAAAAGTCACATAGAAAGTTATTAGGAATGCAGGGCTAGAAGCATGGGCTTCTGTAATTCTAGGTTAGTGACCTTTCCTTCTTCAAGCCAACACTTTGATAACCTCAAACTGACTTGGTGCTATCCCAGACCCTGCAAGCCTCCTGGTATGGGGCCTCTGCAACTCCTGGGACTACTCTGAGTTCTAAATATTCTTTCCACAGCAAATAGTCCCAAGCTGTATCTGTTGAACTCTGTTACCTGCACATGGTTGGTTAGTGATTTGTGTAAGTGGGGACCATGGGAACTGATGACTCATAATAGGGTCTCTGGAAAATAACTTAAGAGCAACTGAAAAAGGGGTATCTAGCCATAACATGACTGAGATATTTTGATCCTATCCAATTTGCCATTAATAAGTTATAAAAGTATACACTTCAATCTAATTTATCTATGGCATCATGACCCTGTAGGACATTGTACATTTACCTTTGTTTTTGTTGGCAGTTAGAAGTGGATTAAATATGTACATAAGAAGAATCTATTCTACATGCTGGCGATTGAAAGGTGTTTGCAAGAGAACATGTGCAAAAAAAGAAGTATACCATATTTTGTGTGATACTGCAACTCTGTGTTGTATTAGCGCAAAGGATTTACCTCCACTGGTTGGGAAATAGTGGTATCTGAGGTTCCTGCTGATTTCCTCTGGGTACCCAGATCCTCCTCAGTTGCATCATTCCATTAAAACTAAGGCTTTACCCAATCAGTGTTTCTGTGTCTGCTGTGTTTCTCTTTATTCAGAAGCATTCATTGTCTCTCCTTTGGAAATGATCTTTTGGATAATTCTTTGTCATCAGTATTGTTCTTTTCTTTTAACTTATTCCTTATTAAAAATTTCCTAAAAACTTTTTTTGAAGTATGCCATACAATCAAAAAAGTACAAATCATAAGCGACATTAATTTCACAAATTTAACGCACCTATGGAACCTGCACCCAGATGAAAAAAAGAATATTACAATATCTCAGTCACTACCACTCGCTACTCCATGAAGGATAATCTCTACCCTGACTTCTAAATAGCATAAATTTTGGTACTTGGTTTTGAGCTTTATATAAATGGAATCATACAGTAGATATTCATTTGTGTCTGGCTTCTTTTAAGCTAAATCATTTTTATGACATTTATTTCTGTTGTTTGATGTAATTGTAGTTTATTCATTCTCAATGTTGCATAGTATTACATCGGGGAATATACCACAATTTATGTGAATATTCTAGTTTAGATGTTTATTTGTGTAGTATCTGGTTTTGGGATCTTTTAAATAGTGCTGTGATAAACATACTTATACATGTTTTTTGAGGCTTATATGCAAGTATTTCTGTTGGTATATACTTGGAAGTGGAATTTGGCCACGTGTATGTTCAGTTTTAGCAGATATCATCAAATTGTCTTCCAATTTGGCTGTAGCAATTTATATTCGCACCTAGTGTCTGAGAGGTCCTGTTGCTTTATGTCCTTTTCCACAACTAATATTTTCTGCCTTTTTTTCCCATTCTAGAGGGTATAAAGTGATGGCATATGGTGATATAATTTGCATTTCACTGATGACTAATGAAGCTGAGCACTTTTTCACATGTGTAGTGGCTATTTACATATCCTTATTATATCCTTATTTGTGATATACCTGTTCAAGACTTTCATCCACTTTTGTGTTAGATTGTCTAACTTTTTCTACTTGGGATCCTCCTCAGGAACACTCATTATTTGACATTGGACAGAATGAAGTAAAATTTGTATTGAAAATATTTAAATTTAATGTTATAATCCAATGTTACTGCTATAAAAATAGAAATAAAAATTAGAAAAAAGAAAATATTTAAGTTTAAATATGGAGTGTGTTGTAGTTTACAATGTTCAGTTAGAGAAATTTTGTACTGTTTTGTTTGACAAGGCCATAAAATGTTTCGACTCTTAAATATTATTAAATTTCATCATGATAAGGAAGATAAATTATTCAAGTTAATAATGATTCGGGTCCCTTCTTTTTTGAATAGGTTTTAGGAAGAATTAAGCCAATGAGAGAGAAGCGGTTTTTCTAGTATGACGGGGATAGGAAGCACTGATTTGCTCCTGATGGGGAAACTCCTGGTGGAGGACACTATCAAAGTTTGGAGCTTTAAACAAACCCTGACTGCTGTGATGGGTGAAGCACCCATCCTGTGCAGATTACATCCTAAGACTGAACCAGACTCGTTTGGCTCTTCTATGAAAAGCTCAATGGCGATTATATACACAGCCAAGTCATGTTTCAAGGTAATTACCATCACTCCTGCCATCATCTACATCTATTCTGAGAGTGTCCTGCTCAGGTGGGAAGAGTAGGTAGTACTACTTAGGTAGGTGGTTCCTATCTTATCTACTACAATAAAAAAACAGAGCCCTTCCTTTTCTTCTTTTTTTAGTGTTTGCCATTTTGAGCTCATTTGGTGCATATGTGTTTGTGGAATAGAGTAGATTAAAAGAGGCTAGTCTTAATTTTTCTAACTTAGTAGCCATCTATGATATATGAGTTTCATCAGGCCTCTGAATAGCAACGGAGTTATAATTGTACTGGGTTGTGCTTTCTCATCTTGTCTACCTCAAATCACTCATTTACTGCTGAGAGCCCTTGGATATGTCTTATGTGACCTCCCTAAAATTTTTTTCATGCTTTTCTTGTTTGGGTCCTTGTGTTGGTTTCTGCTACTAGGAATTTGACTGGAAGGTGAGATCTTCTCTCTATAGCTGCCACTGGGGTTGGTGCTGCCCTATTTTTTGGGGCAAAAGAAAGGGCTACCACATTCCCTGCAGGATTCACTGAGCCAGGCTCATACCATACTGAGCTAGGTAAATACCACTGTTCTATATTTTTTTCATCACCTAGGCATCAAATCAATGCTGCTCATGGTCTCAGGTCTCGCGGAGTTCCTTTTGAAAACAACTTTTTTTGCTACTTCCTGCAATCTCTTTCTGCATAGGACTCAGGCAGATGTTTATGTGGCCTGGAAGGGAAAGAGATACCATTCTATTGACTCCACATTCCTCTCTCCTTTCAGGAATCTTCACAAAAATTTTCTCCTTTTCATCGCCTTTTCCACAGACAACTGAACTTATGTCAATGGATTAAGGCCAATATCCCAGCCCTCCAGCTGCAGACAAAGAACTTATTTCTATGGATGTGAAAAAATATATCCACCAATCCATCCAATTTTTTGGATGCATTTCAAAGTAACGTACAGCTATCAGTACACTTGTCCTGAACTACTTCAGAGTGGTATTAGAGTTCAAGAGTTTCCTTTTGCTTTGAAAACATATTTACATACAATTAAATGCATAGATTATAAGTGTACCATTTGAAGAGCTTTGACAAATCCATATACCTATGTAATCTAAACCATATCAAGATATCAAATATTTACATCACTCCAGAAAGTTCCCTCATACCCTTTTGCAGCTGGTATCTGCCACCAACTTTCTATTTTCTGAGCAGCAGCTGCTATGTTTTTTTCTTTTTTGCTGAGGAAGATTGGTCCTAACTAACATCTGTGCCAATCTTCCTCTATTTTATATGTGGGTCACTGTCACAGCATGGCTTGATGAGTGGTATAGGCTATGCCAGGGATCTGAACCTGTGAACCTGGGCTGCCAGAGTGGGATGCGCCAAACTCAACCACTAGGCCACAGGGCCAGCCCTTGTTATGTTTTATATTAGCCATCAGTTCAGTTTGCCTATTCTAGAAGTTTTTTTTTTTTTAAAGATTTTATTTTTCCTTTTGCTCCCCAAAGCCCCCCAGTACATAGTTGTGTATTTTTAGTTGTGGGTACTTCTAGTTGTGGCATATGGGACGCCACCTCAGCATGGCTTGACAAGCGGTGCCGTGTCCATGCCCAGGATCCAAACCAGCGAGACCCTGGGCCACCAAAACGGAGTGAGCGAACTTAACCACTTGGCCATGGGGCCGGCCCCCTCTAGAACTTAAGAGAGATGGTATTGTTAGAGTCTGTATTCTGTTGTGTAAGGATTTTCCCTCCACTTAGATAATATTTTTAGGTCCTTCTATGATTTTTCTTGTATATATAGTCCACTCCTTTTTATTGCTGAGTAGCATTCTATTGTATGACTTTAGTGCATCTTGCTTATCCATTCTCCTCTTAATCCACTTCTTGGCTGTTTCTACTTTTCGTCTATCATGATAAAGCTTCAGTAAACATTCTTGTACAAATCTTTTTGTGATGATAAACTTTTGTTTCTCTTGGATATATACCTATGGGTGGAATTTCTCCATCATAGGGTAGTTGTATGTTTAATTTTCTTTTTAAACAATTTTATTGATATATAATTCACATTCCATAATACCATAAAATTCATCCCATTAACTTGGACAATTAAACGTTTTTTAGTCTAGTCACAGAGTTGTGCAACCATCACTGCAATTAATTTTAGAATATTTTCATCATTCCCCAAAGAAATTTGTATCAGTCACTCCTTGTGTTAGTTTCCCAGGGCTGCCACAACAAAGTACCACAAACCAGGTGGCTTTCTATAAACAATAGAAATTTATTGTATAATTGTTCTGAAGGCTATAAGTCTAAGAGCAAGATGTCAGCAGGGTTGGTTCCTTCAGAAGGAGAGGATCTGTGAGAGATTCTGTTTCAAGCCTCTCTCCTAGCTTCTGGTGGTTTGCTGACATTCCTTGGCTTATGGAAGTATCACCCTGATCTCTACCTTCATTTTTACATGGTGTTCTCCTTGTGTTCATGTGTCTGTCCAAATTTCTCCTTTGTATAAGAACATCAGTCATATTGGATAAAGGACCACCCTAATGACCTCTTCTTAACATCTGAAACAGCCCTATTTGTAAATAAGGTCACACTCTGAAGTACTGGGGTTTAGGACTTCAACATATAGATTTTCGGGGGGACACGATTCAACCTATAATAGTCTACCTTCTGGCCTCTCCAAAATTCATGTCTGTTTCACATGCAAAATACATTCATCCAAACCCAACATACCCAAAAGTCATTACTCATTCCAGCATCAACTCTTAAGTTCAAATTCTCATCTAAATATCATCTAAAGTAGGTATGGGTGAAACTTGGGATATAGTTCATCTTGAGGCAAAATTCCTCTCCATCTATGAACTTGTGAAACTATACAGCAAGTTATCTGCTTCCAAAATACAATGGTGGGACAAGCATGGGATATACAAAGGGAGAAATTGGAAGGAAGAGAGTGGTCATAGGTCCTATGCACGTTTGAAACCAAGCAGGGCAAATTCCATTCAATTTGAAGGCTTGAGAATAATCCATTTTGCCTTGATGCTCTGTCCTCCAGGCCTACGGGGGTGGTGGCCCTGTCTTCTGGGCCTGTGCCCTTTGGGCCTGTGTTGGCAGTGGTAGCACTGCTGGCTTCTGAATACACTTCAAGGTTGTTCTTCTCTTTTCTTGAAGGTTGTTCACAGGTTGTTCACAGGTTGTTCGCTTGAACACTTGTTCGCAGCTGAAGGCTCTATCCATCCATTTCACGCCTGTAGAATCCCAGAAGTCCTACAGCCTTTCTTCGTTTTGCTCTGTCTATGTCCCCTTCAGTTCAAGCTGACAGCATTTCCGTTGAGATGACTGATTTGATCCACAAGTCACACATCTAATCTGTTTAGCAAAGGTTGTCCAGCTTCACCCTTAGAGTTCTCCCCAGAGAACTCTTTCTCATTTTTTGCAGATGGATAAGCTGATAATTTTCTAAATCTTCAAGTTCCACTTCCTTTTCTCTAGACAATTCCCTCTTCAATTTTTTCTCTCTTCTTGCAATTTAATATAAGCAACAAGGAGAAACAAAGCCATACTTTCACAATTTTACTTAGAAATATCCTCAGCTAAATACCTGAGTTCTACTTTTCATTTACCAGAACACAATTCAGTCAAATCCTCTGCCACTTTATGGATCTCCTTTCCTTCAGCTTCCAATAACGTGGTCCTCATTGGCATCTGAGATCTCATTAGAACTACATTCATTATTTCTAACCTTCTGTTTGTGGTGCTATATGTATTCTTTAAGATGATAGAATCTTTCTCTATAGATCTCTTTTTCTCTCTGAGCCCTCCCTAGAATATCCTTTAATGTCCATATTTCTACTAACATTCTCCTAGGTTGCCTCAAGGCAATCTAGACTCTTTCTGTCATGCACCTCCAAATTCTTCCAATCTCCACTTGTTATCTGATTCCCAAGTCACTTCCAAATTTTTAGATATTTGTTACAGCAACTTCCCATTTCCCAGTACCAAAACCTGGATTAGTGTGCCAGGGCTGCCAGAACAAGGTAACACAGGCTGAGTGGATTGAACAACAGAAATTTACTGTATCATTGTTCTCGAGGCTGTGTGCAAGATCAAGGTGTTAGCAGGGTTAGTTTCTTCTGAGGGCTGTGTGAGAGAATCTGTTCCATCTCTCTCACAGCTTCTGGTGGTTTGTAGGAAATTTTTGGCATTTCTTGGCTTGTAGGTCTCTGCCTTCATCTTCACATGGCGTTCTCCTTGTGTGTACGTCTGTGTCCAAATTTCCCTTTTTATAAGGATACCAGTCATACCGGATTAGGGTCCCTCCTAATGACCTCATCTTAACAAATTACATCTGCAATGATTCTAATTCCAAGTAAAGTCACATTCTGAGGTACTAGGAGTTAGGACTTCAAAATATAAATTTTAGGAAACACAACTTAACCCATAAGACTCTTTATTTCTTTCCATCCCAGGTCAGTCCTAGGAAACCGCTCATTTACTTTGTGTCTCTATTGATTTGCCTGATCTGAAGGTTTTATATAAATGAAACCATATGATAGTGTTTTTTTTGACTGGCTTCCTTTACTTAGCATAAGATTTTCCAAGGTTCATTCAGGTTGCAGCATGTATCAGTATTCTATTTTTAAGTTGCCAAATAGTTTATTGTATGGATGTATATTGAATTTTAAAAGAAAACTTGAGAACTTTTTCCAAAGTGGTACATTCCAAAGTTGTACATTTACACTTCTACTAATAATGTATGAGAGTTCAACATTCTCCACATCTTAGCTAATAGTTGGTGTTGTCAGCCTGTTTTATTTTTATCCAGTGCAGTGTGTACATGCAGGGGTATCTCACTATTGTGGTAGTTTGCATTTTCCTGATGACCTTCCAACATGTTTCAATGTGATTCTTGGCAATTTTGATATTACTTTTGTCAAGTGTATGTTCAAATCTCTTGCCCATTTTTATTGGGTTTTCTTTTTGTCTTTCTATTATTGAGTTCCTAATCCCTGGTTTCTTATTTTTTTTCTTAGTGATGTGTTTTGATGATCGATAGTTTTAAATTTTGTTGAAGTCAAATTTGTCAATGTTTTTATTTTTATAGTTATCACTTTTTGTGTTCTAAGAACCCTTTGCCTACCCTCAAGTAACAAAAATATTCTCCTCTGTTCTTCTGTGACCTTAGCTTTTATGTTACTTTTATGATCCATCTAGAATTAATTTTGAGTATAGTGTGACGTAGGGGAAAATATTTATTTTTTTCTATATGAATATTAAGTTGTTGCAGCAGCATGTTTTGAAAAGATTGTCCTTTTCCCATTGGATATCCTTGGCAAAATTTTGCAAAATCAAATGACTGTGTAAAAGTTGGTTGATTTCTGGATTCTCTATTCTGTTCCATTAATCTATTAATCAGTCCTTAAACATGATCATGCTGCCTTTCTTAATATAGCTTTTTAGTAAGTCTTTAACTTATACAGTGATAGGTCTGCAACTTGGTTCTTCTGTCTCAATATCACTTTAAAATCTAGATTGTTTGCATTTTGATACCAATTTTAGAGTCAATTTTTTGGTTTCTATGACAAGTCTGCTGGGATTGTGTTGAATGTGCAGATCATTTTAGAAAGAATTGACACATAAATAGTATTGAATCTTCCAAGTCATGAAAATAGTATATCCCTCCATTTAGGTCTTCTTTTATTTATTGCTGCAATGCTTTATGGTTTTTAGTGAAGAGATCTTGCACATATTTAAAAAAAGTATTTCCAAGAGTTTTATGTTTTTGATGCTACTGTAAGTGGAATTGTCTTTTTAATTTCATTTTCAATTTTTTTGCAGCTGGCATATAAAAATACAATTTATTTCATAATGACTTTGCCTCCTATAACTGTGCTAAACTCACTTATTAATTCTAATATTTCTGATTAAGTCTTATGATCTTCTATGTAAACAATCATGTCATCTGCAAATAAGATAGGCTTACTTTTTTTTAAAATTTAAATTTATTTTGTTAACATTTTTTTGTGAGGCTTTTATTTTTTGGCTCCTACTCCTTTTTTTAAATTACAAACTTTATGCCTTTTTACTCATTTTCCTTAAGGGATAATATGCATTGAGTAAAAACAACCCCTTTTAGTGTATCCATCTTTAAGCTTTGACAGACAAGTAGACAACTGTATTTGTCTGTCACCAACACCACAACCAACATATAGAGCAATTGTGTCATCCCAAAATGTTCTTTCATATGCCTTTGCAAAAAACCTGTCCTGTTACCCTCAGCTCCTGGAAATCACTGATCTATTTTCTGTCCCTATAGTTTTACCATTTTCAGGAAGTCGTTAAAATAGAATCACATAGAATGTTGCCAGTTGAATCTGGCTTTTCATTTAACCTTTTTCATTTAACCTAATGCATTTGAGCTTTATCCATCTTGCAGCATATATCAGTAACTTATTCCTTATGTTTTTTGTATTTTAATAGACATTGTTTAGAGCAGTTTTAGGTTCGTAGAAAAATTGAGCAGAAGGTACACTGATTCCCATATGCTCCCTGCTTCCACATATGCACATCGTGTGCCAGAGTGGTACATTTGTTACAACTGATGAATCTGCTTGACACATCATCTCCCAAAGTTTGTAGTTTACCTTAGGCTTCACTCAGTTTTGTGCATACTATGGGTTTGGACAAATGTATATTGACATATATCCATCATTACAGTATCATACAGAGTGTTTTCACTGCCCTTAAAATCCTCTGTGCTCCACTTATTTGTTCCTCCCTCACCCTTAATGCCTGTAAACCACTAATCTTTTTACTGTCTCCATAGCTTTGCCTTTTCCAGAGTGTCATATGGTTAGATCATACAGTATGCAGCCTGTTTAGATTGGCTTCTTTCACTTAGTAATATGCATTTAACTTTCCTCCATGTCTTTTCTTGGCTTGATGAGTCATTTCTTTTTAGTGCTGAATGTATCTGATTGTGGATGTACCATAGTTTACTCATCCATTCATCTACTGAAGGATATTTTGGTTGCCTCCAAGTTGTGGCAATTATAAAAAATCTGCTATAAACATGTATGCAGGTTTTTGTGTGAACATAGATTTTCAACTTCTTTGGGTAAATACCAATGAGCATGATAGCTGGATCATATGATCAGAGTATTTTTAGTTTTTTAAGAAACTCCCTAACAGTCTTCCAAGTGGCTGTACTATTTTGCATTCCCACCAGCAATGATTTGAGTTTCTGTTACTTCACAATCTTGCCAGCATTGCTGTTGTCAATGTTCTGGATTTTGGTCATTCTAATAGGTGTGTAGTGGTATCTCATTATTGTTTTTCTTTTTGCAATTAACTGATGGTGTATAATGTGGAGCATCTTTTCATATGCTTATTTGCTTCTCTACTTCTGTGGTGAGGTGTCTGTTAAGGACTTTGTCCCATTTCTTAATTGGGTTGTTCATTACTTATTGTTGAGTTTTTTCCTGCTTTATCAAGATATTATTAACATAAACATTGTGCATTTTAAGTGTGCAAAGTGATGATTTGGTACGAATATATGTAGCAAAATGACTACACAATCAGGTTAGTTAACATCTCCATCTCACATAATTGCCATTTTTATTTTGTGGTGAAAACATTTAACTCTCAACAACTTTCAAGTATACAATACAGTATTGTTAACTATAGTCACCACGATATACATTAGATCCCCAGAACTTATTCATATTATAACTGGAAGTTTGTATACTTTAACTGACAGATCCCCTTAACCACACCCCTCAGCCTCTGGCAACCATCACTCTACTCTCTGTTTCTATGAGTTCAGCTTTTAGATATTCCACATATAAGTGATATCATACAGTGTTTACCTTTCTTTGTCTGACTTATTTCACTTAGAATAATGTCTTCAAGTTCTATCCATGCTGTCGTAAATGGCAGGATTTCCTCTTTATCATGGCTAAATAATATCCCATTATATATATATACATATGTGTATATATATATACTGTATCTTCTTTATCCATTAACCTGTAGAGAGACATTTATGTTATTTCCATATCTTGGCTCTTGTGAAAAATGCTATAATGAATATGGAAGTGAAGCTATCACCTGAAGATCCTGATTTCATTTCCTTTGGTTATATATACAGAAGAGGGATTGCTAGATCATATGGTAGTAATATTTTTAATTTTTTGAGGAACCTCCATACTGTTTTCCATAGTGGTTATACCAGTTTACTTTCCTGTCAACAGTGCACAGGATTCCATTTTCTCCACATCCTTGTCAACACTTATCTCTTGTCTTTTGTATACTAGCCATTGTTAACAGATATGAGGTGATGTCTCATTGTGGTTTTGATTTGCATTTCCCTAGTGATTAGTAATGTTGAGCATCTTCTCATGTACCTGTTGGTCATTTGTATGTCTTCTTTGGAAAAATGTCTAGACAGGTCTTTTGCCCATTTTTAAATCTGATTATTATTATTAATTTTTGCTGTTGAGTTGTATGAGTTCTTTATATATTGTGGAAATTAACCACTTATCAGATATATGGTTTGCAAATATTTCCCCCCATTCTGTAGATTGCCGTTTCATATTGTTGATGGTTTCCTTTGCTGTGCGGGAGCTTTTAGTATCACACATGTTTATTTTTACTTATGTTGCTTTGTGTTTTCAGGGTTATAGCCAAAAACTCATTCCCAAAACAAATGTCAAGGAGCTTTTCCTCTATATTTTCTTCTATGAGTTTTATGGTTTCAGATCTTACACTTATATTTTTAATCCATTTTGAGTTAATTTTTGTGAGTAGTGTAAGATAGGAGTCTAGTTTCATTGTTTTGCATGGGTTTAACCAGTTTTCTCAACACCATTTATTGAAGAAACCCTTTTCCCTATTGAGTATTTTTGTCTCCCTTGTCAAATATTAGTTGGCCATAAGTGCAAGGGTTTATTTCTGGTCTCTCAATTCTGTTCAATTGCTCTATGTGTCTGTTTTTGTGCAAGTATCATACTGTTTTGATTACTATAGCTTAGTGATATAGTTTGAAACCAGAAAGTGTGATGCCTCCAGCTCTGTTCTTCTTTCTCCAGATTGTTTTGGCTATTTGAGATCTTTTGTGGTTCTATATAAATTTTAGGATTTTTTTTCTATTTTTTTTGTGAAGAATACCATTGGAATTTTGTTAGGGATTGTGTTAAATATAGATGACTTTGGGTAGTATGGACATTTTAACAATATTAATTCTTCCTAACCAAGAACATGGGATATCTTTCCATTTATTTATGTTTTATTCAATTTCTTTCATAAAAGTTTTCTAGTTTTCAGGGTACAGATCTTTTATCTTCTTGGTTAAATTTATTCTTAAATATCTTATTTGTGAAGCTACTGCAAATTGAATTTTTCTTTATTCTTTTTCAGATATTTTGTTGTTAGTGTATAGAAACACAACTACTTTCTGTATATTGGTTCTGTATCCTGCAACTTTATAGGATTTGTTTATTAGCACTAACAGTTTTTTGGTGGAGTCTTTAGGATTTTCTATAGATAAGATCATGTCCTCTGGAAACAGAGACGGTTTTACTTATTCCTTTCTGGTTTGAATGCCTTTTGTTTATTTTTCTTGCCTAATTGCTCTGACTAGGACTTCCAGTATTATATGGAATAGCAGTGGTGAGGTGGGGCACCCTTGTCTTGTTTTTGATCTTAGAGCATGAGGTTTCAATCTTACACCATTGAGCATGATGTTAGCTGTGGGCTTATCATATATGACCTTTATTATCTTGATGTATATTCCTTCTATACCAATTTGTTAGGAGTTTCTACCATGAAAATATGCTGTATTTTGTCAAATACTTTTTATGCATCGATTGAGATGATCACATGATTTTTACCATTCATTTTATGGTGTATCACACTTATTGATTTGCGTATGTTGAACCATCCCTACATCCTAGGAGTAAATACCACTTGATCATGGTGTATGGTCCTTTGGTGTATGGTTGAATTTGGTTTGCTAATATTTTATTGAGAATTTTTGCATCTGTGTTCATTAGGGATATAGGTCTGTAATTTTATTTTCTTGCAGTGTCTTTACCTGGCTTTGATAACAAGGCAATGCTGGTCTCATAAAGTGAGTTCAGGAATATTTTATCCTCTTCAATTTTTTGGAAGACTTTGAAAAGTATGGCATTAATTCGTTTTTAAAGGTTTGGTAGAATTCATCAGTGATACCATCTGGTTCTGGGCTTTTTTTCATTGGTAGATTTTTGATCACTGATTTAATCTCCTTACTCATTATTGGTCTGTTCAGATTTCCTACTTTTTCATGATTTGCTCTCAATAGGCTATTTGGTCTGAGGAATTTATCCATTTCTTCTAGGTTGCACAATTTGTTGATATATAATTGTTCATAGTAGTTTCTTATGATCCTTTGTGTTTCTGTGATATCAGTTGGAATGTTTCGTCTTTCATACTTGATATTCATTTTTTTTGGTAGTGTGGCTAAAGATCAATTTTATCCTTTCCAAAACTAACCTTTAGTTTTGTTGATCTTTTCTATTTCTCTACTTTATTATTTCTGATCTGATATTTGTTATTTTTTCCTTCTGCTAACTTTAAGCTTAGTTTATTCTTCTTTATAATTACTTAAATTGTAAAATTACTTTGTTTATATGAGGTGTTTCTTTTTTCTTGATTTGGATGCTTATTGCTAAACTTTCCTCTTGGAACTGATTTTGCAGAATCTCATATGGTTTAGTATGTTGTGTTTTGATTTTCATTTGCTTGAAGTTATTATTTGATATCCATTTTGATTTCTCTTTGACTCATTGCTTGTTCAGGTGTGTGTTTTTTAATTTGTGCATATTGTAAAATTTACATCTTTCCTTCTTTTATTGAATTCTAATTTCATAACATTGCAGTCCAACGCCATACACCAAGGGAACGGGTGGGAGTCTCACTCATCTGTGCATCAGGTAATACACAGAAAAATTTGATTTGGGCTATGGAACAAGCAGGAGCCCACATCAGCTTTAGCCCTCATTGACCATGGTCTGGGAACACCAGTAGAATGCTGACTTGACCAGACACTTATGGACAAGAAAGCCTTTGTAGAAGTCCAGGTTTTACAGAGGACAGGTTCCAGCACTCTGGAAGCTAAAAAAGAAAATACAAATTTGTACACAATGGAGTATGTAAGAGGAACTTTATCAGTAACAACCTTCCCCATGAAGTGGTGTCCTGAGAGCTCTAGGAGGCTGGGGCTCTCTATCATGGAGGGAAAGAGAGAGTAGTAAGTGAGTGTTCAGCTTCCGCAGCTGTGCAGGATGTGCTAAAGAAGCCCATCTCTCTCCCAGAGTAATAAGTGAGATATTCATGACTAGGGGTAGGGTGGAGACCAGGAAAGAGGCAGAGAGACTATTAGAGTGAATTAAAGGGATGTGGCTCCTTCTCACTGCATTCTGGATTCTAGCAGGAAGCCTGCTCATAAGCCATTGGGAATACCTCACCTGAGGATCCTGCCACTTGGCCTGCAGGCTCCTCTAATTCTCTGAGTGCAAACCCATATTTCCCTCCACTCTGTGGCTGGTTCCTTGTGTGTGATCCTGAGGGTGGTGGCTAGAATGACCTCAGGTAGACATGGAATACACATAGAAAAAAAGCCAAAGTCTGTGGGAAAGGGAGAAACCTTGAGCTGTAGTACCACCCTTGGGAAAACAAAAGAGTTTTCTTGCAGCCAGCCTGGTGCATTGTAAAATTGAGAGAAGACATACAACCTTAAGAATTCTGCCAGAAGAAGGTATATGAAGTACAGAGTTTGTGTATTCATACAGAGTCAGAGAAAGTCCCAGATATAAGCAAGACTAATGAAAGCATTTCTTATCTGCTAATAATAATTGGGGGAGGACACTGCTACTTGAGGTGTGAAATCAGCGATACAAAACTCCAAGGAATGTGAAGAAGGAAGAAAATACGACATCACAAAAGATTACAATGATTTTCTAATAACTGAACCTAAAGACAAGGAGATCTGCAATTTACCTGATGAAGAATTCAAAATAACTGTTTGAGGAAACTCAATGAGCTACAAGAAAAAACAGAAGGACAATTCAGTGAAATCAGGAAAACAATACACAAACAAAATGAGAAATTTAACAAAGAGATAGCAATCATGAGAAAAGTCCCAAACAGAAATTCTGGAGCTGAAAAATTAAATGAGTGAAATAAAAATGGAACAGAGAGCATGAAAAGTAGAATAAATCAAAGGGAAGATAGAATCAGTGAATTAGAGGATAAGAACTTTGAAATAACCCAGTTAGAGGAGAACTACAAGAAAAGAATAAAAAAGAGCAAAGAAAGTCTACATGATCTGTAGTATAGGATACCATCAAAAGAATGAATATTAGAATCATTAAAGTTCAAGAAGGAGAAGAGAGGGAGAAGTGGCAGAAAGTTCATTTAATCATATAATAGCTGAGAAATTCTCAATCTTAGAGGCTTAACATCCAGGTTCATGAAGTTAATAGATCATCCCATTATTTTAATTCAAAGTGATATTCTACAAGACACATAGGAAACTTTCAAAAATCAAAGACAAAGAGAAAATCTTAAAAGCAGCAAGAGAAAAAATTTATAATACAAAAGAACCCCCTTTCTAGGCTATCAGTAGATTTCTCAGCAGAAACTTATAGGTCAGGAGAAAGTGGTATGATATATTTAAAATGCTGAAAGATAGAAAAATGCTAGCTAAGGATAGTCTATCCAGCAAAGTTATCCTTTAGAAATGAATGAGAAATCAAGACTTTCCCAGAAAAACAAGAGCTGAGGGAGTTCTTCACCACTAGGCTTGCCTTACAAAATATGCTAATAGAGTATTTCAAATAGAAATGAAAAGACACTAATTAGTTACATAAAAACATACAAAAATATACAACATACTGGTAAAGGAATATATAGAATTAGACTTAGAAAACTCTAATTCTGTAATATGATGCTGTGTTAACTACTTAACTATAGTATAAAGGTTAAAGGAAAAGTGTATTAAAAATACTATAGCTACTATAATTTTAATGAATGTACAATATAAAAAGAGGTAAATTATGACATCGTAAACTTAAAAGGTGGTGAGTAAAAGGGTAGTTTTGTGTGTGATCAAAGTTAAGTTGCTACCAAGATAAAATGGACTGTTATATCTATAAGATGTTTTATGTAAGCCTCATGGTAACCACAAATCAAAAACCTATAGTAGACTCACAAAAGATAAAAAGAAGGGAATCAAAGCCCACCACTGAAAATCACCAATTCACAAAGGTAGGCAGCAAGAGAGAAAAAAGGAACAATGGAAATACAAAATAGCCAGAAAGGGCTGAGGCAGTGTCCCACATAGCACAACCAGAGGCACTCATAACTAGAATATACAACTATGTACTGAGGGGCTTTGGGGAGAAGAATAAAAAGAAAAAATAGAAGATTGGCAACAGATGTTAGCTCAGGTGTCAATCTTTAGGAAAAAAAAAAAAGGACGGAGTTGCTGGAGGGATAAAAACAAGGCAAGAACAAATTATATGCTGCCGTGAGAGACTCCCTTAAGCTTTAAGGACACACATAGGTTCAAAGGGAAAGGATGGGAAAGGATATTTCACGCAGGTGGAAACAAAAGAAACTGGAGGTAGCTATACTTATATCAGACAATATAGACTTTAAGCCAAAAACAGCAACAAGAGACAGAAAAAAATCCTTACATAATGAAAAAGGGGTCAGTTCATCAAGAAGATGTAATGATCATCAATATACATGGACCCAACATTGGAGCACCTAAATATATTAGGCAAATATTGACAGATCTCCAGGGAGAAATAGACAATAATACATTAGTAGAGGAAATCACCCCACTTTCAGCAATGGATAGCTCATTCAGAGAGAAGATCAACAAAGAAACATTGGCCTCAAACCATACATTATCCCAATTGCACCTAACGGACATAGATAGAACATTCCATCCAACAGTAGCAGAATACACATTCTTCTCAAGTGAATACAAAACATTCTCCAGGATAGGTCACATAATAGGCCACAAAACAAGTCTTAGCAAATTTAATAAGATTGAAATTATAACAAGTGTCTTTTCCAACCACAGTGCTTAAAACTAGAAATCAACATGAGGGAAGCTGGAAAATTTACAAACGTGGAGATGAAGCAACATATTCCTGAACGACTAATGGGTTAAAGGAGAAATCAAAAGATATCACAAAACAAAAGAATATGAAAATGTAACATACCAAAACCTATGGAATGCTGCAAAAGCAGTCCTTAGAGGGACGTTTATAATAATAAATCCACACATTAAGAAAAAAATATTGTGGGACTGACCCCATGGCCTATTGGTTAAGTTCAGCATGCTGTGCTTTGGCAGCCCAGGTTTACAGGTTTGGATCCTGAGTGTGGACCTACACCACTCATCAGCCACAGATATTAGCTCAGGGCTAATCGTCCTCAGCAAAGAAAAAAAAAGAAAAAGAAAAAGAAAAAGATATCAAATAAAGAAGCTCACTTTACATCTCAAGGAACTGAAAAGAAAAACACACTAAGCCCAAAGTTAGTAGAAGGAAATTACAAAGATCATAGTAGAAACAAACAAAAGACCAGAAAACAATAGAAAAGTTCAATGACATTAAGAGCTATTTTTTTGAAAAGACAAACAAAATTGACAAACTTTTATCTAGACTAGGGGAAAAAAAGAAGACTAAATAAATAAAATCAGAAATGAAAGAAGAGACATTACAACTGATTCCACAGAAATACATAGGATCATGAGACTAGCACAAGCAATTACATGCCAACAAACCTGATAACCTAGAAGAAATGGGTAAGTTCCTAGAAATATACAACCTACCAAGATTGAATCAGGAAAAAATAGAAAACCTGAACTGACCAATAATAAGTAAGGAGATTGAATCAGTAATCAAAAATTTTCCAACAAAGAAAAGCCCAGGACCAGATGCTTCTACCACTGAATTCTGCCAAACATTTAAAGAAGAATTAACACCAATCCTTCTCAAACTCTTCCAAAAAATTGAAGAGGAGGAACACTCCCAAAGCCTACATTGCTCTGACACCAAAGCCAGGTAAGGACATCATCAGAAAAGAAAACTATAAACCAATATCTCTATTAATACAGAAACAAAGTTCTCAACAAAATATTAGAAACTGAACTCTACAACACAATGAAAGAATCATATACCATGATCAAGTGGGTTTTATCCCTGGGATGCAAGGATGTTCAACATACCCAAATAATAAATGTGATACAACAATTTAATAAAATTAAAGATTATCATTTCGATAGATACAGACAAAAGCATTTGACAAAATACAACATCTTTTCATGTTAAACACCCTCAACAAATTTGGGTTGGAAGGAATGTACCTCAACATAATAAATGCCATATACAGCAAACCTGCAACTAACTTCACACTCAAGGAAGTTGCCTATGCAGTTAGACCTGGGTTCCATAATTGAAGGAAGCTTAAAAGTACAGTTAATTTGGAAAAGAGAAAGAACCCTTCTTTGGAATAAAGCAAATAATTCATAGTTGTTGACCCAGAAGAGTATGAATTTCAAATTCAAACAAATATACAAATGAATGATTTTCAATATTTAAGCAAACTAACAAGATTTGAAATGCAAATCCTGAATGATAAAGTGTTCCAGACTAGAAAGCCTTAGAAAACTAAAATTCTGCTCTTTATGGGATTCCAATCTAATTAAGCAAGCCATCCATGACCATTTTATATTATAGCTGGTTACAGGACATGTTCAAACCACAGGGGCCATCCCACCATCTCGTGAGATATGAGAAGGGGATAAACATGATGATGTCTCTTTCTCCTTGGCTTATGGTCGCAGGAATCAAGTGGGTGAAGAGAGTAGTCCCTTAGAGCATTAGGGAAAGCAATGGATTGTCTTTCTCTACCCTATCTTGACTCACTTTGTATAAGCTGAGCAAAAGGAGAAGGCAGGGTTAAAATGTCTCATTGTAGTTCTTGCTGTGATCTCTGAATCTTTTAAGGGTCAGTTCTAGTTGATCAGTTTCTCGGCTAATCGAGGGATATCAATTCCATTTCTTATTTAAGTCAGCTTTGAGTAAAAAGGAGTTTCCGTAAATAGGGAGACTTTTCTTGCCCTTGAGGCATCTCAGAATCCCTATTACAAATTCTAGACACCCCAAGTATCACTTTTAGACAATGCAGTTTTCATCACTGGATGAGTGGAACATCAGGGAGCGATATCCAGAAAGAATTTTGAAGGAAGTTTGCTCTATACTGTGACAAAACTTTTCCACGTTTTGTTGCTTTATGAAGACATTTGGTAAAAATATTATTTTTAAAAAGGCTTTGAATCTTAGAATTGAATTTCTTTTGGATATGTCCAGTGTACAGAGACTGACCCTAGTTAGCCAATTTCTGTTCAGGTTCCATATTTAAAGAAACCTAGAAAAGCTAGAGAGTTTTCGTGTAACATACACACTTTACGTCAAAAGAATAAAGCAGTTTGCAGCTACCACTTTTAATAACAGACTTCATTTCTTGGCTGGGTATATGAATGCAGAGGTTTGGGTTTGCAGAATAGTAAAGTAGATACAGTGTAGTGTTGGCTGAGCCATTTTACTGTGGCTTCTTGTAGCGGTGGAAAGTTCTGTCTGTTCAAGATGAAACCAGATTCCAGATTCCATTCTTCCAACAGACGGAACTCAGGTTCTCTCCCTTGCTTTGGGGATCACCTCTCTAATGGGTCTCTAACAGTGTCCCCTTATCCAGTTAGAAAGAGGCTTTTCAGACAGTCTGAAGTGAAAAAGTAAAATGAGAAGTAAGCCTAAGGCTACCCAGGATGTTACAAGGCCAGAGTAACAGAAGATTCAGTGCTCTTCAGGTAAGGATTCCCCTGCCACCTTCAGAGTCTGATAGTTTTCCTGGGCCCTGTCTGGATGCATTTCTTACTCTGGATACTTAATAACCATGGTTACCATTCCAGGCCACCTCTAATTCCATTCCAATTTAACCCATCTCCCCTACTGACTTCACAGGAGAGTTTGGGCCTCAGAGGGGAACACATAGTCTACTGTATTTTTGGTACCTTCCTCCTTAAAGATACTAACACTGGATTTTGTCAAAGATTGAAGAGTGTCTGGGAGGGTAGAATCCCTCACAACTCCTCGTTCTTCCCCACCCACTGTTGTCCTTTCATCTCTTTCCAGTTGTAGCGATTGGCTGGAAAGGCAGTAGTGTCATTTTAGGCCAAAACTTAATCATTATTTCCTCAGCCCTGTACCAGATCAGCAATTGGCTATTTTTCAGCTACAGCCCCACCATCTCAGAATCACTAGAGAGTCCAAGCTGTGTTCAGTATTGAAGTTGAAAAAAATTGCTCCACAACCAGAATTGACCCTACTCTGCCACCATACCCCTCATCCTTAGCAATAGGCAGAACTCACACACGCATGCATCTGTATATGGGTTGATGATGTTGAACAGTTAGGCAGACATTCAGCAGCATCACAGTAGTCAGTAGGACAACCAGCACCACAACAGAAGTTGCTAGATTTGCCTGTCACACTTCCATAAGGTTGGCTGGTAAAGAAAACAGTAAGTCCAAATGGATTTAGATAGTTTATTATTTACCCATACTGCAAAGCAAGATCAGCATGCTATCAACTCCTAGTCCCACAGAATGACACTCAACCAGAGGGGCCAGATGGTGGATAGCAGAGGTGATGGGCCACTCTGCTGCTAAGGAGCCAACCCTAAAACATAGCCAGGTGGTCTTATAGCTTTTAGCTGAGCCCTAAAGAGACTGAGGTGGAAAGTCCCATGTTTCATTCCCTGAAAACAGAGAGGTGGATGAGAACCCGCCTCATGGCAACCCATCACAGGATGGCCTTTCTCCTTGTGTTTCAAGAAGAACTGCAGGGTCAGACTCTGCCAAGACTTAGGCCAGCCTGCAGTTAAGCCTTGCCCGTGTGGTCTATGTGAAAGACATATGGGGTCCTCAGCGGGCCAGGGCAGATCTGTTTCTCTACGGATGGAAGATTCAAAGAAAAGGTGAATGGGGAGCTGGAGGAACAGTAGGGTAAAGCCTACACGTAGAAAAATGTTTCTGTTTGAAGCCTCTATAAATAATTAAGACATCCTTTCTATGAGTAAAGAGAGAAATAGGCATTGAGGAGACCGTAGATATTGCTTTGAAGTGAGAAAATATATTCTAAGTTGTTTTCAAGAGAAGCTTAGCTGTCTTTAGGAAGGCTGCAGCTTGGCTTTTGAAATCCAAGATCATAAGATTCTGATGACTTATAAAAAAATTTCTAAAAACCAACAGCCATGGGCGTATCAGTGTTACAGTTTAATCTGAATTCCCGGGCTGTGTGAAAGATAGGGAGGGTCAAGGAGTTTCAAGTTAATTGTCATTCACTGGCTTCTCTTGTCAGGGCTCAGGGTTTCCTTTGATACAGCACTCCAGCTGAAACATACAGTGGGCGACTAACATTTCACTTCCGTAGCACTCAAGTCTGCAGGTACCATTTCCACGGCATTTCTTGTGTATTTCTGATGACAATACATTCAAGCCTGGAAAGAAAATGAATGGAAATATAACTAACTATAGGCCTTTATGAACTATAGAATGACTAGTCCCTCCATTTTTACCAAACTAAAGTCCAAGGAGACTTGATCATAGTGATTGATCTTGTAATTAAAAAAAAAATTAGCTAGTGTTATGCATTGAATTGTGTTCCCCCTGGCCAAATCCATATATTGAAATCTTAACTCACTGCGTGACTGTATTTGGACATAGGGACTTTAGGAGGTAATTAAAGTTAAATGAGTTAATAAGAGTGGGGCCCCAATCCAATAGGATTGGTGAAGGACACAGAGAGAAGATGGCTGCCCACAAGCCAGAAAGATAGCTCTCGTCAGAAACTAAATTGGCTTGCAGTTGATCTTGGACCTTCCAGCCTCCAGACCTGTGAGAAAATAAATTTTGTTGAAGTCACACAGTCTGTGGTATTTTGTTATGGTGAGCTGAGGTGACTAAGTCAATTAGTGACTTGGAAGTATGCCCAAATTGGTCAGCTAATATACTCTAAACAATCAAGTAACCTATGCAAGTAGTCATTCACTCATCATTTAATTATTTATTTATTCCCAAGCCAGTTTTTATAAATCCAGGTACTGTTGATTTGAGTATGATACAGACCTTAATCTTAAAGAATTTTCAGTCTAGACAAAAAGATATGTGAAAGTTATCAGGCGTTTGAGCTGAGCTTACAATTTTGTAGATATGCTGCTCTGTAGAAACATCAAAATCTGAAGGTTTCCTTGTTTGCATATGTAAGAGGGTGCTAAAAGGAAAAGATTGCCTATATTTGACTATCTGTAGAAATTCGGAGCCAACACACTACCCTATGTCCTACCAAGTCATCATGCCTTGGAGGATAATTGTCCCATAAGAACAAAAGAAAAGACGAAATGTAATGCTCTACATGACAAGAAATTCCTATGGAAACGGCAAGCTTTGGGAGTGTATAGGGCAATAAAAGAAATATTGTAGACTGTAGGCAGTTGTTGACTGTCTAGAAGTGATGAAGCCTTTGCTGTAAACCATAATGGAACTGGTCCCATCAACAGCTTCAAGAGGCCTGGATGCTACGGATTCTTAAATCTAGCCTATTGAGTCACATGATCTGAAAATCTGGTTCATCTGCCTGGAGAATACTTCAGGGAGTATGAAAAATTAAATGGGATCCTATAACATATGGATTTGAACTGATTAACTCTGAGTAAAGAAAATATTCAAGATGAGATTTCTAAAGTCAGTAACGGATATGGTCAAGCTAGAGTATGAAGCCAGTCAGTGCTCTCTCTCATGTCTCTCTAGCTGCTACCTCATCTGATCAGACATTTCTAGTGTCACATAAAACTCATTAATTCTCTTGGAACAAACAGTTCTGAATCTATTTCTCCATTTACCAAAGGAATCTATAAATAGTAAATTAACTATAAACAATTTCAGTATATTAGAAAGCTTAACAAATTGTGTATCAGTCTTTGCTGATTTTGACTATTATGACTAGATATGTTCCTGAATTATAGACAAAACAATATTCGCAAAATAAGATGGGGTATTGCTAATGAAAAATAATGATAACTATCATGAGTCAGGTACTGTACATATTATGTGTATACATATTCTATACATTATCCCATTTAATCCTTACAAGACTCTGTGGTTAGTTATTATTTCCATTTTGTAAATGAAGAAACCAAGGTTCAGAGAAGCTCAGACTTTTGTCTAAAGCTGTTTGTCTAAACAGCTAACAAGTTGGAGAGCTAAGATTCAAGCTCAGGTCTTGTTGACATCGAAGCTGCTTGATGGTTTTCCACTTTGAAAATTAAAGTGTCCATGGTGGGAGGACATTCATAAGTTTGCTTAGTGGAGTTGCTCTTCTAGACAAAGGACCCCCCCAAGGAAGATTTCCATTTTACCTTCCAGTGTTGAGTCCCAAAAGAAGAGAAAGACAAACACAATGAGGAGAAGCTTCATGGCTAGGAGCTTCTGTTGAGGAGGCTGGTGGCACAGTCTGACACTGGCTGTCAGAGAGCAAAAAGGGAAGGGTGGGCATACCCTTCTGTACAAACCTTTCAGGTCTGTGGTATACCCTGCTCCAGGTATATATCTTACACTGATACACCCTGGGGCAGCTGAGTCAGTGATGCTTATATGAGGAAAGAACTGACAGCCCTTTCTGGTTTGACAGCTTTTCCTATTGGCAAGGCTGCTGTACTCCCACCTGGAGTTTCAAAAAGTACTACAGGAGACCTGAGAATTATATGTTTTTTTATTTTCTAAAAAAATAAAATTTATTTTGTCTGGTTTTTATGTTACAACAAAAATTAAATGCTGATTTTAAAAAATTTGTAAAATATTAAAAATTACAAGGAAAGAAAAGTTACACTTAAGCCCCACCTCTCAGAGACAACCTGTGTGTTTCTTTAAAAAGTTTTATTCATGCCTAGTTTATTGTTTAATATTTTGTTTTACATAGTTATAAACTTAATATACTTGTAATTAGGTATTCTGCTTTTGTAATATGATATGTGCCATAAGTATTTTCCGTGTCATTATAAACTCTTTATAAATGGTATTTTTAAAAGCTGCACAATATTCTATCAAGGTCATATTTTATAACCATCACTATCTTAAAAACACCTGAGATAAAAGTGGCATAAAAAACTGCAAATATTAAAGCATATAATTTGATAAGATGTGACATATATATACTTTTGCAAAACCATCAGAATGTTGAAGATAGTGAGCATATATGTCCCCCCAACCATTCTTCATGACCTTTTCCTCCCCAGCTTTGTTGATGTATAATTAACAAATAAAAATTGTGTATATTTAAGGAGTAAAATGTGATGATTTAAAGTACATGTAAATTGTGAAATGATTACCACAATCAAGCTAGTTAACACATCCATCACCTCAAATAGTTACCTTTTGTTTTGGTGATGAGAATACTACCCCCTCAGCAAATTTTGAGTATACAATACAGTATTTCTAAGTCACCATTGCTGTACATTGGATCCTCAGAACTTATTCATCTTATAACTGAAAGTTTTTTCCCTGTGACCAGTATTTCTCCATTTCCCCCACCTTCTAAGCCCTGGCAACCACCATTTTACTTCCCCATTCTGAGTTTGACTTTTTTGAGATATCACATATAAGTGAGATTATACAGTATTTGTCTATGTATGGCTTTTTTGACTTTGCATAATGTTCTCCAGGTTCATTCATGTTGTTGCAAATAGCAGAATTTCTTCCTTTTTAGTGGCTGAATAATATTCCATTCTATATGTGTATCACATATTCTCTATCCATTTAGCATTGGCGGTCACTGAAATTGTTTCCATATCTTGGCTATTGTAAATAATGTGCAGATAGCTCTTTGAGATACTGATTTAGTTTTTATTGGATAATACCCAGAAATGGGATTGTGGATCACATTGCAGCTCTAATTTTAATTTTTCAAGGAACTCCATACCGTTTTTCATAATGGCTGTACCAATTTACATTCACACAAAGAGTGCTCAAGTGTTCCCTTTTTTCCGTATCCTCACCAACGTTTGCTATCTCTTGTTTCTTTTGTAATAGCCATCCCAACAGGTGTGAAGTAATATCACCTTGGGTTTTGATTTGCATTTCCCTGATGATTAGTGATGTTGAGGACCTTTTTATCTACCTGTTGGCCGGTTGTATGTCTTCTTTGGAAAATTATATATTCAGGTCCTTTGCCCATTTTTAGTTAGTTTGTTATCTTGCTATTGAGTTGTATGAGTTCCTCACATAATTTGAATATTAATCTCTTAAAAGATATATGACTTGCCAACATTTTCTACCATTCTGTAGGTTGCCATTTCATTTTGTTGATAGTTCCCTTTGCTGTGCAGAAGCTCTTTAGTGTGATGTAGTCTGACTTATTTATTTTTGCTTTTGTTACCTGTGCTTTCCGTGCTATATCCACAAATCATTGCCAAGATCAATGCCAAGGAGCTTTTTCCCCATGTTTTCTCCTAAGAGTTTTATTCTTTCAAGTCTGACATTTAAATCTTTAATGCATTTTGAGTTAATTATTAATTGTAAGATAAAGGTCTTATTTCATTCCTTTGCATGTGGATATCCAGTTTTCCCAACATCATTTATTAAATAGACTACAGTTTTCCCATTTTGTGTTTTTGGCATCCTTGTCAAATATTAGTTGACTATATGTGTGTGGGCTTAACTCTGGGCTCTTTATTCTGTTCCATTGTATGGGCCTGTTTTTATGCCAGTTCCATATTGTTTTGATTACTATAGCTTTATAATATTGTTTGAAGTTAGGAGTGTGATGCCACCATTTTTGTTCTTTGTCAAGATTGCTGTGGCTATTCACAGTCTTTTATGATTTTATAGGAGATTTAGGATTGGTTTTTCTATTTCTGTGAAAAATGTCATTGGAATTTTATTAGGGATTGCATTGAGTCTGTAGATTGCTTTGGATAGTATGGACCTTTTAACAATACTAATACTTCCAATACAAAAGCACAGAATTTCTATTTGTATCTTCATTAAATTTTCATCAAAGTTTCAGAATTTTCAGTGTAAATATCTTTTACTTCGTGTTTAAGTGTATTCCTAAGTATTTCATTCTTTTCATGCTATTGTAAATGGGATTTTCTTAATTTCTTTTTCAGATAGATTGTTGTTAGTATTTTGAAAAGCAGCTGATTTTAGTATGTTGATTTTGAATCCTACAACTTTATTAAATTCATTTATTAGTTCCATTAGTTTTTTGGTGGAGTCTTCAGTGTTTTCTATACATAAGCTCGTGTCATCTGCAAACAAGAAAAATTTTATGTCTATTTTCTGATTTGGATGACTCTTATTCCCTTTTCTGTGTAACTGCTATGGCTCTGACGTCCAGTACTATGTTGAATAGAAGTGGTGAGAACGGGCAACTTCCCCCCCCCCCCCCCAATCTTAGAAGAAAAGCTCTTTGGCACTGACCATGCTGTTAGATGTAGGCTTGTCTTATATGGCCTCTCTTACATTGAGGAACATTCCTTCTATATCTAATTTGTTATGAGTTTTTATCATGAAAGGGTGCTGAATTTTTCAAAAGCTTTTTCTCTGCCTTTTGGAATGATCATATGATTTTTATCCTTCATTCTGTTAATGTGGTATATCACATTTATAGATTTGTATATGTTCAACATCATTGCATCATATGGGTGAATTCCACTTGATTATGATATATTATGATTTTGATATGCTCTTGAAGTCAGTTTGCTAATATTTTGTTGAGGATTTTTGCATTTTTTTCATAAGGGATATTGGCCTGTAATTTTATTTTCTTGTTGTTGTAGTCTCCAATGTTGTTGGAACTTTGATAGGGATTGCATTGAATCTATAGATTACTTTAGGAAGTATAGACACTTTAACTGTGTTAAATATTCCAATCCAAGAGCACAGAATATCATTTCATTTCTTTGTCTTCTTCATTTTCTTTCAATGCTGTTTTATAATTTTCAGTGTACAGATCTTTCACGTCTTTGGTTAAGTTTATTCCTAGGTATTTTATTCTTTTTGTTGCAACTGTAAATGGAATTGTAGTCTTAATTTCTCTTTCTGCTACTTCGTTGTTAGTTTATAGAAACACAACTGATTCTTCTATGTTGATTTTGTATCCTGCAACTTGATTGCATTCATTTATTATTTCTAAAAGTTTTTTGTGGATTCTTTAGGGGTTTCTACATATAAAATCATGTCATCTGCAAAGACTGACAGGATCGTTTCTTCTTTTCCAGTTTGGATTTCTTTTGTTTCTTTTTCTTGCCTAGCTTCTCTGGCTAGGACTTCCAATACTATGCCAAAAAAGAGTGGCGAAAGTGAGCATCCTTGTCTGGTTCCTGTTCTTAGAGGGGTAGCTTTCAGTTTTTCTCCATTGAGAATGAGATTAGCTGTGGGTTTGTCATATATGGCCTTTATTATGTTGAGATATTTTCCTTCTATGCCCATTTTATTTAGAGTTTTTATCATAAATGGATGCTGTATCTTGTCAAATGCTTTCTCTGCATCTATTGAGATGATCACGTGATTTTTATTCTCCATTTTGTTAATGTGGTGTATCACGTTAATTGATTTGCAGATGTTGAACAACCCTGCATCCCTGGAATAAAATCCATTTGATCATGATGTATGATCTTTTTACTGTATTGTCGGATTTGATTTGCTAGTATTTTGTTGAAGATTTTTACATCAATGTTTATCAGTGATATTGACCTGTAGTTTTAATTTTTTGTGTTGTCCTTGTCTGTCTGGTTTTGGTATCAGGATAATTCTGGCTTTGTAGAATGAGTTAGGAAGCCTCCCCTCCTCTTCAATATTTTGTAAGAGTTTGAGAAGGATAGGCATTAAGTCTTCTTTGAATATTTGGTAGAATTCTCCAGGGAAGCCATCTGGCCCTGGATTTTTATTTTTTGGGAGGTTTTTGATTGCTGTTTTGATCCTCTTACTGATGATTGTTCTATTCAAATCCTCTACTTCTTCTTGATCCAGTTTTGGAAGGTTATATGATTCTAAGAATTTATCCATTTCTTCTAGATTATCCAATTTGTTGGCGTATAGCTTTTCATAATATTCCCTTATAATCTTTTGTATTTCTGAGGTGTCTGTTGTAATTTCTCCTCTTTTGTGTCTGATTTTATTTATTTGAGTCTTCTCTTTTTTTTTCTACATGAGTCTAGCTAAAGATCTGTCAATTTTGTTTAGCTTTTCAGAGAACCAGCTATTGGTTTCATTAATTTTTTCTATTATTTTTTTAGTCTTTGTTTCATTTATTTCTGCTTTGATTTTTATTATTTCCTTCCTCCTGCTGATTTGGGGCTTTGTTTGTTCTTCTTTTCCCAGTGCCTTTAGGTGCAGTGTCACATTGTTTATTTGGGATTTTTCTTGTTTGTTGAGGTAGGCCTGAATTGCTATAAACTTTCATCTTAGAACCGCTTTTGCTGTATCCCATAGATTTGGGCACATGTGGTATTTTCATTTTCATTTGCCTCCAGGTATTTTTTGATTTCTCCTTTGATTTCCTCATTGATCCAGTCATTTTCAGTAGCATTTTGTTTTATCTCCACAGTTTTGTGGCTTTTCTTATCTTGTTCCTCTAGTTGATTTCTAGTTTCATAACTTTGTGGTCAGAAAAGATGCTTGGTATTATTTCGGTCTTCTTAAGTTTATTGAGGCTTGTTTTGTGACCTAATACATGATCAATATTGGAGAATGTTCCATGTACGTTTGAAAAGAATGTGTACGCTGTGATTTTTGGATGTAATGTTCTGTATACATATCTACTAAGTTCATCTGGTCTAATGTGTTGTTTAAGGCCAATGTTTCCTTATTAATCTTCTGTTGTGATGATCTACCCATTGGTGTAAATGGACTGTTAAAGTTCCTACTATTATTGTGTTACTATTTCTCCTTTTATGTCTGTTACTAATTGCTCTATATATTTAGGTTCTCCTATGTTTGGTGCATAGATATTTACAAATGTTATGTCCTCTTGTTGGATTGTTCTCTGTATCACTATGTAGTGCCCTTCTTTGTCTTTTGTTACAGTTTTTGTTTTAAAGTCTATTTTGTCTGATATAGATATTGCTACTCCAGCTTTCTTTTCTTTGCCATTTGCATGGAGTATCTTTTTCCATCCTTTCACTTTCAGTTTGTGTCTTTAGGTCTGAAGTGTGTCTCTTGTCTGCAGCATATATGTGGGCCTTGTTTTTTTGTACAGTTGGTCACCCTATACCTTTTGATTAAAGCATTTAGTCCATTGAAATTTAAAGTAGCTATTGATAAAAATGTATTTATTGTCATTCTGTTACTTTTTTTCTGGGTGTTTTAGTAGTTCTTCTCTGTTCCTTTCTTCTTCTCCTGCTCTCTTCCCTTGTGGTTTGAAGTCTTTCTTCAGTGATATGTTTGATTTCTTTCCTCTTACTTATTTTATACTTATTATAGATTTCTGGTTCGTGATTACCATGTGGTTCCTGTATAATATTCTACATATATAGCAATCTAACTTGAGTTGATAGTCTCTTTAGCTTGACTTATTTCTAAAATCTTTACTTTTTACTCCCCTCCTCCCACATTTTATGTTTTGGAAATAATATCTAATCTCTTGTTTTGTCTGTGTCTATCCATTACCCTCTTGTCATTGAAGTAGGTAATTTTAGTACTTTTGTCTTTTGACCTTCACATTGTCTTCATATGTCTGCACAGGTCTGCTTCATAGACCTGCTACCTTTGCTGTATTTTTGCCTTCACCAGGGATGTTATTGTCTGGTTTTAAATTTTTTAAATAATTTTCTTATCCCTATTTGTGGTCTTGTTTTTCCCACTTAAATCAGTCCCTTCAGAATTTCTTGTAGAACTTGTTTCTTGGTGATAAAACCTTATTTTTTTGCTTGCCTGGGAATTCTTTTTCTCTCCTTCCATTCTGAATGATAATGTTGCTGGATAGAGTATTGTTGGCTGTAAGCTTTTCCTTTCAACACTTTAAATAAGTCATGCCACTCTCTTCTAGCCTAGAGAATTTCAGCTGAGACGTTTGCTGATAGCCTTATGGGCTCTCCTTTGTATGTCATTTGTTGTCTTTCTCTTGTGGCTTTTAGGATTCTCTCTTTATCTTTAATTTTGGACATTTTAACTATAATGTGTTTTGGTGTGGATCTGTTGATGTTCATCTTGTTTGGTAATATTTTTGCTTCCTATACTTGAATATCTGTTTTATTCCTTATGTTAGGAAAGTTTCCAGCTCTTATGTCTTCAAGTAGATTCTCTGCCCCTTTGTCTTTCTCTTCTCCTTCTGAGACACCTATTATATGAATGTTACTGCCCTTGATGTTGTCCCAGTTGTTCATTAGACTGTTCTCATTCTGTCTAATTGTTTTTTCTATTGTCTGTTCAGCTTGGGTGATTTCCTCTAGTCTTTCTTCCAGCTCACTGACCTGTTCTTCTGTATTGTCTACTCTGCTATTGAGTCCCTCTAGTGAATTTTTCATTTCTAGTATTGTATTCTTCATTTTGGATTGGTTCTTTTTTATATTTTCCAATTCTCTGTTGACATTCTCACTGTGTTCATCTAGTCTTCTCCCAATATCATTGAGCATCTTTATGAGTTTTTGTTTGAACTCTTTATCAGGGAAATTGCTTATTCCTGTTTCATTTAGTTCTTTTTCTTGGATTTTGTCCTCTTCCATTATTTAGAATGTATTCCTTTGCCTCCTTATTGTACCTCTTTCTCTGTGCTTGTATCTATGTATTAGGTGACTCAGCTGTCTCCTGAGCTTGGAGAATTGGTATTATGTAAGAGATGCCTTTTGAGGCTTAGCGGTGTGCTTCCCTGTTGTCATGAGTCCAAATGATCTAGGAGTGACCACTGTTTGGGCTACTTGTGTCCTGCTGTGGCAGGGTTGCTCTTACTGCAGGTACCCAGGGAGTCTAATCTTTTCCTCCCTGTCTGGCTGTTTGTAGATTGGGTTTGGGGAGCCCCAGTACCATTGGCTGCAAGGTCTAGTAGCACACTCCTGTTGCAGTTTTCCTGTTTTGAGTATGTAGTCTTAGCTGGTTTCTAGGCTCAGGGGCTTACAGTTGCTGTATGCCTCAGGCCTGCAAGGCTATTGTCAGCTATCTTAGGATTGCAGCTGAGTGGGGCTGGCTCTAGGCACAGGAGCACCCTATTTTTTCAGGCTTTGGAAGGTGGAGTCAATCCTCTTTGAGGTTGATTGTGAAGCACAGGTCTTCTGTTACTGATAAGCCCCAGCCCCACAGGTCCACACATGCCATCAACAAAACCCTGATCCACACACACTTCCTGACCCCCTGGAGCATACCCAGTCACCCAATTGCAGAGACCCCCACCTCTCCACCAACACCCCTCACAGTTCACCTTGTCCTCACACAGACCCTAGCACACAGAGGTGGACACACTCACCTGCCTATAGAAGATCAAAGCACCCAGTCTATGAAGGCTGACAAGTAGCCTGAGAGTTTGTTGTTGGGGGTAGCTGGTCCCTAGGGTGGGCTTCCTGCCCTGGCTGAACTGGATTAAATCTGCACTCTAGTGTGTGTGGCAGATCTCCAGGGCTATCAGGTCAGGGGAAGAACTTCAATCACAACTGCCAAGGTCTGCGTCAGCACACCTGTACTAGGTCACAACCATGGCCACCACCAACATCTTGGTCTCTGGAGATGTCTCACATCTCATCAAGATGCACCCAGAGCCTACCAGGTGAGTCTCTTTTCACCAAAGGACTATGCAGCTGTCTTTTTGGTGATTTTAGGTTGCTCTCTGAGATGGGCGAATTTGCACATGGGTTCTTTAAGAGCAAGGTTTTTTTGACTTGCTTCTGGGGGTATTCCTCATTGCAGTTAATAGCCAGTGAAGCCAGATAGTAGGACATTCATCTCAGTTGTGCTGAGTCTGAAGGATGCTGACACAGCTTCCTCTGCTAAGGTCCCCACTTCTCCAGGGAGGGCTGCGTACCTTAGGGTGGCTCCATCCTGGTCAGCTGTGAAGGTCTGTGGCTGGCGAAGATGGACTTTTTCTCTCCAGAAGGAATTTCTGCCTTTTCCACCTCAATCAGGACTGTCCCTTGTTGTAGGTTTCTTTTTTTTATATATCCAGTTTTCAGTTTTCTCTCCAGGGAAATTTTTCCAAGAATAGTTGTAACCTGGTTGTGTTTGTGGGAGGAGGTGATTTCAGAGTCTGACTATGCCAGCATCTTGACGAGATCTCTAGATGAATAATTTTAAATGGCATAGATGTGCCAATCATTGTCTGATTACATGTAGTTTCTCGAACTTCTTTCCATTACAAACAACATTACAATAAACTTTCTCTCACATATTATTTTAGTTAGTGTGTTTTTATTCACATGAGATAGATTCTCAAGTGGAATTCCTCTACAAGAGGACATGTATATTTTAGATTTTATTAGTCATGATTAGATTATTTCTAAGCAGATTTTAGCAATTTATAGTCTCACTAATGAGGTTTGAGAATACCTATTTCTCCATAGATCCTCCTGCACTAGATAGTATCCTTTAATAAAATTATTGACAAATTAAGAATTAAAAAAAAGATGTCTGTGAGAGAATTGTTATTTCTATGATTGCTTAGTGAGATTATAGATATTTTTCGTAATGTTTATTGGCTGTTTTTCTTTTATTGCTGAATTGTTTCTTCATATGCTTTACCCATTTTCCTACTGGAATGCCTTTTTAGTCTTATTTTGTTTTGTGACTTTTGCCATGTAGAGTTTTAATGTAGTCATGTCTGTCTGCAATGCCCTTTAAGACTTCTAGGTTTTCTTTCTAATATAAAATGTCTCACTTCAATCTGAAATCTAAATTATATAATAGTCTTCTTTACTTCTAGTGTTTGTCTACTTCTATTTTTAAATTTTATTTTATGAAATTTTAAAAATATATAGAAAAGTAAAAAAGTTAGGAAGTTCCTTATTTTTTATTAAAGAAACAAATCATTGCACATATAGCTAAAGCTTCACTTTTTCATGCTTTTTTCTTCCTACCTTCTTTGAAAATTACCATCATCCTGAAGTTCATATGAAGATAGAAAACTCTAAAAAAACCAGAAACTTCAAGCCAGTCTATGGTCTCTGCATCAGTACTGGAGAGTGCCTAGAATTTATTCTACTTCTTCTTCTTCCTCATTTCAGGACAGTATTCTGTTAATAGCACCTTTTGTAATTTATCTTACATCTGTTCCTATTTTTGTATTTTCTCTGCCAGTATCTTATGGGACAAATAGATCTAAGATATCCTATATTGCATCTGGGATAGGATAATATTTTCATTTTATTAATTCATTTTTACTGTGAATTATTACATATAGAAAAGTGTATAAAATCTAAGTATGTAAATAAACAAATTATCGAAAAGTAAACACACATGGAAACACCAGTTAGGTCAGGACATAGAGAATCGCCAGAACCTCAGAAGCCTTTCTCACAGCCTTCCTCTCCCAATCACAACCCCTCATTTTCCCTTTTCCCCAGGAAAGCAGTTCTATGAAAATTGTTTCCTTGCTTCTCTTTATACTTTTCTATGCATTCTGAAAGTGTAGTTTAGTTCTATTTGTTTTTGAAATTTGTATAAATGGAATCATGAAGTATGTTTAATTTGTATATTCTTAACATTTCTTTTTTAAAGATTCATTCATGTTGCTAAAATGTAGTGTGGTGCCATCTATTCCTCTATTGATGAGAACTTAGGTTATTTCCAGTTTGGGGCTATTATGAAAAATTCTGCTATGAAAATTTTTGTATATGCTTCTAGCTGAACATAAGCACACACTTACATAGGTTCCACACCTAGTAGTGGAAGTGCTAGGTCATAAGGTATATGCACATATTAAACTGTTCTAGATAATGCCAAACTTTTTGCCAGAGTCATTGTACCAATTTAACCCTCCTATCATCAGAATATGCAAGTTTCTCTTGTTTTATACCCTTTCAAATACTTGATATTATAAGAGGTTTTAATTTTAGTCTGTCTGATAAGTGTATAGAGATTTTAATTTTCATTTCCCTAATTACACAAATGATATTGAATACCTTTATTTACATTTATTGATGATTTGGTTATCTTCTTTTATAAAGTACCTATTTACTCCTTTTGCTAAACTTTTGTGTTGGGTTATCTTTTATAGATTATATATATTTGCATAAACACATAATTATACGTGCATATTCTTGATACAAGTGCTTTGTTAGTAGAATGTGTACTTTTATCAATGAAATTTCTTACTGTTAATGTAAAGTTTATCATTCTTTTTTCTTTTTGGTTAGTGTTTTTGTGTCTTATCTGAAAACCTATAAATTTGCTCATATTTACTTTTTATTATTTCACATTTCTTATTTAATCCTATAACTCATATGTAATTGATTTTTGTGGAAATGATTATATTTTTCTCTGTTTCATTGGATTTGGTTTCTGTAGATATATCTTTTTCTTTTGTTTGGGCATTTCCCTGTTTCTTCATTTTGCTTAACTTTCTGTGTTGATTTCTGCACATTAAATAAAACAACCCCCTTTCCTGGTCTTGACAGACTGACCTTGTGTAGGAGAAGACAACCAGCCTGGCCTGAGATTCTGGGTACCTCTCAAACCTTTGTCCTTGTCCCTACTGCTGTCTGTGTCCTTAGTGGCCCCCAGGAGGTTAGATTAGGGTATGCCATGTTCCTTCAGTGCCCCAAAGGAGAGGGAAAAGCCCACAGGCTGTTCTGTCTCTTAAAGGACTACCAATTACCTGCCCTGTCAGCTTCCTGTTGCAGGCTAATTGGAAGCACCAAAAATTGGGCAGCAGCTTGGAAGGTTAAGGTGTTATCTATGCAGTCTAGCCCATATCAGGAAGAAAGTGGGAGCTGGGTGTTTTTGCCTACTTGCTCTGTGCTGAGTCATGGGGAATAGCTCTGGGAGTGCTTGTGTGTTCACATAATATCATTTCTTTATTCTCTGTGGTCCTGGGGGACTCATAAATACAGTTCCCAGAGCTAGGTTATTTACGAGCCAATCCCTTGTGTGGCAGCCATAGAACCAGGGGCACTAAATTTGCGAACAATTTCTCTCAGGGAGAAGCTGGAGACTGTTTTATTGCTGGGACAAACCAGGGAGAGAAGGCCCAGAAGTTTTATACATCCATTCATGCTCCCAGAACTACTAATTATGTGCCTTGTGAGCTCTCAGATGCAGGCTAATTAGAGGCATGGCATCGGGTAGCATCTAGGAAATCATGCAAATACCTTCCAGGGAGAAACTGGGAGCCTTACTTTTTTTGCCTGCTCCCTCTACACTGAGCCCAGTGAGACAGCCATAGGAAGCAAGAGCACTTCCATTTAAAACTACCCCCTTGTTTAATGTGTTCTCGAGGAACTCAAAGGGCTGAGCCCTGTTGGCTCTCAGAGCTAGGTAATTTGGGACCCAGTCCCTCAGGTGGCAGCCATAGTGTCAAGTGCTAGATGTGTGGATAAGCACTTTCCAGAGAGAAGCCAATACTTTGTTTTAGAGTTGGAGCAAAGCTGGAGGGAGAAGGTGGGGAAGTGCTCACAAGGCCCTGATGTCATGCTCCTGGAGAAACCCAGCCAGCTCCTAGATGCAGGCTTATTAGAAGCCTGACCCTCGGACAGCAGTTGGGAAAGTGTGCAGTTGGACCCCTTCCAGGGAGAAACTGCAAGCCTTGCCTTTTTGCCTGCGCCTTCTGCACTGAACCTGGGGGAGAGCTGTGGGGAGCTCCTGCACTTCTGTTTAAAACTGCCTCTTTGTTTAATATGGTCCTGGAGAACTCTGGACTGTCAAGCCCTTGAAATTTTTGCCTGTGTATTTACAAGTATAATTGCCTGAAATTTCCTTTCTCACATTGTCCTTTAGTTTTTGGTGTCAAGTATACTAGACGTAGGAATGAGAAGGCACATCTTCTCTCTGTTCCTTTTCTCTTGGAGGATCGTGTACAATTGGAATTTTTCTTTTTTATATATTTCACTTACCAAGGAGTTAATCTAGGCTTGGAATTTACTCATGGGAATGTTTTTCATTAAAGAATTCAATTTTTTTCTCACTCTTCTGTTTTATTCTTTTTTCAATTATTTTATTGAGATCATATTGGTTTATAACATAATTTCAGGTGTATATTTTTATATGTCAGTTTCTGTATAGACTGCATCTTGCTCACCACCAATAGTCTAATTTTTATCCATCACCATACGTATGTGCCACTTTACCCATTTTGCCCACCCTCCCTTCCCCTCTGGTAACCACTAATCTGTTCTCTTTATCCATGTGTTTGTTTATCTTCTACATATGAGTGAAATCATATGATATTGATCTTTCTCTGTCTTGCTTATTTCGCTTAACATAATACCCTCAAGGTCCATCCATGTTATTGCAATACCTTTTTTTGTCTTTTTTTATAGCTGAGTAGTATTCGATTGTATTTATGGACCACATCTTCTTTATCCAATCCTCAGTTGATGGGCAATTGGGTTGCTTCCACATCTTGGCTATTGTGCATAATGCTGCAATGAACATAGGGGTGCATAAATCTCTTTGAATTGCTGATTTCGTGTTCTTTCAGTAAATTCCCAGTAGTGGGATAGCCAGGTTGTATAGTATTTCTATTTTTAATTTTTTGAGAAATCGCCATACTGTTTTCCATAGTGTCTGCCCCAGTTTGCACTCCCACTAGCAATGTATGAGGGTTTCCTTTTCTCCACATCCTCTCCAACATTTGTAATTTTTTGTCTTCTTAATTATAACCATTCTGACAGGTGTAAGGTGACATATCATTGTAGTTTTGATTTACAGTTCCCTAATAACTAGTGATGTTAAACATCTTTTCACATTCCTGTTGTCCATCTGTATATCTTCTTTGGAAAAATGTCTGTTCATAACCTCTGCCCATTTTTGGATCCAATTGTTCGTTTTTTTGTAGTTGAGTTGTATGAGTTCCTTATATATTTTGGAAATTAACCTTTTGTCAGATATATGATTTGCAAATACTTTCTCCCAGTCGGTGGGTTGGCTTTTTGTTTTGTTGATGGTTTCCTTTGCTGTGCAGAAGGTTTTTAGTCTGATGTAGTACCATGTTTATTTTTTTTCTTTCTCTTGCCTGAGTAGACATAGTGTTCAAAAAGATACTGCTAGGTCCAATGTCAAAGAGTGTACTGCTTATATTTTCTTCTAGGAGTTTTATAGTTTCAGGTCTTACATTCAAGTCTTTAATCCATTTTGAGCTAATTTTTGTGTATGGTGTCTACTCTCATTCTTTTGCACATGGCTGTCCAGTATTCTTAACACCATTTATTGAAGAGACTTTCCTTTCTCCATTGTATTCTCTTGACTCCTTTGTCAAAGATTAACTGTCCATAGATGAGTGTGTTATTTCTGGGATTTCAATTCTGTTCCATTGAGCTGTGTTTCTGTTTTTGTGCCAGTACTTGTGTTTTAATTATTGTAGCTTTGTAGTATGTTTTGAAGTCAGAGATTGTGATGCCTTCAGCTTTGTTCTTTTTTCTCAGGATTGCTTCGGCTATTTAAGGTCTTTTGTTGTTCCATATAAATTTTAGAATTCTTTGTTCTATTTCCATGAGGAATATCATTGGGATTCTGATTGGGATTGCATTGACTCTGTAGATTGCTTTAGGTAATATGGACATTTTAACTATGTTTATTCTTTGAGTCTGTAAGTATGGAATATCTTTCTATCTCTTTAAGTCCTCTTTAAATTTCTTTCAATAATGTTTTAAGTGTGTAGGTCTTTCACCTCCTTGGTTAGATTTATTCCTGGATATTTTATTCTATTTGTTATGATTGTAAGTGGGATTGTGTTCTTGACTTCTCTTTCTGCTAGCTCATTGTTAGTGTATAGAAAACCAACTGATTTTTGTAAGTTGACTTTGTACCCTACAACTTTGCAGTAGTTGATTATTTCTAATAGTTTTCTGGTAGATTCTTTAGGGTTTTCTATATATAGGATCATTTCATCCACAAACAATGAGTTTCACTTCTTCCTTTTGAATTTGCATCCCTTTTATTTCTTTTCATTACCTAATTGCTCTGGCCAAAACCTCCAGCACTGTGTTAAATAGGAGTGGTGAGAGTGTGCAACCTTGTCTTGTTCCTGTTCTCAGAGGAATAGTTTTCAGTTTTTCACTGTTGAATGTGATGTTGGCTGTGGGTTTGTTGTACAAGGTCTTTATTATGTTGTGGTACTTTCCTTCTTTACCCATTTTATTGAGAGTTTTTATCATAAATGGATGTTGGATCTTATCAAATACTTTATCTGCATCTATTAAGAAGATCATGTAATTTTTATTCCTCATCATCTTAATGTGGTGTATCACATTGATTGATTTACAGATGTTGAATCATACCTGCATCCATGATATAAATCCCACTTGATTATGGTGTATGATCCTTTTACTGTATTACTGTATTCAGTTTGCCAATATTTTCTTGAGGATTTTTGCATCTATATTCATCAGCAATATTGGCCTGTAATTTTCCTTATTTGTGTTGTCCTTGTCTGGTTTTGGTATCAGGGTAATGTTGGCCTCATAGAATGAGTTAGGAAGTATTCCATCTTCTTCATTTTTATGCAATAGTTTGAGAAGGATAGGTATTTAATCTTCTTTGAATGTTTGGAAGAATTCTCCAGAGAAGCCATCTGGTCCTGGACTTTTGTTTTTTGGGAGGTTTTTGATTACTGTTTCAATCTCTTTACTTGTGATTAGGCTAGTCAGATTCTCCATTTCTTCTTGATTCAGTTTTGGGAGGATGTATGAATCTAAGAATATATCCATTTCTTTTAGGTTATCCAATTTGTAGGCATAAAGTGTTTCAGAGTATTCTTTTATAATCCTTTGTATTTCTGTGGTGTCCATTGTAATTTCTCCTCTTCATTTCTAACTTTATTTATTTGAGCCTTCTCTCTTTTTTCTTAGTGAACCTGGCTCTGGGTTTGTCAATTTTCTTTATCTTCTCCAAGAATCAGCTCTTAGTTTCTTTAATCCTTTCTACTTTTTTTTTAGTCTCTGTTTCATTATTTTTGCTCTAATTTTTATTATCTCCCTCCTTCTGCTGATTTGAGGCTTTGTTTGTTCTTCTTTTCTAGTTCTGTGAGGCATAGTTTAAGATTATTTATTTGGCATTTTTCTTGTTTGTTGAGGTGGACCTGTAGTGCTATAAATTTCCTTCTTAGAACTGCTTTTGCTGCATCTCAAAAGAGTTAATATGTTATATTTTCATTTTCATTTGTCTCCAGGTGTTTTTTGATTTCTCCTTGGATTCCTTCCGTGATCCAATAGTTGTTCAGTAGCATGTTGTTTAGTCTCCACATATTTGTGGCTTTTACAGCTTTTTTCTTATAGTTGATTTCTAGTCTCGTGTCATTGTGGTTGGAAAAGGTGCTTAATATGATTTCAATCTTCTTAAATTTTGAGGCTTGCCTTGCTTCCCAACATATGGTCCATCTTTGAGAATGTTCCATGTGCACTTGAGAAGAATGTGCATTCTGCTGTTTTTGGAGGGAATTTTTGATATATATCTATTAAGTCCATCTGGTCTTGTTTCATTTAAGGCCACTGTTTTCTTGTTGACTTTCTGTCTGGATGATCTATCTATTGATGTAAGTGGGGTCTTGAGGTCCCTTACTATTATTGCGTTACTGTCAATTTCTCCCTTTAGGTGTGTTAGCAGTTGCTTTATATACTTTGGTACTCCTGTGTTAGGTGCATATATATTCATAAATGTTATTTCCTTTTGGAAGAATGTCCCTTTTATCATTATATACTGCCCCTCTTTGTCTCTCATTGTCATTTTTATCTTGAAGTCTGCTTTGTCTGATATAAGTAGGGCAACACCTACTTTCTTTTGCTTGCCATTAGCTCAGAGTATAATCTTCCAACCCTTTACCCTGAACCTATGTTTGTCTTTAGAGTTGAGATGTGTTTCCTGGAAGGAGCATATTGTTGGTTCTTGTTTTTTAATCCATCCAGTCACTCTGTGTCTTTCGATTGGAGAATTCAATCCATTTACAGTTAGAGTGACTATTGATATATGAGGACTTAATACCTGCCATTTTATTTCTTGTTTTCCAGTTGTTCTATATTTCCATTCTTCCTCTTCCCTTGTATTTCTGACTACCTTTTCAGTTTGGTGGTTTTCTGTGATCACTTTCTCATTTTTCACTTTATTTATGATTTGTGGCTCTATTCTCATTCTATGTTTAGTAGTTACCATAAAGTTTGTATAAAAGATCTCATAGATGAGATAGTCCATTTTCTGATAGCCTCTTATCTCCATTAGCCTAAGCAGGTTCCATCTCTCTCCTCTTCCTCCTCTGTTATTAGTGTCACAAATTGTTCTATTTTAAATTAATAGCCAAGTTTGTAGTATACTGATGACAATGGCACTGGTGTTTTTTGTGTGTGCATGAGAAAGATTGGCCCTGAGCTAACATCTGTTGCCAATCTTCCCCTTTTTTGCTTGAGGAAGATTGTCACTGAGATGACATCTGTGCCAATCCTCCTCTAACTTTTCTATGTTGAACACCACCACAGCATGGCTTGTTGAGTGGTGTGTAGGTCCAATCCTGGCATACGAACCCGTGAACCCTGTGTCACCAAAGCAGAGTAGGTGAACTTAACCACTACGCCACTGGGCTGGCATACAAATTATTCATTTTTGTATTGTGAGTTTGTGACTAAGTTGAAGTGTTTATAGCTTTTTTTTTTGAGGAAGATTAGCCCTGAGCTAACATCTACTGCCAATCCTCTTCTTTTTTGCTGAAGAAAGTTGGCCCTGAGCTAACATCCGTGCCCATCTTCCTCTATTTTATATGTAGGATGCCTGTCACAGAATAGCTTGATAAGCAGTGCATAGGTCCACTCTTGGGATCTGAACCGGTGAACCTTGGGCCACCAATGTGGAGCATACAAACTTAACTGCTATGCCACCAGGCCAGCCCCTATTTATAGTTATTTTTGATACTTTCCTTCCTTTTATCTTTTATGTTATAATTGTTTGCTAACCTGTTCTTATAGAGAGCTGCAATTTTCTGATTTTGTCTATTTATTTCCCTACTCAAAGCTTTGTAAACTTTGCCTTTTTGTTTCAGGTGGGAGGGCTTCCTTCATCATTTCTTGTAAGGGAAGTCTAGTGGGAATGAACTCTCTCAGCTTTTGTTTATCTGGAAAGATTTTATTTCTCCATGATATCTGAAGGATAGTTTTGCCAGATAGAGTATTCTTGCCTGAAAGTTTTTGTCTTTCAGTATTCTGAATATGTCATTCCATTCTCTCCTAGCCTATAAAGTTTCTTCTGAGAAATCCACTGAAAGCCTGATAGGGGTTCCTTTGTAGGTTATTTTCTTCTGCCTTTCTGCCCTTTACATTTTTTCTTTGTCATTGACTTTTGAGAGTTTTAGTGTTATACACCTTGGAGAAGGTCTTTTTGCCTTAATGTAATTAGTAGTTCTATTGACTTCATGTACTTGTAAGTCCAGTTTCTTCTACATGTTTTGGGAATTTCTCAGCTATTATTTCTTGGAACAAGCTCTCTGCTGCTTTCTCCCTCACTTCTCCCTCTGGAATACCTGTAAGCCTTATATTGCATTTCTTCATTTTTAAAAAAATCTTAGTTCTCTCTCCTCTACCTGTAGCATTTCTATTTTTCTGTCTTCTAATTCACTAACCCTCTCCTCTATAACATCAGCTCTATTTTTTATGGTTTCTAGATTATTTTTTATCTCATTAATTGTGTTCTTCATATTCAGAATTTCTCTTTGTTTCTTTTAGAGTTTCAATCTGTTTTGTGAAGTATTCCTTCTGCTCATTCATTTTATTCATGAGCTCATCAAATTTTCTTTCTGAGTTTTCTTGTAACTCATTGAGTTTCTTTATGACAGTTATTTTGAATTCTCTGTCATTTAGATTGTAAATTTCTGTGACTTCAGGATTGGTTTCTGGAGACTTGTCATTTTCCTTCTTCTCTGAAGTGTTACTGTAGTTTTTCATGGTGTTTGATGAATTGACCCTTGACTGGGGCATTTGTGGTAGTGTCAGGACACAGATTCCACCTGCCACTGCTGGGGGTGTGGAGCAGGAGCTGTGTTTTCTGATCCTGCTACATCTCCTGGGTGTTGTGTAGGTACAGCTACTCTGTGCTTTCCCAGGCTGGCACCAGTCACTCTGCAGGTTGTGCTCACTTGGGCAGGGGCTTTGTGCTGGGTAGGTAGGTCATGCTCCATAAGCAAGGCCTCTGTGCTACACAAAGGGACTGACTGAGCTGCTGCATGCTACGCAGGACAGCACCTATGCAGAATCTGAGCTGCCACTCTGTGGGTCCCATGGGCTGCTGTGATCCATGGGCAGGGCACCTTCTTGCAGGTGGGGCACCTTCTTGCTTCCACTGTGCTAGGAGAAAGAGGTGCCCACACTTGGACTGAGCTACCACTCAATGGATCTGGCAGACTGCTGTGCTCTGTGGGTAGCAGCACCTTCTGAGTGGATGGGCACCTTCACAGGGTCTGAGCTGTGCCACTTAATGTAGATTGTTCCCACCAGTAGAGCTGCTATGGCACAGTGGTAGCTCCCACAGGCTGGGCTGCAACTCTGAAAGTGTTCGAGTAGCCCAGGCAATCCTTTTCTTACAGTCACACCAGCCACTGTGTGAGGATCTGTGACCTGGTTCACTGCTGCTGGTGAGGGGGAGAGGTGTGCTCACCCAGTTCCATTGCCTCCCAGGGATCCAGTCCACCTACCTTCAGATGTATAGCTGCATGGATTTCTCAGAAGTCCTGTTGTGCTGTGCAGGGAATCCTATGGTGCTTAGTGAATCTCCATTTAGTTGTAACTTAAAGAGGAGAGACTAAGAGAATAACTTACTCCACCATAATGCTGACGTCACATTCCTAAAGGATTCAATTTTTGAAAGAGTTTTAGACTATTTAGGTTTTCTCTTTCTTCTTGTGCCAGTTTGAGTCAGTTTTATTTTCTACAGATCTGTCAATTTATCTAAAATTTTAAAATTTCTGCTTAATTAATATATATGTTTTCTTTCCTTCACATTCTATTTATTTGATAGATAAAGGGAACAAATCTATTTTCTGATTTCAGTCTTCTAATTTAAGGCTGTAATTGTTATCTGAATAGTATTTTAGCTGTATCTCACAGTTTTTGAAATATAGTATTTGTGTTTTTATTCATTGCAAAATATGTCTAATTTTCAAGTATTTTTTCTTTGACTCAAGAATTATTTAGGTACATTTTTCTTAATTTCAAAAAGCATAGTGTATTGGTTCTGTAAGACTGCTATAAGAAAGTACCACAAACTGAATGGCTTAAACAACAGAGATGTATTGTCTCAGCATTTGGAGGCTAGAAGTCAGAGATCAATGTTTTGGCAAGGTTGTTTTCTTCTGAAAGATGTAAACGAGAACCTCTTACATGCTTTTCTCCTAGCTTTTGGTTGTTTGTGGCAATGTTTTGGCATTACTCAGCTTGTAGATGCATCACCCAACCTCTGTCTTCCTCTTAACATGGCATTCTTCCTGTGCACATATGTCTGTGTTCAAACTTCCATTTTTTATGAGGACACCAGTCATATTGAGTTAGGGTTCACCCTAATGACCTCGTTTTAACTTGATCATCTGAAAAGCCTCAATTTCCAAAGAAGGTCACATTCATAATTATTGAGGGTAAAGACTTTGCTGTAGACTGAATATTTGTGTCCCTCTAAAATTGACATTTTGAAACTTAATCCCCAGTGTGATGGTATTTAGAGATGTGGTCTTTGAGAGTGGTTAGGCATGAAGGTAGAGCCCTCATGAATGGTGTTAGTGCTCTTATAAAGAGACCTCAGAGAGCTCCCTTGCAACTTCCCACAATGAGAGGAGACAGAAAGAAGATGGCTGTCTATGAACGAGGAAGTGGGCCTTCACCAAACACTGAGTTTGCTAAGCCCTTGATCTTGGACTCTCCAGCCTATAGACCTGTGAGAAATAAATCTCTATTGTTTATAAGCCACACTGTTCATGGTATTTTTGTTATGGCAGCCTCAATGGGCTAGGGCAGAATTCAACATCTTTTTTGGGGAGACACAATTCAACCTATATGAGGAATTTATTTTTCACATTATCTTCCTGTTATTGATTTCCAACATAATTTCATCTGAGACTAAAATCAAGGTGATGTTTATTCTTTGATACACGAGACTTGCCTTTTTGCTAGTTTGGAGTAATTTTTGGTAAGCATTCCATAGCTTCTTGAAAAGCATATATACTTTACACTTGTTGGATGCAGTGTTCTACAGATATCAATTAGGTTGAGGTTGCTAACCATGGTGTTAAAAATTTCTATATTCTGCCATACTTACTTTTCTGCCTTTTTTCTCCATTGCTGAGTGAAGTGTGATAAAATCTTCTACTGTGATTGGAGATTTATTTATCCTTGATTTACTTAGTTATAAACATGTTATTAGATGCACATTTAGTTTATAAATTGTTGATGACATTTGAATATTTTATCACTAAAAAATGACTTTCTTTATGTTTAGTAAAGCTTAATGTCTTAGTATCTACTTTGCTGTAAATATAGCTATACCAGATTTCTTTTGATGAGTAATTGTTCTGATTATACTTTTCTGTTCTTTTATTTTTAATATTTGTGTATTCTTATTTTTATATGTCTTTTGTAATGTGCATGCATATAGTTTGAATTTTTACTGAGCATCCTTTTCTTTCAATTTCACCAGTTAATTTATATTTAGTGTAATTATTGACATGATCAATTTAAAAGCTATCAAATTATTTTGTTCTTTCTATTTGTTTCACCCATTTTATTTATTTATTTTTTTAGTCCCATTACATCTTACCTACCTATGTTTACATCGGTTATGTTCTTTTATCATTAAATTTTCTACTTCTAGTATTTTGGAAGTTATCTGCTTTTTTTCTATTCTTGTAAATAGTTCCCATAAAAATTGCAACACACATCATTGTCTTATCTAATTTAATGTTAACTGATACCTTTGTTCTATTTTTGGAATACAAGGATCTTAGAAGACTTGAAATCCCTTAAACTCCTTCCTGAAATATATGTAGAATTTTAAATCTATTTTATAACTTCTATGAGATGTTGTTTTATATAGTACACTTTTATTCGGATCTAGTTGCATATTTACTACTTCCTACATCTTTATCCCTTCATATGGGATGATTTTCTGTTCCAGCAGCATATTCTAAAATGTTTTGTAATGTATGTCTTTAAGGGCTAATTATTTCAGTTTTGCTTAGTTAAAAATGTTTTTATTTTACTCATTATTTATTATGGTTAATTTTGTGTGCCCACTTGACTGGGCCATAGGGTGCCTCGATATTTGGTCAACATTATTCTGGGTGTGTCTGTGAGGGTGCTTCTGGATGAGATTAATATTTCAATCAGGAGACTGAGTAAAGCGGATTGCCTTCCCTAATGTGGGTGGGCCTCATCTAATCAATTGAAAGTCTGAATGGAAAACAAGGACTGACCCTCCTGGGAATAAATGAGAACTCCTCCTAACTCCCTGCCTTGAGCTAGGATATCAGTCTCTTCCGGCCTTTGGAGGGAAATTGAAACACCACTCTTCTTGGGTCTCCAGTATGCTGGCTTTCAGACTGGAACTTACACCATTGGCTTTTCTGGTTTTCAGGCCTTTGGACTCAGACTGTAACTACCTGTTGGCTCTCCTGAGTCTCCAGTTTGCCAACTGCAGGTCTTGGAGCTTCTCAGCTGCCATAATCTTGTGAGTCAATTCCTCATAATAAATCTCTTTATATATGTAAAATATGTAAATCAAGTTGCATTTTGTGTAAGAAGTGGTTACTCTTCTTTTGCCTCTACTCCTACAATATGTTCCTTCAGGAGTTAAAGCATGAATGACTTTTATTGGAGGCTCACCAAGAACTCTGATTTTTTCACTCTAAAAGTACAGTTTAGCCTCTCAGTTGCCTCTTTTTTATTAATCGGCATACGCTTTTATGTAAAATCACCTTTATGTCAAAGTTTAATTCTATGAGTTCTTATCTCCTTATCATATGTTATGTATTGCTGTGTAACAAATTACCCCCAAAGTTGGCAGCTTAAAAGGGCAAACATTTATTATCTCATAGTTTCTGTGGGTCAGGAATTTGGGCATGTCATAAATAGGAACCTCAGCATCAAGGCCTCTCAGAGGGCTGCAATCAAGGTGTAGACCGGGGCTTCAATTTCATCTGTGGGTTTGACTGGGGGCAGAATTGCTTCTAACTTCACATGGTTGTTGGCAGGATTCAGCTCCTTGTGACAGAGATGTTGGACTGGGGACTTCTGTTTCTCACTGGCTGTTGGCTTGAGCCATCCTTCACTTTTTTACTATGTTGGCCTTTCCATAGGGCAGAAAACAACATGGCAGCTGGCTTCTATCAGTGATATCACAAGAGAGAGTGAGCAGGAAAGGGTGAGAAAGATGGAAGCTTGAGTCCTTTTGTAATCTAACCTTGCAAGTGACATTCCATCACTTTTGCTATATACTATCCATTAGAAATGAGGGACTAAATACGAAAGGATTGCATAAAAGCCTGAATACCAGGAGGCAAGGATCATTGGGAGCCATCTTAAAAGTTGCCTACCCTACCCTTGGGTTTTTTGGGGGAAGTTCCCTACTAATTTGTTAGATTTTCATTAGTTTTAAGAATATTTAATAAATATATCATCTGCCTTTTTTCCCTGCTTTCAAAAGTCCAGAACACTTAGTTCCTGTTACCATATTCTAAACAATGTGTACCTTTTTCCCTCAGAAAGAGAAAAACAAAGAGCAGGCTTCCGCATTTCAAACGATTATGTTCTCTTGGTCACTGGAAGAAACTGTTGGATTGAGATTTTATGATAGATTTTGGAGAATGCAGATGAATTAAGAGCATGATTCCTTCCCTAAACCAAGTCTTGAATAAAGTAGAGGCAGAGGGAGAGTACAGAGTGAAGGAAGAAGGACAGCTTAGATAGTGGTGGGTCACTGTTTCTATCTCCTATCCTGGGATTCATATAATGGGAGGGGAGGGAAATGGAATCAAGCAATGGAGCACAGAAACTCTGGGCAGAGTCTGAGAGTACAGTACACTAGTGTTTCCTTGTGTTAGCAGAGCTCAAAGAGGTGGCAAGACCATAGCATAGCATCAATTGCATAGTTTTCTTTAGTCGATAAGTCTGAGATAGTCTCACAGCACTGATTCCCTTTCCCTCACACAGGTGCTCCAGCACAAGAGGGGAGCAGTAGTAGAATCCCTTTGTGGCTGAGATCAGCATGGAAGAGGTGAAACCAGAGATGTTCCCTCCTGAATTTCTGCTAACCTAGAGTGATGCCTGAGTAGCAGAATTATTCCATGAACTGAAGCATGAGCCTCATGCAAAGAGTTTTAAGAATTTTGTTAAGACTAAGAGGCAACTCAGCTGTGGTACATTGACTAGTGACTGAAGATCAAGTAGGAATGAAGATATCTTAGTAATGTTAACATAATCAATGCTTTCCCAGATGCCTCACCACTGCTTAACTCCTCTGGGACTTGTAAGTAACTTGAAGAAAAGAGGAACAGCTCTGAATTGACTAAGTTTAAGTTTCTGTGACCAGATGGAATGAGGTTCATAATAGGAATTAAGTTCATTTATAAAAAAATAAAGTTAAACTTGTGCAAATGTGCCAGTGGACTGATATTCATACCCTCTACTTCAATTGAACTCCATTATGCCAAAACATCTCTTCATTCTCTCTCCTCCCCCTCCCAACCTACTTTCTCTTCTGGCCTCTTTAGTTTAGTGAGCTATATCACTAACTATCTCTTTGTCAATTTTGAAATCTCAGTATCATCTTTCATATCTTCTTATTAAATCATATGGCCACTACATTCTGTCAATCCTACTTCTGAAATTCATCCTGAATCTCTTCTTTCTTCTTAGTCTTCACTACCAGTGTTCCAGTCCTAGATTACTGAAATATAATCATGTTGCCTAGTGGGATCATATGGAATTTCTGTTTTTTGAAGGGAAGGGGCAGAAGGAAGGTGAAAAGGGTAAAGGGGAACAGGTGAACAGTGGTGGATGGCAACTAGACTTTTGGTGGTGAACACTTCCCCATCTAATTAACCTCAATCTAATTGATATCTGTATTAGATGCAGTCTATATAGAAGTTGAAATATAATAATGAAATTTATATAATGTTATAAACCAATGTGACCTCCATAAAAACAATCTTGCATAAATATATTGTGTTTATATAAGATTGTATATCTCATAAACAGCAAATATACCTTATTTTCAAAACCACACGAAATTTTAACAAACACCAATTTTATCTGAGACTAAAAAGAATGATTCGATAAATTCCAAAAAGCTATGGGACAGATCACATTCTCTGGCCTGATGAAATTACAGTTAACATGTACGGAGCTTACATTGAGGTCAGGAGCATTTCAGAAATGTACATATATTATCTCATATAATCCTTATAATTCCGTGATGTAGGTGCTATTGTTATCTTGTTTATAGATAAGGAAACTGAGGCAGAGAGAGACTAAAGACCTTACCCAAGGTCAAACTGTTAGTAAGTGGTGGGGCTGGGATATAGTTCTATAGACGAAACAACAATGTGGTGGCTATAAATTGGGGAAATTAAAATAAAAGTGCACACAGGAAAACAGAGTGTAAGCCTTTATAAAATTTCTATTTACTTTAACCTGACCATCTAAACATATAATTATCATGAATTTCCATTATCCATCATATTAATTATTCTTATATAGACAAGGGAGTTTTAAACATTTTTAATTTCTTTTCCTGGAGTCTGCAGAAGATGGAGCTAGACTTTTCACCACATCTTTTTTTTCTTCAATTCAGTCTTCTTCAGTCTGCAGCAGATGCTCCAGTCAGCACAGTATCTAATTGCGAATTCATCAGCATTGCACTTCATTCTGCAATTATAGTATCCTGAACGACATACCTCCTTAAAAAATAAGCTTCTGGCTTTGAAAAGAGAAAACATTATATTATGTTACTTACTGGTATATTTTAATGTCTGAAGTGTTTCATAATAAATTAAAACAGAAAAAAAAAAATAATCCAGGAGAGAAAATTAGAGATATTGAATAAAGGTAAACCAGAATTTCTTCTGTAAGGAGAGTAGATAAATGAGGCAGTAGCTGGAAAAGGGCAGAGTTTTTGATGAGAACTATTACGGGATATGTCTGTCTAAAATGAATGCTCTATTTAGGGCTGAGGAGCCATGATGCAAGAAGGAATGTTTAATTTCAGAAATGAAGTCCTTAAGAATTGAGTGGGGATAAAATCAAGTGTACAAGTGAAAGGGTTAACCTTAAATCAGAGAATGAAGAGAAGGTAGAGTAAGGTGAAATTAGGTGAAGATATTTGGTGGTGGGAAGATGGGGAAGTTATTTCTTGTTGCTTTTACCTTCTTGGCGAAATAAAAAAAAAGGCACCAATTGAGAGTGAGAAGGGGCCAGGGGGATTTGGGTCTTGGTTCCAACTTTTCAGTGTATTTAGGCTCAAAACTTCATTTTACTGGGGAAGTTTCAGAGATCTGCACAAGATTCCACAAGGCGTAATCTCTCACTTTGGTTTCCAGTTTTCTCTCTTTCTTTCACACACACACACACCTACACACACACACACACACAAACACACACACAGAGGCATTTCCTTCTATCCTTTGCCCCCCAAAAAACCTATCTTAAGTTTTATAGTAATCATTTCCTTACTTGTTAAAAAAAGGGGTTTTTTTTTTTGAGGAAGATTAGCCCTGAGCTAACATCCACGGCCAAGCCTCCTCTTTTTCCTGAGGAAGATTGGCCCTGGGCTAACATCCGTGCCCGTCTTCCTCTATTTTATTTGGGAGATGCCTGCCACAGTATGACTTGATAAGTGGTGCATAACTCCGAGCCTGGGATCCTAACTGACAAATCCTGGCTGGTGAAGAGGAGAGTGCAAACTTAACTGCTATGCCACCTGGCTGGCGCCTAAAAATAGTTTTATATTACCTGAGTTTTCACCCTTAGACAGTATAGTTTTTTCTCATTATAATTTTTATATTCCCTTTAAGTCTACAGGTCCTTCCAGAATCCTTTCCTTACAATATTTATACTGAGAAAGTTGAAATGAAAAATCTGTAGCATTTTCCACAGTTTATATTTTTCTGATTGCATACTCTCAGAGAATTCAGCATGTTCCTGTGTCCTCTGTATTTTCAGCAAATTGGCAGCTAGCTTCAGAGTCTTGATCGGACTCATTTTTGATTCCTTTAGCTAGCTGTACTGTAGTTGGTGTTGTGTGTGTGTGTGTGTGTGTGTGTGTGTGTGTGTGTGTGTGTGTGTGTGTATGTGAGGCCCATAATGTCTGGTTATCTCTCTTTTGGAGATAATAGCAGCCATTGATTCTCAATGGCTAGATTCGTTAATACAATGGGGCTTGTACATGGGGATACTGTAATTATATAATGTCTTTTGCCTTGTTTAGTTGTAATATTTTAGTAAGGTGATGTTTTCTTTAATCTATTTTGTTTTTTAAGCCACTTTATTATGATATGACTAATGTGCAAAAAGCTGTGCATGTTTAATGTATACCACTCAATAAGTTTGGGGACAAGTAAGCAACTGTCAAATCATCACCACCATCAAGGCCACAGACATATTTATCACCTACCAAAGTTTCCTTCCACCTCCATTATTAATATCATGATTATTATTATTAGTAGTAAGAATACTTAGCATAAGATCTATCCTCTTAGCAAAGTTTTAGTATACAATACAGTATTGCTAGTTATAGGTACTATGTGTATAGCAGAACTTCAGAACTTATTTATCTTGTGTACTGAAGCTTGTACCCTTTGACCAACAACCTCCCATTTCCTTCATCCCTCAGCTCTAGGTAACCACTACTCTACTCTCTATCACTATGAGCTTGATTTTTTTAGATTTCACATACGAATGAGATCATGCAGTGTTTCTCTTTCTGTGTCTGGCTTATTTCACTTAGCATATGTCTTTCAGGTCCATCTAAGTTGTCACAAATGACAGGATTTCCTTTCTTTTTAAGGGTGAATAATGACCCATTTTTTCTATATACCACATTTTCTTCTTGTGTGTGTGTGTTTTTCACTTTTATTGAGGAATGATTGACTAATAAAAATTGTATATATTTAAGGTGTACAATGTGCTGTTTTGATATAATATACATTGTGAATTGATTAGTATCACAAGATAATTAACATATCTACCATCTCAGATAGTTTAGTTATCTTCTTTTTTGTGTGATAAGATCCCTCCAGATCTACTTTCTGAGCAAAATTCATGTATCTAATATATTATTATTAATTATAGTCACTGTGCTGTACATGAAGTCTCTAGAACTTGTTCATTTTATAACTGAAAGTTTGTACCCTTTGAGCAATATCTCTCTATTCTCCCACACCTACTCCCTGGGAACCACCATTATGTTGTCTACTTCTTTAAGTTGAACTTTTTTTACATTCCACATATAAATGAGATCATACAGTATTGGTCTTTCTGTGTCTGACTTATTTGACTTAGCATAAATCCTTCAGGTTTGTCCATGTTGTAAATGGTATAATTTATTTTTTTTCATGCTGAATAACATTCTTTTGTATGCATATACCAAAATTTCTTTACTCATTCATCCATCGACAGACTTTTAGGTTGTTTCCATATCTTGGCTAGTGTGAACAAAGCTGCAATGAACACGGGAGTACAGCTCTCTCTTCAATATCCTGATTTTGTTTCCTTTGGATATATACTCAGAAGTGGGATTGCTGGATCATAAGGTAGTTCTAATTTTAATTTTTTGAGGAACTTTCATACTGTTTTCCATAATGGCTGTACCAATTTACATTCCTCCCCAAAGTGGACAAGGGTTCCCTTTACTCCACTTGTTATCTTTTTGTTTCACAATAGCTATTGTAATAGATGTGAGGTTATATCTCATTGTGGTTTTAATTTGCATTTCCCTGATTAATGATGTTGAACACCTTTTTGTATTCCTGTTGGATATTCGTGTATCTTATTTGGAAAAATATTCAAGTCTTTTGCTCATTTTTAAATTTGTTTATTATTAGTTTTGTCTATTGAGTTGTGTGAGTTTCTTGTATATTTTCAATATGAACCCATTATTGGGTATATGGTTTCCAAATATTTTCTCCTTTTCACACTGTTGATTGTTCCCTTTGCTGTGCAGAAGGTTTTTAATTTGATGCAGTCCTACTTGTCTCATTTTTCCTGTGTTGCTTGTGCTTTGGTGCATATCCAAGAAATCATTGCCAAGACTAGTGTCATGAGGCTCTTCTTCCATGTTTTCTTCTAGGAATTTTATAGTTTCAGATCTCATGTTTAAATCTTTAATCCATTTTGAATAGATTTTTCTCTATCTATGTACTCATTTGCATGTGACTGTCCAGTTTTCCTAACACTGTTTGTTGAAGGGACTGTCCTTTCTCCATTGTGTAGTCTTGACACCCTTGTCAAATATCATCAGTTCACTCTACATGCAAAGGTTTATTTCTGGGCTCTCTATTCTCTTCTATTCATCAGCATGTCTTTTTTTATGTCAGTATCATACTTTAAAAATTATTGTAGCTTTGTAATATATTTCAAAATCAGGAAGTGTGATGCCTCCAGCTTTGTTCTTCTTTCACAAAACTGTTTCGGCTATTCAGGGACTTTTGTGTTTCCATATGAATTTTAGGATTTTGCTTTCTTTCTTCTTAATATTTTTTACTTTGTCTTAAATTTTTCTTTTAAAAATGTTTTAGGATTGTTTTTTCTATTTCTATAAAAATGACATTAGGATTTTCATAGGGATTTTATTGAATCTGTAGATTGCTTTGGGTGGTATGAACATTTTAACAATATTAATTCTCTCAATCCATGAACACAGGGTATCTTTCCACTTATTTGTATCTTCTTTAATTTCTTTCATTGTTTTGTAGTTTTCAGTGTAACATCTTTCACCTCCTTGGTTAAGTTGTATTCCTAAGTATTTTATTTCTTTGATGTTATTGTAAATGGGATTAGTCTCATAGATTCTTTTTTGAATAGTTTGTTGTTAGTGTCTGGAAATGTTACTGGTTTTTGTATGTTGATTTTATATTTTGTAATTTATGAATTCTTTTACTAATTCTAACAGTTTTTTGGTGGCATCTTAGGGTTTCTACACATAAAATCATGTCACCTGCCCATGGAGATAAATAACTCTTCCTCTTGATTTGGATACTTTAAATTTCTTGTTCTTGACTAATTGCTCTGGCTAGGACGTCCAGTACTATGTTGAATAGAAATGGCAAATGTGGGCCTGCTTGCCTTGTTCCTGATCTTAGAGGAAAAGCTTTCAGTTTTTTACTGTTGAGTATGTGAAAACTTTCAACATTTCTTGTAAGGCAATTCTACTGATGACACATTTCCTCAAATTTTGTTTGTCTTAGAAATTCTTTATTTTATAAATCAGACAGAGAATGGCAAATACTGTATGTTAATCATTTATATGTGTAATCTACAAAAAGCTGAACTCATAGAAAACAGAGAGTAGAATGGTAGTTACCAGAGGCTGAAGGGCTGGAGGAAATGGGCAGATGTTGGTCAAAGGATACAAGTGCCCACTTATAAGATGAATAAGTTCTAGTAATCTAATATACAGAATGGCGATTGTAGTTAATAATACTGTTATTATATACTTGAAAGTTGTTAGGAAAGCAGACCTTAATTGTTCTCAGCCCCCAAAATAAATGGTAATTATATGCCATAATGGAGGTGTTAGTTATGTTGACAATCATTTTGCAATATATACTCATATCAAATCAATATATAGTACACCTTAAACTTACACAATGCTATATGTTAATTATATCTCAATAAAGCTGGAAAAAATAAAATGAAATAAAATTTATGTTTAGAAAAGATAAAACAAAAGCAAAGTTTATTACCAGAATTTCCCAGCTATATTCCTTAATAAGTCATTCTCAGATATGTGAATGGGTTCTGTGTAAAGAAATGAAAATCAAAAAAAAGTTTGCAATGAAATAAAATTAGAGTTTGTGTAATTAAAAAGGAAATTCTTTATTTCTTCACTCTAGCAGGATAATTTTTTTGGAAAGAGAATTCTAGGTTGGCATGGTATTTTTTCTTTCAAGACTTTAAATATTTTACTTCACTTTCCTTGCTAGCATGGTTTCTGAAAAGAAGTCTGTTGTAATTCTTATCTTTGTTTATCTATAGAAAAGATTTTTTCCTGCTGCTTCTTTCAAGATTTTCTCTGTCTTTGATTTTCTGCAGGTTGAATGTGATATTTCTAGGTTTAGATAGATATATATTTTTTGGTATTTATCTTTCTTGGTGTTCTCTGTGCTTCCTGGATCTGTATTGTGTCTATCATTAATTTTGGGAAATTCTCAGCCATTATTGCTTCAAATGTATCTTTTTTTCCCTTTCCTTCTTTCTTCTCTTCCTGTTATTCCCATTAAACATATTTTGCACCTTTTGTAATGTCTCACAGTTATCGAATATTCTGTTCATTTCATTCTTTTTTTCTCTGTCTTTCAGTTTTGGAAGTTTCTATTGACATTTCTTCAAGCTCACTGATTCTTTCATCACATGTGTCCAGTCTGTTGATGAGGTCATTGTTATGGCCTGAATTGTGTTCTGCCAAAATTCCTATTTTCATATCCCAACCTCTAGTTCTACATAATGTAACCATATTTGGAAAGAAGATTTTTAAAGAGACTAAATTAAACTGAGAAAATTATGGTGAAGCCCTAATCCAGTATCATTGATATCCTTATAAGAAGATGAAGAGACACTGGGGATGTGCAGTGGCGGAGGAAAGTCCATGTGAGGACACAGTGAGTATGCAGTCATCTGCAAGCCAGGGAGAGTGGCTTCAGAGAGCACCATAACTGCTGATACCTTGATCTTGAACTTTTAGCTTCCAGAGCTGTGGGAAAATAAATTTTTATTTGAGCCACTTGGTCTGTGTTATTTTATTATGGCAGCCCTAGCAAACTAATACACTCATCAAAGGCATTCTTCATTTGGCTACAGTGTTTTGATTTCTAGCATTTCCTTTGATTCTTTGTTAGAGTTTCTATCTCTTTGCCTACATTATCCATTTGTTCTTGAATGTTGTCCACTCTTCGATTAGAACCCTTAGCATATTAATCATAGTTGTTTTAAATCTTCAATCTGGTAATTCCAACACCTCTGTCATATCTGTGTCTGGTTTTGATGCTTTTTCTGACTCTCCAAACTGTGTTTTTTGTCTTTTAGTAAGTCATAAATTTTTGTTGAAAACTGGACGTGATGTACTGGGCTAAAGGAACTGAAATAATAAATCTTTAGTGTGAGGTTTTCTGTTTATCTCACTAGGGGTTAAGCTGTTTTTACTGTTTGCTGCAGCAGTAGCTGTCAGAAGCTAAAATTTTCTCTGGTTACCTGGTGTTTGTATTACTTGTTGCCTTTGGATTTCTCTAGAGACTTCTTCTTGAATAAGAATGTCTGAGACATGCAATTCTTCCAGATGTTTTCCTGTATTGATATTATGGTGTAGGGGCTGAGAAATAATTTTGTAGTCCTATGATTAGGTATTAGTCTTTTTGTGAACCTGTACTCCTTGGCTGTGACCTTCACAACTGTTTCTCCGTTTTTGTCCCTTAGGAGAGAAAAATATCTAGAAGAGACTGGAGTTGGGTATTTCCCTTCCACATATGGAAGGCTAGATCAAGCTAGAGTTGGATATTTCACATTCACCTGGTCATTGAAGCTCTGGTAAAACCCCAGTTGATAAGGTCCTGGTAAAATAGTTTCTCTTGAGGGCAAGCCGTGTTAAGAAGAACACATTGCTCTGGGAGTATTTCAAAATGGCTACCTTCCCCTCCCACTGTTGGAAATATGAGGGGATTTTTTCCCCCTGATCATCATTGTGAAAACTTGATAGGGCTCCAGGAGGTAAAATTCACAATAGTGTGAGAGTAATGCTAAGACTGGAGTTTTTACCCCTGGAGCTTTAACTCATAAATTTGTCCATGTTTAGCTTCCTGCAATTTGCCAATTACCCTGGAAATAGTTTCCATGGATGGTGCTCCTGCGCTTCTGTTCTGGTAAGTTTTGACTTTCTGTATCTGCCTGTCTGTCTCTCTAATTTTGTGGGCTGTGGTTTGCCCTGTGACCTCAGTTCTCTGATGGATTCAAGAAGAATTATTGATTTTCAGCTTTTCTTTTAAAAATTACTTTATTGGGGCCATATTGGCTTATAATATTGTGTAAATTTCAGGTCTACATTATTATATTTCAGTTTCTGTATAGACTGCACTGTGTTCACCACTGATGGTCTAGTTTTTGTTGTTGTTGTTGTTGTTTTTGGCAAAGAAGATTGGCCCTGAGCTAACATCTTTGCCAATCTTCCTCTATTTTGCATGTGGGATGGCACCACAGCATGGCTTGATGAGCCTTACATAGGTCTGTGCCCATGATCTGATCCCATGAACCCTGGGCCACTAAAGTGGAGTGCGTGAACTTAACCACTACAGCACTGGGCCAGCCCCTCAGTAGTCTAAGTTTTATCTGTCACCATACATATGTGCCCCTTTACCTCTTTTGCCCTCCCCTAACTCCCTTCCCCTCTGGTAACCATTAATCTGTTCTCCTTATATATGTGTTTGTTTTGTTTGTCTTTCACATATGAATGAAATCATATGGTATTTGTCTTCCTCTCTCTGACTTATTTTGCTTAGCATAACACCCTCTAGGTGCATCCATTTTGTTGTAAATGGCACAGTGTTGTCTTTTTCATGGCTGAGTAGTGTTCTGTTATATATATATATACACCAAATCTTCTTTATCCATTGATCCTTTGATGGGCACTTGGGTTGCTTCCATATCTTGGCTATTGTGAATAATGCTGCAATGAACATAGGGGTGCATAAATCTTTTCTAATTATTGGTTTCACATTCTTTGGATAAATATGCAGTAGTGGATTAGCCAGATCATACAGTAGTTCTATTTTTAGGTTTTTTTAGAAATCTCCATACTGTTTTCCATAGTGGGTGCACCAGTTTGAGCTCCCACAAGAAGTGTTTGAGTGTTCTCTTTTCTCCGCATCCTCTTCAAGACTTTGTATTTCTTGTCTTGTTAATTATAACCATTCTGATAGATGTGAGGTGATTTCTAATTGTAGTTTTTATTTTCATTTCCCTAATAATTAGTGGTGTTGAACATCTTTTTGTGTGGCTGTTGGCCATATGTATATCTTCTTTGGAAAAATGTCTGTTCATATCCTCTGCCCATTTTTTGATTGGACTTTTTGTTTCTTTGTTGTTGAGTTGTATGAGTTCCTTATACATTTTGGAAATAAACCTCTTGTTGGATATATGATTTGCAAATATTTTCTCCCAGTTGGTGGATTGTCTTTTGATATTGTTGATGGTTTCCTTTGCTGTGCAGAAGCTTCTTAGTCTGATATAGTCCCATTTGTTTACTTTTTCTTTTGTTTCTCTTGCATGAGTAGTCATGGTATTCAAAAAGATACTGCTAACTGATGTCGAAGAGTGTACTGCCTATATTTTCTTCCAGGAGTTTTATGGTTTCAGGTCTTACATTCAAGTCTTTAATCCATTTTGAGTTAATTTTTGTGTATGATGTAAGATAATGGTCTACTTTCCTTCTTTTGCAAGTGGTGGTCCAGTGTTCCCAACACCATTTATTGAAGAGACTTTCCTTTCTCCATTGTATGTTCTTGGCTCCTTTGTCAAAGATTCACTGTAGATGTGCAGTTTTATTTCTGGGCTCTCAATTCTGTTCCATTGATCTGTGTGTCTTTTTTCTGTGCTACCAAGGTGTTTTGATTACTATAGTTTTGTAGTATGTTGTGAATTCAGGGAGTATGGTCCTTCCAACTTTGTTCTATTTTTCAGTATTGCTTTGGCTATTCTGGGTCTTTTGTTGTTCTATATAAATTTTAGAAATTTGTGTTCTATTTCTATGAAGAACATCATTGGGATTCCGAATGGGATTGCATTGACTCTGTAGATTACCTTAGGTAATGTGAACATCTTAACTATGTTTATTCTTCCAATCTATGAACATGGACTATATTTCCATTTCTATAGCTAAAGGTTTAGCTAAAGGTCGAGCTAAAGGTTTGTCAATTCTCTTTATCTTTTTCAAAGAACCAACTGTTCATTTCATTGATTTTTTTCTATTGATATTTTAGTCTCCATTTCATGTATTCTTTGATTTCTTTCAATAATGTCTTATAGTTTTCAGTGTCTAGGACTTTCACCTCCTTGGTTAAATTTATTCCCAAGTATTTTATTCTTTTTATTGTGATTGTAAATGGGATTGTATTCTTGACTTCTCTTTCTGTTAGTTGGTTATTAGTATATAGAAATGCAACTGTTTTTTTGTCTGTTGATTTAGTACCTTGCAATTTTACTATATTTGTTTATTATTTATAATAGCTTTTTGATGGATTCTTCAGGGTTTTATATATATAGAATCACGTCATTGGCAAATTGTGATAGTTTACCTCTTCCTTTCCAATTTGGATCCCTTTTATTTGTTTTTCTTGCCTAATTGTTCTAGCTAAAACGTCTAGTAGTATGTTGAATATGAGTTGCAAGAGTTGGCAACCTTGTCTTGTTCCTGTTCTCAGAGAAATAGTTTTCAGTTTTTCACCATTGAGTATGATGTTGCCTGTGAGTTTGTCATATATGGCCTTTATTATGTTGAGGTACTTTCCTTCTATACCCATTTTATTGAGAGTTTTTAAATCATAAATGGATATTAGATCTTGCCAAAAGTTTTCTTTGCATCTACTGAGATGGCCACATGATTTTATTCTTCATTTTGTTGATGTGGTGTATCACATTGAGAGATTCATGGATGTTGAGGCATCCCTACATGCCTAGAATAAAAACCATTTGATCGTGGTGTATGATCCTTTCAATGTATTGCCATATTCCATTTGCTAATATTTTGTTGAGGATTTTTGCCTTTTGTTAATCAGCAATATTGGCCTGTAATTTTCCTTTTTCTGTTGTCCTTGTCTGGTTTTGGTATCAGGATAATGTTGGCCTCGTAAAATGAACTGAAAGTGTCCTGTCTTCTTCAATTTTTCAGAAATGTTTGAGAAGGATAGATATAAAATCTTCTTTGAATGTTTGGTACAATTCACCAGAGAAACCATATGGTTCTGGACTTTTGTTCTTTGGGAAGTTTTTGATTATTGTTGCAATCTCTTTACTTGTGATTGAAAGATTCAGAATCTATTTCTTTTTGATTCAGTTTTGGGAGGTTGTATGAGTCTAAGAATGTATCAATTTCCTCTGGATTATCCAATTTGTTGGTGTATAGCTTTTCATTGTATTCTCTTATGATCCTTTGTATTTCTGAGGTGTCGATTGTATTTTCTCCTCTTCTGCTTCTGTTTTTATTTATTTCAGCCTTCTTTCTTTTTTTTCTTAGTGAGTCTAGCTAAAAGTTTGTCAATTCTCTATCTTTTCAAAGAACCAGCTCTTCGTTTCATGGATTTTTTTCCTATTGATTTTTTAGTCTCCATTTCATGTATTTCTGCTCTGATTTTCTTTACCACTTCCTTCTACTGTTTTGGGACTTTGTTCTCATTCCAGTTCCTTTAGGTGCACTGTTAGATTGTTTATTTGAGATTTTTGTTTCTTGAGGAAGGTCTGTATTGCTATGAAGTTCCCTCTTACTACCACTTTTGCTACATCCCATAAGTTTTGGTATGTTGTATTTTCATTTTCATTTGTCTCCAGGTATTTGTTGATTTCTCATTTGATTTTGTCATTGATCCAATAGTTGTTCAGTAGCAAGAACGACTTGTTCAGCAACAAAATACTTATTTGTTGTTTAGTCTTCACGTATTTGTGACTTTTACAGATTTTTCCTTGTAGTTGATTTCTAGTTTCATAACATTGTGGTTGGGAAAGATGCTTGATATGATTTAAATCATCTTAAATTTATTGAGGCTTGCTTTGTTTCCCAACATGTGGTCTATCTTTGAGAATGTTCCCTGTGCACTTGAGAAGTATGTGTATTCTGCTGTTTTGGGATGGAATGTTCTCTCTATATTAAGTCCATCTGGTTTAGTCTTTCATTTAAGGTCAGTGTTTCCTTGTTGGCTTTCCATCTGGATGATCTACCCATCGATGTAAGTGTAGTGTTAAGGTCCCCTACTATTATTGTGTTGCTGTCAATTTCTCTCTTTAGGTCTGTTAGTAGTTGCTTTATGTACTTTGGTGGCCCTGTGTTAGGTGGATATATATTAATAAGTGTTATACTTTCTTCGTGGAATATCACTTTTATCATTATATAATGTCTCTTGTTACTTTTTTTTGTCTTGAAGTCTGTTTTGTCTGATGTAAATATGGCTACATCTGGTTTATTTTCCTTGCCATTTGCTTGTAGTATCATCTTCCATACCTTCACTCTGAGCTTATGTTTGTCTTTAGAGCTGAGATGTGTTTCCTGGAGGCAGAATATTGTTGTGTCCTGTTTTTTAATTTGCTCAGCCCCACTATCTTTTTTTTTTTTTTAGATTTTATTTTTTCTCCCCAAAGCCCCCCAGTACACAGTTGTATATTCTTCCTTGTAGTTGTGGCATGTGGGACACTGCCTCAGCGTGGTTTGATGAACAGTGCCATGTCCGTGCCCAGGATTCGAACTGACGAAACACTGGGCCGCCTGCAGCGGAGCGCGCGAACTTAACCACTCGGCCACGGGGCCAGCCCCCCAGCCCCACTCTCTTTTGATTGAAGACTTCAATCCATTTACATTTAGAGTAATTGTTGATATAAGAGGCCTTAATAATGCCATTTTATTTTTTGTTTTCTCATTGTTTTATATGTTCATTGATGCTTTCTTTCTTTTTTTTTGGTGAGGAAGATTAGCCCTGAGCTAACATCTGTTGCCAGTCTTCCTCTTTTTTTTTCTCCCCAAAGCCACAGTACATTGTTGCATATCCTAGTTGTAAATTCCTCTAGTTCTTCTATGTGGGATGCTGCCACAGGATGGCTTGATGAATGGTGCATAAGATCGCACCCAGGGTCCAAACCAGAGAACCCCTGGCCACTGAAGCAGAGCACATGAACTTAACCACTCAGCCACAGGGCTGGCCTCTTCCATCATTTCTTTTTCTTTTTCTTTGTATTTCTGTCTGCCATTTCAGTTTGTTGGTTTTCTGTGATGGTATTCTCAGTTTTCTTTTTATTTATGATTTGTGACTCTGCTCTGATTTTTTGTTTTATGGTTACCCTGAGATTTGTGTAAAAGATCTCCTTGATGAGATAGTCATTTTTCTGATAGCCTGTCATCTCCATTAGCCCATGCAGGTTCCATCCTTTTCTTATTCCGCTGCTACGTTTTGGTTGTCACAAATTATTCTTTTTGTGTTGTGACTTTGTGAACAAAGTGAAGTGTTTACTGTTATTTTTGATGCTTTCTTTCCCTTTACCCTTCAAGTTATAATGAAGTACTTACTAACCTATTGTGATATATACCTGCTATTTTCTGATCCTGCCTATTTATCTCCTTGCTCAAAGCTTTGTAAACCTTTGCCTTTTTGTTTAGGTAGGAGGGCTCCTTTCAATATTTCTTTTAAGACATGTCTAGTGGCAATGAACTCCCTCAGCTTTTTTTTTGTCTGGGAAAGCTTTTATTTAGCCATCACATCTGAAGGGTAATTTCACTTGAGTATTCTTGGCTGGTAGTTTTTATCTTTCAGTATTTTAAATATATCATTCCACTCTTTCCTAGCTTGTAGGGGATTTCTGCTGAGAAATGTGCCGCAAGTCTGATGGGGATTCCTTTGTAGGTTATTTTCTTCTCTCTTGCTGCCCTTATTATTCTTTTCTTGGCATTGACTTTTGACAGTTTTAATATTATATGCCCTGGAGAAGGTCATTTTGCATTGAGGTAATTAGGAGTTCTATTAGCTTCATGTACTTCCACGTCCAGTTCTTTCCCTAGATTTGGGAAGTTCTCAGCTATTATTTCTTTGAGTAAGCTCTCTACTCTTTACTCCTTCTGCGATATTTATAATCCTTATGTTACTTTTTCTGGTTGAGTAAGACATTTCTTGGATAATTTCTTCATTTTTTAAAAATCTTAGTTCTCTCTCCTCCACCTGAATCATTTCTAGATTTCTATCTTTGAGCTCACTAATTCTCTCCTCCATATGGTCTGCTCTGTTTTTAATGCTTTCTCCATTATTTTTCATCTCATTAATTGTATTCTTCATCTCCAGAATTTCTGTTTGTTTTATTTTTTAGAGTTTAAATCTCTTTGGTGAAGTACTTCTTCTGTTCATTAATTTTATTCCTGCAATCCTTGAACTGTCTTTCTGATTTTTCTTGTAACTCGTTGAGTTTCTTTTTGACAGCTATTTTGAATTCTCTGTCAGGTTGTAATCTGTGACTTCAGGTATAGTTTCTGGAGAGTTGTCATTTTCTTTCTGTTCTTCCATTTTACTGTAATTCTTTGTGGTGTTTGATGAATTGATCCTCTACACATTTGTGGTAGTAACCACCTTTCTTGTTTAGGTACAGCTTTGGTTACTTTGGTTCTAAACTTCTTCTGTTTGTATTTGACAGCCTGCACTTTCCACCCTCCACTGCCTCTGCTAGAGGTGTAGTTAGGACTCTCCCGTGCTGCTTGTGCTTCTAACATTTCTGGTGCCTTGCTGCTTACAATGTCACCACAGTCTCAGGTGTCACCACTATGGTCACCAGGCTGTGAGCACTTCTGCTGCTTCTGGGGTTGCCTGGGTCTCTTGTTCCTTCACTGGCTCTCCACAGGTTCTCCCTGGGCTTGGATGCTGCTGCCCCATTCATCACCTGTGCTGCTTTCCCTGGATTGTCTAGGGGTGCTGGTTGCACTGCTGCCAGGGGTGCTGAATTCACAGGTGTTGCTGTTGTTGCCAGAGACCTGAGGACCCAGGGACTTGTATGCAACCCCCACTCCTGGTGGAGCTGGTGTCAGGGTTGCCGTCACTGGGGGCTGTGGTCACTGTTTCTTCTGTGGTTCCTGAAGCTTCTGGTAACAGGTTCTACCTGCCAGCATGTGGGGAAGCAGGGGTTAAGCAGGGAGAGGCTTTTCTTGCTCTATATTTGTGAAGCTGCTGATCTCTTGTGCTAGCCGGTGTATTTTGAAAGCTCAGGTCAGGGTGCCCCACCCCAGCTGGGAACATTTGAGTTTTGTATATGATCCCCACTGTTGGAAAGCTCTGGCCACTACTTGGGGAGGGGGTGAAGGGGGTTACACATGCTGCATCTGCTGGGAGACAGCCAGGGAGCAAGCTGCACCTGTTTTTTCTGCTCCCACTACATCTGCTCAGTCACGCAAGCTGTGGCGTCTGCTGTGTCCACTCCACTTGCAGTTGCACAAGCTGAAGTACCCACTGTCTCTGCTCCACACCCTGGATCACTGCTGCTCTTGGGGGGGGGGCGCTGCTCCAGTATTTTCTCTGCCTCCCAGGGTTCCAGTCCACCCACCTTCAGATGTATAGATGCATGGATCTCTTATGCATCCTGTTGTGCTGTATAGGGAATCATCTGTTGGTCAATGGATGTCCAATTGGTTGTAATATAGAGAGGAGGGACAAAGGGGACAACACAGTCTGCCGTGATGCTGACATCACTCTGTTCAGCATTTTCATTGCTGTAAAAATGGGAGTGATGGTCTCAAGCTCCTTATGTGCTAGACCAGGAACCAGCAGAACATCTCCATAGCAATTTTAAGTTGTTTATATTGAATTTGGAATTATACCTGAGAGCCTAATGTTGCTTTTAAAGAACTTTTTAGAAACTCAAGTAATGAAATTTGTACATGTACTTTTTCAGTGGACTGACTGCTGAAATTTATGTGAGTTGTTACAATGAATTTATAGAATATATTTTAAGCTATTATTTCTATCTGCTATACGTAAATGAATTTGAAACTTAGGCTAAAGTATTGAAAGTATTTGATGGTGAGGTATACCATGCTTGATTCACCTCTTTTGGAAATAATTAGAGCACAGAGATAATATGCTTGTCATGGTTATTGACATTGGAGTATATAGCAAATAAAAGTGTCCTTGCTCTCCTGGGGGTCAAGGGTGGTAGAAATAAAATTAGGAGTGAATCTGGAGCATCCACCTTAAAGATGATGATTTCCTTTGAAGGTTAATAAACTGTTTAAATTACACTGTTTAAATTCTTTCTGTAATGGAAAACATTCATGACAAATATTTGGCAAAAATGACAAACATTTATAGAAACAAAAATGAATCTTCCAAAAATCAGTTTTAAATATGTTCACATGCTGGCATGAAAATTCTACTCAGTTGCTGGACCAGGGAAGACTGCTATAGAACGTCTTGAGCAAAGAAGTTCATGGATATTCATATCCACCATAAAGGAACACTTAGATTTGGGTACAACTGCGTCTGTCTGTGGTCTATCATACACTGTCCATGCTTAGCTGACTTTCTGTTTATAATTTTAAATAGAATTATTCAATATTTTACAATACTTAGTAAGTAAGGTCAAGAAGAAAGGAAGTGTGTAAATGAGCAAATCAAGTTGGCTTCATTCTTTTTAGCTCCTCTAGAGCCATTTTCCATTTTGTTCTGGGGAGATATGAATTTGAAATTTTAAAATTAACACAACTAAGTATTGAGAACAAAGTTTTTCAATAACGAAGCATCTGAAAATGTGTGAATTCAAACTGAGAATTCATTAAGTGAGGAGGTGAGAGTATTTGGCAGAATCCACTTGTTAGAGATTAAAGGAAATAAATTTATATTTAATTCCCAATGAGTTTATTTTTTCCCACTAAAATGGTTATAGGATGTCGCCGAATTGCCTTTCCATATAATCTTTCTAGGGGAGTTATTATGAATCTTTTAAAATCTTTGCCCCTCTGCCTGGTAAAGAGTACTTGATTGTTGTTTGATTTTGCATTTTACAATTTTATTTCTTTCATTCTTAATGATGTTGAGCATCCTTTCATATGTACTTGGAATTTTTATTCTTTCTTCTGTGAATTTCTGATCATATTCCTTGCTTATTAGAAAAAGAAGTGTTTGTTTTATGATTATTTTATAAGAGAAGTTTAATTAATGCAGGGACCATGCCTGTGTTGTTCATCATTCTCATCTTTCACAGCTGGAACATGGTTTTTCATATTAGAAGGGTATAATACATATTTTGTTGATTTAGGAATAATAGAGATTTTTCTGTCATACGCATTGCAAATGATTTTCTTCAGTTTATCATTCAACTTTGTCTTTGCTTTGGTTGTTTTGCTTTAGTTTTCTGTTTAATTTTTGATTGTTAAATTATCGTCTTTTTATAGTTTCTAGCATTTGTGTCTTGCGTAGAGAGATTGTCACCACTTCAAGATTACACATATATTTTCACCTGTCTTTTTGGTATGTTTAAACTTTCCTTTCATACCTTTAAATATTTAGTCCATCTAGTGGTCCACCTATTAATTGAATTGTAAAGTGTTAAGTATTCATTTGCAAAATAATGTATCTCTGCTGCATTCATTATAACAAAATTAATTGCACATGAACAAAATATTTAATTAAATAATATATATTTAGTTATTTATTTAAAATTCCTTTTCTATCGTAGACAATATGGAATAAATGATCTACTTTTGAATTTTCAATTGTCTTGCAAGATAGGCCTATCCTTTCTGGCACCAGCATCAAGTTGTTTTGAACTATTCTGATATTTAATAATACTGGCTTATCTTCATTATATTTATTTAGAACTTTTTTTTTTGGATATTCTTTAAGATGTATTTAAATAATGTTATTACTAAAATAAAAAATATTTTCTTGATTTTGGTTGGGGTTTGAATTTGCAGATAAAATGAGGCAGAATTTCTGCATTTAAAAATATTGATAGTTTGTACCTTAGGATGAGTTATACTTTATTCGTTAAATACTTCTCTTGTGACTTTGTACTATATATTTTACTTTGCTTCACATAAATTGTAGGAAGTATTCTATGTATTGTGTAATTTTTCTATTTTTTTTTTAAGGAAGATTAGCCCTGAACTAACATCTGCTGCCAATCCTCCTCTTTCTGCTGAGGAAGTTTGGCCCTGAGCTAAGATCTCTGCCAGTCTTCCTCTATTTAATATGTGGGATGCCTGCCATAGCATGGCTTGATAAGCTGGGCATAGGCCCCTGCCAGGGATCTGAACCAGCAAACTCTGGGCTGCTGAAGTGGAGTGCATGAAATTAACTGCTGCACCACTGTCGTGGCTGGCCTCCAATTTTTCTATTTTGATTTAAGTTTTTTCTATTATAATTTCCCACTGGTTACAATGATGTCATACTCGATATATTAATTTTTATAACTATTAACTTTGTTACCATATGCACCTAATAGAATGCAATCAGGAAAACAGGTGCTATTCTAAATATTTTACCCAAAAGGAAAACACCGGAGTTGGAAGGGCTGACAGAAGAACTCAGAGAAGGAAAGGTCAGTGGAGAAGCAGAAAAAAGAAACCATTTGGTCCTGAGTTTTTCTGTGTTTTAAGATTTTTGATTACTGACTCAATCTCCTTACTCATTATTGATCTCTTCAGATTTCCTCTTTCTTCCTAACTCTGTCTTGGTAGGTTGTATGTTTCTAGAAATTAATTCATTTCTTCTAGGTTGCCCAGTTTGTTGGCAAATAATTATTCATATAGACTCTTTTGGTTTAAGTATTTATGTGGTATCAGTTGTAATGCCTCCTCTTTCATTTTCATCTTATTTATATTTTTATTTTTATTATATTTATTTTTATTTATATTTTTATTTTATTTATTTGGGGCTTCTCTCTTTTTTTCCTTAGTCAGTCTAGCTAAAGGTTTGTATGTTTTATATTTTCAAAAAAACGGCTTTTAGTTCTGTTGATGTTTTCTGTTTTTTTCTGGTCTCTGTTTTATTTATTTTCACTCCAATCTTTGTAATTTCCTTCCTTCTGTTGACTTCAGGCTTAGTTTGTTCTTCTTTTTTAGTTTCTTGGGTGTAAAGTGAGCTTGTTTATTTGAAGTTTTTCTATTTTCTTAATATAAGCATCTATCACTATAAACTTCCCACTCAAATCTGCTTTTGTAGCATCCCTTAGGTTTTGGTATGCTGTTTCCATTTTCGTTTGTTTCGCGATATTTTTTGACTTCTGTTTTGATATCTTCTTTGACTCATTCATCATTTAGAAGTGCGTTGTTTAGTTTCCACATGTTTGTAAATTTTCCAGGTTTCCTCTCATTGATTTCTAGTTTCATACCATTGTGGTTGGAAAAGATACTTGGTATGATTTCAGTCTTTTTAAGTTTGCTAAGACTTATTTTGTGGCCTAACATATGATCTATTTTGGAGAATGTTCTGTGTGCACTTGAGAAGAGTGTGTGTCCTTTTGCTCTTGGATGGAATATAAATGTTCCATAAATGTCTGTCAGCTCCATTTGGTCTAATTTTGGTTTAAGTCCAGGGCTTCCTTTTTGATTTTCTTCCTAGATGATCTATTCATTGCTGAAAATGAGGTATTGAAATCCCCTACTATTATTGTATTGTTTTCTTTTTCTCCCTTCAGAGTTGTTAGTAATTGCTTAATATATTTAGATACTATGATATTGAGTGCATATATATTTATGATTGCTATATCTTGATGAATTGACTTCTTTTGAGTTATATAATGACCTTCTTTCTGTTTTGTTACTATTTTTGGCTTAAAGTCTCTTTTGTCTGATACAAGCTTAGTTAACCTACTTTCTTTTGGTTTCCTCTTGCTTGCAATATCTTTTTCCAACCCTTCACTTTGAATCTATGTGTGTCCTTAAAACTGACGTGGGTCTCTTCTAGACAGCATATAGTTGGGTGTTGTTTTTGTTATTTTTTTTATCCATCCAGCCACTCTGTCTTTTTGATTGGAGAATTCAATTTATTTATATTTAGAGTAAATATTGATATGTAAGAACTTTCTAATACCATCTTAATTGCTCTTTGGCCATTTTATATTTCCATTGTTTCTTTTTTTCCTGTCTTTCTTTCTACCTTTGTGAGCTGGTGATTTTCCATGGTGTGTGCTCTTATTTATCTCTCTTTTTCTCTTGTGAATGTACTATTGACTTTTGCTTTATGGTTATCATGAGGTTTACATAAAACATTTTATAGATAAAACAGCCCCTTTTAAGCTGGTGGCAGCTTAACTTCAGTTGCATTCAAAAGCTCTACTCTTTTTCTCCTCCCTTTTATGTTTTTGATATTACAATTTATCTCTTTTTATATCATGTATTCATTAGTAAATTACCATAGCTATAGTTATTTATAACACTCTTTTATTTTAAACTTTATTCCATAGTTAAGTGGTTAACAAATTCTCATATTATGGAAGTAGAGTTTTCTAAACCCGTGTGTATATTTGCCTTTATCACTGTGTTGTATATTTACGTATGTTTTCATGTTACTAAATGCTAAATGATGCTAAAATGATTAACATCATTTTATTTCTACTTGAAGAACTTTCAGAATTTCTTGCAAGGCATGTCTAGTGGTAAAAAACTCCCTAGCTCTTGTCTGGGAAAGTCTTTATTTTTCATTTATTTCTTAAAAATAACTGCCATATAGAATATGCTTGGCTGGCAATTTTTTCCCTTCTTCACTTTTCCTATATCATTCCACTCTCCTTGCCTGAGACTTTCTACTGAGAAATCTGCTATAGTGTAATGGATTTTTTTTTTGTAGGTTGCAATCTTTTTTTCTCTTGCTGCTTTTAGGATTCTCCCTTTGTCTTTGATTTTTGAGTTTCTTATATTGTATCTTGCAGAAGATTGTTTTGAATAGAAATAATGGGGTGATCTACTAGATTCATAAACTTCGATGTTAAGCCTCTCCCCAGGTTTGGGAATTTCTCAGCCGTCATTTCTTCAAATAGACTATCTGCCCCTTTTACCTACTTTTCTCCTTCTGGAACTCAATTATCCTAATATTTGTACATTTGACGATGTCCCAGAGTTCAAATAGGCTTTTGTTTCTCTTTTTTATTCTTTCTTTAAATTCTTCTCTGACTGGGTTATTTTCATGTTCCTATCCTCTCCATCACTGATTTTACCTTCTGTTTGATTTATTCTATTGTGGATTCTCTCTGTTGCATTTTTCATTTTCATCACTGAATTCTTTAACTCCAGAATTTCTGTTTGATTCTTTTTTTATGACTTATATCTCTCTGTTAAATTTCCCATTTTGTTCATGAATTGTCTTCTTGATTACATTGAACTTTCTGTGTTTTCCTGTGGCTCATTTAGTTTCCTCAAGACAGCTATTTTGAGTTCTTTATCAGCTAAATTGCAAAATTCTATGACTTTGAATCAGATTGTTGGAGGATTATTTTTATCTTTTAGTGATATTTCCTCGACTCTTAATGTTTTTGGAGTTTACATTCCTGTTTTTTTATTTTAAGGAAACTACACCTCCTTAAATCTTTACTTGTCTTCTGATGGGAGATACTTTTTGTTGTTCCTGCTTGTATCTGTGACTTTCTCCAACCTTCTATGGATACGCCTCTTCCACACTTCTTGCTCCCTCTTGTGGCAGACTTCTTAAGCTTGTGTGTCTTCTCTGATTCTTGCACTTCATCATGCTGGCCGCTGGAAACCTCTCCTTTGTTTTCAGAATATTACCTACAGCTCATGTTTGTGGTTTCCCCTTTGCCCACAGACTCTGGCCTATTTTCCATGGGAGTTTCCTGTTTACTAGAACTTTCCTTGCACCACAGAGCTTGGGAGAAGCCACAGGGGCCAGCTACAGAGTGGAGGGAGATGTGGGCTTAGTGCCTGGAGTGTTCAGGGTGCCGACATTCCAGCTGGGGGGATCCTCAAGTTAGGTTCTCCCAACAGTTTATGGTTAGGCTTCCTATTGGAGATCTGAAAACAGACAGCAGGAACTGTGTTCTTGTAATGTCCTTTGATATTCTTATTTGCTTCTTTTCCTATTCTACCTCCCCACCCTGCCCGGTCATGGAGGTCCTGCTTCAATAGCATGGGTGTGTGGGCCAGGCACTTCTCAAGGCTGTCTTTCCCCTGTGGTTGAGGACACCACTGGGTAGTTGAGCCCCACACTGTGTCACCCTGCCACCCTCAGGGAGGGGCAACTTTATTAAAGTTCCTTTTACCCTCTCCAATGTGTCCAAACTTGTAATTTTTTTCTCCCACAGAGTGCTGTAATCTCTCCTCAGAAAGCCTGGACTTTTACCAAGGCTCTCTCATCCATGGGTGCCTGCCTACATCGGCATTTTCCTGGTTTTTCCTGACTGTGGCTGAGAAAGTCTGGGATCGGTTCACAGGCTCTTGCTTGTTCTGTAACTTCTACTGAGGTCTGTCTGCCTATTACTTGATCCACAGGTGAATGAGAATTCTCTTCAGTCCCTTGGTATATGGTAGTAGATACCACAACTTTTGTTCATGGATGGATGGCTAATTAATTGTTAAGAAGGGGGGATAAAAAGAAGGAATGTCTTATGCTGCCATGATTCTGATAGCATTCTCATTTTTAATTTTTTGAGGGATGTCCATATCGTTTTCTATAGAGGCTGCATCATTTTACATTCCCACCAGCAGTGCATGAGGATTCCAATTTCTCCACATCCTTGCCAATACTTGTTATTGTTTCTATTTTTGATATTAGCCACTCTAACTCATGTGATATCTCATTGTAGTTTATTTTTTATTTGTTTATTTAGGTCACAATAGTTTATAACATTGTTAAAATTTAGCTGTACATTATCATTTGTCAGTCACCATACAAATGTGCCCCTTTACCTCTTATACCCACCCCCTAACTCCCTTCGCCTCTGGTAACCATTAATCTGTTCTCTTTGTCCATGTGTTAGTTTATCTTCCACATATGAGTGAAATCATATGGCATTTGTCTTTCTCTGTCTGGCTTATTTTGCTTAACATAATACCCTCAAGGTCCACCCATGTTGTTGCAAAGGGGATGATTTTATCTTTTTTATGGCTGAGTAGTATTCCATTCTATATATACCATGTCTTCTTTATCCAATCATCAGTCAGTGGACACTTGGGTTGCTTCCACTTCTTGGTTATTGTGAATAATGGTGCAATGAACATACGGGTGCATAAGTCTCTTTGAATTATTGATTTCAAGTTCTTTGGATAAATACCCACTAGTAGGATAACTGGGTCATATGGTATTTCTATTTTTAATTTTTGAGAAATCTCTACTTTTTTCCATAGTGGCTGCACCAGTTTGAATTCCCACCAACAGTGTATAATGGTTCTCTTTTCTCCATGTCCTCTCCAGCATTCATGATTTTCTGTCTTGGTGATTATAGCCATTCTAATGGGTTCACGGTAACATCTCAGTGTAGTAGTTTTGAGTTGCATTTCCCTGATGATTAGGGATGTTGAAGATCTTTTCATGTGCCTATTGGCCATCGTATAACTTCTTTGGAAAATGTCTGGTCATATCCTCTGCCTATTTATTGATCGAGTTGTTCATTTTTTCTTGTTGAGGTGTGTGACTTCTTATGTATTTTGGAGATTCACCCCTTGTCAAATATGTGATTTACAAATATTTTCTCCCAGTTGGTGGGTTGTCTTTTTATTTTGTTCCTGGTTTCCTTTACCTTGCAGAAGCTCTTTAGTTTGATGAAGCCGCACTTGTTTATTTTTTCTTTCGTTTCCCTTGCCCACATAGACATGGTATTCAAAAAGATCCTTCTAACACTGATGTCAAAGACTGTAGTGCCTATATTTTCTTCTAGGAGTTTTATGGTTTCAGGTCTTATCTTCAAGTCTTTGATCCATTTTGAATTAATTTTTGTCTTTGGCAAAAGATAATGGTCTACTTTCATTCTTTTGCATGTGGTTGTCCAGTATTCTCAGCACCATTTATTGAAGAGACTTTCCTTTCTCCATTGTATGTTCTTAGCACCATTGTTGAAGATTAGCTGTCCAGAGATTTGTGGCACTAATCCTGGGCTCTCAATTCTGTTCCATTGTTCTCTGTACCTGATTTTGTACCAGTACCATGCTGTTTTGATTACTATAGCTTTGTGGTGTGTTTTTAAGTCAGGTACTGTGATGCCTCCAGCTTTTTTCTTTTTTCTCAGGATTGCTTTGGGTATTTGGGGGTCTTTTATTTCTCCATATGAATTTTAGGATTCTTTGTTCTATTTCCTTGAAGAATATAATTGGGATTGCATTGAATCTATAGATTGCTTTAGGCAGTATGGACATTTTAACTATATTTATTCCTCCAATCCATATGCATGGAATATCTTTCCATTTCTTTATGTCATCATTGATTTCTTTCAATAATATCTTATGGTTTTCATTGTATAGGTCTTTCATCTCTTTGGTTAAATTTACTCCTAGATATTTTATTATTTTTGTTGCAATTGTAAATGGGATTGTATTCTTGAGTTCTCTTTCTTTTAGTTTGTTATTAGAGTATAGAAATGCAACTTATTTTTGTAAGTTGGTTTTGTACTCTGCAACTTTGTTGTGGTTGTTGATCATTTCTAACAGTTTTCTAATGGATTCTTTGGGGTTTTCTATATATAAGATCATGTCATTTGCAAACAATGAGAGTTTAACTTCTTCATTGCCTATTTGGATTCTTTTTCTTTCTTTTTATTGCTTAATTGCCCTGGCCAAAACATTCAGTACAGTGTTGAATAAGAGTGATGAGAGTGGTCACCCTTGTCTTGTTCCTGTTCTCAGAGGGATGTCTTTCAGTTTCTCACCATTGAGTATGAAGTTTACTGTGGGTATGTAATATATGGCCTTTATGATGTTAAGGTATTTTCCTTCTATACTCATTTTATTGACAATTTCTATCATAAGTGGTTGTTGGACTTTTCAAATGCTTTCTCTGAATCTATTGAGATGATCATGTGGTTTTTGTTCCTGATATTGCTAATGTGGTATATCACATTGATTGATTTGCATATGTTGAACCATCTCTGCATCCCTGGTATAAATTCCACTTGATCATGGTGTATGATCCTTTTAATGTCTTGCTGTATTTGGTTTGCCAATATTTTGTTGAGGATGTTTGCATCTATGTTCATCAGTGATATTGACCTCTAATTTTCCTTCTTTGTGTTGTCTTTGACTGGCTTTGGGATCAGGGCAATGTTGGCCTCATAAAATGTGTTAGGTATTGTTCTGTCTTCTTTAACTTTTTCGAATAGTTTGAGTGGATAGGTATTAAATCTTCTTTGAGTGTTTGCCAGAATTCTCTGGAGAAACATTCTAGTCCTGGACTTTTATTTTTTTGGGAGACTTTTGATTACTGTTTCTATCTCTTTACTTGTGATTGGTCTACTCAGATTCTCTATTTCTTTTTGGATCATTCATGAGTGGTTCTAAGAGCCTAAGAATTCATCCTTTTCTTCTATATTGTCCAATTTGTAGGCATATAGTTTTTCATAGTACCCTCTTAGAACCCTTTGTGTTTCTGTGGTATTTGTCTTAATTTCTCCTCTTTCATGTCTACTTTTATTTATTTGAGCATTCTCTCTTTTTTTCTTAGTGAGTCTGGCTAAGAATTTTTCAATTTTGTTTATCTTCTCAAAGAACCAGCTCTTACTTTCATTGTTACTTTCTATTATTTTTTTGTTTCAATTTCATTAATTTCTGCTCTAATTTTTATTATTTCCCTCCCTCTGCTGACTTTGGTCTTTGTTTGTTCTTCTTTTTCTAGTTCTGTTATGTGTACTTTAAGATTGCTTATTTGAGATTTTTCTTGTTTGTTATGGTGGGCCTATATTGCCATGAATTTTCCTCTTTGGACCACTTTTGCTGCATCCCAGATGATTTGGTGGTGTATCTTCATTTTCATTTCTCTCCAGATATTTTTTGATTTCTCCTTTAATTTCAATAATCCACTGGTTGTTCAGTAGCATATTGTCACATATTTGTCACTTTCCCAGCTTTTTTCTTGTAGTTGATTTCTAGTTCCCTACGGTTGTGGTTAGGAAGGATGTTTGGTATTATTTCAATCTTCTTAAATTTATTGAGACTTGTTTTCTGTTCTGATATGTGATCTATCCTGGAGAATGTTCCATGTGCATTTGAAAAGAATGTGTGTTCCATGGTTTTTGGATGGAATGTTCTCTATATATCTTCTAAGTCCAACTTGTCTGATGTGTCATTTAAGACCAATGTTTTCTTATTGATCTTCTGTTTGGATGATCTATCCATTGGTGGAAGCAGAGTCTTAAGTTTCCCTAGTATTATTGTGTTGCTGTCTATTTCTCCTTGTATGTCTGTTAGTAATTGTTTCATATATTTAGTTGCTCCTATGTTGAGTGCATAGATATTTACAAGTGTTATATGCTCTTGTTGGATTGTTCTCGTTATCATGATGTAGTGCCCTTCTTTGTCTCTTATTGCAGTTTCGGTTTTAAAGTCTATTTTGTCTGTTATAAGTATTGCTACTCCATCTTTCTTTCCATTGCCATTTTCATGGAGTATCTTTTTCCATTCTTTCACTTTCAGTTTGTGAGAGTCTTCAGGTCTGAAGTGTGTCTCTTGTATGCAGCATATATATGGGTCTTGTTTGTTTATCCAATTGGCCACCCTATGCTTTTCGATTGGAGCATTTAGTCCATTGACATTTAAAGTAGCTATTGATAAGTTTGTACTTATTGCCATTTTGTTACCTTTTTCAGGCTTTTGGTAGTTCTTCTCTGTTTCTTTATTCTTCCCTTACTCTCTTCCTTTGCAGTTTGATGGCTTTCTTTAGTATTATGTTTGGGTTCCTTTTTCTTGATTTTTTGTGTATTTATTATAAGTTTCTAGTTTCTGATTACCACGAGGTTCACATGTAATAACCTATGTATATAGGAATCTATATTAAGTTGATGGTCTCTTTAGTTTGACCTTTTGCTAAAAGCTCTACTCTTTTACTCCCCTCCTCACACATTTTATGTTTTTGATATCATATTTAACCATGTGGGTGTGTGTGTATCCATCACCCTCTTATATGGAAATGCATAATTTTAGTACTTTTGTCTTTTGACCTTCATATTATCTTCACAGGTGGTTAATCTGCTACTTTTACTGTATGTTTACCTTTACCAGTGATTTTATTGCTTTTTTAGGCGATAAATTCCTTACTTTTATTTATTATCTTTTCTTTTGCACTTAAATAAGTCCCTTTAGCATTTCTCGTAAGACTGGTTTATTGGGGATAAACCCAAAGTGTTTTGCTTGTCTGGGAAACTCTTTATCTTTCCTTTCATTCTGAATGATAACCTTGCTGGATAAAGTATTCTTGGATGTAGGTCTTTTCCTTTTATCACTTTAAATATATCATCCTACTCCCTTCTAGGCTGTAAGGTTTCTGCTGAGAAGTCAGATGATAGCCTTATGGGATTTCCTTTATATGCAACTTGTTGCCTTTCTCTTGTGGCTTTTAGGATTCTGTCTTTATCTTTAATTGTTGACATTTTAATTATAATATGTCTTGGTGTGGGCCTCTTTGGATGTATCTTGTTTGGTGCTCTCTGTGCTTCCTGTACCTGGATGTTTTTTTCCTTCCTTAGGTTAGCACAGTTTTCAGCTATTATTTCTTCAAATAGATTCTCTGTCCCTTGTCTCTCTCTTCTCCTTCTTGGAACCTATAATACAAATGTTAGTGCCCTCGATGTTGTCCCAGAGGTCCCTTAGACTGTCCTCATTATTTTTAATTTTTTTGCTTTTATCTGTTCAGTTTAGGTGATTTTCTCTAGTGTTTTGCCTAGCTCATTTATGTGTTCTTCTGTATCATCTACTCTGCTGTTGAGTCCCTCTAGTGAAATTTTCATTTCCAGTATTGTATTCTTCTTTTCTTATTGGTTCTTTTTTATATTTTCCAATTCTTTGTTGAAGTTCTCTGAGTTCATTCATTCTTCTTCCAAGATCAGTGAGCATCCTTTATGACTTTTTGTTTAAATTCTTTCTCAGGCGGATTGTTTATCTCTATTTCATTTAGTTCATGTTTTAGAGTTTTGTCCTCTTCCCTTGCTTGGAACTTATTCTTTTGCCTCCTCATTTTGCCTCTTTCTCTGTGTTTATATCTATGTATTATGTAATTCAGGTACATCTCCCAATCTTGTAGAGGTGGCCTTATGTAGGAGATGTTTTATGAGGCCTTGCAGTGTGCCTCCCTTTTTTCACCAGTTCCAAATGTTCTAGGACTGTCTCCTGTGTGGGCTACATGTTTCCTCCTGTTGTGACAAGGTTGCTTTTGTTGCAGGTGCTCGGCAAGTCTAAGCTGTCTCCCTGGCTGGTTGGTTGTAATGCTCAGCTGTGTGTGGCTTCTATGGACCCTTCAGTCACTTTATCAAGCATGGGGTGCTCCATTACACTTGTAGGCCTAATAGCACATTCCTGTTGCAGTTTTTCTGTTAAATGAGTAGGCCCCAGTGTGACTGGTTGCTATGCTCAGAGGCTTATAATTGCTATAGGCCTCCAGCCTGGAAAGCTTTTGTCAGCTCTCTCAGTGTTGCAGCTGTGTGGAGCTGCTGCTTGTCATGGGAACACCCAACTGTTTCAGGCTTTGGAAAGTGAGGATGATCCCCTGTACAGCTGTTTGAGAAGCACTAGTCTGCTGCAGCTGACAAGACCCACTGCCCACAGGGCCACACACCCCATCAACACTGTCCTGCCCCATGCATGCACCCTGACCCACTGAAGTGGACCCAGTTGCCTTGCTGCAGAGGCCCACACACTCCACCAACACCCCACATACTCCAGGCACTGCTTGTGAACACCCTTACAGAATTGGACCCACTTGCCAGCCTGCAGAGGTTCTAGGCAACCCACCTTTGCAGGCCCAGAGGTTGTCCAATGGCTTGCTGTTGGATAGGGCCAGTCTTTAGAGTGGATTACCTGCCATGGCTGAACTGGATTAAATTCGTACTCTATTGGGTGGGGTAGATTCCTGGGCTAACAGGCCAGGGAAAAACAGCAATGACGTTTTTCACACCTGTACTAGGTCTCAATAATGGGTGCTGCCAATGTCTCAGTCCCTTGAGAGGTCTCACCTCACACCAAGATGTGCCCAGAGCCTATCAAGTGAGTCTATTTTCACCAAAGGACTGTGCACCTTTCTTTCTGGTGATTTTAGGTTGCTTTCTGAAATGGGTGTATTTGTGTGTGGGCCCTTTAAGAGAAGGCTTTTTCCCCCCTTATGTCTGATAGCTTTTCTAGGGGTATTCCCTGTTGTTGTTAGTAGCCAGAAAGCCAGATATTATGACACTCATGTTGGTTGTGCTGAGTCCCAAACTGTTTATTGTGGTAACACTCCCCTGCTCAGACCTTGCATGTCTCCAGGAAAGGCTTCACACCTTAGGGTTGCTCTTGGCTAGCTGTGAGGTGCCACAACTCACGAAGGTGGATTTTTCCTCTCCAGAAAGGAATTTCTGCCTCTTCCACCTCAGTCAGCACTGTCTCTTGTTGCAGGGGTTCTTTTTATCCAGTTTTCAGTTCTCTCTCAGGGGTAATTATTCCAAGAATAGTTGTAAATTTATTGTGCCTGTGGGAGGAGGTGAGTTCAGAGTCCACCTATGCTGCCATCTTGACACCATCTCCTTGAACATCTTTTAATATACCTGTTGGCCATTTGTATATCTTCTTTGGAGAAATGTCTATTCAGGACTTTGCCCATTTAAAAATCAGGTGATGATGATGATTTTGCTGTTCAGCTGTATGAGATCTTTATATACTTTGGATATTAACTTCTTGTCAGGTATATGGTTTGCAAATATTTTCTCCCATTCTGTAGGTTGCCTTTTCATTATTTTGATTTGTTTAGTTTGCTGCTCAGAGCTTTTTAGTTTGATGTAGTCCCATTTGTCTAATTTTGCTTCTGTTGCTTGTGCTTTTGGTGTCACATCCAAGAAATCATTACCAAGACCAGAGTCAAAAAATTTTCCCCTATGTTTTCTTTTAGGATTTTTACAGTTTTCAGTCTTAAGTTTGAATATTTAATCCATTTTGAGTTGATTTTTGTGTAGTGTAAGATAAGGGTTCAATTTCATTCTTTTGCATATAGATATCTAGTTTTCCCAGCATCATTTGTTGAAGAGATTATCCTTTCCCCGTTTTATATTCTTGGTACCCGTGTCAAAAACCAGTTGACCACATATGCATCAGTTTATTTCTGGATTATCTAGTCTGTTTTGTTGTTCTATATGTCTGTTTTTATACCAGTCCATACTGTTTTAAAAAAAAGAAATAAAAGTCATCCAAATCAGAAAGGAAAAGATAAAATTATCTTTGTTTTCTGATCACATGATCTTATATGTAGAAACCTACAGATTTCACCAAAAAACTGGTAGAACTAATAAATGAATTCATTAAAGTTGTAGGATATAAAATCAAGATACAAAAATCAGTTGTGTGTCTATACACTAACAATGAATTAAGGAAATTAAGAAAACAATCTCACTTGTAACAGCATCAAAAAGAATAAAGTACTTAGGAATAAACTTAACCAGAGCAGATTATAGTCTGCTACACTGAAAACTGCAAACCATTGATACAAAGAAATTAAAGAAAACACAAATATATGGAAAGGTATCTCACTTTCATGGATTAGAAGACTTAATATTTTTTAAATATCCTTACTACCAAAAGTGATCTACTGATTCAATGCAATCCCTATCACAAGCTCAGTGGCTTGTTTTACAGAAATAGAAATATAATCCTAAAATTCATATGGAACCACAAAAGACCCTGAATAGCCAAAGCAATCTTAAGAAAAAAGAACAAAGCTGGAGGCATTCCATTTCCTGATTTCAAAACATTACAAAGCTGCAGAAAAATTAAATTTTCTAAAGATGTCAGCTTTCCCCAAATTGATCTCTAGAGTCACTGCAATCTTAATGAAAATCCTCATCAAATGTGTATGTGTGTGTACTTGAATCGTTGATTCTAAAATTTATACGGAAATTCAAAGGGACAAGAATATTCATGATGCTCTTTAAAAAAAGAGAAAATGTTGATATCTTTCTCTACCGGACATGAAGTCATCACAAATTGTTGTTAATTAAGACAGTGCATTACTTGTGCCAAGAGAGTCAAATAGAACAATAGAACAGACTAGACGGCCTAGAGCAGACACCAGATTTATGACAAAGAGGGCTCTTAAGTCCTTGAGAAAAAGATTTTTTTTTCAGGAAAGGATGCTGGGCCAATTAGCTACCCAAATGGTAAAAACAAATAACAAATTTTGACCCCTATTTCACAAAAATCAATACCAGGTAGAGATTTACAATCTAAATATAATAGGCAAAATAATAAAGCTTTTGGAAGACAAAGAAAAGCTTTTTGAAGAAGATATTCAGACAATATCTTTATGACCTTATGTAGAGAAAGGGATGCAAAAAATACTAAATTAAAAAGAAGTCTGATAAATTGGGCTATATTAAGATTAAGAATGTCCATAAAATGGCATCATAAAGAGGGTGAAAAGGCAAGCTATAGAACAGAAGATATCTGTAAGACACATAATAAAGCACTTGAATACAGAATTTATAATGAAACCTTAAATATCACTGAGAAAGTAACAACTCAATGGGACAATAGGCAAAATACTTGAAAGTTACTTTAAAAATTGATATTAAAATGGCCGACAAAAAATAAAAATATCCTCCATCTTATTAGTAATCTAGGAATTCAAGCATGAACTACAGTCACTTACTACCATTCCTCTGCCTGAATGGCTGTAATTTAACAGGGATGTGGACCAATAAGAACTGTCCTACATTGCTGAAGAGAATGCAAATTTGCTCAGCTATTTGGGAAAGTTTTGGCACTATTTCCTAAAGTAGAACATATACATACCCTATGACAAACACTTTAATTCCTAGATATATACCTAATAAATATGTGTTCACACACACAAGAATAATTTATTGAAAATGTTTAGTAGTAATAGTATTCATAGTAGCCGAAACCTGGAAACAATGTAAATGTTCTTCACTGGTGAAATGAATAAACTGTGGCATATTTTTCTGATAGTACACTATATAGGGAATAAAAATTAATGAGCTACAGTTGCACACAGCAACATAGTTAAATTTCATAAATGTGATGTGGAGTGAAGTAAGCAAGATACAAAAAGTACATACTATATAGTTCCATTTATATAAATTTTAAAGCAATGTGACAAAACTAAGCAATAGTATATAGATATATGTGCTTAGGTGCCAGAGTTCTAATATATGTCCTTACTTCCAGAGTCCTAATATTGTTTTGTTGTTTACCATTCTTGTAGATACCCTAGGCATCAATCTGTATTAATCTAAGTCAATAATAGTGTTCTCCATTTCTTTCCCAGTGTTTAGTTTGGGGATGGGGATGTAAGCCATTTCTCGGGAAATTTTGGGAAAGTATTCTTTGTTGATATATGAGGAAATGCCCTCCTTTTCCTCTGGTATAAATTGGTGGGTCTGGCTATGATGTCTAGTAAAAGGACAGCTATCTTAGGACCATGAAAAGAGTTAGTCAAGGATAAACCTGACACTCTTCTGACACTTGATGGTATGGATGATCTGCTGCATTAATCAATTTTGGAAGTGTCTGAACTTGTGTGTAATAATGTATTTTCTTTATTGTTTAAGCCAATTGAGTCTGAGTTGTTTGTAACTCGAACTGGAAAACATACTCACTGGTACAGCAAGTATGTCCAGTAAAATATTTTTAAAATATAATCCACACAATGGGAGAGAATATTTGCAAACTTGTATCTGGTAAAGGTTTAGTGTCCAGAATATATAAAGAACTCAACAAAGGTTCACAACTGACACCTCAATGATAAATGACAATCTAATTAAAAAATGAGTAAAGAATTTGAACAGACATTTCTACAAAGAAGATATAGAAGTGGTCAATAAACCATGAAAAGATACTCAGGATCATTAATGTTGCAAATTAAAACTACAATGAGACATGGTTTTACACCAACTAAGGTGTCTATAATAGAAAAGACAGATAATAGAAAGTGTTAGAGAGGATGTGGAGAAATTGGAACCCTCATGTATTGCTGGTGGGACTGTAAAATGAAGCATGCAACTGTGGAAAATTGATCATTCCTCAGAAAGATACACGTAGAGTTACCATATAACATGGCACTTCTATTCCCAAGTATATACCCATGAGAACTGAAAATATGTCCACACAAAATCTTCGACATAAATATTTATAGTAGCATCATTTATAATATCCCCAAAGTAGAAACAATCCATACGACCATATGACTCATGAATGGATGAATAAAAGGTAGTATAGCCATTCAATAGAATACTATTCATCAATTGAAAGGAATTAAGTATTGATGCAAGCTATGACATAGATGAACTTTGAAAAACATTATGCTAAGTGAAAGAAAACAGACACAAAGGGTCACATATTATATGATTATATTAAGTGTCCAGAACAGGTAAATTGATAAAGACAGAAAGTAGATTAATGGTTGCTGTGGTCTGAGAGAAGGGGAGAATGGGGGGGTGACTGCTAATGAATATGGATTTTCTTCTGGGGTGATGAAATGTCCTGGAATTAGATAGTGGTGATGGTTGCAAAACTTTATGAATATACAGAATGCCACTGAAATGGTACTCTTTAAAAGAGTTAATTTTATGGTGAATTGTATCTCAATAAAAAATATAAAAAACCAAGAACTATGAGAGAAATCTTGAATAACTAGGCATTAAAATATGCTTTAAGATAGTATGTGCACCAGAAAAGGTAAGTAAGTCAATGGATAATAGTATACACCTCAGTTATAAGCCCAAAGATTAACATGTATTTATTATACAGTATTAGTGGATTTTAAAATTAATTTGGGAAGCTTATATTGATTAATAATAAATGTGACTGCATAATTGGTTATTTGGTTAAGGGATAAGATGGAATATTAACTTACACCATACACAAAGTAATTTCCATTCAGGCCCTTAGCTAGATCAGTGATCAGAGTGCTCTGTGAACCACAGGTTGTGATGGAGCAGCCTCGTTTTTACACCTGGCTCTTCTAATCACCACTCATTTTCCATTTTCTCAGTTCTCCAAATTTTCTCTATTTTGTAACCATCCTCCTACCATCTTTGGATCAAACACAATCTTCAAGTTAGAGTTCATAATAGGTTAAATCATCAAAGGGGACTACCATATAGATGTTGTCTTCAGCATCCACTATCCATTACGTCTATTTCTGAGGCAGCCAATGCATTCCTCTGACATTCTTCATTGTGTGGTACAATCTGCCCTTCTCTAATTTATTTTCAAACTCTTGGAAGACCTCATATTCCTTTTCATTTATATTTTCATAACTCTGGAATGAAAGGTTTTCATCTTACCTTGAGGAGCTATGGACAACCACACAAAGACCCCGAGGATGGAAAGCAAGACCCTCATGGCTGAACAAGTCAGTTAGAAAGAATCAGTGGCTGAGATGAAGAGAACTTCTTTATGTATTTAGTACTCAAGAGGTGAGTTGCTGTATGGTTATTGAAGCTTTCAGTAGCAAGAACATTTCTGTGTTCCAATGAGCCTTCATATCAGAAGACAGCATGCAATGGACATGCTATCAGTTATTTCAAGTTCATTTGTCAAATGTTGACAGGGTGTGGGCAAAGACAGTAGGATGCACAATACTTACCAAGAAGGAGCAGCCATGATGAAGGCAGGAGAGATATTCTGTTGAAAAATCATTGTCTTATGGTTGGTTCCTGGAGGAACTGTAAAGGTTAAGGCAACATTTATAGAGTAAAAGCATTCACTTTATTTCTCCAATAATAGAAAAAGAAGCACTAGATATAACAGCATGCCTATTAATTAATATTTTTGGGAATGTATATTAGCAGACTTCAGCAGTGAAATTATATTTGAAATCATACATAGGCTAGTGAGACATAGAAAAGCTTTTGTTTGTCTCTCTGTCCAACCAACTGAATGAGATCAACTACTTTTTATATCTAAAGTCTTAGTGAACAAAACTTGTTTGGAAAGCAAATAATATATAAAAAGCCATGGCAATGCAATATGAGCATATGCCTGACAAAGTCGCCTAAAGTACCTCGTAGACACTTAGGAAATGAACATAAAGGAACACCAGAGTAGTTTGGGTGGCCCAGGGAATGCTTAAAGAAGGCACGAGTAAGAATAACAATATTAGAAACTGCAAAGTGCATTCACATACATGATCTTATTTGATCCTCATAATTTCTTAGATGGTCTTACTCCAGTTAAGTAACTTTTCTCCATACTAAGAAGGAAGCTCCTTTCTGCCATGCCTTCCTCTGGGTGCTCTTTCTACTTCACAGTTTTAGTGAATGGAACACGAAGTCACGTTATTTGAGCAGGTCCTCGCTGGCCATTGAAACTTTGAAGATGACATCTTAAGCTGAATCAGGGATGGAGGATTGGTAGTGGCTTGTGGTACCATTACTGGAGGTCCTGGAAGAGGCAAATCTCACAAGTGTTAGCCTAAGGAGGAACAATGAGGGAGTTGAAAACTCTGGACATGACTTTCCCTAAGCCTGCGTTCAAGTTCATTCTCCTCGGAAGTTCCTGGGGCAGTGTCACCTGGGACCAAGCCTCTCCTAGCACCCTAAAAACTCACAGGGAGATCTTGGGGGTCATTTGAGGGTGTGCTGGTTGTTGATGACTGCTCCATTTACTTAAACCCAACTGGCCTGGGATCTTTAGCATCTCTGAACATGAATCCAAAATTTGTTTATTTTTCTCATGTGTCTTGGAGTTCTTGCCCTCTTGATCATAAAGGAAAAGCTTTGGAAGCATAGTTTACATTGCAAAGCCTTCAAATATATGAGCACAAATCACTGAGTTCCCTTAGGGAACACTAAGGGGGGAATTTTCAGTGACACTTTGGCGTCTTCTATAAACATTTGTTACCCATACAGACAGATTTAGAGTCAGGAGGTGGGCTTGTAAAGCTGCCCAGGAAGCCCAAGAACATGTTGTGATCCATGGGCTGGTAATCAGGGACATCAAAGGAAGGGCCAGAGGAAGGTTCATTGCATTCAGGGGGAGGGGCCGTCGGCACCAGGCGAGTGTTGAAAGATAGCTTATGATCAGGTTGCTTAGGGCATCAGTAAAGAATGATAAGGAACTTTGAAAAATGCTTCTTCTTAAAAGAACACAGAGAAGAAAATCAGATATCTATCAAGCTATCAAAGTACAAATTGTCACAGCAGAAGCAAGGAGTTAATTTACCATGAGATAGTAAATTAGACCTAGAATTATTGGATTTTATGGAACACAGCTCTCCAGAAAGGCACTGGATACTCACCAAAAATTCCTGTTCAAGTGTTCATTGTCTACTTTCCTTCTTTGTACTCAGTAGTATTGAAAGCTTTGGAGTCCTTGCTGTATCTATTATCTCTTTTTATTCTTGTTGTCATAATCTTTGTAAATTCATTTTTTCCTTACCTCCAGTCTACAAATATCACCAATAAAACATAAAACTACCTTCCTTGTCTTTAGTTTACTTATTACATAAGATCCTATTTTTTTCCCTTTCCTCTCAGCAAAGTAATGGTATACACTCTATTTCCAGTTCTTTCCATTCACTTCTTACCCTACAGGTTTCTGACATCTTCCCTCATCTTTCTACTGAATATTCTTTTGATAAATCACTAATAACTCTTTCTCTGTTTAAAAACAAACAAATATATACACACACACACACACACACACACACACACACGTACATATATGCCTATATACTAAATATATATTTTATTTTTACATTCTGATTCCTAAATAATATATTTTTATTTTTAAGATTGGGAAACCCACAAAATTATTAAGATGGTAATAAATACAATGCACTATTCTACCACTTAAAAGATCATTACTATTTTGGTTTATTTCTCTTTCATTAAAATAACAGGTAGAGAAGAGTTTAAAAATTATAATAGAGTACTATGAACTCCCCATACCAAATATCTGAATGAAATGGGCACTTTTAGGGAAATATAAGTCAATATGTTGGCCAATAAAATAAAATTGCCTGTAGCCAAAGTTCTATCCTTTCATAGTCAAAATGTGCTAGAGTAAGCTAGATTTTATGCACAACTTTCAAGGTATAGATAATTTCTATTTTATGAGAATAATTCAGATGAGAGAATAAGCTAGATAGCTACTCAACATATTTTATGAAATAGAATAACCACAATATAGAAATGTCACAAGGTCAATGTGTTAGTTATGTACTGTTGCATAACAAAGTACCCCAAAATGAAGCGGCTTAAAACAACAAACATTTATTACCTCACGGTTTCTGTGGGTGAGGAATCTGGATGTGACTTAGCTGGGTGCCTTTGGCTCAAAGTCTCTCATAAAGCTGCAGACAAAACTGTCAGCTGAGGCTGTATTCTCACCTGAAGGCTGGGGGAGTTCTCCTTCTCATCCACGTGGTTGTTGGCAGGCCTCAGTCCCTTGCCACATCTGGCTTGTTCAAGAGTGAGTGATCTGAGAAAAGGTGTAGGAGCAAGACCAAAAGGAAAGCCACTGTCTTTTTATAATCTAATTTTGAAAATGGCATCCCATCTCATGTGATATACTCTATATTCATTATATCTAAGTCAATAAGTCCATGGAGCCAGCTCTGTGGCCTAGTGGTTAAAGTTCAGCATGCTCTACTTTGGCAGCCTGGGTTCAGTTCCTGGGCATGGACCTACACCACTTGTTGGCAGCCATGCTGTGACAGTGTTCCACATACAAAATAGATAAAGATTGGCACAGCCATTAACTCAGGGCTAATCTTCCTCCAGCAAAAAAAACAAAAAAATAAAAAAACCCCTCCAGCCCACACTCAAGGGGACAGATTTGCACATGGGGCAGGAATCATTGAGGGTTACCTTAGAAGCCACTTACCACAGACAGCAAAAGATAAAAATAGCCACTCTAAACTATGAACATAGATACAAATGTTACATCAAATATCATCAAATTGAATTTAACTTCAAAGTAAAAGGATAATACAACATGACCAAGCAATATTTATTTGGGAATGAAAGAATGGCCCAACGTTAGAAAATCAGTTAACTGAATACACCACATTATTCTACTTTTTTTGATCACTTAGTATGTGCCAGGCACTGTCTCAGTCCTTGGAATATAGTAGTGGACAAGACAAACAAAATTCCTGCTTCCATGGAATATATACTGTAATAATGGGGAACACTTCACACACACACATGATAATTTTGGAAATGATACCTGTGTGATAGCAATAAAATAGCAGAGTTTTCACAGATTAAGGATAAAAGTGGTTAATGGTACTGTCTTAGTTTTATCTTAGATGCAATCTCTGAGACAGGGACTTTAGTGCCAGTAGTTTTGTAGGGAGGTGATTGCAAGAAACACCAGTAGAAGAGTGGGAAATGAGACAAGGAAGAGAAAAAACTGAAAAAGAATGGACTTGAAGACAGTTACCACTTTGGGTATATCATTTCCATTGGGAACTCTAGAGTGAAGTGTAGAAGACTTTTCAGAGTTATGCCAGTTGAAGGAAGAGAAAGCTGGGATATCTATCTACACAACCTTTTATACCTCATTGATTGAGTCCTACCTCCAGGGGTACTAACTACTACTCGCATGATGTGGTCCTCAAAAGCCCTAAGGAGGAGATCTCAGGTATTCACAGTAAACATCCCTCACTGTGTAGAGAGGAATTGCCAAGGGATAAAGGCAGGGTAGCAACAGTGTATGCTATTGTCCAACTCTTGCACCACCGAGATTCCCGTATGCCCCATGTTAAGTCTATTCCATCTTGTCCCTGACATTTTAAGATTGTGGCTAGTTATAACTAAAAAAATAAGTGAAACACTAGTGTTAGGAAAGTTACAGGCCTTGCTACTTGCAGTTGGTCTTGAGGCCGTAATTGATATTCATCATCTTTCTTCTAGATGTCCCTCATCCTTGGATAGCATTTCTGTTGATCTATTGCTTGCCCTGTGGTATAAGGCAGACCTTCATCCCTGTGATGTCTGAAACTCAGGTTACTGTGTCATAGTCATGCTATGATTACTAAAATTGTTAATTCATGGTTATCACTGGGCATGGAACAACAAGGAGACACCTCAGTGAATCCCCTAAGATTTTATTTGCCCTCTTTGTGATATCTTCCTATGATTATTAGGACCAATTAACTCTGTCAATGTAGTAATTTCTTTCTTTGCTGCCTAGTCTTTTGGTATCAGGAATTCAAAATAACCAGATGGTAGTCATAGCATTAAGGTTGGTGGAACCCTTATTGTGTCCTCTGGTAGAAGCAACCCCACACTGAAAATCTAAAACTTGAGCTCAATGGAGCCTAAAGATGTGGGGATAGGAAGCATCAATTCCCCAAGTGTGCCCCCAGGAGTGACCAGAGGGCCTAATTACACTCATACCTTGATTTTCAGACCCACGTATCCTAGCTGGTGGGAATAAGGAATCATACACTGACCATAGATTCAAAATATTTATTACATCTTAAAATACAGTGCCACAACACTGTAGTGTGACATCTTCAAGATAGTACCTTCATCTTTAAGAACATTTCAATGTTCCAAGCCTGTAAGCTTCTGGGTGAGAAGGCATGTGGTAAAACCAGTAGGTTTCGTGGTCATGTACTCATTTTTGTATTTTCTTTGCCATTAAGTGAGTCACTTGGTTCAAGGTGATGTCATTTGGGATCTCATGATAGTAAATTACTTTATGAGTCCTTGCATAGAAGCATTGTTAAGGCACTGTGTGAGAAAGGCAAATTCATACCCCCAAATATGTATATCAACCTAATAAGGTTGAATGATTGCTTCTTCTAGGAAGGAGTAGTCCAATGTAATCAATTTGCCACCAAGTCTCTTGAAGGGTGGTATTGTATTTGGGCTCAGTATTGGTCTCTGATGCTGACAGGCCAGATGTTCCACAATTGCCATTACTAGGTAAGTTTAATGAAAGGTTCGTGCAGTTAGGGTCAGGCACAGCTTCCATTCCTGCCACAATGACTAATTTATGTGTGAACCTATTGTACAAGCAGTGAGGTGGCTGTGAACAAAAGCTGGCATTCCTCTGTTGGAAGAGCATTCTGTTCACCTGGTTATTCAGTGTCTTCTCTACAATGGATACTCCTTCTACTATTGAGACATAAAATCTTCAAAGATATATTGCTCAAAGCTTTGCCTCTTGGGATTATGTTTTGATTTGCATTTCCCTGATGATTAGTGATGCAGAGCGTCTTTTCATGTACCTTTTTGCTATTTGGATGTCTTCTTTAGAAAAATGTTTATTTAGTTCATCTGCCCATTTTTTAACCAAGTTTTTTTTGTTATTGAGTTAAGTGAGTTCTTTATATATTTTAGGTATTGATCCCTTATCTAATATTTGGTTTGCAAATATTTCCTCCTGTTCTGTAGGTTGCATTTTTATTTTGTTGATTGTTTCTTTACTATGCAGAAACTTTGAAGTTTGGTGTAGTTCCACTTACAGATTTTTGCTATTGTTGTTTGTGCTTTAAGTGTCATATCCAAAAAATCATTGCCAAGACCAATGTCGAGGAGCTTCTTCCCTGTGTTTTCTTCTAGGAGTTTTGTGATATCAGGTCTTATGTCTAAGTCTTTGATCAATTTTGAGTTAATTTCTGTGAGTGGTGTAGGATAGGGGTCCAATTTTGTTTTTCTGCATGTGTTTATCCAGTTTTTCCAACACTATTTGTTGAATAGACTATTCTTTCTCCATTGGGTATTTTTGGTTCCCTTTTATATCAGTTGACTGTATATGCAGGGATTTATTTCTGGGCTCTCTATTCTGTTCTATTGTTCTATGTATCTACTGTATCTATTTTTGTGCCAATACCATACTGCTTTAATTACTATAGCTTTGTAGAATAGTTTGAAATCAGGAAGTGTGATGCCTCCAGCATTGTTCCTCTTTCTCATGATTGTTTTGGCTATTTGGGGTCTTTTGTGGTTTCATTACATTTTAGGACTGTTTTTCTATTTTTGTGAAAAATGCCACTGTAATTTTTGTAGGGATTGCATTGAATCTATAAATGGCTTTGGTTAGTATTGACATTTTAACAATATTAATTCTTATGATCCACGATACTGGGTATCTTTCCATTTGTTTGTGTCTTCTTCAATTTCTTTCAACAAAGACTTGTAGTTTTTGCTGTACAGATCTTTCATTTCCTTGGTTAAATTTATTCCTAGGCATTTTATTGTTTTCAATACTATTGTAAATGGGGTATTTTCTTTATTTCTTATGCATATGCTTTGTTTTTAGTGTATAGAAGTGCAACTGAGTTCTGTATGTAGATTTTATATCTTGCAACTTTATTGAATTCTTGATCAGTTACAACAGTATTTTGGTTGAGTCTTTGTTTTTTCCTATATGTTAAATCATATCATCTGCAAATAAGGACAGTTTTACTTAATCCATTCTGATTTGGATGCCTTTTATTTTTTTGTCCTGCTTAATTGCTTTAGTTGGGACTTCCAGTGCTATGTTGAATAAGAGTTGTGAGAGTGGGCATGATTGTCTTGTTCCTGATCGTAGAGGAAAAACCTTCAATTATTCACTATTTAGTATGATTTGAACCGTGGATTTGTTATATATGGTCTATTATTATGTTGAGGTACGTTCCTTCTATACGCAATCTATTAACATGTTCTTTTTCTAGTTCTTTCAGGTGTAAAGTTAGGTATATTCGAGATCTTCCTAATTTCTTAATATATTCACATCACTCTAAGCTTCCTTCTAAGAACTGCTTTTGTAGCACTCCATAGATTTTAGTATGTTGTGTTTCTATTTCATTTGTTTCAAGATTTTTAAAAAATTTCCCTTTTGATGTTTTCTTTGATCCCTTGGTTGTTTAGAAATGTGTTATTTAGTTTCCACATATTTGTAGATTTTCCAGCTTTCCTTATGCTGTTGATTTCTAGTTTCAGCTATTATGGTCAGAAAAGATACTTGGTATGATATCATTCTTTTTAAACTTACTAAAACTTATTTTGTGTTCTAGCATATGGTTTATCCTGGAGAATGTTCCATGTCAATCTGAGAAGAATGTGTATTCTGCTGCTGTTGGATAGAAGGCTCTATATACATCTGTTAGATCCATTTGGTCTGAAGTATGGTTCAATTCCAATGTTTCTTTGTTGATTTTCTGTCTGGATTTCCTACCTATTGCTGAAAGTGGGGTATTGAGATTCCTATTATTATTGTATTGTGTATTTCTCCATTCATATCTGTTAGTATTTGCTTAATCTGTTTAGGTGCTTGGTGTTAGGGGCATATATATTTATGATTGTTATATCTTCTTGATATATTGACCCCTTTATCATTATATACCTTTTTTGTCTCTTGTTACCATTTTTGGCTTAAAGTCTATTTCATCTGATGCAAATTTGGTTACCTCTAGTCTTTTGGTTTCCACTTGCCTGGAATACCTTCTTCCATCCCTATGCTTTAAGCCTATGCATGTCTTTAAAGCTGAAGTGAGTCTCTTGTAGGCAGCGTATATATGGGTCTAGTTTTTTAATCCATCTAGCCACTCTGTTTCTTTTGATTGGTGAATTGTATCCATTTACATAGAGTGATTATTGATATGTAAGTACTTACTAATGTCATCTTATTGATTGCTTTGCTTTTTTTGTTTATATTGTTTCTTTTCCCTTCTGTTTTTGCCTACCTTTGTAAATTGGTGCTTTTCCTTGGTGGTATGCTCTGTCTCCTTTCTTACCTTTTGTGAATCTATGCTAGATTTTTGCTTTGTGGTTACCATGAGGCTTACATAAACCATCTCATAGGTAAAATAGTCCATTTTATGATGAGACTAGCTTTTATTAAATAGCCTACAAAGTCTCCACATTTTTACTCCCTTCCCTCTTATATTTTTGATGTCACCACTCACCTCTTTTTATGTTACATATCTGGGAACAAATAATAACAGCTATAGTTATTTTCAATACTCTTTCCTTTAAGCTTTTTTACTGTAGCTAAGTGGTTAATACACCATCCTATTATAAAATTAGAGTTCTCTAAATCTAACAATGTATTTTTAACTTTTAGCAGTGTGTGATATACTTTTGTATGTTTTCATGTCACTGATTAGCATCTTTCCACTTCAGCCTGAAGAACTCCTTTCAGCATTTCTTGCAAGGCAGGTCTAGTGGTGATTAACTCCCTCAGCTTTTGTTTGTCTGGGAAAATCTTTATTTCGCCTTCATATCTGAAGCAAAACTTTGCCAGATAGAGTGTTCTTCACTGGCAATTTTTATCTTTCAACAGTTTGAGTATATCCTTACACTCTCCTGGCCTATAGAGTTTCTGCTGAGAAATCCACTGTTAGCCTAATGGTGGTTCCTTTGTAAGTTACACTCTTTTTTCCCCCTTGCTGCCTTTAGGATTCTTTCTTTATCTTTGATTTTTGATAGTTTCGTTATAAAGCGTCTTGGAGAATGTCTTTCACATTGAGATAATAAGGTAATCTATTAGCTTTGTGAACTTGTATGTCCAAGTCTTTCCCTGGTTTTGCAAAGGTGTCAGCTATTATGTCTTTAAATAAACTTTCTGCCCCATTCTCCCTCTTTCTCCTTCTGGAATACAGATTATTTTAATATTTGTCTTTTTGTTGTAATCCCATAGATCATGCAAGCTGTTTTGCTCCTTTTTACTCTGTTTTCTTTGTTCTCTTCTAATTGTGTTATTTCAAAATTCCTATCCTCTAACTCTCTTATTCTATCTCCCATCTGCTTTACTCCACTACAGACACTCTCTGTTGCATTCTTCATTTCATTCATTGAATTCTTCAGCTTCATAATTTCTGTTTGGTTCTTTTTCTGATTTCTATATCTTTGATAAAGAGCTCATTTTGGTCATGTATTTTTTCCTTATATCATTGAACTATTTTTCTTAGTTTTATTGCAGCTTCTTCAGTTTTTTCAAAACAGCTATTTTTATCTGTTTAGGTTTTTTTCAGTTTGATTGAGATGTAATTGACATTCATCATTGTATAAATTTAAGGTGTACAGCATAATGGTTTGATTTACACATACTGTGAAATGATTACTGCAACAAGTTTAGTTAGCATCCATCATCTTGTATAGATACAATAAAAAGAGAAAGAAAAAATTTTTCCTTATGATGAGAACTCAGGATTGGCTGTCTTAATAACTTTTGCATATATTATACAGCAGTATTAACTATAGTCACCATGCTATATATTGTCTCTTGTCTCATGTCTGTATGTTACATCCCTACTACTTATCTTATACTAGAAGTTTGTAATTTTTGACTACCTTTCTCTAATTCCCCATACCCCCACTCCTACCTCTGGTAATCACAAATCTGATTTCTTTTCCTATGAGTTTGGTGGGATTTTTGTTTCCTTGTTTTTTTAGATTTCACATATAAGTGAGGTAATATGGTATTTGTCTTTCTATGTCTGACTTATTTCTCTTAGCATAATGTTCTCAAACTTCATCCATATTGTCATAAATGGCAGGATTTCCTCATTTATTCTGGCTGAATAATATTTCATTGTGTATATATATATATTAAATATGTATACTATAGCTTCTTTATCCATTCATCTCTCAATGGATGCTTAGGTTGTTTCTGGGCTATTGTAAATAATCCTGCTATGAACATGGGGGTACAGACATCTTTTTGAGTTAGTATTTTCTCAAAACATCTATTTTTTTAAATTAACAACCCTAGGGTGCTATTTCTTTTCTTTTTTAAAGATTGGCACCTGAGCTAATATCTGTCACCAATCTTCTTTTATTTATTTATTTTTAAATTTTTTTCTTGTTCTCCCCAAAGCACCCCAGTACATAGTTGTACATTCTAGTTGTAGGTTCTCTGGTAGTGCTATGTGGGATGCCTCCTCAGCATGACCTGATGAGCAGTGCCATGTCTGTGCCTGGGATCTGAACTGGTGAAGCCCTGGGCCGCTGGAGCAGAGTATGTGAACTTAACTGCTTGGCCACAGGGCGGCCTCAAAACATCTATTTTGAATTCTTTATCATCTAGATCACAACATTCATGGCTTTGAGCTTCATTGTTGGAGAATTATCATTTTATTTTTGGCAATGGCATATTTCCTTGATTATTCCTAAAATGTAATGGTTGTCTTGAGATGGGATACTGTTCGTTGGTGTTGCTTTATCTGGAGTTGTCTAGGATTTGTACGGGTAAACCTGTTCCAGTCTTCTCTCTCTCTCTCCCATGGCAGAATTCTAAAGCCTTTATGTTTTCTCTTATTTTTATAATTCTCCAGGCTGGCTGCTGGGAACCTCTTTTTGTTTTCCAGAGGGTGGCACTAAAGCTCCAGTTTGTGATTTCTCTCTCGCCTACAGACCCTGGTCTGCCTTTCTGAGAGCACTCTAATTACTCGATCTGCTCTCACTGCAGCACTCAGAAGCAAACCCAAAGTGTGCAGGTGTGGCTTTAGCACTCAAAGTGTTGGGGGGGCCTGTGCACCTAGTGGCGAGGTCCTTGGGTGGGTTGCTCCCAGAGGCTTACACGCAGACTTCCCACTGAAGTCCTGAAGCCGTCAGCAGGGACAGCATCTCTTTAATTCCCTTTGAAATTCTTATCTGCTTCCTTCCCTTTCTCTTTCCTCACCCCAGACATGGAGGTCACACTCAGTACTCTGACTGCTGCTGAAGAAAAACGGGTTTCTTTAGACATGACCAGCACAGCTGGGGAAGACGAGCTCAGTTATTGGAGAATTATTATTTTCTCTTTGTGATAGGATGTTTCCTTGGCTTTTCATATTCTTTGTAGTTTTGTGTTGCTGCTTTCACATTTGAAGAAGCAGACGCTTCTTTAAATCTTTGCTAGTTGCCTTCATGTGGGGTGTTCTGTTTGAAGTTGTTGTTACTAACCGAGGTTTTCTCTGTCTGTGTGTCAGCCCACTTGCTCCACTCTTTTTGATCTCTCTTTTGGCAGAATTCTTAACCTTTTATGTCTTCTTTGGTTCTTACAACTCACTAGGCTGGCTGCTGGAAGCCTCTCTTCTGTGTTACAGAAGACGGTGGTCTGGCTCAAGTTTATGGTTTCTCCCTTGCCCACAGACCATGGCCTGTTTTCTGAGCAGACTCCCTGTCCATGGTTTTTGCATTTCATATGTGCATGGGGGTGAAAGTGTGCACTGAAGAGGAAAATGCATACGCCCTTCCAAATAAGAGGGGGCAGTTAAAGAGTTATTAGGAAAGAAGGAAAAGTATAGGTAAGATCAAGGCAAACAGTTTTCCAAGTTAGATAGTTCAAAATTAGTTGCAATAAATGCCTAAGGAATGTCACAAACAGACAAAGCAATAACCTCAAAATTATATGTAATTACCATCAAAATTTCAAAATGGCTTCGTGTTTAATCCTGGGAACTACACGACTGAAGCATCTGCTACAGCCAATGTTTCCTCTTTATAGGAAACAAAACCCAGTTACTAAGCTGAAACAACAGTGAGGATTAAGGTTAGCTCACAGGAATCAAGCCCCAAGCACCAGACAGGTTAGTAGAGTAAGAAACCCCTTGACAATGATAATACCAGGAACGACATGGCTGCTGCCCCAGCTGGCTTATGTCAAATATGCTTTCAGTCACTGAAAGAAGTTCCCTTCTATCTCTCGCTGATTAAGGATTTCGTTAAAGGAACATATGTTAAGCTCTATCAATTACTACTTCAATATCTATTGAGGTGATCAGAGGTTCTGCTCTTTAATCAGTTAACATTAATTCCTTAGTATTTTTTTTTTTAATAAACTGCAGTCTTCTTGCATTTCTAGGGCGAAACCTTTCTTGGTCACATTACATTAGGCTTTCAATACAGTGCATGGCTCACTTTGGTAATGTTTATTTAGGAGTTTTGCCAATATTTCAAATGCCAGATTTGTTATTTCTTTCTTCTTTGTGTGCTATTCTTTGGATTTTTTCTATTTTTATTGGGCTAATATACACACACTATAAAACTTACCATCTTAAGCATTTTTAAGTGTACAGTTCAGTGGTATTAAATACATTCACATTGTTGTGCAGCTGTCACCATTATCCATCCCCATAACTCTTTTCATCTTGTAAATTTGAAATAAAACTGAAACTCTATGTCTAAGAAAGAATAACTCCCCATTCTCCCCTCCATCTAGCCCTTGGCAACCACCTTATACTTTCTGTCTTCATGATTTTGACTACTCTTAAGTACCTCATACAATATAAGTATATAAGATATACCTATCTCCCTGTTGACATTGTATGAAAAGGGTTTTGTTCTTCACTTGACTCATTCTCTAAAAGGTTACATAATTCAATGTAACAAGATAGCATTGCTAATAAAATATTATGCTCATCTTCCATTAAAATTCTGTATATGAGTCAACAAAGTTAACATTAAGTCTGAAAAAATTATATACCACAAAATATAAACACTATGCAATAATCTCAATTCAGTTTTGGTTGTGTTTTCTCTTCCAAATGAAGATACGTTTGCAGAATCTAAGTAAATAACATTAATATTCATTTTCTTAAGTCTTTAATTTTCTTCAAATGTAACAAAAGTTTGAAATTTAGGGAGACTGAAATTTTTACTGGTTTTATATTCTACATTATTTAACTTGAGTTTTTACCTAACATTATACTTGTATCATAGGTCTTTTAAAAATATTCTTCCATATGGATACTTCTATTTAATCTTACTCTGCCTGCCTAATAGAGTTCAGGACTTGACAATGTATGTCTGTAGCAGATACTGCTGGCTGTTCAACAAACTGACATTGGATTCTGCTTGGGGCTCCCAAGCAGTTAGGTGAAGACATGCCATTGATTTCTAGACAGGGAATGTGAACAGAAGTGATGGATATCCCTTCCAGGACTAGCCCATGAGAAACTTCTAGGTATACTCCTTCATGTTCTTTCTCTTTTCCTATTGAGTGGATAAAGATGACCTCTGTTACATTGAAATCCACATGTTGAAGATGGCAAAGTCTGATAGCTGGGTTATGGAATGACCACATGGAGGTGACTCAACCTACCAGAAATACCTTTCCTAGACTGTTCATGTCAAATGAGTTGAGCTTCTGTTCATTTGAGAGATTCTGCAGCATATTTATTACTCTAAATATATATATAATATATATATTACTCTGTATTACTATAACTAATGTTACCAGTTAATACCAGAATTCATAATTTGGGGCAAGACCAAAGGAGAAAGTAGAATAAGGGTGAGAACAATAGATTATTTAGGAATGAGGCAAAAAAAAAAAAAAAAAGAAAATCCACACTATTATAACCTCTATACTTACTATGAGAGTGGTACAGACTTGGCTCTAAGATGACTAGCAATGTATGAGACTAAGGAATTCTGGCTAATAATCAAATCATAATATAAGAAAATAAATGCAAGCAATATCAAAGAATTAAGTGTGAAGTATGATTATGCAGAAGTTTCTCTTGCCATTCCACCTAAAGAAGTAATTATGTAAAAGTGTTTCCCACAACCTTTGGGACAATATTCTCACACTGGTTCAAAGGCTGTTTTTAAAAACCTCAATCTATATTGATATCATTACACTGGAGCTCTTTTCAGTAAAAATAATTTGGATGAGGTAAAAATAAAATATTTCAAATACACATCTCTCTATTGATCTAGACTGATAGAGGAGCAGATATAATAATATCTGGACCAGTGGGCTATTCTCTGAAACTAGCTTCATGCAGTTATTCTGTGACTCTGTGAAAACCAGTTGAATTCACAGCCATATATTACATCTGATGTGTGAGTAGGGTTAGCATTCTTTCAAGAAAGCTGAGATTCTTAGCAATAATGGATGCCATATCACAAAGTTTCCCTCTTCTCCTTAAAAGAATGTTAAAGGAAGAGCACATTTTATGTTTTTAAATTTTTTTAAGTGCAACTCATTCAACATTTATTGAACATCTATTATATGCCTCACGCTGGACCAAGCTTTGCTATTACAGCAATTTTTTTGCATGGAATTTATAATCTAGACCGGATATTATGAGAGCATCTCTTAAAGGAGAATACTGTATCAGATTGGAAAGTCGCAGAAAGCTTCCAGAAGGAGACTACACTAAAGTTGGGTGCTGAAAGGTTCAGTGAAGGACACCAGAAAAGGTCATCAAACATCTTCTTAGAATCAAAGGATTAAGTGAGAGGTGGATTGAAGTGGTGACAGAGGTAGGAAAGAAGTCAGATTATCAGGGATCAAATATACTATTCCTAATACTTTTGATTTTATCAAAATGGGGCGCCACTGAGGATTCTCACCAGGAAAGAGCCTTGAAATTTGTATTTGAGAAAGCAATCTGAAGAGTATGGAGGATGGAAAGGCTGGTAGCTGGGAGATCAATCCTAGGGTGAATACAATCATCTATATGGAAAATGGTAATAATTCTAGTAATTCTGACAATAATAGTTATTAAATTTGGAGCTTTTATGAATTGTTTCATTTTATCTTACAAATAAGCTTTGAGGTAGGTGTTATTATTTCATGCCTATCTTACAAATGAGGAACATAAACCCTGGTAAAGTTGCATTGTCAGCTATGAAGGGGACACTGCGGGTATTTGGACCCAAAGCCCTTCACCAAAGTCCATACTGTTCACTGAGCTCTTGAAAACTAACCAACCCATCAATAAGTCCGAATAGCTCATCTTCAAAACATATCTCACAACCAGCTACTTCTTACTCCCTCCAAGTTACCACCTTGGTCCAGCCACAATTATTATTAGCTTGAACTATCACAGGTGGTCCCTAACTGGCTTCTGCACTGTCATCTGTCTCTATATTGTCCAGTCTCACAGAACAGCCTGAGTAATCTTTTAAGTCTTAAACTATGTCAATCTCTTGCTTACTATCCCAATGACTTCTCGTCACAAGGCTCTAAGTCAGCTGGCCTCTGCCTACTTTGAACTGTGAGTCACATGGGCTTCATTCTGAAGTGGGGACAAGACAAGCTTACTTTTCATCCAAAGCTTTCACAGTAGCTGTTTCTCCTATTTCAGGAATATTCCTTTCCATTGTCTTCCTACAGCAAGTTCTCTCTCATTCTTCAGTCTTCTGCTCAAATAACCATTCTCTCTTGACTAATTTCCCACATGGAGCTTATTCTAGCAGGGGTAGGGATGTGCATGTATTTATATGTGTGAAGAGGCAGCGTGTTTTTACATCTTCTCAGTTTACACTTTCTCACTTTATATGATATTTTATTCTTCCTTAGGACTGGTCACTTCTGATTTCATCTACTATTTTTGAATTCTTCATAACTTCAATCCTTGAAGACTTTTCAGAGTCTCAAAGCACTGTTACCTCCAAGTACCAACCACCATAATTCCTCTACTTTGCCAATGAAGCTGAAGTTAAAAGAAATGAATTGAACTGGCCAGTCATTGAGTAGCAGGGCTGGATTTGAACCAATTTCCAGTGCTTTCCCCACGGTTGTTGGTAAGCAGTTTAGTAGGGGACAAGTTATGTATAAAATTAAAGCTCAGATTTACCAATTTTTGTATTTCTAGAGCAATATTCATAAGAATCCTTAAAAGCAATTTTATATCTATTTTCCCATATTTTTTTATTAAAATTTTCCAGGTAGGCAAGAGGTAAAATTACTCCCATTGTATAGATGAAGGGGACACAAAGAAGTAAGTCACTGACTGAAACGGTGATCTTGAGTTCTAGTGGTAAAACTTTTTCCATTAAACTGCTGTCTAGTTAACCAAATAACAATAGTCAATTAAACTACTGATACAAAAAGGACCTCTGATGAAATCAGAACAGTTAAGAGTAGAGTAGCTACATTATGCAATGTGTCGGGGTTTGTTTAGGGGGCTGTCATGGAGACATCACATTTATGTGGACTTCTCTGTCTAAAAAGGACAAGGTCAAGGAGGAATGTAGCAGAATTAGAAAATTATGAGAGCCATGGCTAAAGGAAAACCTGCACCAAGGAAGTACTCTTTAAAAATTTGAGCATTGTAGTACTTTGTACAGCATCTAGTAAATTTATAGAACTTAGTATTTGAGGATGCTACTAGAACTTAGGTGTTTTTAAAAATTGGCATAGATAAGTTTTTGAATGTCAGAGACACACATAGCTATTAATAAAGTTTGAACATGTCTAATCTTCAAAATGAAGGTTAGGGAGACCACTGTGACATCCCACAATGATGGAATCCTGGAACACATGGAGTATAGATGTGACCATCAATTCTCCTATCCCAAAGATCAAGGCAAAAATTATAAACATTTATCCAATCATTCAGTGTAAACCAATTTCTATTATTTTTATATCCTTAAAGCAAATTTTGTTACCTTAATGAATGATTACACCTGGGAAGGTGCACCTGCCTTATGTCTGCTTCTTCCACTTTACTTGGGATTGATTTTACCTTGCAGAAAACAACCATTAAAGCTTCTTCTCTTTCTCCCAAGACTTAACAAATAGTCAAGCATTATATACAAATACAGAAAGGCCTATGCCAAGTAACAAATGAAAAATATAACTCAGAATCATATGTGTACACTGACAGTAAGTGCATTAGTATATGCTATACAAAATCACGCTAGAGAATTTACAAACAGTTGATGTCAAACAGTGATTTCCAAGAACTTACTTAATCAGACCTTTAGAAGGCCCTAGAAAGCTTCATTTATAACAAGAACCCCAGATGATTCTAGGTTTTGACTAAAAATATGGTTCGAGGAAGCACTTTTAACTTTCATTGTGTGTCAGATTACATATACAATAAAATTAAATCATAAATCATATAATTGCATTATATAAACTATTAACAGATACCTAAGTACAATATGGCTTTTAAAATGAAATCATATACGTATAGTTGTATTCAAAAAGATAAATACACTAATCAAAATCCGTACAATGAGAAACATTAACAGCAAGTCCAAATACAAATGAAGATAGTCTTCTGAATTCCGTATTTCATCGAGCATCAAAAACCACCAGTTTTAGTCCTTTTCCTGTACATTATTCTGTATTGACATTCTCTGCATCTGATTGGATCCCTGGATATTATTTCATTTTCTGTGAGACATTTTCTATAGATAAATGTCATTGGCTGTTGCTTTGAGGGTTTAGCATCCTTCTGGGTGTCCACTGTTAGTCCCCACATAGCACGAAGAAACTTCTCACTCTGCGCTTCCAAACGGATTCTGGCTCATTGCTGTGTTGCCAAAGTATTTTGTTCTTATCATTATTGCAAAATTATCTTCCCAATACATTTCTCATATAAATATAATTCCACATATTCTCACCATGATCTTTCTCATATTCATGCACAATGAAGAATACAAAGATAAATCAGATATTTCAATATAATATTGAAAATCCAGTGAAATTCTCTGGTTTCATCTTTCTTATAGTCTTCTTCTAAATAATGGATGGAAAAACATTTGTATTTAAATGGCTTTTACAGGTTGGTAAAATTCCATGACGTTTGGACACTGAGGTACTGAAAAAAACTCTACATCAGATACTCCTTTCTATATAGTCAATAATAAGCAAATTATGTAGCAGCTTATAGTTCAGAGCAGACATGAAATCCTTTTCTTTTTTCTGTCAATTGGTTTGTTGTTAAGGAAACTTGTTTAACGTTATTTATTTTTTTCCCTTTACATCACCAATTTTGATGTTCTACAGTAAGTTATCACTGTCAATTCTTTGTGTTTTCTGAAGACTGCCTTCTCTTCTATACATAAAACACTAGTCAACTCAGATCAGTTATTTGTGTATTTGGTTATAGTAGAGTATATTTAAGTTGGAATGAATGTTTGCATTGTGACAATTTCTGTTTTTTTCTGTTGATGTTGAACAATTTTGACTGCTTTTAAAGGGCACAGAGCTCTAGCTGTCTTCATTTCCACAATGTCAAAATCATCGCTGTCGGGGTTAGACAGACCATCAGCGCATTTCGTGGGTTGGAGTGGTTTGTTTGGGAAATTTGGTGCTCTGTGGAGCACACAGTTATCTTAAAAACAATGTGCTGTGAATGTCCAAACAAAAAAGACAAAATGTGACTTGGAGTCTGGCAACATGCTGAAACCACGGCATTTGCATATTTACATCTGATATAAACACTGAAAAGATGAACTTTGATAAAAAATTTAAAATAATTGAAATTGAAAATATGACATTTAACAATATTAAGTGATTTAAAGATTTATTCTTTAAACTCAGAGTGGTAACCTCCAGTTAAGAAGATATTTTTAATGTTTGAAATTGCCGTTTGATACACATCACATGTATATAATCTAATCATTTATTACAGAATATTAAGCAAGAATTTTAGCTGTCAGAAAATTTCACTATGATAACTTGTATCTCTGGGAGAAAAAAGAGATGTGGGAATAAGAAGAATATCTCCAAAACTTTGAATTATAAAAATGTGACAAAGAAAATGAATTTTAAAATAACTTTTATGTTTTTTAAATGTATTGATATGTTATTATCTGAAAATTTGTGTAATGATGTCAACTAAACCCATCAGAGGCAAAACTTGCCTTTCCTGCACCTGTGTGTAGAATTGACTGGCCTAATAGCCTAGACTTATGCTGGTTAAAGCAAAAGATGCCCTTTTGTTTCCCTGAAAGGCATAAAAGCTCCCACATGATGTCACTTGTGTAATTTTAGAACTTTTTAAAATGAAATAATTCTAAATACACTTGTTCCATAAAAGTTACACAATTTGTGAAGGGTAAAAAGTCATTAAACGATAGTTAGAATAAAGTCTTATTTCTCTACACTTGAAACTGCTGACTCTCAGGTTTGATGTTCTTGATTAAAGTTTATATGATGATGCTTTTTTTTGGAAGTTGGGGTGGAAGACTTTGCTAGTTGTTTATACCAGTATAGTGTTTCAGAAATTCTTGGAGTCACAGTAGATAGTATTTTACAATGTTTTCTCTTCTTTTGTTGTCTATAAGGAAGAATGACCTAAACATGAGTCCCATTTCTTACCTACCTTTAAAAACTCTAATTATATTTTCTTTATAAATACTGGTTTTATTAAAAAAGGTATACCACCAAATAAAAAAAAATTTATGGAAGCTGATAATGTTCATATGTATGAATCAAATCCTACTTAGCGTATAATGGTGCTGAAATGCAATTAAAAAGAAGCTAAGGATAAGTCAATTATCCTTAAGAACAGACTCACTAAGTTTACCCATGTTGTAAAGTCAGGCGTTTTGGGAAAACAAGAGCAGAAACAAGTCAGTCCTAATGAGTAAAAGAGGAGCCTCAATGCAAGTGGACTTTACAGAAGTTAGGATGTAACTTTGTCATCCAGTCAACAAGATTTAAGTTGTACTCACTATATGTACTAGGGTTCTCCAGAGAAATGGAACTGATTTGGTATGTATATATATAGAAAGAATGAGGTTTATTCTAAGGAATTGCCTCACACAATTGTGGAAGAGGGTAGGTCCCAAGATCTACAAAGTGACTTGGCATGCTAGAGACCCAAGAGAGCTGATGGTTTAGTTCTAGTCCAGGTCCAAAGTCCTGAGAATCAGGAGAGCTGTTGTTTCAGTTTGAGCTCGGAGGCAGGGAGAAAGCCTATGCCCAGTTTGAAAGCAGTCAAGCAGGAAGAACTCTCTTACTTGGTAGAGAGTCATCCTTTTTGTTCTATTCAGACCTTCAACTGATTTGAAGAGGCCCATCCACATTAGTGAGGGCAATCTGCTTTGCTCAGTCTACTGATTTAAATGTTAATCTCATCCAAAAACACCCTCACAGAAACAGCCAGAATGATGTTTGACCAAATACCTGGGCACCCTGTGGCCCAGTCAGGTTGCCACATAAAATTAACCCTCACACTGTATAATGAACATCCTTTTTTAAAAAAAATTATTTTTTGTCTTTTTTTAATTGAAGTATTGTTGACATACAATATTATATTAGTTTCACATGTACAATGTGGCAATTCAACTTTATTTGTGTTACAAAATTTGTCACCCTGATAAGACTATCAACTATCTGTCATCATGCAAAGTTATTTTAATATTCTTGACTATGCTGTACATCACATTCCCATGACGTTTATTTTATGACTGAAATTTTGTACTTCTTATTCTCTTTACCTATTTCATTCTTTCTTTCATCCTTCTCCCTTCTGGCTACCGCCAATTTGTTCTCTGTATCCATGAGTTTGTTTCTGTTTTGTTTTGTTTGTTCATTTGTTTTGTTTTTTAAGAATCTACATGTAAGTGAAATCATCCAGTTTTCTTTCTCTTTGGCTTATTTCACTTAGCATAATAACCTCTAGATTCATCCATGTTGTTGCAAATGGTAGGATTTCATTCTTTTTTATGGATGAGTAATATTACATTGTATATTTATACCACATTTTGTTTATCCATTCATCTTCCGACGGACACTTAGATTGCTTCCATATCTTCGCTATTCTAAATAATGCTGCACTGAACATAGAGGTACATATATCTTTTTTGAATTAGTGTTTTCATTTTCTTCAGATAAATACCCAGAAGTGGTATTGCTGGATTGTATGATAGTTCTATTTTTAATTTTTTGAGGAAACTCCATACTATTTTCCATAACGTTTGCACCAATTTACCTTCCCATCAACAGTGCATGGGCGTTCCCTTTTCTCCACATACTTACAAAACTTATTATTTGTTGTCTTTCTGATAATAGCCATTCTGACAGGTATGAGGTGATATCTCACGGTGGTTTTGGTTTGTATTTCCCTGATAATTAGTTATGTTGGGCACCTTTTCATGTACCAGTTGGCATCTGTATGTCTTCTTTGGAAAAACATTTATTCAGGTCCTCTGCCCATTTTTTAATTGGATTATTTGTTCTCTTTCAATATCGAGTTGCATGAATTTTTTATATATTTTGGATATTAATGAGACATATCATTTGCAAATATATTCTCCCATTCAGGAGGTTGCCTTTTTGTTTTATTGATGTTTTTCTTTGCTATGCAAAAGCTTTTCAGTCTGATGTAGTCCCATTTGTTTACTTTTGCTTTTGTTGCCCTTGCCTGAGGATACAGATCCAAAAAAATATTGCTAAGACTGATGTCAAAGAGTTTACTCTTTTTGTTTTCTTCTAGGAGTTTTATGGTTTTAGGTCTTACCTTTAAGTCTTTAATCCACTTTGACTTTATTATTTGTGCATGGTCTAAGGAAGTGGTCCCATTTCATTCTTTTGCATATTGCCATCTAGTTTTCCCAACACCGTTTATTGAAGAGACTGTCTTTTCCCTGTTATATATTCTTGCCTCATTTGTCATAGATTAATTGACCATATATGAATGGGTTTATTTCTGGACTCTCTATTCTATTCTATTGATCTATGTATCTGTTTTTGCGCCAGTAACATACAGTTTTGACTACGATAGCTTTGTATTATAGTTTGAAATCAGTGAGGATGATTCCTCTAGCTTTGCTTTTCTTTCTCAATATTGCTTTGGCTATTTGTGGTCTTTTGTGGTTCCATACAAATTTTAGGATTGTTTTAGTTCTGTGAAAAATGCCATTGGCATTGTGAAAGGGATTGCGTTGAATCTGTATTGCTTTGGGTAGTATGGACATTTTGACAATATTAATTGTTCCAATCCACAAGCACAGTATATCTTTCCACTTCCTTGTGTCATCTTCATTTTTTTCCTCAATATCTTATACTTTTCTGAGTGTAGGTCTTTCACCTCCTTGGTTTACTTTATTCCTATGTATTTTATTCTTTTTGATGTAATTATAAATGTGATTGCTTTCTTAACTTCTCTTCTGATTGTTTGTTATTAGTGTATAGAAATGCAACAGATTTCTGAATGTTGATTTTTTGTCCTGCAATTTTACTGAATTCACTTCTTAGTTCTAGTACTTTTTTTGGTGGAGTCTCTAGAGTTTTCTGTATAAAGTATCATGTCATCTGCAAATAGTGACAGTTTTACTTCTTCCTTTCCAGTTTAGATACCTTTTATTTCTTTTTCTTGTCTGATTGCTGTGGCTACAACTTCCAATACTATGTTGAATAAAAGTGGCAAGAGTGGGCACACTTATCTCGTTTCTGATCTTAGAGGAAATGCTTTCAGCTTTTCACCACTGAGTATGATGTTACCTGTGGAATTGTTATATATGGCCTTTACTATATAGGTGTATGTTCCCTATTGATTGATTGATGTATTATATTGATGTGTTTATGATAAAAACATCCATTTATGAGAGTTTTTATCATAAATGGATGTTGAATTTTGCCAGATGCTTTTTCTGCATCTATTGAGATGATCACATAATTTTCATCCTTTGTTTTGTTAATGTGGTGTATACACTGATTTGCAGATATTGAACCATCATTGCATCTCTGGAATAAATCCCACTTAAACGTGGTGTATGATCCTTTTGATGTGTTGTTGAATTTGGTTTGCTAATATTTTGTTGAGGATTTTTGCCTCTGTTTTCGTCAGGGATATTGGTCTGTAATTTTCTTTCTTTCTTTTTTTTTTTTTTTGATGTCTTCGTCTGGTTTTGGTGTCAGGGTAATGCTGGCCTTGTAGAATGAGTTTGGGAGTAATCTTTTCTCTTCAAATTTTTGGAATAATTTGAGAAGGATAGATATTAACTATTCAACTTTTCTTTAAACGTTTGGTAGAATTCTCCTGAAAGCCATCTGGTCCTGAAGTTTTGTTTATTGGGAGTTTTTTTTTTATTATTACTGATTCAATTTCATTACTAGTAGTAGGTCTGTTCAGATTTTCTATTTCTTCCTGATTCAGTCTAGGAAAATTGTAGGATTCTAGGAATTCACCTATTTCTTCTTGGTGGTCCAATTTGTTAGTACATAATCATTTGTAATATAGTTTCATTGATCTTTTCTATTTTTTGTCTTTATTTTATTTATTTCTGCTCTGATCTTAATTATATCCTTCCTTCCACTACGTGGGCTTTGTTTATTCTTCATTTTCTAGTTCCTCTAGGTGTAAAGTTAGATTTTTTTGTTTGAGATTTTTATTGTTTCTGGAGATAGTCTTGTATCTCTATAAAGTTTCCTCTTAGAACTGCTTTTGCTGTGTCCCATGGATTTTGAACTGATGTGTTTCTGTTTTCATTTGTCTCAAGGTATTTATTTGGTTTCCTCTTTTGATATCTTTTTTGACACATTGGTTATTTAGTAGCATACTGCTTAGCCTCCATATGTTTGTCTGTTTTCCAGTGTTCTTCTTATGATTGATTTCTAGTTTTATACCACTGTGGTCAGAAAAGATGCTTGACATGATTTGAATATTTTTAAATTTACTGAGACTTGTTTTGTTGCCTAACATATGATCTATTCTGCAGAATATTCCATGTGTGCTTGAAAAGAATGTGTATTCTGCTGTTTTTGGATGGAATGTTCTGTATATTATCTCTTAAGTCCATCTGGTCTAATGTGTCATTTAAGACCAATGTTTCATATTGATTTTCAGTCTGGATTATCTATCCATTGATGTAAGTGGGGTTTTAAAGTCCCCTACTATTATTACATTTCTGTCAATTTCTCATTTTATGTCTGTTAACATTTGATTTATGTATTTAGGTGCTCCTATGCTAGGCACATATTTACAAGTGTTATATCCTTTTGTTGGGTAGTTCCTTTTAACATTATGCAGCGTTCTTTATCTCTTGTTACAGTTTTTGTTTTAAAGTCTATTTTGTCTGATATAAATGTTATTAGCCCAGCTTTCTTTTCGTTTCCATTTGGATGGAATGTCTTTTTCCATCCCTTCACTTTCAGTCTGCATGTCTTTAGATCTGAGGTGTGTCTCTTGTATGTAGCATAAATATGAATCTTGTTTTTAAATCTATTCAGTTACCCTATGTCTTTTGATTGGAGCATTTAGTCTATTTACATTTAAAGTAACTATTGATAGATATATACTTATTGCCATTTGGTTACTTTTTTCTGGATGTTTTCATAGTTCTTCTTTGTTCCTTTCTCCTTCTCTTGCTTTCTTCCCTTGTAATCTGATGACTTTCTTTAGTGCTATGCTTGGATTCCTTTCTCTTTACTTTTGTATATTTATTATTACTTTTTGGTTTGTGGTTACTGTGAAGTTCATATATAACAAACTATATATATAGCAATCTGTATTAAGTTGATGGTCTCTTAAGTTTTAACACATTCTAAAAGCACTATATTTTTACTTCCAACCACCACATTTTATTTTTTTGACATCATATTTTACCTCTTTTAATTTTGTGTATCCCTTAATCTCTTTTTGTAGCTAGAGATAATTTTAGTACTGTTGTCTTTTTGATCTTCATACCAGCTTTATAACTGATTGATCCACTACAGTTACTATATATTTGCCTTTACGAGTATTATTTGTTTCTTTGATAATTTTCTTATTTCTCTTTGTAGGTTTTTCTTTTCCACCTAAAGCAGGCCCTTTAACGTTTCTTGTAAGACCAGTTTAGTGGTGATGAACTTCTTTAGTTTTTGTTTGTCTGGAAAACTCTTCATCTCTCCTTCCATTCTGAATGATAAGCTTGCCAGGTGGAGTATTCTTGGTTGCAGATTTTTTGCTTTCAACACTTTGAATATGTTATGCCACTCCCTTCTAGTCTGTAAAACTTCTACTGAAAAGTTAGCTGATAGTCTTATGGGAGTTCCCTTGTAAGTAACTTGTTGCTTTTCTTTTGCAGCTTTTAAGATTCTCTCTTTATCTTTAATTCTTGACATTTTAATGTTAATGTGTCTTTGTATGGGCCTCTTTGGGTTCTTCTTGTTTGGGACTTTCTGTGCTTCCTGGACCTGGATGTATTTCCTTCTCCAGATTAGGAAAATTTTCAGGTATTATTTCTTCAGATAAATTCACTGCTACTTTCTCTCTCTATTCTCCTTCTGGGACAACTAAAGTGCAAATTTTAGTTGCTTGATGCTGTCCCAGACATCCCTTAAACTGTCTTCTTTATTTAAATTCTTTTTTCTGTTCAGCTTTAGTGCTTTTCTCTACTCTTTTGTACACATTGATGATCTACTCTTCTGTATCATCTAATGCACTATTGATTCCAATAGTGAATATTTCATTTTGGTTATTGTATTCTTCAACTCTGATTGGTTCTTTTTTATAATTTCTAACTCTTTGTTCAAGTTCTCATTGTGTTCATCTATTCTTCTCCTGAGTTTGGTGAGCATCCGTATGATTGTTACTTTGTACTCTTTATCAGGTAGATTGCTTAGTTATTTTTCTGAGGATTTGTGTTATTTCATTTGGAACATATTTCTCTATCTCCTCATTTTGCCTAATTCTCTGTTTATTTCTATCTGCTAGGTAGGTCAGCTACATCTCCCTATCTTGGAAAAGTGGCCTTATATAGTACATGTTCTGTGGGGCCCAGCAGTACACTCCTCTTTGGTCACAAGAGCCAAATGCTCCAGGGCTGTCTCCTGTGTGGTTTGCATGTGCCTTTCTGTTGTGGTAAGGCTGCAGTTGCTGCAGGTATGCTGGTGGTGGGGCAGGCCCCTGGCACCACTGGCTGTGAGGCCCACTAGCATGTGACCATTGCAGGTGCATTGTTGGGTGGGGCAGACCCTTGTTGTGGCTGCTTGTGATGCCCAGTGGCATGCATCTGCTGCAGACTCACTGGTGGGTGAACCAGGCCTCTGGCACAAGCTGACTGTGCTGTCCAGCTGGACGTATCTGCCATGGATGTGCAAGTGGGTGGGGCAGGCCCACATGCCAACAGGCTAGAGGGAGGATTCCAAAATGGTACCTGCATGTCAGCACAGCTGAATGAGGTCACAAAAATATCTGTCATCAGTGTCTCAGGCCCTGAGAGGGGTCCCAGCTACCTCCTGCCTCTCCAGGAGGCACTACAAGCCTAGAGAGTCTCTTTTACTTATGGACTATGTGCTTTTCTATCCAGTGTTTTTCCGCTGATTTTTGGGTTGCGTAAGTCTGTGTGTGAACCCTTTAAAAGCAAATTTTCCTTTCCCTGAAGTTCCATAGTTTTCTTGGGCATAATTCCCATTCTTTTTCAAAGCCAGGTGATTTGGGGTCTTGTCTCTCCTGTGCTAGATGTAAGGGCTGGAGTGCCTAATGTGGAGCCCAAATCCCTTGCTCCCCTGGGAAAAGTTCTGTACTTTGAGATTGTTTTTGACCAGGAAACCTCACAGATAGGGTGTGATTCTTTTCCTCATCAGGGCTATATTTCTGCCTCTTCCACCCTTCTCAGTGTTGTCTCTTGTTGTGGAGGCTGTTTTCATCCAGTTTCCAGATCTGCCTCAGAAGAAGTTATTCCACATGCAGTTGTAAATTTGTTGTGTCTGTCGGACGAGGCAAGCTCTGGATCCTCCTATGCCATCATCTTCTAAACTTTCTGTAATGAACTTCTACTATTTATAAAGTAAAAAGGGAAAATGTGTGCAAGACAAAATATTTTCTAAGTGGACTTTCAATATTTCACCTCTATAAAATCCAATCTTACAATAATAGTGCCTGATATTTCCTAGACATTTAGCTATACGAAGTATTCATTGTTCATTGCAGTGCTATTAAATGCCAAATCTTATATTATGTGCTTCAGCTAAATTAAAACCTTATTCTAAAAGTAAGTCTGTGAGATAGATGCTATCTTCCATCCTTTAGATTAAAACCTAATGGAGACCACATATTTACTAAAGACCAGACATGATTAAAACACAATTAAAACAAAAATATCTTTCTGACTCCAGCTAAAGATCTTTCCACTACACTTCCGTATCAATTGTCAAACTTAGATCAACCTCATCTATGTAGGTGTGGAGAGTGGAACTAACGTCATTCTATAACTGAGGTGTGAGTATAAAGTAGTTTTGTAATTCCTCAAAATATTTTTTTAAACTAGTTTTTATCATGATATATTGATCCTTTTGGATTAGATAGAAGAATATAGTAAAGGGAAAACCTTGATATCAGTAATCTAATCATATGCTTCTTACCAGGTAGCTTTGTAATGTTGGGCAAAAGACTTTGCTATTCTTAACAGTCTTACTTTAAAAAAAATCAATAGATTTTAGTTTTTAGAATGATTTTAGGTTTACAGAAAAATTTAACAGACTGCACAGAGTTTTCATATACTCCCTCTCACACACCCCTAAAGTTTTCTCTGTTATTCAATTCTTACTTTGGTGTGATGTATTTCCTATAATTAATGAAACAATATTGATACATTATTATTAACTGAAGCCCATAGTTTATATTAGGGTTCATTCTTGTGTTGCATAGTACTATGAGTTTTGGAAAATATATCATGTCATGTACTCACCATTAAAGTCCCATTCAGAATAGTTCCACTGCCCTAAAAATCTCCTGCACTCCACCCGTTCTTCCCTCCTTACCTCCCCTCAAAGCCTTGGTAAGCACTGGTCTGTTTGCTGTCTCTATTGTTTTGCTTTTCCAGAATCTCATGTAGTTGGAATCACATAGTATATAGCTTTTTCACACTGGATTCTCTGACTTAGCAATATGCTTAGGGTTCTTATATGCCCTTGTGTGGCTTGATAGCTCATTTCTTTTTATTGCTGAATAATAGTCCCTTGTATAGACATATAGTAGTTTCTGAAGGACATTTTGTTTGCTTCTAGATTTTGGCAACTATGAATAAAGATGCTATAAACATCCATGTGTAGGTTTTTGTGTGGACATCAGTTTTCAGCTCATTTGGATAAACACCAAGGAGCACAGTTGCTGGATCCTATGGTAAGTCTAGGTCTAAACTCTCTTCCAAAGTGTCTGTACTATTTTGCATTCCCACCAGGAGTGAATGAAAGCTCATGTTCTTCCAGATCATTATCAGTATTTGGTGTTGTCAGTATTTTGAATTTTGGCCACTCTACATTCTATGTGTGTATAATAGTACACCATTGTTGTGTTAATTTGCATTTCCCTAATGACAAGTTATGTTGAGCATCTATTCATATGCTTATTTGCCATCCATATATCTTCTTTGGTGAGGTTCTGTTTAGACCTTTTGTCTACTTTTTAATAGTGTTGTTTGTTTTCTTATTACTGAATTTTAAGTGTTCGTTGTATTTTTTGGATAAGAGTCCTTTATCTGATATGTGTTTCACAAATATTTCCCCCCAGTCTATGACTTATCTTTTCATTCTCTTAACAATGTCTTTCAAATAGCAAAAGTTTTTAATATTAATGAAATCCAACCTATCAATTTTTTTATGGATTGTGCTTTTTATGTTGTGCATAAAATGTCATCAGTAAATCTAAATTCAATGCTGTAGGGAAGGAGAACAGGGAAGGGGTTGGGCAATGAACCTCAAGATGTAGAGAACCCACAATATAGATAACACTTCTCTCTTTGTGTATGACCATCACTTATTTTGCTAGTAGGAGAGTGTTATAGGTCAATAGTTACAAACATTTATATGCAACTACTAATTCTTCAAAAGAGAGCTAATCCCTCCAAATGATTTGATTTATTAAGTGTGGTGATGAGTGGGAGTTAGAGAAAATGAGAGAAGGAAAACTTATCTGTTAAATAACTGAAGACTGACCAATAGCAACTCTACAGCTATTGGTGGGGGAGAATAGGAACAAGTTTGAATAGAGGAGGAGCTGAGGGAAAGAAAAAGGGAGAGAGAAGAGAGGGAAGGAGAGTGGAGAGGACAAAGACTTGAGAGAAGACAAAGGAGCAAGGAGAGATATTTTACTTGAGAGAGAGAAAAAAGAGAGAGATAAGTCATGATTGGCATAATGAATATAACCATGGGAGAAAAAAAAATGTATGTAGGGCATTTATAGAAATATTCTGTGATGTGCAATGTAGAATTCTCCTCAACCTCCCCAAGAAAATTTTTAAAAAAATTACATTTGAATGGGTATGTATTCCTATTTATTTTGTTTTCCTTTTATTTTTAATGCTGCCAAACTAAAATCTGGTGGCTCAACAGTAACAGCCAGTGGATGTGCTGAATTCATCTCACATGGGGGAGAGTCAATATATACTATTCCATGCTTGATATTGATAGTCAAATAAAGAGGGTTTATACTAGGATTTAAACAGACCTGAATATAAAATAATAATATTTTAAATAAACACTAGAATCTATACCTTCCAAATAAGAAAGAGATTAAAAACACCAAAGTAGGCCTTATAGCAAAATTAAGGAATTGACAAGATACATATAAGTGCATAAACTACACAATAAAATTAATATATATATCAATTATTAAACTACATATAAATGTTAAAATCACTGTTAGAAAGGTGGAAACTCTGAGGTTTGGTGAACATAGTATAATTTTAAAATAAAATCATACATTTTATAATAAAGATATAAAAGTCAGAACTTGTTACATGATTTTTTTCTGCCTCCAATAATAAAGCAGAAAATATTACAAATCAATGTTTGTTTAAAATATAAGAATAAATTGATTAAAAAAAACACCCTAGAGGCTGGCCCAGTGGTGAAGTTGTTAAGTTTCCGTGCTCTCCTTTGGTGGCCTGGGGTTCATAGGTTCAGAACCTGGGTGCAGACCTACAAGCCATGCTGTGGCAGCATCCCACATACAAAATGAAGGGGGATTGGCATGGATGTTGGCTCAGTGACAATCTTCCTCAAGCAAAAAGAGGAAGATTGGCAACAGATGTTAGCTCGGGGCCAATCTTCCTCACCAAAACAAAACATAACAAAACAAAACCTAATAGCAAGGTCAGAATTTAGCTCATCTCAATTAGGTAGAAAAAAATACCAGCATAACCATTCTGACTTCTGTATTTAAAATTCTTTTTCCCCTGGAAATCGTAGATGAGATAATAGGAAATATTAAAAAGTAAAAGGGAAAACTGTAAAAAGTAATAAGAAATAAAAGATTATATAATTCTATAAGTGAAAAACTCATGAGAATCAAGTAAACATTATGAAACCCCTTTAAATAGTTATATAATTTTTTAAATAGCAAAAATAAAATTTTGAAATACTTTTGGAAAAGCACATCTGGCCTTTATAACACAATTATTTGTAAGACAGAAAAGAAGACTGGAGAACCATTTTTCTTGTTATAATCACTTTCATAAAGATATGTATTTTCCCCCCAAGTTCCCCAAGATTTTAAAATATAACGTTATTTTTAAGAACTAAGGAGTTTTCAAAAATGAAATCAAATCATGTAAGATACATTTGGAAGGTGTTCATAAAAATTTTATATTTTATAAATAGATTAAAATACCATCACTTTCCAGAAGTAAAGTCCTTAGAAATGACAGAAAATGAGTATTTATCAAAAATGTTAAGTAAAACCCATAACTGCCATGATAATCAAGAAGAGCTTCAAGGTGAGCGGGAGCAGCAACTAGGAAAAAAACACGTGAAGCAGGAAGGCAAATAGGGTGAGTTTGAAAAAGAAAAGTGAACCCAAAGTGTACCCAGGAGAGAAATGCCAAACATGTAGCAGTGGCTTCAAAGGGATTCCAAGTTTGGATGTGGAGGACACTGGACCAATATGTGAATTGGGAACATTAACTAGGTGATGTTGGCGGTAGCATGAGATAAACTCTCTTGCTTTGTGTCACAGACACTGATCAAATCTCTTGCTCTGACCCAATATTGTTTTTGTTAGATATCCTCCATCATGCCACAGAGAAGTGCTATCCGCACTATGCTTGGAAATGCAGGGCAGTTTCTCAGCAATCCAGTACATATATCAGGGGGAACTGGGCATGCAATGTTCAGCTCAGCTGCTAGCTCATGCTTCCCCAGCAGCCCATCATGTTCTCCTCGCCATCATTAAAAAGAGACAGGCTTTTCAGACTTTGCAAAGAGCATAAATGGGAATGAAAAGTTACAAATAACAATACTATTAAGAATCATACACACACACCACAAACTCATTAATTGAAAGAATTTACACCTGTAGTAAAACTGTTGTTAGAACAAACAAAAAAAGATAGTAGAATACTATTATTGCATTCCTTGAAAGCTGGGAAAAAATGGAATCCATGTTTTGCATGCTTAACAGATCGATAATGAGTTATTAAATTAAACTAGAGATAACCTGGAAAGCATGGCTAATATGTTGGGGTAATCACATAGGGGGAAATCAAGGAACAGAATGGTCCCTCGGTATCTCTCTCTGTCAAAGAGATAAGTTTTGAGCTGAGTGATTATGAGCTAATCCAATATGGCAATTTCTAAGTTATGACAGGATGCCACTAAGGACTCGGAGTTTTTATGGGAAACTTAATTTCGTTTGGAACAGCAAACAAGACCCTCAAAAGTCATACTTTTTAAATACAGAAAACTGAATAATTATCTTTCAGCATTTTTATAAATTGTTCTAAATGGATCCTTTTCCATTTTATTAAATACAAATTCACAGTCTCAAAAACAATGTATTAGTTAGGATGCAGATTTGGTTGCTGTAATGAAGACCCAAACAACAATGTGGATATTAGCATAGATGACATAGAAAAGTGAAAAAAGGTAAATAAAAATCACACATCAGTTTCTTTTCCTAGGGGATCATTCTACTGCATTTTCTTCTATTCATTTTTCTGTGTGTGTGTGTATTAATTACAAATTATAAACTTTATATCTTTAGAAGGATTATGATGCATATGCAATTTCCTTTTCGATTGTTTTATTGAGATCATAATGGTTTATAACATTGTAATTTTGGGTGTACGTTATTATTTATCAATTTCTGAATAGACTTCATCGTGCTTACCACCAGTAGTATAAGTTTCGTCTGTCACCATACATATGTGCCCCTTTACCCATTTCACCCACCCCTAGCCTACTACCCCTCTGGTAACATCTAATTTGTTCTCTTTATCCATGTATTTATCTTCCACATATGAGTGAAATCATGCAGTATTTGTCTTTCTCTGTCTAGTTTATTTTGCTTAACATCATACCCTTAAGGACCATCCATTTTGTTGCAAAAGGGACTATTTTCTCTTTTCTTATGATTGAGTAGTATTCCATTGTATATATATGCCACATCTTTATCCATTCATCCACAGAAGGGCACTTGTGTTGCTTCCACTTCTTGACTATTGTGAATAATGCTGCAATGAACAGAGGTGTGCATAAATCTCTTTATAGCATTGATTTCAAGGTCTTTAGATAAATACCCAGTAGTGGGATATCTGGATTGTGTGGCATTTCTATTTTTAACTTTTTGAGAACTCTCCATAATATTTTCCATAGTGTCTACATCAGTTTCGATTCCCACCAGCAGTGCATAAGGGTTTCCTTTTTTCCACATCCTCTCCAACATTTGTTGTATTTGTCTTGGTAATTATAGCCATTCTGATGGGTGTAAGGTGATATCTCGTTGCAGTTTTGATTTGCATTTCCCTAATAATTAGCAATGTCGAACATCCTTTCATGTGTTGGTTGGCTGTCTGTATATCTTCTTTGGAAAAATGTCTGTTCATATCCTTCACCCATTTTTTGATCAGATTGTTTGTTTTTTTGTTGTTGAGTTGTATGAGTTCTTTATGCATTTTGGAAATTAACCTATTGTTGGATATATGATTTACAAATATTTTCTCCCAGTTGTTGGGTTGTCTTATCGTTTTGTTCTGGTTTCCTTTGCCTTGACGCTTTTTAGTATCATGTAGTCCCATTTGTTAATTTTTTCTTTTGTTTCCCTTGCCTGAGTAGACATGGTATTTGAAAAGATGCTTCTAAGACTGATGTCAGGTAGTGTATTGCTTATATTTTCTTCCAGGAGTTTTATGAGTTCAGGTCTTACATTCAAGTCATCAACCAATTTTGAGTTAATTTTTGTGTATGGTGAAGATAATGGTATATTTTCATTCTTTTGCATGTGGCTGTCCAGTTTTCCCAACACCATTTATTGAAGAGGCTTTCTTTTCTCCATTGTATGTCCTTGGCTCCTTTGTCAAGGATTAATTGTCCATTGATGTGTTGGTTTATTTCTGGGCTTTCAACTCTGTCCCATTGATCTTTGTGTCTGTTTTTGTGCCAATACCATGCTGTTTTTATCACTATAGCTTTGTGGTATATTTTGAAATCAGGTATTGTGATGACTCTAGCTTTGTTCTTTTTCTCAGGATTGCTCTGGCTATTTGAGGTCTTCTGTTGTTCTCTATGAGTTTTAGGATTCTTTGTTCTATTGCTGTGAAGAATGTCATTGGGATTCTGATTTGGATTGAATTGTATCTGTAGATTGCTTTAGGTAGTATGGCCATTAAATCTATGTTTATTCTTCCAACCCATGTGTATGGAATATCTTTCCATTTCTTTATCTCATCATCGATTTCTTTGAATACATCTTACAGTTTTCAGTGTATAGGTCTTTCACCTCCTTGGTTAAATTTATTCCTAGATATTTTATTCTTTTTGTTGTGATTGTAAATGGGATTGTATTCTTGACTTCTCTTTCTGCTAGTTCATTGTTAGTGTATAGAAATGAAACTGAATTTTGTAAGTTGATTTTGTACTCTGCAGCTTGGCTGTAGTTGTTGATTATTTCTAACAGTTTTCTGACAAATTTTCTAGGGTTTTCTACATATAGAATCATATCATCTGCAAACAGTGAAAGTTTCATTTCTTCCTTTCCAATTTAGATTCCTTTTATTTCTTTTTCTTGCCTAATTGCTCTGGCCAAAACCTCCAGTACTGTGTTGAATAGGAGCGGTGAGAGTGGACACCCTTGTCTTGCTTTGTTCTCAGAGGGATAGTTTTTCACCACTGGGTATGATGTTGGCTGTGGGTTTGTCATATATGGCCTTTATTATGATGAGGTACTTTATATACCCATTTTATTGAGAGTTTTTATCATAAATGGATGTTGGATCTTGTCAAATGCTTTCTCTGCATCTATTGAGATGATCATTTAATTCTTATTCCTTATTTTGTTAATGTGGTGTATCACATTGATTGATTTGTGGATATTGAGCCATCCCTGTACCCATGGAATGAATCCCACTTGATCATGGTGCATGATCCTTTTAATGTATTGCTGTATTTGGTTTGCCAATTTTTTTTTGAGGATTTTGCATCTATGTTCATCAGTGATATTGGCCTGTAATTTTCCTTCTTTGTGTTGTCCTTCTCTGGTTTTGATATGAGGGTAATGTCAGCCTCATAGAATGTGTTAGGAAACATTCCATCTTATTCAATTTTTTTGTAACAGTTTGAGAAGGATTGGTATTAAATCTTCTTTGAATGTTTGGTAGAATTTTCTAGAGGAGCCATCTGCTCCTGGACTTTTGTTTTTTGGGAGGTTTTTTATTACTGTTTCAATCTCTTTACTTGTGATTGGTCAGTTTGGATTCTCTATTTCTTCTTGATTCAGTTTTGGGGGGTTGTAAGAGTCTATGAATTTATCCATTTCTTCTAGGTTATCCAATTCATGGACATATAGTTTTTCATATTATTCTTTTATAATCTTCTGTATTCTATAGTATCCATTGCAATTTTTCCTCTTTCATTTCTAATTTTATTTACTTGAGGCTTCTCTCTGTTTTTCTTGGTGAGTCTGGCTAAGGGCTTGTCAATTTTGTTTATCTTCTCAAAGAACTAGCTCTTAGTTATGTTAATCCTTTCTACTGATTTTTAGTATATATTTCATTTACTCTGCTTTAATTTTTATTATTTCCATCTCTCTGCTGACTTTGAGCTTTGCTTGTTCTTCCTTTTCTAGTTCTGTTTGGTGCAGTTTAAGATGACTTATTTGAGGTTTTTCTTGTTTGTTGAGGTGGGCCAATACAGCTATGAATTTCCCTCCTGTAACCACTGGCTGCATCCCATAAGAGTTGATATGTTGTATTTTCATTATCATTTGTCTCCAGGTATTTTTTAATTTGTCCTTTGATTTCTTTATTGATCCAATGGTTGTTCAGTAGCATGTTGTTTAGTCTCCATATATTTGTGGCTTTTTCAGCTTTTTTCTTATAGTTAATGTCCAGTTTCACAGCATTGTGATAGGAAAAGATGCTTGAGATGATTTCAACCTTAAATTTTATTGATGCTTGCCTTGTTTCCCAACACGTGGGAAACATCTTTGATAATGTTGCACGTGCACTTAAGAAGAATGTGTATTCTGCTCTCTTTAAATGGAATGCTCTCTATATATCTATTAAGTCCATCAGATCAAATGTTTCATTTAAATCTACTATTTTGTTGTTGATTTTTTGTCTGGATGATCTGTCCATTGATGTAAGTGGGGTGTTGCTCCTACAATTGTATTGCTGTTAATTTCTCCCTTTAGGTCTGTTAATAGTTTCTTTATGTATTTTGGTGCAGCTGTGTTAGGTGCATGTATATTAATAAGCGTTATGTCCTCTTGGTGGAATGTCACTTTTATCAATATATACTGCCTCTCTTTGTCTCTCATTGTCTTTTTTTAACTTGAAGACTGCTTTTCCTGATATGAGTATGGCAACATCTGCTTTGTTTGTTTGCCATTAGCTTGGTGTATTGTCTTCCATCCCTTCACCCTGAGCCTGTATTTGTCTTTAGAGCTGAGACGTGTTTCCTGGAGGCAGCATATTGTTGAGTCTTGTTTTTTAATCCATCCAGCTACTCTGTGTCTTTTTATGGGAGACTTCAATCCATTTACATTCAGAGTAATTATTGATATCTAAGGAACTTAATTCTGCTATTTTATCTCTTGTTTTCTGGTTATTGTGTGTTTCCATTATTTCTCTTCCTTTGTACTTCTGACTGCTATTTCATTTTGTTAGTTTTCTGAGGATGTTTTCATAGTTTTCTCTATTTTTGTGAATTGCGGCTCTGCTCTGATTTTTTGTTTAGTGGTTAGTGTAGGAATTTATAAAAGTTCTAGGTGATGAAATATTCCATTATCTCATAGTCTCTTATCTCTATTAACCTAAGCAGGTTCCATCCCTTCCTTCTTTCCCTTCTAGGTTATTGCCATTACAAATTATTCTCTTTTTAGTGTTGTGAGTTTGTGACTAAGTTGAAGTGTTTATTGTTACTTTTGATACTTTCCTTCCCTTTATCTTGTAATTTATAACTGAGTATTTGCTTCCCTGTTCTGATAGAGACTCCAGTTTTCTGATCTAGTCTATTTATCTCCTTGCTCAGAGCTTTGTAGACCTTTGCCTTTTTGTTTCCAGTGTGAGGGTGTCTTTAGTTCTTGTAGGGGAGATCTAGTGGCAATGAACTCCCTCAGCTTTGGTTTATCTGGGAAAACTTTTATTTATCCATTATATCTGAAGGAAAGTTTCATTGGATAGAGTATTCTTGGCTGAAAGTTTTTGTCTTTTGGTATTTTGAATATATCATTCCATTCTATCCTAGCCTGTAGGGTGTCTGCCAAGAAATCTGCTGAAAGCCTGATAGGGATTCCTTTGTAGGTTATATTCTTCTCTCTTGCTGCCCTTAATAGTTTTGCTTGGTCATTGACTTTTGCCAGTTTTACTATTACATGCCTTGAAGAATGTCTTTTAGCATTGATGTAATTAGGATTTCTATTAGCTTCATGTATTTGTAAATCTGGTTCCTTCCCCAGTCTTGGGAAATTCTCAGCTATTATTTCTTTCAACAAGCTCTCTGCTCCTTTCTCCCTCTCTTTTCCCTCTGGAATACCTATAATCCCTATATTACTTTTCCTGATTGATTAGGATATTTCCTGAAGAATTCCTTCATTTTTTAAAAATCTTGGTTTTCTCTCCTCCTCCACCTGTAGCATTTCTATATTTCTATCCTCTAACTCACTAATTCTTTGCTCCATAGCATCAACTCCAATTTTTATGGTTTTTAGATTATTTTTTATCTTATTAATTGTGTTCTTCACATCCAGAATTTCTGTTTGTTTTCTTTTAGAGATCTGAATTGTTACTGTAGTTGCTCATGGTGTTTGATGAACTAATCTTTTGTCTTCACATTTGTGGCAGTATTGGGTTGCAGATTCCACCTGCTGCCACCAGGGTGAAGCAGGAGCTGAGTTTCTGATCCCACCTCATCTTCTGGAAGTTGGGGTTCTTGCGCTGGCCTGGAGAGCATTTGGGCATGTGTCTTGACTGTGATTTCTGGGCGGGGCTTCCTTGCAAGGGCCAAGCCAGGGTCACAGGGGCACAGTGGGCTCCCCCAGTACCGGGAAAGTGATCATGAGCTGGCTAAAGCTGCCACCACCTCTTCCTACAATTGTCCTGGGGCAACTTCTCACTTTTGGGGTGCAGCAATATTATGGGTGCTCATGCTAGGCTAGAAAGTATTCGTGCACTTGCACAGTGCTGCTGGAGAAGAGCAGGGAGTGCTCATCTAGCCCCATCACTTCCCAGAGGGCCAGTCTATCCACCTTCAAATGTAAAACTTTGTGGATCTCTCAGGCATTGTGTTGTGCTGTGTGGGTTTCCTCTGATGGTTAATGAATCTCCATTTAGTTGTAGTACAGAGGGAGAAAGATAAAGGGAACAGCTCACTCTGCCATGTTGCTGACACCACTCCCTGTGTATATGATTTTGTATGATAGATTTTCAATAAATCTTGAGCACACCCATGGCGTTAACATTTTTAGTAAGATTTATTTTGAAATCTGTATATTTTCTCCTTTATATACCCCACAATTTGCTAGGCTGTTTTCCCACTGTGGAACATTTAAATTTCTTCCAGTTTTTCACTATTATAATTAATGGCACAATTAATATTTTGATTTGTAAGTCATCATTTAAATTTGAGATTCTTTAGTAGCATTGCTTGCTCGGAGAAGAGTTATTGGTGTGGAGAACTTTATGGCTTATGATTGATATTGCTAATGTGCTCTTCTGAACCTTTGTAGCAATTTATACACCCACCAATGCCTACCTTGCTATATTCTTCACCAGCCATGAATTTTACAGTACTTTAAGAATTTATTGCTTCAAAACTTAAAGTGGCTCTCTAAATTCTTGAATATTTTACATTTTCTAATCCTTCATGAGCCAACATGAAAATTTATATTTCTTTAGAATATGGTACAACTGTAGATGATCCTTATATTCTTAACTATCCCTAAATTTGTTCTCATTACTTATTTTTATCCACATGCATTAATGAGTTAAATATAACAAATAAAACTTCTAAAACTATAAGAAAATAAAGTTAATATTTCTCTGACAACTAGATGAGGAAGGAAATTATAACTATAAATAAATAAAATATCACAAAGGAAAATCCATACATATGACTTAAAAAATTGGAAACTAATTATAAAGCAAATAAAGATTGGAGAAAATATGTATCACTAATATGGTTGCACATCAATGTATACGCATGAGTATGTAATCAGTAGGATGTGTATAGACACACACACACATACCAATGCTAGAATCTATTACACATTCTATTCGTCTGCTTGTTTTCTCATTTCTACTTTTACTTTTATTATTTCATTCCTTCTAATTTTCTTATTTAATATTCATGGTATATTTCCATCTCATTTGGGGAGACTTTTTATGTTTATCACCAATAGGTATATTTATCACTGATTTTATACTTATAACCAGTTTTGTACTTATCACCCACATTTTCCTGAAAACTGTAGTGCCAGTTGTCACTTGTCTAGAGATGAAATGAGTAAATGAACAGCAAATGTAAATTAGTAGAGAAGCTAGGAAGAAAAATAATTATTGTGTTAGTTCATTTTTTGGGAGACATGCTTATTATTATGTTTGCATAGTGAAAACATATATATATCAATCATTTTAAGCTATTAAAACTTTCTAATGTAATATAGAATTAAATGTTGCAATATTTCCTCATAATCTTCAAGAGTACCATGATTTTGAGGTGTTTTGAACTACATAAACCATTTCAGCAAATCAATATTCAGCTTATAAGATATAGGTAACTCTTGGTCTTGGTTTTCAAAGATAACATATTATTACTGTAATGTGATGAGTTATGAGTTCTTGACAGCTATACCTGACTATCTGGCAGCTCAATAACAGGCTTGTGGAGGAGAAAAATCTTAAACACTTATGAAGCTTTTAAAATTGCTTATTGAATTATTACATTTTGTTCTGCTGACAATGTTATATTGAGTAATTCTGTGGCAAAAATCTTGTGAGCTGCTTAAAAATATTTAATGTTTTTAATTCCATAGTGAAGGATTAAATTCCAGCAACAGTATTTTGCCGTGTTCATCTCCATAACCTAATAAATGATTTTAGATATTAATGAGAATTTAATATTAAGTGAGAGGAGCACGGATTATAACACAACTGACTTTGAAATAACACAATGATAGGATTGAAAGATATCTTGGAAGTAACTGAGTTGAACCCTAGGAAATAAGGTTTAGCAGATGACCAGTACCCAGTTCTTCTAACCTAGGGGGCAACTGGAGAGAAATGACCTGATCAAATCACCTTGTAAACATGCCTCCTGGTGCTATTTACTGGTGGAAAGATAAAGGACAGTTTTTATTTATAGAATGTTTTTAGCAGGGACACATGGTCTGTCTAGGTTGCTTTTGGTAAACAAATCAGGAGTCTATGGGTTTATGAGACATAATCCACCAGAAAATGTCAGTGTGAGCTGTGTAATTACAGGAGTGCGAAATAGAGATGTTTCATGATTAAAAGGCTTTCATTGTACAAGTGATGCCCTGTTTGGCTCACTTAGAGACCTCATATATTAAATGTGGGTGAGAGTATGTTCTAATGCATCAAGAAAAGATCTGGGCAGCTGCTTTAGCAATCTCAGAGTTTCCATATTTGCCTATGTCTCACAACCACCACTACTATCCATTAAATTATTTATAAAAAATGACACTGGGAAAGAGATGTGATTCTTGTAAGTCTGATTTAAAAATCTCACCTCTCTGTTATCTTAAACCTCTATTCACAGTTGAGAACAGAGGCTCAGATGGGTTAAGTAACTTTCCCGAGGGTACTCTGTATAACTCTGATGCTTATTAGATGTGTTACTCATAACAAGTTACTTAATCTTTCTATGCCTCAGTTTACTCATCTGTTAACTGGAAATAATAATACATACATCATAGATGATAGTCCAGATTAAATGAGCTAATTTATATCAATATAATTCGAATATTTCTTGGAGCAATAGTAAGAATGATGTATTAATTTTGTGAATATTATCTAGAACATTGGAATTGTATAGAACGGAATTTAAAATCTGAGTTTCTGGGACTCTGTATTTATCTTCTAGGCTTCATGAATTTCTCTCTTATTAAAGGAGAAAAATCTTAATAAGACAAAAACTTCAAAATATTCCCTAAGTTTTATGAAACAAATATTTCTTAGAATTCTTCTCTCTTTCCAGACTGCATAAGCAATGCTCTTGAAGGTCAAATTGTTAGTGCATAGAAAAAGAATTAGTAGATTCTGTAATTTAGACTAGAACTCACCGCTCTAACCATGTTCAAATTCACTTTTGCTTCTGAACAAGTACGATGGAAATTAATAATAGGTGGTGGAGGGACATCTCTATTACAGATGATTTGTAACTTTAGGAATTTACAATATATCGGTGATGTGTTTGGGGAAGATCCTGTGTCTAAGTATTAAGTTTTGATTTCTTTTTCTATGACAAACACTCTACTAAGTGTCTTCACATAAACTCATCTCATTTGTAGCCATGAAAATTTTATGAGATAGATATTATGATTGTCCTTATTGTACAGAAGATGAAATTGGGTGGGAAGTATTTAATAAGTTGCTCAACTTCCTAGGTCTAACTAGTGGTTGCATTCGTATTAAATACTGACAGTCTTATGTCCTCTAGTCTCATACTTCTTACCCACTGTACCATATTGGGCAAGTGAATTCTTCTCTGAGTCTGTTTTCTTCCCAGGAAAATATTATAAAAAATGAGATAATGTATTCAAAACACTTAGTGGGGTGCCTGTCATATCATCATAGCCTACCAAATTAATAAAACAATAGGTGGTCACATAGATAGTGAATGACAGAATTAGGATTTAATCCTGATCTTTCAAAGATCATCAATGCTTAGAATTGAAGGGTATAATATAAAGATGATAACTCTTTGGCTAATTATTTGTTCATTTTGAAGGATTTATTTTGCTTAGCCTCTTGTCAAACATAGTACTTAAAAACAAAATCTTTTGCCATCACAATGTTGATGATTTACCTTTTCTCTCAAGAACTGAATGGTAGTCTTGGGGAAAGGGTAAATAAAAGAGGAAGTGGAGAAAGGGAGCAGAGAAATGTAAAAGGCTCTCTAGTTAATTTGTTTCCACTTATTTTTACAATAAAAGATCATCTATTTTTACAATAAAATAGTAAGATAATATACTCTCTTACAAAAGAAAATGTAACTTTAATATATTGTACCTATGTATCTTTTTACATAAATGGGATAACAAAGATAACATTCCAGAATATCAGTCTTTTTATTAAGAATGTGTATTTCTGTGTGAGATAGGAATGGTGAAGAAAGTAGAGTTTGGCAAAATCAATAATCTGAGACAAATACAATTTATGAAACAATTTTTTTCCCCAGAAAAAGTAACTTCTAATAGCCAGGAGTGGCTAATTTTGCCTACTGGCGTTGTATGATTCATCACTCATTGCTTTGAACATTTCATTTTCTTGATATATCTGTTAAATATGGACATACATCTTTAATTACAGTTCAAGAAAGCACAACTTTGAGAAGAACAGCATTTTGTATTTCAAACACACATTACTCTCCAAAGCTTTCAGTTTACAACTGAAGATGTATCAGTTCCTGTCAAATAAGTATTGATAAATCTCATAGATTAGGTGTTGTACACAGTTGATAACATCCATCTTCACAGAATCCATTGTTTGGGGAAGTAGAATGGCCATACACAGTCTACATGAAAACTAAGTCTATAAATGCTTTATATCTCACAGTACATTTTACTGTGACTTGTTTCTTTGGGTCTCAAGAAAATACTTTTAGTTTATAGATAAGAACATCAAGCTTCACAGAATTTGATTTACATAAGCAAATACATATTCCTAGTAAATGTCAGTGAAAACTTAAAATCTGATCTTCAAGTAATAAATTCTGTTTTCTTTCCATAGATGATATTGTCTTTTGCCAATCAATGCTAAGTTAGAAGTAATATAAACAAAGTATCAAACATATTATTCTTTGGAATAACTGAAAATGTTTTACATGATTTTTAAAATATTACTTTGCATATTTAAAAATTTGATAGATTTCCATTGCATAGCAAGTGGAATGGTAGTTACTATTACTTTTGAGGGAGTTTACATTATGAGTTCATGAAAAAAGCCAGGTTAAACGATTTATAAAAATTCTTACATAGAAGTGATTAACCAGGATCAGTTTAGAAGCATTAATACTGAATTTCACTCAATCCATCTGTCTGTTCTTAGATTCTAGTGATTGTTATTCTTTTTATTCTTTGATCTGACTTTTGAATACTAGAATTTTGGGAGCACTTTGAAAAATTAAAAGTATCTAAAGGAAATAAAATATAGGGAACAATTATATCAATCACTATTACAGGACATGAGTATCTCTGGGCACGATTTGCTCAGGTGCTTGATTTTTTTCTCTTACTACTTTCAAGATTTTCTCTTGTTGACTTTCAATATTTTTATTATGATGTGTTTGGTATGATCTCTTTCCACTTATCATTTTAGAATTTGTTGGGATCTTAGACGTGTAGATTAAAGATTTTCATAAAATTTTGGAAGTTTTAGTCTTAATTTATTTGAATATGTTTTCTCCTCTCTTTCTCTCTCTTCCGGCACTCCTATTGTGCATATGTTGGTACACTTGTTGGTGTCCCACCTTACTCTTAAGAACTGTTTATTTTTCTTCAATCTTTTTTCTTTCTGTTTTTCAGATTACATAATTCATATCAATCTATCTTCAAATTCACTGATTCTTTCTTTTGCCAGTTCAAATCTACAGACGAGTCCTTTTCATGATTTTTTTCTCTTCAGTTATTGTACTTTCAACTCCAGAATTTTTATTTGATTCTTTTTTCTAGTTTCTATCTCTTTATTGATATTCTGTTGTGGATGAGACACCATCATCATACCTTCTTTTATTTCTTTAAGTGCTCCTGTAGTTCCTTGAACACATTTATAACAGCTGCTTTGAAATCTTTGTTAAGTCTGACATCTGGTGCCTCTCACAGGAAGTTTCTGTTACCTTTTTTCCTGTGTATGAGTCACACTTTCCTGTTTCTTTTCATGACAATTTTTTATTTAAAATTAGACATTGTAGATAATGCATTGTGTCAAACTTGGATAAAATTCTTTCACCAGAGTTTTCACTGTTGTTGTCTCCTGGCCTCATCTCCTGTCTCTGTGTGGACAAGAAAACTAAGCCCCAGATTCCTTCTCTGATATGCCCTCTGCCCTCAGGGCAACTGGAGTGTCAGCCAAAATGTTTATTGCTTTGATTCCTTCTTGCCTTTGTGCATGTGTATCTTTTAAAATTTTTGATTCTCTAAATTATTTATATATAAAAAACGTTGTTTTTGAGCAATATAATAAAGAGATTTAGGCAGGCAAGAGTATTTATTCTCCCACTAAACATTCTTTAAAACCAGGTGGCTGGAAAAGTTTACTGAAGTGGAAAACTAAGCAACTAAGAAGTAACTGGCAACTGATAAGAAGAATTACATCACAGTTAATGTTGTCCTTTAATTCCACAAACTAAAATTCAGTTTCAAGGAGAAAGTGTTGAAAAGACAAATCCCTCTTTATCCTATCAATTTCAAAATCACACTTGCTAGTCAAGTGATGGCAGGTGCTTCAGGGAGTCTGTTCTTCTTCTGTCCTGCCAGTTTATTTGCGCCAGAGAGATTTGTCAGTTTTCTGACATTGGCAAATTTGTGAATATTGGGGAGAACTTTGAAAGATTGTAGAAACTGCCATTAATTTGATTTTTTTAGCATATCTACCAGCTTGTTAAATAATAAAAATTTGAATATTTGCCATGAGAGAAACTTATTGTGTATATATGTATATATTTTTGGTGAGGATGATTGACTCTGAGCCAATATCTGTTGCCAATCTTCCTCTTTTTGCTTGAGGAAGATTGTCACTGAGTTAGCATTTGTGCCAATCTTCCTCCACTTTGTATGTGGGACTCAGCCACAGTGTGGCTGATGAGTGGTATATAGATCCGGGCCTGGGATCTGAACCCTGGGCTGCTGAAGCAGAGCATGTGAACTTAACCCTCACACCACTGGGCCAGCCCCATTATTGTATATTTTTAGTGAAGATTATATAATTTATGTCATATATGTATCTATCAATGGATATTTTAGTCAAATTACATTTACATTATTTTACAGTTTGTATTACATTTGTAGTAGAGAAGCAGCAAAAGTCAGATCACAGTAAATCTTTCATGGTTTTGCTCTATATACTACTTGAAGGCATTAATAAGGATGTCATGGTATTTCAAAAGGGAATATGTACTTACTATTAGTAAACAATATGGATTTGAGTGTTTATAGTCATATTTTAAAAAATATAATAGATGCAAACATGGAATTTATTTTCCCAATATAGTTAATGTAAAAGTTCTATTTGATTTTCAAAATTTGCTTATCTTCTTCTTTTTATTTTTATCCTTATACTTAATCCTTTATACTCCTAATTAGTAGATATAAAACCTGAATATTACTCTTATCACTATAAACAAAATTTTCAAAACTCAGACAACTTCATATTTCCAGGAAACCCAAGATAAAAATCAGGAAAATATGGGTACTAATTATAGTTAACATCTCTGATATTAAATTATGTTGATTTTTGTTTACAAGATTCAGAACTATGGGGAGGTATCCCCATATTTGACATCAGAAAGTTGACTCTGGTACTAACTATTAAACTCTGAATTTCAGCATCTCTTCTTGTGGATTGTGGAAAAACAGAGCTTTTCTCACAAGGTTATTGTGAACATTAGGCAAGATCATTCATGTGAATATTCTTTGGTTTTTTTAAAACCTTACTTTTTTCTTTTTTTTTTTTTTAAAGATTGGCACCTGAGCTAACATCTATTGTCAATCTTGCCTATTTTTTTTCTTCTTCTTCTCGCCAAAGCCCCCCAGTACATGGTTGTATATTTTACTTGTAGGTCCTTCTGGTTGTGTTATGTGGGACATCGCTTCAGCGTGGTGTGATGAGCAGTGCCATATCCAGGCCCAGGATCTGAACTGGGGAAACCCCAGGCTGCTGAAGTGGAGCACGTGAACTTATCCACTTGTCCATGGGCTGGCCCCTCTTTGGTTTTTATTTAGTATAGTCTTAGGGGTTGAATAGTGTTTCCCCAGAGAAATGTTGAAATACTAACTCCTGGTACCTGTGAATGCAACTTTATTTGGAAATAGAGTTTTTGCAGGTGTAATCAAATTAAAATGAGGTCATTAGGGTTGGCATTAAACCAATATGGCTGAGTCCTTACCAAAAGACTATGTGAAGGCAGAGTGTGGAGAGTTTAGATAAAGTACTCTGTGATATTGCTGCCTCAGTATCCATCTTGTACGGCCAAGCGGCCTGCAGGGACCTCAAAGTGACACTCGCTCCTCCTGCAAGCTCGTGTCCTTGATAGCATCACAGTGTTACAAGCAAATGTAAGCCCCGAGCAGCCCTTGGCTTCCCCAGCAGCCCTTGTAAGCAACAGTCTACCTCACCTCCAAGCATTCTCCTTCTGTAAACCCCGCTCTTTTTGTTTTCAGTTGACCAATCTGGCCTTAGCCCAGGAACCCCAAAGCACTCGATCCACAGACCCAATAAACGCATATGCCCCAGGTTTTGTCACTCGCTCTGCACTCTGCCTTGACTTCCCAAAGTGGCCCCTTGAGGCATGCTGTACTTCCTCCAGGACATGTGAGTAATAAACTGTTCTATTTCAGTTTCTGTTGGGATATTTTTTTGAACCATGGCTCATCGTCTGACACTTCAGGGCTCTACTTTACAAACGTTAATTTAACAAAGTCATAACACAGAGGGAAGACAATCAAGTGAAGATGGAGGCAAAGATTGGCCTTATGCTCCGTAAGCCAGGGAACACCTGAGAGTGCAATAAGCTGGAAGAGCAAGGAAGGATCCTCTTTCCAGAGGCTTTAGAGGGAGCATGACCCTCCTAACACTTTGGATTCAGTTTTATGACCTCCAGAACTATGAGAGAATAAATTTCTGTTATTTTAAGCCAGTCAGTTTGTGATACCCTGTTATGTCAGCCCTGGGAAACAAAAATAGATAGGTTGCTTCTTTTGATTTTGACAAGCTTGGGTGCCACTGCTTGATCTTATACTTTTATTTTGGCCACCATATACGATATTGATAAAATGACATTGCTAGGAAAACAAGACTTATAGAATTTACAGAATGTAAGGACTTAAAAGGGACTTTGAACCTCAATATCAAATCATTCACAGACTAAAAGAAGAAAAACCTTTTCATAAAACTGATGTTTCTGTTCATGTTTCACTTTAGGAGAACTGATTGAAACAAACGTTGCTTTGTTGTCTAAAGCAAGAAGACATGTTTTCAGTTTCCAGACACTGGACAACGAAATCTATCAATCATGTGCAGTATGCTGCATATCTTTGAACAAACAGTTTCTGCAGAGGAGAAAAACCTGTCTCTATAAGCCATTACCTTGCTTTGCCAAGAATTGACAAATGATTCTACCTGGGCTCGTTCTAATCTAAAATATTCATTTCTACACATTTGCTTCCCTATTATGTTACTTAAAAGACATTTGGCATTCTAAAACTATTATTAAAATACAGATATCATTTGAAGAGCAATAAGTATCTACTCAGGTTAATAATTTCTTGAATCACACATTTAATAATAAATACTTCCTTGATAAATCTAGTTAAATAGGTTAACCAAAACAGACTGAAGCAATAAAAGTCATTCCATCTTTCACTGACCAGTGAAAAAGGATCAAGGCAGAAAAGGGATGGCCAAGTCATGATAAATAGGGGCAAATAACACCCCTGAATCACATCCTCCTCCTTCCTGAAGACCTTAAAATTACAAATCTCTGCTACAAATTAGCTCAGTAGCTCACAGCATTCATTGGATGTTGTTTTCTTTTGAAGTGAAATGCGAGGTCACATAGCAATTCCTACATTTCTACACTAGCCCTCCTTTTATTTTTTTATTTTCTATCCACTGTTAGAATTTAACCTGAGCAGACTTACCATGCCCATTTCTACCAGAGGATGTGAGCTTACTGTAAACATAATGTAAAAGAAGTTCGGACTTAGGGAAGGGCTTGCCAGTTTGATACTTCTTATAGTACCATTTCATAGTTTGGTTCCATTATATTCTTCCCAACTTCTTCAAGCATTCAGATTACAGGAAGATTCTCTGGCGAGCATCTGAAAGCATGGCCCAGTGATATATAGTACTTGTCAAAATCAATTGAGTAGGCAAGGTATTCAGGCTTCATTTTCCATTAAATATAGAAGCCATTGGGAATACCCATCTGCAAGAGATACAAGACTTCATTTCCGCTACTTCAAAAACCCTAAAATGAATTGCTTATTAAATGTGATGTAAAAAATAGTGCACTTTGTAGCACTGTAATTCTCTGCCATTAAAAAAGTAATCAAAGTGGTATAGCTAATACTGGTGCCCGAACAATGCAAGCTATTATGTAGAATTGGAAGGAAATGTACAGTAAATTATGCACTATGCACTTGTGCTTTCTAGAGGCAGAATCTCTTTCACTGTTTTTCCTTTTGAAGTAAGCTTTTGCATGGTTACAGTTTTTCTTTATCACTTTTCTTTCTACGTACGTTTAATCTCAAATCTTGTGTTTATGTGTGTGCATGTGTCTGAATGGATAGATAGACAGGTAGATAGATAGAAGACAGATAGTAGGAAACTACCTGACACAGAAATAAAAGCTTAGAAATCATGCCACCACTATTACACGATACAACAAATTTTTAACAAAAGCAAGCATTCTTAGCACAGAATTCTTCAAAAGTGCTTGTGAAAGTTTTAGTACGTTAATTTTTTTCTGTCAAATTATATTCCATAAAGTTTGCACCAATTGATATATATTACCACAAACAGTGCATAAGCATGCCTGGTTCATGGAACTATTTTCAAAAGTTTTTAAAACTTTGACAATTTGATAACATTGTAACCAAACCTGGTTTGTTTTTACCCACTGCACAGAAAGCGAAACACCAAGACGATGAGGTTGCAGCAGAGAGTTTAATCACAAGGCAGCCATGCGAGGAAGCAAGAGCATGAGCCTCAAATTCACTTCCCTGAAAATAAGCACTCAGGGATATTTATGGGATAGAGGGGCAAGGTGGTCTGAAATGTGGAAATAGCTGATTGGAGTTGAGGAGAGGTGAGGTAATTGATGATCTGTGCAAGCATAGTCAGACCTCATGCCTCTTCATAGGACCCATGTTCACAAAATGGTGGCATTAGCATGATCTGAGGGTGGAGTTTTTAGCCTCTTGACATCAAAAAGTCACCTATCAGACATCTGTGTGGGCCCAGTTGATGAGTTGGTGGTCTCAACCGGCCTGAAGTGGACAAGGAGTTCTAATTCCTGAAAAACAGCTCACACACCCATTACCGTGGTGACCCAGGCTCCAGGAAGATGTCATCTGTAGGAGCCTAGTGGAAGCCAGATAGCATATTGCCTAAGCAGCCAGTTAACAACGGGTGAGTTAAACAGCTAAAAGCTATAATCATAGTTGCGAAATGGAAAAACACTGTAGTTCCTAACTACTTAATCATCAATGGCTAATTCTCTGTCAGTTTCAACATGTGAATAGTACTTTATTTTGTGTTTCTTTAATAATAAGTTTTACTATTTTACTACATATTCAGTAGTCATCTGTGTTTCTTTTTCAGGGAGCAACTGTTAGAATTACATTTTATGTTTTAAAATTATGGTTTTTATTATTTTCTTTAACTGATTTGGTAGAATATTTTGTTTCTGTATCTATTTTAAACTTGTATTTCATTTTTCAGATTACTTTTTCATTATTTTTGTGATTTCTGCCATATTGACTCATCATCTTTTATATTTAAAATGATCAATGTATCCATTTTCTCATTTTCATGTCTAGAAAATACTCATCCAAGTCAAGATCAGGTAAATGTCTATGTATATATTTTATAGTTCTTTCATTAAAAATATTAATCATTAAATCTGTAATTCATTGTATACATGGGAACATTTTCTAATAAACCTTTGTCCACTTGCTAAATAATCCTCTTACCACTGATTGCGATCCCTTCATTGCATTTATTTCATTCTAGTAAGGTTAATTTTGTTACTTTCTACTGTGTTACAATGATTCACATAGTCTAATAATAGAATATTACTAATCATGTATTTCATAATAACTGATGGTAAAATTAATCTCTATTATTCTTCCAAATCAAAACATTCTTGAGTATTTGTAAAATATAATTTACAATTAAGTTTCTAAGTCCAAAAACATACCTTGAGTACTTGCTTGAAATTATATTTATTGATGCATTTCAGAATTATGGTTTACATAGTGTAATGTTAAGAGCTTGGAGCCAGGAGCCGAGAGATAGATGCAAGATTCAAATTCTGGTTTTGCTACTTCCTGTGTTTGTGATCTGGAGAAAGTTACTTAGCTTCCCTGCTCATGTTTTTTTCACCTATAAAAGGCAGAATAATAAAAGTATCTACCTCCTTGGGGTGAAGTCAAAATTAAAGAATGTAATATTTACATAGGTTGTTGTCTGGTACATAATAAGCATTATTTAAGAATTTCTGATTCAAGTCTACTTTGTATTTTTCAGTAGGATGTTTTTACTGGATTCATGGAAGTATTGCCCTTTTCTTGTTATACTAAATTCTAATTCCATTTCCTAACCTCCCAGCTCCTCACGGCTTTATTTCCTTCCTTCTATTTCCTTGCTTTAGCTTTATATAGTTACTTTTCATTTTTTTAAATTGAACATTGGTCAAGTTCTTATCATTGTTCCTTTTTACATGAACTGTTGTGGATGTCAATTTCTCTCTGAGTGCAGGTTTGGCTGTATTTGTTAAATGCTATTTATAGTAATCATATTCTTATTTTTCTTAGTCTATAATTTTGTTGGTCAGTCTGTAGTTTTTAAGTTCAAATTTGCTCAAATTTAAATATGTGCAACACTTAAAAAATTTGAATGCTAATTTGAATTCTGCTATGATGATTTAATTGCCATATCACATTCCTGTTCTGAATCCAGTTTCGTGTTTTTCTTTTTGCATATTTATTTTCATTCACAGTGTTTACTTACCATATCATCTTTCATTTTTTATTTCAAAAAGGTTAAATTGTTTGAATTTTGTGGTAATACAAATTTATTCTTTAACAAATTTTTTATTTTTCAAATGTGTTTATTTCTTCTAAAAGTTGAATCATCTATGTTCTTGTTTTTTTTAAAAAATTATATTCTCACAGGCCTATTAGTCTTTGAATCCACTAATTAATCAGAGATCTATCCATAACTACTGTTTTACTGAAAGCAGAGTGGGAGGAGTCACCTCAGTTTTTCTCAGTTGCTACCTTTCACTATTGGCATCGTCTTCTAAGGCATTAAACCTGAGGCTTGGCTGACATGCACAGACTCAACTAACTTCTTGAAATTTTATTGCCAGTTAGTACATACTGATCTGAAAATACATCTCCTGATGCTACTGATTGTCTTGCTATAAATTGTACAGTTTATTCCGAGAGACTTTGAAGTGGTTTATAACATTTCCTTCACTAGACAGAGTACTTCAAATATAAAATTCCCATCATGATTTTCCCAGGTACTGCTACTTCTACTGCTTACATTTTTCCCCCTATAACAAAGCATCAACTTCTGTCTTCAATACAAAAATTGTTGGAAATGTAGCCTTATAATTACTATACAAATGTGAAGTAACAGACAGGAAAATGAGGGAATGAGAGAGTCCAGGCTGCCTGCAAATCACCTCCAGATGGGTGATATCTCTCTTTCCTCTGGTCTGAGAAAGGACTAGCCACTGCAATGTGATGGTGCAATGGATTTGGTGAATAGGTTTGGGTGGTGTAGTATGGAATACACTTTCAAGTGCCCACCCAATATTCATTTTCTATCTCTCTTATAATAGAATCCAGCCCCTGACTATAGATCACAACTTGCCTAAATCAGTCATTACTATCCTGTTGTTCTTTGCCAGATTGTCTGCAACCTGTCCAATGACATTTTAGGGTAAGCATGATGAGGAGTTTCTAGGATGGCTTTTGCTTGCCTGATAAAAGAGACAAATGTGACTGATACGTCCACTTCCTATGCTCTTTTTTGCCTTGAACTCAGAACTGATACTATTCTGCAGCAACCTTCTTGTGACCATGAGGCAACTAACATGATTATGAATGGAAAACATAGGCAAAAATATAAAAAGCTCCCAGAACTGGGTCTCAGTAACATTGTTGAGCACTGGACAACAACAACTGCTAACATCAGACTTCACTATATGTGTAAAAAAATAAGCATTTTTTAAAGCCACTGACATTTGGAGTTTTACTTGAATTTGAAAGCTTTCCTGCTCAGACAGATATTTGCTAATATTTTCTCCGTTATTGTGTCTCAAGGTTACATTAGTATTTGGGTAATAAAAATTCATTATAAATTCTAATAAATTATTAACTAATGGTACATTTTCCAGTATTGACAAAACTTTTCCAAATTTTTTTACAAGAAATTTTACAAATATATTTATAGACTTTGTAATCAAAAACCTAAAAGAAGGAAAACTAATTGTCCATAGATTATAGGTAGTATAACTCCAAGTTAGGTTGTAAGCAAATTACTTCTGTGACTAAAATTTCCTTTCTGAAAGGGTATCACAGTTTAGGATTTTAATCTGAAGCACAGCTATTTAATTTTATGTCCCCATATCCCATTGCCATTTCTCTTATGGCTAGAAAACTCTACAAACAACATGTGAGTGTAGAACTCTATTGTCCTACATGCTCCACTCTACATTTAACCATCAGATGTGATACTGTGATATTTCCCTTTTTGTGGAGAGGGATAATTTCAAAACATAGCTGCAGAAACAGAGAAAGGCTATCTCTGGATTTGATCATATAACTTTCAGTCTTTATGGTTATGAATTTTGGAAACTGTCCTCTGTAGAACATCTCAAAAGTTTTCAATTCCTTTGGGTAAATACCAAGAAGTGCAGTTGCTGGGTCGAATGGTAGGAGTATGTTTAGTTTTGTAAGAAACTGTCAAGCTATCTTCCAAAGTGGCTGTGCCAGTTTGCGTTCCCGTCAGCAATGAGTGAGAGTTCCTGTTGTTCCACATCCTTGTCAGCATTTGGTGCTGTCAGTGTTTCAGATTTTGGCTATTCTAATAGGTGTAAGGTAATACATTTTTAATCTGTGAACTCTAGTAATGATTTTAGGCAAAGATTTTCTTTATTTTTCTATATAATTGGAAAATGAAAGATGAAATTCTTAAACTTCTCTTTATGATTTTTAACATTGAGGCATATTTTAAAAACAAAGAGGATGTTGATCTTTACATGTGAATTTTCCTAACCTGAGTATTTTTACCATATTTGCTTTTATTAAAATCAACTGATACTGAATATATTTGGCTCAAGATGAATCATAAATTAAAAGATAACTTTTTACAGGTCTGATGAGTTTTTAACATCTGTATTTATTTATACTATCCTGAAAGTAAACATTAGGTTTTTTGGATACAAGACTTAAATTGTTGCTTAAAGCAGTAAGTACAGGGATCTGTACTGCAGAAGAGGAACCCTGAAATTATGAATCTGCCCATTCTTATAGGCTACCTGCTGCCCTCTTTCCTTCCTGAAGGAGGGAGAGAAACCTTTGCTCCCTGGTCCTTTACAGTCCTTTGATATGTGAATGTAAAATTCTGCAGATCAAATTTAATTCCCCATTTGAAATGCAAACAAATAGACTCTAAATCTCTCCCATTGTCTGTGGTATTCAATGATTCTTTAAATTTCAAGGCTTATCCCTTAACCCAAGTTCCAGAAAAGCGAACAGAAATATGAAAATATTTCCTCTAAAGTACTATCTGGTCAATAACCAAAATAATGTTATGCTTCATTAAAGTTTCTTTCTTTCCTAAGAAAGAAAAGATAATTAATCTAAGAATAGTTAGAATCCAAACGCCTTGCCTGAGGTTTCAGAAGAAATAAGCCAGTTGCTGCCTCAAATCTGAAGTAGCAGCCATGTCAGTAAGTAAGTTACCTTGAACTTCTGACCCATAACCTTGCTTATTTGGCTATGATACAGGAGTCGTGAAAACATCGGACCTATGAGTTTATATACGGTCTAAGAAGAGAAACCAGGTTCATCAAACTATTCTACCCTGGAGCCAGGATGACAGAATGGAAGCATTGGGTCAGACATACTGTTTTATCTTTTTACATTTTGGTGCCGACACCCAGCAAATGGCCTTTATATATTTAAAAATATTTTCTTTTCAAGAGTGCTAATTGAGTTTAATCTTATTTGCAGATTACGAAAATATAAAATAATAGTCTGTTGGAAAATTACTGATATGAGTTCAGAATCCATCTCTACTGGAAAGCTTACTCATTTATGTTACATTTTATAATTGTACCCTAGCAGCCTTCTAATGGCCCTCAGATGCCACTCTAAAGCTACTAGTCAAGCAAAATGAGCTCTTAAAATGCTAATTTATGGAACGAGTGAGATTGTGGGTATTTTTTCAGGAAGATTTGTAATGTCAACACAAATAATCCATAATGAATCTATAAATCAAAATTGAGGTGAGTTTATTATGAGCCAGACCTAAGGACAATATAGCCCAGGAGAGCACCTTCATGAAAGAAGGAAGTACTCCAAAGAAGTGGGGTGCACAGAGTAGTTATATACCATCTTGGAACAAGGAGCATACATCACCTATGACAGGAATATCCCTTTTACAACAGTCATGAGATGGCTTTGCTGGCACAGCAGGTCAGTGGTCACAGAGTGAACGCAGGTGGGTAATTAATCCTTAGTTCCTGGGAAGAGATGCTTATCCTTAAAGAAATGCAGATATGGGAGAAAGCTACATCCCTATCTTTAAAGACATCATTCTTGACTTTTGGGACATTGTAGATGTTTAAAACAGATGTACAATGCATGCTTGACAGGCCACATCAGGCTTTTCTGGAAAAAGAAGTTCAAGCCAAATTAGTTTTAAGTCAAATAGCTTCCTCATGTACTCCAAGATGTCCTATTGCTTGTCATGCATCCATCAGTAATTAAAAGATGAACTAAGTTTCCTCTCAAAAGAATAAGAGGCTTTGAAAAAAAAATGTGATTAAAGACAACTGGTTAGTAAAGTGATGAGTGGAAGTAAAAAATGTGAGGATGAAATATAAAGAAAGGAAGTAAAAATGAGCAATGCTCAGAGTATAAAATACAAGTGACATCTTTTCCTATTATGACCTTACCACATACAGGGAAAATAAAATAAATACTGGAGTGAAACAGGCAATATAAGAAGAAAAAAACCAAAGAATTCAAAAGCACATTCCTTAGGAGGACATGTCAAAGAAAGGAAAGATCAGGGTGGGCTAATGAAGTTTAGGGTGAAGCCTCTGATGTCACTTTAAGAACATATGGATGACAAAGCAAGTAAGTCAAGTAGAAAAAGTAGATTCCTTTTTGCAACTTGTAGTGCTTGGACAATCCCAAGGCCTGTGTTACTAGGCCCGGGGTGCCTGAAGCACACCACCCTGAGTCCACTAATGAGCTGCTCCGACTTCAAATCTTCCAGGAATGCCATGGTCTGAGTCGTGTTGCCTTGGGCTATAGGTTTTATACAGCCTCCTGCTCTGACAGTCAGCAGATGATCAACATTTGAAGACAAATCCAAGAGTGACTGTCCTAATAGTGCCAGAGTGTTGAACGAAAATGATAAGAAACAGAACAATAGGCAATGTTTCTACAACTTCATTAAGACATTTAAAAATCCATACTTATGTATACCTATTTATTTTTTTCACAGTCATTCATTAAAGTCAGAGATGCTCAGAAACTCCTTTCAGCATCCTGGAAGAACAAGAGAAACAGAAGCAAGGGAAATATACGAACAAGAACAGAACAGTAAGTTTTTGAATCTACAACAGTGTTTGATAGCTGCTGTGGAAAGAATCTAGGGGAATTGAAATGGGTTTCTCAGACATACATGTCCTGGCATGGGAAGAGCTCTAAAAATATATTGCGTAGAGCTTGAGAGTAATCTAGAATGGTATTCATTGAAGGAGTATAATAAACGGGGGACTATTATATGATTCTACCGCTGTATGAACAGACACAAAAACAAATGAATTATTTCTTATTTTATATTACCTGTTCAGATTGCTTGCACAGAGCCTCAGATCTGTTTTAGGAAATCTTTCCCAAGACTACTAGTTAAGAACATGGTAAATTACTTTGTGAAATTATGTAAGCTGATGCTTCATTTTTTTTTATGGTTGATATGATTTAAAAGAAGACAGGAATTATTGCTGTTTCTATTTTTATTGTGATGATCTGCCAGTTATTTTTTCCCCGCATGGCAGGGGAAGGGTAACAAGGCCTTGCTCTTACGTTCCTCTACTTTTCAAAAATATGATATGTTTAAAGATTCTTTAAAAGTCCATTTTTGATCGGTATTTATATAAACAATCAGATACTTCTCAAAAGTGAAAAGTTTTCACAGAATAAAAGACGGTATTAGGATATTTCGGGTCAAGAATAAAGGTATTTGAATGACCCTGGATTTCAGAAGTTAGTAAACTTGTGTAGACTGTGGTGTAAGTTTGGATTGATAGGTGATATATTGATTGTTATTTTTGGTTTTCACGCAATATTCACCAATTGGAAAAGGAAAGTAATATCTTTTTTTCTCAAAGTAAATTGTCACATTAGAAATATTGGCATTTAATTGAACTTTTCTGTTACTTCCTAAGACCCTGGATCTCTTTCCTTGGACCTAAAGGACAATATTACTTTGGAATAATCCAAGCTGGAGTAATCCAATAATTCAAGATTTCCCATAAAAGATCCATGACTGGTGCCATTTGCAAATGGAGACAATGCTTGACTTCCTAGTGTGATTTGAGGAATTTAAGAGATAATTGGTATACTTAGTAGCGGAAGAATAGGCTCTGAAGTCAGAAAAAGAAGCAGAGACAATAAAAATTGAACAAGAATGTTCACTAATTTTATGACTTCAGATAAAATACTACAGATTTCTGAGGCTTGTTTTTCTCTTAAACTGGAATAAATAGAAGATTAGTATGGGTATTAAATGAGATAGCACATATAAAACACATGATAAATATTTTTACCTTACTCTCCAAATCTCCTCTCCTTCTAAGTGCATGGTGTTTCACAATTATCTTTCTTATAAAATTTAAAAGCTTCCTAGGAAAGTCACATTCAGTCACTAGATCCATATCACAAACTCAGAAATAGTATTTATCGCTTAGTGATATAAAGGCATTTAGGGTACTTAAGGACTTTCCAAGTTCTGCTCCTATCATCTGAAAATATAACTTGCATGTTTCCTCTCACCTGTTGAAGACCTGCTCCTCCTGAAAAGTCATCTTCCTCGGATGTGGGTTCCATCTGCAGTTGCCTTCCAGAACTGCACTCACTCTCTCCTGTATTGCCAACTCAAACTCTCCTACTCATCCATTCACTCTTAACACATCAACATCCTCTGGCGTCTGCCATCTAAATCACAATCCCCTCGAGCTATTCTACAATTTCTTCCTTATCCTTCGTGGAATCTTCTCAAAGCAGTCATCCAGGATTTCTCTACTTCCTCATTGACCATCCCTTCCTGGACCTGGCTTCTATTTCCAGGTTCTACCAAACTGCTCTTTGTAAAATCAACATTCACTTCCACATTATCAAAGTCGAAGGTCTTTTTGGGTTTAAATCTCTCGGTAGATGATGATACTTTTGACTATTTCCTCTTTCTTCAAATACTTAATTTTGGTTCATATAAAAGCCCTCTTTTGTTTTTCCTTCTAACTCCTTGGGATCATTTCAAACTTGTTCATGAGTCCAAATCCTCTGCTTCACTTGCAAATATTCTTAATGTCTAAGCTTGCATCTTTAGCCTTATGTTTATCCCCTACTATATGTTCTTTCAAGACAACCTCATTTAAATCCTGAATATATTCAAATATCCCAAATATATATTTGCAGTCTCAATCTCTCATTCTTTACCTCTCTATAGAACGGCTCAATTGAAATCTCTGCTTAGGTGTCTCATAGCACCATAAACCAATTTTAAAACTAATTTTTTTAACCCTTCTTTGTGGTTCTATACATCAAATTGGCTTAACTTCCAATATTTCCCACCTTGGAAAATGTCTCCATTATCAACCTAGTTTCCTAAGGTAGAATCTGGTGATTAATGTTGACTCATATCCTGCTTACTCATCCATGCCCTTTTTTCATCATTTACTGTTTGTTTTTTTTCAAGTCCTCTTTTCTCAAATTTTCTCTCCAACTCGTTTTCTCTATTCCCAATGCCCTTATTTGGGCCTATGTTATTGTTATTGTCATTATTATTATTTAGATTACAGCAAAAAAAGATGTTAACTTGGTCAGACTCTACAATGCTGCTAGAATCAACTTTTTAAATGGCAACATAGATCATGTCACTTTCCTATTTAAAACTCTTCATGCTTCTTCATTTATATCCGATGTATTTAAAAGTAATCAAGTTTATCTTTTAAGCTCCTCATTATCTCTTCTTTTCTATTTCTTGGTCCTCATTTTCTGTTACTGCCATAATTACTTTTGATTCAGCTATAAAGAAATACTAGCAGTTTCCCAAATGTATAATTCGGTTTCACTCTCTATCATCATTCATTCTAGATCCTCTGATTAGAATGCTCTTCCCTTTTCACTTCATTTATTATTATTATAATTCTGTCTCGAATTTCAGTTGAAGTATTGTCTCCTTCAGAGAGTATTCTGGATTTTTGCCAGGTCCCCTTTCTCTACTTTTATCCTTTCCATTATAATGCATCACATTTTACTTATACTGGTAACTTCTCTCTGTTTCTTCAATAAACTGTAGCTCTTTGAGGGCAAGACCACGTCTTATCTAGATCTATGTTTTTATCTTATGGTACCATGCCATAGCAATTCTTTTACATAAATGTTTGTTGAATTAGTGATTGAATAAAGGCTTAGGGTACTTTTGAGGAAATGAATTCTTTGAGAGGGAACACACGAGGTAAGTAGGAGGAACCAAAATGAACTCTTCCTATAATTTTGCCAAAATTGTCTTTGTCAGGATAGATGATCAAGCTATGAAGGTTCAGGGTTTATGACTGCCAGGCATTGGAAATAGCATATCCTAGGATTCGAGATGTGCATCTTCATTGAATAAGCTTCTTGCATATTTTCCTGAGTTTCTACTCAAGCAAAAACCTTTTTCTAAGGAGATAGGAGTTTAGGAGTGGCTGCAACTTTTCTGTCTTTATTTTATAATCTTTACGTATTTCCTGATTTATTTTAACTCATTTATCATTTTGTTCATTGAAAATCCATCACAAATTCAAGATAGTAACCCAAAATGCTACTTAATAGTAATTATATTTAAAAATATAATTTTTGGACAGAAGAGAGATTAGATAGTTTTTAGTCTAATCTCTTCATTTAAAAATATCTGAAGTCTTAACAGTTAAGTTAATTACCCAAATCACACAGTACGCTAGTAATTTAGGGATTCATCTTAGGATCCACTTAATGAATACATGTTTACTAATCATTAAAGAAATTGTCTGGCTATTGTAAGAATTAGCCTCAAATGTTATCACTACAGTGTTTATTTGCCAAGTTTTGAAACACTTTGATACACAAATAGCTGCTGTTTTTAGTATGGCCTGACATTATAAGATTGAATGTTTGCTAAGATATAATGTTAATATGTCAGAGCATATTTTTCAAAAATTTAACGCCATGACTCTCACACAGATGTAAAACGAACACACGTCAAAGATTTCATTCAGCTCATTAATTGATGAGAGTATCATTAAGGTAGTAAAACACTCTAAGGAGAAGTCAAGAAGGGAGACTTACATACTCATTCAAAGGCATATGGAAATGAATTAGTTAATAGATTTAAATTGGTTAGTGCCCTACATGGCAATAAAATGGTAACCTTTGGGGTTACCTTTTTTGTTGGACAGAAAAATGCAAGATAACATGTAACTTCACAGTATCTGAGCTCTACTCAAATAGTTTACAGAGAAGACACACACACAGATGACATCTCCTATGTAACTAAATAACCCTTGGGATATCCTGTCAAATAAATTTCTCATATGACATGGAAAGGGCTTGCAACCATCTGCTTTATTTCCAAGTTTTACATAATTTTAAAGTATATTATAAAAGTCTTTGCAATATCCTGCCGCATCTAATGACATAGTAAACTTTTCAGTTATGTAAACATTTGAATGAAAACTATTTGAAGAGACTAGTATCTAGTAGAAACTCTTGTAGCTCCTGACCTGTTACACAAGGTGTGTGAGTGTATTGTATGAATTAAATGAAAGAAAAGAATAACAGAAAATTCATGCAACAATAGCTACCACTTATTAGTCTCATTATCCAAGTTTGGCAACATGATCAATGTTCTGAGTATATTTTTGTCACCCTCATTACAACCTTAAAGTTAGGAATTATTTATGCACAATTAACAGACGGCAAACTAAGATTCAGAAAGATTAAAAGCTTTGCTCAAAGAAATGAAAAAGCAGATTTGAATTAACCTTCATCTGCCTCCAGTGTTCATTTTCTTGCTTCTTTACCTTGATGCTTTTTTTTATTATTCTCTGGCTTTTCTGTTGTGCTATAAAACATTGGAAGACTGGGGACTGAGATAGTCTAATATGTAAGTAACATTTTTATCCCCTGGAAAATAGCACTTAGTGACCAAGGAATAATGCCATATTAATTGATAATAACATTAATGTCTATTGAGCATGTACTGCTTTCCAGTTCCTGTGTTAATTATATAATCTGCATTATCTTGTTCAGTGTTGACAATGGTGCTATATAAAAGACAATTTTGAATCATTAGTGCTAGCACCTGAAAGTAGACTTTGTTTGACTTAAGTAAAAAATAAATGAATTAAAATCATGGTGGAGAGCTGATAGAATTCCCCAGACAGTTAGAAATCCAATCGTGGAGAATACATATGCAGGAATAAATCTTATGTGTCCTTAATTCCTGTGATAATACCAGATACTTGGTCCATTGAGAAAATGGCCACCACGACTGCCACACAAGAGCAGTTGGAACTTGCATGGCTGATGTCCTGGGCACTGCTGCCCTCTTAGCCCTAACAATGTTGCCACTGCTCCCTGAGGAATGCGACTTTCTTGTAACTGCCTCCACTCCCAGAGATAATTATCCGAGGTCTTAGTCTGGAGCAGGTGCCTGACATTAGTATCAAAGTAGAAAGGGTAGTACGTGGCATTTTTAAGTTTCTACAGTGAGACAAGAGCTCTGTCTTCCCTGAGATTCATGTGGTGAGGAATTTTATCAAGCTTAGAAGATTTATGCTAAGCAGCCTAAAAGAACAACTACAGACTATTTTACCGGTAAGAAAACTGAAGCCCGAATGATCATGAGTCTGCAAAAAGACACAGTTAATAACTGGTGGAGCCTTGATTGGAACTTACGTCTGTGTGAATCTCAAATCTCTGCTCCTAGCTCTCTTGTGTTCTGGTAGTTTCCTATTGTCCATTTCTGGTTTTTCTGAGTTATTCCCCAGTCCTCATCTCTGTTTCTTAGAAGCCACAAGTGTACACTTTTCATTACTTCCCTCTGCCTGGCTGCTGAAAGGTCCCTGCTACTACACCTCTATTTCATTTTACGAACCAAAGCAAACATCATTAGAGTTTTCCTGTGTTACTTGTTCTAATAGCAGCTCTTAGCGCTGCTTCAAGACTCTTTACACAGGAAATTCTCACACACTTCAACCTCAACCACATAATGTTTTTTTCTATATGTGAATTTTCAATTCGTTTTGTATATTATTACATCCTATGAAGCTATATATTCTTTTTTTTATGAGGAAGATTGGCTTTGAGCTGACATCTGTTGCCAATCTTCCTCTTTTTGCTTGAGGAAGATTGTTGCTGAACTGTGCCAATCTTCCTCTATTTTATGTGGGACACTGCCACAGCATGGCTTGACAAGCAGTGCTAGGTCTGTGCCCGGGATCTGAACCTACGAACCCTGGACCACTGAAGTAGAGAATGTGAACTGAACCACTACATCACTGGGCCAGTCCCATATATGGATTTGATGACCTTAAGTCTTAAAGGTTTTGGACATGGAATAATAATTGAATTTATAAAATAAAATTTTTTGAAAAGATAAATGTAAAAGAAGCCAAAATATGGGAGAAAATGTTTGTATACTGTAAACATTTTTGAAACAAAGGGAAGAAGCTTTTAGGCATTGTCAGTTGCTAGGAAACCATATGTTGGCTATATAAGTCTCAAAATAACTGAATATCTCATGCCTTGCTTTAGGCCCATAAAGTACTAATAGGAACAAAGGAAAATCTTATGTATAAAAATGTTTTTCATTTTCAGTACTTAAAAAAGATTACTGCCAAGACAATTATTAATTGAAGAGACTGCTGTACCAATAGTAAGTTTCAAATCAGACACTGTCCCTTGTTTGGAGAACTGAGCTTAAGCTGCTATATAATTTATGAAGCTATGCAGCTATGAATTAACTATCTAAATTTTTGGAGGATTAAGGTCACCATTTTAAAATTATAAATACTATTAACTACTTCACAGGGTTTCTATGTAAAATCAATAATAATGTTTTGATACAATTTATGACATATATTTAACATATAGCATCTGAATCAGAAATGCATTTATTTTGCACAAATTGATTCTTAGGAACCCTCATGCAACTCTTCCTCGTTGGCTCTATCATCTCGAAATTGTCTTATGGCAATAGTCTTTTGACAGGTTTCCTGGTCAATGGTTTTTCTCTTAGGGCTAGCTATCTTTCCTAAACAAAAATCTTCATCCTCTGGGGAAATGTTGCATAAAACAGAACAAAAAACTTCCTTCTCTAAAATTCAATAGGCTGGACAAAAATAATTAGGAGCAGTAGAACACAAATGAAAGACAAGGTACGATTTCATTCCATAAACTGAAAATGGTCATTCACAGACAGAGTTTTCCATGAATTATTGAATGATTCCTCTCCAATTCCTTCTGAAGCAGTATAGTGGGAGAAAATGAGTGGACACATTTCTGAGAACTCCTGTTAACAACAGAGATGTAGAAGGAAGAATTCAGAATGGGGATATGGGATGGCAGTAAGTTGGCACAATAGGGACCAATGAGAAATGTAAGCCACAGTCCACCACTACAGGTGAATAGCACTTCACTTGAGTGAGGGAATTTCAGGGTTTATCAAGTTTTTTTTCTCTGGAAAGGAAGAAAGTGGGAGAGGCTTGGTAAATCTCAAAGTTCCTGTATATCACAACAAGCAAACACTTCAGAGAATAGAGAAAGCAAAGACAAAGGGGTAAGAAAATTAAGAATTGGTAGTGGTACCGATGACCTAGGGGAAAGATGAATAGACATCTCAGTTTAGTGTCCTTCTCTACGGCAGCAGATAAACAACTCTATATCTGAAGCTAATTCTAAGTTTTGCTTCTATTCCAAAAGTTACTTAATATTGTCCTCAAAATACTAGTCAACAAATGCACTCAGAAAAGAGAATGAAATGAGCAATATAAATACTGGAAACTCAGAGGAACAATATAATTATTAGCAAGTTATATGAAAGAACACTTAAAATTCCAAGAAACTTCACTGAAAAATGGAAAAACACAGACAGATAATTAATTTGTATAACTGGTTACATCAATAACATATCAAAATCAGAGCATTACTAGCACAAAGATAGTAAGGAAATATAAGGAAGTAAATATTATGTTTACATTAACAATATGAACAATAGTATGCCTCATGATGAGTGTAATATGAAAAATGTAAAACCCACATGTAAATAAAACTTTTGAAATAAAAGAAGACTTGGATAAATTGAAGAAACCACCTCATTCCTGGAGACTCCATATTTTAAATATATGAATATTCCTAAAAGGATCTATAGATGAAAGGTAAACTCAATAAAAATACCAAAACTTTTTTTAAGAGTGGGGAGTGAAACTTCCCAAAATTATTCTAAAGTTCACCTGATGAATAAAGATAAGTGACTAATCATGGAGGGGGAGGAAGGAGGGACTACCACAGAAGAGAGAACAGTGAACACAGTCTGCTAGTAAAATATAACATGGCACTCAAATACTGGGAAAGAAATGGAAGCTGGGTCTATACTTAACTCCTTACGGCTGAATACATTCAACATATATACTATAAAAATTCAAATCATATAAGTCTGAGGAGAATATATACACTAATATTTTCAATGACACAGCAATTTTGATTATTCTGTGAAATCAAGAAATCCAAAATAAAGTGATTCCTGAATTTGACATATGAAAATTTAATCTTCATTATGACAAAAAAATAATAAACCTCCATAATGTCAATCTCATAATAAGGAAAAAGAAAAATGAAGCCATTTTGGGGAAAAGGACTTGTCATATATAAGAAACCAAAATTTTTTAATATATAACATATTGTATATGTCATTGTGAAAAAACAATGTGATAGACACAATGGCCAAATTACATGAGAAGGCAATTTACAAAATCAGATAAAATGAAAATGGGCAAACAATATTTTCAAGAGCTTCAATTTCATTTTTAATTTAAAAATATAGTCAAAATAGCAATAACCTACCATTTTTCACTTATCAGATTCACAGTAATTAAAATTAATCAGATAAATCTCTTTGTGGCACTATGGAAAATAAAGATCATACAAGAACTAAATTAGCACAAGTTATCAGCAAATGTCTGTTCTATAGTGCAGGGCATGCAGGATGCCAGAGAGCCTTCTCAATGCCAACCCTAGCTGCTCACATCATATTTACAAAAGCACCTGAAATCAGAGCTCACTACTCTCCCACTTCAGAGCCTGGTCTTCAGGAGGTATAAATTTCTACCCACAAAGCTGTGTTCACAAGAAATGTAACTGTAGCTTTCTGTGTTTTTATTTCGTATTTTAAGTCCCCACTTCACATCAGTTCAGAGTTTTCACCCCTTTACCCCAGGTTTAAATTAGATTCCAAACCACCATGGTGGAGGACTGTCTCATCCTTAGTCAGTTTCAACCCTCACTGACATTTGCTGAGATGTCCATTCTCTCCTTTGGACATTAAGTGATTCGTGTATGTCACAAATGTGGCTTTTCAATGTTTTATTATTTTTATTTTGGAGTCTTAACCTCCTTGGCTGGCGGGGGGAGCATAGATCCCATTTGCCGTCAGATAACACAAAGTTACTTGGATACTCTTCTATACCTTTCCCAGTGGGTTTGACAGCTTTGAGTTTGGATGTATCAACTTCTCATATTTTTTTCAGACTGCGATCTCTTTATTGACGATATTGCTTGCTCTGAATTAGGAGGTTATTTTTCTGTCTACTGAGTCCCATCAGGGCCTAGGTCTGAGTTTTGGAACTCATAAGCATTTCCTTGCTCTGACATTTCTTTCCTGAGGCAATGAATGACAAGCGGCCTAATAGGTATTGGGGAATATTTAGCCTAAAAAGTTGATACAATTTGACAATATCTGATGACAGCTCTTCTCACTTGTAACTGATACCATCTGCAAAAAATATACAGGGATGGAAATGTGTAATGGCACAAGGAGGGGGTATGGGGGAAGTTTAGAGAGATGGGCTGGGCAGGAAAATCTTGCTAATGGAGAGGTATCTGAGCTCCTTTTGAAAAATGTGAGGGATGGTGACTGGGAGAAGAAAGGAGGAAAATTTATGGTATTGATATGTAAATTTTGAAGCAGAGAATATCTTGAGATGAGGTTCAAAGTATAAGCAGGGACCAGATGATGGATGTGACGATAAAGAACTCACATTTTGTGCTGCAGATCATGGGAAGACAAACACTCATTTTAATCTTGGGAATAACATTGTTTTTGCATTTGAAAAGATCAAGTGAGTGGCAATGATTTGCATTAATTTCATGGGAAAAAAACAGATAGAGGAAGACAAATTCATAGGTTATTTCAATAGTTCAGGCAGTGGCTTGTGAACATTAGAACTAAAAAAAGAAAAGACAGCCTTGAGAGATATTTAAGTGGTATGTTGTGAGGAATTGGAAGTGAAGGTGAGGGAAAGAAAGAAATGAATTATAGCTCCTATTTTCTTGACTTTGTACTCTTGAAGTATAAGAAAACAAAAGAAGGAAAAAGAAAGAGTACAGGGAGAGGAGAAAGACTTTGGAGACAATGAACATTGAAATTGGAACAGAAATTAGTTTATTCTGAACTTGGAACTATCAAATGTTACAGTGGTCAGAAATTCCATGTTTTCTCTCTTTTATCATTATTTACTTCTTTTAAAAATTGAATTCCAGTATCTGGTATAAGATAACAAGAATAAGAAAAATCAATATTTTTGAGACAAAAATGTTGATATTGAGGAAATGCTAACTTTTATAGTTTTAAAATACCTGCTTAAAAATATAAACTACTTAGTTATTTGATTTTTCCCCCAGCCTAAATGCATACACTTAGAAAAATAAAAAGCTGTATATGGACTGATCAAATTTAAACAAGCTAAAAATTAGTCCATGCAAAAAATAATCCACCTGTTTCAGTGAATTCACAGCTGTAACACATTTCACTGACATCAGCCCACACCAGTAAAACAAGTTTCCTTTTAGTTCTGATTTTAGAATGTGCATTATCTGGCCTGCTTATAAATTCTGTGCTCTTTTTATGTTTCTACTATTAATTAGTGCTGATTTTCCTTGCTTTAAATTTCCCAAGTTGTAAACTCAGAAATGGTTTAAGTATGAGGCATTTAAGTGCTGTAAAGTGGAGCCAGTAAACTTTTTTTTTAACTGAGGTCATAATAGCTTACAATATTGTGAAATTTCAATTGTACGTTTGTCTCTCACCATGTAAGTGCTTCCCTTCTCCCTTTGTGCCCACCCCCTACCCCACTTCCCCCTGGTAACTGCTGAACTGTTCTCTGTCCGTGTGTTAGTTTGTCTTCCACATATGAGTGAAATCATATGGTGTTTGTCCTTCCGTCTGGCTTATTTCACTTAACATAATACCCTCAAGGTCCGTCCATGTTGTTGCAAATGGGATGATTCTGTCTTTTTTATGGCTGAGTAGTATTCCATTGTGTGTGTGTGTGTATATATATATATATATATACACACACACACACCACACCTTCTTTATCCAATCTTCAGTTATTGGGCACTTGGGTTGCTTCCATGTCTTGGCTATTGCGAATAATGCTGCAATGAACACAGAGGTGCATAAGGCTCTTTGAATTGTTAATTTCAAGCTTTTTGGATAAATACCCATTAGAGGGATAGGTAGGTCATGTGGTAATTCTATTTTCAGTTTTTTGAGATATCTCCATATTGTTTTCCATAGTGGCTGCACCAGGTTGCATTCCCACCAGCAGTGTATGAGGGTTCCCTTTACTCCACAACCTCTCCAACATTTGTTTTGTCTTGGTGATCATAGCTGCTTTAACAGGTGTAGGGTGATATCTTACTTTGGTTTTGACTTGTATTTCCCTGATGATTAGTGATGTTGAACATCTTTTGATGTGCTCTTTGGACATCAGTATATCTTCTTTGGAGAAATGTCTTTTCATAGTCTCTGCCCATTTTTTGATTGGGTTGTTTGATTTTTTTGTTGTTGAGTTGTGTGTGTTCTTTATATATTTTGGAGGTTAACCTTCTGTTGGATATATGATTTGCAAATATTTTCTCCCAATTGGTAGGTTGTCTTTTTGTTTTGATCCTGGCTTCCTTGGCCTTGCAGAAGTTCTTCCATCTGATGAAGTCCAACTTGTTTATTTTTTCTTTTGTGCGAGAAGACATGGTATTTGAAAAGATCGTTTTGAGATTGATATCAAAGAGCAGGCTACCTATATTTTCTTCTGGAAGTTTTATGGTTTCAAGTCTTACCTTCAAGTCTTTGATCCATTTTGAGTTTATTTTTGTGTATGGAGAAAGATAATGGTCTACTTTCATTCTTTTGCATGTGCCTGCCCAGTTTTCCCAATGCCATATATTTAAGAGACTTTCTTTTCTCCATTGTATGTTCTTAGCACCTTTGTCAAAGATTAACTGTATGGTTTTATTTCTGGGCTTTCAAGTCTGTTCCATTGATCTGCATGCCTGTTTTTGAACCAGTACCATGCTGTTTTGTTTACTATAGCTTTGTGATGTATTTTGAAGTCAGGTACTGTGATGCCTCCAGCTTTGTTCTTTTTCCTCAGGCTTGCTTTAGCTATTTAGGGTCTTTTGTTGCCCCATATGAATTTTAGGATTCTTTGTTCTATTTCCTTGAAGAATGTCATTGGGGTTCTGATTGGGATTACATTGAATCTGGAGATTGCTTTGGGTAGTATGGACATTTTAACTATGTTTATTCTTCTGATCCATGTGCATGGAATATCTTTCCATTTCTTTATGTCATCATTGGTTTCTTTGAGTAATGTCTTGTACTTTTCATTGTAGAGGTCTTTAACGTCCTTGGTTAAATTCATTCCTAGATATTTTATTCTTTTTTGTTGCAATTGTAAATGGGATTCTATTCTTGAGTTTTATTTCTGTTGGTTCATTATTAGAGTATAGAAATGGAACTGATTTTTGTAAGTTGATTTTGTACCCTGAAACTTTACTGTCATTGTTGATTATTTCTAACAGTTTTCTGATGGATTCTTTAGGGTTTTCTATATGTAAAATTCTGTCATCTGCAAACAGTGAGAGTTTTACTTCTTCTTTTCCTATTTGAGTTCCCTTTATTCCTTTTTCTTGCCTAATCGCTCTGGCCAAAACCTTCAGTACAATGTTGAATAAGAGTAGTGAGAGTGGGCACCCTTGTCACATTCCTGTTCTCAGAGGGATGGCATTCAGTCTTTCCCCATTGGCTGTGGGTTTGTCATATATGGCCTTTATTATGTTGAGGTACTTTCCTTCTATCCCCATTTTGTTAAGAATTTTTATCATGAATTGATGTTGGATCTTGTCAAATGCTTTCTCTGCATCTATTGAGATGATCATGTGGTTTTTATTCCGCCTTTTATTGATGTGGTGTGTCACATTGATTGATGTGCAGATGTTGAACCATCCCTGTGTCCCTGGTATAAATCCCACTTGGTCATGATGTATGATCTTTTTGATGTATTGCTGTTTTCGGATTGCCGATATTTGGTTGAGGATTTTTGCATCTATGGTCATCAGTGATATTGGCCTATAGTTTTCCTAGTTGTGTTGTCCTTGTCAGGCTTTGGTATCAGGGTGAAGTTGGCCTCATACAATGTGTTAGGAAGTGTTCCATCTTCCCTAATTTTCTGGAAAGTTTGAGAAATCTTCTTTGAATGTTTGGTAGAATTCTCCAGGGAAGCCATGTGGTCCTGGACTTTTATTTTTGGGGAGGTTTTTGATTACTGTTTCAATCTCTTTACTTGTGATCGGTCTATTCAATTGTCTATTTCTTCTTGATTCAGCTTTGGGAGATTGTAAGAGTCTAAGATTTATCCGTTTCTTCTAGACTGTCCTATTTGTTGGCATGTAGTTTTTCATTGCATTCTCTTATAATATTTTGTATTTCTGTGGTATCTCTTGTAATTTCTCCTCCTTCATTTCTAATTTTATTTATTTATTTCTCTCTCTTTTTCTTTGTGAGTCCAGCTAGGTGTTTTTCAATTTTGTTTATCTTCTCAAAGAAACAACTTTCTACTCTTTTTTGTTTAAATTTCATTTATTTCTGCTCTGTTTTTTATTATTGCCCTCCTTCTGCTGACTTTGGACTTTGTTTGTTCTTCTTTTTGTAATTCAGTTAGGTGTAGTTTGAGATTTCTTATTTGGGATTTTTCTTGTTTGTTAAGGTGAGCCTGTATTGTGATGAATTTCCCTCTTAGGATTGCTTTTGCTGCATCCTATATGAGTTGGCATGGTATGTTTTCATTTCATTTCTCTCCAGATATTTTTTGATTTCTTCTTCACTTTCTTCAATGATCTTATGGTTGTTCAGTAACATGTTATTTAGTCTCCACATCTTTGTCTCTTTCTCAGTTTTTTTCCCTGTAGTTAATTTCTAGTTTCATAGTATGATGGTCAGAAAAGATGCTTGTTATTATTTCAATCTTCTTAAAGTTATTGAGGCTTGCCTTGTTTGCCCATATGTGGTTTATCCTTGAGAATGTTCCATATGCACTTGAGAAGAACTTATATTCTGCTGTTTTTGGATGGAGAGCTCCATATATATCTATTAAGTTCATCCAGTCAAATTTTTCATTTAATTCCACTGTTTCCTTATTGACTTTCTATCTGGATAACCTATCCATTGATGTGAGTGGAGTTTTGAGGTCCCCTACTAATATTGTGTTGTTGTTAATATCTCCTTTTAGGTTTGTTAATAGTTGCTTTATTTACTTTGGTGCTCCCTGTGTTGAGTGCATATGGATTTATACGTGTTATATCTCCTTGGTGGAGTGTCCCTTTTATCATTATATACTGCCCCTCTTTGCCTATCATTACTGTTTTATCTTGAAGTCTACTTTGTCTCATGTAAGCATGGCAACCGTTGCTTTTTTTAGTTTGCCATTAGCTTGAAGTATCATCTTCCATCTCTTTACTCTGTGCATGTGTTTGTCATTGTAGCTGAGATGTGTTTCCTGGAGTCAGCATGTTGTTGGGTCTTGTTTTTTAAATCATCCCACCACTCTGTGTCTTTTTATTGGAGAATTCAATCCATTTACATTTAGAGTGATTATTGATTATGACGGCTTAATCCTGCCATTTTATCCCTTGTTTTCCAATTCTCCTGCATTTCCTTTATTTCTTGTCCCGTATATTTTGGACTATCAATTCAGTTAGGTAAATTTCTATGCAGGTTTTCTTAGTTTTCTCCTTATTTATTATTTTTGTCTCTGTTCTACATATTTCTTTAGTGGTTACCATGAAGTTTGTATGAAAAATCTTGTGGATGAGATAGTTCATTTTCTGATAACCTCTTTTTTCCTTAGACCAAGCCAATTAACTCCCTTTCCTCTCCCCCTCCTAGGTTATTTTTGTCACATCTTATTACATCTTGTTTTGTGAGCTTGTGGTTAAAATGACAAGATTATATTTAATTTTGGTGTTTTCCTTCCCTTTATCTTTAATGTTATGCTTGGATGTTTGCTAACCTGTTCTAATGAATAGCTACAATTTTTCTATTTTGTCTAGTTATTTATCCCCTTACTCAGGACTTTCTAACCCCTTTCTTCTTTTTTTTTCAGGTATGAGGGCCTTTTTCAGGATTTCTTGCAGGGGGGGCCTTGTGGTGATGAACTCCCTTAGCTTTTGTTTATCTGGGAAGATTTTTATTTCTCAATCCTATCTGATGGATATTTTCACTGGATAGAGTATTGTTGGCTGAAAGTTTTTGTCCTTCAAAGATTTGAATATATCATTCCCAACTCTCCTAGCCTTAAGTTTTCTGTTGAGAAATCTGCTGAAAGCCTGATAAGGGTTCCTTTATAAGTTACTTTCTTCTGTTCTGCTGCTCTTAGTATTTTTTCTTTGTCATTGACTTTTGCCAGTTTCACTACAATATGCCTTGGCGAAGATCTTTTTACATTGATATAGTTAGGAGATATGTTAGTCTCTTTCACTTGCATTTCCAGCTCTTTCTCCAGGTTTGCGAAGTTCTCTGCTATTGTTTCTTTGAACAAGCTTTCTGCTCCATTCTCCTTCTCCTCTCCCCCTGGAATACTTATAATCCTTATGTTGCATTTCCTAAGTGAGTCAGATGTTTCTCAGATAATTTCTTCATTTATTTTTAGTTTTAGTTCTCTCTCCTCCATCTGAAGCATTTCTATATTTCTGTCCTCAATATTGCTGATTCATTCCTCCATAATATCAGCTCTATTGTTCAGAGAATCCCTATTCTTCTTTATCTCATCCATTATGTTTTTCATCTCCAATATTTCTGATTGGTTTTTCTTTATAGTTTCAATCTCTTTTGTGAAGTAGGACCTAAATTCATTGAACTATCAGGATTTTCTTGTAACTCATTGAGTTTTTTTTATGGTAGCTATTTTGAATTCTCTGTCATTTAGATTATAGATTTCTGTGCCTTCATGATTGATTTCTGGGTACTTGTCATTTTCCTTCTGGTCTGGAGATTTAATACATTTTTTATACTGCCATATGGTGTGGATTTGTGCTTCCACATTGTGCTAGCATTCTATTGCTGTTTCCACCTGTAGCCACTGGGTGAGGGTGAAAGGCTGTGTATTCTGAGCCTGCCACAATCTGTGGCACAGCACCCAGGTGCTGAACTTGGGTGGCAAGCAGGGGGAAGTGGTGCTTTCTTTCTCCTGCTTGATCTCAGGGGCTTCTCACTTTGCCCTCACTATCTGCTTTCCTGGGGCATTAGCTTGATGAAGACATTCCCACCATACCTAGTTGCCTTTGTGTCCCAGGCTGTGAGGAACCTCAGAGAGTGACGTTGCTCCTGTGGATGGCTTCTCCCTCCTCACTTTCCACTAGGAGCCACGTGTAATCCCTGAATTGCTTCCCTTCAGGGAGGAAGAGAAGATTTCTCTTACTTCGATTCCACTTCCTCAAGGGGGTGCTCCAGCACCTCCACCTTCTGATGTCTGGCTGCATGGGTCTCTCAGAAGTCTTTTGCATTGTGTGGATGTTCTCTGTTAGAATGTGAATGTCCTTTTTTGTTGTATCTTAGAGGGGAGAGTTTATGGGGAGAGCTCACTCTGCCACCATGCTGATGTCACTCTCCCAAAACGTTTTTTTTGATAGTTAAGATGGCAACAGCAATCCTAGTTTGCCTATAGTCAACCCAACTAGAGTCCATGACATGGACAATGAGGGTCTATGGTCTGAACTGTTGTCTGAGTGAAATTAATGATGGCATTATTGCAAGAGTCAGTGGAGAGAGACTCATCCAGGGATGACTAGAACCAAGTGCTGAAACAAAAAAGCTTAAACGAATGTACACTTGTACCCATTGAGAATGAGAGCATCTATTGCTTCAAATCTCACTGAGACTTGATTTTTTTCATCTTTTAATGTTTTGCTATGGTATGAAAATTCTTTGGCTCCTTATTTGTTAAAAATAAAAAATGCCATTGTTGCTAATTTTACTTGGTATTTTGCAAATATCTTCTCTCAATATGTGGCTTTTCTCTTCATTGTCTTTATGGTATCTTCTCATTAACAGAATTTTAATGCTTTAAAATGTATTATTATTTAGCTTTGTAGTTTGTGCTATGTTTTCTGTTTGTTTCTCTTCTCCACATTGATGTCATAATCTCCTGATTTTCTCCTAAGATTATATTATCTTTCCTCTTTCAATAATGCACCTGGGATTTATTTTTGTGTATAATGAGATTAGGGATATTATTGGGCTTGATTTTTATAGTGGAGATATTAGGGATACTTTCTCTCATGTGGATAACTCAGTGTTCAAGCAATAGTTATCAAAAACTCTTATCTTTCACCACTGATCCAATATAGCAATTTGACATCACTCTGGCCTTCTTATTTTATTCCATTGATCTATGTACTATACTTATGGCATCAATTAATTAATTATGTCTTAATTAATATGGTTCATAATAAGTCTTGATATTGATGAGATGCCAATTCCCCCCAACTTGTCCTTTAGCTTAAAGTTGGCCGTTTTTTACTTTTATACTATTACTTTCTTGAATCAACCCATCAAGTTCCTAAATTTGTCAGTTAAATTGTTATTGGAATTATACTGAAATTGTTTCAGTGGACTTTAACTGAATCTGTTTTATTAGAATTATATTGAATCAGTTTTGGAAGAATTGGCTATTTTTCAATTCTGAGTTTTCCAATCCGTAAATGAATTGTATTTCCATTTTGTATATTACTTTAATGTTTCCTGAGGTTTTGTAAAAAATTTTTTAGTTAAAGTACACGAAATATGTGAAACAAAAGTGTATGAGTAAGGAGGATGTGATTAACATAAAGGGTTCTAAGGTCCTTATTGCAGTGAATTCCTGTTTTGAGGGAACTGAACATCATATAGTTTTTTTGACTCTCTTTACTGTCAGCTTTATTGAGCTATAATTGACATATAACATAATATAAGTTTAAGATGTACAGTGATTTGATATATGTATATATTGTGAAATGATTACCACAATAAGTTTCGTTAATACATCCATCAGCTCTCACAGTTAAACTTTTATTGTGTGATGAGAACTTTTAAGATCTACATTCTTAGCAACTTTCAGATACATAATACACTATTGTTAACTATTGTGACCATGATGTACATTACATCCCCCAAACTTATTCATCTTAAAACTGGAAGAAGTATTTTTAGACTACTTTTACCTGTTTCCTCCACCTCCCCACCCCTCACCTCTGGCAACCAACAACATGTTCTCTGTTTCTATGAGCTTGATTCTTTTAGATCCCACATATAAGTGAAATCATGAAGCATTTGTCTTTCTCTGACTCATTCACTTAGCACAAGCCCTCCAGTTTCATCCATGTTGTCACAAATGGCAGGGTGTCTTTCTTTTTTATGGCTGAATAATATTCTTTGTACATGTTAATGCATTCAAAGGGTACTTGGCAGCGCTTAGTCCTCAATTTTCATACAGCTGTGACAAAATGCATTCATCAGCATGTTATAACCATCTTGTGCTTGTGGTGAATAAAGCCATACATTGATGGCTTTCATATGGCAACACCTTGGTAAAATAGCTGCAAGTGCTTTATATTAAAACAGTTTTATACAATAATCACCAACACATAAGTATTGGCCACCTTGTATTTCAGGTGGTGATGTGTGGGTAGATGTTTTTCAGTTGGTTCTCCATAGAGGGGAATAAGGGGCCTGATTTCTAACACTTGCCAATTTTGACTTCATACTACCAACTTGATGACACTGAACACAGAACTGAAGACAGAGATGTACAATCTGCTCTCCTGAATAAGTGCCAGATGGCTTCAAAGCATCACTGATATATCTGGATATTTCATTTTATTTATCTCTTCATTTGGTTTATGGTATTGATTATTTTGACCAATTCTGTGCAATCCCATTGAGATAGGTAAGTCATATATTTCATTTTGACCCATAAAATGGATCAAAATTAGAAACAGATTGGAAAATTTGTATGAAGTTTCTATAATTTGAAAACACATTTTTTTTGGTAGCTTCTGACAGGCAAATCTCTTCAACTTAAAAATATAATAAATGTAATTACACTTTTTTAGCATTTTAAAGTAACAGTGAATATTCTTTCTTGTCTATTTGACAAGATGTTGGCCTAGTTCATTTTTATTTGATTTACATGCATTCCAAGTAAATATAACCTTCTCATGCTCTCTAGTCTCTTCATGATCTTTGCAGGGTCTCAAAATATTTTAGTCAGAGAATTCACCATGTGTAAGTAAGAAGTCTCTTGCTGAAAACAATTAGAACAAAATGATGTTATGTAGCCTTTAGTCCTGGAATAGGCTAGCTAGGCTCTCAAAACATTTTGTTCATTGAACTTAAAATGTATCAGTTTGAGAAGCATTAATTATGTCAATTATATGTTGTACGTGATTTTCTGTAAAGATGATGGGAGTGTAATTTTGAAGAAAACAAGCTGTGTTTCATTAACAGAGCTGAATATAATTATGGTTCATTGTAACAAGCCATAATGAAAGACCACAGTGCATATCGAGTTAATGTATTTATATTTACCAAATGAAGCAGCTGCTCATTTTCAGGTGTGCCCTATTTTTGCACAAATTGCACATCTTAAAATTGTTGCTGTGTTTTACTGAGCTATATAATTGTGTAATCAGATTACTTTTATTCCAAATATATTGCATTATTGATGAATATGTGTGTATTTTGTTATTTGGACATTTGTTTCCTAAGGCTATCTTGCTGTGTTAGCACAATATTGCATGTCATTTCATCTAGGACTGTCAGAGGTTGTCAGGACCAAATGTGTCAAATCTGCTAAGATGCAATCCAATACCTCCACATGAATAAAAAGTGAATATTCATGCACAGAAATACCTTCTGTTTTATTGCTGTTTTAAATTTGTGCCCTACAAACATAGGAATTCAGATGTTTTATTTCATGTGATTCTCATAAAAAATGTGGAGCATTTGTACTTGCATTTATTGCATCATTAAGTATATTTTTACTTGCATTCAATTCCTACTCTAGGTATTCCTTAATTTCTTGATGGTTTATTGATTCATTTAAGAAGTTTCTTTAAATATCTTTGTTGTTAAATAGCTTTATTGAGGTATAATTGATATACAAAAAATAACTGGATGTATTTATTGTATACAATTTGATGAATTTGGAAGTAGGCATACACCAATGAAACTATCACCATGGTTAAGGTAACAAACAGATCCATCAGCTCCAAAAGTTTCCTCCTGCCTTTCTTTTTGTGTGTGTAGTAAAAACACTTAACATGAGATCTACCCTCTTGACCAATTTTTAGTGGGTATAAAGTAGTTTCAGTTATGCAAGCTGAACAAATTCCAGAGATTTACTGCACTGCATAGTGCCTATAGTTAATAATTCAACATTGTACACAAAATTTTATTAAGAGGGTATATCTCATATTAACACACACATACAAATATCTTATTCAATATGTTTGGGTGATTCCAGGGATAGGTTTTTCATGTCATGTGGTCCCCAATGATGCTGGAAATAGAAGTACTAAATTAGATAATTTATTCCTCCTCGTTTATTCCTCGTTTATGATTTTAGTTTCTTCCCACCTCTATCCTTTTTTTAGGAAGATTAACCCTGAGCTAACATCTACTGCCAATCCTCCTCTTTTTGCTGAGGAAGACTGGCTCTGAGCTAACATCTGTGCCCATCTTACTCTACCTTCTATGTGGGATGCCTACCACAGCATGGCTTGCCAAGGGGTGCCATGTCTGCACCTGGGATACGAACTGGCGAACCCTTGGCCGCTGAAGCAGAACACGTGCACTTAACTGCTGTGCCACCTGGCCAGCCCCCAACTCTATTCTTAATGTTATCTATTTATAAACATGGCAACAAACTCAGATTTGCTCTACCAACTAAATATAATGTTTCATTTATTTTTCAGGTAAGATTCATTTATTTAGTGCCTATCATAAGGAGGTGCTCAATTAATTTTCTTTCAAAATTTCTCTGATAGTAACCATTATCTCCTCAAAGTTTTGTTTTTGTTTTTATGATCTCTTTTCTCTCTTGTCCTGTACTTAACATTTATGCCACTAATATATGTCTTAGTTTGTTCTGGCTGCTATAACAAAATACCACAGAATGGGTAGCTTATAAACAAGAGACCTTTATTTCTCACAGTTCTGGAGGCTGGGACATCCAAGATCAAAGTGCCAACACGGTTGGTTGAGGGCCCTCTTCCTGGTTTATGGCAGGTGTCTTTTCCTGTATCCTTATGGTAGAAGTGGAAAAGGATGTCTCCCGAGCTTCTTTTATAGGGGCACCAATCCCATTCATGAGGGCAGAGCCCTCATGACTTAAGCACCTCTCAAAGGTCCCATCTCTTAATACCATCATTTTTGATGGTTAGAATTTCTGCATATGAATTTGGGGGGGACACATTCAGACCACAGCAATATATAAAGAGATTAAATTGTTATTGTATTCAATTCAAACAATTAAAATGTTTCATTTGACTACAAATTTTGTTTTATAGACTCAATTTTAACTGTTAACAGATTTTTCAAAAGTAAAAGCTTATTTTATTATTTTCATCGTTATAAAAAGCATGACTGTCACTTCAATGTTTTTTGTTGTAAGTAACAGTTTTGTTAACAATTCATTATGGAATAATGGGGTCTAAAGAAAAACATTAAAAAACCTAAGCAAGATGTTCCTCTTCAAAATGTTTGAATGTCTTTAAATAATAAATTTAACTACATAAATTTAAGTAACGAGACAAAACAAATTGTTCTCAGTAATTCAATCACTGTTTCAAGGTGACAATTAAAATATTACTTTATCTGTGACATTCTCCTTGATTCCAATTCTAAATTTGGTTTACTAAGTTATTTTCTATTCTTCCTTTTCTTATTCTTTTCCTTTGTATCATAATTTCTTTCTTTCACTTGTCACAATTTGTGATATAATCCTTAATTTTGTTTTAGTTCTTTAATACCGACTTCCCCAACTTCATCAGTTTTATATTCTAAACTGATGACATGGGCTCATATTTTTGTCAACTCTTAATGTGTAGCATCTTGCACTAAAGTTGTCTGGCTGAATCAGTTTGTTAAGCATCTACTACTGCCAGGCAATGTACTGGGAGATTGTACAAAAATGAATGTTATAGTACCTCCCGTCAAGGAGCTCACAAACTATTGGGAAAAAAAGTATTTTTTAAAAAACAACAACACTAGATTGAGTTTAGGGTTATAATTGGGACTTGGCTGTATGTTGTATTAGCAGAGAGGATGATCACTTTAACACAATAAAGTCAGGAAGGATTTAGGAGCAGAAATGCTAAGATTTGAACATGAGTTCACATGGACTAGAAGGGAGTAAATGACATGCAAAATGGAACAAAATATAATGAGTTCACATATCTCTTTAATATGTGCTATTCTTCTGTCTTGCATTGACAACACATGATTGTGTGAGAATTTCTTGAGGATAGAAAGTGGAATTGCTTCATCATAGGGTTTATAATTTCTTGGTTTTACTATGTACTCGTTCACATTTCCCCATATCTCTTTAATATATGCTATTCTTCTGTCGTCTAATTTTTGCCAAACTAACAGAAGTAGAATGTTATCTCCATGTTGTTTTGATTTGCATTTCACTGGTTACAAGTGAATGTGACCAACTCCTCATATACTTAACATGATGTCTGTCTCCTTTGTGATGGACCCTTTTCCAAGGAGGTTTATATCCTCGTGTTCCCTTTTCTTTTTTCAGAGTTGCCAACTATGGTACCCCATCTTTGGTTGTCACATAGTGATCATATTTCAATCAAACAAAATGATTACAGGATATAATAATTACAAAAGGATGCTTAATGGAGATAGTGGGCCAAAATATTTTCAGGAAGGGCTGTCACAGAAAACTCTGATTACATCATTGCCGTCTTTCATATATCAAATGATCTCTGGAATTATTGATTGTAATATTTGCCTATCTCATCCTTCTGGATTTTGTCATTTGACTGTATAATCAATCTGCCGTAAATTAGAGCCAATGTGCAGATGTTAAATGTATTTAATGGAGGTACGAGGCAGTTTTTAAATAATACTTGAGCTATCAGAACCATAAAAAGTCCATCTAAAGAATGAAAAAATAGGGCATTTTGGGAACTTTGGGAGAACCTAGTTGGGGCATATTATAAGAAGTAGATTCAGTTTAGATGCCAGTCATCTAGGGGCCAGACTGGGAACCTTTGTGATGCTTCTTCCCTGATGCCTCTCATTACGTTGACCACAAGCCCCGGTTCCCTCATAATGAACTTGTTTATATCTATTTTTCTAGCAGTATACATTTTATTGTAGATATTTGATTTATTAACAAAGTGTTATTAGTTCTGGTTGTGTAATTATATCAAGCTTATTAGTGCACATGACTTGGAGCTACTTAAACTATCATTTTATTAAAGAAAAGCTCTTTGTTCTCATTACAGAGATAGAAACATAAACTTAGGATACAAAAATGGAACAAGTATAGTTTTAACTTATATGTTGTATAACTGTTATATAAACATCATTCAGTTTATCTTTCTCATAAAATGTAACACCTAGTTCAGAATGTCTGCTCTTAAAGACAGTCCTGTATTTCAATGTTTCTTATTAACTTCTGAGGTTGATTGCTTCTAACTTTAATTATGCTTTTCTAGCTAGGATTAAGTTAAAGAAATGTCAGCTTATAATTGTCTGCATTATTATCATCATCATCATCATCATCATCACATATATTAGACTGCACAGCAAAATCTGTTTTCAGCTTGTCTTCTTTTGACTGTATGTTTCCTAAGGGTGGGAAGAGAGTCCTATTTTTCTTTATTTTTTTCCTCCTCAAAGCCCCAGTGCGTAGTTGTAAGTCCTTCTAGTTCTTCTATGTGAGCCACTGCCACAGCATGGCTACTGACAGATGAGTGGTGTGGTTCTGCACCCAGGAACTGAACTTGGGCCACCACAGCAGTGAGAATGCCGAACTTGAACCACTAGGCAATCGGGGCTGGCTCACGGGGGTTATGTTTTTCTTTGAATCTCTAATACCAAGTATAATTCTTGGGGCATGGGAAATATTGCGTATAATCATATAGTGAGTTAAGATACAAAACTCAAGCAAGTGTGTATTCTGTTATGGTTCATAAAGTATCTGAGTTATAAGAACAGTGATTTGTTCTGAGATTGCATTATAGCTCACTTTTTTTGTAAGCTGATAATGCTCATGAATTTTTGTGTACAGTTGAGTTTTGCAGCTGAACTGACTATAACTTATATAAGATAATTAAATCTATTTATACTAAATCAGTTTACTAAAGGAAAGAATAAATGTACAAGAATAATATTTTCACCATTATTTTCCACAATTTATTATTAAAGAGCTTTGTCTTTTTAAGCTATACAGCAAAAAAATCTACATTTCCACTGAATTTTCTCCTAGAGTTGGTATTTCTCTGATGTTAACATCGTCACATGCAATTTTCCTCAACTTTTTTCTATAATTACATAGGAATATGTATGTGTACACCTATATGTATTTATAATTATAGTTAAAAAATTATTTATAGATTTTCCACCAAATATTATGTGTTAGGGAAGAACTTTCACTTCTAACATCCTGCTTTTTGAAACCTCAAACATTTTGTTGCAAATAACTGATACTAATTTCTGAGACTTTCAAAAAACTCTTTATGGGTTAAGGTTTACACTTCTAGAATGGTTAAATTAGGAAAGTCTTTTTCAGCTCAATTATTAAACTTTTCCAAGCAGCACCATCCAGTTCATCATCTTACATTTCTTTCGATTGTTGACCTTGTCCCCTTAGGTATATGCTGTCTGGAGCCTTATTCTGTTCCCATTTTATCTTAAGTCTTATTCTTCCCTATACCACTGTACTGAGGAATTGTTATTAACAAAGTCCATTCCTTTTTAAAGGCATTTGTTCTTTTCACCCATCTTTCCTTCTACCTCCTCAGGCAACAACAGGTATCTGGGGCAGATGAAGCATTCTAACCTTTCTTCTTTCAGTCTCCTCAGGCAAGTGCACCCAACTTGAATTTTACTGGCAAACAGTACCTTTGGAGACCTTGTTGGCATGTGCTCAAAGAACTGTTAGCTGTTAGGCAAGTTATATTTTCTTTTCACTGAGATAGCTGTTACTGTTTCACATTCAGATTTTGTTTTTTTCAATTAGTGTCTCCTTTTTTCTGGTTCTCATTTCTCCCTCCTGAGGGGACTATTCTTGCCAGGTATACTTTAACAAGTACTATCTATTTTTTTATATAGCCGGATATTACATTCAATTATTCAAAAAGAATACTGAACATGAACCTAGCAATGAAGCGTAAGCCAACTCTAATTTCTTCTGCATGCATCACAAATGTATTTTTTTTCACTTTTTAAAGGACCACCTCAAAAATCACATTTTATTTTCACATTATCAATTAAGCAAAACATCAAAAAGGTATTATGTCAGAACTGTAACTCAAATAGGCAGTGGAAAGCATCTTCTTTTCTTAATTGTGATGAGAACATCAGATTTGTCTCTGTGGTAAAATGTTTTCCCACACACATACCTTTCTTAGGGTGGGATATTCACCCACCCACTCCTGTAGGATTTTGGCCTATCCCATAAAAGCAATGAGAATAGAAGTTGGCAGGAGAGTCTGGTAGAAGGTGGAGGAAACAGATACTCTTCACACAATAACTAACTGAAGTTGGGCTATTAAAGGTGGTATGTTAGCAAGAAAATTGTCTTGTAGTATTCTCCATCTGAGACCTTTCTGGGTAAAACCATTTTCCAACAACCTCTTAAGGTCTTTCCCTTCCAGTGATGTGTGGAATCTGAAGGTTTGTCATTTCTCTCTGTCTTCTCTGTGAAAGACCAATTGTGACTGATATTCTGGGAGAGTGATCCAAAGGACAAGAGCAAGATGTAGAACTATTCGGGAAGGATAAGAATTAGGTAGATTATGTCTGGAAAAAGAAGTAAAGGGATGTATTTTGAAGATAAAGAACTCTCTGCTGTCCACTGCAGGTGAACTGTCTATGAACACTGGAAAATTAAGGGGAAAAATGAAAAATGATTGGACTCTTTTAATATGTTTAATCATTTAATATCACATTTTCTTCTGGCTTTACACAACTCATTGAGTATTTGGGAGCTAATCTGGGATTGGGTAGCATGGCAGTGTGCACAGCCAAGCCCACCTGGGCTAGGTCACACTCACTTTGGCTTCAAACTATTAAAGGAATGAGATGACACTAGAAGTGGGTGTAATCTTTCAGTTGGAAAGATGATTCAGTGGGAGAGATGATTCTGATCTGAGTTCTGAATTCCCAGGGGCATAATATTCAAGAATGGATGCTTCAGCCAAACAGTATAGATTGTACTGTGTGAGATTATCAGAGTGATCATCTCCAGAGGCTTCCTTCAGGAACTTCCACAAGAAGCAGCTGGTGAAAGGAAAGTTTGAACAGCTATGTCATTCAATGTGAGATTTCAAAAATATGTTCTTAGAAGAAGGACTTTAATTATATAGAGGAGTCAGTGAGAAATGAGTGGGTGGTAGAAGTAAGCCATGAGATTGCAACAAGAGGGGCTTGCATTTGGTCCTTGACCAGTTTGAGATTTTTACCATGTAACTGCATGGTATTGTGTGTAGAATATAAGAACTGGTTACTAAGGTGCTTAGTTAAGAAAAGACATCAAGAATCATATTTTAGGCTCAGAGAACTCCCCAAAAATTGTCCTATTACCTTTGAGCAAAGGTTATTGAAAGATACCAGTTAGTTAAAGTGACAATTCCACTCCTACCATTCCACATCAGGATAAGAGGAGATGTGAGAGGGATATGGAAATCAAATTTTGGGCAAGTACCGTGTTTAAAAAGTGTGGTTTCCCTTATCCTGAAGGGGGAGTATAGAGTGATGCTAACAGCCTTAAGAGAAATACTTTGTCAGATTTGGGCTGCCACAATAAATGGGCACTAAGATTTTGTTTCCGAGATGGATTTCTGTTTAGTTACTCATTTACCTTGACTGTTCTGATGCTATCAGAAAAGATAAGAAAAATATTGGAGGGAGATGGCATGGCTAAGAATTAGTAGATAGAAAGGGGGTCAAGATCACTACTCTCCTTCATGTTCTTGATTCCCTAGAGGAATTAAAGGTGGATTTTGCAGGTGCCAGCAAGACTAAGAGTTGGCATGGAAAGTAGACAGTTTGAGAGGCTTATTGAAGACCACTGCTGAATGAGTCAATTGAATTAAGATGCCAGTTAAGTAGGAAGATAAGTTTGGAAAAATGAAATTTATGAAATTATTAGAAAAATAAAACTGTTTTATGTTTATATATATAAATTTAGGTTCCAAAGTAAACCAGTTAACAGTAGTTCGTAAGTTTTTCATCAAAAGTTGGAGTTATAGATAAAATAATTACCTTTTTTCTTTTTTCTTTGAGGAAGATTAGCCCTGAGCTAACATCTGTGCCAACCTTCCTCCACTTTATATCTGAGTTGCCACCATAGCATGGCTTATAAGTGGAGTAGGTCCACGCCTGGGATCTGAACCCATGATCCTGGGCTGCTGAAGCAGAGCGTGATGAACTTAGTCACTATACCATGGGACCAGCCCCTAAAATAATTATCTTAATTAATGAATCAAACCTATATTAGAACTGAAATAATAATCAATGAGATTATCCAAAAGTTCTTTACTTGAGACTAGAAAGATGTCATACCTTCTTGCAGGTAAGAAAGAGAAGAGGATAAAAAGCAGAAGGAAGGGAATGTGACCAGAACATCTTCAACTGATGTATTAGTAGTCTATTGCTGTGTAACAAATAATACCACAAATTAACAGTTTAAAAAAGAAGGTATTTTCTCACACAATTTCTGAGAAATCTGGGAACATTTACAGAGCAGTTCTGGCTCAGGATCTCTTAAGGAGTTGTTGTCAAGCTGTTGGCCAGAGCTGCAGTCACCTCAAGGTTTGACCAGGGCTGGTGAATTGGCTTCCAAGTTCCCTATAGCTGTTGGCAGGCCCTGTTCCTCACTGGCTGTTGGCTGAAAACTTTAGAGAGAAAGTTTGTAAGCCTAAAAATCCATTGGAGGTAAGCTATAGGAGGTCATCAATATTAGAGAAGCAGGCTCAGAGTTTACCTCAGATGGGCAAACTTTTAATTTTCTTAATTGTTATAAAACTCATATTTTACACTGGCAAAACTATTCCTGTGGATCCAATGACAGGAAAACTCCTAGAGTATCAGATGGACACAGAAAACAAACCCCCTGCACTTTCAACCTTCCCTGTGGTTTCCCACGTCCCTTTGCCTCTCGCCTCCATCCTGAGCAGTGCACTACGAGGCACTGTCCCTTCCACCATGCTCTCCCTCTCACCTGACCAGTGCCAGAAGCCCAACCTGCTTCCTGTGAGTCAGGGATCACTTTTGCGTCATTACCATTGTGTACTCTATTTTGTCTCTAAGCTTTGTCCTTGTTATGTAAAGGAAACTGTCTTCGGAATTTAGAAAACTCCTTTCTGTCTCAACAAAGGCTAGATTTCCACACCAGTATTCCACCAGGAAATTAACAAATCTAGTTTGAAATTCAAAGCAGAGTAATGATTTCCCCTTCAGAGATTTTCCCCTTCAGATGGACTCTGAACATGCTTGTTGTGTTTCACTCTGAGAAAGGTTTTAATTTCACTTTTCCTCTCCCGCATCACTCTGTTTGTCCCATGGACCTGCGTGTACTGTCTGAAACACACTGAGTGGGAGAGAAGCACATTTTTTTCTTTAGCAAAATGGTAACTGTGATTGAAGCCCCATCTAAAAATGAATTCCTCCTATTAGAGGCATGAATACCATATTTTTTTCTTTTTGGCTTATGAAAACATAAATTTATTTCTCAAGTTCTGGAGGCTAGAAGTCTGAGATCAGATTACCAATACGTTTGGGTCCTGGTGAAAGCTCTCTTCCAGGTTGCAGACTTCAGACTTCACTATATCCTCACTTGGCAAAGATCAGAGAGAAGAAGCAAGCTCTCTCATGTCTCTTATGAGGGCACTAATCCCATTCATGAGGGCTCCACCCTCATGACCTTGTTCAATCCTAAATACCTTCCAAAAGCTCTACCTCCTAATGCCATCACATTAGGGGACAGAGTTTTAACATATGAATTTTGGAGGGGCACAAAACTTCAGTCTATAACAAACAATTTTATTTTTCTCATTCCTAGCCCCGTATTGAACCATACGGCTTCTTTATGGCATCAAAGCTTAATAAGGGAAAAAAAGGTTTTTTTCATTTGAATAAACAGATTTTTGTAATTAGATGATTGAATTAGAGACATTTATAACAAAATACCTTGAATTGAGTTTTTATTCATTCAATAAATATTTATTGAGTGTTATCTCTGTGCTAGTTGCTGAGGATATAGTGGTGAAGAAGCCAGTTAAGTTCCTTGTTCCAAGGGGTTTACATTCTAGGGGGACAGACATTGACTGAAACAACAGTTATTCATTCATCAGTTAGACCAACAGGAGAGAAATCAGAAATGTCTTTGAATTTTGACAAATGCATATACCTGTGTAACCCAAGCCCCCATCAAGACATGGAAATTTACCACAATTCCAGAAAGTTCCCTCATGCCTGAAATACTCTTCTTTAGAGTTTGGCATGACTGACTCTTTTTTGTTATTCAGAGCTCAGCTTAAATGTCTCTACCCTGTACTCCCCTCCCCCACCATATTAATTTTTAATCTAAACTTATTAAACATTTCCTTTGTGTGCAGCAGCTCAGGAATGGTATTGCTTAAGAAATCCCTGATCAATAGTATGTAACTCAAATATTCACATCAGTATTTTGTAAGAGAATATCCTCAATTGTGTCTAAGATCAAGTTAGGTTTTGCTTTTCACTGTTGTCCACACATTGCTTTCAGACTCTCCATTTACCATCCTGGTTATCAAATGTTGAAGTAATGCTGTTTATTTCAAGAATTACATTGAGCCTAATTAGAGTTTTGAAATTCATGTTATAGATACTGAGGACTATGGGTAATTGTTATAAATTATTAAGAATAGGATTCAAGTATTCTGCTGTAGGATCCAGGTTAATTTTTGTTTCTCACAATATCAATTTGCTCTAGTTTTTCTCAGTGATTATCGTGAAGTAGATATGTATTAGAAAATTTCTTTGCAAGAACTTCCATATCTGTACTGTATAGAAAAATATGTAAGATTTGATCCCTATGCCATGTTTGTTTTCAAAGAGTTTGTTTTCTTTTCTTCTTTCTTCCTTCCTTCTATAAGGGAGGAAGACAATTCCTCTACCCTCTAGGTCCTTCTGGTTGGTCTAAGAATTAAATTGACATGAGACAGAATAACAGGAGAAAGTCAAACAAAGATTTATAACATGCATACATGGGAGAAACTCAGGGAAACTATTGAACCCAGCCAGAATGGCCAAAGCTGCCACCTTAAATACCATCTTCAGCTAAAGACAAAAGAGGATATTGGCTGTAGTGGCTTGGGGCTTCAAAGGGGAGGAAGGCAATTCACATGGAAATGGAAAAGCTAATGTTTGGTAGACAGAACTTTGATAAGAATGGGCTTAGCAAGGACCCTCACAGTCTATCAATACCCAGAGTTATCTATGATGATTGCCTGTCCTGGGGACAGGCCTTTTATCTTAAATTCTTTTAGGCAGTTAGGGGAAAGGTCAAAGTTTATTTCAGAGTCTTTTGTCCTCAACCAAATAGACACATTTTGGGGTGACCAATTCTGATCTCCCACACTTAGTTCATCCCTTTCTCCCTCCCTTCTTTCCTTCCTTCCTTCCTCCCTTCCTTACTCTCTGTCTCTCTCTCTCTTTCCCCTTCCTCTCCCCTTTCTTCTCATCTTTCCTTCCTCCCTTTTGGAAATACAAAGCATTTTAAAAAATGATACATTAGCATCCATTTCTCTATCTGCATGACATGCTCGTTTTCCCCTCAGGGATTCTGACCATGTGACTGATGACTTGTATTAACTACCTTCTATCCTGCTTTCTCCCTGCATCTACTATTTATACAGAGATAATATTACTTACTTAGACTGGCCACCTCATCAGAAACAGCTTCAACTGAAGCTCAAATTCTTGGAAATAAGAACTTGTAGTATGAGCAAGCAAGATTTTTGCAAAACGCGTGACAAATATTAAGACTGAACATGAGATATGAGTCTCTCTCTTTGCATTATCCCATACCAGATACTGCCCAACTTCAAGACAAATAACTCAATTAGTGTTATTTGTAATAATTATAACCTCAGAGAATATGGAATCTCAAAAAACTTAAATACTCCCTAATACTCCAAAATATTAGACAAGTCAGTATGGAAGACAGACTGAAATGGAAAATAAAAAGCTGGCGCCAAAAAAAGAAGTTAAAATGAAAACAATTTTGTTAATGAATACTTGTAGAAATGGGGAAGCTAGTTTCATACTCTTGGCTGGATAAGAATGGAGACAGTCATAAGGTGCTTATGTGTATTATTAATAGCAGATCTTCTTAAAGCACAAACAGAACTATCTCCTTCTTGCAAGGGAATGTCTGATTGCTGAGGCCATGAGGTCTCCCAAGATAGTAGAAGTGGTACAATTGTTTTGATTTGTCATTCCTGTAGGCAAGACTCTGCTTTGCCGCTTTACACTGTTGTCTGCATCTCCAATAGGCAAATAATTTCACCTCATTGAGCTGCTTCTGGAAAGGGTGAGGAGAGTTGAGTACAACACAGGGGATTAGCTTCTAGCCAGACTTTTCTGGATCGCTGAACATCATCCTATAAACAAACATCTGACTGCTAAAAGCTGAAAGCCCATTTGCACTTTTATTTCATGAATTTCATTCATGTCATGTCATTTCATTTCATTTACTCTTGTTCAATGTGAGGATACATTCTGAATTTGATGTGTTACTTTCAGAGAGTAGCTTTAAAAGTACTATTAAAATAATATATGCTTGGCTTTTTACCTTTGGTTTCAGTTTTATAAGATTTTGAACAAAGTGAGAATTAATATAGTTTGGCAATATTAGTTACATTTATATATATGTGAAAAAGTGAAATTTGGAAGACAAAAATATTGAAAGTTCTTAGAAAGAAAGAGAAAAATATCTTAACTATTTTTGCACTGCTGCCTCAGTTCAGTATGGAGATATTTACTCCAGTTCAGTGAATATCTGGAACAAAAGTTCAAAAGAATTTATACTTGAAAGTAAAGATTTGTTTTAAAAGTTAGTGACCCTTGCTTATAATGTCTATCCTTCATAAGAAGAATCTGTATTTTTCATACTAAAGCCACAAGTAAATTCAGGATTCATGAATTAATGAATTATGTAGGCATAAAGAATGAAATTAAAATTAACATATGTGTGTTCCTAATCTCTTTACTAATGTATGCTTCTTTAGTACTAGCCGTATTCCATTTAGTGGAGGCAGAAAAAACATTGAAGTAGGTTGTGTTTTAGGATGTGGAATAATCAAAAGCTACTTAAATTTGGTGTAAGTGAACTGAAATACACTCAAAATGATAGTTTACCATTCATACATAATTTTTCTTGGAAAAAGTCTCTAGTGTAAGAATAAACTTTATCAAAGCTTTCTCATGTAACACAAGGTAATATAGATGTAAATTTTTCATTGGCCTGCCAGAATCTATTTCACCTCTAGGAATTGTGCCGTGAAGACTGGAAGTGGCAAAAGCCAGTTGTCTGCATGCCTTCAAGGAATGCTTTCTTATTTTATTTCACGTTTTGTAAAATACAACAAATAGAAATGGCTAGCATTATTATTTACTAGGAAACAAAATAAACAAAATGCAGCTGAAATCCTTTAAAAGTTAAAAAAAAATAAACAGTGTTACAAATATGGCCACATTTTCTAAAAATGATCAAAAATTATTTTCTACATCAATTTTTTCTAGCAGCAATGAATCAAGTATATTTATTATTAAATATTTACATGTGGGGTATAATTTTGTCTCATATAATTGTCGTTATTTCACAACAGTATTTAGTATTTCTGATCTTGCTGCTAATTATCCTTCTAATCCTGGCTGCCCAAAATAAAAGTTAGGATATTTTGGCTTATGATGTGCTGTTGAAAATAAATATGACAGATGCTAAGTGATCAAAAACAAAGACCCATCTAATTGCTCTCATTTTGGGTCTGGAATTCTCTTTGTCTCAAAACAAAAAGCAAGCAAATAGCACAGTGGGTATATTTTGCTTAATACAATTATGCAGATTAAAAATATCAATGGGAGTGAGGGCATGGAATGAAAATGTGATCATAAAAATGCCTTACATTCTTCAGAAGGTACAGACTGCCTTAGATGAGGGAAGGAGCACACCATTACATCCCATTTCAACTGAGCCACGTGCATTAGTCAGGGTCCCCTCGCAGATACTCCCAGAATAATTTTGACGAAACGTCTGGGCTCCGCATGGCCCAGTCAAGTTGGCACACAAAATTAACCATCACATCATGTAAGCAGAAACAAAAAGTTCTCCCCAGCAAACTGGTGGAAAGTGGTTTACGGGCAGAAGGTGGTTCATATTTTCCACCACTGCAATGGTAGGTACACATCCACTCTGACTCTCATCCCACTGATTTAAACTCCTTGTGAGAGGAAGAAGTCATGGTAGCATTCAAGGGCATAGAGAGCATAAGCATCACTCCCTTTCACAAAGATTTGCTGATGCAAGAAGTTCAGGTCAGGCACTACATGTATCATTCTGTATGTAGTCATCCTCTATGTCACCATGTCCTTGATCACAGCAGTTATTAACAATTGTCTGCTACTTCTCTGTGTTCTCTGTTAAATGGTAGGTAAAATATTGACAGAAGTTACAATGTTTGTACTTTCATTATGATATCTCCCATGCCCGGTATGTAATAGCAGATGCTCAATAAATTCAGAACAAAGGAAGGGAAATACAGATTGGTTGATCAGAAATTAAAATCAGTTTAAACTACAATAAAAGAGCTAAGCACACAGGAATTAGAAAAATGAAAATGGTTAGAAAAATAGAGTACCTTTGGCTAGAGATTGGCAGATACCAGAGCAGGGTATTATTATAACAGAGGTATAAACTTTGGGAAACACATGATGGGAGTACAAACTGAAAAAGCTCTTTATGTGCTGGATTTTGTCAGATGCTTTTAGACTGCTTTGATCTGCTGTCACCACTTGTGGACCTAATTGAGTTTTGTGAACTCCTTTTGGCCTGTTAGTTTTCTCTCGATTACACCCTTATTTTTAGACTCTGATGTACCTCCTGCTGAGTGGTTATTTTTGTAACGTCGAGTACTAGAGGGCTCAGGCTTGGGTCAGAGGAATTGGTAAATGCAAAACTCAGGGCTGCTGAATTAGAAGGGATGACTATTAGAGTCGATCATTTTGAGGCATTGGGGAAATTTTATATGCAGTTTCTAACCTTGAATTTGCCATTTTCACAAGGTTCACTAGGAATGTTCCAGCCTTTGCAGATTTGACTGGGTATATTTGCTAGTCTGTGTTATCCTAAGGAGTTAATCTGCAGCCTTCCCAGAGGACAGCAGATTGCAATGGATGAATGAGCTTCATATCTGTCAGAATATCTTCTGAAACAGTCTTTAGCTGTCATGGAAAGTTTCAAACATGCAAAGACAGAGGCCCAAATACGTGTCCTAATTTGGAAGAGTTTAAGGAGCTTCGAGGGACTTTAACTTGATCCACAATTGGTGTTCATACTTACATAGACGTGGTCCTAAAGAAAGTCATACTGTGGGACAGGAAAATCAGCTTGTGAGAAAAAAAACCCAAAAAGGTAACTTATGAGTAATGACAAAGGAAGGAGCCACAGAGACTGAACCACAATGATCAACTTGGTTTGGTTCTGAGAAGGAAAGAAGGTCAGGCTGTGCATTGCTAACCCCCTGGCCAGGCACTGCCTTTCTTCTCAAATGCTGATATTAATAGGAAGATGAGGTCTGTGGAATAGGTAAACCATTGGAAAAGCTCTGCTGTGAGAAACTCCTTTGAGAGAGGAAGTGTTTACCCCTAGCTCAGGAAGAATGGTAAGAATAAGGTGAAGTCCTTGGGAGGGCCTGGAGGAGACGGGCTGCAGAGCTGGCGGTAACTAAAATGAGCTTGATTGTTCAACTTGTGTTGGTGATTACAAAAGAACAAGAATGCAAATGGCAAGAAATGAAGAGAAAATTGTTTGCTTACGTTAACTATTCATTTTTAGTATGGGCAAATCTAAATATCAAAAATGGGTATGATTTTTATAGTGAGAGGGCCAGAAACCCTCACAAGATCAATTACAAGAAATAAATTAAGGCTGTAGTCATGGAAATGTGTGTTGTATTTTTTTTAAAACCAAATATGCACATTTGACTCTAACAAGGAAACAGGCGCCTGTGTTGGGTTGTATCTACAGGAAGGACTTGTCACAAAAATATGATACAATTTTCTTCTTCAGCATCAGCTGTGAACTATCTCAGTGTGTGAAGGCTACCAGAGAGGAAAAGCCCTCTCTAGAAATTGTCCTCAGGGGTCAGCTCTGCTGAGTTGCTTCTGTATTAATAGCCTTTTCTCTTCTTTCCATTCTGACTGAACCCATTCCTTAACAGCTCCAGACTTTATTCTTGGTAGCTCTCACGAGAGCAGTGTTCTGTGGATTGACAGTAAGGAGCGGCAGTGTGTATGGACCCTCCAGTTTACACAGGATTTGTAGTAGCTTATTTTGCCATTGATTTCAAGCTACCTGCTCACTAAAAATCCTCCTCTTATCCCTAACCACATCCACATTTAGCATGATGAAACAAACCCTTGAGTGTTTACCTAGTAAAGAAAATAATTTTCCCTGTGGTGTATTTCTTTCATGTGTGTCACCAATGTGAAGGCACTGTGGGGGATGGGAATTGGCCACCCCAAGATATGTCTCTGGCATGAGGATTATTTTGGGCTGGTTACTTGTAAAAACTGCAGACAGGAAAGCAACTCGGAAAGGTAGAATTTACCTACCCTTTGTTAAGAGACACTTGCATTTGTAAAGAAAATTCCATCTGTAAATGTGTCTCCCTCTCTACCAGGAAGAAGGGGGATGACCTTATCTCCAGAAACTCTCATCAATGCAGAAGGGAAGGACTTAACTCTGAATAATAACCTTACTTTTCTTTACTGTGCTTTTCTGGTAATCTCCCCTAACTGACTCTCCCCTACGCCCAACATCCTCCTTTGTCTTTAGCTGAGGGTGGTATTTAAGGGGAGAGCTTCTGCCATTTTGGTGAGTTGCCTCTCCCATGTATACATGTTATCAAGCTTTGTTTAATTTTCTCCTGTTATTCTGTCTCATGTGAGTTTAATTTGTTATCTGGCTAGAAGGACCCAGAGTGGGTATATCTTCCTCCCCTATAGCACATGAGGAGATAAAATGAAAATCAAAGTTCCCACAATTAATTTGATTTTAACTTAAGTCAGGGGATGGTATATATACTAAGAATTTTATTTTCAATCTCATTCATCTCTAAAATAATTGAACAGCCCTTTCTTTCATAATCAGTATGTGTGCATGTATTTTCTTTTATAGAAAGATATCTACCAATAACACAAAAGGTGTCTTTAATCTCTCGTTTGCTGAACTTATTTTATTTATTAGGAGATTTTGGGGAACTCTGTAGTTTCATAGCCAGCTGAGAGATATCTCCTGGTTAGAGTTTATTCAGTTTTTCTGCTCTACATAACCTGATTTGATTTCCATTTATTTATTCACTCTTATTTTCCATTATTTCAACCTCTGAAGAATAGTGACTTCATTAACACTCTGGAATTATATTCCCTCAAAACAAATAAACAATTCAAATTGCTATTTCTGTCAAAATTCTTTTATCCTTAAAGGTCAGCTCAAATTGTGCTTCCCTTCTGTGGTTTTTCCAGATTTCTCCTGAGTCAGAAGTGTCTTTTCTATCTTGTATGATATTTTAGCATATTGTATCACTTAAAAAAAACCTTTTTCTGAAAATGACAGTTGACATCCAGGAAAAGTACATTCCAAGTCTTTAAAAGTCACCAAACGTGTAAACACAATTTAGCTTACAATTTTTCCTTTCCCAGCTGTAATAACTGAAGACACTACTTTTTAAATTTTCTTTTTTCTTGTTTCCACATAGGATAATGGGAGACATTTGCATTCTTAATCATTTTACCATTTAGCACATTATTTCAAACTTCTATTTCATGGTAAAAGGTGGAGGAGGAGGAGCCTTTTTTGACATCTCTACTTTTTCTGCATGTCAATCACAGCCCTAGCCATTGATTTCCTTGGACTATTTTTCAAGAGAGCCCCTCATCTTGATGTGTATGCTAAGGGTGATTAGGTTTACTCACCAGCTGAGTGGTTCCTGCATACAAATTAACATCAAAGAGAAGCCAATTTTAACATCTGTCAGAGTAGAGCCAAAAAACGGTTACATATCATGAAACTTTGGAACTCTATATAAATAGTAAAAACTGCAATTGGCAAAGACTAATGGTCTTCTGTGGTTATTTTTGTCCCTCAGTATTTTTGTATTTATATTTTTACTATATAAATATTTTATTATATCATGTATTATACATTTTTACTATATTATATGTTATTTTATATTTAAATGTATATTTAAAGAACAATCTGATACTGGTTGACTTTTTTTTTTAATAAAATGCAAAAATGGTGTTTGCAAAAAAACATTTGGTGGACTAGTCATAACCCAATGTGTTTTGGGAGTTTTGGGGGAGAGGAGAGGGTCGTAGTTAAGACATGGAACTCTGGAATCAGATATACCATGCTTTATAGCCCAGAATTTATGTTCTGCTATATATTAGATTTCTCACTTTGGAAAAATTATTTATTCTATGAAAACTTTGGAAAAGTCCATGCACAAAATGTAATAGAAAATAATAGTGTATATTTTTAATTAGGATTAAATTAGGTAATATATTCAATTTAATCCTATCACTAATAAGCACTCAATAGAGTTGTTATTATTAATTTTAATTATGATCATTAATCCAGTCATTATATTTATTTTCAATAAAGGTGTGCATGGAAGGATATGCTTAGAAAGTATTAAACAGGCAGAGAATTAACAATGACAAGTATTCTTTATTGAGGCAAAACTTACTGTGAGGTGGCCCAATATAAACGCTATACATGTAGCCCCAGTAACTTAGAAGGAACACAATATCATCAGGCTTTGGAAAAGTACAAAAATATTAAAATTATAGAAACCTTTGGAATAGAACACTGTCTTCTCTTAGCTGATTTTTAAGAAAAATCTTTTTGTGACATAAATAGGTCTTAACATATAAAATGAGTCCATTTCAAATTCTTGGTGACCAGGAAAGAATTGTTACTCTCTCTCTTTTGTTATTTAGTATGCTTTCATCAGGATAGCTAAAGTTATTAATGTCAAAGGGTTTTTGTGGAGAGACTTGTAAGGGTTCTTCTCTTGTTTGAATCATAAAACCTTAATAGTGAAGCCACAGCAGTCAATTTCTACTGAGATTTGACATTCTTGCCCTCAATAGTATCAACAAAAAAATCACATTCATCTAACTCCATTGCTCTCAAATGTAACCTGTTTTTGTGCTGCAACTCATTGAAAAATGAGTTCACAAAAGAACAATATCAAAAACAAAACAGAACAAAAATCCCCTAATTCACTAATAAATCTGTCTGGATAAAGATAGACAAGACACATCTTGAAACAATAAACGTATATGTAATAGAACTGTTTCTGTGGTTGAATACACCTATATAATAAAAGACTGAAAAATGTCTTGCCTGTTTTCCACTATGGATATATTTTGAAGGCATAATTTAGAAAGGCATCATTACCTTTGTAAATTATGATCTCAGGCTAGCAATATGCTGAAGATGGTTAACTGCAGTGATGAAATTTGTATCGATTTTGTGTCCAAAAATTCCTTCAACTGAAATTGTTATCAATATAGCTCATTGTTAGAAGCATTTCTATCACTCAAGTGACTTGCTATAATGCTGAGATCAGAATGTAGAGGAAACAGGACTAACTTTAAGGATTCAAACTTCTCTTGAAATACATAAAAATTTTTTGAGAGTGTCTTGTAGTGGAGCACATCTAATGATTTGAAAGACTCAGGTTTTGGTAGCTGGCTTTATTTGTCCATTGATTCATCCATCCATTCTGTCACCCATCCATCTACGACAGGCCCTTAAGAAATAAGCATAATTTCAAGGATATAATAATGCACTGAAGAGACAGTCAACATAATGAGCAATTGCAGGCATAATCAAAGCTCTTTTGGGGGCATAATTATAGGAAAGGCTAGTATAGAATAAGGAATCAGAAAAACTTTGATAGGGTAATAAATTTGTGCTAGGACTTGAAGGATTTAGCAGGTGATATAGCAGGGGAACATGGAATGTTGAACTAGAGGAACCAGTATTACAAAGGAATTTATTTTTCATGTTCCTCTTGGTATTAGTCAGGATGCTCCAGAGAACCAGAACAAATAGGATGCATCTATCTATCTTCTGTCTATTTATCTATCATCTATCTATCTATCTATCTATCTATCATCTATCTGTCATCTGTCTGTGTATCATCTATCTATGTCTATTGAGAGAGATTTTAAGGAATTGACACCTGTGATTGTGGGGACTGGCAAGTCCAAAATCTGCAGGGGAAACCAGCAGGCTGGAGACTTGGGGAAGAGCATTGCACCTTGAGTCTGAAGACAGTCTCGGGGCAGAATTTCCTCTTCCTGGGAGATCTCTGTCTGTTTTCTCTTAAAATCTTCAATTGATTGGTTGAGGCTCACCAATATTATGGAGGGTAATTGGCTTTACTCAAAGTCTACTGATTTAAATGTTAATCTCACAAAAAATACCTTCACAAAATATTCAGACTGGTGTTCGACAAAATATCTGGGTACCACATCATAACCCAGTTGGCACATAAAATGAACCATTGCACACTCCTCTTTATTAGTGAATGGAAACTTTTCCAAGAAGAAAAATTGTGATTATTCATAACATGGAGGAAGGCCAAATAACTGATGATCAACAGGCTGAAAGGTAATTCACAGAAAATTATTTGTCAGATAACCAGTTTATCAAATTACTAAAAACAGGTATTTATTCAACTATTTTTACAAGTTTACAACTGATATTATTTGTCATGATTTTTGCAATATTTGTAGACTTCTGCAAAGTTTAATGAAAGGTTTTATTTTATCCTTATAGTAGCATTTTAAGAAATATTAAAAGTCAACCATTTCTCCACTTATCCCTATGTGTCCTTTGTCTTAAAGAGGACATTAAATATTATCTTTTTTTTGTCTGAAAGATAACATTTATACAATGATTATTGTATGCCAACCACTGTTCTAAGTTTTTTATGTGTATTAGTCCAATTAATCTCAAACTTATAAGGTAGGGACTATCATGATCCCCTTTTTCAAGAGGAGGAAGCAGAGGTTAGGTCATTTGCCCGACTAACACAGCTGGTCCACGGTGGAAGTGGGATTGCACACTCAGCTGGGTTGTAGAGCTAGGCTTACTCACTACAGCCTACTTGTGCTGGACAGGGTAATGGCCCCTCGAAGATGTCCACCTCCTAGTCCCCCCATAACTATGAATATGTTTACTTCAAATGGCAAAAGAGACTTTTCAGATGTGATTAAATTAAGGATTTTGAGATGAAGAGATTATCCTGGATTATGAGGGTGGGCCCACTGACAACTGTCCTTAAATAGTGAAGAGGAAAGCAGAAGAGTCAGAGATGTGACAAGGAAAGCAGAGGTCAGAGTGATGCTGTTGCTGATAGGGGGCCATGAGCCAAGGAATTCAGGTAGCTAGAAGCTGGAAATTTATCCTTTGTATAAATCCCCCCTTTAGAGTCTCCAGAAGGAATTGGCCCTGCTAACACCTTAATTTTAGCCCAATAAACCCCATTTTGGTCTTCTGACCTCCAGAACTGTAAGATAGTAAATTTGCATTGTTTTAACTCATTAAGTTTTTGGTGATTTTTTACAGCAGTTTAGGAAACCAATACAACTTTCTTGAAATCAATTCTTCTTTGCCTTACATATCAAATAACTACTTTAATTTTTTTAATGTCTCATGTTCAGAGTCCTCAAGAGAAGGTATGAGTCATTGTATTGGTTATTTTTCTTTGGGGGCACAATTATCACCCAGGTAATCTCAAAAATCTGCCAATGGCCTGGGCTTTACTCCCTGGTCTATTCAGGCCATTATAGGAGAGTCTCACAGGACAAGAGTTCCTTGTGTGTTCAGTGATGAGAGTGGCATGGGAGTCGCTTGGAGCAATGTAGGTTTCTCTCTAGTGTAGCACCGTTGTTGTTGAGTTTTTAAAAAAACTGTTTATCTATCCACTGCACACCAAATCTTACATTTTGCATCCACTGATCTTGATCTGCACTATTACATAAATTACAGACGTGTCCTGTGTCATCTGACAACTCTGTGCTTCATTAGCTTTTGTGTAAATAAGATTACATAATAACAGGTGATTTTTAATTGTTGTGACAGTTTTAAACTTCATTCTCGTGAAGTCTAATGAATTCTGAAAGGAATTCTCTTGCCTCTTGGTCTAATGCTTGAGATCACAGACTCTGGTGTCAGACTGCCTGGGTTTGACCACTGACTCCCATGTGCTGGGAACATCTACCAAACTCTCCTTCCCTCAGTTTCCTCAATTGTAAGAGAATAGATGCTAACAGTACCTATCTCAGAGGGTTATAGCAAGGACTAAATATCCTAATACATTTAAAGTGCTTAGAACAATGTCTAGCACACAGTAAGTGCTTAACAAATATTAGCTATTATTATTATTAAACATTTTAAAATCACTTTGGAAAGAAATTCATCTTGTTGAACTTATTTTCATATACTATTGAACCTGAATGCAAATATGATTTGTAAGATGGAGCTCTTTGTTTGCCTGATATAGATTTTGTGTTTATGTATGTCGGAAGTCACTCTGTTACAAATGTTAAAGTTCAGAAAAAGGAACATGGGTAGATGTACATTACGACTAGGACATACATCATGTCCACTTAGTGTCAAAATGGCAGACTTGATGCCAATGTTTAGACAGCACAGTTCCATGACCTTAGCAGCAATGTCTGGACGGCGCTGTTTATTCTCTCTCTTGAAATTTAAATCTTTGAACAATGGATGGTGCTAATGACAAGTATTTCATCAGTATTCACAATGGCTGACCACAGGTAGAGAGACTTTAATTATGATGTGATTGGAAGACCAATTCTCAACAACAATGCAGGATTCTTGACTTGACTATCTCTTTTGCTGGAATAAAAGCTTCCCAATACAGGGCTCTCAGAAAACAGCTGCCTTTCATTAGTGCGCTATAGTGTAGTATGTTGTTAGCAGTAAGCCTTTTATTCAAACATTACACAGAGCCCATTATGTAATACAGATTTCCTTTTAAAGTACTGTTCTCTTTGAAATGGGTCTTGAGCACCAAGAATCTCTCTTAACTGAATGCTCTGCTTATCTACAATGATGGCCCTGAGACATTCCCATGGAACCACTGGTACTTTCAAGTTTTCTCTTGTTTAGGGGTTTTGCTATCTCGTAAATTTAGTAATTTAGTAGCTTTTTCACTTTGGGCAAGTCTCTTCAATCTGGGTATTTTCTTAAATTTAAAATGGGCATAATGACCCTCCTTTATCATTTTATGTGGTCATCCTGGGGATAAAAGAGATGTATGCAAAGACATACTGATTGATAAAATGTACCAAATATAGGTAGTATGTTGTTTTAATTTTTGTGTTATACTCCTCCACAAAAAGCTCTTTGAAGCACATAATTAAAATTTCATATTTTCTCCTGAGTACATTTTTTAAAAAATTAGACTTATTTTGAGGTAACTGTGGATTCACATACAGTTGTAAAAAACAGTACAGAGAGATGCCATGAGCTCCTTACCCAGGTTCCCCAATGGTAACATCTTGCAAATGTATAGTATAATATCACAATCAGGATTTTGAAGCTGATATAGTCAATTTACAAAACCTTTTCATCATCACAAGCATTTCTCAAGTTACTCTTTTTTAGCTGCACCAACTTCCCTCCTACCATTTCCGCTCTTTAAGCCTTGGCAACCATTAATCTGTTCTGCATTTCTATAATTTTGACATTTCAAAAATGTTACATAAATAGAATCAAAAAGTACGCAACCTTTTGAGATTGGCTTTTTTCACTCAGCATAATTCTCTAGAGATTCATCAATATTTCTACATGTATCAATAGTCTATTCCTTTTTTTATTGCTAAGTAGTATTTGAAGTCTGGTTGTATCACAGTTTGTTTAAGCATTCATCCATTTAAGTATACCTGGGTTGTTTCCAGTTTTTGGCTATAACAAATAAAGCTGCTATAAACATTTATTTATAGATTTTTTTTTATGAACATAAGTTTCAGTTTTTTGGGATGTTTGCCCAGGAGTGCAATTTCTTGATTGTATAATAATTGCACATTTAGCCTGTAAAGAAACTGACAAACTGTCTTCCAGAGCGGGTATCCAATTTTATATTTCCACCAGCATTGTATGAGTGAGCCAGTTTCTCTATATCCTCATTACCATTTTGTTTTGTCACTATTTTTTATTTTAGCCAGTCTGATAGGCGTGTAGTGATTTCCCATTGCTGTTTTTTTTTTTAAAGATTTTTTTTTTATTTTTTCCTTTTTCTCCCCAAAGCCCCCCGGTACATAGTTGTGTATTCTTCGTTGTGGGTTCTTCTAGTTGTGGCATGTGGGACGCTGCCTCAGCGTGGTCTGACGAGCAGTGCCATGTCTGCGCCCAGGATTCGAACCAACGAAACACTGGGCCGCCTGCAGCGGAGCGCTCGAACTTAACCACTTGGCCACGGGGCCAGCCCCTTCCCATTGCTGTTTTAGTAAGCAGTTCCCTAACGGCTAATGATGTTGAACTTAGCACATGATTAATTGCCATATGTATATCCTCTTCAGTGAACTATCTTTCATCAATTTTTCCCATTTTCTACTTGGATTGTTTTTATTTTTACTGTTGAGTCTGAGAGATTTTTATATTTTCTAAATATTAGTTCTCTGTTAGATATGCAGTTTGCAAATATTTTCTTCAGTGTATAGCTTGTCTTTCATCTTTTAACAGAGTCTTTTGCAGAGCAAAATTTTTTAGTTTTGTTAAAGCCTAATTTATCAAATTTTCCTTTTAAGGATTTTGTTTTTGGTATCTAAGTTAAAGAAGTCTTTTCCTAGCCCTAATTCCTGATGATTTTCTCTTTTTTTTCTCTAAAAGATATGCAGTTTTATACTTAAGTCTGCGATGTGCTGTGAGTTCCTTTTTGTGTAAGTTGTGAGACTTAGTTTCTTTTTTCTTTTTATTTATTTTATTATTATTATTATTTTAGGAAGATTAGCCCTGAGCTAACATCTGCCACCAACTCTCCTCTTTTTGCTGAGGAAGACTGGCCCTGAGCTAACATCCGTGCCCATGTTCCTCTATTTGTATGTGGGATGCCTGCCACAGCATGGCTTGATATGTGGTGTGTAGGTCTGCAGCCAGGATCTGAACCAGCGAACCTGGGCTGCCGAAATGGAATGTGGGAACTTAACCCCTGTGCCACTAGGCTGGCCCCTCTTTTTAAATTTTTTTCCTATTAATGTCTACTTGTTCCATTATCATTTGTTAAAAAAGCCATTTTTCCTTCATTGAATTCCATTCATAACTTTGTACAAATCATTTGGGTATATTTATGTGTATCTATTTCTGACTTCTCTGGTCTGTCTATTTATCTGTCTATCCTTTACAAATATCACAGAGTCTTGATTACTGTAGTTATATAAAATCTTGAAATTGAGAAGACTGATTCTTTCGATTTTATTCTTTTTTTCCTGAAGCTGTTTTAGCTATTCTAGTTCCTTTCCCTTTCCTTATAAATCTTAGACTGATCTTTTCTACATGTGCAAAAAAGTCTCAATCGGATCTTGATAGTAATTGTGTTAAAACTGTATATCTTTTGGAGAGGTTGGAGAATGCTCAAAATGGAATAGCAGCAACCAAAACTGAGCAAGTGATCCAGCCTCATAGATTGCTTAAGAACCCTCCACTACAGTCACCTGCCCTCCACCCACATTCAGGCTGATCTACCTGAAAAAGACTCTAAGGATCATAAAACTTTCTGAAGAATCGTGAAGTGGTAAATAAAATGGAAAAAAGTCAGACTGTGGCCTAAAAGCCTCATGATTGTTTCTGGCAAGTGTATGCAGAGACGCAGAGCCTTGCATTTTGGCACCCACAAAACAAGACTCTGTGGAGCATGGACAGGGGCCACTGCTTGATGTTTGCTGTGGTAGTTATTAACTTTCTACGACTTTTCTAATAAAAAGAGATTTTGATAAAATGTAGAGAAAAGATTAAAAACCTAAGACACTCCAGTTCTGTTTTAAAAATCATTCCTTCTTTGACAGACTGGTGTTTCTTTTCCTGTCCAAATTTATTCAAAATCTTTAATTTATATTTGGCTCATAAGGTTAAAAGAATGAAGTAGAGGAAAAAAGTGTGGTTAACTTCCTTCCCCTATCCTTGCCATTCCCTCCTACTTTCTAGCATTCATTTTAATTTTTACTTATTTGTTTTCCTAGCTCCAAGTCTTGGAATTCCTCCTTCCTTCTTGAAAAGAGGAAAGAAAGAGCTCTGGTAATTATGTTGGATTTTTTTTCTTCTCATGTGGGAGACTTGGTTGAAAGCACTCGTGACTTCAGTTTGTAAAATTCTGAAAAGAAATAAAAGGGAGAGAGAGAGAAACAGAGAGACACACACAGAGAGGGCCCTTCTCCTCTCTTTAAACAAAACCAAACAAAAATCAAAATTATTAGTGAGCGGGGAGCCCAACTCCTGTATAAAAATCCTGCCAAGGTATCACATAGTGTTGCTCACTATCTGTATGTGCAACTAGAGTCTGCCTCCCAGCCTGCCTGAAGCTGCTCTGCAATAACCACCTCCCTACAGGGAGGGCCTGACCAGCCAGAGGACTTTTGTGTTCTGAGTTTCTTAGAGGACAAGTATCCTCTAGGCCAAAGCTTGGCACTTTTTTCTATAGCCACTTTTGATGATCTGCTGATCATTACAGACCAAGCTAAACCAGAATATCCATTTGAAAATTTCAAGCTTATTTGTCCTCAGCCTACATAGGAACGTGTCCTGGTGTTTGTCTGACAGCTCAGTGTACTAGCCCCAATATAGCCTCCAGATAGGAATAGGCAGGAAGTGTTTTAAACGCCTTTTGTGGTAGAAATGAAAAACAATCTTAGAATTTACAATCAGATAGACTCCCAAGGGTATGAGTGTTAATGTCTTTTCAAAGCGAGTGCAACCATTCCTGAAGTGATAGCGTTTTAATGGTCAATTTAGCGAGGCTGAACTACAGTTCCAAATTATTCAATCAAACATAAATCTGGGTGCTGCTGTGAAGGGATTTTGTAGAGTTGAGTAAGTCTCTAATCAGTTGATTTTAAGTTTATGAAAAGGGAGGCTATCCTAGGTGGGCCTCGTCCAGTCAGGTGAGCCTTTACAAGCAGCCTGAGGCTTTTGCTGATCTTGTGCCCTCTGAGTTCTAGCATATTGGGGTTTTTCCCTTTCTTTGAACTTCACGCCTCAGCTGGTGTTCATGGAATTCCAGCCTACTCATGATCTTCCTTTCCTGAACACCTACCTTACTGATTTTGGACTTGTTTAGCAAGTCCACACAATTGTGTAAGCCAATTACTTGTAATACAACCTTTACTATATACTTATCCCATGGTTCTGCTTTTCTAGTTGAACTCTGACTCAATTATAGGGAAGCATTTGTTACTTTTATGCTGTGAGTAAACTGAATAGTGCATCTAAACACTGTAGTGTCACTGAGGACTTCCTTTCTTGGCCATTTGAGGGACTAGATACTGTCAAGAAAGTGATTGAAAGACCTTTAATCTGTCTTAATTTTAGTTCTCCTGCAACCTTAGATTTTTTTCCCTGGACTTATAGACTTATAAAACAATTCTTGTTTTTTTCTTATACAAATGTAAGAATTAATGGAAAAATTAGGTTGTATACAAATTTTTTTATTATCCAGACACACAGCCTTAAGTATGTAAATAAACTTCAGCTTCCTTAGTTCTAAATAGATAAAAGGCAGGTTTCTGGAGACTATTCTAAGTCCAGGGATGGCAAAAGCAACAGGTCAGCATTTGCAGAAAGATAATAATTGACTTTATTTCACTCACACTCAAACATGTAATAACATGACATTTTGTCACTAGTGTCATGAGCTTCTTCCTCCTGCTATCCAGACAAAATTCATGTGTTCAGGTTGTTTCTTTAAAACTGCCTCATTGCTTCCTATTGATTCCAGCAGTAGCTTCTGTCTGCTTGTCACTACCTCACCACGCTCATTCTCAGTGACAGTGAGGGGGCCTTCTTGCTGCAGCTAATGAGTAGACTGCTGCAGCTGCTGGCATCGGGACTCTGTGGCTGGCCTTTGTTTGTCAGAGGTCTCACTCTCCGAGAGAGTGTCAGATGGTGGGTGTTCCCTCAGTCAAGCCTGGGCTGTCTTGATTTTTACCACCAACTGTAACCCAAGAAAGTCATCCATTTCATCTCCGAGTCCTCAGAGAAGGCATTGAAGAAGATTTGAGTTAGGTTGACAGCATCTAAGCCAAAAACTTAAGCCCCATTGGGAATGTGGAGAGATATTAAGTAGCCACTGCTGTCCTGTCTTGACATTCCTGTGCCATGTGATTGCTTGATGGGTGCTGGGTCTTCTTCATGCTCTGGGCCCTCATTCTCCATTATTGGAGAAAAATAAGCATTTTGAGGTGTTGCATTTCTCTTCTTATAGAAACAATGAAAAAAGAAAAAAAGAATAGGTGAATTTAAAGGAAAGCAATCCAAACTACATTGCTATTAGAAAACTTGGAGTTTGTAATTCCAGAAATCTTACAAGAGATTAGATAAAAATGGATGCTTCAATAAATTTGGGTTAACTGTAGATCTCTAAGTTCTCAGCTACTAAGGCTCATAAGCACTTCGCATTTTAAATATACAGTTTTATGCACTGAAGGACTATAATATTTCAACCTCTGCAGCCAAGAGACAGAGAAGGCACTCAGGTGTAGCAGTCTTTAGGTTTGTGGGCCTTCCATTTACTCCTATAAATGGGCTGAGACTCTGAGACATAAAACAAGTGACTGGGTGATAAATGAACTGAGAAACAAGGCAATAAACCAAAAATGGGTGTAGACAACAGATGAATGAGTCCAGAGCCAAGGCAGTGAAACGGCTTTATCATTTGTAGAGAAAGCTGAGGCAGGCTTCCACATGACATGGTTTTCATTCTGGATAGCCTTCCCCCCTTTCCTGTGCACCTGTATGTGTATTGTCCAAATAGAGTAAAACAAACCTGACAAAACAGAATTCACAGTGCCCATAAAGTATAAGAATAGCTGAGACCATTTTCTTGAATGAACACTATACTGTAAGTGAGTTTTCAATGAGGGAAAAGTGCCTTTGGGCAACAGAGTAAATAGGGAGAAAAAAAAATACTTTGAGTAAAGTTTTAGAAATACTGTTTCATTATGAAGCTAAAACGGTGACTATTTGCTTGTGGAAATGCATTTTTATTTAAAAGCATGACGATTAAAATGCATATTTATTTTAAAGTTTATATATCTCTTAAGGTTTATGTCACTGAGCTTTGGATTTATCCCCTTTGGTGTTCATCTTGACCTTACCTGATTCTATTTAAATTCTGTAGCATTTGGTGACCACTAGATTGTTTTTATCATGCTTAAAATTTTCCTGGTGTTTTGTTAATGTCGGTCAACATTGAGTAAATTCAGAGGAGAAAGAATATGAGGCCCATTCACTCACTCATTTATTTATTCAACAAATATTTTTTATATGGCAGGCACTGTACTCTGGGCTGGAGATGTAATAGTGACCACAGCAGATTGCAAGACTGTTATCTTTGAGTCTGAAATTCACTGAAAGTCTAGAAAGGCAAAAATCTAGTTAAGAATTTGGATTCATCCTCTTAGTTTAGAACAAATGATGAGGGGCCAGCCTGGTGGCATAATGGTTTGTGCACTCTGCTTTAGTGGCCTGAGGTTCACTTGTTGGGATCCTGGGAGCAGAGCTATACACCACTCATCAAGCCATGCTGTGGCAGCATCCCACATACAAAATGGAGGAAGATTGGCACAGATATTAGTTCAGTCACAGTCTTCCTCAAGCAGAAAGAGGCAGACTGGCAACAGATATTAGCTCAGGGCCAATCTTCCACACCAAAACCCACCCCCCCAAAACAAAAAACAGATGATGACCAGTGGGAATTATTATCTAAGAGAGTACTTTAAATACATATGTTATTAAGTTGGCTTCTGTTTTGATTTGGAAGAAGTGTGTGAATTCTAAAAAATTGTTATAATTCAAAAAGCCTAGGAAAATAATATTTTAAATGATTCTTTTATAGGTATGTTATTAGGCAAATAACATGAAAAGCAAAAGCATATTTGCTATGAATCAAGTGTGTACCTTCATAATTCTAAAGTTAAAGAAAGGATCTCGTCAAGATGGCAGCATAGGCAGACTCTGAACTCACCTCCTGCCACAAACACAACCAGATTACAACTATTCTTGGAAAAGTTACCCTGGAGAGAAAACTGAAAGCTGGATAAAAAGCACCCCCACAACAAGGAGCAGTCTTGACTGAGGTGGAAGAGGCAGAAATTCCTTCTGGAGAGGGAAAAGCCACCTTTGTGAGTTGTGGACCTTCACAGCCAGCCAGGCAGGAGCTACTCTAAGGTATGCAGCCCTCCCTGGAGAAGTGGGGACATTGGCAGGGCACATTTCTGCTATAAGCATCCTTCAGACTCACCACAACTGAGACGAGTGTCCTACTATGTGACTTCACTGGCTATTAACTGCAAGAGGGAAAAGCTATCAGAGGAAAGTCCCCAAAAATCTGGCTTTTAAAGGGCCCACACACAAATTCACTCATCTCAGAGAGCAACCTCAAATCACCAAAAAGACAGCTGTACCATCTTTTGGTGAAAAGAGACTCACCTGGTAGGCTCTAGGCACATCTCAGTGAGAGGCGAGATGTCTCCTGAGATGCAGATATTGGTGGTGGCCATGGTTGTGACCAAGTACAGGTGTACTGTTACAGACCTTTACAGTTGTACTTGAAGTTTTTCCCCTGGCCTGATAGCCCAGGGGTCTGCCACACCCACTAGAGCACAGATTTATTTCAGTTCAGCCATGGCATGAAGCCTGCACTAGGGACTGGCCCCACCCAACAGCAAGCCCTCAGGCTACTTGTTGGCTTGCATAGGCTGGGTGCCTTTATCCTCTATAGGCAGGTGAGTGTATCCACCTCTGTGGGGCAGGTGAAATGTGGGGGGTGTTGTTGGAGAGGTGGGGGCCTCTGCAATTGGGTGACTGGGTATGTTCAAGGGGGTCAGGAAGTGTGCACAGACCAAGGATGTGTTGACGGGGTGTGTGGACCTGTGGGGAGTGGGACTTAACAGCAGCAGAAAACCTGTGCTTCACAATCAGCCACAAAGAGTATCAACTTCACCTTCCAGAGCCTGAAACAATTGGGTGCTCCTGTACTTAGGGACAGCCCCACTCAGCTGCAATCTTAAGAGAGCTGACAATAGCCTTGCAGGCCTGAGGTCTACAGCAACTATAAGCCCCTGAGCCTAGCAACCAGCCACAATGGGTACATACTCAATTAACAGGAAAATTGCAACAGGAGTGTGCTATTAGACCTTGCAGCCAATGATGCCGGGGCTCCTCAAACCTAATTTACAAACAGCTGGCCAGGGAGGGAAAGACTAGACTCCCTAGTACCTGCAGTAAAAGCAACCCTGCCACAGCAGACGGACACATGTAGCCCAAATAGGGCTCACTCCTGGATCATTTGGACTGGTGACGAGAGGGAAGCACACTGCTGAGCCTCAAAAGGCATCTTTTACATAGGGCCACTTCTCCAAGCTCAGGAGACATAGCTAACTCACCTAATACATAGATATAAGTACAGAGAAAGATGCATAACGAGGAGGCAAAGGAATATATTCCAAGCAAGGGAACAGGGGAAAACTCCAGAAAGAGAACTAAATGAAATAGAAATAAGCAACTTACCTGACAAAGAGTTCAAACAAAAACTCATAAGAATGCTCAATGATATTGGGAGAAGACTGGATGAACACAGTGAGAACATCAACAAAGAATTGGAAAATATAAAAAAGAAGCAATCAGGAATGAATACAATACTGAAAATGAAAAATTCACTAGAGGGACTCAATAACAGAGTAGATGATACAGAAGAACAGGTCAGCAAGCTGGAAGAAAGACTAGAGGAAATCACCCAAGCTGAATGGACAAAAGAAAAAAGAATTAGACAGAATGAGAACATCCTAAGGGAAACCTGTGACAATATCAAGCACACTAACATTCATATTATAGGTGTCCCAGAAGGAGAGGAGAAAGACAAAGGGGCAGAGAATCTATTTGAAGAAATAACAGCTTAAAATTCCTAACTTAAGAAATGAAACAGACTTCCAAGTACAGGGTCAATGAAGAAATCAAAGGAGAAATTAAAAAATACCTAGAGGCAAATGAAAATGAAAATATGACATGCCAAAATCTATGGGATACAACAAAAGCAGTTCTAGGAGGAAAGTTCATAGCAATTCAGGTCTATGTCAGCAAAGAAGAAAACTCCCAAAAAAACAATCTAACACTGCACCTAAAGGAACTGGAAAAAGAAGAACAAACAAAGCTGAAAGAGCAGAAAGAAGGAAATAATAAAAATCAGAGCAGAAATAAATGAAATAGAGACTAAGAAACCAAGAGCTGGTTCTTTGAAAAAATAACAAAAATGACAAACCTTTAATTAGACTCACCAAGAAAAAAAGAGAGAAGGCTCAAATAAATAAAATCAGAAATAAAAGAGGAGAAATTACAACAGACACCTCAGAAATATAAAAGATTATAGGAGAATACTATGAAAAGCTAAATGCCAACAAATTGGATAATCTAGAAGAAATGGATAAGTGCTTAGAATCATACAACCTTCCAAAACTGGACCAAGAAGAAGCAGAGAATTTGAATAGACCAATCACCAGTAATGAGATTAAAACAGTAATCAAAAACCTCCCCAAAAATAATAGTCCAGGACCAGATGGCTTCCCTGGTGAATTCTACCAAACATTCAAAGAAGACTTAATATCTATCCTTCTCAAACTGTTCCAAAAAGTTGAAGAGGAGGGGAGGCTTCCTAACTCATTCTACAAAGCCAACATTATCCTGATACCAAAACCAGACAAGGACAACACAAAAAAAGAAAATTACAGGCCAATATCACTGATGAACATCAATGAAAAATCCTCAACAAAATACTAGCAAGTCGAATACAACAATACATTAAAAAGATCATACATCATGATCAAGTGGGTTTTATTCAAGGGATGCAGGGATGGTTCAATATCCACACATCAATCAATGTGATACACCACATTAACAAAATGAGAAATAAAAATCACATGATCATCTCAATAGATGCAGAGAAAACATTTGACGAGATACAGCATCCATTTACGATAAAAACTCTAAATAAAATGAGTATAGAAGGAAAATACCTCAACATAATAAAGGCCACATACGACAAACCCACAGCGAATATCATTCTCAATGGAGGGAAACTGAAAGCTATCCCTCTAAGAACAGGAACAAGACAAGGATGCTCACTTTCACCACTTTTATTTAACATAGTATTGGAGGTCATAGCCAGAGCAATCAGGCAAGAAAAAGAAATAAAAGGGATCCAAATTGGAAGAAGAAATGAAGCTGTCACTATTTGTGGACGACATGGTTTTATATCTAGAAAACCCTAAATAATCTACTAAAAAACTTTTAGAAATAATAAATGAATACAGTCAACTCTCGGATACAAAATCAACATGCAAAAATCAGTTGAGTTTCTATACACTAACAACAAAGTAGCAGAGAGAGAAATTAAGAATACAATCCCATTTACAATTGCAACAAAAAGAATAAAATACCTAGGAGTAAACTTAACTGAAAGAATTGTACACTGAAAAATACAAAACATTGTTGAAAGAAATCGAAGAAGACGCAAAGAAATGGAAAGATATTCCATGCTCTTGGATTGAAAGAATTAACATAGTTCAAATGTCCATACTTCTTAAAGCAATCTATATATTCAATGCAATCCCTATCAAAGTTCCAACATTTTTTACAGAAACAGAATAAAGAATCCTAAAGTTTATATGGAACAACAAAAGACCCCAAATAGCCAAAGGATTCTTGAGGAAAAATAACAAAGCTAAAGGTATCACACTCCCTGATTTCAAAATATAACTACAAAGCTATAGTAACCAAAACAGCAGGTAGTGGCACAAAAATAGACACATAGATCAATGGAACAGAATCAAGAGCCCAGAAATAAACCCACACATACATGGACAGCTAATTTTCGACAAGGGAGCCAAGAGCATACAATGGAGAAAGGAGAGTCTCTTCAATAAATGGTGTTGGGAAAACTGGACAGCCACGTGCAAAAGAATGAAAGTAGACCATCACCTTTCCTCGTGCACAAAGTCAACTCAAAGTGGATTAAAGACTTGCATGTAAGACCTGAAACCTAGAAATTTCTAGAAGAAAACATAGGCAGCATGATCTTTGACATTGGTCTAAGCAGCATATTTTCAAGTACCTTGTCTGATTGGATGAGAGAAACAAAAGAAAAAATAAACAAATGGGACTACATCAAACTAAAAAGATTCTGCACAGCAAAGGAAACCATCGACAAATTAAAAGACAGCATAACAATTGGGAGAAGATACTTGCAAACCATATATTGGATAAGGGGTTAACATCCAAAATATACAAAGAAAACATACGCCTCAACAACAAAAAAACCAACAACCCAATTAAAAACTGGGCAAAAGATCTGAACAGAGATTTATCCAAATAAGATATACAGATAGCCAGTAGGTGCATGAAAACATGTTCAACATCTTTAACTATCAGGGAAAGGCAAATCAAAACTACAATGAGATATCACCTCACTCTGGTCAGAATGGCTGTAATTAACAATACAGGTGTTGGGGAGGATGTGGGGAGAAGGGAATCCTCGTGCACTGCTTGTAGGAGTGTAAACTGGTGCAGCCACTGTGGAAAACAGTGTGGAGTTTCCTCAGAAAATTAAGAATAGAACTACCATATGATCCAGCTATTCCACTGCTGGGTATTTGTCCAAAGAACTTGGAATCACAAATGCATAAAGATACATGCACCCCTATGTTCATGGCAGCATTGTACACAATAGCCAAGACTTGAAAGCAACCTAGTTGCCCATCAAGCAACGAATGGATAAATAAGATGTGGTATATATACACAATGAAATGTTACTCAGCCATGACAAAGGATGAAATCCAGCCATTTGTGACAACATGGATGGACCTTGAGGGAATTATGCTAAGTGAAATAAATCAGAGGGAGAAAGTCAAATACCATATGATCTCACTCATAAGTAGAAGATAAAAACTATGACAAACAAACACATAGCAACAAAGATCGGATTCATGGTTACCGGAGGGGACAGGGGGGCATAGGAGGGGGAAAGGGGTGATTCAGCTCATGTGTGTGGTGATGGATTGCAGTTAGTCTTTGGGTGGTGAACATGATGCAGAAAATTCGAAATATATTATGACGTACATCTGAAAGTTATTTAATGTTATAATCCAATGTTACTGCTATACAAACAAAAATAAAATTAAAAAAATAAAGCTAAAGAAAATACTAATATACTTCACATAGACTATTATTAAATTTTTATGAATTAAATAATTTGGAGGATACATCATTTGATCTTTAATACAACCAATTTTTTATAGTAAGATCCAGCATTCTCATTCCCTTTAGAACTTAGCATGAACAGGGACCATAAAAAATATTTTCTTCCTGCTGACAAACAAACAAGAGATGGAACATATTGTACTCCTGCAAATTCAGAGGAGACACAGATAATAAGCACATTTACAACCACTGAGGAGCAAGGCTGAAATTATTCCTGTTCCTATTAGGCTAAAATATAATGAGAACCAGTAGGTAACTGCGTGGTCATGCTCCCACAGTCACCTCAGGAAATGATAGCTCTTGCTAAAATAATGAGAAGAAAAGAAAAGACTCTTTTCCATGAGATATATCTTAAAAAAAAATTCTTAGTCTTCACATAATGACAAGAAACAGAGATTGACTTATTTTGCTCAAATTTGCTACTGCAGCTACTTCCAAGAAATACAAATACAAATTTTCCTCTCTTATACTCAAATCCTTCAGAATCTTTGGAAAAATTCAAGGGCATGTAAAAGTAGTTTTTATTCTACCCTTTTTGATTTCTTCTGTCTTTTATGTTTGTACACACACAATGTTTAAACAAACAAGCAAAGTTGAAAAACAAAACACAAGAAAACAAAACTAGTTGAATTTAGTACAACAGCCCATTATTTTGAAAACAAGTACAAAATGGATGAAAAATTACTTTTTGGCCGCTTAAATTCAACCCTGTGGGCAAATTTTTAGAGTCATTTTTGTATGAAAAATGGTGCATGTATTAGATCGTTAATTGAGCATGAAACTATCAGAAAACTCTAAGAAATACTTAAAAACAATGATTTCCTGGGATCTAAGAGTTTAAATTTATTTGGGAAAGTGCAAAAAAGGAGAAAAATCAAGAAATTCCATTGAATCTAAAGTGGATATTTTCAGTATACTATATGTTGAAGTGTTTTGATCTTCTCATCCATTTTGGATTGGAAGACAAGAAGGCAGAGTGAAATCTGAAGCACAGCCATGGCAATGATACTAACCCTTCTGGTTATGTTTCTTCAAACCACTTCCAATTCGCCACTTCAAATTCCAAAGTCACTCCAAATTGCCACTTCCAATTTGTATGGGAGTCTGTGTTACAGAGTGAATGTTTGTGATCCCCCAGAATTCCTATGTTGAAGTGCTAACCCTCAATGTGACTGTATTTGGAGACAGGAGTTTGAGAGAAAGTCCTAAGGTTAAATGAGGTCATAGGGTGATGCCCTAATCCACCAGGACTGGTGGCATTATAATAACAGGAGGAGACACCAGGGCTCTCTCCCTATGCCATATGAGGATGCATCAGGGAGGTGGCTGTCTGTATGCCACGAAGAGAGCTCTCACTAAGAACTGAAATGGCCAGCACCTTGATCTTCAATTCACCAGCCTCCAGAACTGTGAGAAATAAATTTCTGTTATTTAAGCCACCTGGTTTATGGTATTTTGTTATGGTAGCCCAAGCCGACTGAAACAGGCTAGAAAATAAAATACCAAACCCTAAGAAAAATCAAGATCCACACCCATATAATGTCAATTCTGGTCGCCTCAGGGTGGGGGAGTTCAATTTCTTAAGCCAAATTTAAGAGCCTTAAGCAGAAGAGTCACTGGAAGTGCTTTACAAAGTTCATGCTCAGGCTTTAACTTGGATCACGCAAGAGAAATTCTCGCCGGCTAGCAGAGATTTTTTTAAAAGGAGATTTAGCAAGGGACTGGTTTACTTAGATAAGCGTCTAGGGTCTAGCAACTGCTGAGTTTCAGAAATTAATGTAGAAATGACTTTATTTATATTATCAGGCAAATGATGAATGAGGAAACTTTGATTATAATACTTATTTCCTGATGCCTGATATTACAATTTATTATTTGGTATGTACACAGACACATATTTTACAATAAAATAAAAATACTAAATAAAATTGTAAAGGTTATACATAACACTACCAAAAATATTTTCTGCAAAAAGAGACTAGATATTTACAATTATGTATTAGCATCTTATTCACCCTTCTTCCTGCCCCCTGCCACTACCAACAAAAAGGAAACGATTAGAACTTGTGAAGTCAATTAACCGTATTTCTGAGATAGACTAGATATCTCAATAGAAAAAAAAGACAATGCCTGTTATGCCTGTTATGGAATTCAACAAATTTATATGTTGAAGCCTTGACACCCAGTGTGACTATATCTGGAGACATGGTCTTTAAGGAGGTAATTAAAGTGAAATGAAGTCATTAGGGTCTAGTTCGGCTGTAATCCACTAGGACTGGTCTCCTCTTAAGAGGACAAAAGGGATCTCTCTCTCTCTCTCTGTGCTCACTCAGAGGAAAGGCCATGAGAAGGTGGCTATCTGCAAGCCAAGGAGAGAGGCCTCACCAGAAGCCAATCCTGCTGGCACCTTAGTCTTGGACTTCCAGTCTCCAGAGCTGTGAGAAAATAAATTTCTGCTAAGTCCCCCAGACTGAGGTATTTTGTTATGGCAGCTGAGTAGACTAATATAACACCCTATGGTGGTACCAATGAAGATGTTGCCACAGGTGACGTATTCTTGTATATGCTATAGCTTCTTTGATTGCAGTTGGATCAAGTATTTGCCCCATCTCAAACCTATAGTCTCACACAAACAATTGCAATGATAAGATATTCTAGAAAGTCAAAGAAATAAATGGCTATAAAGTGCTCCTGGTTGTCATTTAGTCTAATTGCTATTAAAATCACCCTCTTCAACTCATTTCCAAAGAAAACAGAAAATAGTGTGTTTTCTAAGAATAACAATATCAACATGACCAAATTTTAGAATATTTCCTTTATATCATTACTGAAAATCCCAGATAATATTAACACACATGAAAATGATAGAAAGTGAAAACAAATTGCTATTATATTTCAAACATCTGTGGTTTTGTTTATACAGTTTGCAGATTTCAGGTAGTTTTACAAAAGACTGATTTCTCATTTGGATATAGAAATTATGACTTGTTGTGTTTGGGTAAAATCCATTTTTAGTTTATTTTTTTCACTCTCATGTTACAAAAAGAATAGGAAATACATGTTTTTTTAAAATTGTTAAAAAAGAAAATTCATTAGTAAAAGAAAAATAAAAGATCCTTTTTGTTTAATGTTCTTTAAGACCATCTCCTTTTTAAAAGGACACTGTTAATAGTTTGATGCGCAAGTAAATATATGCACACATGTGATACACTCATACATATAATCTTTAAAAATATGATCTTACTACATATAATGCAAGATGCTCTTTTTACTTTACATGCTGGTGTCTTAGTCCATTTGGGCTGCCATAACAAAAATGCCAAATACTGAGTGGCTTAAACAACAACTATTTCTTTCTTGCAGTTCTGGAGGCTGGGAAGTCCAAGATAAAGACATCAGGTGATTTGGTGTCTGGTGAGAGCCTCTTTGCTGGTTCATAAAAGGCTATGTCCTTACATGGTGGAAGGGGCAAGGGAACTCTCTGGGGTCTCTTTTATAAGGCCACTAATCCCATTCATGAGGGCTTTGCACTCATGACTTAATCACCTACCAAAAGCCCCACTTCATAACACCATCACATTGGGAGTTAGACTCTCAACATATAAGCTTTAGGGGGACACAAACAGTCTATAGCATCTGGATAGATTTTCATGTCAGTAGGTAGAGATTGACCTCAAATTTTTATTCCGTTATATGTAGCAACTAATACTTTATTTAATCATTCCTCCTTTGATTCATCTTTCGCAGGTTGCAATCAACTTATTGACAGATTACTTGCTGAAAATGCTTCACAAAATTACACTCTCACAAGCCTAGCTAACATTAACATTACAATCACTTAAGTATTTGCCAATACAATAAGTGGAAATTTTTACATTATAGTTCAAATTGGAAATTTAAAGTTAGCTCTTGGGCATTAAAAACAAATCTGTTGGAGGCAGGCAAAACTGTGGCCCAAACTGTGGCTCTTTCATGTATTTGCTGTAAGAAATTGGTGAAGGTACTAGACTTTTCTAAACCTCATTTTCCTTATCTGTGTTGAGGATAACAATATCTATGATATTGTGATAATTACATGAATTCATGCACGTAACATGTTTAGTACCATGTGTGGCACTAATAAATTCTATATGTAAATTTAAAACCAAGTAGTAGTAGTAGTTGTAGCAATATTATCTTTCCCTTTGCTTGCTGAACTAATCCTCTTATTTTTATTGGAAACCTTTTGGTAAAGTTCTTGTGTATATCCTTTACCTCTATGCTTTTCTTCAGCATAAGTCTTCTTCGTGTTGATTTGACTTGTTGGTGTGGAGAAGAGATAGGGCTTTTCTTTAGGAGGTACACGTTATCCTTCTGTTTCTTATTGTCATCATAGGTTTTCTGGTCTCTTGGGCCATCTTTCTCTCCATAAAAACCAACTTATTAGTCTTCTACTGCAGAAACCCCACACAAGAGAGTCTTTCTCCTGATTGTATCTTAAGGATGGAGCCAGTCATCCCCTGAGGGTGTGGTGTTGTCCAAGTGTAGCTGATTACAGTCTTCTCTATTTTCCCAATTGACTACCCTTTACCCATGTCTTTCTCAGCTCCTATTGCTTCTAGTCTTGTGGTGGTGTAACTGAACTGCAGTTTTCTAGGTCTTCTATTGTTGATTTGGATTTAATTTTGTTTTTATAAAAACTCCTGTCATTTCAAATAAATTTTTGAAGAAGAGAATATTAAAAGCAGTTTGTAGGTCGACAATATTTCACTGAAAAATAATAATTTTTTTAAAGATAAAATGATGAAAACAATTAAAAACAACAAAAAATATAGTCCTCGAATCCTTTCAGTCTACAGTTTAAGGGGTTGGCAAATGCAGCAATAAATGCTTCAGGAGGAGGAGGAATGAATCTAGTGAAGTTGTAGCATATTGAGGGAATCAAGACTCAGAGCGGTCACAGCCCAGGCTCACTTGATTTATGAGACTGAGGGAGGATTTTGAGCTGAGTAACAGAAAAAGGTCCATGGCATGGATGTTTTGAGACATCTGGGGAAATGAACCAGGTGTGAGAAACTGGAAGAGCAGTGGCTCTGAAGCTTTATTATCCTTTCTCCTTCCTCTCCCCTGCTCCACATAATCTGGACTTCTCCTGGGCCAAAGGCAGAAAAGATATAGCCTGGTAACAAGGAACAGTACATGGCAGCAACTGATTGGGGAGGAAGAATGGAGAGGTCAAGAAGAGCAAAGGGAAAATGCTCAGTTTCTGTGGCCACCTGCTTCAATGACCGGGTTTCAGTGAATTGTAAGATACTTAAATAAAAAAGAAACATGGTAATAAAACCCTGAATAATTACTGCTAGTATTCTCCTCCATTTTGAGAAAGGCATAGATTGTCAAAGGAGTAAGATACAATTCATTGAGATGTAATTATTTACTGCACATGACCAGTCACTTGAACAACACATTTCGACTTCTGTTTTCATGAATCATTTACATAGAACTATATTCAGAATCTGATCTACGTTACCTTTAATATTTTCTAAGTTGGAAATTCCCTGCTGTTTAATGATTCATCTTAATTTTTGAAACAGCCAGAAGATACATAGATCAAGTTAGAAGATAAGGTTTTGATCAGACTCAAGTTCTCAGCGTCATTTCCTTGTAAGGCTCAGAAACTGTCTTTGGAAACAAGTCTAAAAGAGGGCTTATGGTAATAGGAAATGTGTATAGCGACAGAAAATAAATCTCTAAAAGCAAAGTGCATAGCTTTCTCACCTATTCTCTGCCTGGAGGTGAGTGGCTGTTCAATAAGTGCTGAATGAATACGAAAAAGAAATGAGAGAAAGAAAAAAAGAAAGAGAAAGAAAGAAGAAAAATAAGAGGCATGTAAAAGAGAAAGAAAACATAGGCTAAGTGATAGCTAATATCATTACATTACTTTTCACATTACAGGTCACTTCTGTGTACGTTAACTCTGGGGCATATACAAGTACAATAAAATAAGGACTTTTGAAAAACAATATTATTCTGACATATTCTATTTTATTTAGGGTCATTCTCATGCTGACTTTAAGTTGTAGATTCAGTTTTTAATACTTTAGAAAGAAATGCAATACCTTAGAGCATAAAGCAAAGTATAACCGGGGTTAGCATCATGAGATTTCTAAATTTTGTGGTAGAATTTGTTTAAGGAGGCATAAGAAATGTGATTGATTTCATTTCATCAGAAAATTTATCCAATTCATAGATATCTGAAATCAGATAAAGAATAGCAAACTTACAGCAGTATTATTTTCCATTTTAATGCTAGTTTCTCTGTTTCCTCTAAAGTATAATTTAACTTGAAAATATTACTGTTTTATTTATTTATTTTTGGTTGCCTGGATACAGTGAATAGTTAAATATAAATGTTTACCTTGTTTCTTTTTCAGATTTTCCTTCCTGCTTAAGTGTCTCCCCCAGTTCTTTCTGATCTGAGCATCATCTTGAGTATAAAGTACACAAGTGACTACAGTATTTTAGAGATATTGACACTTTATATTCTTTATTCATGATGAAATTCCATGGTACCTAAAAAGACGCCTAGAAAGTTTATCATAAGAAAAATAGTATTGGGGGCCCACTATTCCAAAATGTGAATTTTTCACAAGACTATTCAAAAATTTTTGTCTGATATTGTCAATATTACTCCAAGTTTTATTTTTACTCAGAGTGAAGTCATATGAAATAACATAGACATTGTTTTTGAATTTAAGAGTATATTGGGCAAACCATGTTTGAAAAATTAAACTCAGCTTTCTAAAATATTCACATTTTTTCCATAAAATCTGAGATGTGTGGTTTAGTACAAGTGCCTATGTGCACATTTCAAAATAGTTGCATGTTTCCATTCTTCTCTATGAAAAAAAATTGAAGAGTGTCAGAAAATAGGTCCATTGATTCAAAACTAACTCAAACACACTGAAAATATTTAACTGTGTTTCATCCATGGGAAAATATCCTTTTCAGATGTCAGTGGATTACTTAAAAAATACAACACTTCACTTGCATCTAATTATAGCAAAATTTCACGGGTATCTACTCTTCTTATAGTAGAGAAAAGAAAATATGAAATATTTATTGACTTCTAGCAAGGAAGTAAGGATGAGAATTAAATTTTTTTATTACTCTGTTAGGCCAGAACTGCATTAGGCCTCTTGTAACCATCTGATGTGAGAGTTTTATTATTTCTATTTTACACATGTTGAATATAAAACTCAGCAAGATTAATTAACTAGCCTCAATTCACAAGAATAGAATGTAAATGAATCAGAATTTGCATTCAGATGTATCTGTAACTAATGCCTCTGCTATTGCTGCTGCTCTCTCTCCCTCTCTTTTTTCCTTTTTCTTTTTGGCCTTTATATGCATTTATCTTGATGGGAGCACCATTCTAAATATGCAATTTCCATTATTACACCATATTCCTACATTTATGAGAAAAGAAGAAAGAATGAAAGGGAAATGAGGAGGAATAAAGGAGAAGCAAGAGAGTTAGAGCAAAAAAGACGGAGAGACCCAAACAGGGAGAGAGAGGGACTACAGATTGCAAGCTCTTTTACTTTCAAACAGTAAAACCAGAGTAGCCAGTTGACTTTTTAATTTTTTTTGCTTTGAACAACTTCTTCAGTCATTTTGAAATAAAATTTATTTTCCACATATTTCTGAAGCCACTACAATGCCCTTTCTCCTACTATACAAAAGAATTGCTCAGTCATTTCCTAAACAGACCTAGGGAATAGAAAGGGTCTCTCCTCTAGTCATCTTCTCTAAAGTTGAGAGGAATACCTGATGACACTGTCTAGAGCTTCTCTATGTCTTTGCATAGAAGGCTATCTCTTTCTCTGAGGCAATATTCTACCAAGTTCTTATATTATCCAGTCCAAGCATGTCCTCTGTGCTCTTTCGTTGTTTTTTATTTATTTTTTTTTATAGATAGGAACTTTGACTTTTAAAAAGTTTCACTTATACCTTGTCACATGACATTTGTGGGCAAATCCATAACTGTCAGGGTTTTAGAAGGCTTTAATAAAAACAGCTGAGCACGAATTACTCCTTGCTCATAAAGCTGTGTTTTTATAAATATCACTGCTTATCTAAATCCTATCCAGCCCTCCAGATTACAGAGATCTTAACTTGCCCATGAAGTCTTTCAAGACAACTCCAACCACAGTGGTTTCAGTCCTCTCTGAATTTCAGTGGAGGAAACTACAGAAAATACTCAGTTTTTCCTTTACTTCTTTGAATATTACTTATCCTCCAGCTGTCAATTTCTCATCTCCCAAATAAGGCAAAACTATCATTTTATTCTCCCCACCACCCTACCTCCAAAAGCCGAACCCAGCATCTGGCAACTAGTAGGCAATTAACGAATATTTTCTTTAATATTTTTTCTCAACTCATATTTACCACAGTAATAATGATGATGATAGAAGACAGCTTGTTCTGCAATTCCTTAATGATAATGTATAAATAAATTATTAGGTTTGGAGAAGTGTGATACAGTAGAAAAAGTTAATTTGAGAATCATAAGAGGCTCTTCACTGTTCCAGTCTCAAATTATGGTTAACTCATTTTGTGTCTATGGGCGTATCATTTAATCACCCTGGAGCTTTTTCTTATCTGTAAAAAGGAACATAGAGACACATATTCTTTAGCTTTTTTCTGGCACTAACCTTCTGAAAAAAATCTGGTTCTTTTCTTTCATCTCTATAAACTGTAACTTAGGTTACTATCATCAGTTTGTAGGCAACAGATATTTTTCTTTCCACACTTAATGGATTCTACTACAGGTTCAAACAGGATATGACAATGAAACTCTGCACTGTTGGCTACTGTTTACAAGGGAATTGTGTGCTTTAAAGTTAATATTATCCTCAGATTTTTCAGAAGAATGTTAAGGAGCAGCAGATGTGCTTAGCCATTCTCAGCTAGTCTGAGCCACCAGACACTAGTTTACAGCTCTAGGAGAGAACTAATGTGGAGGAAACATAAAAAGAACCATTTTACCTACACTATGGGGCTGGATTTTTCTATCTTGTTTTTTTTTCACAGAGGTTAGCTCTCCCCTGGTTACTATGTTCTGTCTCTTTAACCAGCAGTAAGGAACTCAGACATAATAATAGCTTCCTGTATGTTCTGTTTTCCTTGTCTCTTCTGAATACCCTCCTTTAGATCTCCAGCATTGAAATGGGAGAGAATGGTTGAGGGAGTAGGGATAGTGAATTAGCAGGAAGAAGCAACCAAAAGAAAAATATCTGAATTGTATTCCTTAGCTGGGGTTTACAGAGCACCAGAACCAGTGGTAGATGCCACCTTCACTGTACAGGACGAGAACACTGTGGGAGGGGGTACAGGTTCTGGAGTGGCAGAACCAGATGGGAGACAATAGGGTTCCCCATGGCTCAAACGTTCCTTTTGTGCACAATAGAAGTTCTTGGGAGTATTAACTGACTACCAGCCATAAATGATCCCTTGGAAAAATGAAATATTTTCAGAGAGATCTGTGTGAACATAAAGTGAGATAAGGAGAGTAAGGAGTATGCTTTCATCTGAAAGAGGATCAAGTATGTCAGACAAGTCTCCAAGAACTCAGTTGCCATTCATTGAAATGAATAGTGGTTACTGTCTATGTGGTGGAACCATACTACAAAGACATTGGGTGTTTGCTGGTATCTATGGGTTAGCCTAGGTGACTAGCCAAGGCTTGTCAGCATTTGTGGGTTAACTATGACTAATCTTCTCTACTATTTTGAGTACTTCTAAGCACATAAGTATATTATGAGATGAAGAAATGGTGGAGTGGCACGATGAGTATGCCTGATTTAGAATTGATAAATCACACTGTGACTAGGACAAAAATCTTAAATTTTTCAAGAACTCAGTGGCTTGGGCTAAAAATTTAGAATATGTTTTCTGACGTCAGAGAAATGGAGGTTCAGAATGAAGAAAAAATAATCAGCTATTAAGTAAAATTTCATTTTGCTCTACTTTTTTTTAGCTTTTATAATTCATGACTAAATAATTTACACTTAGTAAAATTTTGTAATGTGTCTCAGTAACTATAACACCTTTATGAAATAAACATTATTTATAAACACAATCTATAAAATATATGGTGATATATAAATTTTACTTTTAATGTTATTTGTAACTTAAGGTCTAAATTACTTGGCGAAAGGACTAAGTACACCAGGAAACATATTACATACCACAATATTAACAGTATTTTGTCAGTACATACATCATTTAATTGTACAGTGAACAGGCTGTTGAGGAAGATAGACATATTATGAATATTTAAAAGAATGGGTAGATATTATTCTAATAAAGAGATTATTTAAGAGACAAAGCACTTAAAGATTAATTCTATAGACTGACTTGCACCACATTCCATAAATGTTCACTATAGAAAATGTTCACTTGGGACATACTTTAGTATGTAAAGTTGTCTGGGATCATAGGGCATTTCCTTAACTTGTTCTAGTCTTCTCCACAGTTGCTTAAGTATTTTGTTCTCTCCAGAGATGGGAGATGTAGTAGGTATGATAACACAATAACGAACTCTCAGGAGTTCTGAGGCTAAATAGGACTTTAACGGACTTGAACAGGTACTTGAGAGTCATTTCAAAGTGCGAGGAATGCTGCAGACTGACTGGCATTTTTATTTTCTGCAAAACTTTGTTTACATACAAAAAGAAGCACAGTTTGTATAATGAAGATGAAAATATCAAGTACCAGATAAATCGAAATAATAAATCTAGAAAATACTAAACCTTTAAAACATCTTTTGTAAAAGAAAGTCTCCGCACCCTTCCATCCTTTTTCCTTCTCTCCCTCCCTCTCTTCATCATTCCTTTCTTTCTTTTCCTTCTTCCTTAGTTCCATCTTTCTACTTTCTTTTCTTCCTCTCTTCCTCTCTCTCCCTTCCTTCCTTCTTTCCTTTCTCCTGCCCTCCCTCCCTCTTTCCCTTCCTTATCTCTTTCTCTATTCCTTCCTTCTGTCCTTTTTCCTTCCAATTTCCCTTTCTTTTAATTATTGTTTTCTTTCGTTGATGGCCATTTGTTCTTGGAATTCTTATAAAGCAGAAAATTCTATATTCTGATTTATACTTTTTTACCTTACTCTCCACAGGCTCCAAATAATAAATTGAATTAAGAGTGAAGATGCTGAAAAATCCCATAATTTTGTTATTGCCTTGGTGTCTTGAGCAGCATACCTATTTTCTCAGTATTTTTTTTTAGCTCAAATAGGAAACACATAGCCTAAAATAGTGGGTAGGTTTGAGTTTGTGTGTGTGCTGTAAAATATTAACTTTCTTTTTTTCCTAACTAAAGATAAGAGAAATTTTTCCACTTTTCTTAAAGAGTATAATTCTTTAGTAATTATTCATGGTGCTTGTCAGGTAGCAAAAGTAATATAAATGAAATGTATTTATATCAATAAAATGTTTCTCTTTTGTAGTAGACAATTGTCTCTGATTTTTCAAGGTAAGGTCTTTGTTTATTTTCAGAAGTCTCCCTCTGATCAACCTCACATCAGCTTCTCTCTTTAACAGTAGGAGATAATCTGGCTATTGGTTCCTTGATTTTATAGAATTAAGTCAAAGGAGAAGTCCACACCATTTTTCATTTAGCATGCTAAAAAGTCGAATAGATTTTATCTAGAGACTGAAAAAAAGTACTGAATATTAGCTAAATAATCAGAATTGGGCCAAGTATTTCAAAAGATTCAAAGAATCAAATAATCTGACTCTTGGTACAAATAGATTTATAGCCAAGTTGAGGAGATAAATTGACAGGTGTCATTATTAAGGGTTGACAAACTGTGTTAGAACGCAATATATACTTAGAATGCTTTTTAATAGTCTGTGAGGTTAATATCAACTTGATTTATAAACTTTTGCACTTCAGATATATAGACATTAAAATCGATGGAAAATAGTAACGCTTTTTTCATTGTACCTTTTCCCATGTCAATTCTTGTTACTTTAAAAAAAAGTAACTGGCTTTGAATAATTCCTGATAAAATTCCTAGTGTTACTTCACGTCATTCTCATATGCGGTATTTATAATTGAGGATTTCTATGAAAGTCCTTTACAATTCTTTCCAATTTCTTAGACAACAAATCTAATATAATAGACATTTATCAGTTAGGCAGTGCTCTTTTTGACTGTGGCACAGTAGGACTCACTGTCCTTGCTCAGAGAGCAATTCCTGTTATGCCATTTCTTCTTCACAGATGCTCCTACAGACATTCACAGCTTTAGTTACTATCTCCGCCTTTATACATTTATGAGTCTCCACTGTGAGGCCTGTTTAACATCTTCATTTCAGCATTTCATTCAAGCTCATCATGTAGAAACAACACTCATGATCTTCCCACCTCTACCTAATGCCACAAAGCCAATTTCTCTTCCAACATTTCTTATGGCCATGATTGGTTGTATCTTCCACACACTTGGGGAAGCCAAAAACCCAGTTTGTTAAGCTCATTCTGCCTTTTCCCTATCTTTTGCCCCTTTCCATATCATACACATTATCAAATCCTGGCCATTTTCTTTTCTACATTTTCCTCCAATCTGTATTGGGTCCATTTACACTATCACCATCCTATTTCTAATTATCAGCAGAATTGCAACTATTAACTGGACCCTCCATATTCAGTCTTCTATATGAAAACCAATCTATACTCTCCAACTAGTTATTTTTTCTGTAACATATATCTGGTCATGTCAATTATGCCTAAAGCCTTTTATGCATTCCAATAACCTTACAGAAAAAGTCCCAAATTCCTAGTACAGCCTACAAAACGCAACATCATGTGGTCCTCACTTATTTCTCCAACCTCATTTTTGGTCACTTTTCTCTGTGCTTCAGGCACACTGACCTTTAGTTTTTCCATTTTTTGAATGTAAGGTATTCTGTATAGAATTGTGCAATGTCCTTTTTTGTCTCCTGGGTTTTTTTCAAGCTGAAACAATGCTAATGTTTTATTCTCAAAGTGAAACAACTACCTCAGAATCATAAGGAATGTTTTTTAAATGCATATTTCTGGGTTCCATTCCAGACTTTTAGTGAGTGAGTCTGGGACTACATTTTATCAGATAACCCAGGGAAATTTTATATACACAAAAACATCAAGAACCCTTACTCAATATATTAGGTTCTTTAATAGTTGGTCTTCTCTTCTCAACAAGTACTCTCAATTTAGGTCATCTTATCCATTCCCTGACATTAAACATCATCTATATGCTAGAGAAATGCACATGTAAGTCTCAAACCTCTCTTTTGGACTTTAGAATTAGACATTGAATTCCCTCCTTGACATCTCCACTAGATGGCTCACAGGCATCTCAAATTAATAAACAGGGGGTGCACTAGACTCCTCAGGGTGCCCACAGCCTTTCCCTCCTCCAGTGTGCTTCCTCAAATATCCACCATCCACTTGCTCTGCCAGAAGCTTGTCTTTCACCTCCCACCAATTCACAACTATAGCCCGTCTTTACTTCAAAAAGTTCTTGTTTCTATTTACTTTTTCTGTATAAAAAGGAAGCCTTCTTGGCCAAGCTACCAGCAGTTTTTGTTTGTACTTCTTTTTTTTTTTAAAGATTTTTATTTTTTTCCTTTTTCTCCTCATAGACCCCAGTACATAGTTGTATATTCTTTGTTGTGGGTCCTTCTAGTTGTGGCATGTGGGACGCTGCCTCAGCGTGGTTTGATGAGCAGTGCCATGACCGCACCCAGGATTCGAACCAACGAAACACTGGGCTGCCTGCAGCAGAGCACATGAACTTAACCACCCTGTCTGTACTTCTTATTTGTTTCTCCCACTTTCAGAACTACCTCCCATACCCACCCTAACAATTTTATACATTACAGCCAAAGGGAAACTGCTTCTCCACTATTTTGCTTAAGACCCTTCAAAACCTTCTCATTGTATTAGTATAAAATTTAAAATCTCTAATGTAGCCAGTAAAACTCTGCATAATCTAGCAGTTTACTCCACCTGGTCTTACTTCCTGCTGGCTCTCTTTCTGTACTGCAGCCACACTGGCCTTCTGTCAACTCTTTCTGACCTCAGGCCCTTTGCATATTCTGCATCTGTCTTTCCTCCCTCTTATCTCCAACTTTGTTTGTCTAACTCCTACTTATGTTAAAGCATCTGTATTTTACATGTATATTATATATACATGTAAACATTTCTATGTATGATATATATACGTTTTCACATACACAATATGTGTATGTATGTGTGTGTGTGAACTGTGTGAGTACACACAGAGACCCCAAACATGAGAAGGAATTACGTGTATGTGTATATGTATGTGCAAAGATTTCTCTGAGCCCTGTGAATTTAAATCATATCTCTTTATTTTATTGTAATTTATTTTTCTTCTTAGAATACATCTATCACTTTTAATTGTATATTTGATTTGAAAAATTAGTGATTTAACACCTGTTTCTAATCAGGTGGCAACTTCAGCAGGACAGGGACATTTGTTCTGAGTTCAGCACCATATCTCTGATACCTAATCCAGTGCTTGGCATATAAGAGGCATTCAGTAAATAGTTACTGAATAAATGAACAAACATGGGAATATCTCAATATGAGACTACTAAAGTGAAAAAAAACCAAATCATCCCTCATCTTAATTGTTTCTCTTGTTACTTAACTTTTTTAACCTTTAGGGTGAGGAAGGGGGTGACTTTTTGTATCAAAATTTCAATGTAAATTTGATTAACTGGACATTTAGGAAGTATCAAGACATTTGTCAAGTTTCTTGGTACAAATGCAATCATTCTGAATAAAGCATTATGCTGGTGGAAAGCATGTCAGATAACAACAACTAGTAATCAATGCTATCAAATGCCAGAATTATAATCTAAAGAGGGAACAAGCAACTTGTTCAGAATCTAGTACAATAGAATCATTATGATGGCTTAAATACATGATCAAAAACATTTATCTTATAGTTAACATATCACTTAATTGAACTATCTAGAATGGATATATAGTTGAGGAGCACACAAACTATTTCTCTCATCTAAAAGATTTACCAGGTCAATAATATGTGAACTGAGAAAGTCGGACTACTGAATATTTTTGGAATACCTAAAATTTTACAGTATTTATGTGGGATAGTAAGGCCATCAATGATGATGCCTCTGACATCAGATTTCCCCAAGTAGACAGAAAACTGCATGTCGTTTTGTATCACAGCAAATAATTCTAATTACACTGCGCAGTGATTTGAGAATCATGTCTGCTGAAGATGGTCAAATTCTTAGAAATACATTTTACGTTTACTTTCCTCCCCATTTTTATTGGTGTAACTAGGGTCAACTATAAGATTTAACCCCAGCCTAAAAATGATCCAAGGCCTTCATTATTACATCTTAAAATGACAGAAAGACAATTAAGCATTTATTTGGCTGCCTCAGCTTAGGAGAATTGGGTTGGGAGAATCTACCAACTGAAAATATAAAATTGCAGTATGACCTTGGCTGTTTTCCCAGCATCACAACTTAGGCATTGTGGCTCTCACCTTAAAAGTGATATCCTTGGGGATATAGCATAGGGAAATAGCATAGGCACAATAGTCCAGTATTGCATAAGTGTTAAAATAGAAAATGCTGGACAAGCATTTTCTTATTCTTCTGTATACAATTTATGAAATGCTTTTTCTTATGGTATTTTCATTTTTAAAAATATAAATTGTATTCCTCAAATTGAGATAAGACTGTTCAGAATGTAATGGAATAAATAGTATGTGGGGAGAAATTCACTTTACAGATGAACAAAATGTATTTGGTCATGTGTTGCTTAACAATGGGGTTACGTTCTGAGAAATGCATTGTTAGGAAATTTTGTCATTGTGTGACTATCATAGAGTTTACTTACACAAACCTAGTTGATATAGCCTATTTCCTCTAGGCTGCAAACTTGTACAGCATGTTACTGAACTGAATACTGTAGGCAATTAGGCAATGCAAACAATGGTAAGTATTCGTGTATCTAAACATATCTAAACATGGAACAGGTACAGTAAAAATACAGTGTAAAAGATGAAAGATGGTACATCTATACAGGGCACTTACCACGAATGGAGCTTGCAGGACTGGAAGTTGCTCTGGGTGAGGCAGTGAGTGAGTAGAGAGTGACCTAGGACATACTACACTACACTACTATAGATTTTATAAACACTGTACACTTGGGCCATGCTAAATTCATAAAAAAATATTTTTCTTTCTTCAATAATAAATTAACCTTAGCTTACTGTAACTTTTTTCCTTTACAAACTTTTAATAGCTTAAAACACAAACACATTGTACAGCTGGACAAAAATATTGTCTCTTTTTATCCTTATTCTATAAACTTTTTTCTCTTTTTAAATTTATTAGTTTTTTTACTTTTTAAACTTTTTTGTTAAAAACTAATACACGAGCACGCATACTAGCCTAGGCCTAGAGAAGATCAGGATCATCAACATCACTGCCTCTCACCTTTACATCTTGTCCCACTGGAAGGTCTTCAGGGGCAATAACATGCATGGAGCTGTCATCTCCTAGGCTATCAATGTCTTCTTCTGGAGTACCTCCTGAAGGACCTGCCTGAGGCTCTTCTTGAGGAGGTGACACTTTTTTCAGAAATATGTCCATGGTGGTTTGCCTAGTTTGTTTCTTTTTTCATCATAGATTTTCCTGTAATCAGATAATGCGCTATGAACACTGCTCTTTATTAATGAAAATCTTTTGGTATTGGGGTCCCTGTTTTCTAACTTTTTAAGGATATCGTTGAGGTATGCAAAACCTTCTGCTAAACACTTCACTGTAAATTTTCTTCACTGTGAACATTCTTCTTCTTTTCCTTCTCCCACAGTTTCCTTTTCTCTTGCTTCTTCTTCAGCTATACATTCCCCATTCTAGTTCCAACAACTCCTCATCAGTCAGTTCCTCAGGGACCACCTCTAGGATCTCCTCAATGTCATCTTCATCCACACTGAAGTTCAAGTTTGCCATCTCAACCAGAGTCTTGTTGATTTTTGCAACATCCTCATCCCTAAATCCTTTGAAACTGTGGACAAAGCTCTTGAGTGCCTTCTTCCAGAGGCCATTCATACTCTCCTTGGTGACACCACCCCAAGCCCAAGCAAGGTTCTTTTGTTTTGTTTTGTTTTGAGAAAGATTAGCCCTGAGCTAACTACTGCCAATCCTCCTCTTTTTGCTGAGGAAGACTGGCCCTGAGCTAACATCCATGCCCATCTTCCACTATTTTATACGTGGGAAGCCTACCACAGCATGGCTTTTGCCAAGCGGTGTCATGTCCGCACCTGGGATCCAAACAGGCGAACCCTGGGCTGCCAAGAAGCGGAACGTGCGAACTTAACCGCTGTGCCACTGGGCCGGCCCCAAGCAAGGTTCTTGATGCAGTCATAGAATTGTAATCCTTCCAGAATTGCATTAGTGTCTTTCTTAGTTGCATCAATAGCCTGGGCAAGGGTTCTACCCAGGTAGTAGGCCTTAAAAGATGCTGCAACACTTGATCCACTGGTTGGACCAAAAAGGTGGTATTTGGAGGGAGAAACACTGCTTTGCTATTGGGATTAAGATCACCAATAAAAGGAAGATGTCCAGGAGCACTATCAACAATAAGCAAAATCTTGAAAGGTATGTTATTCTCCAAACAGTAATTCTCTATTTTGCTGGCATAGCAATTCAGGAGGGCATCTTGGAAGAGAAGCTGGGTCATCCATGACTTTTGATTGTTCCTGTAGTACACTGGCACTGTGTGCTTATTGATGTGCTTGAAGGCCCTGGGGTCCTCATTGTGTCGGATCACAAAGGATTTCAGTTTGTAGCCTGCAACATTGCCCCAAGAAAGACTGTTACCCTGTCCTTAAAAGCCTTGTAACCTGGCATTGACTTGGCCTACTTATGGATGAAAGTCCTCTCAGGCATCTGTTTCCAGAATAGGAAGCTTTCATGCATATAGAATATTTGCTCTGGCAAGTAATTTTCCTCCCCAATCAGCTTATCTAGAGTTTCCAAAAATTCTTCAGCTGCTTTCACATCAGCATTCGCAGACTCATCACTCACTTTCATATGATGTAATGAATTACAATTCTTAGATTGTTTCAACTACCTGGAGCTAGCGATAAATTCAATATCATAGGTGGGTCCAGCCTTTCATTTTAACCTTGCAAACAAACTTTTTCTTTAGCCGTGATAGTCATGGTGCTGAGGGGGATATACTTCTGCATCTAGTCTCCAATCCAGGTCATTAGAAGTTTCTCTACGTCTGATATAGGCCCTTCTTGAAGTTTTGTTAGTCTTATTGGCTTCAATGAAGCAGATCCTTTAACACGTTCCATCGCTTGTTCTTGATCTCCAAGATTGTAGCTATAGTGGAATGGAACATGCCTGACTGGTGAGCAATAACCATCACTGATTTTCCACTTTTGTAGTCATTAATCACTTTTAATTTTGTTTCCAGGTCAATCACTTGACATGACCTCTTACTGGCATTGTTAGCAGTGGATTTTGCATACCTAGAGGCCATATGAACAAAACAACGTGAGATTAAATCAAGCACAAGAGAAAATGATGCAATCAAGAGACACCGTAAACATGCAATGTATGAGGATGCTGCCGGTGTAACACACTGTTTTACAGCAAATTTTTTTCTTTCTTTTTTTGGTAAGGAAAGTTGTCCCTGAACTAATATCTGTGTCAATCTTCTTCTTTTTTGCATGTGGGATGCCTCCACAGCATGTCATGAAGAGCAGTGTGTAAGTCCATGCTGGGGATCCAAACCCATGAACCCCAGGCTGTGGAAGTGGAGTGCACAAACTTAACTGCTACACTGCCAAGCTGACCCTAAACTTTTTTTTAATAAGTAGAAAGAGTACATTCTAAAGTAACAAAAAAAGTATAGTATAGTAAACACATAAACCTTAAAATAATCGTTTACCATCATTATCAAGTATTATGCACTGTACATAGTTGTATGTGGTATACTTTTATATGACTGGCAGTGCAGTAGATTTGTTTACACCAGCATTACCACAAACATGTGAGTGATGTGTTGCACTATGGTATTAGGACAGCTATGATGCCTATGATGGCACAGGTGATGGGAATTTTTCAGCTCCATTATTATTTTATGGGACCACCATCATGCATGCAGTTCGTCACTGACCAAAGTGTCATTAGGCAACGCATGGCTGTGTTTTCTAGTTCATTTCATTGTTTAATCTGAGAACAAAGTAGTTATTTCTAAAATAATTTTCAGTTTAACATGATATTTTATATAATTTTTACAACCCCACTTCTCAAGTCCTAATGAGATACAATGATCACATTTGAAAATTATTTTTCTCTATGACATAGTCTTTAATTTTAACTATTATTAAATGTAAACTTCTATAGATTTATGTGATTTTGATGGAAGTCAGCATAGATAAAATGAAGCTGAGATCAGAATTTGCATTATTATTCTTTTCAGTTTTTTCTAGTAGTGTCCAATAAAAACAAGACCAAATGCTCCTTTGTTCTTATATAATGCATACAATCTAGAGATACTCATGTATTATGGTATCTCATTGAATATTTAACATCAAAGCAACTTCAAGGTGAAAAATAAACTGAAATACTTTGAAATAGAATGATATGCTATATTCAACAATTACCTTTTAAAGATAATTGGAATACACATTTTCCTTATAAAATTGGTAATAAGAAGTAGAAGGAAGAACTATGGCCTCATTCCTTGACTAATTTTTGTTAATTGCAAACTATTATTTTAAAATACCTTACTTAAGATAAGTGTAAATAATAAAACTTACGAAAATTTGCCACAAGAATTAAAAGATCATAAACTGGAAAATGCTTTAAAATAATATCACTTCATGGATTTCTCTTTTTCTCAAATGATTCTTTTTTAGGTGAAATATTTTAGAAATATGAAGAGATAAAAAACCGTAATGGCTCTGTTATAATTTACATTTCCACATTTATCCTATCCCTTGCAAATTGAAGTGACAATATAATTGAAAATATATTTGTGTCTATCCACAAATCTTACTTAAACAGGTACTAATCAATGGAGAATTAAGTAAGAATTATACATACAATATATAAATTTCTGACACAACTTTTGCTGTAAAAATAAGCAATTTCAGGATCATAGATTTAAATGTAAAAATGAAAGAATTCAAGTATTACAAGAAAACAGGGATGTATTCCTCTATAATTTACATGTAAATAAATATTTTCTAGCCAGGACTCAAAATTCAGATGTGATAAAAGAAATGACCAATAAAATTTCCTACAATTTAAAAGAATGCCTTGTGTATGATCACAAACTTTTTTAAAAATGTCAAGAGATAACTGACAAGAGACAACAACGAGATATCTGGGAGACAATATTTGTAACACCTATCACAGATAAAGCACTAACATCCTAAACAAATGACTCTTATTGGTTGAGGAACCAGCCCTGGTAGTCTAGTTGTTAAGATTCCATGCTCTCACCATTGCAGCCCAGGTGTGTTTCCCGGTTAGGGAACTACAGCATCCATCTGTTGGTTGTCGTGCTGTAACAGCTGCATGTTGCCTGATGCTCAAAGTTGTGCCACTGATATTCAAATACCAGCAGGGTGACCCATGGTGGACAGGTTTTAGCAGGACTTCCAGACCAAGATAGACTAGGCAGAAGGAGCTGGCACCCACTTCTGAAAAAATTGGCCCTGAAAATCCTATGAATAGCAGCAGGACACTGTGTGATATAGCACTGGAAGGTGAGAGGATGGTGCAAAAAGACAAGGCAGGGTTCTTCTCTGCTGTACACAGGGTCACTAATAGTCACAATTGCCTTGATGGCACTAACAACAGATTGGTTGAGGAGAACAAGATCAAAGTGAAATAGAAAATGGGCAAAAAACCCAGAACACATATGTTTCCTCATTTGCACAAAACACACACAGAGGATAAATCAGAAACTAATGTGATTATTTACTTATGGAAGGTAGGTGGGAAATTGGTAGAGAGGATGGGAGCAGTGGAAAGGGAAGAAGGGTGTGGGCAGGACACTTCTCTGAGTATACCTTTTTTAAAATTCTGAATTTATAATCATATTAATATTTCACAAACTCAAAAACTGATTCAATAAACAAGCATAGGGAAAGGTAAACCCAAATAGAATTCAACTAGAAGCAAATGAACCTAACATGCATTTCAAATAGACAACATAAACACACTGAAAGGGAAAAACAAAGTAGTATATTTTTACTTAATAAGGACATAAGAGAAGTGAAATCAAGTGTATTTTCTCTACCCTAGCTATATTTTAAGCTTAACTGATAATTAATGTTTGCTTTGAAATGAGAGCAACTTGATCATACCATAGCATATATTTGGCTCTAATGCTAGCACTTTCTTAATGTTTAAATAGCTCAGTGGGAAAGTAAAAAAAATGTTGAAAGCCTATTTCTAACACCCTTCTCCCTTGCTATTTCCCACTTACAAGATGGGGGGTGAGATACCCAATTTCCCAGACTCCCTTGCAACTAAGTGTAGCAATGTCACTCAATTCCACTCAGTCAGACATGGGGAAGGTCTTTTACTTTCCTGCTAAGGACAGATGCAGAGGGTGCCACCACTTTCCACAACCGTGCTGCTTAGATTTGCAGCTGCCAGAATTGCCCTACCACTCTATTCCTTGTTTTAGGCCATGAAAAATATAAACCTATTTGTTCAAACTACTTTAGTTTGGTTTGCTGTTAAATGAAAACAAAAATCCTCATTTATACACAGAAGATCTGTAAGCTTAGATCATGCCCTTAAGCTGGGATGGCACAAATAAAATGATTTCAGGAATCAAAGATCAATTAGTTCTTACAGATATTAAGATCTTCTATACATAATAGTTTTATATGAATAATCTCATTGAACCTTCAACATGCTGAAGACAAAAGATTATGCTTATGATATCTATCTTATATGAGATAAAACTGAAATTCCAAGATTTGGATTGTAACACTCATGAGCAATTGTTACTGGCTACAAACAGGTTCTCTACCCACCACAAAAGAGGGGCCAAGTGAAAACTAGAATGCTAGGCTTACGGCAAGGAGAGGGTTTTTATTTTGGGTGATGTTAGCTGGGAGACAAGAGTGAGCCCTCAAATCTGTCTTGTCTCATCTCATCTCACCGAAAGATGGGAGGTGAGGGGTTTTAAAGGTTGGCAGGAATGTCTGTGTTTGTAGGGAGCAGGGGGAGTCTGTGGCCTTGCTGGAGATTTCCCACCAGCCTTTGTTGGGGCTTGTAAGGCTGCTTACAGAGAGGAAGAAGAAAGGGAATCCAGTTGGTTGTCCTTGGCCATCTGTCTCCATGGCTTATAGTGAATTCTGGAGCCAGTAAGCCAAGGAATAAGCAAGGAATGAGTGCTTTGGTTTTAACCCCATATATGCTGGATTTAATGTAGGGGAACCGATATCAAGGCAAGTATCACAATTAGCTCATAAGAAGAGCCAGGATTCGACACCAGAACTTTCTTAATTGATTTTCACCACACCTTTCAGCTTTACATAACAGGTAAATTCAAAAGAACTTTAAAGAAACGCAAATCATTATACCATTTTGGAGATACAATCCAGATAAGTAGCAATAAGTATAAGCCTCTGTGGTTTCCACCAGGACTGCTGCTTTTCTAAGTACATGTGATAATGATGGGGTTCACAATTTTAATGTTCATTACAAGATCAAATAACAATATTTGTTTGTTAATAAAACTATTTCAAAGTGTTATGGCTTTGCAATTTTTCCTGAGTAGATTTTAATAATTTTCTGATTCTGGGCAGAACAATCTTCACCCAGCTTACTTACTCAAAAAAATTGTTTTTTCTGAGATAATTGAATATACTGATATTTCTTAGAAATAATGTGTAGGACTTGAGGCATAGAACTGATAAAAGTTCCCATTGAAATATGACCAACTCACTAGTACATGATTGTGATGGGCAGAGAAATATTAGTAAGATTAAAAAACTGTATTGGGATTTGAAGTATCTTACATTCCAATTTTATTGATTCAATAAAGATTAATTGCATGCTAATATGGGTCAGCTGAGAATATAAAGATAATACGTATTTAGTATAATGAGTTTAGAGTTTGTTAGGACAGACAGTCTTCAAAGCAGCTACTGAGGAAAATGCATGACAATGAAGGGATAAATAAACATGGGAATTACATTCAAAAAGTGGTAACATAAAAAAGCAGTTACCTCTCCCATGGAATGTCAAGGAAGCATATCAGATGAGGTGCTATTTGCTCTGGAATTGACATTTTTCTGGTGAGAGAAGTTGTAGGGATTTCCCCTGAGAGAAGCAACGGCTAATAAGGTAAGGAAAAGTGACATAAAAGCACAGCACATTTGGGGAAGGCTGTAGAGGTGGACTGGAGCCAGCTTGTGAAAAACCCGTGAAGGAGTTTTACTGTAATACGTGAAATCCTTGGGGAGATTTTAAGGAAGGGAAAGAACTTGTAAATTTTTGCTTGCCAGATCAATTTTTGGTTTTTGCTTAAACTTTATTTCTCTTGGAATGAAAATAAATACACCCTCTGTCAACAATTGTGTTTCTGGGCTTCTGAAGTTGGAGGGTTTTTTTTTAATGAATTCTGTTTTATTTCATTTTGTATTATGTTCTTTCAATTTAGTAAAAATATAAGTATCACTCACGTAAACAGTAATCTTTACTATACATATTCTTATCTTTTTTACGTTAAAATGTTTATTTATTTTTTCACCCTTTCAAGCATTTTACTTACAAACATTAAGTTGCACAAACTATGTTTGAATAACTTACAAACATTAAGTTGCACAAACTATGTTTGTATAACTTACAAACATTAAGTTACACAAATTATAATTGTACAGGGTGAGAAGATACAAAATGAACAAAGCCATGCAAACCACCACTAAGGTTAAATGACAGATATTACTAGCATATCACCAGCACCCTGGAAACCTTCAGTCCTAACCACCACCTTCCAAACTGATAAACATTATCTTGACATTTAACATCCTACAATATTTTAGTTTTATCTGTTTCAACCATTCTTATTGTCTTTAAATTAAATCAAGGTATAAAGCGTTGCTTCTGTCTCAGACACATATGCATCTCCTGAAAACAGGAACATTGGTCACAAGGGGGAAAAACAAAAGATTATCAGGAACTAAGACCAGATGTCTGCCCCACTGGGAGACCAGCCCCTATATAACTGGCCTGTAATCTCTGTTCTGGAAGATGAGCTTTAAGGACATTAGTCTACCATCTTCTGCCTTTCCTGGTAAAAATGAATAAACCCTTCTATTCCATTGACTTGCCTCCTGACTTTTTTTTTTTTTTTGAGGAAGATTAGCCGTGAGCTAACATCTGCTGCCAATCTTCCTCTTTTTTGCTGAGGAAGACCGGCCCTGAGCTAACATCCGTGCCCATCTTTATACGTGGGATGCCTACCACAGCATGGCTTGACAAGGAGTGCATAGATCCGCACCCGGGATCTGAACCAGCGAACCCTGGGCCATCAAAGTGGAATGTGTGAACTTAACCACTGCACCACTGGGCTGGCCCCAGCCTCCTGACTTTTTGGCTAGTCTTGTGGCAAGCTGAATGAGCCCATTGCTCAGTAACAAATTATTTTGAGAATTCCAAGTCTTCCTCGGCTAAACCCAGCAAAAATGGAATTTACACACATATAGTCAAAAAGATCGCCTTCAGAGCAAGGTGGTGGTGGTAGCAGCAATAGTTAGAAATAAAAGAGAAGCCACAATAAAAATTTAATCATAGAGGGGCTGGCCCCTTGGCCGAGTGGTTAAGTTCGCGCGCTCCGCTGCAGGCGGCCCAGTGTTTCGTTGGTTCGAATCCTGGGCGCGGACATGGCACTGCTCATCAGACCACGCTGAGGCAGCGTCCCACATGCCACAACTAGAAGAACCCACAACTAGAAGAACCCACAACGAAGAATACACAACTATGTACCGGGGGGCGTTGGGGAGAAAAAGGAAAAAATAAAATCTTAAAAAAAAAAAAATTTAATCATAGAAAACAATGCCTGTTTATCCTTTCATCTGTAGTACTCCATCAAAGAGGATGTTTGTATAAATATTAATTTCCCCCAAACTTTTCTGTATGTTGTGGAAAAATGCAGCATTCAAAGTATATATTATTATGATAAATGTGTGTAGAGTAATTTAATGATTACGCAACTGAGCAAATATCTTTAACTTCTCATGTTTTATTTTAGTATATTCCTTCTCCAGCCTCATGGTGTTTGAAAGCATTAATGGCATACAGATAGTATAAACTGAGATTAGGTTACTGCCTATGCATGGCATAATTCTCATTGAGGCTGAATGATCTGTGGAGAGGTGTAAGCTTATCTCAACAGCCCCCTTTCCCCTCTCTCCAATCTCATCATACTGCGTAACAGAAAATCCTCTCATTCTTTCTGGCATAGAGAGAAATTTATCTTTAAGAGCTTGCCTCTGGCTCCTGGGTTGCTTAGCCTAAGCTTGCTTAGTTTTATATGAATTGTTTCTCAACCTATTTGGTTTTCTGAGCTCAGTTAATTCATTTAGACAAAGCAAGTGGAGAAATGAATTACTTAGTGGATAGATGAGATTTATGAATGAAATGCTGGTAGACAGCATTTTCTGTTTTACTTTTGTTTTAGCAGTAACACATCAAGATTCTTATCAGGGTTGAATTCATTTATTTTACTATTTGTGTATTTCCGGGTGCAACAAAATGATAAAATAACTACATCATTGATTTATTCCACTTATCTGTAATATTTAATGAATGTAAATAGCCTATGAATTATGGGTCTCTATGAGAAGAGAAGACAAATATGTATGTTTAAATTGGACTGTGTGTTGAGAGACTATCCAGAGCTGAGTACTATAGGCATTCAAAATTAACCAAGGAAATGGGGAAATCAAGAAGAAAATTAGTCTTTCTTTTTTGCTAAAAAATAAGATAAAGCCGTAATGTGCTTTTCCCACAAAAACGAAACATGCAGAGAAGCTATGCCTGCTAGAGGTGAATTGACACTTGGTTCCAACCTTTCTTACAAAAAAGAGGGCAACAAGATCAGTTACATAAGACTTAACATCCATTAAAAAAAAGCAAACCAGTTTTTCAGAAGTACAACTATTTCTGGTTCTTATACTGAAGGGAATTTTCCCCAAGGGTCCCCATAAAGTACATGCTGTGATAAAGCATGAACTCAGTTCTGCTAACAGTTGCTCTGCTGGATACATCTCAGAGAAACTCTGGTTAGGATTACTGTTCTTCCTGAGTTCATGAATGGCATAGCATTGGCTTTGCTCATGCAGCTCATGCTCCATTTTCATAGTAGGATATCTGATTATGAAACTATTTTTATTACTTCATGCTTATTGGTAATATGACATAATCATTGCTAGTCTTAGGATCATTCAGCAAATACTGGAGTTATTTTCTGTACAAATTGTTGAGACAAGACTTGTGAGGTGGGCAATGATGACTAAGATTTGTTTTTTTTTTTCCCACTCTGGTCCTAAATGTTGATTTATAATAAAGGTGATTTCCCTCTGTGAGGTATATCAGAAATCTAGGGATCTCTACTATAGTGAACAGATTTAATCCTTCTACCCTCTCTCCTTGTATTAGGCCTGTAGGCTAACGGAAAAATAATTTAACCAAAGAATCATTTCTGGCTTTTGTCACTACTTAAGACATTCAAAAAAGAATGAAATTATGAGAATTATTTTTTCAACTCCAACCCTCCCACCACTAAGAGATTAAGGGTTACTTGAGCACAAGAACTGCGATACCTTGACAGTTTATCTGATAATCCAGACAGCTACTAAGTGACCGATGGGAAGATAGCATGTACAGCTGGGATACTCTGGACAAAGGAATGATTCACGTCTTGGGAGGGAAAGAGTGGGATGGTGCGAGATTGCATCACGCTATTCAGAATGGTGTGCAATTTAAAACTTATGAATTGCTTATTTCTGGAGTTTTCTACTTATTATTTTCGAACTGCAGTTGACAGGGTAACTGAAACTGTGAAAGCAAGACAGCAGATAAAGGGGGACTACTGTATACTTTCTTTCTCTTCATTTTCCTCTTTTATTTTTCTCTTAAGAGAAAATACCAATCTTTTACCCCACTTCCTAAATCCCAATCCACTGACTATGACTGAAGGGCAGAAAGTGTGTGTGTTCCAGGCCTACCTCTATTGCAAACCCTGCTGATTGTCACTGGGTAGTCACAGGGTCCAAGCTAGGTGCCCCACAATGGCTTTCTAATCAGCTCTGCCTTCTCTGAATGATACGTTATTTTTTGTGAAGACCTCAATTACTCTAAAATCTATCTCCCAAATGCATTAATTTACATATTTATGAAAATATATATTGATAGCCTAGAATGTACCACAATTGTTACAGGTATAGAGAATTTAACAGTCGAAATTGTGCCTTCATTAAACTTACATTTTAGAGTAGTAACACAGACATTAAAAATAAACATGTCAATATTTAATGTTAGATGTGATGTGTGTTTCAAGGAAAAATAAAGGAGGATAGGTTGGATCTGGAGACATATTGCAGAAATGATACTTTTTTATGTGAAGAGCTGAGTGAAGGCCTCTGAAATAAGATTATAGATTGAGAAAGAAGTGAGGGGGCAAGTCATGTTTGTGCACCTCACCAGATTTGCTCTGCCATAGTTTCCTGATCAGTGCATTTGATGACACTCTAGAGATTACTGCCTGGTACCAACCACATTCTCGAAAACCATAGAGATGAGATTTTGACATTCATTGGAGAGAGAAAGTCGCTGAGCACCATCATTGCCTTCATGGTAGAGTCTGGGTCATAATGATTCTGCATGCAGCACTATCTGAGAACATACAGAAGGACTTTTCTATTGACTTGGCAATCCATTCAATTTTGCCTCAAAGTGACCAGTCTTATGGCATGGGAGATACAACAATGTGTTCATAAATGTAGAATTCACAGGACTTACCATGTACCCTATAAGTTAGAAGCAGCTCACATAATAGAAGAGTGGTCCAGCTTGTTAAATGCTTATTTGAGATGTTACCTTAGGTTTAAGATGCTATCCTCCAAGAAGCAATCCCAGCATTGAACCAATGGCCAATCTATAGTACTGTGTTCTCAAGAACTAGCAGAAATGCATCCCAGAACCAAAGTCTGAAGCAGGATTGGCTCCTCTCACATCACTCTTAGTGACCAACTGTACAATTTTGTTTGATGGTTGTGTAATTTTAAGCTTCGTCAGGTTAGAAGCCATTTTTTCTTGGAGTAACACATCTGCCGGGAGACATTATATAAATTACACTGAACTGGAAGCAGCTGCTACCACCTATTTAGATGTCTTAAGCCAGCGGATTGACAGGAAAAAAGAATCATTGTACTCATTTGAGTAGTTGACTCTGATTATCCAAATTTTGTGGAGCCTGAAGATTACAAAATTTGGTGGGGGGATTTCTTTATAAAAAGAGAATAAAAATTACTAATAGGGTTTCTGAAGGATCCCTTGTAGGCTACAGGCATTGGATCTTTAAGATTAATTAGCTTCACTATAAATACACCTCTGGGATCTGGGATTGCTTACATTACTTACACTTGTGTAAGTAATGTCTGAGGCCTAAAGGACTTTCTGAGGTATTTTTTGAGGCAGTCATGTTCGGTGATAACAGTGTTGGGTAATTACAGCAACCATGGTCTGTTAAGGACAAGGCCAAGAAGAGTAATGACTCCTCAGGGCTGGAGAGACTTTCCAGGCAAGCAAACTAGATCATTCAAATTTCTCACTGAAAATGAGAGGAATATGGAATGGGGAGCTAAGGAAGGTTGAAAAAGATCACTTGTGATTTCTGGAATAGCTGTAGTCCCAGGAGTTATGGTTTTAGGTCTTTGGGACATTGTAACTGGTCTCATCTTTATCGGACTTGTACCTCCTCTCTAGTTGGAAGAACTGAGGGCATCACATTCTCAGAAGAGGGTGTAAGTGAATCTATGTATACAAGGGGTGGGTTGTACCAGACTCAGTACAGGTGCTCACCCAGAATGTTCAGCCTTGTTTTTCTGCTCAGTGCTCCCGATTAACTTAAGAATTATGAGGGAGTTGAATCCCTATGTGTTGAATTTTCAGCAGTGAGAGACAGGAATGAGCGAGCAACTAAATTCTCCTTCCTTCCTCTGACAGACTGCCCCAAGATGCAGTGCCTCCATATGACCTCTCCAGAGACTTACCACACAGACTAGCAACGTGCTATGATTTTTGGTAAATCTGGCCAGCTCAGTCACACACCACATTGTGTTGGCATTCCATTCTTCCTTGATCTACTTCCCTTTTCCCCACACTCTTACTTTCCTGAGATTGCAACATCCAATAAAAGGTTAGCACAAAAATTTTGTCCCAGGCTGTTTTCTAGGAAACCCACAGGAAGATTGTTCAAGGCAGTGGGAACAGCAAGTGCAAAAGCCCTAAGTCAGCAGAATGCTCAAGCAACAGCAAGAAATCTGGTGTGTCTGGGGGTTAATTAATAAGCGGAAGAATGTTAAAGGTAAGAGGTAACCAGGCAGTTGATTATATGTGACCTATTTGGTGTCTGTAAGGACTTTATTCTCTTTTTAATCCCACGCAGGAAACAGAAAGCCACTGGAGGGTTTTGAGGACAAGGTGAAATTTTCTTTTATGAGCCTTTTAAGAGGCTCCCCCTTGAAACTGTGTGCACAACGGAGCAGAGGGGAGACAAGGTGAAATTGGAAATTAGGATTTCTTATTCATAAGCAGTTACAACATAGATGAAATAATAGTGGCTGAGGCAAAGTTGGTAGTGGTTAAGGTGGTGAGAAGTGATCAAATTTTGAATATAGTTTGAAAGTAGAGCTGAGAGAATTTACTACTAGATTGGATAAAGGGTGTGAGAGAAAAAATTTTGTCTAAAGTATACTAGGAAGAATGGAGTTACCACTACTGAGATGGGGAGATTGTTTGATGAATGTGTTTTAGGGGAAGTGAATTTGTTTCTTGGATATTTTAAATTTAAGATGTCAAAGATATATATAAGCAGAGGAATGAGTAAATCCCCAATTCTCCAAATTAGCAATCGACAATTGATAGTGATTAACATGTTGCTATTATTTAAAGTCAGGAAGCCAAATAAGATCACTTTGGTTAATAACAAAGAGATAAAGTTTCACAAATTGAACTTAAGGTAAAATCCTTCAGATTTTATAGGATGAAGCAGCAGAAGAGACAGAAGCAGTCCTGGAAGCTACATGAAGAAAAGCTTCTCAAGAAGGAAGGAGTGATGAACTGTGCAAAGCTGCTATATATTCTACTTGACAGCATGAACATTATTCATTACAGAACAACCATTACTATAAGAAGAAAAAACGGGATGTGTTTAATTCCTCTTTAGATTTGGCCTCTTTTCTCTCCCGATGGCTTTCTCTAACTTAAATACTCTCTATCACTTTTTACTGGTGTAAGAGTATAGTAGTTTGGGGTATTAAAATGCTGCTCGATCATTCTTTTTTTTTTTTTTTTTTTTTTAAAGATTTTATTTTTTCCTTTTTCTCCCCAAAGCCCCCTGGTACATAGTTGTGTATTCTTCGTTGTGGGTTCTTCTAGTTGTGGCATGTGGGACGCTGCCTCAGCGTGGTCTGATGAGCAGTGCCGTGTCCGTGCCCAGGATTCGAACTAACGAAACACTGGGCCGCCTGCAGCGGAGCGCACAGACTTAACCACTCGGCCACGGGGCCAGCCCCTTTTTTTTTTTTTTTTTTAAAGATTTTATTTTTTCGCTGCTCGATCATTCTTAAGTTCACCCCTCTACTTCCGGATACCCAGTGCGTTTCTCCATATCATACTGGCATCAAAGACGTTTCTATAATTCTGTCCTCAAGAGAAAGGCACATATATGGAGAAAAAGGAGAAAAGTATTCCTTTACATTCTAAAACAAGCCCTTGAAAGCTTATGATGACAGCTTAAGAGAGAAAAGAGTCTTTGAAATCACTTTAAAGATAAAGAACAAAAACTTAGGAGACTGAGAGTTGTAAATCTAAACTATAAACCACAGAATAGGGAAGACTACATGGTGACGAGGGAAGTTATTTCTGCTCCAAAAGACATAAATTTAGCAAGTTTGTGGGAACAAAAGGAAAACTAGAGAGGCAAGATGAAATTTTAAATGCTGGCTTCTTGAGTAGCACCCTTCTGGCAAGCATCCCCATTTTCCCCACTGTTCCATATTCTTCCACATTAGTGGAAAGCGTAAAAAATGTAATAGAAATCACAATAATTTTAAGAGTTCAAAGCTAAAGCCTCTGTGCAAGCCCTGTAACCAGTATGGTGACTGACGGGTAGGTTAGCAATTAGTGAGGGTATCTGGTCAGATGGGCTGATGCATGGTTTCCTTTAGGACAATGTGGTAAGAAACATAGCTAAAAATTATTCAGTTTCTGCAAAAATGCTGAGAGAGCCTAGGAGACTGTCAGAAAGAAGGCTGTGGTTATAATGAGAAAGATACTGAATACCTGGCCCTTGTGATAGGAGGCCATGGGAGACCACAACAGATAACTTCACTCCTCTCTTGTCCAATTGCAGCAGATGTCAGAGAATGATGATGGCCAGAAATAGGCAGAAGCTGTATCCTGGGCTGGGTCAGCTGCTCTACACTGATGGTCAGAGAGAAGAGACAAAGTGACATGGAATAGACACACCTCCTTTTCTGCTGGGGCATAAGCAAAGCTCCTAAGAATTTAAATCACATTAGAGGAAGGGAATGGTGAGAGTTGAAATGACCACACTTTAATCCAGAAGGGGCAACATTATTGTCAAATGCAAGTTGGTATTCAGCCATCAACACAAGTAGGGCACATATGATAAGTTGAGTTCACCTTTGAAGAAAGACAGTTCTCTCATTGCACAAGGGACTTTTTAAATGGAAAGTTTAAACTTACATCATAGAAAAGATTCTATTGCCTAAAGACACCCCCTTCTTCACCTTATGGGATGAGATAACAACTTTGGTCAAGGCTATTGACCCACATTTCCAACTATTACTTGTGGCATATTAGGAAAATGGAGATGGCTCCACAGAGCAGCTAACAGATGCTGGTGAGGATATGTGAGAAAAACTTGGGTCCCACATTCCCATTCTCTGAACCTTAGGGAGTAGAATATATGGCACCATTTTGTATTCTTTATTCTACATAATTTGCATTGAAAAGAATAATGAAGAGGCAGCGGATAATACATGTAAAACAATTACCGAAAATAAATGGCAACTTAAATCATACAGCTATCAAAGTAGCCTATCTGGTTTTTGTTTACCTATTCCTTCAACCCAATATTATTACAATATTTATTTTTCAAAATTGTTTTGGGTTATTCAGATGTGTGCTTTGGGAATCAGAATTGGAAAATTTGGTCTTCGGTTTCAAGTACTTCATTTTTGGACTCATTTTTAATGTGCATAGAATAAGACATCTTTAAGAATCCTATTTTCTGGTCAGGAAAAAGTGGCAGATGAGTATATTAAAAAAAATAACTAACCAACAAACCAAGTTCTGGGCCATAATATTTCCTATGCAAACAACGTTGAATTGAGCTGAGAAGCATCGTGGCACCAGGAAAAACTGAGGGGCACTGATATCAGTTAGACCTATTTACATGCTCAGTATGCAGTCTGTAACAATGGCTTTGCTTCTCTGAGCCTAGATTTCTCCATTTATAAAAAGGGATAATAAAACTACACAGCATGCTATGAAAAGGATTATATGAAATAACATGCATGAAGCTTTCTATTATACACACTTAATCTTGGTATTTCTTTTCTTTATTTAGACACCTAAAGATTATAACTTCCAAACGGCATGGACTTTCCCAGTTAAAATAGACACTACCATTTATGTAAGTATGAATTTAAAATTTGCAAAGCGTTATCAAACACAAGCAAATATAAAAAGTAAAGATAAGGAAGAAAAACTATTATAGATGATTTTGTTCCAATTCTTTGATTTTCAACTTAAAATCATAGATTTTGTTAATGAAGGATTCATAATTTAGTTATATAAAATCTTTAAGGAGCCTCTGCAAACTAAAACATGCTTAAAAAACAGGATACTGAAAGAAAAAAAATGTAGCACATAATGGACAAATGTTAATTTCAGAAATTTATAGACGGGATTACAGATTAATTTTTTTAGACTAAAAATGATTAGAAAAAGAAATAAAAGAGAGTAGCCTGGTGGTGTAGTGGTTGAGTTTGCATGCTCTGCTTCAGCAGCCCAGGGTTCATGGGTTTGGATCCCAGGCGTGGACCCACACACTGCTCATCAAGCTATGCTGTGGTGGCATCCCACATACAAATTAGAGGAAGATTGGCACGGATGTTAGCTCAGCGACGATCTTCCTCAATTAAAAATAGGAAGATTGGCAACAGACGTTAGTTCAGAGTCAATCTTCCTCACTCAAAGAAAAAAAGAAAAAGAAATAAAGGAAATGGATTTTCAATTTACACTTTGGCAACAAGTATAGGAAAGGATGATTAAATACATATTAAGTTTCATCTGCCGAAAGGCTAATGGTTAGAAGCTTGAGAACCTTCTTGTTTG